>NC_137846.1:13682758-15043447 GCF_948465745.1 Chenopodium album
GTACTCAGATTAACAGGCGAAATTCCTTTTACTACAGGACTATCAACAAAATTCTAGTCTTAGTGGATCGACAATATCATATAGTACGGTATATTGTTTTTCCAACTCTTACCTGTTGTATCTTGTATGTATAAGCATTAATAACCAAAAGGCTCAAAACCTCAATCTTATAGTTCTGTCTTTTCCGCTACCAATTATATATGCTTAGAACTTTCTTTTTTTTTTTATTTATTTATTTTTTTTACAATGATGGGCCAAAAAGACAGAGAAAATAGGAATAGATCTTCACTTAGCCACGCATTATACTATTGTATGCCTATTATGGCATTTACACCAGCAGTTACACAGCTAACAGAAGTATTAGCTTCTCTACTTCTACACAGCTAAAATGACAGATAAGGGGCTATTGTAAATTTGTGAGAGTTTAAGTATATTGTAATGTACGATAAGCCATATATCAGCAGAAAAAGTACAAGCTGTGATAAGTGATAACCATTTCTTAGTTAAAATTTAAAATTTCTATGGCATGTTTTCTGAACAAAATTAAAATTAAAAAGCATGAAATTCCCAAGATTACAAGATCTCTATCATCTTTGTCAAACTAATGTTGCACAATAGGTAAGAACCAATTACTCCATGTAATAATACCTTTGGATGGAACTTTCAGCTGCAGAATCACAATGGCTTTTGGAATTTCCCATGAACCCAAACTCTTCTCATGCTCTTTCCTTTTTGTCGATTGATTGACTTCACACAACAATATTCTAGCTCAAGCTGCAAAACATGCAAATAATTCTCTAAAAAATTAAAATTTTAAGTATAAGCAATGGTGGAACAAATAAGCTACAGCTTTATTATACAACTAAGTTCTCCAAAGCAAGAAAAAAATTGTTGCACCTATCTTCAGCACAATATTGAATGCTACGTTTACATATCAACTGTTTCTATCCTGGAGAAAGAAATATTTATACTATAGCAAATTAGTAATACGAAATATATACAACGAATCCAAAAGAAATGTTGCTACCTCATTGAAGCCAACACCAACAAAAAGATTCCTCGCACCATCCAGATCAAAGAAATAAGAGAGCGTTCCGTCTGAACGAATGTAATGCCTAAAACCCACTCTTTTATCTGGCTCAAACCTAAGCATGGTCATGTCATAAAGTCCTGCAAACCATCATCTATCATCAGCTATAACATGAACTTTAGAAACTTTGGAATAATAGTACAGCAAACAAGTAAAATGAAGCCTAATTTCTTAAAGAAAGAACCTCAAAACAAGGTTAAATAATAAGCAAGCGAAATCTTACAAAGGAGTAATACCGTAATCCCTGAAGAAGAGCAGGCCACCTGGCTTTAAGACAGAAAAGCATTCCATGATTGCTGTTGCCATCTTCTCAGGTGGAATGGCAGATAATGTAAAAATCTAATCAACATACAGTCAAACAATCATTGGAATTCCAAGAGGCACCATCTTACTCTTGCAAGATTTTAAGACAATAAGAACACAAATAATGAAACTTCAAACTTAGTATTCCCTTATATTTATCATGGAAGCGTGTAAATACAAGTCCAACATCAGAAAACATGAATATTGACGAAATTTCCAAATGAAAGTTGGTTGGTTTACTTTCATTACCTAGACGGACATTTTACCTAAAATATCTTCCACACACCAGATATATTGCCTGTGCTAGAGAGAGAGAGAGAGAGAGAGAGAGAGATTGGTTAAAAAAAGGTACCAATGTGACAAAGTCCACTCCACCAAGGCAACACCTACTATTTTGCGCAGAAGCCAGATCAGTTAGTGTTCTTTCATTGTCATTGACTTCTGTAACATCAAAAAAGCAACATAATGGATAACAGTTTATAGATGATATATTATATATGGAAAAAAAAAAACGACATCAATTATTCTACCAGAATCACGATGTACCAACTTTTCTAATTGCTTATTCCGACATGAATCACAGGCCAACCAATTTGGAAATGGAGTTGTAGAGAAATCACAGCAGAAAGGATGGAAACGCTCCATCACATGAATAATACCAGAACATTCTAAATTTTGCTTAGCTCTCTCAAGTGCCTCAACACTACAATCACAAGCATAAACAATGGTCCTCTCCTTTACTCTACAGGAAAAAAAAATGATACAAATAAGAGTTTAAGATAATTAGAGGGAGCAATATGCTGCAAAGTTAAACTAAATCAAGACTTCAGCAGATTAGCAGGGGCTGGACATCTTTATTTTCCACTAACTACAAGCCCTCTCATAAAAGAGTTGGGAACTTTGGATTGAACATGTATGGCAGGAGGGAACTTGGTAACAAACTTATGTTCATGCAAATATATAGCATTGAAAAGGTCCTGAATAAAATTATCAAAATCTAGGAAAATGATTAGCTTTAATAATAGCAAAAGTGCATTAGAATTTAGAAGTTTAGATAATCTTCTCTGTCACCAGCCAGACATAACTTTTTGCTTGTTTACTGTTAGAGAAGAGGGAAGGAATGATAGTGAAATGAACCTCAAAAAATATTTTAACAGTCTATGAATATCAGAGTGGTGTACTTTAACCTGCTGAACATAAAATATACGAGGAGTTAGATGGTTAAATAGATAATAATCTTGAACAATTTGTAACTCAACTCTTATGGAGTACTTTCTATCTTTGGTGATTCCAAACTAATTACTTAGATACTTTGCAGAAAGCATCAACTGATATGCAAAATCATTGTCTCAGAATAGCAATTCATGAACAATAATAGAATGATAAGTTTGGCTAAGTCAAAGACAGTATTGTTTTCAACAGTAAAAATTTGCAGCATCAGGGTGGGGGGTTATCTTTTTGTTCTTGAAGAGCAAAGCACATAATGTGCAGCCTCAACCTTTTAAGCTTTATTCTGGAGGTCATATCTTTCACCTCAAGCTGCTGCAATTTTGTTGTAAATAAGTAAATAATCGCAAAATATAGTTAATATACAATCTTGCTTATCTGGCATATATATCTCCTAATATACTCTATTTCAGAAAGTTCAACTCACTTTTCGTTTAGGGGTGTTTTAGAAAGTTCAAGTCACCTTCAATTTATTCTAATTTGGCAACCTCATAATTATCTCCCCCCACCCCCTTATAATTGAATATTTACACCTTTCAACTGATTTGTTCTTACTTTATCTACCTATTTACTCCATCTGTATTACTTTATCTACCTATTTACCCCCTTATTTTACTTTTAACTTATCTTAGAAACAAGAGTCTATGGTATTTGAGCATTCTAAAATGAAGGGAGTATGTTAAAAGATCAATGACAAAAAAGCTACCTACTTGCAATGTAATCTTCAGAGAGATGACGAGTATGCAATTGTAGAAAACATAAAGAAAGGTCAACATTCTACATTCAAATTACAGAGTCTAATGGGGAAAAAAAAGAAAAATACATTTTCTCGTATGAATAGTAGAAACAATAAACTACCAACTGCTGCACACTTGAACTAATTTGCTTTATACCCCTTGTATTTCATGTTAGTAAATGTTTGAAAAGGTAATGCTTGTTAATTCAGCATTTCCATGTAAAAGCTAGGCCTAATAGGTCAAATGCCTGGTTACTATACGCTTCATTTGTATCTTAGCTTGATACAAGCATGAGAAGCTTAAGAGACTGGTGCCTTGGTGCAACAAAATGATGCAAAAACTCTTAGCAATGATCCCTACTTGGAAATTAATTAATAAACTAGGAAGTTGGAACACACATTCAAAGAGATATCTTAAGTGGGAGATATAATCAACAGAGAAGTATATTTCATGAAATCAAGAATCAAAGTCGCCAGCATGATTATGAAAGTTGGTGGAGATTATGAAAGTCATTACCGCAGTATTGGGAGAATTGTACTACCATTACCACATCCCACCTCCAGAACTTTGGAGTAGTCTACACAAGAAAGTAATTCGGGGAATTCCTTCAGCAAATACCTTCTTTCCTAAACGCACACAAGCATGTTCAGAATCATTAATCATATAAGTAATATAACACCCACTCACCCAACATAAAGTAATAGACAAGGATTACAAACACTACCATACAGACATATAGTCATATATAGACGACAAGAAAGAACCCAGTCAACAATAAACAGTGATTCTCCAATCACATTAGAAAGAATCAATAATTACACATAAAAATTCCATTTCAAACCCAAAAAGAAATACAATACAGCATCATGAACCCCTAACCACACTATGTGCAGCTGCAATGAAAATCCTCTTGCATCATTATGTTCAATTAAAAGCAACAATATAAATGTCTATCCAAGTTTACATTTTCTTAAACATTCCCTTTCATTCCGCTTTATCTACCCTTAGAAGTCAAAATCCACAACCCTCTACTATCTCCAGATCAATAGCCAACCAAATTTTGTAAAATCACTTGACACCCTTCACTAAAGTATTGGTCCAACCACGCCCCCTACCTAAAAGAAAGTCCCTCTCCCATTAACAATTAAGAGTGTGTTTAGTACGAAGATTAAAGATTTCCCTTAAGGTTAATTGATTCCTACCACTTGTTACACCTCCTAACCCAATGGTAACACATCAAGTTACCCTCCCCAATCTCACTCCACTTTTTTTTTTTTTTTTTTCATTTCATTCTGACACCAAACAAGACATAAAAGTAATGATCATCATTACCCTTTCTATCTCCCAATTCCATCCCATTTCATGTTTTGCAACAATACAGCTATAATGCACCCTAATCCTAAATAAAAAAATAAAAAAAAAATCCATTTCCAAAGGGGCATCAATTGATAAAAAGTAAAAATGAAAAAACTCAAACACCCACTAAATATCACTTAGAAACAATCACAATTAATTCTTAATCTTTCCTTTTTAATATTCTCATGTGCAAGAACAAAACCCAGAAACACAAAGCCTTCAAAATCCAAATACAATTCAATAGAGAATATGCCATGAAAGAACAAAACCCAGAAACACAAACCCTTCAAATTACAAATACAGTACAATAGAGAAAATCCCATGAAAAAACTTAAGCAAAATTCAAAAGTTTCAAAGATAATTAATTGAATAAAAGAGAGTACCTTGAAGAATTTGCCAGTGGAGTGACGAGAGTGAAAGTGGGACCATGCTTGAGGATCCTGAGAAGACGGAGAAAGAGAGGGTTGGAAAGGAGAAAGATGGTAGGAGAGAGAAGGGTGACTCTCAACTTCAAGTCTGAGTTCCTCCCATTCGAAGTCTTTGGAATGATATTCATTTGCTGCTGCTGCTTTACTCATCTCTCTCACTTGCTCTCTTTTGTTCATTATGTGCCTTCAAATGCTGATTTCATTCAATTTTATTGAAAGATACTGAAAAGTTTATGGAGTAGAGTAGGCAAACTTGTCCAGTTCTTTTTTTTAGCGGCAACCCCTCCATCCTATAATATAATCCGTAGTTCCTATTTTTATATTTTGGAGAATTAAAATGTTGTTTTTGTTATGAAATATATATTAATGTATGTTTATTATATCTATGTCAACTATTTAGCTTTATTACTTTCCTCTGTAACCCCCTTGTAACTCCCTTAACCTTATTACATCCCTTTGTAACTCTTCTCATAATAATGACTTCTTATTGTCATTAGGAAGTTACAATTTCAATGTGTATATATATGTTGTATGGAAAATGGAATATAGAATGAACATTTGCACTACATCTTCATCTTTCATTCTTTCTTTTCCTCTATTTTATAACACGTTATCAGCACTAACACTAGCCGGAGCAATACCATATCCTATCAATCCGTATGAATATCCCGTTAGATTATGATGTGGAAACTAGTACACGGAGGAACTACCATTGAAATTCTAACATCAATCTTGATCAAACAAGCATACAAGCACACATCAAGAGGTATATTTACGCTTATTATTATTAAAATTCATTTTTAAAACGTGTGTGTGACAATAATGTTTGGTTTTTCCGCAAAATATTGAATTTGTCAAAACTATGTGTCCTTGTACCAAGAGTCTTTTACCTTTGATCTTAACTTTTTCCAGGCTAATCATTTTATTGACTATGGTATTTGGATGAATTAAATTACTATTACTCTGTATTAATTTATTTTAGATAAGCAGATTGTTTGTTATGGGATCCCTTACATTTCCAAGCCTATTAAAAAAAAAAAAAAAAAAAAAAAAAAAAAAAAAAAAAAAAACAGAGATCTGTTTTCATGTTGAATTTCATTAAAATGAGTTTAGTCATTTTTTTTTTTTTTTTTTTTTTGTTTTGGGGGCTTGTTTAATTTATTCACCCAATATTATGTCGGCATGATGCTTTGCACATCTTCTTGTTTTTCCTTTAACTTAATGATAATTTTGCCGATTTCATTTGAACGATTAAAGCACTATGTATTAGGGGATTATTTCCTCAACTCACTCCATCTAGATGGATACATTGTTTCCTTGGTTTGATTGACTTTAAAAATAATCCTAGTTTTATCTTGGTTGAGTTTACTTGCTTTTAGTGCTTACTCCTTATTTGGTTTTATATATAAGGTATACTAACGAGTTATGCCATTTGTTAAGATATATTTTGTAAATAAGATATTATTCCTTGTATTTAGTGTATAATTGGTTACTGAAATTGTAACCTAGAATAGCTTGGTCTAGTTGTATATATAGTTACTTTATTTGTAGCTAAATATTAGGGGCTTTTGATAAGTCTAGTATACAACTGTATATATTGCTAAGGAAAGCCATGATAATTCTCTCGAAAAATATTTCTATTATGGTATCACACATGATTAGATTTATGGCATGATTTCGTCATGTGTATGTGTTAGGTTTACTATTAATAATCTATGATTATAGATTAATCATGATAGTATTTGTTTAACAAATTTTTTTTGAGAAAAATCATTTATTTTTGTTAATTAGATCTGAAAGAAATTTATTTTAATATGTATGTATGGTCTATTAACAAGGGAAGACAAATAGTGTACTCCTAGTAATTTGCAAGACAATCAATTACATACTACTAAAAGTGAATCTAAGAGAACACTTGTCAATGTGTTATTAAAAAAATTCCCGCCAAAATTACTTTTTAAAAAATATATTATTACATTAAAAAAAGGATTGCATTTAGATTATGACTTTTATTTTATGTAAAATCTAAAGTAAACTTCCTAAAATATCGACTTACACATTATAACTATCACATATTTAAATATTTTCTCTCTCGTGTTTTTATTGTTTTAATACGAACTGTATTTCATTTAATACGAACTTAATACTGATCAATCGATTTAGTTTTTTAATATCTAATTATATTTTCATTATAATTAGTCAATATCCGTGCATTGCATGTACACGCATTATAGTTGACCTAAAATTGGTATATATTACTAGTTATTAAGTTTATATTATTATGAAACATACTTTCTTGATTTCTATATTAAAATTAGATTGTGTGATTTCATTCAATTATATATATGTGATATTATACATACTCCTACATGAAGATAGATTATTGGGATGATGTATAAATTGAACAATAGAATATTCGTACTTATAAACCTGAAGTTTCTTATATTTATAATGGGTTAGAAACCTTCTTGAACAATTTAGTAATATCTAATAGTTTATATTGAGCACGAAATAGTGTCATGAGTTTAAGCTATTAAACTTGCCATTGTGAGCAACTAACTTGAAAATGTTTTATTATGCCCAAAGTTTTAAGAATTTTCAATGTAAATATTAATATAATTGGGCAAGAGGAACAAGTAGTAAGAACAATTTCAATTGGCTTGATACATGACACTGTCAAAGGAATTAATGGCTTTAAAGGTCAAAGTTTTTTTTTAAAAGTTGTTGAATTAATTCCATATCCGGATATCTCCATATGCAAGGATTAGGGGGAGATAGTAATTATTTCATTATTTAATATAATCCTTGCACATGAATAATAAGATACATTGGTGGTCAGTTTGGTACATATTTTAGGTTTAGTATCAATGTTTATTTATTAGGGGCAACCACAAAATTAATTAATATTTAGAATGATACCGTACGATCCAGATCGAAGATGGATATGACCGAATAGATGATATTGGCTATATACCAATTGTAAATGCCCCAATTAAAATTGATGTCCCAAAAGGAAAATATTAGTTGCTAATGAACCTAAAGCACGCCTGAAGCCTGGTAGCTAAGCCCAATAGGTTCCAAAGATAATAATTTTTAAACAGGAAAAGAGCAATTATTGACAATCGCAAATTTGAGTAAATGATGCATTCTGATAGATACTCTTGAAGAGATTATGTTTAGTAAAATGGATATGTACCATGATTATATAGAATACTTCAGAAGAGTATAGAATGTCCAACAAGCTTAGCATGTATCAAGATTATAATCAAAGTTCTAGTAAAGTATGATTTCATATTGGATTAAGTATTAGTTGATTGTCTTGCCAATTATATAAAAAAACACTTGTTGGTGTTCTAATATCACATCATATATTCATGGCCATGCATAAATTATGTCATCACTAGTGTTGAAAAACTGATCATAATTTAAATTTAGATAAACGATTATTGGATGTGATAATTAAATTAGGCCATCCGGGTTTAATAATTACCTGTTATGAAAACCTGAAGTTTCATTTGATAATGTGCTGACACTCTCTCTATGTTAGATATATGAAAGGAATTATATGACAAGACATAACATTGAGATTGAGCTATATTTGGATTGTGATTTATAATAATTTGTATTGATAAAAAATTCCAAGAGTTAATAGGTTTTGATTCTTTTTACGAAAGAGTAATGGGTGACCAGAAGTTCACCAGAATAACTTACAAAGTATATATTTATTGTCAACTATTTGGTGACCGGAAGCTCTCCAAATACAATACTTAAGTCTTTAAAGATCCAGAAGATCACCACCTAGTGGAATTATTACAAGCAAGTGATTTATGCTTGTATAACAATTCTTTTGATTAGGGCTATTATAAGTCAGCACATAAGAAATTGGAAAAGAAGGAAAAACGTACAACTGCACAACACATGTCTCCCCATTGACATTGATTTCCAAAAGAGAGCATATTATGGAAAGTGTAATAAAAAATACACATACAATGTAAAGTTAATGAAAAATAATTCTTCATTGAAATTGTTCTCCAGAAGAAATAAAACTTGTTTAATACAACTCTTCGGTGAGATAAATTTTTATTGTAATTTTCCCAATGAAATAAATTGTAATGCAAATTTGTATACTAAATAGTCTAAGTTGGTATACAATTAGACACCCCTATAAATGAGATATTTTACCAACTTAGGGGGAGAAGAATTAGCAAAAGTTGAAAACAATCCCTATAATGGTAGTTTGAAAAGTTAATTGCCAACTTTTGTCTAAATATTATCAAGATATGTTGCACATTTATGATTTGATTTGTATTAGTTATGACTCATGTTGCATAATGTTGAAGATACATTTTGGTCATATTATGTGTATACATTGAGATAAAATCTTGTCAATTATACTTGAATCACTACACACCTGAGGTGTAGGTTGTACGATCGGTTCCAAATTAAAGATATTCCCAATAGATATGATATATGGCAAGATAGTGCAGTTAACACTTTTATAAGTGTAATAATATATAAATACCATACTGTATGATGAAATACCCCCAAAATTTGTATAGATATCTGAATTATTACAATAAATGGCCTATGATGTAAGAAAAGTTATGATGGTACCAATGAGAAATGTATTAAGATATCATAGTAAAATAGCATGCCGAATGTACATTAAAGAATTTCTATGATACCGGTATATATATTATGGAACCGATGAATAATATGCATATGTGTGAAAGAATGGACTAATAATAAGGGATCTGGAATATATGTCTATTTTGATGTCACATAATGATAATGATCAAATATATATCATGGACCAGAAGTCCAATGAAATATGGATTATAAATCAACATTGTACATATAGTGTCTTGTATTATTTTTGAGTCATACGTTCATGTGCATGTATGTGTTGTAGATAGATGGATTACTCATTGCATGTGTGGGCAGTTGTTAGATGATGCATCACTTGTAGTACATTTATGATCAATATTATCTTATCATAATTTCTATATCTCATATTGCATGCATTAGTTTTTATACATTTATAAATATGGTATATATATGCATGTGGATGTTCGTATTAATTTACAATTTAGATGGAAACTTACAAAAAGTACCATGTTTATAATCCAATGAGCTTATTGTTGTGATGAAATTATTTATAATGTTAATCTAATAGCTTGTTATGAAATAGGTAAGAAGAGTTCCTAAAGAACTTATACACGATGTATTTAAGTACCAAGCCCTAAAATTTTTAAATTTTGAATATTGAAATTATTATCGAAGTCATGAAACGTCTATGTGACTACATCATTGACATCTCAACTAGAAGTTTGAGCAATGAAATATTCATTGGAGAACTCTCATACTAAATTCAAGGATAACATTGAGATATCTTTCAGTTAGAATAATCTTCTTATTATGGTCTAAAAGAACCATGGGTGATGTATGTGATTAGTTATTTTGAAATTATTATCGAAGTCATGAAACGTCTATGTGACTACATCATTGACATCTCAACTAGAAGTTTGAGCAATGAAATATTCATTGGAGAACTCTCATACTAAATTCAAGGATAACATTGAGATGTCTTTCAGTTAGAATAATCTTCTTATTATGGTCTAGAAGAACCATGGGTGATGTATGTGATTAGTTATTTTATCACTTATTGCATATTGGCATAAATTATGATCAATTATTGTTCATCTCTTTCTAATAATTTGACCTTCAAAAGAAAGCATAATTTAGTTTAATGGTCAAGATATCAAATGAGATTGAGATAAACACATGTATTATTTAATGAGTATGGTGAAATGAAGACATTTGACTTATTCACGCGGAGATTGAACCTTCAAATCCAACTTGGGAGGATCAACCATCAAGGAATGTTATTATGCTACAAATGAAAAGTTTCCCACCAGCATTGGATTCATTACACTAAAGATGACCTCATGTTATATATTCATCAGGGGGAGAAAATACGCGCTGCACTCTTTTTCCCTTAACCATGGTTTTGTCCCATTAGGTTTTCCTGGTAAGGTTTTTAATGAGGCGGCATCCTAAGCGTATTATGAAGAATGTTGTACTCTTTTTCCTTCACTAGGTTTTTATCCCACAGGGTTTTTCCTAGTAAGGTTTTAACGAGACACAATCTTCAATATGGACATCCAAGGCGGCATATATGCTCATAAACATCATACTATTTTGGATAATGGACATTCAAGGGGGAGTGTTATGAAATATATATTAATGTATGTCCATTATATCTATGTAAACTATTTAGCTTTATTACTTCCCTTTGTAACCCCCTTGTAACTCCCTTAACCTTATTACATCCCTTTGTAACTCTTCTCATAATAGTGACTTCTTATTGTCATTAGGAAGTTACAATTTCAATGTGTATATATATGTTTGTAGACACCCAAATGTGTCTCCCCAATACCAAACCCAGTGTAGTTGGATGGGGCTTGCAAAGAGCTTTTCAACGATATATTATAAACCCAATTCCGATGAATAATGAGGAAGTTATGGCCAAAATACTAAAATGGGCTCGGTTGATCTTTACATGTGGCCCGATGATCTAGGGGAGGGCCCAATGTTAATTATTATTCCTAAATTTATTGGAATTAATTATAGTCTTCTAGAATTCTCTAGAAGGTTCTTTTAAGTCCTAATAAGATTAGAATTAATAAGGGGGTTGTTATTCGACGCCCGCAAATTACTCAAATCGCCCGCAAATTATGAATGAATTTACGTTATTACCCCCAATCTCTAACTTAACCTCTTTCTCTCTCCTCACTTAAAATCACCACCACCACCGCCACCGACGTAAAACAACATCCACCACTTTAAATCACCACCACCACCGCTTTATTTTTTTTCGCCGGAAAAGTAGACGAACCGTCCTGTCTAGGCGGTTCAACCATGGTCAAACAGCCTAGGGAAAACGGTTTGACCGTGGTCAAACCGCCCAGGCTAGGCGGTTCGACCGTGGTCAAACCGTATTGCCTAAGCGGTTTGGTCAAACCGCCTAGGCAATACGGTTTGACCATGGTTGAACCGCCTAGCCTGGGCGTTTTGACCACGGTCAAACCGTATTGCCTGAGCGGTTTGACCATGGTCAAATCGCTTTTTTAGGGCGGTTGGAGCATTTTCCGGCAAAAAAAAATTATTTAGTCATCCGCAGTGGAGATGCGACATTTGGGGGGTGGTTATTGGGCGGCGGTGGACTGTGGTGGGGGTGGTTGTTGGGTGGTGGTGGACAGTGGTGAGGGTGGTTATTAGGCGGAGGTGGGCAGTAGTGGCGGTTGTTTGGCGGTTTGGCACTAGGGGTAACATTGTAATTTCATTCATTAAATGCGGGCGATGTGATAAATTTGTGGGCGTCGTTTAGCGATTCACATTAATAATTATATTTTGATAAGTTTTACTTGGAATAAAATATTATTTTATGAAAATACGATTTCAATTTTCATACGGACTTTACAAGTCAATTTTGATTGATAAGTGGACTCCGTGTTTGAAAGTGCGTAGGAATCCAGGCTGTCGCCAAACGACAGGCTTATCGCCACGCGACAGAGCTTGTCGCCAAGCGACAAGGTTGGTTTTGCGGCGACAGTGTGGAGTTTTATTCCTTATCAAATTCTACCTATTTCCGGACTGTTTTCTTATAAATAGGATCATGAACCTCCGTTTTTATTCATCAATCATCTACAATCAACTCTCATCAAGAATTTCTTGATTCTCTCTCTCTTTCTAAACCAACCCTTTCCACAAACACAATTCCTCATACATTAGCACTAGACACACCTAGCCAAGTTCGAAGTTTCCTCCGCCCTAGACGTGAAAGGTTTGATATTTGAGGGTTTGGTCCCAAATCTCAATTTCAAATATTTAATTTGATTGTTTTGATTTATATTTTCCTTGAAGTTACTAACGCGTGTATTTTGTTATTAGAAAGAGGCACGAGGCATCAAAGTATGTAATCTTATTGCTCTATTCTTGTAGAAAGCATGTTTAAATTTGTTTAATTCCTAGTATCATGTTAGGATGTCTTTATTGCTTTCTAGTATCATGTTTAGGGTGCTTCCTCTTTCCTAATATCATGTTAGTATCATGCTAGGGCTAAAGCTTTGATTTTTATGTTTAGTGACATGCTAGGATTTGTTATTAATCTTGTTAGTATCATGCCTAGGATCTTGCTATTATTATGTTTTAACATGATTATTATTGTTATAATTATTGTTTTTATAATTATTATGATTTATGATTATTATGTTGCTTGATATTATATTATTGTTGTTGCTTGATCACGCCTTTTATGCATGTTTAAAGGGAATTTGTACTTGTAATCACGCTTAATAAGATAATTAATAATCTTGTTTAGGGCTAATATGATTATAATTCAAGTGATCGCCATTAATAGATGCATTAAATTCAACCAACATAGATAAACAGGTTTAGGGTTAACCTATTGATTGCGTGTTAGTCAGAAAGCGCACATGAATACGAGAAGAATGAAGTAGAGGCCTATTTAGGGCAGGTTCAATCTCTTTTAGGTTGGATTTGTACCTTCATCCCCGAACCCCATTTGGTTCAAGACCTTTTGGAGTTGACGATCTCATGGATCGTTAAGGGGTGTAATCTTCACCTTGTGAACGGTTTACAAGTTCTTAAAACTTGTTGGCGACTCTTTTGCTCTAGCTTCCTTCCCTTTGGACGCCACCATGCTTAAGTGTATGATCACAGTGGGGTTCAAGTTTGGGGTAATGCTTGAAATATTCCCTACAGTTTTTGGCGACTCCACTGGGGAAGATTTCTATTTTAATTCCTGAAATTTATTTCGGCAATGATTTAGAATGAGCGGATGAGACTCGAAAAGTTCTAAGTATTTCATGTGCGTAATTTTGATTAGAATTACTGTCATATGCATAAAAAAGGTCCTCATTGAATAGACCATCCGAAATGAGTAAAAAACCTAGGATTTTTACACGTAGGAAATTTGAGAAATATCATTCACAACTAGAATTGAAATAATACTGCTAAATCTGGAAAATTCTAAGAACGTAGATACCTGCTGAGGCATGTAGGAACTAGCGTCTAGAAAACAGGGCTTGTTGCCTGTAAAGTGCTTCTGTCGCCTGGCAACAGTTTTGTCGCTTGGCGACAGGGGTACTTTTGCTGCGACAGTCCCTGTAGTCTAGCGCCAATTTCTTCCAATACCGAGCCAGAACTCTTCCTTCTTGTTTTGACCATTTCTAGCACTGTTGGCTCGATTCTACTTCCTGATTGAGTTTTTCTCTTTTTTCTGAAACCCATATGTGTTCTACATATGGACATAACCCTCTAGGGGTTCAAGCTCCATCTACCCAATCGAACGCTCCTGGCAATGACGGGTACATCCGAGTTTGTGAATCCACCAAACCGTGGAAGCAAGTTTTTAACTTGCGAGGTCCCATCCATACGCGCCAACCCTTCCAAAGGTAAGGCTTCCGCGCGATGCATCTGGACTCATAACCATGGACCCTCTTTGACTAACCCATATCCTTGAACTTTAGAGAACTAGAGCCATGGTTAGGTTGCAAACTCATTGCATCATGTTGTGACTATTTTACTATTTGTGCATTATTTGCTTGTGCATACTTAAATGTGATTTAACTAACCGTTTGGTTTGACTTGTAATTATAAATATGATTAAATAAAATAACCAAGGACTAAAAGACTTTGCTTAATTAATTAGTTAATTAATTTGGCTAATAAATATGTCTAAAATCGAGTCATAGTTCCTTTGAGTCAACCTGGATTTTTATTCCCGTATACTGCACAAGTGTCAACTTATTTTGGTCATATCCTGAGTTCTAGGAAGAACTACAAGTCATACAGCCTATGGATCTGTAGCCCCGAGTTTTATCTTTAATTTGGCGTTGGTTTCGTCCCAATCAGAATCACAGATCAAAAGTTATGACTAAAATACCACAGCCTGTCCAGTTTAATGCATATATGTGAAGTCTTAACTTAGTCTTTGCTTGAGTCTAGTCACATAGTCTGGCCACATGGTCATGACACAAGTCTTAACATGTCACCTACACTCACTAGTGTTAGCACACACTTTATATAGTCACCATGACCATGTCTTAGGTTCATGCATGAGTCGATTTTTTCCGTCATTTGAGTTGGGGGTACATTCTATTCCTAATTTTTTTTCATATCTCTCCATCTACATCAACTTTCCATTCTCTACATGCTTTCCCCATATCACAATATTCATTCTTCCTACCTTCTTCCATCCATTGCATGTTGAACAAAGTTGAGTCAAATAATTAACAATGAATATCCCTTAATTTCCCTTTCCACGGTACTTGGTCAAGGAGAGAAGGACGATTAATCAAAGACAACACCTTTATTTAAGTTCAACTTTTTGATAAGCCAATCGATCGAAAAAGGAAAGCTAAGAAGATAATGGCAAGTCAGGAAGAAGTCAACGAACTTAAGGGACAAGTGGCTAACATGGCTAAAATGTTAAAGAGTCTGACTCTTCAAATCAACAACCCTATGAGACAATAGCAAGTGGAGCTCATCCAGGAAAGTTTGAGTAGATTATCCAATGACTATAGATTCCAGGGCATTAGCTCACAAGGGGTCTCGGTGGACAAGGATCTTCTTCCGCAGAAGTTCAATGCTAACAACATCCCGAAATTCAAGGCAATGGATAACCCTTATTTTCATTTAAGAACCTTTGAAACTGTAATGAATATTAAGGGAATAGATAAGAACGCTTTTCATTCTGTGTTTTCTCTATCTTTAGAAACTGTTTGTCAGCAATGGTACTTTTCTCTGGATAAAGAGAAAACCTCTACTTGGGATGCTATTGTAAACGCTTTCATTGATAGATATAAATGTAATATTCAAGTCGAAACCGATTATAGACAACTTAAGATGCTAAGACAAAAAGAGAATGAAGGCTTTACTTCTTTCTTTAATAAGTGGAGGGAAACTTCCGCTAAGATGATTGAGGTGCCCTCCGAAAAAGAATCTGTGAGGATGTTTATCAAGAACCTCTAAGAGAAGTATTCAAAACATTTAAAGTATCAACATAATTTGAATACTTTCAAGGCCGTCTATGATATCGGTATTGAAATCGAAGATGACCTCGCAAAGCAAAAAGCTACTAACGATAGTAACCACAGTGGCTGGAAAGGAAAGAAGAACGACGATCCTTCTTCTTCTGGAAACGCCCACTCTAGTAATAATGTTAGCACCTTTGACAATAACGGTGTCTTAGCTATGGATAATCAAGGATATAAAAAGAAACCAGGAGAGAGTTCACACCCATTGGAATGACCTACGATGCTGCTTTCGATCGTCTCTACGATCGAGGATTAATCAAACCCATTGGCCCTACCGAAGATCCAACGCCAGAAAAGCGATCTTCAAGATGGGATCCCAATTCCTATTGCAAGTACCATCAAGGAAATGGTCATACCACCGATGAATGCTACAGGTTTCAAAATCTCATTCAAGATCTCATAGAAGCAAACAAGATCCCATTGCCTCTAGCTAGCGAGAAGACTGGGTGATGTTGAAGCAAACGACACAAGACAAAAGGCGAACGTCAACGACAAGATTTCATGACCTCTTTTTCTATTTCTTTTTCATTTTTTCCTTTCCCCAATAAGTCTAGCATAGGCACCTTTCTTAGATTTATTTTGTAGGTTTTTTTTTCTTTTTCCCTATAATAAAATAAGCATTTATTTTCTTGCATATGATCATTTCATTACATCGCATTAAAAAAAATAAAAAAAAAAATCCATGTCAAACTAAGCACAAAATATACCAATGATTTGAGGCACCCCTTGTAGCCACATCATATCACCTTTCACCCTTCAAATATGCAATCCTTTTTTGATAAACCACTTTAAGCCTCGTCTAACGATAGACCTTTCATTTTTCAACCCATATCTACCTAACCTTGGGATGGGATGGTGTGCAACTTATGCAATTTTCAATTTCATAAAAAGCTTGAGTGACTTCAAAAGATTAAAATAGCAAAATAGAAACAATAAAAGTGTACAAAAGGGCAAGTGTTCCAATGTCTTTGACATGAACATGTCTTTGATATGAACACATCTCAGATTGCGTCTCTTATCGAGTGCTCGGTACCGTGCCTGAGAAACATGAATTCCAAGTGAGTGATAGACCGCATGATCGGGATTGCCCACACTTATAAAAATAAAAAAAAAATGCAAAAGCAAAAAAAGAAAAAAGAGCTAAAACACTCAAGCATACAAATACAAAGATTCAAAAGCAAGGTTGCACACCTTGGGGGTTTACCTAGGGTGTTGAGCCTTTATCCCCCTCTTCTTCAAACCTTTAGCCTAACCACGTTACAACCCTTAAAAGACCTTTTTGAGGTATACACATACTTGTGCGAGGTTCGGCTAGAGCTACGTTCGGCCTGATTCCTAACGGATACGTAGGCAACCTCGAATTGGGGTGCGGCCGTAATAAAAATGCATTCATATTTACATTCATAATTGATCATATCAAGGGATTTCCAATGCTTATCCCTAACCATGTAGAGCTAGATTTGGGGCCTTGATCCCTACATCATTAGCTTACCTAGCTTAAGAGACACCATCATTTGACTCTTTTCAATATATTTTTCCACACACTTAGCCCTTGCGACCTAACTTTAGTGTCACTTTCACACACTACACAGATACATGACCAAATAGTCTTTCCCTTAGGAACCATTTGTCATGAAATCTTAACACAACGTTGGAGCATACTTTGTCATAACAAAATCACTCATTACTCATCATTGCATCACAAAGTATGAAGTACTTAGCCTCCGCGCCTAAGTTACCTAAATACTTTCATTATCGAGTCAACCAGGATAGTCTAAGATGTTACAATCCTTGTACTGTGAGAGACAACGTTAACGGAATAAGCTCATTCAGCATGCACCTTCAAAAACTTCGCTTCTTTCTTTTTTCACGTCTTTCTTTTTCGGGAGAAAGTCGATACCCTCCACAAAAATGACGGAAATTTTTGCTTTTTTTTTTGCATTTTCGAGTCGCACGATCACATTACAATGCACACACGAGTCATGAAGCCTACGCACACGAGTCAATTTGAGTACATCAAGTTACACGTCGAGTCAAGCAACACTAAGTCTTAAGTCAACCCTAAATTACATGAGCAAAGTCCTATAGTAAAAAAAATAAATGCAGGTACATTTCAGTGAGCAAGAACATTCTCAGATTTTTTCGAAAAACCGCGAATGAAAACCTGACTCCAGCGTCGGACGACAAGGCTGTCGCCTGGCGACAGAAGAAAAGCGCGGCTCTAGAGTCTTCCAGCAGGCGTCAGTGCGGCGACAGTGGTTTCCAGCGTGCGTCGGAGCAGCGATGAGATGCATGGCCCCATATTGGATTATGCGGACCTCATACAGCAATTTCGGGTTCCTTGGTATGCCAGTTAGCCCCTATAAGCAAATTGACATGATTAATAGTCGACTCGATTACAATCGCAGTAAGTGATTGACCTGACGACGATCATCTCACTTAGCTTAAGCGCCTAAGCATTAGCTCATTACAAGCACCAAGGCATCGGTTCAAAAGCAAGCACTTATACGATAATTTTTCCAAGATTGGATTGTCATCCCCAACTGACAATATTTCCAAATATGGATTGTCGCGCATCTTCTTATACGACAATTTTTCCAAGATTAGATTGTCATCCCTTCCGCAAAGTTTCCAAGCATGGATTGTCGTACTCCTTCTCTATTTGGCAAGTTTTTCCAAGTTCGGATTGTCATACATTCATAAAATCTTCGACAATTTTTCCAAGATTGGATTGTCATCTCTGGCAAAGTTTCCAAGCGTGGATTGTCGTGGTCCTTCTCTGTTTGGCAATTTTTTCCAAGTTCGGATTGTCATCTCTGGCAAGTTTTTCAAGATTGGATTGTCATACACATAGTTCCCTATGGCAAAATTTCCCAAAGGATTGTCGTAGGTCTCTACTCATCATAAATTTCGGCAAAGGCTCCTCAACGTGGATTGTCATTCATTTCAGTAAGTGGCAAATTTTCCCGAAGTGGATTGTCGGTCAACTCTTTTTTTGCAAATGTTCCAAGACGCGGTTTGTCAATATTGACAATATTTTCCTAAAAGGATTGTCGCATGGCGTTGGCAAATTTCCAAGGTGGATTGCTTTCAAGAGTTATATTCCAAGATGTGGATTGTCGATTGTAGCAAAGTTCTTATGACAGATTGTTACGAAGCATTGACAACTTTTCCCAAAATTGGATCTTGGCAATTTTTCTGAGATACGGATTGTCGCTTCATCGTAGCAATATTTCCAAGGATGGATTATTACGTGGCATTGACAACTTTCCCTAAATCGGATTGTCATACATCATACAAGAGTCGTGTTGACAATTGTTCCTGAAGAAAAGAGGATTGTCATCACCCAAAGCATCAACAGCAAAATTCAAGCAGCATTAAGGATCGACAGGCGTTGATCTTCGATAATTTTCTTTGGAATATTATCACGACGACTAAGGATCGTTTCAAGCGAAACAATCTTCGATAGTGTTCCCTGGCTTGCGGAAGATTATCACAGCGGAAATTGGAGGCAGTTACAAGCGTAGCAGTCTTCAGGCGGGATGGCGTTTTCTAGCTTGTGGAAGGTCGTCAAAACAAAACACAACAAACCGGTTACTTCAGAGACGTGTGCTCGATGGTGCAAGATACGCGTTTCTTAACTCTTTTATCTGTTTTAACTAACGTTAGTTTGCAGGTATCGGCGTTACAAGAATGATTTAGGATCGCAGAACGTTCTAAATCATTCTCCGTCCCTATCGCTACTTTGACTTTCATTTTCGAAACATGCGTTTCTCCAAACTCAGTCAAAGTGAGGGCTTCTGTAGACACCCAAATGTGTCTCCCCAAAACCAAACCCAGTGATGAATACCTTTCACGTCATTTGATTATCGAACGAAGCGAAAGTGTGAAAAGTCTAGTGATGAGGATGTTTTTATTAAAATATCTCTTCTTTCTGTTTCTGAAAATATTTCTTTTCTCACTCTATTTTATGAAATAGTCAATCCAGTTTAGTTTGGTCCACAACAAGGGTCCAATAATAGTGTAGTTGGATGGGGCTTGCAAAGAGCTTTTCACCGATATATTATAAACCCAATTCCGATGAATAATGAGGAAGTTATGACCAAAATACTAAAATGGGCTCGGTTGATCTTTACATGTGGCCCGATGATCTAGGGGAGGGCCCAATTTTATTTATTATTCCTAAAGTTATTAGAATTAATTATAGTCTTCTAGAATTCTCTAGAAGGTTCTTTTAAGTCCTAATAAGATTAGAAATTGTTGTTTCAATGAATACTACAAGAAGGGGGGGTTGAATTGTAGTATGAGAGTTTAGCCAAACTTTTTGCGGAATTAAAATTAAGTTAGCTAAAGGAACTGAGAGATTAACTAAAGGAACTAAAGTATGCAAGAGAGATTTTACGTGGAAAACTCCTTGGCCCTAACAAGGAGAAAAACCACGACCACTTGGGATTTTGGGAAAAGAATCTTCACTAGAATAGGGCAAATGATCCTATTACAAGCTAAAGACTCAAACTCAAGTTCCTCTATGAACTTGAGACCCTGAGGAACAAGTCACCCAACTTGTTACTCTTCTCTTCTCTTTCTCTCTTCTCACTTCTCTGTTCTCTCTTCTCTTTCTCTGTTCTCTGTTCTCTTTCTCTGTTCTCTCTTCTCTTTCTCTTCTCTTTCTCTTCTCTTTCTCTTTTCTCTTTCTCTTTTCTCTTTCTCTTCTCTTTCTCTTCTCTTTCTCTTTTCTCTTCTCTTTCTCATACACAAATGTTCACTCGAACTTCCCCATTCTCCAATTACAACTCGAAAGAAAAACAAACTCTAGTATAAGAACATTAAGAACACTCTAATCAACTTATGTGGAATTGGACGCTTGACTCAATTAAAAGCTTGAAAACTTATGTGAGCAAGGACGAGTTTTTCCAACAGAAATCAAGAGCTATTTATAGAGCTATAAACGCTTTGGAAAACTTCATTGTGCAGCAAACCCATTACACCACTACTCATGCCCACTAAGAAGATCATGTCCCTTAATTTAAGGAACCATGAACTCCTCAATTTTGCAGAACCACGACTTGATGAAGAACGTGGGAGAGTAGGCCGCAAGTTTTGGAAAACATGGTGATTTTATTTTTTTCAAAAGATATTTTCGAAAGTAAGAAAATAAAATAAAATCTTTTTGCACAAGATACTTTCGAAATTCAGAAAGAAATAAAATCCCTTTCAAAAGATAAACGTTTTAGATTGCAACCGTTTTCCTAAAAACTAGCATGCACAATTTTATCTTCTTAGACCAATTCCACACAGATTTTTCGAGTGCCATTTAATATCTTATACTTACATAAATCCTAAAATATAAAAATATATTTAGTCTTCATGTTCTCTGATGAAGCTTCTACTCCGAGGCTTCTGTTCCTTGGAAGGAACTTCTCTTCTCTGGTGATGCTTCTTCTCTGAAGCTTCTGTTCCCTGAGGGAACCTTCTCTTCTCAAGTCTTCATTTCTGAAGCGCCAGTTCCTGTGAGGGAACTCTTCTTTTTGGATAGCTTTGTTTCTGGCCTTCCTGTTCCTCATGGTATCTTTGCTCGACACTTAATTCTCCTAGTCTTTGCACCGATCACACACTCAAACAATCAAGCCTTTATTAGTATGTAAGTAAGTGAGGTTGTGTCATCATCAAAATCATTAAGTCCAACAATATTCCCCCTTTTTGATGATGACAAACAATCCAAACTTACTTACAAGGAAACAAAGATAATCCACCCTAAACTAAGGAATGAAAATACAAAAATATAAAGCATTGCATAAATAAACTACTTAACTAAAACTAGAAAATAGAAAAGAAAAATAAACAGAGAACAAAAACAAGAAAAATGCAAAAAATGGAAAAACTTGTATATACAATATACCTGCCTGTAGAGAAGTAGGCTTGCTGAGAAGACTTCGAACAGAGACCATAGAATGATTAAGTTTCCTTGGGATAGTTTGCATCTTTTCCCCCTTTTGGCATTATCAAAAACCAACACACAAACAATAGTATACCATAACACAGCACCATCAAGTGGTCTAGTGTTAAGACAAGAAGCATGCATATATAGAGAAAACATTCACAAAGCATATAGGCAAAAGCATTATAGACATTCAGCATCCAAAACCGATTTAAAACATCGGCCAATGTACCAAATTTGCAAGTTTACCAAAAGAAAATAAAGTGCCCAAAATATTACAGACCAAGGTTAGAAATTGTTTCCCAAAAACAGATAAAAACAGAGTTCAATCAACATAAAAGGCTGCAAGGAAAAGGAGGTTAGGAAGCAGTGCTCTGGTCTTCATCTTCAGCAAGTTCCTCAAGCTTCTTGCTGATTTGAGACACAATGTCCTTCACTGTGGACAGTCTCCCCTGTTCTGAGCTTTTGACCAGTTTCTTCAGATCAGCATCAAGAGTGAGAACACTCTTCTTTAGTTCCTCCATCTTCACCGTTGATTGCTCTTGTTCCTTCAGCACCTTCTGGAGCATCTCCTTCATCTCCTTCATATATTCGCTGGGAACCTTCGGTGGGGAACTAAATGCTGCAAAACCTGTTCCTGCAGATGCATATTTGCCTGAAGTAGGAGAGGGAGAAACTTTCTGCAGTTCCTCCTGGGCCTCAGAGATATCAATGCATATTGGTGCTGGGGTCTCCTTTTTCTTCATCAACCTCAAACTCTTCCTCTTCTTCCTTACCCCTGTCTCTTCCCCCTGCTTTTCCTCTTCCTCCTCTTGTTCCTGTAGCTCCTGAATAACACCCTCAACCACACCAGTAACCCTCTCATCTTCCCCCTCAGATGGTGCACTCACTTCCTTAGGTCTTTTCTCCTTTTCCTCCTGCACAACTTCAAAACACCCACCTACAACCCTTAACTTATGGTTTTCAAGGAATATAGGTTGTATGTACTCAGTGTTTTTGAGAGGCAGGGGTTCAACATCAGTTAGAGAAATACCAAAGCTTTCAAAGACATAGGTAAGGAGGTTACCATATCCTACCTTCCAACCCTTAGGAACACAGTGGGTGAGGTGTTGGATCATGATAGAGGGAAAGTTGATTTGGATCTTTTTGGCTAGGCAATAAATTAAGACAGAGTCAAGCTTGTTGGCACTGTCTCTCTTTTGAGAACGAGGGATAATGTCATTGTACACGAATTTTAACAGGATTTTGTCAAGAGGGGTTAGGTCATTGTGGTTTATGTAGGTTTCCTCTGGGTCACCTCCTAAAAACTCCACAATCTCATCTATATTAGCATCAGGAAGAGGGTTTCTTATCACATTGTTCTTGAAATAGATATCATAACCAGTATTGGGAACATCAAACAACTCAGCCAAGTACATCGCATCAAATTCAATGTTTTTCTTAAGCACACAACAATGAATCACACCTTTAGAATATTTAAAGCTTTTACAGAAATCCTTCATAACATCAACATACAAACTCCGATTGAAACATTCACCCAACAAATTTACCCAATTTTGGGCCTCAAACAAATCTAGCAATTCATACAACTTAACAGACCTACACCAAGGTAAATTGAGTACCAAACCTGTTACAAAGTGCTCACTGCTTTTCTCCAACTTTTTCATGGACGCCGGTTTGTCTCGATAGTTGATACCCATCTCCGGAATGTTCTCGATTTCTTCTTGCATGTCATCAGCTTTCCTCTTGCGAGAAGTATTAGATTCAGTGGGGAACTCATGCTTGGAGGCTTCGAGATTTTGGGTTTCCGGAATAATTTCCATGGTGATTTCTGGAACAAGGTTTGTGTTTGCTTCGGCTTCAACTTGGGTTTTTGGTGAGACAGACATTGGTGAGAAATTTTGATCGGAGTGATGAGAGAGAAGGTAATTTTTGTGAGGTGTAATTTTTGGTGAGGCTGACATGTTTTTATGGTGGAGGTAACTTGGGGGAGTGAATAAGTGAGGTGTCGTTTGGGAGGTGAGGTGAATTTAGTTGATTTGACACTCCTATTTATTGCTTAGGGAAACGTAAACCGTGTTTCAAGAGAGTAATGGATGTGGGTAAATTTTGAACAAAAGATAATGATGAATTTTGATATATTCATCCGAATTTAGTGTTTAGATAAAAAATTTGAATTTTGAAGATCAGATAAACACAACAATTTTATCTTTTGAATTCAATGAAATTGCTTGCAAATACAACTTGATACACGGAACAATTCAATAAGGCTCATGCAATCAATTTTGGACTTCTAATATCTATGACTTTCAAATTTACATGCCCATTATTAAATGTTACTCCTGCTCACTACTTGCCTTAACTATGTAATTAAACATATAACACTTGTGCACAGTATACAATAGTTTAAGCACGTCAGTTTGAGTTTCATACCTGAGGGAACTTGATGCATTTCTCTTAGTATAACTTAATCATCCCAAGTTCCATTCTCATCTTCTCATGCCTTTCTCTATTCAAGGGCTTAGTTAATATATCTGCAATTTGATTGTCAGTTTGGCAGAAATCTAACTTAATTAAACCCTTTTCAACATTATCCTTAAGGAAATGATGCCTTATATGAATATGCTTGACTCTTGAATGATGGACTGGATCTTTAGATATGCAAATTGCACTAGTGTTATCACAATAGATAGTAATGCAATTAAATTTAATACCAAAGTCACGCAACTGTTGTTTGATCCAAAGGACTTGAGAGCAACAAGCAGCTGCTGCTACATACTCAGCCTCTGCAGTAGACAATGCAACAGTATTTTGTTTCTTGGAACCCCAAGAAACTAGACAAGAGCCAAGGAACTGAACCATACCTGAGGTGCTTTTCCTGTTGACTAAGTCACCAGCATAGTCAGCATCAGTAAATCCTCTAAGCATAAAGTCATCACTTCTAGGATAGAACAGACACAGGTTATCTGTTCCTTTGAGGTATCTCAAAATTCTCTTAACAGCCGTTAGATGAGATTCCTTAGGGTTAGACTGAAATCTAGCACACAATCCAACACTAAAAGAGATGTCAGGCCTACTGGCTGTTAGATATAGCAATGAACCAATCATACCTCTATAAGTCGTTTGATCCACACTTGCTCCTTGTGGATCATCATCAAGTCTCGTTGCTGTTCCCATAGGTGTGTGATTTGTCTTGACATTCTCCATGTTGTACTTCTTCAGAAGTTCCTTGATGTACTTCTGCTGGTGAATCATTATTCCTTCTGCTGTTTGCTTTATTTGGAGTCCAAGGAAGAAATTTAGTTCACCCATCATGCTCATCTCAAATTCACCACCCATTAGCTCAGCAAAGTACTTGCACAAACCATTGTTAGTAGCACCAAATATAATATCATCAACATAAATCTGTACTACCAACAAATCAGTTCCTCTAGATTTAAGAAAAAGGGTTTTATCAACCTTTCCTCTTTTGAAATCATTTTTCAGGAGGAACTTTGAGAGCCTTTCATACCAGGCTCTTGGTGCTTGCTTAAGCCCATAAAGAGCTTTATCAAGCTTGAAGACATGATTTGGAAACTTAGGATTTTCGAAACCTGGAGGTTGTTCTACGAACACCTCCTCATTTAAGTAACCATTTAGAAAAGCACATTTCACATCCATTTGATAGAGTTTGAAACCCATAAAAGAAGCAAAAGCTACTAGGATTCTAATAGCTTCTAATCTAGCTACTGGAGCAAAGGTTTCATCGAAATCAATACCTTCCTGTTGGTTATAGCCTTTCACAACCAACCTTGCCTTGTTTCTTACAATGGTACCATGCTCATCCAGCTTGTTCCTGAACACCCACTTGAGCCCAATGATCTTCTTTTCCTTAGGCTTTGGCTCAAGGTGCCAGACTTTGTTCCTTTCAAACTCATTTAGTTCCTCTTGCATGGCTACTATCCAGTCAGCATCTCCCAAGGCTTCTTGATGATTTCGAGGCTCTAGGATGGATAGAAATGCTTGGAACGCACAAAAGTTCCTCATTTGTGATCTGGTTTGAGTTCCTTTCCCAATGTCACTGATTATGAGATCAGTAGGATGGGAACCTCTATACCTGAATGGCTTGGGATGAAATTCCCTTGCTGGAACTCCAATTTGAGGAGCTTCTTGTCCTGTTCCCTCTGCTTGTTCCTCTTCAGCTTGTTCCTCATTCACCTGTTCATCTTGGTGAGGAACGTCTTCATTCTCTTGAGGTTCTTCTTCTGCTGCAGGATGCTTTTCTTTGGCTTGCTTTTGATCTTCTTCTTCATCTTTGTCTCTGATCAATCCTATTTCAAAATCATTATCTTCTTCCTGTTCCTGTACACTCACAAACTGATTAACTTCATCAAATATTATGTGAATGCTTTCCTCAACACACATTGAGTTCTTATTGTAAACTCTATAAGCTTTGCTATCAGAGGCATATCCAAGAAATATAGCCTCTTCACTTCTCTCATCAAATTTGCCTAGATTTTTCTTACCATTATTATGTACAAAGCACTTACAACCAAAGGCCCTAAGATGAGATATGTTTGGTTTCCTTCCCCTGAAAAGTTCATAGGGAGTCTTGTTGATGATGCTTCTGATTGTTACTCTGTTAAGAATGTAACATGCTGTATTCACGGCTTCAGCCCAGAATTTCCTTGGCAATCCACTTGCAATCAGCATGGTTCTAGCCATTTCCTCAAGGGTTCGATTCTTCCTTTCCACGACCCCATTCTGTTGGGGGGTTCTTGGAGCTGAGAAGTTATGGTTCATGCCATTTTCCCTGCAAAACTCATCGAATCTTGAGTTCTCAAATTCAGTTCCGTGATCTGATCTGAGATGGACTAGTGAGTAACCACTGATTTTCTGTATTTTCTTAGCAAAAGCAACAAACTCGTCAAAAGTTTCATCTTCACTTGCAAGGAAAATAACCCAAGTGAATCTGGAATAATCATCAACAATAACCAAAACATATTTCTTGCCACTCCTGCTTTGAATTCTCATGGGACCACACAAGTCCATATGGATTAGTTCCAAAGGCTTTGTAGTGCTCACCATTTTCTTCAATTTAAAAGATGAACGAACATGCTTGCCTTTCACACATGCATCACAAACTTTATTCTGTAGGAACTTGATAATAGGAAGTCCCACAACCAAGTCCCTTGACCTTAGTTTGTTAAGTAATGAAAAGCTAGCATGTCCAAAACGTTTATGCCATAGCAGGGGATCATCTTCAACAACACTCAGACATGTAAGGTTGTTCCTTGGGATTAAGTTGAGGTCTACAGTATATGTATTCCCTCTTCTTGTTCCTTCTAGAACAACCTTTCCTGATTTGTTGTTGATGATGTTACAAGAATCAGAAGTAAAGCTTACAGAGTTTCCCTTATCACAAAATTGTGATATACTGAGCAAATTGTGCATTAAGCCCTCGACCAGGAACACATTATCAATGGAATGAGATTTTGATCTTCCAATTTTTCCTTTTCCAATGATCTCGCCCTTCTTATTGTCCCCAAAGGTTACTGTTCCTCCAGGGTAGTCTTCTAGTGAGAGGAATTTTGATTTATCACCTGTCATATGCTTTGAACACCCGCTGTCGAGATACCACGAGTTGTTCCCCCTCACTAGAACCTGCAAGAAAACTAAGCATTAGTATCAGGAACCCAGGTTTCCTTGGGTTCCTTTGACGTGGATGCAATATCAGTTTTCTTGACCCACACTTGTTTTACATTCCTTTTATTAGCCTCTTCTCTATTCCAACATTGACCATAGAGATGTCCAGTCTTACCACAAAAGGTACACATCTTCATGCTAGGAAGCTCAACATATTTCTTTTGTTTACCTTTTCTCTTGGTCATATAACCAAGTCCTTCTGTTCTTTTTCCTTGAGCTTCAGCAATCCATTTGGGTATAACTTTTGGGTCAATACTCCTATCCTTTCTAGCATTCAGTTCATTTTCAAGTTGATCTTTTTGATTCCTTAAGGTCGAAAGTTCATTTTTCAGATTTTCAAAATCAACATTGAATTTAAGCAACTGATCACTCGAGGAACTGCTAGAACTGATATCAGAATTCATGAGCTTATACTGAGTTAATTCAACATTCAGAAGAATACTTTCATTCTTGATTCTATCAGCTATCTCTTTTATGTGTTCATACTTAACATTTAGCTCTTGCAATTTGCTTTGGGACTTGGCATAAGCTGTTTCCAACCAAGTGCCATGTTCCTTGCAAACCTTAAGAGCCTTCTCACACTTATTTAGTTTCACACAAGTTTCTCTAAAGAATTCTTCTTCTTCTAGACACAAATCTATTAAGACATCTTTAGAGAGAGTTTTAAGCTGTTTAGGATCAAGAAATACCTCTTTATGGAGTTCCTCAAGGTTGGCCTTTTCATCATCTGATTTGACCATCAGACACAGATTGGTTGTCTCCTCTTCTGGTTGGTCATCCTCATCTTCTTCACTGTCAGAATCACCCCAAGCTGCAATCATGGCTTTCCTCATGTCCGACTTTTGAAAGTTTGCTTTGCTGAATTTTTCTCTTCCTTGCTCCTTGCCCTTTCCTTTTCCTTTATCATTTTCCCAGAGAGGACAATCTCTGATAAAGTGATCTGGGGATCCACACTTGTGGCAGCTGTAGTCAGGTTTGGCATTAGAGTTCTTTTTCCCGAAGTTCCTTGAGGTGCGGCCTTTCTTGAATATCCTTTTGAACCTTCGAACGATCATGGCAGCTTCATCCTCGTCTACTTCTGAGTCTTCCTCCTCCTCTGCTTTCAGAGCCAACCCCTTGTTCCTCATGGTTTCAGTGTTGACTCCAAGGTGCAACTCGTGGGTCATGAGAGAGCCAGCAAGTTGCTCGATGTTGAACTTGGTGAAGTCCTTAGTTTCCTGTAGGGCTGTCACCTTAGCTCTCCATCTCTCGTCCTGTGGAAGACTTCTGAGAACCTTCCTAACCTGCTCATCTGTAGGAATCTGTCTACCAAGGGAAACCAGCTCATTTATGATGTTAGTAAAACGAGTTAGCATCTCCTGGATGGTTTCCTTAGGTTGCATCTCGAATCTTTCATACTTAGACATAAGTAGATCGATTTTTGAGCGTTTAACCTCATTAGTTCCTTCATGAGTAATCTGCAGCAAATCCCAGATTTCCTTTGCGTTCTTGCACCCCATAACACGATTGTGTTCATGAGGTCCAAGCCCCCAATGGAGCAATTTCACAGCCATAGCATTGATTTCCATTTTGTCAAAATCCTCTTTTTCATATTCAGACATAGGCTTAGGGATTACCTCATTCTGAGCATTTGTTTTGGTGACTTCGAAATCACCAACTTCAATGACCCTCCAAACTTGGTAGTTCTCCGCCTTGATAAAGATCTCCATACGGTTCTTCCAGTAGGTATAGAACTTCCCGTTGAACATAGGAGGTCTCTGAGTTGAGTATCCTTCCTCGAGCTTTTCGTGAGTATTCATTTTCTCCAAGACCTTTCTTCTTCAGGGTTTCCTGATTCTCTTAGAAGTTTGGCTCTGATACCAATTGTTGTTTCAATGAATACTACAAGAAGGGGGGGTTGAATTGTAGTATGAGAGTTTAGCCAAACTTTTTGCGGAATTAAAATTAAGTTAGCTAAAGGAACTGAGAGATTAACTAAAGGAACTAAAGTATGCAAGAGAGATTTTACGTGGAAAACTCCTTGGCCCTAACAAGGAGAAAAACCACGACCACTTGGGATTTTGGGAAAAGAATCTTCACTAGAATAGGGCAAATGATCCTATTACAAGCTAAAGACTCAAACTCAAGTTCCTCTATGAACTTGAGACCCTGAGGAACAAGTCACCCAACTTGTTACTCTTCTCTTCTCTTTCTCTCTTCTCACTTCTCTGTTCTCTCTTCTCTTTCTCTGTTCTCTGTTCTCTTTCTCTGTTCTCTCTTCTCTTTCTCTTCTCTTTCTCTTCTCTTTCTCTTTTCTCTTTCTCTTTTCTCTTTCTCTTCTCTTTCTCTTCTCTTTCTCTTTTCTCTTCTCTTTCTCATACACAAATGTTCACTCGAACTTCCCCATTCTCCAATTACAACTCGAAAGAAAAACAAACTCTAGTATAAGAACATTAAGAACACTCTAATCAACTTATGTGGAATTGGACGCTTGACTCAATTAAAAGCTTGAAAACTTATGTGAGCAAGGACGAGTTTTTCCAACAGAAATCAAGAGCTATTTATAGAGCTATAAACGCTTTGGAAAACTTCATTGTGCAGCAAACCCATTACACCACTACTCATGCCCACTAAGAAGATCATGTCCCTTAATTTAAGGAACCATGAACTCCTCAATTTTGCAGAACCACGACTTGATGAAGAACGTGGGAGAGTAGGCCGCAAGTTTTGGAAAACATGGTGATTTTATTTTTTTCAAAAGATATTTTCGAAAGTAAGAAAATAAAATAAAATCTTTTTGCACAAGATACTTTCGAAATTCAGAAAGAAATAAAATCCCTTTCAAAAGATAAACGTTTTAGATTGCAACCGTTTTCCTAAAAACTAGCATGCACAATTTTATCTTCTTAGACCAATTCCACACAGATTTTTCGAGTGCCATTTAATATCTTATACTTACATAAATCCTAAAATATAAAAATATATTTAGTCTTCATGTTCTCTGATGAAGCTTCTACTCCGAGGCTTCTGTTCCTTGGAAGGAACTTCTCTTCTCTGGTGATGCTTCTTCTCTGAAGCTTCTGTTCCCTGAGGGAACCTTCTCTTCTCAAGTCTTCATTTCTGAAGCGCCAGTTCCTGTGAGGGAACTCTTCTTTTTGGATAGCTTTGTTTCTGGCCTTCCTGTTCCTCATGGTATCTTTGCTCGACACTTAATTCTCCTAGTCTTTGCACCGATCACACACTCAAACAATCAAGCCTTTATTAGTATGTAAGTAAGTGAGGTTGTGTCATCATCAAAATCATTAAGTCCAACAGAATTAATAATTATATTTTGATAAGTTTTACTTGGAATAAAATATTATTTTATGAAAATACGATTTCAATTTTCATACGGACTTTACAAGTCAATTTTGATTGATAAGTGGACTCCGTGTTTGAAAGTGCGTAGGAATCCAGGCTGTCGCCAAACGACAGGCTTATCGCCACGCGACAGAGCTTGTCGCCAAGCGACAAGGTTGGTTTTGCGGCGACAGTGTGGAGTTTTATTCCTTATCAAATTCTACCTATTTCCGGACTGTTTTCTTATAAATAGGATCATGAACCTCCGTTTTTATTCATCAATCATCTACAATCAACTCTCATCAAGAATTTCTTGATTCTCTCTCTCTTTCTAAACCAACCCTTTCCACAAACACAATTCCTCATACATTAGCACTAGACACACCTAGCCAAGTTCGAAGTTTCCTCCGCCCTAGACGTGAAAGGTTTGATATTTGAGGGTTTGGTCCCAAATCTCAATTTCAAATATTTAATTTGATTGTTTTGATTTATATTTTCCTTGAAGTTACTAACGCGTGTATTTTGTTATTAGAAAGAGGCACGAGGCATCAAAGTATGTAATCTTATTGCTCTATTCTTGTAGAAAGCATGTTTAAATTTGTTTAATTCCTAGTATCATGTTAGGATGTCTTTATTGCTTTCTAGTATCATGTTTAGGGTGCTTCCTCTTTCCTAATATCATGTTAGTATCATGCTAGGGCTAAAGCTTTGATTTTTATGTTTAGTGATATGCTAGGATTTGTTATTAATCTTGTTAGTATCATGCCTAGGATCTTGCTATTATTATGTTTTAACATGATTATTATTGTTATAATTATTGTTTTTATAATTATTATGATTTATGATTATTATGTTGCTTGATATTATATTATTGTTGTTGCTTGATCACGCCTTTTATGCATGTTTAAAGGGAATTTGTACTTGTAATCACGCTTAATAAGATAATTAATAATCTTGTTTAGGGCTAATATGATTATAATTCAAGTGATCGCCATTAATAGATGCATTAAATTCAACCAACATAGATAAACAGGTTTAGGGTTAACCTATTGATTGCGTGTTAGTCAGAAAGCGCACATGAATACGAGAAGAATGAAGTAGAGGCCTATTTAGGGCAGGTTCAATCTCTTTTAGGTTGGATTTGTACCTTCATCCCCGAACCCCATTTGGTTCAAGACCTTTTGGAGTTGACGATCTCATGGATCGTTAAGGGGTGTAATCTTCACCTTGTGAACGGTTTACAAGTTCTTAAAACTTGTTGGCGACTCTTTTGCTCTAGCTTCCTTCCCTTTGGACGCCACCATGCTTAAGTGTATGATCACAGTGGGGTTCAAGTTTGGGGTAATGCTTGAAATATTCTCTACAATGTTGTATGGAAAATGAAATATAGAATGAATATTTGCACTACATCTTCATCTTTCATTCTTTCTTTTCCTCTATTTTATAACAATTTTTTTTTTTTTTTTTATTTTTGAATAGTATGTAAAGACCATTATACTCTTATTTTTTTTTAACTTTATTTATTAATTATTGTTATTTACCTTAAATTATCCACTTGTATTATATTCCCTCAGTTTTTAAATACTTGCTTCACTTTCCATTTCCGGCCGTTATTAAATACTTACTCCATTTCCTTAATTGGATAAATTTTACAATATTTAATTCAATTCTCCCACCTAATAGATCCAATATAAATCATACTACATTATGGGACGGGGGAATACTACATTTTTTTTTAAAAAAAAAAAAAATTTAGTCAACTACGAAGAACTATATTATGGGACGGGGGAGTACTACATGTTTTCCCCTTTTCCAGTCCATTTTAACTTCTCACCCATCATCGTTGAAAATATCAGGATTTCTGATCAATCAATGCTATATATGTGACCAAAAAAGGGAAAGATATTTGTTTAATAAACTAACTCTGGGTGTTTAAGGTGATGAATGTTAATTGCTGCTAATATGGAAGTGATGATACCTATTTTGATTTGTTGGTAATGAATTCAGAGAAGTAACTTTTACAATTACACATCAAAACTTCTGGACTTTGACTACCTAAGTCCCAATGTGCCATCTGTAGTTAGGGGTCTTAGCCAAAGGTTGTTGCTTACCACCCAACTAAAATTTAACCAAGTATTGTATTTGTTTTGTATATGTTATACTAGTATGACTTTTTCAGGTACAGGGGAGTGTTCCCCTTTAGAGTCTAGACCCTAGAGTCTATACACAATTACACACCCTCACCCCTTGCTTTCTTAGAAATGGAAGGCATGCACTCGCAGTGTTGATGAAGATATGCCTTCAGGCCATCTAGCTGCTGGGAATCAAAGCTTTCAGCAACAGGTCGGAAAAAGACATGCTAAACCGCAATCTAGGGGAAGGGAGGGGGGGGGGGGGGGGGGTTGGTATGCAGCAATTAAAATTGAGGGCATTCCAAAAGCCCAACAAAAACCTTTAGTTTCAGAAAAAAGGATGTATGAGTTCTGACAATAATTTCGGAATATGAAGTAAATTCTCTTATTGCTAAAAAGGAGGGAAACCCTAAAAGAACATCAATAATAAGTTGCATATGCATTCTGCTGCAATGACCTAAAACCTAAGAATTATGACCCACGTGCTGCAAGAACGAGCTTGACTATCAGGAAATTACATGGGACTTCCAAAATCAATGATCCTTAACCATCTTGCTTCTCTGCCTCCTCACCATATTCATTTTCATCATCATCATCATCCTCCTCATCTCCATCTGCATTATCATATATGCTAGGCAAACTGAATTTGTTTAATTCACTTCTTGAATCTTCTCTATCCGAGTAGTCAAGCCCAAACTTTGTGTCTCGATGCTTCACAAGGAGCCATCGTAATAGCCGATCTTCTTTGTTCAAGTAATGAAGCTCCTTGTTTATATTGGGTGTTGCCATCATGGTCATTTGCATCAGTTGTCCCTACATGTATAAAGCAAATATATCACATGTCCATACATGTTAAAGACTATTATCCTCATTCATCGGAAAACCAAAGACTCTGCATATAGCAAAGCTAGAACACATCTGAACATAGTGTGATTCACAAAGAAAACATTTATATTGGGTGTTGCCATCATGGTCATTTGCATCAGTTGTCCCTACATGTATAAAGCAAATATATCACATGTCCATACATGTTAAAGACTATTATCCTCATTCATCGGAAAACCAAAGACTCTGCATATAGCAAAGCTAGAACACATCTGAACATAGTGTGACTTCACAAAGAAAACATATCCAAGCTGGATGACAATAGTGGACAGAAAATCAGTGCATGAACAAATACAGTCTTTATTAGTCAGGAATCATTTCAGAGAAAAACCTCGATATTGAAGAGACAGCAGGGTTGATACAACTTGAACTAGGGGAAGCAAATCACTTTGTTACAGAAGAGCAATACAATCAGAAATCATATTACTAGGATCTCCACCAGTACAAACAAAAAGACCAAATAAAAAAAGGGGATATCTCAGCCAACTGAGCTTAGTTAACCATCAAACTGGTACATAAACCAAAACTTCCCAAGAGTTCTACCTCAACCTAAACACCACCAAAGTTCTACTTCCAACCTCACTCGGAAGTGAGTGTTTCTGAGTTTGGCGCCCCACTCACCCCCCCCCCCCCCCCCCAACCCCCCACCTCCCCCTCTCCTTTTCTCTAAAAATCGATCCCACATCAAAAGGGATATTCATCATGGTTTACCTAACTTTTAAGAAACAAGATAGACAAACCTGAAAATTTTTACATTTAATAAATCTAATCCCTAAATATTGCTTTTGTTATCTTCACAAAAGCCTCACAAAGCCACCGTTTAGTTGTATAAAGGAGTATAACTGACCAGCTGTTAGTGGCTGCAAGGTCCAGAATACTACTGTGAATGTTCAAGGAAATTAACCTTGAATAATCAAAAGGTCTCATCACCGAAGCATCCAAATGGATCAATGCTCCCAAGCTTCTCACAATGATAAGACAAGAAAGTCCATAGCCTGAAATTAAGGACAAATACCATTACCCATGTTGATTAATGTATCCGTTACACAAGCCCCATTACTTGTTTCTATAACTTTCAATGGTTCTTCATCTCAGTCTCTAACACTCTATTGAGATTGACTTCACGCATTTCTTTGCATGACACTAACATAACTAATTGACTTGACACTATACCAATTACCAATATACATAATGCAACATTCCTGGCTTATATAACTTGTTAAAAAAAAGCAAGCATTATAAGCCCTCAAAAAGCTTTGTTGGTCTTATGATGGAGTTTAAGGCATATACACATGTTAAAGTTCACTTTGAAGGTTGAATACCCAAAGAAAGCTATTCTTCATAATTGGTTTGGTTTACAAACCTAATCAATTTTGTTACTGGCTCTGATGTAAATTTAAGAAGACAAGTATTGGAATTGCTAGGAGATTGCTAAAAATTAAACCTAGACTAGTTCTATTCAGAGTGCAATACATTGTAGAGAAACTAGTCTCAGGTAATATCTACTAAACATGATATCAATTCTTATTTTATTGAGTCTTGCAAAACCTTTAAAGGCTTTAATATAAGTTCGGAAAAGGAAAAAAAAAAAAAAAGTTATCAATTATCATAGGCTGCGCTTGTGCTACAAGATACATCTTGATATGCATAGTGAACTCATTTTAATGATAACATGGACATATCAAGAATCCATATTATTACGAAGTATAAGTTTCTATTCTCTAAATGTCAATATGTCCTTAAATTAATGGGGTAACTGCAAAATAGGCTGAGCAGCTTGATAGATCCTAAAAAAGAATTGCACTCCACTTCATCTCTCCAATTAAACTAAACTGACTAAGCTTTTTAAACCAAATCCATGTGAACTTGTCAAAATACTTGACTGTGCTTAATTGTACTCCTGATCTTCACCATCAAATTACATCTCTTGTGCGTCAACTTGAAGGTCAAATTAAGCTAATTGAACCCAAGTACCAAAGTTTTTATCTCATTTGTTTTTTCTCGAGCTGCTGTGTTTTCCTCTTCTTCAGCCATATAGCCCAATTACCCTTAAACATCAACACTTAGCTTCTAGCCTTCTAATAATCTTTCTCCTAGGCCCTTGATGCCACTTGCATGCCATATATTACTGTTAACTCATGCATCAAGGACAACAAAAGTTTGTTAGCTATAATGGAGATGCTGAAGAATGAATGAGACGTAGCATGGACCGTATGGTAATATCATTTGAGGTTTGAGCTTCTTCATATCTTGAGTATGAGAGCTATAGAATGGTTTGACTTACTTTCAGAAGATTTAGAGCTGAGTCTCAGGCTCTTTTAGGCAACCATGTAACATAAAGCTATTTCCTAATTAGGGAAGCTAGGGGGCGCTTTTGAGGTCTTATAAGTTATATATGGACCTAAAAGCTACTAATTGTAAAGAATAAAATCAAGAGGTTTTGGCTTGAATTCAGTTTTAAAAACCCTTGCTGTGACTTGTATTGAATTCAATGGTTGTGCTTAGAAAGAGACCCTCAAACTAGCAAGTTTAGACTTCTTATAAGATTTATTTATCCAACATGATAATCTTTCCTTTTACCAAAAGTACAAGGCCAAAAAAAAAAAAAAAAAAAAAAAAAAAACCCATATACTTTTGCCTTTGGCAATCTTCAAGTTAATAAACATGAGAATCGAGCAAGATCTCCTAAAGGACTTGACTCTCACTCATGATTTCATGAAGTTTCCCATAAAGAAAATCTTTTGTGGAATAACTTCCACCACCTACACCCTCCCCTCTTCCCTTCCCCTTAAAAACATAAAGAACAAGGGAAAAAAAACATAAAAAAGACGTACATTGACACATGACAAGCAATAAAAACAGGGAAAGAAAACCTGCCAAGAATTCTTCCCAAAAAGCGGCACATACATTCTTCCTTTGATAGATGTATGGAGGAAGTGGCTAGGCCTATTTTGGACACAAGCAACCTTGAGTAGTACCCAAAATGAGTACCAACAAATTCTTTATTGGTACCAAATTGACATAATGGCACTAATTAAACCCCTCTTCTAACTGGTACCAAGAAGAAGTGTATTGGTACTCTTAGTAGGGGTACCAAAGCACAACCTTTGTACCAATAACACATTTATTGGTGCCACTTAGGAGGTGTTTGGTATGGGCTTTTTATAGGGCTGGAAACGGAATCAAGTTATCGTTTCCGTTAGAACATGTTTGGTTAATGAGTTAAGTAATAGAAACCGTTTCCTTCCTCTAACCCATTCCACCACTTTGTTTCCAGTGTAAAACTTGGGGAAACAAATCCCGTTTCTTTCCTCTATCTCTTCTCTCTCCTCTCATACGACAGATTTCCCCCAAAAAAAACTCATTTTTGATCGATGGAAGCCCACAAATTTCACTGATTTAATTTTCTTACTTCAAATTTCCAAATATCCACAACCTCGAGGTTTGTTATCTCTCAATTTTTTGTCGAAAAAACCCTAGAGTTTGATTATGTGTTGAATTTGTATATTTTTCATTCTGATTGTTTGTATTATGATTTTATATCTCGCAAGGATGATATTCCAAGGTCTCTATTTCTTTTGATTTCGTGTTTTTTGATTATTGTTTCTGAAATTAGGTTTTTGTTTGATCATTTGTTCATTTTTTATCGTTCATTTGTCTAAAATTAGGTTTCAATTTTTGTTCATTTTTTATTTGTTTCATGTATATTGCTCTAATTTTTGCTCTAGATTATTAATTTTTGTTCAATTTCATGTGATTATTAGTTATAGTAAGATGAACTGGTATAAATTGCTAGAAAAGCTGCAGTTGTTTCAATTTCATGCTGGATTTGTGGTAATGTTCCGAAATAATTGTGGCTAAAGAATGGTTTAATTCGTATATCATGGAATAATGTTTTAATTGTTTGTTTTCTTCCTGTATTTGGGATTAATTGAAAATTTGAAATTGGGCTTATTTGATGTTTGGCTAAAACTTGGCATGATGTGATAATATTGGAAATATTTTATGCATTGGTCTATTGAATTATTAAGTCAGTTAGGTCTATTGAATTATTAAGTTGTTCATGATGGAAAGATACTGTAGCTTGGGTCAAATTTGCAATTGAATGGAAGTATTTGTGAAATGTGATTAATTGAGAGAATCCGATGATGATTCCGAGAGTGATTCTGATGATGAGAGGGAATTTATTACAAGTGTTGCTACTTCAGATCATTGGACCAATTTTAGAAACAAATTAGCCCAAGATATGTATGTTTAACGATTAGAGGGTGAGAGGTAGACATGGTCAATAACACAAAAAGTATGATATGCCTTATAATCTGTTATGTTCAATTTTGTCTAATATGCCTTATAATCTGTTATGTTTAGTTCTGTCTAATATAATATGTTATGTCTAATGTATAATATGTTCTATTATAATCAGCCTTCTATTTTGTTCTCTTCAGTTCTAATATGCCTTTTAATCGACAATTTTTTCAGATGGAGGCTAGTCAAGCTAAGGGTGAGGCAAGCAATTGAGACAGAGGTAAAAATAAAAGGTATTGGACGTATAAAGAAGATGCGGTTCTAATAAGATATTTGCATGAGTTGAGTTGCGATCCGAAGTGGAAGTGTGAGAATGGGTTTAAGAATGGTTACATGAATAAGTTGGAAGAGATGATCAATGGTGTACTTCCTAATTGCGGCTTGAGAGCGGTTCCCTACATTGAGTTGAGGATTAAGCATTGGTCGGAGAAATATAGTGCATTCGCGGAAATGTTATCCACCTCAGGATTTGGATGGGATGGGAGATGCTGAGAAGAAGATTCTACAAGTAGATAAGTCGGTGTTCGACGGATGGGTAAAGGTATGAACTGCTTCTGTAATTTTTGTCATACGACCTGAGTTCTGTAATTTTTCTTAACTCACTGCCACTGCTTCTGTATTATCATTAGATGTAGCTAAATAATGTCTACTGGTATTGTGACTCTTTGGTAGCACATAGTAAAATTGTCTACTGCTACATTTTGGTTGTCCTCAACTTTGTCATTGTCTCCCAGTTTTTTTTTTTTGGCTGTGCTCAACCTTGCAGCCTGTTATTATCTGCTTGGATAATTTTTTTTACCTCTAGTTTCTGTTGATGAGTTAATGGGTAATGGCTGAGTGTGTTTGTGATTATTGATGGGTGTGATGATTAATTCTTCGGAGGCATGGGAGTCAAGGTTGGCTGAATGGTGTAAAATGTTGATGTAATTGTTATAAGTTGTGTGGCAGAAGTTGAGATATGTACAAATATATAGAGATTGAAGTGTTATGGTACATGCTCTTATGTACAAATATATAAGTTGCCTGCTTTGGTGATAAAGATTTTACTATCTGATGTATGAATGTAAATTACTTTACTTTTGGATACTTGTTTGCTGTCTAAAGACTAGCTGCTGCTGTTTTCAATTGCTTTTGAATTTACCTTGCTGGTTACTGATGCTACTGTGTAGGAGTGCTATTTTGGATGAGGTGGTGAAGTTAGATGGAATTTCTCCGTCAGAATCTTTAGAGGTTGCTACAATTCTCATGGCGGAAGAACATAAGCTTCGTATCTTCTATCAAGCGCAAACTAATATGAAGAAACAATATGCAATTAATCTTCTTAAGAAGAAGTAGAAAGTTTTGTCCTAAGTTGTTATGAAGAAACAAGGTTTTGGATGGTTTTTGAATGCTTTTTTTTTATTATTTTTTTTATTTGAGAATACTAGAATTTCAATGCTTTTGTAATCAACAATTTATGTGACTTTACCTATATCTAGCATATGATATATTATGGTAATCGGTTCAATATATATATATATATATGTATGTATGTATATTATGGTAATTAGTGTTGCTCTACATTGTATAATGTATAGCAAACGTTAGCCAAAACAACAAAAAATAGAAGAAAGTTATTTGTTTCCAAGTTATCTATGCCAAACAAGAGGAAAGGGATTGGTTATAATTGTTTACGTTTCCTTAGTAATACCAAACAACTAGTAAGGGTAACACTATATATTACCCTTTCCCCTCCTAATTTGTTTCCATTCCCTTACATTTACTAATTTGATACCAAACGCCCCCTTAAAGTGACTTATGTTCAAAATGGAAATAGGCCTCTTTTAATTTAGACAACCTCCTAAAGGGTGCCTCTATGCAGTAGCAAGATGACAACCTAATTTCCTAAAGCAATTCTAGATTCATTGAAAGCACTAAGGTTGTCAACTACCCACCCCCCCCCCCCCCCACACACACACTCCCCCTCCTTCTTTCATTCCTTGACCTCCTTGGTTTGATCCTAATCTATTTTTCTACTTCGTATTTTTTTTTTTTTTTGGTAGTCATTAACACATAAACTCCTCTAAAGGTTATATAACCTTTCATGCAAGATATTAACACAAAAAATAGTACGCAAGCCATATACATGAAAAAGAAATATAGATACTTCCACCTTCATCTTTCTTGATATTCTAAACATATACTCCCTCCATCACATAATATAATGTCTATTCCTATATTTATGGTCAAACATTATAACCTTGAACAAAAATTCTTGTTACTATAAATAAGAAACATAGTCATGTGAAATATCCTTAGACTTGTCTCTATATGTAGTTTTGAAATATCAAATTTTAAAAAAAAAAAAAAAAAATTGTTATTATAGAATACAAGATTTTATGATCAAAGGTACATCTTGAAGACCATACAAAATGAAATAAGCATTATATTATAGGATGGAGGGAGTACATTATTCAAGGTCAACCTAATCATCTAAACAAGACTTGGTAGATATCAAACTCAAGGAAGTTTTGGCCTTCGATTCAATGACATTATTGACATATGACAAAAGTTATATACCCAAAAGATTTACACAGCCATCATAGACTGAATCATCAAATTAGCCCCCAAAAAGTGATCTCAAAGCTGGCAATTGGGCAGGTCTGCCAGCAGAAGATAAAGCAAATAAACATAATCAAAATCTCGAGGCAAAGTGATCACTTCAACAACTAATACGCAAAATCATACCAACAGTATTGTATCGTTCCTAAAACGGAAAGAAAACGAAGGGTCTATCTTATTACCTGAAAGTATCTTCCATCCAGCTTCTTAATACCATAACCCAGATGAACAGTTCCAAAGGACTTAATCTCGGTGAGCACGCCATTTCGAGCATAAACGTGTTTCCCCACCCGAGCAATCAATTCCCTCAAGGAAGTATTCTTCACTTGAGGTTTCAGTAATAGCACACAGTCATAAAGTGGCATGTTTGATACACTTCTCCAACCCTAACTACTGAAATACCTCCAATCTATACAAAAAGTACACAATAAAACCACGAATCAATCGAAACAAATGTTTAATAATCAAACCAACAATTGCAATTAACAACATTTTACTTCAATATTCATATACATCAAAGTATCAAATCCTCACTCTATCGTCTCCCAAAATTGTAACATTTGAAATCAATATATGTATTGAAAATTCTACAATGATTTAATAACAACTATAAAATTTGCACTTTAACCTAAAATTTTAAGAACTTGAATTAGAATTCAATATATATTTGCAATTACTAATTAGACAAACAAGAAGTTAAATTTAGTAATTAACCTTTAAAATTTTGAAGTAGAGAACTCGGGGAATACAAGAGCTCGGTCCTTCCGTTGCCGGTACAATGTTGCCGCCGATTTGGTGGGAGTGTGAGAGAGGGAAGTGAGTTGTTCTTTCGATTTAAGCGTTTATTTCAGAAAAATAAAAGAGAAAGTTTAAGACATTTTTTGTGAAACTTTAATTTACGATTAAAATTTTTTTTAATTTTTTTTTTTTTTAACTATTTTCATATTTCAATTTTTTGTAAATTTTTTTTTTTTTATTTTTTTACAAAGATTCCCTCAAAAGAAAACAAAAAATTAGAAAAAGTAACGAAGGAGCTGACGCTTCCTTGCCGAAGTCGCAAGTTGATAAGCAGGCAAAATAGCATCCCGGAAACCTTCTTTATTAAGCAGACTGTAAAGGCTGAGAGGAGGTCTCTAAGTTGTTGCTGAATCCAAACAGTCGAAATGTCGATGGTAACGGAGTAAAGTTTATTGAATGGCAATGTGAGTAAAGATGGCACTAAGCCGGGCCGGCACGGCGAACACGAAAAAAGCACGATACTTTGTGTGTGGGCCGTGGGTCGACTTTATTTAGGAGAAACACGATAAGGCACGACACGACATGACCGGGCCCGGCACGACTAAACATGCTAAAATTAATACAATTTTGCTTAGTCATGCAAACCTGGCACGATGGAATGTGGGTCTGGCCGTGTAGGAGCCAACCTTTTGAAAACTTCAGCCCAACACGATACAAAACTCGTGGTGCGAGCCATGAGTCGGGTCTAACTAACCCCAAGACATGTGGGCTTGGCACAAGGCTCGGCCAGAGCCATCTTTAAATGCGAGACATACTAGTAAAATGAGAGAAGATTGAGTCACAAATTAAACTTATAATTGTAAATTCTTTGTAATGATCTGGGAGGCTGGGACATAGGCACATAGCCCAAGTCTACAAACTAATTTCATAATTAAAAATATACTTCCTATGAAATTAAATGTCACTAATTGATTCATTTTAAAGTGCATTTGTAAAACATCAATATTTTTTTAACCTAATTATGTATATATAAAATTATAAGGTTAACAATTAGAGTTATACATTTAAAATGTAAAAGTCAAAATGGAGCATGTATTGAAATCCAAAAAGGATTATGCACTCTTACATGAAAAAAAGCACGTCATTTGAAAAGTGTATCCGTGTCCGACACATATTAAATACAATGCAGCTTAGGGCCTGTTCTCTTCAGCTTATTTTCAGTTCACTTCAGCTCCAATAACTTCAGTTCAGTTCAATTCACTGCTGTTGGAAAATCTGCACATATAGGATCACAATATTCAGCTCAACTCCATTAAGTTCAATTTAGTTTAGTTTAGTTCAGTTCACTTCAGCTCAGTTCAGTAAATCAGAACAGACCCTTAAACATGCAAATATATTGGTTCAACACATAATATCAAGTGTCTTAATTTTTTTTACTGAAATTAGTGGACACGAACTAAGTTAACGACGATCATATTTTTAAAACATATAACACATTTTTTTTTTTTATTATCAACCCTTTTTCATATTTTTGTTTATTCTTTCTCAATTATTTTTTTTTTTTTTTTTTTTAGACCTTGGTATCTCATAATGTCACTCACAACACAATAAGGGGTGCTATTGTGCCACCTTCGTATTTGTTAAGATGTTTTATGTTTAACTATGGAGTACCTTTTATAATACTCCCTATCTTATAATGGATTATAAATTTATACTCGTACTCTTGAATATCACCTTTCAAGATTTTAGATTTTTAGCCAAGTTGATCATCACAACTTGTAATAGGTTTTTTTTTTATTTTTTTTTTTAATAGTGAATAGATTACAACTTCTTAGCTTCTAAACGGTTCAATTTCTTGACAAGTCATTAGAACTGTTCGATAACATAGAGATCTCTGTACTCTTGGCATTTCATTGATACAATTTCCATATTTATACAAGAGGGAATCCGAATCCTTATTATTCAGAGGATCTGGCTATCATAATTCTTAATAACATAAGAAATATGCTTAACTTACAAAAACAACGCTAAGCCAACTTCCCTAAGATAACAATACAGATTTATCCTAAATTTCTCAATAAAAATACATAGCATCTGCTATCTTTTTATCACAAAAAATTGCTATAAATTATTGTCTTATAAAAATATTCTATCCTTGCTATGTATATCATGTATAGTATAGTTCATACTAGACATTATGTTAAATCAATGAGAATTTTACTACAGTTTTCAAAATTTAATAAAAAAAAAAATTATAAAAAAAAGTCTCAGGCATCAGCTACTGTTAGCAAACAAAGTAACTGAACTTCTAATGCCTGTGATGGACATTCCTAATCCCAGATTAGAGGGTAACGATGTACGTATAAATTGACATGCTTGGCTGCCTATGTTCTAAAATAAATCTAATACCTCGAGAAACTCTCATTTTGGTCACCTGAGGACCCTTCGGAACTCATCAATTATTCCCTGCAGCACCACAGGTTTCCTTATTAGACCATTCATCCCAATTTGTAAGCATCTCTCCCATATATTATCCTCTGCACTTGCTGTTATGGCTATAATAGATGGACCGCATCGGCTATACAATTTCCTGATTCTTCTTGCGACTTCAAAACCATCCATTTCAGGCATGTGAAGATCAAGCAGCACAACCCTAATAGTGTTTTGTGAAGGTGCCAATGCAGTGAGGCACTCGAAACCAGAGGAACAGGCAAATACTTCACAGCCTAACTTCTCCAGCAACCTCTTTGTCACTGTCCGATTTACATTATCATCATCAGCAATCAAGACCTTTAAGCCTCTAAAGCGAGAGTTAGAAAATGTGTGCTCCGGCATATAAGAGTTTCCTTCAGGAAGGTGTTTTTGCTTTTGAAATCGAAGTACAAGAGTCATATTCTGCGGCAAGCCATATGAGTTTAGAGATATCCAGATATCACCCTGCATCATCTGTTAATGAACAAAAGAAGTCAGAATTTTGCAAGACCAAAACCAAGTCATGTAAACAAAAAGAAAGGCAAAATTATATATCAAGAACATGAAAAAAAAAATCAGGTGATTCACAAAGAAGATTAAGCTTAAGCCAAGACAAATTCATTTCAATTATCAACTACTGGCCAAATACTTGAGATTCTTAATGACAGAAACAAGCCCAAAATTCCAAAAAGGCTACAGCTATTTTAGTATACAAATTCATAATAAGCCTAAGGAAGAGTGATGGGATATGGGCATTTAACGGTCCCATCCATGAAGAAATTTTTCCATGCGAGGAAAAATGGTGTGGAAAAAAGTTCCTCACCATCTCACGTCCATGGGAAGAGTTGTTTTTCCTCGCGAGGTAATAGAGTTTTTTTTTCTTCAAATTTTCACCTAGTGAGTAGTGAGGTAAAGTAAGTTTCCTAGTGAAGAAAAATAAACTTTCATTTATGACTGAGAATGCTCTTGGAAAGATATGCCAACCATATGGAAAACAGTATGGTAATGTGTAATGCTGATAATGACTGTGCTAAACCTGCCTATGTGGCCATGCGCCAAGCCAGAAAGCTGTGGATAGCTGTCGACCCCCTACATGGAACAACATGGTGTCAGCTGGACTGCAGGTCATCCATGGAAGGGTGGGTAGTTGTAGGTTTTTTTTTTTTTTTTTTTTTTTTTTTTTTTTTTTTTTTTTGGCTATTTTGTTTTTTACCACCTCACAAAAACACGAAAATCTCTTTTACCACCTCCCAAAAAAAGTATTTTACTTTACCACCTCATAAAAAACACGAATATAGGTTTTACCACCACTTAACTGATTCCGTTTAAGAATTCGTTAAGTGGGCCCATAAAGCCACGTGTCGTGCTATTATTGGCCAAAAAAAGAAAAAAATAAAAAAAAAAGAAAAAAAAATTAAAAAACTCTAAAGCTACCCAGCCACCGCCACAGCGCCACCACCACGCCACCACCTAACCCACAACTACCCCCCGAACCTACCACTGGCGGCGCAACTCCACCCCCTCCCTCTTCCAACCCACCTGAACGCCCCCTTCCATCTCCCGCAACCGCAATCGACCCAAAAACCACCAACCCACAACCCTCAATGACCACGAATCCCCCCAAAATAGCCACGATTTCGGCCACAAATGGCCGAAATCGGCCGGTTAAGGCCACTCAGCCTTAAAACCGGCCGATTTCGGCCATTTGTGGCCGAAATCGTGACCGTATTAGGGAAGGAGGGTTTTGGGTTTGGTGGTTTTTGGGGGTGTTACGGTTGCGGGAAAGGGAGGGGGAGGGTTTAGGTGGGTTGGGGCTGGTGGTGCGACGCAGGTGGTGGTTTCGGGGAGTGCTGTGGTGAGTTGGGGGGGAAGGCGGCGGTGGCGCGGGGGTGGTGCCGCGGTGGTGGCCGGAGTAGTTTTAGGTTTTTTTTTGTTTTTTTTTTTAATTTCTCTTTTTTTTTTAACAAATAAAATGCTGACACGTGTTACTGTGGGCCACACTTAACGGAATTTTTGGATGGAAACCGTTAAGTGGTGGTAAAACCTATATTCGTGTTTTTTATGAGGTGGTAAAGTAAAATACTTTTTTTGGGAGGTGGTAAAAGAGATTTTCGTGTTTTTGTGAGGTGGTAAAAAACAAAATTTCCTTTTTTTTTTGTAGCCTAAACTTTATAATCTAGTATTGGTTTAAAATTTGTGTATAAGGTTGTGTAGACCCGTCTTGCCAGGCCACTGCCAGGGCTAAATTGTGTCACCTCATACAAAAAATGTTAAGCTCTCCAGCTCTGTGCTAGGTCATATTATGCTTGAGACTGGGGCTAAAGCTAACATGGTGAAATGGTCTGATGCTAAGATAATATCATTATATACATGCCACTTGTCTTTTGCTAACTTGTGCTTCAGAACTTCTAAATTAATCACTAAAGGCAATACTCTACAGTGGCCAAACATAGTGGTCATCTGGTTAAAAATTTGAAAGGTATGAACATCAACTTCCAAGAAATTCTAGTTCTTACAGAACTTGCTAACTTAGTTCCTTAAAACTCTCAAAGTAATTGGATCTCTATCATATGGCTTCTAGCAATAGTTCTGAAAATTCACCTCCTAGCGATTGCAATTTTTTGTGTAGTATTATGTTAACCAAGCAGTTGCTTGCCAATTTAATATCCTTGCTTCAAAAAAAAAAAAAAAAAAATTTAAAATTATAAAAATAAAAATAAATAATTTAATAAAAAAACTAAAATAATATCCTAGTCCTTGTCACCCAACAACATTACCCGATTATTCATCCTCCCTCAAACCATGACATGGAACATAAAAAACGACTCATGGAATATGGTGCAACAAATCAACAATATATTTGTTGGAGATGATGATGCCCATGCTGTCAGCAAGGACAAGCAACACAAGCATGCAGCAGCTCATTCAAGTCTCAGGTCAGCAGAATATTCAAGCCAAGCATTTGATGATGTGATTTCTAATTCTAGAAGATTCTAGATTGATCTTTAGAAGTTTGTTATTAGTTGCTTAGTCATATGCTGATGTGACACAGTTTTTTAGAAGTTTGTTATTCCCATCACAAACTTAGATTCTCTTCTTTTTCTCAGCTTGTACTTCTATATATATGAGACTCTCTCACAACTTGTATCATTCATTCAATTTTACAAATCAATAAAATTTCTCTGAAAGCTTTATTTAGCTTTGACTTCTTCTTCAAGCTTTTCACTCAAGTTCAATGGATTCTCAGATTTTATCAATATTTGAGAGCTACTTCAACAAAATCAGCTACCATCTACCAATATCATGTCAGAATACATTGTGTTCTACTTATCTACAAGTGCGACAAACCCCCCATGTTCTCTCTTAGACACCACACAAACCAAAAACACTTATTGCGATTTGTGCAACTTATTGACAAGAAATTTGTAATTAACAAGAATTGAGAACTATCTTTGTTTCTTTCGGGCCTTATTAGATCCACATCAGCTGTTTTTTTCATCAAATTTTGGTTTTTTGGATAATAATTTGATGTATTAACTTTAATCAATAAAGCAACAAAAGGGCTTATATTTCATGTTGGTGGTATTGGATTACTCATTTGAGGTGTTGACAGCATCTAAATTTAGTTCAACTTCTTCCATCATAAGTTATTCGTTTAGATTCATTTGAGTGATAATTTATTTAACATTTTTCCATGAAGTCAACAGCTCATCATCTAGGATCTGCTATTTTGTATTTGCTGTAAATGAGAGATATTTTGAAAACTGAAACACTCAAGGAGGAACTGAAAGCCTGGAAGCGGGATGTAAATATAATTTGCTTGCTTGCACCATGGAAATGAAGCCTCGCTGGCTTGCATTTCCATCTTTTCTTTTTATTTCATAAATTTATTATTATATTTTTTTAATGCTCCACCTTCAAAAATCTTTTTTTATTTAATCAATTACTTGTTCGGTTACAAGACTAACATGGGAGTAAGTCCAAGAAATCGTGATAGGTCTCGGATCTAATCATGAGAAGTGGGTCCAGTTGGGCAGATTAAGTGGACTCGTGCAGTTGTACAAGTAGGCTTTGTCACATGCTCACAGCTTTCGGGAGAGCAAAAGGGCTTTGTAGGCATGCTCTAGGAGGTAGTTGGGTTTATTTCTAATGTAAGCATGTATATCAAAGACTTGACATTGAGATGCTTGGCGATAAGACACGTGACACAAGGTAAAGTCAAGGGTGGACAAGTAATAACCTCCACAACATCCTGCTTTTGGTTTGGCAAGATTACTATTAGCTAATCAAATAGCTTCTGATGTACATTGGAATATTAATTAGAAGATAATGTTTCCTAGATTAAATAAATTGTATTTAGGAAATGAGGTTTTAGTATAATTAGGAAATAATTTTGTTAGTTACCTAATCCGTGTAAAATTTTAGATCTTTTAAGATATTGTTTGCTTGTAATCCTCTATACTTCCTCCATTTTTCTTTTATTGCACCATAACGACCTTTACACTATTCACATAATCTTCTTTGACCATCTTTTGTGATTTATCCATAATGAAAAACATAATCATGTGGGATCTACTTAGATTTATCTAGAAATCTACTTTTCAAATATCAATTTTTTTTTTATAATTTTTACAAAAGTATAATTAAAGATATTAGTAGCCAAAGGAAAGCATTGGCAAGTGTGAAATCACTCATGGTGCAATAAAAAAAGAACGGAGGAAGTAAAAAGAAGGCTTGGGGGTTTAGAATGTAGAACACAACATCAGGGAAAGATTTTACAAACAATCTTAGGATGCAAGATGTACTGATGTAGTCTTGAGAGGAGAGTCTGTAATGCCAGGGATGGGTGTCAAACAATGTGAGAGAATACAAGCAAACATAGGAATTTAGATTAGAGTACTTGAAATGTGAAGGGTGTTGAGAAACGGTCACTCATAATTGTAATCGATTAGTGACAGTTGGTGGTTTTTTCCCTACATAGTTTGTGAGGATTTTTTCCACATAAAAATCATTTAATTATCGTACCTTACATTTGCTCATATCAATCTTGTCTTTTGTTTGTATTTTTTACCTATCATTACTAGCTTCAGAGTTCAGATTTTGCTACCCCCAAAACCAATGGCTGCTAGAGCCTAGAGCTCAATGTCTGAGGAAAAGGTTTTTGATTTTTTTTAAAAGGATATTCATGAAAAGGTTAAGTGAACTCTTAATTCTATACAAGCCCCTTGAGCTCAATTTTAATTAGTAGTTTTAGTACACCCTCTGTTTTTTTAAAAAGGTTACGTTTGGTGATTTTATACGGTTATTAAGAACAAGAAGATAGTGGAAAGCAAATATTAGATATCACATATATCAAGAATTAAGACATAAATTTATCGTTGGAAATAAGAATATTTGCCTTGGAAATAGGTAAATATTTATGTAAATAGGAATAGCTGCATTTGGAGTAGGTAATTATTTTACTAAACGAGAATAGTTGCATTGAAAGTAGGTATATATGAGGGGGAATGTGTAAAAAAAAAAAAAAAAAAAAAAAAAAAATTATATGAAACTAGAAAATAATTGAAACGTAACATTTAAAGGGAACGCTAAAAGTGTCAAACATAACAGAGGGAGTATGTGCTTTTATTAAATCTATGGCTGTAGGTTGCATTACTAAGGCAACCTACGGCCATATATTTAATAATAGCACAAAATAATAAAATCTTTTTCAATTATATTTTGGTTGCAGAATGTGTCTACAGGCTCAAAGCGACAAGAAAGTGACATGTACAATATGTGCTGCTGATTGAAAAGAGGCCAATTGACCTTGTTTGGGAGAATAGGATTATAGTGAATGGATGACAAAGGCTGCCCACAGCCCTAGAATCCTCCAATTTTAAGCAAACCATCTGGTAGACCCAAGGAAATATCCAGCTACATGTGACTACAAAGCTAAATTTCAATGTTCTTGTACTTGGTTTATATAATATTCCATTTTACAGTACTTAGAATTGTATATTGACAAAACAACTACGGAGTAGTTGAGTAGAAAGTCTAGCAACTAGCAAACTAGTATCATACTTTGTTTTATAGCAATTGGAATTCTATCAACTTGCAAAACTAATAAAATATAAAATGCTGGAATTCAAATTCAAATGACTTCTTAAAAAGCGAAGTGAAAATTGAAATTTCAGATTGAAATTCGTGTTTTTCAAACACAATCTTAAAATTACTTCTCAGATTCAATCTTCAAAACTGAATTCAAAAAATTGAAATCAATTTCAAGCTTACAGACGCAACTTAAGCTTAATAGACGTATCACTGAATATACTACGAGAATGAACTGAGTATATTACAAATATGGTGGTTGAAAGACTCAATGAGCAGTGTCAGCTGACACACATACATCATAAACTTTCATCAAATCATCAGCATCACAACCACAATTTGCCTAAACTATGTGAACTGCCGCTTATAGTAATTTTTAGAAAAATAACCATGCAAATAAGTGTAGAAGAAATTTCAGAAGACGGTCATTCAAAGACTTATTCAAGATAATAATCCTGAAACCATATATAATAATGAAACAAACGCAAGATAATATAGCTTAAGAAAAGGGAGCTCTAAAGCACTGACCTGAGCTAGCCTTTTGCACATGTTGAAGCTCAAAACTTCCTTATTTGCATCATTTTGGGTTCTCCTAACAGTGTCTGTCGGATGACCTCCACTTATGTCAAACTCAAACTTTACTTTAATGAACTCGTCAGCAGAAGCCGACCTCCACATCCCCCACTTATTATCATTCTTTCCCACACTGCCAGTCTCTTCTGACACTCGAAGAATCACTAAGCCCCCTTTAAGCGAAAAATGCAGTAGGTGCCCTACCATGTGTAGCAAAACCTGAAATGTTCTTCTCTCATCACCAATCACCTGGGCTGGCAAGCTACTCTCAACATCAGGAGAAAAGCTGAACCCTTGATAAACAAATAAACATTTGGCCAGGCAAGAAGTTTCCTTAATCATGGAATGCAGGTGGAAAAGCCTCATCTCCAAAGGGAATCTTCCATTGTCTTTTGTAGATATTTCCGTCACGTCATTTAATAAAGTTGAGATCACGTTACCAGTTCTCACCATAGTGTCAACCATGATTTTTTGCTCAAAATTCATATTCTCTTCAAACATTGAAAGAAGACCGAGAATTGAGTGCATTGGCCTCCTCATTCCATGGCTCATCACCTTTTGGAATGAATCTCTAGCTTGGTTTGCCATGATCGCGTCCTTCTTAGCCTGCTGCAGAACACGATTTCGCTCCTTCAGCTGATCTCTCATCAGCTGAGACTCTTCAAGAACATTAGCATGAGAAAGGGCCACAGCCACTTGATCAGCAACCACTTCTACCATTTCTAATTCATGATGGCTCCAAGCCCTATCAGTTGAGCTTGGAAGAACCAAAACTAGTATGGCATAAGATGTTTGAACCAATTCAGGAGTCCCACCTTTGAAATTTGAAACATTTAGCAATGGCATTCGAATTGCTGCCACAGAACCAGAAACCTCCAAACCACCACTGCTTGCCATTCCCAGTGCTGAATCTGATCTTAAAATCCTCACTCCCTCGCTTTCACGTATCTCCTGAACATCGCGATCATTCATTGGGATATTACTAGGAAAGATATTTGAGGGGCTAGGCTTCAACTCATGGGTCAAGTTCATTGAAGTCTTAATATTATTTGGCATCCAAACAGCACAATTCTGCAAGTCCAAAATATTGGAAAGTTCAACCAAAGTAGTGTGTAATATAGTATGCTTATCGAGTGATTTCCTAATTTCTCGAGTGAGCATTCGAACATGCCAACTAGCTTCCTTCTTCTTTTTCATTATCCCAACCTCTTGGTCCAATTCCAAGACATTTTGAGTCAAAAACACCTCTCTAACTTTCAATTTAAGTAAAAGAGGGATCAAAGTTAAAAGGGTTATTGCTGTGGCACATGAAACCAAAGCTGTTAGGAATTTGAAAATTGTAAGTGACATCATGAGCTGAAATGAGTGAGGACCATAGTAAGTCCATCCATTGAGCAAATGGGTCATTCCACAGAGTACAATGAAACCAATGAATTCGACAAGTACCCATTTGAAGGGAACATTCGCGCAACTAATGAAGTACACTAGTTCAATTGGTATCGAGAAATAGGCAATGGCAATCAAGAAATCACTCACTTTTTGGCATTCCATAATGATGTTAATGCTCCAAAACCCCTCATCATCACAATTACAATGTGAATATCCACAAACAATGGTTGATACAGACAAAATGAGAGTGCAAACCAACAATCCAATGGCAATCACTCTCATCATTGCACCAATTACACCACACTTTTTAACCCATAAAATAAATATAAACCCCTTTTTACCAAATACCTCAACAAAATCTAATTTCTAACAATGGGCTTAAAATTTGAAGAAAAAACCCTTAAATTATAAACAATGAAATTTGATAGAAAATCAGTAACAGGCCAATACCCATCTCTATATTCAACTGAATCTGTTCTAATATTACAGAAATCCAATATTTCAATAATTTAAATTCCTTTGCTATTTCTTCAAGTAATCAAAAACCCGGAAATTTAAAAAAAAAAAAAAAAAAAAAAAAAAAAAAAAAAAAAAAAAAAAAAGAAATTAAGCTTAAATTGGGAATCAAAATCTGAATAATCTGCAGGAATATTCACAAAAATACTAACCTGGAGTCATTTTCAGCAAGAACACCAAAAACCCAGTTACAATAAAGTTCTCAAGTTCAAATTCATCAATTTATCTTCAACCCAAATACAAAAATCATGCAAGATCGTACCTTGTTTTAGAAATCTAAAGACCCAAAACAAATTAAATGTGAAACTCAGTTTTTGTGGATCCAATTTTGATTTTGATGGAGTTTAGCTTTAGACGGCAGCTTTCACTCTGAAGCAGAAATGGTGCAGCTACTTGGAAAAAAAAAAAAAAAAAAAATCTTACAGCTTGCTTTGAAGTTTGCACAATAAAATGAAAAATAAGAGAGAGAAAGAAAGCGGTTTGGCAGGTCACAGAAGGCCCACTAAGATTTTTATGAACCGAACCTAGACGTTTCGACAGTCTACACACCCTACTTTGCTTCACCGGTGCAACCTCGTCAAAAACAAATCTATTGAATTTGCAAAATTTCCAATTTGATGTCTAGAGATTTGGCAATGCTTGGTTTATGCACAATGCACTAGAGTCTAGAGCTCAATCTACAATAAACAAAAATGATATCAGACGTGTGAAAAACTGTTTGATTTTCAACTTGTTTGAACATAATGATTTAGCATGACTTAAATTTAAAATAGGTTCGACTCGATCTTACTAAACCAGACTTAATTATCTGAATTGACACATCTATGCTCGACACATGTTATTATCTATAGAAATTAGACAAAATACAAAGAAAATAGATAAAATGACATTGTACCTTACATCGGGTGCATAAGAAAATTTTCAAATAAAAGTAAGGCGGTGTTCAAGGCAGTTGAGTAAACATCTTGCCTAGTGAAAGCAAATACTTTATATGTTTTCTTTTAAATGCAACACGCCTTTTGGCACGCTTTTTAAGAATTGATTAGAGTAAGTAAACTAGGTTAAATCCCGTACCATGCACGGTCATAATTAAATTTTACAACAAATAAACAATAAATAATGGTGTTGATTCAACGATAATTTATCCAAAAAAATTATTTGTAACAAAATAACTTGAATTTTAATTAGTTTATACCAATACTAAATACGAAAGGTTATTGAATGGGATTATGTAAATAAATAAATATAGTAATAGAAACTTAGAAGCTATAAGGTTTTATATAAGAAAATTAAAATATTAGCTTAGGTTAGTACCCATATACGAACCCATATACATCTGTCCTTAAATTGTTGACACACTTTGATCGACATAATATGAAAATTTAGTTGAGTTCATTTTAGTTTAGGATAATTAGTATTCAATAATCAACTTTTTAAATATATCTTTAGTGAGTAGTAGGGGTTTTTATTTTTTAAATAATCACATAAATGTTTAGAATAATTAAATAATTTTCCAATATATGTTGTGTACAAAGTTATTTTGTTCTTATAAGTGTTACATATAATTTTAAGATTAATACAGAGTATGCTACCAAAATGATTTTTCTTTTTTTAATTAAAATAAATTTTATTATCAAATGATAAAAGTTGGAGAAAAAAATGATATTGATAATATTATAACAATTTGAAAAGAATATATTCCAATACATTATTTTTAATCAATGTTAGTATTTTTGTAACTAAAAGTTTCCTAGTATATAAAATATATGTTAAAAATTTAATTGAATATAATTGGATTAAATTAAATATGTTGTCAAAAAACTAAAAAGGAAAGGAAAAAAAAAGGCGGGAAAATTTTTAACCAGGAAATGACAAGTGTCATTTCTGGTTTCGCCTTTAGTATAGGTTTATTGATTGATTGATTGATTGATTGATGAGATACTTTATCAAAATAGTTTTAACACCGAGATTAGAGAAGGGTTAACCGGTTAAGTAATATGTGTATAAATTATTTTGATTAATATGCAAGTTTACATTATCTAATCTCTTCCTTAAATTGCGTGCCAAAAAGGTGTGTTGCATTTAAAAGAAAACGGAGGAAATATAAGTTAGTTGTTGGCATCTTTTAAACATTTTGGCTAATTAGTAAAAAGCCATCAATGTGGAAAATTGTTTCAACTTTAAAATGATATATTTTGCCCTGACAGTATCATTGTATTCACAGTAGTTTCTTGATAGGGCTTACAAAGACCATCTTTCCTTCGAATTAATTAGTCATTTGAGTTTTCGGCACACTTTCTCTTTTCAATTCTTAATCTCCAGTGTATCAACTATTTCTTGATTTTGTATAACCATGAAGAAATTTCTCGCCCTTTTCCTTTCACTGATTTTTGACAATTGTGTTACAAATGTGCATTATGTATTAGTTGGCTAAACAAAAGCCAAAGAAATTGGGAGAGACTATATGTAATAACTTGTGTAGTTATAATGTAGTATCTTGTGTAATTATTATTATTATTATTATTATTATTATAATATATCAAAAACAGATAAAGTCATACAACCTACAAAAAATTAGTGGGTAGCCTAACTACAATATGGGCACCCACTCCTCTAGCTATAACAAATCCTACCCTAGTGAAAATATGAGCAGCAACACGTGCCCATATGTCTTGAGTTTTGAGAACTTTTAGATTCGCTTTAGTAACGCAACCGCCTCATTATCTAATTCCCCAAGTGAAGAGAAAGAGAAAGGCAAGAAACCATATCTAATTGCCCGACAACTAGATTCGTACCTGACCTGCTTACGTCGAGCTGCATTAGCTTCAACTCGTCTAAGAACAAAGTCAAATAGCCCAGAATGGGTCAAAGGAGAAGACCCTGTCAAGTCAACACAGACATCACGACCACGATCCCATGAATAAAGTAACACATCTGCTGGTCTGAGGATCCCGTCGTTCCCTCCAAACAACCCAATGTAAACCTCTTTTCTAGCGGAAATTCCAGATCGATAGCAAACATCAACAAGTGTATCCCGACCCACATTCAGCCGAAGTGTTGATGCTTAATACCCACCATACCAACACACGACACCGCGTGATCACCGAAAATATCCTCAGTAAAGTAACCACATTATTATTATTATTATTATTATTATTATTATTATCTTGTGTAGTTATACGATTTATACATTATAATCTCTCACCCTATTATAGTCTCTCACCCTACACAATAGAGTGAGAGACTATAATGTATAAATCGTATAACTACACAAGATACTACGGAGTATATCTCATAGTTCGTTTATTATTTGGAAAAGTGAGTCACTCCTCAATCCTCATACATGTTACAATTGATCCGCCCCAATTTCCACATCAAAAATTATGAAGAAATATTTTTTTCTTCACATAATTGCATGCACATGTAGTTCATGTAGTTGTTGTCTCCACCAAAGCTCAAAATAAGGTGTTCCTGCTTTTTATAACCAACAAGGCAACAATCAAGTGGATACATTATTGAGCTTAAAAAAACATAATTACTCTTTTTTTTTAGTTGTAACGGTCTGATTTTTACAATATTCATGTATTTCACTTTTATTATCTTAGATGATTTATACATAAGAAAAAAAATATATAGTCATGTGGAATCTTATTAGATTCGTCTCGATTTATACTATTTTTAATATCAAATGTTAATAATTTTTACATATTGATAACTAAAGATATTAATGAATGAAATCATGCATTGACAAAGCGTAAAAAGAGAATTGTTGCAAATTATAAAAAAAAAAAAAAAAAAAAACTTTAATAATCCCAACTATGGACAATTTACTTTTAATAATCTCAACTATGGGGTTAGTTTGCCTTCAATGTTCCCATTGATTGGTGACTTGCTAAAAGAGTTTTTTTTTTTTTTAATCACCACATGTCAACACGTAAATGGTCCAAACTTAAAATTAAAAAAAAAAAAAAAAAAATCCAACCACCTCTCCCCACCTCCTAACCTCGCCATAACCCTAACCCCAGCCCCCAACCTCACCGAAAACCGATCGACCAACCCCCATGACCACCTAAAACAGTCAGCTGGCCTTTACCACCCATCCCTGACCCAACCACAATTTCAGCCGCGCAACACCAAGGCAACCATTGCGACCCAGCCGCGCACCACCACACCACATCTCACACAAAAACCCAACAACCCACATCTCATAACACCGACTAGCAGCGCTGCCAACAACCACCACATCTCCTTCATTATCTCGTGCACCAAATTAGCAACCTCGTATGTCGTCGCCGTCGCATTTCCGTTGCTTTTTCTCCACTAACTGTGATGATTATGCTATTGATTTGCTAATTGACGTACTACGGCCGGCTGTTGTGTTGGTTTTAGGGGTTGGGAGGGAACAGCCGGCCGTTTTAGGGGTTTATAGGGGGTGACCGACCGGTTTCAGGTAGGGGTTGGGCTAAGGGTTTTATGGTGGGCTAAGGGGAGAGGGGGGAGTGGCTAGGGTGTTGGTTTTTTTTTAAAAAAAATAACTTTTTTAATTTTTGACCAATCATGTGTCGACACGTGTCATGGTTACCTGTTATAACAGGTCGTTCACTCGTTGTTGACCGGTTGGGACTATTGGAGGCAAACTCATAGCATAGTTGGGATTATTAGATAATAAACCTTAGTTGGGATTATTAGATAATAAACTGTAGTTAGCATTATTAGAAATAAATCGTCTATAATTGAGATTATTAAAGTGTATTTTTCCAACAGAGGAAGTATATTTGTTAGTCTTTGTTTGTTGTAATCCTTGAAGTTTCAAAGTCCTTGAACCTAGCACATATTAGATTGGATGTAAGCGAGCCTCTCTTATGAACTTTTCACGAATCTTAAAAAACAATGTTCAAAAACAAACTTGAAAAACTTTAGATCTTGCGTGTCATTAAATTCCTAATCGGATCACAAAAATGTGTCATCAACCTAGATCTTAGGTAGAATCTTAATGATTGTAGGATCTTATACACTCTTGATTGATTTTCATATGATTTACAATCTTACAATCCACTGATTTGATCCAACATACAATGATAATATAGATGATTTGATCCACTGATTTAATCTTGCCTGTCATTAAATATATTAGATTATTGATGTTGCAAAAAAAAAAAATGACAAGTCAAAGAAATTCAAATAATGTTATCAAGGGAGACATTTGTAGGACTTGAAGTTGATTATAGCTAAAATCATAATCTTGGCATCCTTGCACACATTGTATCAACTAAAACCTATATGATGGCTTCTAATGTACCTTCTGAAAATATGTAGTTTTGTATCACATCATAGCAATATTAATATGATTCTGGTATTTATAAGTTGTCTTTATTGTTTCCTTTCGTGTGACCATTATAAAAATTTCCCCCATACAGCAAACCGCCATCAGAAATCACTGATAAAGAGCAAAGGAAATCTAAAAAATAAAGGATCATCTCACATATGTGGAAAATGCACAGGCATATAATGTGAATGGCTTAACAATCGCTAAAAATGTTAAGATCAAAGCTACAGCAACGTGAGCAGCAGAAATCGAGAGTAAATTGAGTGAAAGATTGTTAGTCACCTGTACATGTATCGAATTGTAGTCCATATGAATAGGAAATATATATCTAACTTCACCTAACAAAGCAACTCATGAGCATGGCAAGGCCTGTGATTAAAATATTAAATGATTGGCAACCAAATAAAGTGAACATCTAGTCAGGCATCTGCTCATAATCTCCATTTTCAGGCGAATCATGTGAGCTGTGGCCAGTATTTCCTGTAAAATGGCAACAAATTTCAGCCTCAGTATCAATATAGACCTCAGCATGCAACACAGCATAGAGTTCTCGTTTCTAGGCCCGAATAGATAAAAAGCATAAAAGAACCTAGAGGAAACTGACGTGTTGAAAACAAGCATAAGAAACATTACCTCCCATATCATAGCTAATTCCACTTCTCCATTGACTTTGCATCATAAACAGACTTCCATCCATATTCTGATGATCATCACCCCCAGTGGCTACTGTAAATCCTCCAGCAGATTCAACTATTGGTCTATAAACTGCAGTTGAAGCTGAAACTGGTGAGGGCATTGTACTGGTAGACACATCGCCTTTGAATCCAGCATTAACATCTTTCTTGGGGTCCATCTGAAAGGTAGCTACAATAACCTGTATATAGAACCAATCAATCATATATGAACACATTTTTAACAAAAATGGGATTTCGGGTAGATTTATATATCCAAAAGTTAGCATATGTATGGTACCTCCACAGGCCCTGCAGCTATTAGAGGACCACCAACACCACCTCCAACAATTTGTCCGTTTGTAGTGGAAAGGCATGCACTAAGGCCCCCTGCCTTGCGTCCATGATCCGAGCACACATAAGATCCAGTAAGCGAAATAATGTCAAAACGTCCCTGAAAAAATAGCACAACATGTAAAATGTAAAATGTAAGCTATCCCATGCAACAAACAAGAGACAAGCAGGTCTATCTTGCATATCAGCATTTGTAGAGATATTTGGACTAGAGATACTAAAGCAATAATCAAGGCATGAAGCCATAAATGAAGAGCAAAAGCTGCAAAACTCCAGGTAGAGAGACATTTACACAAGTACTTATGAAGATTAAAAGAAAATTAAGCTAACCAAAGAGCAGTATGATCCATTAAAGTTTTGTATAAAGAAGCTTCAAAGCAGCAACAATGTAATTCGAAACCCAGAAGACAACAACTAGTAGCACAAGCATCTACAGCTCCTCAGGAGCCTCAAGCGCACCATAGTACAATTACCTCACCTAAAGCTATAGAGGCAATAAATCACTGGGGCAAATTAATTGATAAATTACAAAAGTCCAACTGCTTCCTATGTCTGATCAAACACTGGATCTAACTAACAGTGTTCGCTAACACACTACTAGGAACAATATTCCGAATTTGATAAACCATATTTGCAGAAACTGCTTGCCTCAAACCATTCTCATGTGAATTACATCTGTATTCAGATCCAGACTTCTAAGCCTCTTTTAAAGCCCTCAGTGCAGCTATTATTCACACACAGACAATGATACACATCTCAAAGAGTAAATAATAGTAATTTCCAATAATTTCTGTTATATCTAAAGGCTTTGGGGAACTTCTTTAACTAAATAATAAATAGGAGGGCACATTGGAGCAAAAATGACTAACCCATCAATGTCTAAAGTTACTAACCAATTAAATAAAACATCAACCTTTCAATGGCCGTCCATTTCTTACTATCAGCATGGATAATATATCATAAGAATGGCCTACAAAGGTACTTTTCCAGGGTTACTCACTGACTAGATGAAATATCAACCTTTCAATGAAAAATTTCCTCCATCTTTGTTTGCCAAAATATTTTAAGATACTTCAGGGTCTTGGAACTCTATTCTTCTACTTTCATATTTAAGCAACAAATATGTTCACAAACTTTAAGCAAATTCTCCACTCTAGTGTCTAGACAAAATACATAACTACATGCTCATTGCCATAGCACAACTGCATCAAATACAGCTCTAGAACATGAAAAAAAAAACTGGTGGTGATGGAAATGTGGAATACAATAAACTGTAATAGACTAACCTTAAGAGGGGCAATTTGGAAAGTCTTGTATTATTAGGCTAGTAGTTTTTAGCCTTAGTATAAATAGAGAGAGGGAAGAAAGAAGAAGGTAGCGGAATTTTGGAGAGTTGTGACCTCAAGTCACTAATTAGAGAGTTGTGACCTCAAGTCACTAATATGAGCTTTGTAGGCTAAACCTATTACCCTTATGTAAGAAACCATTAGTAAGCTTAGTATAATTTCAAGGCTTCAAGCTTTTAGTCTTAAATTTCTGCTTATTTATATAATTATACAAATCAGATTATCTAGTCTATAACATAAACACAAGGCACAATTGTGCAAGATCAACCGATTTGAGCGAGAGCCCAAATGGGACGTGACGTGAAGCAAACATAATCTACTACATAGACTTTAAGTGACACTCGAGACTATTTTAGCAGGCAATATTTCATCATAAAGAATCCAAGGAAAGTGAATTGACATAAAACACAAAACAATAGTATGGAGACTTTATGAAGGAGTCTCAACTAAGTGCCCATTCTGAACAGATTTAAAAAAGGAAAGGGAAAATCACAATTACGGTACCTCATATGCAATACTGCCTCCAGAAATTGCTGGTTGTCGAAGAGATGCATTAGAGATAGAACCAGAAGCTGACAAGATGCATAATTCCTTTCTTGTTTGTTGCATAAATAACATAATTTTCTGGCCAACATCCTGTGTTTAAAAAATTACCACAAACTAAACCTATAAGCAAGCACAATTGCATAATATGGGAGAAGAAATTGGAGACAGAGTAGCATATAGAGATGATAATAACAAGATAAATTAGAGGTCTGATAATAATTAAAGAGAAACTATTTGCAATTTCACCACCAACACCTTTCTCTCCCCCCACCCAACATTTGGCTACAGTCATCTCCACCCATGTCCCTTGTATATTAACAAAGAGACAAACAACTCATTTTCCCCAACTATGTATTACTCCCTTCGGTTTTTTTTTTTTTTTTATCTTAAATGCAACACTCTGACCAACACAGTTTTTGGGTTTTTTTTTTTTTTTTTTTTTTTTTTTTTTGGGGGGGGGGGGGGGGGGGGAGGAGGGGGTGGGCGCTGAGGGTGGTGGTAAGCTATATGATACCATATTAGCTCAAACATAAACACTTCAATACTGGGCCAAAAGGGTGAAAGACAAGTAACACTTTAGAAATTTCCATGTTTAATTCTAGAACACATACCCAAGCCTAACACTCATAAATGATCCTACCATCATAGGTGGATTGGAGGTGATGAGAACATACGCAGACATAACAAAAACATGCTAAGGAGGAGGATGATAAAGTCTAGGTACGCTACCATGCTAGGTGACGGTGACCAATGTAGGTATCTTACAGGTTTACGGTGCCAATATGGAGGTGTAGGGTTAGGTGAATCTGACAATGTACCAATTGAAATTCATCTTCCATTAAAAATTCTTATTAAATTTATACTACCTCCATTAAATATTCTTTGCAACATTTACTAAAAATGGACGCTAAACATAATCTGCAACATTTTCAAATCTTTCCATTTTTAGTAAATTTATTTCAATGGAATTACAAAAACACCCTTACTTAAAACTTCTTAACTTCAATTACATGCTTAAAACATAATTAATTGAAACTAATATAATCTAATTAGTTTAACTATTTGTACCAGATTAATTCATCTTCCCCAATAACTCATTGAAATCAACCCAACCTAGTTCATTCATCTAATCTTTTAATCATCAAATTTCTCCACATTCATACACTAATTCTTCACCTTCTTCATCTTCCCCATTATCTTTCTCTCCTCCTTCAACCCCATTTGCATGTACCGAAGAACACCCTTTAAGAGTTTTGATTACAAATCTGGTGGTTCTCGCTGTGGGTTTGTGGGGGTGATGGGTTTTGTGGGGGGTTTGGTAGTGTGGTGGCTTCGAGGTGGTGGGTTTCGTAGGGTTGATGGCTTTCATAGTGGTGTGGGTGGTTCAAAACGTAGGTGGGTGGTGAAGGCGGTGTTGGTGGTTGTTAGCAAGCCTTGGTGGTTGGGTGGTTTAATTGTGGGTAGCTTGGTTGGAATTATCCTCTCTTCTTACTACTCCCTCCGTCCCTTTATTAGATTCCTATTTCTAGCATTTATTCGTCACATAATAGAGAGAAGTGGGAATCTAATTAAAGGACGGAGGGAGTACTTAATTACATGCCCTTACTTTCATTAACCACCCTTAAGTAATTTTGCCTTGGAGTCCGTGCTGGGGCTCTTTGTTAAAAATACTATTTAATGGAGGTAGAATTTGACATGGAAAAAAAAAACCATTTAACTAAAATTTTTGTCATTGTTAAGGAATACGAAGATAAAGTTGAGAATTTTCTAGTTAATCAAAAAGGTGATTAAATACCCAAAAGTTGGAATCATTCCTATCAACATTTTCTTGTTAAAATACTACAAAAAACTTTCCATCCATATAAAACAAGTTGCAACATGAACTTTCAAGTCAAAGTGCAAAACTACCACATTTGCCCCGGTCATTAAATGCATCAAAAATGAACTTTGAGACTCAGCCAAGTGAAACCAGACCAAACATATGGGCTATCATGAAAATTTTTGCTATGGAGTCTACCAATAAAACTCCTTATGACCAAAGAAATTCAAATAATCAAAGAACGAAGAAACTTGATAGTTTGAATAGATCATTACTCAAATAAAAAATTTGAAGTGTAAAATGCATGATTGAGTGGTTTTTTGGCAGTTGCATATCAGAAGTTACACTTCCCTTGAATTTTCAATACCCGTGGTGTTACACTTCTTACGAAGTGCACAAAAATTATATAGAAAGTAGACATGCCCAAGGGGAGTTCTACTTACCTAAAGGTGGCTAGATGAGCAATTTCCCCCACTTCGTGAAAGAACTTCCAAGTTCCATGGAAGCTCCAACCAAACAACTCCTCAAACTTTTACTTCCTTGAAATTTGAACTTCAGTACTCCCATGTATAATGTATTTAAAGTCAACTAACAATGACTAAATTGAATTTTAAATCAAAGCTCACTTTACAAGTAGATCCCATACAAGTAGATCGATCTAGAACTGTAATCTTAACAAAATTTCCACATCACTCATTTACAACTACAATGTATGTTTTATCTAATAAGTGGATAAGTATGCAATAATGCCTTCCCTTGTAAACTAATGGGCATAACAATATGCATAACTTGCTCAAGTCAGGTAGCAGAACCCTAGAATAATCACAATGACCTCTCATCCACAGACCTAAATAAGTACAGCAAGTCTACACACCAACCTCTCTTCTAAGAAAAATATAACTCAGGACTTAGGACCACATATAATTGGGGTTAAATTTACCATTAAGCAATATACAGTGAAACTTCCACATCAAAAAACAAACCTCAACAGCCATATGTCCTCTCCTTAAAGTCTTAAACTACTTAATTTTATTGCTAAATCACACTTTTAAAATTGACTCGTCATCTACTCCCCTCTCACCTTCAATTTGACTCTACACATATTCACACAATCCCTCAGTCACATATAATCCTACATATAATCCTCTATTTAACCATATAGGTCGTCCCAGATAAATTTTAGGTTAGCTAAAATGGAATCAAGCCTCAATATGCCATATGAACAACAGCCTCACTTTTCCAAACTCTTGATTGTCTCCATAACATCAACTCAGTAGAAGATAAAATTGGATTAGAGGGACTACATTTTATGCTACTTTTAATTGCACATGAATTTCCAAGTGTTGCAGTAATCTCTTCAAATCAAGACAGCCACCAAAATTGTGACTCAGCTCTTCAAATCAACAACTATACAAAGCAAAACATTGAGGTGAGGACAAATTCTTTCTTATCTATCCGTTTATGAAAATAAGGAAAAGAAAACTTCCCAAAAGTTACTAGATCCATTGATGTTTGCTTGACTCTTGCAAAATTGAATTATAAAGCTTAGAACTAAAAGTGAAAGTTTTTGAAACCGCTCAATCATCTCATTCCAATGATTGGGCCACAATCACTTCCAGTTTCAAGTATTCAACTTTCTGCATAAACTAAAATCAACTTCTAGATAGCTGGTAAGTAAGTTGGAAGTATTTGCAATTTGTGTCAGGAAGCTAGAGTCTAAGAAAACATCAGAAAAAAAACAGCTTAGATCAAATAGGAGTAAGAACAGCAATCCAGAAATGGAAATATGGGTCTGGTGAATAATTAAATGAACAGTAAGAAAGCTTTGGGTATAGACAGGATACCCAATTTCCATCGCATTGTAATTGTCTAGGATAAACAGGATAAACAGAAATATTTAGTGGATCAAGAAAGAATCTAGCAGTCAGCCACTTATTCAAGAATGACTGTCTTTGAAGATGTGAGTTGAAATATCGGATTAAGCTATGAAGTTATTCATAATGGAGTACTCATTGGTGTCTACCACAAATTCCCCAATAGCAACTTCATTACAGCATTCAGCTTTGGATTCTTTTCTCCACTCATAACATCCACCTACTACTTCAGTAAAATTGATAACCATTACCATTGCAAGAAATACGATTACTTCAATATGGTGATTTAGTTAAACCATACATGCATTCATCTTTTTCACAGAGTTCAAGCTTTTAGGCCCAATTCATAATTGTTTTTTTTTTCCCAAAACAATGTACTAGGGAAAAACAACACAACATCCTAATTTAATTCATAACCAAAATTTTTTTTAAAACCCGCGTAAATCTTCCCAAAAGATATTGCTGCAGTCTCCAGAGTCTAGACCACACAAAATACGATTAATTATCTTTTGAAAAGCCTGGCATGTTATTGTAAAGGAAGTTGTGTATACTCACCAGTCTTCTCAACTCAGAAACTCCTCTCCACTAGACAAATTCAATACATATAGGGATTAAGCTCACACGAAATTAAACCCATCATTCGTTGTTTGTGGAAGTCCCACTACATAGAGGAAGGCTAACCCACTGCAGCTGACGGCGGATTGAGGCTTAAACTATGATTAAAATTAGGCGCTTGGGTGGGGTCTGGGGGGTCCCTTCGAAACGTAAGTGTTCAGAGGTACCAGGGAAGTACTCCAGCCTCGAGAAAGCGCCTTTGCTTGAGCGATATGCAGAAATACGACTCTATCCATTCATATGAGTAACTCAAAACCCTTATTCCCCCGGGGTCTATTATAAACGTGAGCACTCCGAAACCTGAAATGCCTATCGACAACACGGAGACTTGTATATGCCATCTAAAACGAGCGACGCGACGGGGGTAACAAAATATAGCAGCATGTTCTATGGTGAACATTGTCTTTGGGGCATCTGACCACAAATCAAAAGTGTAGATGATAGTTGAATTGAAAGTCTCCATATCCACAAACTAAAGGAGCTGATGCTTATCACCAATTCAATGCTATTTCCATGCTCATGCTTCAAACTTCCGTAAAACTAGTTTTCTACTTCTCTCCATATAATTAGCACAAAAATATTTTGCCATTATCCTTCCCCTCCCTCAGCAAAATAAATAAAAGAAAAAAAGCTTCACTCCCACTTGGCAGTAAACTAGTTTCTCCCCCTTCCCTATCCTAAACAAATGCTACCCTTGAAAGTTCTTAAACAAAAGAATGATCAAAACTAAGACATCCATTAACAAGTAGATGACACAATTCAAAAGGAAACAAAACATGATATTAAAATGATACACTTTTAGAATATCACATTCAACAAATAATGGCACAATTACACCAAAATAAAATTCCATACCTCTCCGGAAGATACATTGATGACATGCGGTGTAAAACCCTGACCGCCTGCATAAAGCATTTTCACTCAATCAGGGAAAAAAACAATCAAGAATTCATAGAACTTAAATATAATTTTACAACTATGTAAAACCCTATTTTGTTCGTTTTATCTATTTCGGGTCTCATAATTTCAAACTAAATAAGTTTACGAATCAGTTATGATAACGAAAAATTCAGATTACAATTTAAATAAGTTTCAACAAAGTTTAATAAGTTCAGATAATCCAGGAGATGCATAGATCACACTATAACTGAATTTTTATTATCATTTAAGCAAGTGAGGAAACAATTAACTCAGAGACATCAGCTTATTGTTCTACCACAAGAATTCAATCGAGCACATTAAAAACAATTATAATAAAATTTTACAAGTTGCAAATATAACTCAGCAATGCCCCAATTATCACAAACACCATAAAAATATCATCTGTAAACAAATCTTATATTAAAAACAATTATAATAAAATTTTACAAATTGCAAATATAACTCAGCAATGCCCCAATTATCACAAACACCATAAAAATATCATCTGTAAACAAATCTTATATTAAAAACAATTATAATAAAATTTTACAAATTGCAAATATAACTCAGCAATGCCCCAATTATCACAAACACCATAAAAATATCATCTTTAAACAAATCTTATTCTTATTCCTAATATTAATAAAGACAAGTTGTCTGAACTATGGAGACAACACCAACATTAAACAAATAAAATCAAAAGGTAAAAAACCCTTTTCATATTAACAATTGCAATAAACAAAAATAAAATAAAACAAAAACACCAAAATTCTCACCAACAGAAACTAAGTTAGACTTCTTAGAAGAAGCAGAAGAGGAGTGAGAAGAAGACCCATGAATAAAATGGTGATGCTGCTGTTCTTTCCGCTTATTTATAGAAGAGGGAACGGCAGCCCTTTTCGCAGCGGCGGCAGCTTCAGGGGTTCCGTATTTTCTTGGCCGTCCTCTTTTTCTTCGCTGAGGCTCCGATGTAGTCGGCGCTTTCCCGGCTACTGTTTGAGGGTAGAGTGCGCCGGCAGTACCGTCGGACATTCCATTAGTGACCGGAGAATTACCGCCGCCGCCGCCGGCGGAAGACGGCAGAGGAGGAGAGAGAGTGGAGGAAGGTTGTTGTTGTTGTGGGTGAGGGTGTTGATGTGGGTGGTAGTAAGAGGTTAGTCCGCTTTGTTCATTCGGTTCCATTAGAGAGAAGAAGATGAAGATTTTTTTAGGGAATTTTTTATTTTTTTTTATTTTTTGGAGAATTGATTTCAATAAATAAATTGAGAAAAAAAAATAAAAATTAGGTTTTTATTTTTAATATTTTGGAGGATTGTGGGCCGTTGGATTTGGGTTGAGGTGGTTAAGATTGATTATTTGGGAGTGTGTTTTACTTTTTATTAAAGGGTGGGTAAAGTGGAAAAATGTGACTTGTGAGTGAGATTTTGACTTTTTTTTTGTAAAAAAAAAAAAAAAAAAAAAAAAAAAAAAAAAAAAAAAAAAATCATTTTTGATAATATTGATAATAATGATGATAATGAAATGTAGGGAGAGTTATCTGATTTATGAGGGAGTAGTATGTGTGTCCCACAATTGAAAGGATAGGATTTGAATCTTCTTCAATTTCAAAAGTATGTAATTGGAGCAAAGATCTAATCACATGAAATAGGATAGTTGTGTGTCAATCAACTTTAAACCCTTGAACATGTTTGACAACGAAAACAACAATACTCCGTAACAAAAGAAAAGGTCATTCGTCTCAATTTAGGGTCTGTTCATATTTACTAAACTGAGCTGAACTGAACTGAACTGAACTGATTGGAGCTGAACTGAACTGAACTGAATTGATTGGAACTGAACTGAACTGAACTGAATTGAGCTGAAATGAATATTTTATGTGAGAGGGAAATTAAGAGCTGAACTGAACTGAACTGATTGGAACTGAACTGAACTGAATTGAACTGATTGGAGCTGAACTGAACTGAACTGAACTGAAATTAAGTAAATATGAACAGGCCCTTACTTATTCTATAGTCGAAATTAATTGCATAAGATTTTATGCAAATGAACAATTAGACAAAGAAAAAGTAAGGAAAAAAAACAAGTACTTTGGAACATTCCAATATGAGCGTGTTCGGCACTAGTTTTTGAGTAACTTTAATAATTTAACTTATTCAAACTATTACTTTGTAAAAATTATTCATATTTGACAATGTAGTGGTGAGAGTAGAGTTTAGTGGTTGGAGTATCTTTTATGAAAAGACAGGTAGTTGTTTGTAGACACCTTAAAATGTTTCCAAAAAACTAAACACGGTGATGACATTTCACCGCCATTATTGATCGGGTTGAGTATTTAATCTTTTGGAGTGATTAAAACCATATTCATAGCTCAACACATTTACATTTAATCCACAAACCATCACCCAATTTTCTCTTTTCGTGACCATAACCCAAAAACGAACAAAACTGATTTTATGGCCCTATAACTTTGATCCAAATATTTATTTGGTTGAATAGTCCTTGAAATAAGCTTTGCCCAATTCTGAGTTATAACGAAAAAGATACGAACAAAATATCAAACTCGGCCTAAAACTAACACCCTTGCACTAAAACGGTCATATCTTAAAATCTACAAAAGCTTTTGACCTGATTTCAATTAAATTGGAAAGTAGACTTAAAGATCTTTCCAATGATATATTATATAATTTTTTTTAAAAAACCACCCTGTTTTTACGAAATTAAAAAAACCACCTGCAAAATCCAAAATTAGTAGGTATCACGACCCCTCCCTTATTTTGACCTGTTTTCCGACTTAGGGCCCACGTATCATCACCATATTGGCCAAGATTAACCGAAAAAATAAATAAATAAAATAACAAAATTCTTACTAAAAAAGGCAGCCACTTTTTCCCCTTCTCCTACCACCGAGAACATGATGTGTTCATTTTATATATATATTTATCCCCGTCCCTTGGTCGTAATTAGTAGTGTTTTTGGCTCCTACGAGCCACTTTTATTACTAATTTGTGTTTTCCAGTGCTTTGGTAGTTTTGCTTGAGTTTTGTAGGAATTTGCGTACTTGGAGCAATTTCCCGGGTTTTTCGAGGAGCATCTACAAGTATTGGAAGACCGCGACCGCTTTCGATAGCCCAAGGCCGATTGGAGGGATCAAATCGGTGATTAAGGGCTCGGTTATGAAGATTTGAGGACTTGGGCCAAGTTCGGAGGCCCAAGAGTTGGAGATTTCGAAGCCCATGAGCATCGCCCAAGTCCACTCTCTCCGCCCGGAGGCGCGCCCGGTCGGGCGGGCCAAGTCAACATGCGCCCGGTGCACGCGCCCGGCCGGGCGCGAGAGAAGCTTTTGGGGAGAAAAAGGCGGGCCCGGTCGGGCGAGCCCTTGCCCGACCGGGCGCGTGTCCTTCCTCAGAGACAATTAGCTTTCCGCTTTGTTTTGTTTTAGCGTTAACTCTTGCTTAGTATTAATGTAATTTTATTAGGCGAGATTAGGATCTCTCTTATCATTATTATTAGCCTAGTTTAGTTTTTTTTCTCTCCCTTCTCTCTACTTAACTTTCTCTCTCTAGATTTTATTTTCTTTCCTTATTCCTCACACTCTTGTAATTCCGCCGTCTTGGTACGATTTCTCCTTTGATTAATCTCAGTATTTTACTCTTTCCGATTTTCTGTTATGTCTTGGTTAATTATTATGTTTTGTTTAGTTTTGATTATGTCCGAGTAGTTTAATTCTAGGGTTTATGGGGATCCATAATTAATATGAAGGGGTAATTTATTATTATTGATTATTGACTATGCATGATAATTTCTTATTGAATTGTTTTAATTCTTTGCAATTAGATTATGAATCGAGCAGATGTAATTTGATTGTGAATGTTTAGCAATATTGAATTGATGAATCGAGCAGATGTTAATTTGATATTAAAGGCTATTTTCAATAGGAACTTAGATCTAGTAAATTGCGAGAGCCTGTTAGATCTATGTTGGTTAATAAATTGCGAGAGCCTGTTAATCATGTTATTTATGCAATGTTGATTTATTGATTGTTATGTTTTATCCCGGAATATTAATTATTGGTGAACCTATGACCCTAGGCCTTCTTATATCTGATTTTCGCCTTAAACTTAATCTTCGTAGTATAGTTTCATATTATAACAACAATTTGGTTACCTTGATAATTTAGACTATATTAATTAATTAGGAGTAGAAAGACCAGTTTCCCTGTGGATTCGACCCTACTTCCCTATCTACTTTAGTTAGAGGATTTAGGTAATACTTTTGATTAGGTGATACGACTTTAGCCTGTCAGAACATCCAACCCCCAACCAAATCAACCACCCTCTGGACCACCAACAACCCTCCAAGTCACTATCCTTGCCCCCACCCTTGCTCTTAAACCCACCAATTCAAGCCCCCCTACTCGCGAAACCTCACTCAACCCCCACCCCCTGTCCTGAAACCCCCCTTCTCCTTAGCAAAATGTAATTCAATTGGGATTGTATATTTAGGTTTGTCGTTTGAAGTGTTACGAATTAATAAATAAAAGTAGTACTTGATGTTATAATTAATCAATTTGACATTAATTGAAAATTAGGGTTCTTACAAAATTAATTTGGGGTTTTTTTCAAATTAATCCATTTCTGGGAATTGGTGGCTGATTTTGGGTGTTTGGAGGTCGAATGAGGTTGCTAGAATTGATTAATATCATACCGGTGTTGCAAGGGCTAAATTGGGTGGCGCTAGCGATGTTTTGGGCGGCACGGGGGAGAAAGAAAGGAACACGACAGGGACAAAGAAGGGGGCATGGAAGAGAGGGAGGTTGTGGGGTAGTCGGCTGGCAACGCAAGGTTGAGCTAGGTGGTTGGAAAGGTCAACAAGCTATGGAGGCGGTGGTGGTAGCGAGATTGAAGAAGCAAGGGGAATGGGGTGGCTGTCGTGGGCTGCTTGTGGATTTTTGTAAAAAAAAAAAAAAGAAAAAGAAATTTGTTAATTTTGGCCAATAGGGTGATGACTAGGGATGACAATAGATCTGTATCCGACCCGGATCCGCGGATCCATATCCGTTTTCACGGATATGGATCTTGTAAAATTGGACCCGACAGATCCGGGTCAGATACGGATCCTGTCCTGAAAAAACGGATCTGGATATGGGTCTAACCCCAATACCCATATCCGGATTTGTTTACCTGTTTTTTTATAAAGAAAAATAATTTTTAAAATACAAGCCCAACCCACATCTAACTCTAACTTTACCAAACCCTAAAATCTCACATTATCACACACTCTGACTCTCTCTCCTTTCTCCCCGACTTCCTGTCTCTCCCAAACGACACCTTCACTCCACAACTCACAAGTAACTCCATCAGCCTAACTCCAGCGATCGTTAGTCCAACACTCTAGCAGTCCAGCCCATCCTCTCCGACTACTTCAAGTAGTTACAATTCCTGAATTCTGGTTTAATTAATCTTCAAATTCTTTACTTTATGTTTGGTTTTATTAAAGTAATTGTTTTCATCTTAATGCTTAATGATTTGTAACTAGTCTGCAATTCTTCTACATGTTTTAATTTTCATTTTGTCATTTAATTATTCTAAATTGTGGTTATTTTGTGTTGATTAATTATGTTGTATACTTATTTGTATTGTTATTCATAAGACATGTATTAATGAATTATTGAGATTTATATAAGTTGTCTTGCTTATTGGAGTAGTTGTAGAATTGGGATTCAAATATTGAACGAAACAGTTGAGGGAGGTTTGAAAATTGAAAGTTAAACCATTGTTTTAATTGAAATCTAGATTTTTTTGCTAAAAAAATAAGTATGATGTGCAGGATCCTTTTTGGACACGAATCCGTAGGATCCAACGGATATGGATATGGATCCTCCTTCTCCATACCCGACGGATCCGGATCCAATCCGAATCCAGGGTGAAAAAACGAATCTGGATCTGAATCCATTCGGATCCGATCCAAATCTGACCCGTTGCTATCCCTAGTGATGGCACGTGGACCCTTTAGTCGGAAACAGGCCGGAATAAGAGAGGGGTGGTGATACCTACTGGTTTTGGGTTTTGTAGATAATTTTTTTTTAATTTCCTAAAAAAAATGGTGGTTTTTTAGAAAAGTGGTATATTTAGGTGTGGTTTTTTTTTTTTTTTAAAAAAAATCCTACATTATATGACTTATTCCAAATTACGGATCAAATATTTTAAAAATGCGTAAAAACTGGAAAGTAACGCACCACGGTACTATGTACCGTTCGACGATTCTATTGTTGTGCCACGACACTAAGATCTTCCCCAATTATTTTCTTAACACGATTTTTCTTTAAAAATGATAAATTTTGTATCGTACAACGTCACTTGTGTCATGACATGGCACTTTGTACCGTGCCATGGCACCTAGTGCCGTGACACGGTACCTTTTTCTTTCACAACGCCTCGTTTTTAGGGTTCCGTAGCTCACTCTATCATTTTTCTCTATAAATACGAAGCTCATTTATGAGTTTCGGGGCAGCAACTCACATTTTCATCTCTCTCATTCTAAGCCTTAAACCTAGACTTTTTAATTACATCATTCCTCCCTTAAGAATTCCAAGGAGGCAAGGTGTCCATACGATACCCGAAATTCCATACGACTTACACCAAACGTGAAAGGTAGAACCGATTGAGGGTTTAGACCAATTAAATCAACTCTACTTTACTTTAATTAAATTTCAATTTTATTTATTATATTTTTGAAGTTACTAACGTTTTATTCATGATGTAGTAATTTAAAGAAGCGTGGAACGTGAGTAATTTATTTATTTAATTACTCTTATTTTTATTTTTATTGCTAGTATCATGATTAGGGTTATTATGCTTTGATTTGACTAACGATGTTATGGTTAAATTGCTTCCCATATTAATGTTTATTCTATCACCCTTTCGCATGTTTAATCATGAATATGTAATTTCGCACGTTTAATCATGAATATGTAATTGAAAATCACGACTAATAAATTAATTTGGACGATCGATTTAGGTTCCTTTTTAATCTTGTTGTTAATTGAAGTGATCACAAATATTTTAGAGTTATGTGTGCACTATATTCAACCAATTCATCCTAATTTAGTTTGGAGCAAATTGAATCTTTGTTTGTATGCCTTTGAAACAGCAGGAAATACTTTTCACTATAAGAATTGAGTAGAGGTCAATACGGGTGTGACTCCATGACTCACTTTGTACCATCATCTCCGATCCTCTTTTCGTGGTTCTGACCCATATGGAGTTAGTAATCTCATGGATTATGAATGGGTGTAACCTTCATGGATCAAGTCGTAATTGCCTTCGGTTTTTTCCCTTTTCGTGGTTCCTTTAATGATATATGAATGGTTTACAAGTTCCTTAAAAACTTGTTGGTGACTCCCTATTTTCCTTGTCCCTAACCGTATAATGTTAATTCTCACTTCCTATAATTGTCAAGTATATTCACAACATGCTTAAGGAGGCGCGCTTCGAATGACGCCTACACTGTTGGAATTTTTCTTCTATAATTTTATAATTTCACAGCTAATAGTTTAGTCAACAACCAGTTTACCAAGCACTCCTACTTAATTATTTATTTTCACATCTAATAGCTAGTTGACAGCTAACAACTACACATATAGCTAACAACTACTATCACAGCTAATTGCTACTGCAGCTACATTTTGTCGAACACGCAATAACTTCTATCCATAGCACATCATAAAGTTTTTTTCCCCCACTTTTATCCACAACACTCCAATTCTCAAAATGCACTCATTTTTTATTTTTATTTTTTATATTTCTATTGAAAAAAAAACCATAGCTTCCACTTCTATATAATTTTTTTAAAAAAAACTAATTACTTTTAATTAAAAACCACCCATAACTTTGTTTCAAAAAAAAAAAAAACCACCCATAACTACCCATTAAAGATTCAAAGATTATTTTTCGTCGCATAAAATATATATACTTTGTGTTTTAGCTCGGGTATGTTCTAGTAAAAAATAAATAAGTAGGTAAACTGAGACGAGTGTAGTAAAACAAGGACTTCACAATAAACATTGCATGTGTTATGTCAATACCCTTCTACAGGTATTGTGTGAGACCGGACTCACCGTGAGTCCAACATTCACACTATCGGATTTTTTTTCATATTTGTATAAGATTTTAACATGATATTGTCAGATTTTGACATTTTATATTAATTATTGACTTCTAATATCAAATTTTGACATTTTTGAATCAATCATCCACCATGTTGAGTGTGTCTAAAATTTTCTAGGCCTAATATCTTGGTGAATTTTTTATGCATGTTTTAGAAGCTTACAAAAAAAAAAAAAAAAAAAAAAAATAATCAATAAGGTTAGTGATTGCTAATTTTTCTGGACTTATCTACAAACTTATGCTATTCATGATACATTGCAAAAAATTAATTGAAGTTGGAAGCAACTAGAAACAATTCAAGATTACTAAAAAGTTCTAAATACAACAAAGTCTAAAATATTTTACCATTTCTTTCAACTTCTATCTTCAACTATATATATAAGTGCTAGGCAATCATTCACAGACATCCTAACAAGGAGTCATAGTCATTCTACTATAACCCCTACATATTAACCCTCATATTACATTTTTTTTCTATTTTGCTTGCCTATGTTTATAGGTATTATTTCTCAATCTCTACCTATTAGCTTTCGTTACGCACTTACAACCCATAAATAACTATTTATACAAGAGATTACCTAATCGGTATGGAAATATCGCATAAATACATTTTCCGATTTGATTACGTGGCATACTTAACACCCGTCTACAATCATAACGACAACATTACGAACATTATTATTGGAATTACCTTTGTTAAGGTTGAGATGCACAAATGCGCTACTGTCACCCTCACTTTTTTTTAATGATGAAAACAACATTCGTTTCAAACCCATAGTCATCTTATGTTTTAATATTGATTACATAACATGAGAATCTAACATTCTCAATCCTTTTCATTAGTAAAATGATGTTATTGTTAGAATACAAATTCAACCTATTGATTAACCTTTATGCAATATAGGTGCAATTATAATAAATTAAGATAGGAAATTTCTTACAAATTGTAAAAATAACAAAGCAATTTCCTATTCATGATCAATCTTTAAGTATAAAGAACTTGTAATAATTCTAAAAAAGAAAACAATTAAAAACAAAATCGAAATCAAACGAAGGCATGAAAATTCTCAACAAAGAAATCTAAGTTAGAATTTTTAGAAGAAGCAAAAGATTGAAGAATGCGTGGTGATGAAGCTCTATTTGGGGCGACAACATCTTCAAAATTGGCTTAATATCTATACCATCCTCTTTTTTAGGCTGCTATACTTTCTTGGCCATCCTCTTTCCTGCCACTAAGGCTATTATGTCACCAATAATGTTTTGACTACTATATGATGGTAATATTATAACAAATAACCTAATAATTTATATAGCACTCATTAGCACAAAATATTTTGAACATATTATCTTGTTATTGATATGCGATATATATTACAGCAGATTTTGCATTTCAATATTGATTACATATATAGTGTATAAAAAGAATATGTTAGATAGGGTAAGTAATTAAAAGAAAAATCTAATATCTAATCTAATCTAATCTATCTCATATATAAAGGAAAGTTTTTTCCAAGATTTTAGAGCGCCACGTATGATTTATGTGTCACTATTTTTTTTAATACATAATAATTAAAAATTATAAAAATTACGTTCAATTAAAATATAGAAAAAAAATAATAAGTGGTTATCATAAATTATATATTAAAAATAAAAAAATATCAAACTTAAAAAATACAAAGCGCGTAAAAAAAATTCAAATTTGATTAAATAAAAATAATAATGAATTATGAAAAGTGATTATAATAAAATAGAAAAATTGTTAGGAACTACCCGCCTAATAGGTCATATTGTCAACAACTACTCGCTTAAAAATTTTGTAAAAAAAACTACCCCTAAATTTAAAAAGTCTAACTGGCACTACCCATTTTGGTTTTCCGGCAACAAAATCCGGTGAATGGGGCTCGCTTTTGTTTTTCTTTCCAAAACTTAAGCACAAAATGATGAATCACACAGTTAAGAAGCCAAAACAAGTGAATTGAACATCAATTTAGAAGCATTTCATACCTCTTAATTAAAATATCAATTCTTTTCCCCTTTTATAAATGGCAAAATTTTGAAAATTTTAAGTTTTTAGGTTGAGTCGTCGTAAAGGGGATGTAATTGGTTGTATGTAGGAGGTTTAGGCTTAAGTTTTGGAAGGAAAAATAAAATTAGGCCACACTCGCCGGAAAACCAAAATAGGTAGTGCTATTCAAACTTTTTAAATTTAGAGGTTAGTTTTTTTTATAAAAATTTTAAGCGAGTAGTTGTTGACAAAATGACCTATTAGGTGGGTAGTTCCTAATAATTTTTATTGAGTCATGAGGTTGATCACTAAACTTGATCACCAACATCCAATGTTGTACCCTTCCTCAATTGTAGTACTTGGTTGCGTCGATCTTTTTTAGTAGTGGCAGTGTCAAGCACCTCGTCACGACAAGAACTTAAGCATACTTGATTATTAGAACTCTCTTGTTTAGTTGTATGTGACTGCCTTCTTGGTGGTAAAGGTTGGAGGAGCAACCGTTTATCCCTCATAAGCACATAATACTCGACCCTACTTCCCTATCTATTTTAGTTAGTGGTTTTAGGAATTACTTTTGATTAGGTGATACGACTTTAGCCTATTAGCAGGACTTGGAGGATTTGGATTAGGAACAATTTCACATGAAGAATCTCCAAACACACTATCTTGCTCCATAGATTCACCTTGACTCTCATAACTTTGCTCAGGTTCTGACTTAGACATGGGATCATCATTTTCTGAAGAGTAGTATGGTACATTTTGATGTGGAATTGGATCACCAAAGTTATGGCAAGGAGGAGGTTGAGAAGCATATTGAGGGTTAAGATGGATAAATTCTTTGTGAACAATGTAACGGTACAAGTATCTCCAATCCGCTCCCCATTGACCATTAGAATCCTTATACTTAGTATAATTAGCTACACCATTAGGCAAATGAAAATCACGAAAGCGACTCTTAATAGCTTCATAAGGTGGATAATTAGGCAAACAATTAACAATCATGGCCGAGACATAATCAGGTTGGTCTAGATGACGCTCCCCAAACACATCAGATCTATAGGTACAGTAAAAGCGAATCCTGCGAATATAATCCCAAACATGCTGATAGTCCTTCTTTACTAGAGTACCCATGGAAGAGAATCTACTAGGTAAATCAAACATCTTGCAAGGTATTTTGGGTAATGACTCAATAAAGAAAACTCTTTATTTAATCAAGTATATACAGTTCTTTGCAAAAATTTAAGTTTGGTGTTCAATTATACAATTTATGTTTCCACACATAAACATGCTTTCACATAGATATATATTATCATTTAACATGCTTTGAACACCTCATATAAATAAAATATGCACATAGGAAGACATACAATTCTAACCACACATAATTAACACATAATTACATACCTTAATTCCTTCGCATACCTGCACACATAATTAATTTTTTTTTTAAATTCAAAATTTATTTTCGAAAATATTTGTCCAAAAAAAAAAAAAAAAATTGGCCCTCATTATTTTAAAAAAAATTCGGACCACTTAATTCAAAAAAATATTTCGGACCTCTTAAAACAATTTCAAACTTGTTTAAATAAGCACTTGGCCAAGCTTTAAAAATATAGGTACCTTTTTTTAAAAAAACGTTTTTGGATTTAGTGGTTGTAGACACCCAAATGTGTCTCCCCAAAACCAAATCCAGTGATGAATACTTTTCACGTCATTTGATTATCGAACGAGGTGAAAGTGTGAAAAGTCTAGTGATGTGAATGTTTTTTTTTTTAAAAAAAATATCTCTCTTTCTGTTTTTGAAAACAACTCTATTTATGAAAATAGCCAGTCCAATTTAGTTTGGTCCATGATAAGGGTCCAATAATAGTGTAGTTGGATTGGGCTCGAAAAGAGCTTTCCAACGATATATTATAAGTCCAATTCTGATGAATACTGAGGAAGTTATGGTCAAAATACTACATTGGGCTCGAAATGAATTTTATATGCGGCCCAATGGTCTAGAGGAGGGCCTATTAATTATTATTCCTAAAGTTGTTAGGATTGATTTTAATCTTCTGGAATATCTAGAAGGTTCTTTTTAATTCTAATGGAATAAGGATTGATAATTGTATTTTTAAAGAGTTTTATTTGAAATAAAATAAGTGTTTTATGATAAATCTGATTTTAATTTGATATACACGGAATTTGCTGCTCAATCATATTGGATTCCGTACAAAGCTTGTTTTATCTTTTAATTAGCGCCAAACGACAGAGTTTGTCGCCTGGCGCTAATCCTGTCGCCTGGCGACTAGTGCCAGTTTTATTTCGTATAGAACTTGAAGTATTTTCTATTATTTCCGGATTATTTTTCTATAAATAGGGTCCTAGACCTCCGTTTTTTATTCATTCAACAATTATTCACAACCATCATCTCTATTCTCTCTCTAAAGCTAGAAGCTTTCTTTCTCTCTCTATTCTTTTTCTAAACCTTCCCTCTTACAAAATTCCACATTCACGAGTTCTAGACACACCTAGCCAAGTTCGAAGTTGCCTTCGCCCTAGACATGAAAGGTTGATAATTTCTCAAGGTTTGGTCCCAAATCTCTATTGCAATTATTTAATTTGATTGTTTGTTTATTATTTTCCTTGAAGTTACTAACGCGTGTATTTTGTTATTAGAAAGAGATACGAGACATCCAAGTAAGTAATTTAATTACTTTGTTATTCCTTTTGATATAGAAATCATGCTTTGATTATTTTAATTCCTAGTATCATGTTAGGATGCTTTTATTGATTTCTAGTATCATGTATGATGCTTCCTATTTCTTTCTTCATATCATGTTAGTATCATGTTAGGGATTAAAGCTTTGATATTTAATGTTTAGTGACATGCTAGGGTTTGTTATTAATCTTGTTGGTATCATGCCTAGGATCTTGCTATTATTATTAAGCTTTATTGAGATTATGATTGAGATGATGATGATTGTTGTTATAATATTATGTTGCTTGATATATATATTATTGTTGTTATTGCTTGATCAAGCCCTCTCTTGCAGGATTAAAGGGAATTTGTACTTGTAATCACGCTTAATAAGATAATTAATAATCTTTTTTAGGTTAATATGAATTCAAGTGATCGTCAATAATAGATTTTTTTGTGCATTAATATTCAACCAACATAGATTAAACAAGTTTAGGGTTAATTTATTGGTTGTATGTTAGTCAGAAAGCGCACATGAATATGAGAAGAATAAAGTAGAGGCCTATTTAGGGCAGGTTCAATCTTTTTTAGGTTGGATTTGCACCTTTATCCCCGAATATCCAATCATGGTTCCAGACCTATGGAGTTAGCGATCTCATGGATCGTGAAGGGGTGTAACCTTCACCCTGTGAACGGTTTACAAGTTCCTAAAAACTTGTTGGCGACTCTTTTATTCTAGCTTCCTTCCCTTTGGACGCCACCATGCTTAAGTGTATGATCACAGTGGGGCTCAAGTGTGGGATGCTTGAAATATTCCCTACAGTGGTAATAAATATCCAACCAAAGCTTCCAGATACCTCTTTTTAATACCATGGAAAATTCCCTTCTTTTGAAATACTCTTTTTACTTTGAATAAAACTCTTTTAAGGAAATATCCAAAATATTACCGCCACCGTGATAACAGCTAAGGTTATTTTTCAAAGTCACAAAGTGGAAGTCTAAAATAAAAATCAACTTTCAAAATAAAACTTGAGTTCACGACCTTAAAACAAAGTAGAAATAAATAATCCACAAGTTGGAACCAATCCAAACATGGCCCTTTTAAAAATCCAACTTTTAAATTAAACACAACAAAGTTAGTCCATAATCAATAATTCAAAACATAAAACTAGAAAAGCATAACAAGTAACTCTCGACACTCATTCCCATTATGCTCTTCATGCTTCAAGTACATGTCACTTTCCCTTTATTTCAACCCTTTACTCACCATATAAATAAGTCATAATAGGGCCAACCAAAGGAAAGCAAAACACAAACAAAAAAGTACGAATCAACAAAAGCCGAGTACATATGCACCACACTAACATGCATATCCTATCATCAATAAAATAATTAAAGCATGTTTGCCATACAATCACAAGTTGTAGGCGTCGTTTGAAGTGCGCCTACGTTAAAGCATGGGTGAATATGCTTGACACTCATAGGAAGTGGGAATTGACATGTACGATTAGGGACAAGGAAAGTAAGAAGCCGCCAACAAGTTTTTAAGGAACTTGTAAACCGTTCATGGATCATAAAAGGCAACCACGATTAAGGGACAACCAAAGACAACAACGATTGACCCGTGAAGGTTACACCCCATTCATAATCCATGAGATTACTAACACCATATGGTTCGGAACCACAAAAGGAGGACCGGGATGATGGTACGAAGTGAGTCATGGAGTCACATTCGCCCGTATTGGCCTCTATTTGATTCTTATAGTGAAATATGATTCCTGCGATCTCAAAGGCATGCAAACAAAATATTCAATTCGCTCCAAACTATTATTAAGCTAAATTGGTTGAATATTAATGCAACACATAATTCTAAAATATTAGTGATCACTTGATTAAACAACAAGATTAAAAAGAAACCTAAACCGGTCATCCAAATTATCTTATTAGGCGTGATTTTCAATTACATATTCCCTTTAAACATGCAATATGGTGATCAATAAATATAATAGAATAAACATTAATATTGGAAGCAATTTAACAATAAATTGTTAGTCAAATCAAATATAAATTAACCTAATCATGATACTAGTAATATAAAAATAAAATAAGTAATTAAATTAATTACTCACATTCTGTGCGTTCCTTTAAATTGCTACATCATTAATAAATTGTTAGTAACTTCAATAAAAATATTAATCAAATTGAAACAATTAATTAAATAAAAAGTAGAGTTAATTTGGTCCAAACCCTCAGTCAATTATACCTTTCACACCTTGGTTTAAGGACGGAACCTCGGGTTAGGTATGGAATCCTTGGAGTGCTTAGGGAAAGAATAATATAATTAGAAATACAGGTTTAAGGTTTAGAATATTAGAGAGAGAAGAGAATGATTTTTGGTGTAGAAGAGAGGAAGAGAAAATGATTTGGTGCCCCGAACTGTAAAAAGGAGGGGGGTATTTATAGGGAAAATGAGTAGAGGGAACACACGGAACCCTAAAAAGATAAAACCCTAAATTAAATGCCGCGACACGGCAAAATTTAGTGTGACACGGGACAACTTGGTGTGACGCGGGAAAGAAACGTACCTAAAAGATTAAACGAGTGAAGGTTTTACGCGGAGAAAACATAGGAAAATCCCGTGACACGGCACATGTACTGTGACACGGCAAAAAATGTCGTGACGCGGCAAAGTCCACCGTGGCGCGGCACGTGGCGCCGTGTCACAGTGTACTTTTTTTTCGAAATGCGTGAAGAAATGCGGAAAATACATGACAAAGGCACTGTGACACGGTGTAGAGTACCGTGTCACGGCAATGTGCACCGTGCCACGTCAGCCTTTGCCGCGTCGCGGCATTTTTACTGCTACGCGGTAATTCTAGTTTTTTACGCGTTTTTAAAACTACAATAACTTTTGATCCGTAACTCAGAATGAGGCATATAATATATCATTGGAAATATTATCAAGTATAATTTCCAACCCAATTAGAATCAGGTCAAAATCATTTGTAGATTTTAAGATATGACCGCTTTAGTGAAAGGGTGTCGGTTTTAGGCCGAGTTTAGTATTTTGCTCATATCTTCTTCGTTTTAAATCGGAATTGGGCTTATGATATATTTTTAGAAAGCTTATTTCAAGGCCTATCCAACCAAATAGTAATTGGATCAAAATTATAGGGCCACAAAATCAGTTTCTCTCGGTTTTGTGATGTGGACACGAAAAGTGGAAATTAAGTTATGGTTTAGGGAAATGAGCTAGGAATTGGATTGGTTTATGAAATGTATTGGGAATGAACATGGATTTAAGCACTCCAAAGATTAAATACTCAACCCGACCAATAATGGCGGTGAAAGGTTGTTCATCATTGGGTTTGGTTTTGGGGAGACATTTTTAGGTGTCTACACAAGTCAACTTACCTTTGACTCATAACTAGCAATATTAGTTATTAAATAATAGCTTTGGATTATGCATCGAACGAGTTTTCTTCCTTAAAAATAGCCTATTAAGAATGGAGCTTCCAATAAGGGAGCTACCCCAATTGGCACCTACTATGTCACACTTGGTGACAAATTCCAGCGCATAAATAATAAAAGAAAGTACAGCGTTCTGTGCCCTGTAGAAGCTATGCTCAAATATAAAGTCACATAACTTCCCCCATGTGTTCATACTCAAGGTATATACGTTCCAAGAGTTTTGGTGCGTATCCTTTTACACTTTACGTGATTTACCAATTACTTGTGATGACTCCAACCAATCAATCAAGAAGAAACATAACAACATTCAACACAAACTTCTAATTCATTCTTGAATTAATTAATGAGCACATACTATTTATTTTAATTAAGGTTTCTTGCCTAGTTTTGTGCACAAAATTGCATGATTACTACATTGGTGCATAAAATGCACTAATAAACTTCCTTGACTCTATCTCAACTTACTTGAGTGAGTTAATAAATTAACTAACTTCTTGACTCAACACCAATAATAATTAGGTGAGAATTAAATTCATGAATCATACTCAATAATTCTAATTATAGCTCTTTTAAGCATACATAAGCCTTGCTTATTAATTTCATGCTTCCTTGATACTTGAAAATAAAACATATTTCCATGATTCAAATACATTCAACTTGCATTGTATCATGCTTCAAATATCACATTTACATGCTTGCATAAAAATTCATGTTCATCCAACATCAGTTCCAAGCATATAATCAACCAACATGCTACTAATTCATCACTTCAATCACAATTCACAATCCTAACATGATACTACGCATACACAAATATTCTTGTGCACATACGTACCTTGAATATCGCCTAAAATCGGCCACACTCACTAGAAATCACTTAGCTCGAAGCTTCCTACAATTAAAAATACATAACTATAATTAAACCACTTTTCTCACAAATTTTCAGAAACTATAATACTCCTTAAACCTTACTAATCAACCCCATTTAAAGACAAAAAAACCATAAAAACCTTTTATTTAAGTGGATACTTCAAATCCTTTCAAAAAGACTTAGTTTTTATGACTTAAATATAATTCTAACATACTTATTTTATAATAAACATCACTTTTAGACTAGGAAATCATATTTAAATCATTAAAACATTTTTCCCTTTTATGGGTAATCAAACCATAACTCAATAATTTAAGAGTAGTGTGAATAATTAAAATCTTGCATTAAATTGAGGGCTTTAAACTCATTAAAAACATGTTTAAACCATGAATTAACCAATAACAATAACCTAGCATCAATCCCTAACCAATTACACAAAATCCCCAATATCTAGGGTTCATAATTTAGGTTTCTTGATTGAGTAAAAATCTGAAATTTATATCAATAATTTAACAACATCAAAATCCCAAAATCAATACCAAAACATAATTTAAATCATGCCAATAAAACAATAAATCAATAAAATTAATTCAGGAAGAGAAAGAGTTATATATATATATATGTATATATATATGTAGATATAACAAACCGAAAAAGAGAAAGGAGGAGGAGAGAGAGAGGGACGGCCATCGGTGCGCCGGCACTACTGCTGCCATTGGTGGTGGTGGTGGCGCCGGTGGCTGCTGTTGGTGTGAGGGAGGAAGAATAAGGAGGGAGAGAGTGGTGTGGGAAGGAGGAAAAAGAAGAAGAAAAAGAGAAGAAAAATAAGGAGAAAAAGGAGAGTGAAAGTAAAAAGAAAACCTTTAAAACTTTTTATGAAATATGACAATTATGAATCTTGAGTGGAAAAATCTTGAGGATTTAAGGTATTTATACTCCCCTTTTAAAAACAAAACTCATAATTACAACATTGTCATTACTAATTCCTACTCCCCCTCAACTTTTCACTTGGGGCCAACTTATTGGGCCTTTAAATTCTCAATAAGTTGGTCCACTCATTTAAATAAGATTGACCCAATTAAAAATGTTTTTGTTTCCTCAATTCATGATTCATTTAATTTATACACACTAACAATTTATTTAAATAATTAATTTCTTTTTAAAATGAAACAAATCATTTAATGAATAAAATAAATAATTTATATATTTTAAAAAAAATATAATAAAAATACGGAGTATTACACTGGCCGACGATAAACCCTCGCCCCTCCGTTTCTTGTCGGCGACCCACAAAGAGGTTTCCTCTAATTTTTTTTTAAAAACAACCCACTACCCCTCCCCCAACCAAAAACACATGCCCTTCCCCTCATGCCGACGCCACCCCCTCCCATTGCCGGCGCCTAACAGTGACCCTACCTCTACCCTTTGTCACCCCACCACCCTCCTTCTTTCATCTTGACACCCACCAAAAACCACAAACAAAAACTCACAAAATCAATTAAATCAAACCAGTTCACATTACTATTAACCCTAAATCCTGACGCTATTGAAGGTTCGGGATAATGAGAAGTTCCCTACGAGTAGTAGGAGTATCGTGGTAGAAAGAGAAAGATTGACTAGCAGAGAGAAGGGACGACGGAGGGGTAAGGGAAGGGTGTTGGGCCGGTGAAGAAGGCTGGTAGGTGTCGGCAGCTCGGTAGGGGTGGCTAGGTGACGGTCGAGGTGGGAGTTTTGTTGTTATGGCGGTGTTCTTCGACTTCGTCATCGGATTGTTCTTTACTTTCATGAAAATACTTGCTACTGAGGTTTTGGAGAAGGAGGGTCGTGGTTAGGGGGATGGGGGAGTGGAGAGGGTGTGGAAGGGAGGCGGCTAGCGCAGTAGGGGCGAGGGAGGGTCAGCGCGCCGGCAAGGGCAGGGGCTGGGCGCTAGCGTGGGTTGGGGCGGGGTATGGTGGCAGGTTGGTTGGGAAGATTAATGTTATAGTTTGCTTAATATAAATAATTCAAGTTTACCAAAGATAATAAGTTCTTTTGCAATTTACCATTGAGAAAAATAAAAACTATAGTGTTACCAAAGAGAAGTTCCCAAATTCTAACTATCTTTGGTAATCATGAATTATTAGTATTTATTATCATAACATTAATGATTTATTTCGGTTAAAACTTTAACTAGAGTTAGATTTTTATTTTTTATTTTTTTAGTAATTAAATTATTTTAAAAACAATGATAATAAACCACCAAATCCCCATCAGCCCCAGCCACCCCTGCCCTCCACCGCTGCAGCGCCGGCGTGCCCAATCCCCTCCTCCTTGGCCACGACGCCATGCTGAACGCCCCTTTTTCCTCCCACGTCTCCATTCCCCTATAACCACCCAATCCCTTCCTCGAAACCCCCTCCTCCCCTTATGAAACCGCCTAAAACCATCACCCCACCTTTGAAAATCCCTAACCGACCCTCCTCCGCCATCGCTAGGGTTCCGGTTGGGGATGGGTTTTTTTAGAGGGATAAGGTTTTGTGGGGGTAGTGAGGGAGAGTTGGTGGTTTGTGCAGCGTCGACGCCGAGGGAAGGGGGTATCGAGGCTAGGCATGGTGGAGGCAGGGGCTTGGTTGGCTGGGGTGGGGAAAAGAGTGGTGGTGGTTTTTTTTTTCTTTAAAGTAATATAATTTTTTATAAAATAAAGAAAAATATGATTTTCAAGGATATATTAGTCAATTCGCTTTTAGTTAACTATGGTTAGACTTATAATTGCAAATTAATCTCATTAATATGACCATTGAATTAGTACTATGAGTTGGTATTTGGCAAGGAGAATAACACTGTTGAGCCGAAACCTCTTACGGAATCTCTCGGCCCGAGTTAGCGGGTTTAGACTCTTGGGGATTGGGGGAAAAAGTCAAGTAGAAATACCACCTTAATGTGCTTGTGGTGGAATTTGATAGAAAATGCAAATCTTACCACAAGACCAGATTTGCTCGGTAACACCTGTGCAATAATGATGGAGGGAGTACTCAAATTACTGATTCAATTTATTTTACACTGTATCTATCTTTATTGCTGCAAAGCCTGCATTTCTGTAAATTCCATATACACAAGCCTGCAAGTTAGCAACTGCGCAACTGAGAGCGCGAGAAAACCTTCAACCTTCAACAATGGCGGGTGACTTATTTGGCGACTTACCACCTCCTTCATACCTCTCACCTCCTTCTCAAGAACAACAACTTCATCTTCAACCTCGCAAATCTGTCAAAATCAATGAAAATAATTCAACAACTAGTATTATTAAAAATCCAACTCCACTCCCTCCTCCTCCCCTCAAAAGCGCCCTCAAACGATCCAAGCCTCCAGAATTTACCCCAAATGAAGGTAATTTTGCCCCCTTTTTGATCAATTACTTTAATTTATCTATGTAATTGTGTATAGTTTTGATTTCATGTTTTAATTTGTGCATTTTGATTGTTAATTGGAATGGTATTGATTGTTGGTTGATTTATTTGTGTATAAGTTTTGGTGATTACGAATTATTGCTGACTTGAACTAAAAGGGGTTGGTCATTTTAGGGTTTCTGAGTAGGGAAAGTTGGTTTTTTCAGACTTGAATGATTCTGGGAATGAAAAGCTCAATTAAATGGTTTTGGAGTTTTGGTGATTGGTTCGAATGATGTTGATTGCGGTTGATTCGCTGTTGGATTGAGTTTTGGTGATCAAGGGTCGTTTTTGACTTGTAGTGGGTCAAGCTTAGCTGAATAATTTTAATCAAAAATAAGAAATGTTATTGATTTTAATTAATTGGCTTTTGAATGAAGTTGGGTAGTTTAGGGTTGTCACAATCCATAGATTTGTTTACTAGAGTGTTTCTTGATAAGCAAAGCTGCATTGAAACAAGAAATGATATTGATTATGGTAGGTTTGCTTTGGATCATTTCAGTGGTTAAGGGTCATTGTGGATTTGAATTCGCTTGGTTACTATTGTGGTTCTACTTAAGCAGAGATGAACGAGGATTGGTATTGTTGTGATTGAATTGGTTTTGGATAAAGTTTGGTGATCAAGGTTTGTTGCCAGGCTTAAATCCTCAGATCTAGTTTATACTATACTTTGTATAGTGTTTCTAATTTAGGGAATAAAACAATTATAATCAAGAACAGTTCAAGGTATCATTTTACGGTCTGAAAATGTGCACGTGGCTGATAAAAATCTTAAGCTCTGGGTGAATTTGAAATGTCATATCTGGCTGTGCAACATTTTCATGGTGATAATTTGTCAAATTAGTATACTTATACTAGGTTGATATTCTGTTATGGTTATTGCATTAAGTGACACTATTGATCCGTGACTCATGAATGTCACTTGTATATCTACACTGGTCGTCAGAGTTGATATTTGAAGCTGCAAAGTTTCAACTTACCTTTATCTTTGACTCAGGATGGTGACTGTAGGTGATATAATAATTTTATCTAGATTTTTCCAATTTTTTTCCCAAAATATTTCAGTCATTTTTGTTTCTAGAAAGCAGTAAGTCAATGAAGATTCAATTTTGTCTGGTTTGGTTTACTGAAATTGCAAATATAGATTGATCTAGAGGGAATGAGGGATCCTACTGAAAATTGTTTTAGCATTAGGATGTCTCATGTGAGACAATATCATTAATTTTCAATTGCTGACTGCTATTTCCTTACAATAACCTTCATTATTCCATATGCATTTCATAGTGTTTCGAGCTATGGAAAGCCTTGAGAGAAATTATGGTCTTATATAATCTATTATGACGATATATGTCTAAGCATAGCACTAATATGCTAATAAGGTGCTGAATTATTTTTAATTCATTTCAGAGGTTGGATCTGGAAAGAAATTGAGGTTTAAAACCTCAACGGATGCTTCTGTATCACAAATTGTTGAGGCCATGCAGAAGATAGCCTCCCACATCGGAAATTCTGCTAAGTTCAGTAAAGCTTCGAAGTTGGCTATACAGTTGATTCAGGCTGGAAGTGTCAAACCTGAGACGGCTGATCACTTCTTTTCCATACTGGAAGCAGCAATGTTTTCGCCTACTTCATGCAATAATGCTTCTGCACGATCAGATTATCAAGCATTGTTCTCTGCTGCACAAGATGCAAAAGATGTAAGTTTTTTAATGTTCTTATCTCTGTGTCTATGATTGTTGATTTCATATTTGATACATTTCTTGTAGAGATGACTCTCCTTGTGTTGACTGCAGTGTCTGAATAAGAAGCAGAAGAATCAACTAACTGTATGGACCATCCGAGCTGTGGTGGCAAATGACTTGTATACTGATGATAGCTTTGTGGTAAGCATTTTGGAACTATGCTTAAGATATCATGTGTCACAAGTTTAAAGTGTATGTGATCAAAAATTTGAGCTGGGGTTATGCATTCAAGCGCTAACTGTTCTTCTATAGAATGTGTTGAAGTGGAGATGATAATGTTTTCCAAAGTGGAGATAATGATATATCTGTGAGTATATGTATTCAGCATTAAAATATCAGTTTGTGATGCCATGACTTTGCAACCCATACTTATTTTGTAGCTAAAAGAATGGCAGTTATAGGTTAATTAATTATTATGAGAAAGCTGCTAAGTTTTTTGTAATTAAGTATTCTTCAGTTTGAGGGATGCATAATGCTTTATCACCTGGGGAGGGGCTAATGCCTATAGATCTGATTAAGAAACAGTGTATAGAAATAAAGGAGCCCCATTAGGGCTTATTTCTTTGGTATTTTTCTGATAATATCTTACTTGATTTAGTTGTGGATAGTGTACAATATTGGTATGCATGCAATCTGCTGTGGAGATTTTGATGCATCTTTGAGGATGGGATAAAGTTGGTCTAAAAAGAGGAATTAGCCAAATGTTCTATGCATCAAAGTGATTTGTTGTCTACTCCAGGATGGATTGGTGGATGAGTTTTTTGATGGCGTGTGTTAAATCTGTGAGATAGAAGCTTATGGTTGAGTTGGCCCTTATATATTAGTTACCACTTTTTGGTTCATAGTGATTTTCTGGCATGGCTTCTGGATAATAATTTATTTTAGAGTAAAGGTTTATTTGTGGCTATCAAATTATGAGTAATGACCTGATTAGGGCCTTGAGTTATGAAGTTGTGTTGGTTTAAGTGTAGATCAATATACAATGAGGAAAGAAGGGGATTATAAACTATTTTTCCCTTTTTTTCCTTGTAAAAAATTGTTTTTTAGGTGGCATAGAAATTTCAAAAATGTTTTAAGGTGCAAGGTGTTTTGGAAATCGGCAAAAATGATTTTCTGAGTGTCTTCTTATAAACATTTTTATATGCTCCCATTTCCATAGTATCACAAGAACAGCAGGATTACCTTCAGTGTTTCTGTGGTTTATAGGATATTCTGTCTGTGCCTCTGTGTCTAATTGGATGATATTGTAGGCATTCTGAGTTGCCAAATATAGAAGCTAGGGTGTTTGGGATTTATGTTTGACTAACAGGATCAGAGTGGGTTTTCTGCTAAAAGGAAATACTTTATTTAATCTTGCATCATTCCTGTCAACATGTATTCTGCATGGAATATATTGGTTGCAGAAACATGGTGGTGGAAATTACATCTTCATGCACAGGGAATCAGGGATCATTGACCTGATGAACACTATTAGCCTATGCATACTTGTGTGTTGATACACCACAGTCACTTCATGCTTATGCTTGTAAATGGGTTAATTAGCTCACAACCACTACCTTTTGTTGGACCACTTCATGCTGTGGTATTCTAATAGTCATATGCTTCTGCTCATCAAATCATTGCGTGATTGACATATCCCTACCTTTTAAAAGGTATGAGATAACTCTTATGAATAATATTTGGACAATTATACCCTTTAAAATGTTTATTTACTTATTTGCCCATATTAATTTTAATTGTCACTTCTTTTGAACTCTTAAAAATAGTGTGCGGACATTTATACCCCTAAGAAATATTTATTAACATATCATGCCTCATTTATATCGTCAACAACTAAATTTGTTATTTAAGATCAAACCAAAAGACATCCCCGAATATGAAAAATTATAGCGCGCGCATTGCGCGCGTTAGCCACCCTAGTCTTATAAAAGCTCTTTTTGTGGTTCATATTACAAATAGCAGAAGATAAATTTCTAGAGTATTTTTGAAAATTTCATGGATGCCTGGGGGGTGGGAGTGGGAGTGGGAGGAGGGGAAACATGCAACTTTTTTTACTTGCATGCAAGTATGTGTCTTTGACCTCACCTTGTGAGCCCAACTGCCCATTATAGCAATTTATACAAATTTTTTATTTGGGACCAAATATGAATTTTAATATCTTCTGATTTCTGAATGTCTTCTTTCTTTCACGTGGTAACTTGGCTTCAATCTTGTACTTAGATCTAATGCTCCCGCAATGCTATTTGCCTCTGAGTTCTGACACATCTATTGCACTCAATCCAGAAATTAGATAAAAATTTAGAAAAGCAGATTTCAATTGTCGCAAAAGTGATGAAGAATATATAAATAAGTTTTTTTGATCCGTTGGTGAAGCTACAACAAAAGCTCTGGTCAATTTTAAGTGTTTTAAATTCTCAAAGAGATACATCCAACCACCAAACCCTACACACGTGTAACCTAAGTATCAATACACCAGCGTGTTAATTATTTTAAGAGGTCTACAGCTAACTCTCTATAATGGCAGTTTTGGGGCCAGGAGATGGGAAATACGTAAAAAAAAAATAATAATTTAATTGCAGCTAGAGAGGGTTTAGTATTCATTAAAATAAGAACAGATGAAGAATGGAGAGGAAATTTCTTATATTTCGAAGTCAAGAACCAAGAAACAGATCAAAAGTTTTCTACTGAAATCTATGTCTGTCATAACTCATAAGAACACAATGCCAAACGTAGCTATTTTTATTTAAAAATATATTTCCCCTGATCTCAACCTCATGGATGAGTATTCCTTTCCTGTCTCCACAGGTAACTACCATGAGGTAATAGTAAAAAGCAAATTTTATAGATTGGAGAGGTACATGAAAATGCATGGATTAGGGAAGCAATTTCTGTTCTTCATTTATAGACCTCTTCACAGTTACTTTTCGTATGGCAAGTTGGCAACCCCCCCTTTTTTTCTGTGAAGCTTTTAAGTTTTTACGCTCTACCAGTGCTGGTAGCTGTCTTGATTTTCTTACATTTATTCCTACTCTAATAATAGTTTTTGGCATTCTGGCCAATGTGAAGCTTCATTGATGTAAATTGTTTTATAATGTACTTTCCTGAGCCTATAATGCGTGTGTGCTACCTAGGTTAACATTCTTGTTCGGGCTACATGCAGTTCTCAAAAGCTGCTGGTCGTGTCAAAGATTTGATATCCAATCTTCCTGTTGCAACCAAGGAAGATGATGCTGAGGAAGCTGCAGCACTTCAAGATGAGAAGGAAAGGGTAAGTAGAGAGGTTCAGTCAAGCCAGGATGTGATTCCTTCTGATCTTTCTACTGAGGTTACCACCAAAGAAGAGTTAGATCCTTTTGGGCTTGATGCTCTTATCTCAAGCAAACCGAAAAAAGATGAGAAAGCAAAAAGTAATAAAGGGAAGGAGGATGAAGAAGAGACGATGAGATTTCTGAGGTTACAAAGAGAAGCCATAATCAATTGTTTGGAGATAGTTGCAAAGCGCTACAAAATCCCATGGTTTGTTCTTGCGCCCCTTTTCTACAAGTTAATTACTTCATTCTCGTTTTTTTGTGCTAATAACGATGGATTCTTATTTGCAGGTGTCAGACTGTCATTGACATACTTGTAAAACATGCCTATGACCATGTATCACGGTTCACCTCTCAACAGAGAGATGCTATAGGGAAACTTTGGACTTCAATACGAGAGCAACTTAATCGTCGAAAACAAGGGAAGTCAGTTTCCGGTAAGCTTGATGTGACTGCTTTTGAATCTCTTCAAGAGAAGTACTCAAATGAGAAGATCAGCATTCGTCGTGCTGTTGGGGGTACTGGGGACCGACGTTGTCAGCAGTGGCTTGGTTGATTGGCTTCATATACCTTCGTTTGTACCAGCTTAATCTTGTACACACTTATTTGAGCAAATGGTGTTTAGAGAAAATCATTTTCAGTGAAAGAGCTGTAAGCTTCAACTGTATATACTGTACTTTCTAGTTATAAAACATTTCAGTATCTTTCCCTTTATCTTTTTGTAATGCATTACCAGTAGTCACCACAAGAACAAGATCCTTCTGAGAAATGGTGGAAGCGATTACGGTCCCTAACTATGATGGTCCTCTTATAGATCTTGGAGAGGAGTTTTGTAGCAGTATGGCAGTCATCACAAACCCTTAGATTTTTTACAATCCTAATCGGAGTACTGGGAGCCGTATTAATGAGGCCAAAAGCCATGGCAATCTTCTCACTGTGATACTTAAGTGACTTCTCTCTTTCTTTCTCTTCTATGTTAAGCAGTACTACAGAAGTATCTGGCTTGTAGCCAGCCGCCTCCAGTTTGCAGAGCATCTCCCCGAACATACCATCAATTTCTCCAAACTGTGCGTGTGCCTGAATTCCTGTTGTGAACTCATGCACTGCACCATTTACCTCGATACAACTAATTCCTGGTTCCTTTTTCATTCCTCTGTTTTTCATGGCTTTTCTCACACTCACTACATTCTTCCATCTCTTCTCTGTTGCATAGATATTGGAGATAAGAACATTATGGCCACAGCTATCAGGATCTATTTCAAGCAGCTTCGAAGAGGCTAACTCCCCCAGGTCAGGGTTCTTATGAACCTTGCAAGCGGCAAGCAGAGCACCCCATACGACTACATTAGGTTTCATTGGCATGGTTTGTACAATATCATGTGCTTCATGAAGCAAACCTGCTCTCCCTAAAAGGTCCACCATGCAACCATAATGCTCAATCTTTGGTAACAAGCCATACTTATTCTTCATTTTCTCGAAAACCCTCTTTCCTTCTATTACCAAACCTGCATGACTACAAGCACTAAGCAATCCGATGAATGTAATTTCATTTGGTTTGATCTGCAAATTTTCCATTTTAGTAAAGAGATCTAAAGCTTTCTCACCGAAACCATGCATACCGAACCCCAATATCATACAGTTCCACATGCATATATCTCTATTTGTAGCTTCTTCAAACAGCCTGTAGGCTGTTGTTATATCACCACATTTGGCAAACATATCAATAAGAGCAGTATTGAGTTCCATGTCTATATTTATCCTTTGCTTGTCTATGTATGCTTGAATCCACTTTCCAAAGTCAAGTGCACCTGATTCTGCACAGAATGATACTAAACTAACCATAGTAACCTGGTTAGGCTTTATACTGCCTTCTCTCATTAGAACAAGGAGATCAATCGCCTTTTCAATGCAATTTCCCCGAGTATAAGCTGATATAAGAGCTGTCCAAGTCATAATATCCCTTCTCTCCATTTTATCAAAAATCGCCCATGCACTACTGATTTCACAGCATTTACCATACATATCTATCAGAGAAGTAGCAAGAGGTAAAGTCATGGTAAAACCATTTCTGATAACGTAACCATGCAGCTGCTTTCCCAAGTCCAAAGCCTCAACTGATCCACATTCCGCGATCAAACTCAGCAGAGTGACTTCATTTGGTAAAATCCCATCTTCTATCATCTGGCCAAAAAGTCCTACACCCTCCTCTACAGCGTTGCAACGAATGTAGCCTGCAACCATTGCTGTATAAGTATAGACATTCTTTTCAGTTAGTCTATCAAACAAAGAGCGCGCAACAGCTACACTCCCACTCTTAGTATGCATCTCTATCAGAGTAGTAGTCAAATTAGCTCCTAACTGATTCATGTTGCTATTCTTGATCACATAAGCAAACATGGGCTTTGTCAAATTCTTGTTCCCAACATCTGCCAGCAGCTTCAGAATACTAATCATCGTACTTTCACTCGGCTTCACTAACTTATACTGCATTTCTCTGATCATTCTCAGAGCTTCATCAAACACCCTGTGCTTAACATATCCCCTAATCATTGTATTCCAAGAAACAACATCTCTTTTCACCAGTTTTTCAAACACGAGCCGTGCAGAACTCAGAAATCCACTTTCACAGTACATTTGAATCAGAGTATTCCCCACAAAAAGATCAAAATCTAACCCATTTTTTAGAGCAAACCCATGAATCTCTCTACCAGAAACAACACAACCCATCTGTGCACAAGATTTCAGAAGAGAAGCAACTAAAAAACTGTCAATTTCAATGTTCATTTCTCTCATTTGGGCATATATATTAAGTGCATATTTTGGTTGATTATTCTTATTATAAGATGTTATGAGGAAGTTATATCGAGCAACCGAGGTTGAATATAATTGGATTGTAGGATGAATTTCATGAGAATTTTTGAAGTGGGTTTTTAGAAAATGAGCATGGATTTGCTTAGTTTCATCAATGGTGAATTGATTATGATTTGGTTGTTGAAGCTTGAGTTTGAATGTGGGAAGATTTTGGTTTTGGTATATTTGGATTGTCAAAGGAGGGAAGCAAGTTGTTGTTGCCATAATTTGGTGAATTAGATTTGGTAAGGTGCCGGAATTTTTTGAGTGTTGTAGCCCCACATTACATTGTCACATCCACACATTACATAATCTTTTTGAATTGTAAAAAGGAATATAATATCTTGTGTACTACTTGCAAATATCTAGATGACAAAATTGGTCCCAATCTATTAATATACTCTCCATGTGAATGTCGATATGGTACTAAGGATACATTAGATATAAAAAGTTAGTATATTGTAATTATCTTACACTTGCTCTTTAGAAGAGCGTATTCTGAATCTTGTTATACTCTCGAGTGTATATAAATAGATATTAGTGTATTAACTAGTTTTTTTTTTATTTTTTTATTTCAAATAAACAAAAAATACCCTTGAATATACTTTTATACTATGTGCATCTAGGTAATGTGTTTGTCAGATTTTTCATTGATATATTCTCCATGTAATTTCAAGAATTTTTTTACGTTTAAATTAACCCAATGTGTGACATATTTAGCTTCTTTTAACTTATATAGCTAAGACAAATTCTAATAAATTAGAGAATTATTTAAACATTCATCAACAGACCTTTAAGTTTCTTCTTCCCTCTCCTCTCTCTTTTAGGGTTTTAATTTTTTTGGTCGTTTAGGTCGAAAATTGTCTAATTTTTTAGTTTATGAAGAAATTAGACTATTTTTGACCCTTTTTTCTATGATTTAATTCACTTATTGTTATTGTTTTGTTTTGCTTTGTCTTGTTCTCTCCGTTTTTGAGAGTCTATCCCAATTTTTTTTGGTTTTTCTCAATTTTCTAGGATTTTGATTCTCATCTATAGATGATAATTTTATTTTTAGGGTTATAAATATAATTGAGAAGGTAATATGGATTCATATGGGTTTAGGATTTGTCATCAACTCTACGATCAAAACATCAGCGCAGATTGAGAAGGTCTCTACTTGGAAAGATGCAAAGACATCAAAAATCACTGCTCACATCAAGTTTGAAGTAGTAGAGTGTGAGCTATGCCCTTATGCAAAATAGTTATGATTTTGATTGTAAAAGTTATGTTATTTTCTCTAAATCTATTATTTACAAATATTTATTATTATTATTATTATTATTATTATTATTATTATTATTTTAGATGCCGTATGACTACTTATTAATGATAATATTCTTCTTCTTGTGAAAAAATGGAGAAATATCAATATAAATAGGAAAATTTGTAAATTACCACCAAAATAGGAGACTTGTTTTGAAATTAGCACCCGTTAAATATTTTTTATTTTATTTTACCACCCATTAAATTAAAAAAGTATTCCGATTACCACCCTTTTCAAAAATCCGGTGAATTTTCCGTTTGGGGGCCCCACCTAACTACGATATTCACCTTTTTAACTGATTTTCCCCCAAATTTTCTATTTAAAACAGCTTCCAACTTCAATTCCCATTCCCTTCACCAAATTCCACCAAATTTTCTCAGATTTTGCTGCTCGTTGTTTGAAGATTAATTCCCCACAATTGCAGACACTCAATTCGCAGTAAGGTATGACTCCATTTGTTCTTAAATTAGGGTTCTTCACCAACTATAATTGGGGTAAATGGGTAGATTTGGGAATTAGGGTTCTTGGGACAATTCAATTGGGCATTTTCAACAATTAGGGTTCCTGTTTCTATTGAATTGTGGATTTTTTTTTTTTTTTTTTTTTTTTTTTTTTTTTTTTTTTGGAAATTAGGGTCATACTTTAAGAATTTTAGGGGTAATTGCAAATTTGACAGATTATTTAAGAAGAATGAGGGAGAAGATTGAAGATGGTTCACCAATTTATTGGAGGAATTGGATGAGGGAAGTGATAGGTAGAGTTAAATAGAATACTAAGAGGGTTAAGTCGAGAGAAAAGAAGAAAAAAAAGGAGGGAAGTTAGTTTTTTGGGGTCCACAAATAGAAAACCAACTGGAAATTTGAAAAGGTGGAAATCGGAATACTTCTTTAATTTAAGGGGTAGTAAAATAAAAAAAAAAAATATTTAACAGGTGGTAATTTCAAAACAGGTCTCCTATTTGGGTGTTAATTTAAAATTTTCTAAATAAATATGATATTACAAAACTGGACATTGAAATAAACTAATAAGACCCCACATGACTATATAATTAGTTATATAATTTGTGTTTAAAGTTCAAAAAAATTATTTTTACAGACATGTAATAGGGCAAACAATTAAAGGCAAAACCGTAGAGGAAATAGTAATTTTAGGCAATTTAACTTGAATAATAATCAAATCTTTGATATTAACCATATACTACATATTTATTTTGAATCAATTAAGTTTAGCTCAAAGTTATATCAGTACATATCAAAATTAAGTCATACTACTCAAATCAAATAATACTCCATCTGTCCATAATTGTTTTGCCCATATTCATATTTTGCTTTTTTTTAATGTTTTGACAGAGTGAAATTGATGAGAGAGAAAAGTGGTAAGACATAAAGTAATTGTGTAAGATTGTGAGAGTAAACTTGTGGTCTCCATGACTATATATGGTATGAAGCAATTTTTTTAGTGACACTCTTTTATAGAAAATGATAGGGAGTATGGAGCAAATTAATTAATAATCTCTCTATCAATTTTGGGAAATTCTAAGCCTCAGCTAACTATAGTCCAAAAGGACTCAACTAGGATATTTTAGTAAAGTAAAAAAAAAAAAAAGAGTACCTTATCTGTATACTGAATTTCGGTACCAACGAGATATATAGGTAATACCATCCTTAGTAGTATCGAAATACCATCCTACAACACATTGGAATCATCATAGTACTACGATTGGTATCAAATTTAACAAATATTGTTGTTGGTATAAGTTGATATATCGTTAATATCCTAACTACGGTTTCGTTGGTATCTAGCTGCGTTCGATTGGAATCAGAGCCATACGGTTAAAAGTTAAATTAAGTTGTTAATTTAATTAATAATTAAGTAAAACTGGAGAATACTAGGCCCTCTACTGAGTGTAAGAAACCTGATTTTAAGCATTATTATCATATTCCTGAAAATACAAGTAATTTTGGCCCAGTCCTAAATTACATAGTAGATCAAATTGGTGAATTAAGATCGAAAGTTGATAACATACATACTCATTGTATTAATATCGAAAATAAAATATCAATAACCACAACCGATATTAATAAAAAAGTAAGCGATCTAAAAGAACAGGTTAAACAAGTTCAACTTGCTTTAACAAACGAAGTTAGGCATCAATTTGGTAAAGAAGTATCGCCTAATAAAGAGAAAATTGTCCCGTACAAATATAAGTATCCTTTTCATAATTTATATAAAAATAAAAAGTTTACTGTATCACTCCCTAAAAGACCTATTAGTAACCAAGAAAAGAATAAAGAAACTAAAGATGAGCCCTCATCTTCAAGAGAAAACGTTTAATGAATTGCAAATCTTGTTTGATAAAGAAGAAGACCCTGATAAGCTAAACGAAATCATGAACTTAATCTCTAAAAAAGGAAGTGATCCTGAAATGGAGGAAACTAATTATGTTTCTTTAGAGGAAGATTTATATCAACAAATGGGATTAATGAAGTTAAATGATCTAGACTTTCTATCCATAGAAGTTGTCCAACAAAAGATTGAAAATAAACTAGGTAAAAGAGTAATGGATAATAATGATGTTGGAGAAGAAATCATTAATGAAAATATTAATGTAAACAATATTATCCAAAGATCTAGGTATCAAGGAGAAGGAAGTTGCACACGACCAAGATACATACCAGGGAAAACTACCCGGTTTAGTGTCAAGGTTATGCCTAATCATATACCTAAACAAGAAGAAGTGACTCTTGAAACTATAAGTCAAACTGGCTTTAAGCTTAAATTAGATGGTGTAAGAGATAGACAAGATGCTTAGATCAGTGGAAAAAGAGTATGAGTAGTGTACTTAATTTAAACACTGAATGGACTTCAAAAAATTTCTTAAATTATATCGAACATAGTCTCTATGGCTGTGTAGAAGACTGGTACGATGGAATAGATGAAGAAGTCAAAACTGCATTAAGAGCTAGTGAATCACCTAAAATGGCTGTAGGTCAACTAAAAAGAGCTGAGTATTCTATTGATGATAAAGACCTAGACCAAATGAACAAAGAAAGTTGGAATTTTCCTCAAATTACTAAAGATAAAATATTTAAAACTTCTTTCTTTAAAACTAGAACTAAATATGTATGTGAAGAAATGGAAGGAAGTATAGTAATCGAGGATTGTGAAAAGAAAGCAGTAGAAATTAATATCATAAACTGGAAAAACATTAAGAACCATAAAGAAAAAGGAAATTATAGTTATATTTGTATTGGTGCAGTGCAAGTATACATAACTCCTTTACAAGATTTTGGGTAAAAATGTTAAATACTTAAGCTTTGTTTGTGATGTTAGACATAGAGAGTTTTATGAGCAAATTATTAGTGGCATCACTTGTAGCTTAAGTCAAGGAACTGTAAACTATATATGTGAACCCAAATATTATGTGAGCTTAGAAGATTCATATGCTCCAAAGTTTCTAGCGATCAAGTTATCAACTCTTGGAGTAAACATGCATAAAGGGACTCGACCTATACAACTAAGATGGAAGGTAGTCTATAAGTTGGTGAATACTATAGATTCATCTTTCAAGAAACAAATAGTAGACGCTCAGAAATATGAGCAAGGAGGAGGTCCTAATAAGAAAATTAGCCCTATAAAGGTAAATCCTAATGAAATAGAAATTGAAAAAACATGGGAGGAATTCTTCATGAATCCTACAGTAAAAAATAGGTCAAGTAAGATGTTAATAGATGAATTAGGATTACTTCATATTGGGTTAACTACAAATCCTAAAATGCAAAGAAGTATGAGTCTTAGAACACCAAGTCTAAGTAGACAAAATTCAACTATAATAAGGATGAAAAAACAAGTCAATGAAAAACCCGAAGAAGAAGATGAAGAAGAAATACTAGCTTTAATAAAAAAGTTAAATGAAAAATATGAAGCTAAGAAAGCCTTAAAACAACCAGCAAGACATAGTATAGATATTGGTTCGTGTTCTAATTTAGAAATGCATGAAGAACCGAATATTTCTATTATTGATAAAAGAAAGGTAATTGGATATAAAACCTAAATTGTGAGTGAACCAGTATATGAAGATGAAGTTAATATGCAAATGGAAGCTTGTAATGAAATATCCAGTACTAATCCTAATAGCATTTATATTCCAATTGATATATGCATTGAGGATTATAATAAATATAAGTTATGTGCATATATTGATAGTGGTTGTTCTACATGTTTTGGAAAGAGGTCATTATTTCCAGAATTCTTGTGGAAAAAGGCTAAAAATCCTATGCAAGTTAGAATTGTTAATAATAGTGTCATGATGCATACGGAAATAATTGAAGAATTACCAATAGAAATTGGAGGAGTTCAATGTGTTATTCCTATTTTATGGGCAACTGATCAACCTGGTCATGATATGATAATAGGAAATAATTTTCAAAGATTATACCTCCATGCACTCAAACCATTGATCAAATAATCTTTACTATTAATGGTCATTCTGTTCCTATACAGAAAATAACAAAGGCTTATACTCATTAGACAATGGAATTTACGCGCAGCCAGCGTGGTGATAGGGTTACTCCTACACAACGAGAGGTTGCACTTAGAATTTCTGAGTGTGATTCATCATCATTAATAGATCAGATAAATAAGCAGCAAGAAAAATTATGGGAAAAATTATATTCAACAAATCCTTTAGAACATTGGGAAAAGGATAAGACATTTGCTAAGATAACTCTAACAAATCCTAATAAGATTATTAGAGTAAGACAAATGGTCTATACTTACCAAGATATACTGGAATTTGATGAACAAATAGAAGAATGTTGAATAAAAAGCTAATTAGGAATAGCAAGAGTCCTCATAATAGTCCAGCATTCATGGTAAGGAATCATGTAGAAGAAAAAAGAGGTAAAACTAGAATGGTCATTAATTATAAACAGCTAAATGACAATACTGTTTTTGCTGGCTATTACATTCCTAATAAAACTGTGTTATTTAATAGAATACAAGGAGCCACATGGCTTTCTAAGATGGATTGTAAGAGTGGTTATTGGCAAATTAAAATGGAAGAAGAGAGCATTCCATTAACTGCATTTAGTGCCCCTTAAGGGCATTATGAATGGTTAGTAATGTCTTTTGGATTTTAAAATGCTCCACTAATATTTCAGAGAAGAATGGATAATATTTTTAGAGAACTTAATCATTGTTATTTGGTCTATATAGATAATATTCTAATATTCTCAAAAGATTTAGAACAACATAAGAATGATCTTAAAGCAGTAACTAAAAAATGTGCAGAGCATGGTATAATCCTTAGAAAGGATAAATGTGTTTATGCTAAACAAGAAATTGAGTTTCTAGGATTAGAAATTAAAGCAGGACAAATAATATTACAAAAGCATATATTGGAAAAGATGAAAAATTCCCAGATAAAATTGAAGATAGAAAATAACTAGAAAGATTTCTAGGATGTTTAACCTATGCTTCTGATTTCATAGAAAATCTTGCTCTATTAAGAAAACCATTACAACAAAAACTCAAGAAAGAAATAACATGGAACTGGAAGGAAAGTGATTCCAAAATTGTTCAAGATTTAAAATCTATGTGTAAAGGTCTTCCTGTACTGACACTACCTACTAGTGAAGATGATTTAATCCTTGAAACAGATGCTAGTAATGAGCACTGGAGTGTTGTGTTAAAAATCAAAGAAGGAGAAAGACTTTGCAGATATAGCAGTGGAAGTTTTAATAAAACTAAGTTAAATTCCTACGATGCAAAAGGAAATCCTCGCAGTCATTAGAGGGATTGAGAAGTTCTTAATCTTCTTAGCCCCTAAACAGTTCTTAATAAGAACAGATTGCAAAGGCATACTCGGTTTTGTTAAAAAGAATTTGTCTAATATGCAAGCGCAAGGGAGACTCCTGCGTTGGCAATTATGGCTTAACCAATTCTCTTTTACTGTTGAACATATACAGGGATCGAAGAATTCTTTAGCCGATAGTCTAACCAAAGAATTGTTAATGGCGAAGAAGCACAAGACATCAGAAAAACTCCTGCCCATCAACTAGAAAAGATGGAGGCATAGAGAAAAACTCTCATTGATGAACCAGAAAAAGCCATGGAGCGGGTTTCACCCTCCAGTTGGGCCTTAATGCAAGGCTTGATCATATCAGCAAAACAACTTTCACAAGATGGTTTAATTAAGGGTTGCCATCGGGCAGTCCAAAGGTTATTGATGTTCGAAGTAACAATTATGTTATTTCAGCTCATTCCTGATTTACGAAATATAATATTGAACAAAATAAGAGATAATGATTTTAGAACATGGTACGAGTTGGTGGTGACAAAGGCTAGTAAATTCTTTTATCTTCGAGATCTATGGGGAGAAAGAATAGAGTTTCCCAAAAACTCTAAAGTTGCATCATTACGAATCTACCCATATCCGCTTAATCAGGATGCTCCGTTCATTAGTATACATTACAAAGCTTGGGAATATGGAATGGTACATGATTTCCATGAATTCTCTACTCCTAATGACTCATTCTTTCCAAGACTTACAAAGTTCCAACAGTATACATTCAACAAGGTTCAGAAATATTGTGATGACAAAAAAGAAGACTTTCAGCTAGGAGCAAGGGTGCAATGTGCTAATATCGAAGTTAAAGAAGGAAAAGTTAGTCCACCGCATTACTTGATAATGTTTGGGAGAGTGAGGTATTGTCAAGATCCCATACCAATTCGTCAGAAAACTGTTAGAAATCCTATTGAAGCAAGAGCGATGGGATTTTTCTACATTTCACATATCTTAACAATTTTATAAAAAGGAAAGAAAATCCTCCTGTTATATTTCATGTTAGTAATACAAAAATTGTGGCACCTAACGAGATGAAAGAATATTTGGTAGATGGCATAAACAACACCGAGTCAATCTACAAATATTTAGAAGATGTTGAAAGTGGAAAGTTTCTGTCATTTGAAGGCAATGAATATCTGTTTGAAGCCTTCATAACTTGGGATGAATCATATGCAGCCAAATGTGTTGTAGACTTTGGCATAGAAGAAGAGAATCCTATGTATGCTCATTATGAAGACAGCGAAGATAGTTAGGGGAGCCTATAAGATATGATTATGGATGAAATTATGAATACTTGAGCCTACACCAGCAATAATTCAAGGAACTTTCATTGTAGCTAGGTTTTGTTAATTTTTCAGTCTTAAAGTATCTTTGTAAAAAGCAATGGTGTAACACCCCCAAATCTCCCTCTATGGAAATACTAGTATAATACGTATAATTATACCGTAGAGATAGACTTGGGCGTATTACCGCCGCGTGATTACGCAAGGCTACTCAAAACTTACTAAATAAAAACTAATACTTGGCAGCGGAAACTTCAATACTCTTTTATTAATTAAACCATAATAATAACCATTGTCATGAGTACTCAAAATAAAAACATAAAGACCAACATTCCTAATCTAGGTGAAACCATTCCCGGGACTCCACATACTCAATCATTGACTCCACCTGAAATTAGTCAACACTGCTTACCATTAAGGTAAACAGGGCGAACCAAAACAAATAGGAAATATGGATTAACAAATTATACTAAGTATGATAAGTGCAAGATAATGTAAACTCAATTTATTTGCAAACATGCTTTAAAAATCAATTCCAATAATTAATCCAATAAATTCCAAATTCATTATTCCAAAACCGATTCCAATGATTCAATATTCAGAATAATAGTTAATAAAACCAATTCCTTTATTAAGAACCAATTTCTTTAATCCAATTCCTCATCCAAGTGTGCACACCCCCCAAGCTAGTCTCCTTATATTACAAGGCTATTATTGAGGAAAGACCAGGTCGTACAAAGTCCAAGGCCTTATATAAACCAAATCCGCATAGTGGGATTACTAACATGCTTATAAAGCATTAATAATAATAATTCAATGGTTCAGTAAATCCTTTTAATATCAAATAAATTCCAATATAATTCAAACTCCTTTTTAATAATTCCACATACTTTCAAAATCAAAACCTTTTAAATAAATACTTGAGAATAAAATCTCATATTAATAACTTTTCAAAAATCAATAACTCTTCCTTGAAAAACCTTTTATTTAATTCAACAAACCTTTTAAAATCAAATCCTTTATTTAAACATGATAAGTAATCTAAACCATTCAAAACATGATTTAAAAATCAATCATTCAAAATACTTTTATTAAAATCAATACCTTCAAACATAATTTATTTCAAAATCATAATTCAAATCAATTTAATTCAATCACCAATCAAATCATGTAAAACATGTTATTCAAACTAATCACTTTCAAAGGTATCTAACCACCTAAACGTACCTTGATCCTTGCTAGAAAAACCACACAAAAGAACCTCAAGAACCTTGATTCCGAATATCAATCAACACTTCGCACTTTCAAAGTTCAATCACGAATATACCTTGCAAATAACATAACCATAAGGTTATCACAACATAAACTCAAATCTAATGTGCATGGGCTATAAAACTCTTTTAAAATAATACTTTAATATAAAATTTATAGCTTTGAAATAGGTATTTTTTATTTTAGAAAACTAACCATGAAGAAGATAAAAGAATAGGATTAAAGAGAATTGAATTTTCGTTGGAAAGAATAGGCAGAGGTCATAACTCCTTCAATATAACTCTAAATTGGGTGATTCTTGAGTCTAACCTCAAGGATTTTTTGAGAGGAACAATCTTTTGTAAAACATCAATACCCCAAAAACTGACCAGAAGTACCCGAAAACTGGCTTCAAAGGTATACGGGATAATATTTGTATGAAAAGAGGAGAAGAAAAGTATGAAAAGGTTTAGGGAAAAGAAGAATAAGAGAGAAGAAGAGAATTAAGTTTTTGGTGTGAAGAATATGAGAGTATGAAGGGGTATTTATAGGCTAGCTCATGCAAGAATTATAGCAAGAGAATGTGGGAAGAATTATGGCAAGTAGGGTTTAAGAGATTACTTGGAGAAGTGAGTAAAAGAATTAAGGAAAGTTTGGATATTAAGGTGATTGTTTATAATTAAATATGGAATGTATGTATGTCATGAAAAATAATAAGGACATTGGAATACTTGGGGAATAATTAAGAAGAATAAATGGCAAGAAAATATGATGATTAGATATTAAAAAGATGGAGAAATAGAATTAAGGAAAATAAGATATTTTGAGGAGATAATTAAAATTTATCAAAATAAGTCACCCAAAAATCCATCATGGTGGCTTTAGATATTTAGGGAATTAATTTGCTAGTTTTAAGGAATTAAAAATAATTGTGTAAATAATATTTATTGTATAAAATAATTAATTAATAAAATTCCAATTATTCACTAAATAAAATAACTAAGAAAATCAGATTTTCTACACATAGAAAATCCGAAAATCATAGTTAATAATTTAGGAATTTTCGGCCCTTTTAAATAAATAATAAAATATAATTTTGTTTAATTAAAATATCCGAAATATATATAAATAATCCGGTTTTTAAAATAAAATAAATGGATAATAAATCTTATCCAAAATCCAAAAATAATAATTGAGTTTTAAAATACTTTTGGCGCCGAAATTCAATATCATTTTGGCTCCAAAATTCAAATAGTAAAATAAATTACTAAAATACCCTTTTTAAGAGAATACTAATTAGAAAATACATTTCAAAAATATGGGGTATTACAAATAGTGTATAATTGCTTGCTGAGTCAGGATAAGGATCCTATGTAACTTTGCTTCCCTATATAAAGGGACTTAGGCCAAGAAGGAAGAGGTAGAGTTGGAAGAGTTAGCTAGAGAATTGCTCTGAAAGTATTAGAGAGTCCTCTAGAGAAAAATACTCACCTTAAGAGACAGATTGATTCTCCATCTCTCTAAAAGTAGAGAAAACTCTAGTTCAGCTTATGTCTGTTTAAGCTTTCAGTTTGTGTGTTTGTTGTAATATATGAGTGTTGTAATCTTTTTAAATTAAATAAAAGTTTCGTTCAAGAAGGGAACGTTATCCCCTTGAACCTTATATATCAAATGAGTTATTTTTCTGTTTAAAAAGTTCCATCATAAACACCATAAGGATTGTTTAATTAGAGATTATGATCTAAGGTAAGAAACGAAATAGATCTGTGCTGAGCTTGATCTAAGGAAGACAGGGTTGGGGTTAGCTACCTTGGTAAAGCCGGAAGCTCAGAACGCCGGAGGTTCCATTGTCGACTAAGTTCAGGTATTGGTCAAAACTCTCTAGTTAAAGAATTATTATTGCGAAGTATGGTGGGCTGTTAAATTGTTAAAGTAACTTATTTCGATGTATAAGTAGTAGAGTTGTGATAACTAGTACCGTTAAAGTCATTAATCAAGAAACAAGTGAACATTAATTAATTTTTAAATAGTATTATTTAAAAGGTCGTTGGTGTCATAAATAAATACCAATTAGAAGTTCGTTGGTATAAAAAAGAAATACCAATTAGAAGTTCGTTGGTATCCCATTTAGAAGTTCGTTGGTACCAAAAAGAATACTAACTAGGCTTGCCTTGACTGTTGTTGGTATACCATCGAAATTAAAATCAATACCAAACCATCAACGACAAAAGTGTCGGTTAAAAGACAAGTAGAGTCCAAGAGGACTCTACTTATTAGTAGAGGATGAGAAATCCTCATCAATTTCACCCAATCCAATAAATAATTGAATATTCCTAATTCTCTACTTGTAATAAAAATTTATAAAATTAAATTCTCTAAAGTGGATATACCATCAAAATCCCAAAACCTCTTTTTTCTCCAAAAAAAAAAAAAAAAAATATCCCAAAACTTACAAATACACACATTACTCCATCATTCACTATCCTCCTTTTTTTTTCTCCTCTAAACAAGATAAGGTGATAAATCAATCACTCAATCTCCCTCCAATTCCCACACTCTCACCATGCTATCTCTCTCCTCCTCCCACTCCCTTTCTTCCTCCACCACCCTCTTCTCCACCACCACCAAACACCTTCTCCCACCACCTTCCTCCACCTTGCTTCGCCTCGCCAACAAACCAATCACATCCTCCTACTCTCCCCCACCTCTTGTCCCCAACCTCATTATCCCCAAATCCTCCTCTTCCCCTCAACCCCAAAACTTATACCAACCCTTTCGCCCCCCTCCCAACCCCCTCCCCCAAAAATACAAGAACCTCGACACTGCCTCGATCATCGAGGTTCTTGCTAACCGTCTTGGGTTATGGTACGAGTATGCTCCCCTGATTTCCACCCTGTTTCGAGACGGGTTTACTCCACCTTCAATTGAAGAGCTTACTGGAATCACCGGTGTTGAGCAGAATCTTCTCGTTGTTGCCGCACAGGTGAGGGAATCCATTGCTGATTCCCCTATTATTGAGCCTGAAACTCTGGCTTTCTTTGAAAATGGTGGTGCTGAGCTTTTGTATGAAATTCGGATGTTGAATACGTCGCAAAGAGCTGCTACTGCGAACTATGTTGTCAGGAAAAGATTAGATGGGGAAAAAGCGCGGGAAATTGCGAGGAGTATTAAGGATTTTCCGGCGAGAAAAGATGAGCCGGGTTTTGGGTGTTTTGATTATAATTGTCCTGGGGATTGTTGGGCGTTTTGGCATTATCGTCTTTCGAGGGAGTTCATGAATCCGTCGGAGAGGAGGAGCTCGGCTTTGGCGACGGCGTTGGAGGTTGCTGATACGGATAAGGCGAGGGAGACTGTGAGGGAGGAGATTGAGGGGAAGAAGGTAGGGAAAGTGGAGGAGATTGTCAAGGCGGCGATTAAGGTGCCGGTGGTGAGGTTGAAGATGGGGGAGGTTGCAGAGGCCACGACTGTGGTGGTTTTGCCGGTTTCGCAGGCGGTTGAGGGGGAGAGTGGAGTTGGGAGGGTGCCTATGGAGTGTAAGAGTGAAGGGGAGTTTGGTGTTGTTGTTGCAAATGAGGGGTGGGATAGGTGGGTGGTGCTCCCGAGGTGGATTCCGTTGGCAGGGATTGGGACTGGTGGGGTGGCGGTGGCGTTTAGTAATGCTAAAGTGTTGCCATGGAGGGTGAATAGGTGGTATGTGGATGAGCCGGTTTTGGTGGTGATTGATAGGAAGAGGAGGGAGGTAGAGGTTGATGATGGGTTTTACTTGGTTGCTAGGAAGGGTGGTGATGATGGAGGGTTGAAGGTGGAGAAAGGTTCGATATTGAAGGAAATGGGGGTGGCAGAGAGCTTAGGGACAGTTGTGATTGTGGTTAGGCCGCCTAAAGACGAGGTTGATGATCAATTGAGTGATGAAGATTGGGATTGATTGTTTAGTTTAGATGGGGGTTCTTGAGGTGAGTCTTTTTGGGTTAGATTCATGTAGATGGAAAAGAGACCAAAGATCATTGTAGTTGTATGATGACTATTGCTCTAGTTTAGAGCTTGTAATTTTGTTTTCTTTGTTTTAAAATGGATACATACTTCGTATTATTCAATCTTTTAAGCTGAAATGTAATTTGAAGTGTTCTTTTGAAAATCAATTGTCTATTTGAATAACTAGCAGTGAAAGAATAAAAGACCAAACTGCTGTATCTTTTCAGTGTTGCCATTCTTGCCAATGCATCAACTACTTTAATCAAGCAAAAAAGTGTAGCACTCTTGAATTCAAGCAACTGTTTGAAATGCCAGATTCAGAAACTGTGAAATTGAGCTGACCTAATGGCATAACCCTATGCGCGACAAACACATAGAAAAACAGACCAGAGATTTCCAATTCCCATTGCATCACATGCTCAGGAAACAAGAAATTAATTTATTAACTTAAAACAAATGGAACAGGGCAATTGCCAATATCTAACCCAACGCCTAAAATAAAGCCATTAAAAGATAGCACTCTAATGGAAGTACATGTATTTATACCAAATTTCTTGTTTCTTGGATGACCTATTATAAGATACATGAAGACTAATCAGGATTCAAACATCACTACTCAGAATACTGCGAAGGGCACTTACGTTCTAAAGCACTTTTGATGCTTTCTAATCAATTATCAGGTAGCTGCCCACAGTCTTCTATGACCACTGGACATTTAGTTCTTCCATCGTCACTGCCCTGTTTCTCCATATCCGTAACCACATTATAACCTTCAACAACTTTACCAAATACCACGTGCTTTCCATCTAGCCATGATGTCTTTGCAGTGCAAATAAAGAACTGTGAGCCATTACTATTTGGTCCAGCATTTGCCATAGAGAGAATACCAGGTCCTGTATGCTTCAACTTGAAGTTCTCATCCGCAAACTTCAAACCATAAATTGATTCTCCTCCAGTTCCATTTCCCCGGGTGAAATCCCCACCCTGGCACATGAAATCTGGGATGATTCGGTGAAATGCTGAGCCCTTATAATGGAGTGGCTTCCCAGCTTTTCCAATTCCTTTCTCCCCAGTGCATAGAGCACGGAAGTTGTCAGCCGTTTTGGGGGTAACATCAGCAAAGAGCTCCATAACAACTCGACCAGCCTTCTTAGTCCCAATCAGAATGTCAAAAAAAACCTTGGGATTTGGCTTTGCCATCTTGCCCTTCAAAGTGTTGCTACTGAAACCAAATCAAGAACTTCGAGAATTAAACAAAGCCAATTACATAAAAAGAAGGCACAATTAAAATTACATACCAATGACATCTGACCAAAATATTCAGATACAAACAAACCGAAGTAGCCACACTCATTATAACTAATGACCGAAATGAAATAAACACCCTTCAACTAATTGTGCTTTACATAATATAAATCAATATGAAACCACCAAAACCAAATGACAAACGCGATAATCAAGCAATGCAGAGATAAGGAACCTTCAATTAAATGTGATTTACAGATATAAATCAATATGAAATCACTAAAAGCCAAATGAAAAACACGACAATCAAGCAATGCAGAGATGAGCAAACTTAAAATAACTGTGATTTAGAAAATAAATCAATGGGAAACCACTAAACCCAGATGACAAACGCGATAAGCAACCAATGCAGAGATAAGAAAACTTAAACTAACTGTGATTTGCAAAAAAATAAATCAATACGAAACCACCAAAACCAAAAGACAAAAGCGATGATCAAGCAAAGTTTCATCACTAATTTCCAAATGAAGTTCATTGCTCAAACAAACAAAAGCAACAGCTATAAAATTCTCCTAAACTATGGCATCTCCACACCCAACTGAGTTTGTGTTCTTCAAATGCAAATGTCGGAAATCGTTTCGGATGCTTACACAATATCGGGTTGAATATACAGGGCAAATCCTTCCAACCCCAATACATTTAAACCAAATTATCAACCAAAAAATGTAAAATTTTATTTCAATTAAAACAAGTAACACCTAATAAAATTTGTAAAACAACATGTACATTTACTCATTTATACACTAATTTTATGTTAAAATTCTTTGAATTTAAAATCAATGTTCGTCACCCAGAAAAAATCCCCAAAAAATTTAGAGATAGTACAAGCTGATTGACGACGTTTATGATATTGCACATCTTTTGAGCTCAACAGGTTACTAAGATTAAAAACCAGCAAACCTTCGATAAGTGCTTCTTTCTCAAACGAAATCAAACAACTAATATTCTAACTAAAATTTTAATCTTTAAAAAAAAAATAAAAACCTTAATTTAATGCACTTATGAATTCTTGTGAAACAGAAATTATAGGGTAAAATAGGAGTAATGAAACAAAAATGCAATAGAATTAAATAGATATAAAGAAGTAGATAAAGAAGTAGATAAAGAAGAATGTAAAGGAGGCGAGGGAAAATGGTGAGAAAATGTACCTATTGTTTTAAAGGTCTGCGAGGTTTAACGGTGATACAGAGAGGTTTAGGTTTTTAGAAAGATGAAATATGCTGTCCACAGATTAAGATGAAGTGTTAAAAAAAACCCGACTTATTTGACCTGACCCAATACCAAGTTTTATTCATTTATTTGGGCTGGGTACTTAACCAGATAAAATAACTAGAGTTCTAGGTCGGCCGGACATTGAGTATCTCCGTTAATCTATAATATTAGTAAAGTAACAATTGCTGACATTATTATTTTTAAAAAAATGTATACGTATCAACTTTTCATTCATTTTTTTTCCACCTAAATTTTTTTTTTCATGATTTTTTAAAAAAAAAATATAAATACTGATTGCAAAGTAGTTTAATATAGTACATTAAACTTTTTAGTTTTCAATACTTTTTCTTTTAAAAACCTTTTAAAAAATCTTAAGGAAAACAAATATCAACCTTTTATATGTGTGATTACTCCAACTAATTACAAAGTTCGCAAAAGTTTATTGTAGACATGAATTTTCTTTTGTTTATATTATTTCAATTTTTGCAATTTGGTTTATGTTAATAATATCGTATGTAATACAAAGATTTTACATATTTTGACTTATATGTCTTTGAAATTTGCACAATTATGAATTCTTTTATTATATCCGTGCATCGCACGGGAGTTAATATAGTAATCTAGTATTTTGGGTACCTGTTAATTACCCTTTTTTCCTTCAAAAAATACCCTAATATTACTAACTCAGGGCTTAGGATGTACTCTATCTCAATTATCATCTCTCGCTCAATGGGTCTTGGCTACATATTAATGTAGCTATTATAGCTGCAACAAGAAAAGACCTAAACGCGAGACCCAAATCAAATAATCCAGATAATATATTCGCGACCCGCCCAAATCAACTCCATGCCCTAAAGTGAACATTTAGTTTTAAAAAATGAACATGAAAAAAAGAACATTTAATAATAAAAAATGAATATGTAAAAAAAATGAACATGTAATACTAAAAAGTGAACATGTTATTAAAAAAATGATCATTTATTAAAAATGAACATGATTATCATATAATCATATATTTGCTAGACCATGACCTTAAAAACAAACATTTAGTAAAAAAAAAAAATAAACATGTAAAAAAAGGAATATTCAATAATAAAAAATGAACGCGTAAAAAAATGAACATTTAGTAATAAAAGTGAACATATCAAAAAAAGAAATGAACATTTAGTGTATTAGAAATGAACATTTGTCATACAACTATAAAATAGCTAGACCATACCAAAGAAAATGAACACTTCGTAAAAATATATGAGCACATTAAATAAAATGATAATTTAGTATAAAAAAACGTAAAAAATGAACACGTCAAATAATATTATGAACATTCAATATATTAAAATGAACATAATTTCATATATTCATATAGATTCAAATTCGTTGTATATAATAAATTTACGAAAAAAAGCTAAAATAAATCGTTAAAATATGTTCATTTTTATATACTAAATGTTTATTTTTAGTGTATTACTAAATGTTCATTTTTAGTCTACTAAATGTTCATTTTGTACAAACTTGTTCGATTTTAAAGTACTCTATGTTCATTTTTTTTTACAGAAATTATACACAATTTCAATTGTAATTATTTTAGCTCTAAAAATTTGAATATCCACCGTAAGTCTAATCTTGATTCATCATAGAGACAATAATTATTGATCAATAACATGATAGATTTTTAATCTCAAATGCAAAATTGATTGAAATCAACAATTTTACAACATTCACATGCATATTCATAAACACACACAAAAAATATTAAATTAAATTACCTCAATATTCATAATCGCAACGAAGATGATGACGATGGAGGATGCTACGGTGGTGACGAATTGGAGAATATCCGCAGTAGGACAAAGAAGTTTAAAGATTGAAGGGATTTAATAAAGTAAACTTTTAAGGAAAGGGCAAAAAGAGGAGAGAGAAATTTTGAATTGAGAATAAACCAGAAGAGAGAGGAAATTAATAGAGCTAAGAAAGAAGAACAGAGATAGAGTTAAAATATAAGAAAGAGAAAAATACATATGTTCATTTTTTATGTACTATATGTTCATATTTAAACTTGTTGCAGCTAGCTTAGCTACACTAGTGTGTAGCTAAGAATTTGTAATCTCTCGCTAGAGGTGATTATTGGACGGGTCGGGCTGTGGCTTAGGGCCGTCCCAACTATTATGGTGGCCTTGTGCAATTGTGATAAAAATATCCCCTTTTTTATAAAATGTATAATAATCTTGCACATTCTAATAAGTGCTCCGCTTTAAATTATTATTTTAAAGCGAAATATGTTGAAAAGAAAAATATATATATGTACAAAAGTATTTATAGGTACCCCTATTGTAAAGGGGAAAAAGAAAATGAAAAATATTTTTAAAAAATGAATTGAGTCGAGAGGCTATAAGTGGGGATAAAAGTATTAAAATATTGTTGCAATCTTTCAAAATGTAGGAATAAAACACTTATTAAAAAAAGACTAATAAAAGAGCACAATTAATAATAGATAATCCTTTATAAAAATAAAAGAGAGAAAGAACGAAAAAAATTCCTAAAAAAAAAAAAGTAATGAAAGAAAAAAAAAAAAACTTAGAAAATTAGCCAGCGGGAATTGAACCATGCACCTGCTAAACTATAAAATCCGCACACTTATTAATGAGCCACAACACTTATACTAAAGGCCTGTTCTGATTTACTAAATTGAGCTGAATTGAACTGAACTAAACTGAATATTTTATGAGAGATGAAAATTGAGAACTGAACTAAACTAAACTGATTAGAGCTGAACTGTACTGAATTGAAAATAAGATGAAGAGATTAGACTCTAAGTTTATTCTACAAAAAATTCTATATATTGTATAATTTTGAGGCCCCAAGCAATATTGGGCCCTAAGCAATTGCGCAGGCCACACCGGCTACGGGTCGGGCCTGCTGAGGCCTAAAAATCATCCTAATTCTCGGGGCGAGCCAAGTTTTTGGTCAGAAATCAGGTGTCCATATCCACCTCTAAAATGGATGGATTTTCTAGCCATTTTCGGGCTGGCTAAAAATGCATTCCCAAAAGCCCGCCTGAAAATTTAAAATATTGGGCCAAAAATATCTGCCAAAACCCATCTAAATTCAGGCTAGGTTGACTTGATCGGCTTTATCTCTTGTAGACCGCAAATCATAAGATCGACATGGGTCCATCTAGATCTAGGTGGATCGGGTTCAAAAACGATTTCGTTTTGATTTTAACATATATTACCTCTATTTTTGTTTAGTTGACACCATTTTTTTTATCACGATTATCAACACACTTTTTTAACATTAATATATCTAATTCTCGACAATGTAAAATTATAAAAAGTGAATATAAAATATACATCGAGACGATTCAAACAAGATCCCACTCGACTATGTTTTATCGTAGCTATAAGTCACAAAAGTTAGTCAAAGTGTAATTTATAAATAGTGTAAAAGGCAAACAGTGTCAACTAATAAAAAACGGAGGTAGTAGGTATCTTGCCTTTTCCTGTATTTTGTTGCTTTCTCTTCTTCTGTTTTGCACTCAGGTGATTTCCAATTTTCGATCTACATATACCATTATTTAGTACCAATCTCTTCCATAAGGCTTACAAATTAGGTCATGCGGCTTGGATTGGGTGCAATATATGACGGGATAATATAAGTCAAACTTGGAAAAACTTAATTAATTAGATATATTATTGTAAAAAACAAGGTGTTTACAAATGAAATAAGGTAGTTGTGCCATGAAAAAAGGAGAGAGATAGGACCCTCATGATGAGGGTAATAGTTACAATGGTAACTATTACCCACAAAATGAGAGAATTGATTCCTTTTTTTTCATTTCATGCCACACTATCACTACATAATTTTCCTTACTTTAACACCATCACTATCTTTTTGAGAATATTATCTTCATCATTTTCGTGTTTGTTTTTATTTATTTATTTATTTTTTTCTCTTGAAAATCATTAATTACATTTGTATTAGATGGTAATTTTCATCAACTTATATTTAAGTTGATGCTTGAGTGTACATGATATTTGTGTAGCTAAGCCAAAATTATTTAAGATGTATGATTTTGATCTAGCTAGTTAAATTTAACTGATGCTTAAGTTTGTATGATATTTGTGTATTTTGTTAAGAACAATTTTGTATTTGGATATATTTTGTTATTTTGAACATTTTTTTGTAAGAAATATGAACATATGATACGTTCCTTATAAATAGATAATTTTATTGACTTATATTTCGGAGTGTGAAAATCTTAATTATAATTTGACATATGATACATTTCTTATGAACTTTTATTTATTTATTTATTTATTTTGTAGATCTATGTATTTTTAATCATTTTACAAAATTTAGAATTCTGTACAATATAAATTATATATCTAAAAATTTGATGTTTTGCATACGTAAAATTATTTTGTTTCTAATTTATATATTTCTAAATCTCTATAAGTTTTATAATTATGAACATATTGTATTAGATATCTGAACTTATTGAATAAATTTTGTCTACCTTGCATACGAAATTATTAATCTTAAATTGGCACAAAAATATATATATAGGAGCCAATTTTTCTAAATTCTAATCACTCCAAAAACCCAATGGTCCCAATAGATCATTTGTGTGCACTAGCTCCATTCAAAATTTTCAAAATCTAATTAATAATGTACTAATAAACAAAAACTTATATAACTACCACTTAAATTCGGTTAAATAATGAAATATATAAAAACTTTCAGGATGTCTAGTCTTTTTAACGCGCTTTAATTTGTTTGCTCAAAACAAATTAAATTCATATCCTATCTCCGTTTCAATTTATTTGTAACATTTACCTTAAAAAGATACTATAAATTATTTATGGCAATAGTTTTCTTTGCTTTTGCACTTTTGGAAAAATACACTATAATAATTCCAACTATTGTCGATTTACTTGTAATAATCTCAACTAAGGTTCTGTTTTTTTAATAATCCTAAATATGCCCTAAGTTTTCCTCCAATAGTCCCAACCGGTCAACACCAAGTCATTAAATTGTCGTAATAGGTAACCAGTAGACATGTCAGCACGTGATTGGTCTAAATTTTTAAAAAAAAAAATTAAAAACCCTACTAGCCACCACCACCTCCCCTTATGCCATTGCAAAACACTAGGGTTAACCCCAAGCCCATCGGGAAACGACCGACCATATTCCCTAACCCTCATAAATGGTCGGTCGACCCCTCCCAACCCCAAAAACCATCCTAGTCGGCCCATTCCTACCTTAAAACCACATAATTCAACAATCGAAAACTCCCACCCCTAAACTACTGAATTTGACCGTTGAAAACAACCTTCTCATTGTCGAAAACAAACCTCCTCCCTTCCCCAACCCCCAAATTCGGCACCCTGGGCAATTTCGAGGGTGTCGGAAGGGAAGAGGAGCTGCTCTGATTTTTTTTTTTCGGTGAAGGGGAGGGGGCGAATGGAAGAGAGTGGTTTAGGGGGGTTGAGGTCGGTGGATCGGTTGTGTGTTTTTTTGGGGGTGGGGAGGGCCAGCTGGCCATTTTCGAGGGTTAGGGAGTTAGCCAATCGGTGGCGATTCGTTGTGTAGGTTGGTTGGGATTTCACGGTTGGTTGTGTGGGTTGGGTTGGCTAGATCGGTTTCTCATATTTTTTTAATTTTTTTTAATATTTAGGCCAATCATGTGTTGACATATGGTGTTTAAAAAAAAAACCCTTTCATTAGGTAATCGGTTTTTGGGACCATTGGAGGCAACTTCAAGGGCATAGTTAGGATTATAAAAAAATAAACCTTAGTAGTTGGGATTAATAGAAGTAAATTGGCAATAGTCGGGATTATTAAAGTGTATTTTTTCTTTGCTTTTTATGTCTTTTTTATTTCTATTTTCATCATATTCATCTTTATTTTTCTCCCTCCATTTACCACTCACAAATAAGATTTACCTAAATATTAGTGAATTTCACATCGTTGCAAATAATAAACAGAGGTAGTGCTCGTGCGTGTATACTTTAGTGTATTTCCCCACCTTAATTTCGTCGTTGCTTATGTTGAAACACCACTGTTGTCTATTTATGAATTGTCCCATATACATTGGAGAAAGATGAGAGAAAGAACAACCTTATAATTAGATTGATGAAAACTAAATTCTACCCTTTTAGCATCGTCGATTGGTTTAGTATGGAATATTCTTTAGACTTATTGTTGCCCTTGATGTTTTGATGATAACACAAGTCAAATAAATGGACTAATGCCTTGATAAGTTATGTAGTTTGTTTATTATAAGTTGCAGGATTAATTCAAGGCAAAGGAACATGAGCTTATAAGATCAGAAGACTTGTTGCAGTGTTCCTGTGAAGGAACAGAAGCTTCAGAGTAGAAGCTGGAGAATGAAGGCTCGGAGTAAAGACTTCCAAAGAGAATTATAAAGTCTAAAGTATTTTATATTTTAGGTTTTATGTAAGTGAAAATAATTAGAAGTTGGATACTTAGTAGAATGCGATTAAAAATTAATTTTGGATAGAATTTAAAGATTGCTTAATTGTAGGAAAGTTTGTTATTGAAAATATATTTTCTGATTTTATCTAAAATTAATATCTTTTTATTTCAGAAAGAATATCTTTCAAAAAGCTTGCATAACTGATTTTCTAAACTTGCGCAACTAACTGTTGATTAAGTCTTCTCCACTTAACGAAGAAACTGCTTCTAAGAGGTTCAATGTGCCCTGGTTTCTAGGACATGTTTGCAGCTCTGGAAGTGGTAGAGAATAGTGGCGTTGATGTGCAGCAATATTGGCGTAAGTAGTGGAGGTTGTGGCGTTTTAATCAAGCTATGATTTCCTATAAATATCGAAGTTGTTTTCTGAAAAACTTCACCTTGCTCGATCATATTTCTCTATCTTCTAAGTTTTCTAAAAGAGTCAAGAGTCGCATTCTACTTAACTGGTTAACTTTCTTAATTACTTTCATTAGAGTATTTTATTTCAAGAGTTGTAATTGGGGATTGTGAGTTGAGTGAACTCAAGAGAAGTTAGAATAGAAAGAGAAAGAGAAGAGAAAGAGAAGAGAAGAGCAATGAGTTAAGGGACTTACTGTTGGGAACTTCAAGTTCATTGAGGAACTTGAATATAGAGTCTTTAGCTTGTAATAGGTTGATTGCCCTATTCTAGTAAAGAATATTTCCTAAAATCCCAAGTGGTCGTGATTTTCTTCTTGTTAGGGCCAAGAAGTTTTCCACGTAAAATCTCTTTGTATTACTTTTGAGTTACTTTAGCTTAGTTTTGTTAATTCCGCAAAAAGTTAGCTCAATTTCTTTAAACTACAATTCACCCCCCTCTTGTAGTATGCATCTAAAGTAACACTTATTAAGTTATGTAAGTGGCCCAAACTCACCCATACTAACACAAATGTATGACATTACATAATAATTTTATTGCTTAGGCTCCATTTATTTTAACAAAAAACAACTTTTAGGGAAACTGATTCTCCATGAAAAATATTTTATAAGGGAAAACACAATATTTAAATTTAAAAATAGTTTTTCTTTGTTTGTTTCCTTACAAAAAAAAAAAAAAAAAAATTTCCTCCGTTTTTATTTATTTATTTTTTATTTTTTTATTATTGTACCATACAAGTTGGGTACAATAAATGTTGGTGGTGGGAAAAAGGAAGAGGAGGTTGTTGACCCTAAGTTTTGATGATGACTCAAGGAACCTAAGCAAACTCATATTAGTTTAACTTTTGTTTTTAGCTATGATTGATGCCAGGTTTATACTACGAAATTCTAGAGTAAGAATAGAGCATGGAACAAGGTCTAGGTCTTCTATGGAAGGATAAAGAAGACAATCAGAAGTCAAGTTCCTTGAGTGAGGAACTGAAGCTCCAGAGTTGAACTTTCACAGATTTTCAAGGAGTCTAATTTATTTTATCTTTATTTTAGGCTTCTTGTATTTATGCTAAGTACTTTGATTATGATAGGATTAAAGTGGATTTTATTTTATATGATTAAGATTTTATTTTCCATACTCTAGCTTGTTTATTTCGGAAAACTCTTTTAGTGAAAATATCTTTTTGTTAAAAAAATATTCTTCAATGTGTGTTTTTTCTTTGTCAAAGAAGTTGAGAAAAATTTAGGAAGCAGTAAAACCACTTCCTGTTAAATTGGTTTTACTTGCTGCCCAAGCTCCAACAACCTGCACGTCCTAATTCTAAGGATGTTGTGGCTTAGTGGAGATTGAGGCAACGACTGTTTTAACTTCCTCTATTTTTCTATAAATTGATTTGGTTTTCAGTTGAGAAATATACACTTGAGCATTACAATCTTTAAGCTTTCGAAAAAAGTCTTAATCCACTTAAGTCCTTGAGTGTCTTAGTACTTAGCATTTAGAGTTTAATCTTGAGTTGTATTGGGATATAGTTTGGGTAAACTCTAAGAGAGTTTATTGCTTTGAGTGAAGCAAGGAGAAAGAGAGAGTTTAGAGAGATCAACTGATTGAGGGATCAGTTGAAGGGTACTTAAGTTCGTTGAGGAACTTACGTGTAGAGTCTTAATTTGTAATAGGTTGTTTGCCCTATTATTATTAAGAGTTGAGTTTAAAATCACTTGTGGTCATGGTTTTTCTTCTTGATTAAGGCCAAGAAGTTTTCCACGTATAATCTCTCTTTGCACTTTAAGTTTTTGTTTGAGTTTCTTTACTAATTCCGCAAAAATTACCCTAGTTTCTCTACAATACAATTCACCCCCCTCTTGTATTGTTCATTCGAGTCAACAATTGGTATCAGAGCTAGTTCCTCGAAGAAATCAGGATACCCTGACGACTTAAGTTCCTGGAAGCAAAATGAACAATCACGAGAAACTGGAAGAAGGTTACTCTACGCAGCTTCCTCCTATGTTCAATGGGAAGTTCTACACCTATTGGAAGAACAGGATGAAGATTTTTATCAAAGCTGACAACTACCAAGTTTGGAAAGTTATTGAAGTTGGTGATTTCAAAATCACCAAAACTACTGGTGAAAATGAGGTAGTACCTAAACCCATGTTTGAGTTTGATAAGGAAGATTTTGAAAAAATGGAAATTAATGCACTTGCTGTTAAACTACTTCACTGTGGTCTTGGACCCCATGAACACAATCGTGTTATGGGTTGTAAAAATGCTAAAGAAATTTGGGATTTACTTCAAGTAACACATGAAGGAACTAACGAGTTGAAACGCTCTAAAATTGATCTGCTTATGTCTAAATATGAACGTTTTGAATGCAACCAAAAGAAACAATCCAGGAAATGTTAACCTGGTTTACTAACATTATTAATGAGCTTGTTTCTCTTGGAAAGCAAATCCCTATTGATGTGCAGGTTAGGAAAATTCTAAGAAGCCTCCCTCAAGATGACAGATGGAGAGCCAAGGTGACTGCCTTACAAGAAATTAAGGACTTCAAAGTTCAACATCGAGCAACTTGCTGGTTCCCTCATGACTCATGAGTTACACTTAGGAACAAGCAATAGTGAAGGAAAAAAGGGAAAGGCTTGGCTCTCAAAGCTGATGATCCAGAAGACTCTGAGGTAGATGAAGAAGAGGCTACTATGTTGGTGAGAAGGTTTAAGAGAATGTTCAATCGAAATAATAGAACAAGGAACTTCACCAAAAAGTCCTCTACCTCAAAAGCTGACTCCGATTGTCACAAATGTGGATCTTTAGATCACTTTATTCGAGAATGTCCTCTGTGGGAAACTGAGAAAGGAAAAGGGAAGGCTAAGGAACAAAACAAGAGCAACAAAACTCCTTTCAACAAGACAGACATTGGGAAGGCTATGATAGCTGCTTGGGGAGATTCTGAGAGTGAAGATGAGGAGGAACAACCTGAAGAAGAAACAGTCAATCTCTGTCTAATGGCCAAATGTGATGAGAAGGCTTACAATGAAGAACTGGCTAAAGAGGTATTTGTCGATCCCAATCACCTTAGAACTCTCTTTAAAGAAGTGCTTATTGATTTCATTTAAGAAATGGAAGATGACTGGAGAATTGATATTAAAAAGCTTAATGAGTGTGAAAAAGCTCTCAAAGTCTGCAAGGAACACAACACCTGGTTTGAGAACTAGCGCACTGATGTTCAAAGCAGATTCTTTGATCTTTTTGACAAGAATCTTCTTCTAAAAGAAATGAATGAAAAACTCAAGTATAAAAATATTATGGTTAATATAGAATTGACTCAATACAAGCTTGCTAGTGCTGACTTAAAATCGTCAAGTTCCTCTTCTAAATCATTGCGTAAATTTAATGAAGATTTTGAAAAATTAAAACATAATCTTGATGGGTTAAGAATTGAAAAGGCAAATTTGGAAAAGGAACTTGCTATCAGAAAAGAGAGAAGCACTAGTCAGCTTGGTATACTAAAGTGGATTGAGAATGCTCAAACTAAAAGAACTGAAGGACTAGGATACATTCGAACTAAGCACAAAGGTAAAAAGAAGTATGTTGACTTGCTTAGTTACAAAGTATGTTCCTTCTGTGGAAAGACATGTCCCTTAGCGGATACTTGTTATAAGAAGGAACAATCTGTTAGTAAGAATGTTAAGCAAGTTTGGGTCAGGAAATCTGACATTGCTTCAACGTCCAAGGAACCCAAGGAAACCTGGGTTCCTGAAACTAGTCAGTAAGTTCTTTTGTATGTCCTAGTGAGGGGGAACAACACGTGTCACTACTACAAAAAAGCGTGTTTTTTTGACGCTTTTAAGCCTTATTTTCGACACAGAAAAGGGTCGCAAAAATATCTCTTGACGCTTTTTAAAAGCGTCGAAAATAAGTGAGTCGAGAATTTTGTTGGACATAAAAAAGCGTCGAGAATCTCGACACCTTTTTGTGTCTAAAATAATATACGAAGCGTCGAAATTTGCAGTAGTTGGCGCACTTTCTCAACTTTATCGACGCCTTTTAGTGTCTAAGACCATTAGATTGGCGATGCTTTCTAATGTCTAGAGTTTCAAATATTTGATGTCAATATTTTGGGACGCTTTTTTCCGTCTATATTTTCTATGTTGGAGACGCTTTTTCTTGTCTATATTCTTTTAAAAAAAATATCTTAAATTTATTTACCAAAAAACATGCATCTCAATAAAAAAAAAATTTACCAAAAAACATATTTCATACCAAAAAAGTATTACTAGTATAACCAAAATATGCAAACTTCTTTTTATTTCATATAGGTATATTATAGTATATGTACAATATCTCATAGTAATGAGTTTTCTATTACAACAGATATTATTCCAACTTATACTTAATTCGTGACTAGTTATAGTGGAACAAATCTGCTCATTTCTTCTCAAAAAAAATCTTCAATCAATCTCCAACTTAGGTGCTCCTTAATATGCTTGCAAGAGGGCGTAAAGCAAAGTTCATCATGAATGGAGGAAGAAGGGAAAATTTACAGTGGAAGCAACTGCCCTTGAAGGTTGTCTGATGCCCAAAAAAAAAAAAAAAAAAAACAGTTAAAGTAATCCACAATCTTATACCTGTAATCCTCAAATAGAAATAACCGCAACAATAAAAATTTGCTACACTTAGATACAAAAAATGAAAATAAGGACTGGGTATGTTGATTACTAACCTTTATTGGACAGATTGTATATAATTCACATGTCAGAACGCCTAATGACACTTTCACTTTTCCATTATTTGGAATTTTGGTGATGGTTTTAGTAGTGCATCATGTAATTCGGAAATTATTAATAGTCAAGCAACTACTTGAACATATCTGTAATCCCCCGTATTTTTTTAAATATTTTATAAATGAAATTTTATTTTATTTATAATATTTATTTGTTATTTTCTGGAATTTAATTCCAAAAGTTTCAAATTATTAATTTGGGTCAAAAATTATTTTGGTACAAATTATTTTATGAACCTTCATTCTATAATTTATTTCAATACAACTAAAGCTTAGTCCATTTTATTCATTTGGCCCATTAATTTTATGAGGCCCAATCTTTCTATTTACCCTACAACATTCTCCCCTATAAATACCCCATTAATCCCCAAAATTTTCCCACACAAAAAGGTTAGTCTTATTTTCTCCTTTGTTTTATTAATTTGTATAATTATAATTATTGATTTATGGGTTTTGATTTTATTGTTTGAAATTAATTTAATTAGTATCAAATTGTATTTTTACGATGAAACTTTATAATTTCAGATTTTATAAATGTCATAATTTTCAGATTTTGTAAATTTTATAACCTAGGGTTTTTAATTATTGAAAATCATGATTTTAGGGTTTTTATGAACAATTGATTTAAGGCTTTTATAGTAGTGGTGTTTTGAAATTCTGGTGATTATAACTAATGATTAGTTTAACTTAATTTCAGATTATTTTGAACACGTAAATTCGTGTTTTAATTTTTAGATCTCCGTTCGTTAATATTAATCCCGTTTTAATCCCGATCAGGTTCTGAACTCATTCGATTTTGATAAAAAAATTAGTGTTTTCCATGTGGAAACAACGTTTTAAGAAAGACTCTCTACCTTTGGTAATGAGCACCACCCTCTCGTGGCCAAATTCAGCCTCTAAATATGATTTTCGGGCAGTTTTTGATTTTTAACGAAGTTTTTTATGCTTAAAATTTTATCCTTTAGTTTGATTAATAATATTAATTATGTTTAAAGTTAATTAAGCATAAATATATGTTTTTATTGAAGTTTTAAGAGGTTTTTCATCATATTATATTGTTGGAAATTACTCTGGGTTAGTAATATTAATTGTTGTTGTTATTTTTAGGAAGTGATTATTTCCTAGGAGACTTTTAATTGAGTATTAAAGTGATTTGTTGATAAAGTTTTGAAGGGTTTTTATTTAATCTAAAGTGCTAGAAATAGTTTCTAAGTACTACTTTTGATGTTTTATAAAGAGGGTTTAATCACCCATTAAAAAGGGAGATTATTAAGGGTTTTTAAATAATTTTCAGATTTTTATTAAACTTTAAACTTGCTGTAATTTCATGTATAAGAGTGTATTTTAAGGTTTTTATGAAGAAAATTTATAGAACTATATATAAGCCTTTAATTTTAACTAAAGGGAAGGTTTTAAAGTGTTGTTTGATTTGGATTTTGAAGGTTTTAAAGTAAGTTAGTATTGCTGTAAATTTGATTGATTGGGTATTGATTGAGATGTTATTGTTTGGTTTAGGAGAGGAGTTTATTGAAGGTGATTTCTAGATAGTAAAGTGGCATATCAATTCGTTTATTCAAGGTACGTACGAGTTACGAAACCTTGCCTTTAGATGCATGTTTAGGGATGTATCAAGGACTTAGTATCATGTATAGAGAAGACTGGGAATAATTGTTTGGTTATACATTGTGATTTTCGTATATTGTGTATGAGGCATGTTTGAGATATAAATATATGACTACGGTTGTGGGTGATGTATAAAAGATTGTCTTATCAATTGGATATGTTATGACTAATTAAAGGTTATGGATTCTTGGTTGTCTATAAGTGGAATTAATTTTGATAATGGTTCCATGAGGTTAATTTTTAATACTCTTTCATGAATTAATTATGATTTGAGTAGAGGAAGCTCATTAAAGTCTTTTAAGATGAGGTTCAGGATTTGAAGTGCCCTATGCATTTAAGGTGTTTATACACCGAGGTAGTTAAAGGATTCAATACTAAATATTGTTTGCCACTAATAAATCAAGAATTGAATTGGAACTTTGGATTGCTTGGAATGATGTGATATTTGATTGATTATATTGTTTTGCATATGAGTCATCACCAATTCTAAACTTGTAAATCAAGTAAAGTGCAAGATGGATGAGCAATAAAACTCTAGATTTGTGCATATCTGGAGTAATGACAATCAGGGGTTGGGGTACACGGGGTATTAGCCGTGCACTTTTCTCGAGGTCGTCTGATCTACGAGTCTCTTATTTCAAATACTTTTCAAAACTAGGAGTTAGATGAGATCTCATACTAACTACGGTCACGGAGTCGCGCCCGTGGTCGTTGGATGTTTATTGATGTTTCCGAAAGGAGGCATGGGGTTTTTCTTTTATTAATGTTCCAAAAGGAGCATGGGTTGGACAACCTTGTCTATTGCTTAATCCAATGAATAAATAAATGAGTTAGCTACTACCAACTAGTGAAATCTTAATAAAATTGATAGATGAGTCGTGTGTTGAGTCTATAATTTAATGATGCATGATGTTTGGTTATTAGTAGCATGTTAGAGATTTCTTATTTTATTTCGCAGCTTGTATGTACTCAACTTTGCTGATTGTGTGCTTTTGTGTGTGTCTTTCTTTGGTCACGGCCTTCGCCTTTCAATGACCCTGTGACGATCCAATTTTTACACTTGTAATATCGGGGAGTAGTTTAACCACATGTTCTTACACATTCAGCATTCGCATCAAGGTTGTGGGATTTTGAGTGGAGTGTTGGTTACTTTTCACTACTTATTTTGCTACTTACTTTTGAATTCATTAAACTCAATTTCATTTTATACTATTTTAACTAAGTTGGTTTTTGAATAAGGGCCTTAATGGTTCCAAGTTGTAAGATTTAATTTAGTTTTGGTTATTGGTTTTGAAACTTATTTATAACTGAGTTAGTTTTTCCGCTGCTATTTTCTGATAAAGCCTTAACGTTTGAACACATGGCGGTAGCACGCCAGTAATTCTCTTGAATATTGTTCAGGGTCCTCACAGGTTTAAAGAGAGAATTATTAGGGTGTTACAAAGTGGTATATGGGAGCTTAGGTTCGATTTAATTACCACTAAAGTCAATTTAAAGTTTTTAAGCGCCTATTATTTTTAAATCTAATGATTTTGGATTTTATTACTGGATTTAAAGTTAAACTTTTATTTTTGAAAATTATTTTATTTAAAATAAATTAATTTAGCATTCTATTTAAAATAATAAGTATGTATTTATACATATAATTAAATTATTGTGTTAAATAATTATATGAATTTAAATATTCATTATACTCTTTTAACTTGGGTACTATTTGTGTCATTTTATTGGTGAGTTTTGGGTAGCCTTAGGATGGGCATATAAGTTGATGAATTCTTTCTATGTGCATTGTATTCAGTTTTTGTGTTATTTAATGTTGAATGAAGTGATTTATGAAAGGGAATTAAATTATATATGTGTTATGTGGGATGATTTGTGCAATGTAATATCTGTGATTGATCATTATGTGGTATGTGAAGCATGTAATTATGTGAGTTTTGATTTGTAGTTACTTAATGATGCTATTTATTGTTTGGGGGGTTGTTGGTAGGATATTTCTATCTTTTATTTGACTTTTCATCCAAACCTTGTTTCTAATGAGTATCTATTTGAGCAACCTTATTATTTTATTGTGGAATATACTTTAAAATTGACGAATTGATGAAATATTGGGTTGATCACTTGTTTAAGTTAATTTTGTATTTCAAATGGTTATGTACGTGAAACAATGTTTAGTGAACAAGTTTTACTTGGGAATTGAAGGAATTAAGTTACGTTGGGGAAGTGGGAAAATAACTTATTGGGCATGCTAATAACTATTAAAGTAAGAGCGAGTGAGTCAAACTAGGAGCGATTCGTATATAGAGGATAGGGAAACGATTAAGATGAGAACTATATTAAGGAATTATAATGAGACGTTTGATAATAATTTGATGTCATTCTATGTGGGGAGTCTATTTGGAGTCAATTAAATTTTTTTTTATAAGAGAAAATAAAAGCTTATTTAAAAGAAAATGGATGTTGTAAGCATTGCAGACAAACTAAGGGAGAATTTAGATAGTGGACTAGTACTTAAAGTGGAAGAGTTGGATCATGGAGATCTTAAACGAGGTGGAGGAAGATCGAAAATGATTTGGTTGAAAGGAATTAAGAAAGATATAAGGCAAATAGATTTGCAATGAGATATTTAATAGTAAGGGATGGTGCAGGAAGATTTTTGTGGATGACTATATGGAATAATTGCATATGTTTCGTGCAACCGACCTCATTCATGGATTAAGGCTTTGTGTGATGTTAATTATGAAGTAAGTGACTGCAATTAGAAATTTTTTATTTTGGGTTAATAAGAGCATCTAATGTTTTATTTCTAGCTAAATACATGTTGAGCTACAATAGAGTTTAATACCCTTTCAACATATTTGTTCTTTTATATGTTACGCTTCAAATCTTGTTGGAAACTAAGGGAACTATTTGATTATTCTTTTGTCATGTATATGTGTATGGTTGATTAACTTTATTTTATTTTGTTTTCATTTCTTTTAAAAGTGTGAAGTAGGGGTGAAAGTGCAACAATTGTTGCGATAAGTGGGTATTTGTACCAATTTTATGCAAAGGGGTGAATGGCTAATATTAATGCTTTAATTGACACAATTCGGCTACTTGTTCATAGTTTATACCAAAACCGCATTGATCTACTTAATCCTGCGGGAGATATGTTTATAAATTTTGCTCTAGTCAAGCTACCATACTTTAAGGAGAGTGGAGACCCTGGTTTTTATAGAACTGGATAGTGAAAGATGAGTTTTTGTTGCTTTAATTTGAATTGCTATGAGAAGATGAGGAGAAAATGTTTGGTGGAAAGACAATGGAGATACGATTCACGAGACGGTTAACATTAGTGGATAGAATTTGGAAACCAATTTAAAGAGAAGTGTATCCATCAATTTTTTTGCGAAGAAAACATCTTGAGGAGTCCATTAGGGAGAACTGTGTCTAACAAGTGCTTTGGGAAACTAAATAGTTTTGGAATTAGCTTTGTGTTGTAGTTTTCATAACTTGTGAGTAAAGATGTCTTTTATTCTTTTGTTGTGTCCTAAAAATAAAAAATAAAAAATGACCATAAGCAATAAGTATCTACTGACAAAGATCATTAATTGGTTTGATCAAGTGATGGAATCTAGTGTGTTTTCAAGTACTGACTTGTGATTGAGGAACAATCGATTAAGAGTATATGGTAAGAAATACCTAAAATTGATTTTAGGACTAGAGTTCAGCACTATGAGTTTATAGTCTTGCCTTTTGGGTTCACCCATTCTCTAGCAATCTGTTAGCTTTGATGAATCGAATGTTCCATGAGTATTTCAACAAATTTTTGGTTTTATTAATGACTTTTTGGCATACTCGAGGAGTTAGGAGGCTCATAATGAAAATTTGTGGATATCGAAGAAAAACAAGTTGGGGATAAGTCACTACAAAAGAAGAGATAAAAAGGAAAGTATTTTGAGTTATTTGATGAGGTGAGTTACGGGGGCGTAACTCTTTTCTTTAAGAGGGGTAGAATGCGATGTAATTCCGCACTTTTTACCTCATTATGCTACTTATTGCTTAATTTTGCATGATTTTTCTCGTTATTACATAAAAGTATTGTGTTTGCATGCTATTAAAGTATGTAAACTTTAGCCAAAGACGAGTTTATTGAGTATAAAGTTCAGTTTGTTGAGTATACATGTTGAGGATCAAGCAAGTTACAGCAATATAAAACGCAAAAGTTTGAACAGTTTTGGAGAAATTATGGTTTTTGGATTTAGTTTCGGGGACAAAACTTCTTTTAAGAGGGGTAGATTGTAATACCCCGTATTTTTAAATATTTTATAAATGAAATTTTATTTTATTTATAATATTTATTTGTATTTTTCTGTAATTTAATTTTAAAAGTTTCAAATTATTAATTTGGGTCAAAAAAAAAATAATAATTATTTTAGCACAAATTATTTTATGAACCTATATCCTACAATCCATGATCATAAAAACAAAGCCTAACCCATTTGTTTATTTAATTGGCCCATTATTTTCATCAGGCCTAATTCTACCCTACAATTCTCTCCTATAAATACCCCATGAATCCCCAAAAATTTTCCACACAAAAAGGTTAGTCTTATTTTCTCCTTTGTTTTATTAATTTGTGTAATTATAATTATTGATTTATGGGTTTTGATTTTATTGTTTAAAATTAATTTAATTAGTATTAAATTGTGTTTTGATGATTAAACTTTATAATTTCAAATTTTATAAATGTCATAATTTTCAGATTTTGTAAATTTTATAACCTAGGGTTTTTAATTATTGAAAATCATGATTTTAGGGTTTTTATGAACAGTTGATTTAGGGCTTTTATAGTAATGATGTTTTGAAATTTTGGTGATTATAACTAATGATTAGTTTAACTTAATTCCAGATTATTTTGAACACGTAAATTCGTGTTTTAATTTTTAGATTTCCGTTTGTTAATATTAATCCCGTTTTAATCCCGATCAGGTTCTGAACTCATTTTGATAAAAAATTAGTGTTTTCCATGTGGAAACAACGTTTTAAGAAAGACTCACTACCTATAGTAGTGAGCACCACCCTCTCGTGGCCAAATTCAGCCTCTAAACATGATTTTCGGGCAGTTTTTGATTTTTAACGAAGTTTTTTTTTTGCTTAAAATTTTATCCTTGAGGTTGATTAATAAAATTAATTATGTTTAAAGTTAATTAAGCATAAATATATGTTTTTACTGAAGTTTTAAGAGGTTTTCATCATATTATATTGTTGGAAATTACTTGGGTTAGTAATATTAATTGTTGGTTGTTTTTTAGGAAGTGATTATTTCCTAGGAGACTTTTAATTGAGTATAAAAGTGATGTGTTGATAAAGTTTTGAAGGGTTTTTAATTAATCTAAAGTGCTGGAAATAGTTTCTAAGTACTATTTTTGATGTTTTATAAAGAGCGTTTAACCACCCATTAAAAAGGGAGATTATTAGGGGTTTTAAAATAATTTTCAGATTTTTATTAAACTTTAAACTTGCTGTAATTTCATGTATAAGAGTGTATTTTAAGGTTATTATGAAGAAAATTTAAAAAACTATATATAAGCCTTTAATTTTAACTAAAGGGAAAGTTTTAAAGTGTTGATTAATTGGATTTTGAAGGTTTTTAAGTAAGTTAGTATTGCTGTAAATTTAATTGCTTGGGTATTTATTAAATTATTGTTGTTTTGTTTAGGGGAGGACTTTATAGAAGGTGTTTTCTAGTTAGTAACATGACATACCAATTCGTTTATTCAAGGTACGTACGAGTTACGAAACCTTGCTTTTAGGTGCATGTTTAAGGACGGATCGAGAGCTTAGTATCATGTATAGGGATGACTGGGTTAAATTGTTTGGTTATACATTGTGAATTTTTGTATGACGTGCACTATTCTATATTGCAAGTAATGTTTATGCTCTAATTATGCAAGGTGTGCTTAGAGGCAAAGGTATGTGATTGGTGAAATGATTAATTTATTACTCATTCATGATTATGGAAACAGAATGAGTAAAGGAAGAATTTAAGTCTTATATGATGAGGTTAAGTTTGTGGGGTGCCTTATGCACTCAAGGTGTTTATACACCGAGGTAGTTAAAGGATTTAATAATAAATGTTGCTTGTCACTAATAAATCAAGAATTGAAATTTGAAATTTTGCTTTACTTGATTGAACTGATAATGGATTGATTGTGTTGTTTGCAAATGAGTCATCACCAAGTCTAAACTTGTAAATCACGTAAAGTGCAAGATGGATGAGCAATAAAACTCTAGATTTGTGCACATCTAGAGTAATGACAATCAGGGGTTGGGGTACACGGGGTATTAGCCGTGCACTTTTCTCGAGGCCGTCTGATCTACGAGTCTCTTATTTTAAATACTTTTCAAAACTAGGAGTTAGATGAGATCTCATACTAGCTACGGTCACGGAGTCGCGCCCGTGGTCGTTGGATGTTTTATTGATGTTTCCGAAAGGAGACATGGGGTTTTTCTTTTATTGATGTTCCAAATGGAGCATGGGTTGGACAACCTTGTCTATTGCTTAATCCAATGAAATAAATAGAATGAGTTAACTACTATCAATTAGTGAAGTCTTAATAAAATTGATAGTTGAGTCGTGTGTTGGGTTTATAATTTAATGATGCATGATGATTGATTATTAGTAGCAGGTTAGAGATTTCTTATTTTGTTTCGAAGCTTGTATGTACTCAGCTTTGCTGATTGCATGCTTTTGTTTGTCTTTTCTTTAGTCATGGCTTTCGCCTTTCAATAACCCTGTAATGATCCAATCTTTACACTTGTAATATTAGGGAGCAAACTCATCACAGGTGTTTACATAGTTTGGACTTGCATCAAGGTGGTGGGATTTTGAGTGGAGAGTTGGTTATTGTTCGTAGTTTATTTCTTTTCATAAGTTTGAATTTATTTAAACTGTGGTTTTATTTATTTACTACTTTTGTGGGGTTTTGAATAAGGGCCTTAATGGTTCCAAGTTGTAAGATTTAATTTGGTTTTGGTTATTGGTTTTGAAGCTTATTTATAACTGAGTTAGTTTTTCCGCTGCTATTTTCTGATAAAGCCTTAACATTTGAACAAGTGGCGGTAGCACGCCAGTAATTCTCTTGAATATTGTTCAGGGTCCTCACAGGTTTAAAGAGAGAATTATTGGGGTGTTACAATATTAGGAAGGTTTATTAGGCTATGCTAGACTGCTAAGTTTAAATGACAAGTTTACCAGAAGTGAAAGCATAAACTGCACAATCTCCTTGCCAGGTATGACCAGCAACCTTTCTAAGGAATTCGACATCATTGGGCCTGATTTGGCCTGAAATAATTCCTGGTATTGAAGTATCAAAAATATTATCTTTCAATGGCCAACTCCCTACTCCTTAACAGTTAACCACTCCGATAATGCCAGATAACTTGTTCAAATTCCAAATCTTCATTAAACTATCAAGCAGCAAGGAATGAAGAGAAATCATAATAAATTATAAATTATTCATGCAATTTAGACTAATTTATTAGGACAACGTTTTACCTTTTTCCATCCATAACAGGACCTTTGAATAAGCAGTCTCGTGTATTTGCCTCAGAGGATTGAACCATCAGGTAAAACAAGCTTTTTAAGAATTTTGAATTCATGGGAAGGAAGCAATGCAAGTTACTCAATATTCCTTCCTGGACATTCTCCCATGTATTCCTTGACACCACTAGTAGCATGTGAGCCTAGACCCACCTTTCCAGCAATAGTTTCTTTATTATGAAATGAAGTAAAGGATTTTAAATCTCTCACGCACTTGTAAAACAATTTAGAATCCTACACCAAAACAAGGTAGAGGAACAGATGCATCAATGCCTGGTATATAAATAAGAAAATAGAACTTTATCGGTGGTTCATTAACTATATTGAAGCTTAAAAAGGCAGCCCCGCTAACAAAGTAACAATGAGATGTAGAAAAATTTCAATTTAAGATAGATACCTAACTTATTGGTGTATGCTTGCCTAACATAGAATGACATTCATGATATTCCAAATTTAAAGCAAGCTATAAAAGCTGGTTCAATAATTTTCTTTTGGCCATTGACTTCAACATTACTAAAGCATTCCTGCTTTAATTTTGTTAGGCAACAAAAACATAGGCAACATAGAATGCACCACTAATTCATATAGAGAAAAGGAAGCATTTAGATAATTTTCTAGAATTTAAATAGCATCCTCATGTAATATGGCCATCTCTATGCAAAATTGGGAACAAGTTTATATCCTTATTATCGAGATTAGAGTGCTTTGACCCTCATCATCACTATCCTTTTTTTTTTTTTCTTCTTTATGTTGTCAAGTATTAGTTTAGAGAAAGCCTCGAATCTAGCCTTAGTCTGACCATTTAGTTGTTTTGTTCTCTAATAAAGTTACTCACATTTCTAATGGAAATCATCCACAAGTTATTTTATTTAGCAATTCATCTACCTAGTAATCACATACAAGTGAAAAATACCGCACAAGAAAAACAGTAGGAGAAAGAAACACACAGGCAATAAAGAGTGCAACAATAATTTCAAACACTCTCAATCTATTAACCTATACTAAAAGCAAATCCTTCCATGACACTTATCATTACCTGGTGAAAAATTTTCCCGCCTTTTTTCCCTTTTTTTTTTTTTTTTTTTTTTTTTTGGGCAAAATCATTAAGTAAACTATTTATACGTTATGTACTACCTCCGTTTCGTATTAGTTGCAACTTTGGAATATTATATATCTCACAAATAATACCCAAAGTTGCAACTAATACGAAACGGAGGTAGTATATATTTTCTTTCCAGTTTGACAATCATATTCCATATATACCCAAATGAAATATTTTTGAATATCTTTTATATACTTTATATTTTGTAATATTATTGTCAAAAATATTTAACAACCGTGCATTGCATGGGATTTAACCTAGTATAACCTAAATGACACAGGAACTCCCTAGAAAAAAATTACAGAACAACCCTATTAAAATCGCAGCCAAACAGCAAGAATAAACAAATTCGAACTAAAACAGACCAGTCCAAATAAAATAGCCCAGTTTAATAGCAAATAAACTCCAAAAATTCTGAAATTTTAGAGGCAGAAAGAAGACAGAAAAACACCCAGATTAAAAAAAAGAATTACCTAAAACGCTTCTCTAACGAAGGAGAACGAGCCAAACGAAGTCAGCACTCACAGCAGCTCCTTCGAAAATCTAACACTGCAATTTGTGATAGAATTATGAGACGAAAAACAATGTGATTATGCTTATTCAAACACAAGAAAACAAAAGGCTAATTTTCAGAATTGAATCAAAATAGAAGCACAAAATGAAAATAACAATACAGAAACCCTAAAATCCCATTAATTACTCATGAAGCTAACCCATATCTAAGCATAATTCGTGAGATTATTGACAAATAAAACTTAAAAAACAAATTACAAGATTCAATTTGGAAAAAAATTTTGAATCCCAAAAAGAAAGGATGTATCTTTATATTATCGATCGTATCTGAGAGGGCGACATAGATTACAATCTTGGGTCAAGATCTAGCAATTGATTCAAACAGAGACAAAGATCTGAATTTTGAAATGATGTACCTGAATTCGAATTTGATAAGGACAAAGATCTGAATTTGAAATTGATGTACCTCAATTCAAAATAACTTCAAAGAGGAGCAAAAATCTGATTTACAAAATGATAGTCCTCATTTTAAAATTACCGCAAGAAAAACGAAGATCTGAGTTTGGAATCAACAGTTCCGTAAGTGTTTTTGTAGAATTAGGATTGAAAGAGAGAAGAATAGTTAGGTTTACAACTGAACAGTAAGACTAGAGGTTTTTGTGTTTGTGTTCGGCGGTTTCATTTTTCCTAAATTTTACAATAGTGGGTTTTACAATCACGTGTAGGGCACGTGTCAGTGTTTCTCGACGCTTTATAGCGCCGAAAATTAATTTCGACCCAAAAAAGCGTCGAGATAATGCGCATAGTATATTTAATAGTTGACTCTCCTTGCCCAGCGTCGAGGGTCCAGCGTCGAGAAAATACTCTTTTGTAGTAGTGGTGGTACCTCGACAGCGATTGTTCAAAGCATATGACAGGAGACAAATCAAAATTCCTCTCACTTGAGGCCTATTATGGAGGAACTGTGACCTTTGGAGACAACAAGAAAGGAGAAGTTATCGCAAAAGGAAAACTAAGAAGGTCAAGTTCCTATTCCATTGAAAATGTACTTTTGGTCGAGGGGTTGATGCACAATTTGCTGAGCATATCATAAATTTTGTGATAAAGGAAACTCTGAACAAGACAATAATGATTATGAAATTGGAATGGTTAGAGACAGGGAAGAAGATGAAGAAGCATCCAAACATTCTATGGAAAGACAAGTGGAACCTGAGCAAGAACATCAAGAAAATGCTGAAGTTCCTCATCCTAAAATCCAGGAGGAACAAGGTCATGAAGAAGCTGGCAACGAAGAGGATGCAGAAGGAACAGAAGAAGAAGTGCCTCAAATAGGAGTTCCAGCCAGAGAGTTTCAACCAAAGCCATTCAAATATCAAGGCTCTCATCCTATTGATCTCATAATAAGTGATATCGGTAGAGGAACTCAGACCAGATCACAGACGAGGAACTTTTGTGCCTTTCAAGCCTTTCTCTCCATTATTGAGCCAAGAAATCATGAAGAAGCTCTCAAAGATGCTGACTGGATAATTGCCATGCAAGATGAGCTTAATGAGTTCGAAAGAAACAAGGTCTGGCATCTAGAGGAGAAACCTAAGAACAAAAAGGTAATAGGGCTCAAATGGGTTTTCAGAAACAAGTTGGATGAGTACGGTACAATCGTAAGGAACAAAGCCAGACTTGTTGTAAAAGGCTACAATCAACAAGAAGATATTGACTTTGGAGAAACTTTTGCTCCTGTTGCTAGATTAGAAGCTATTAGAATACTAATTGTTTTTGCTTCATTTATGGGACTTAAATTATATCAAACGGATGTTAAATGTGCTTTTTAAAATGGCTTTCTTGAAGAAAATGTTTTTGTGGAACAGTCCCCTGGTTTTGAAAACCCCTAATTTCCTAATCATATCTTTAAGCTTGATAAAGCTCTTTATGGGATAAAGCAGGCACCAAGAGCCTGGTATGAAAGGCTCTCCAAGTTTCTTCTACAAAACGATTTTAAAAGAGGAAAAATTGATAAAACTTTATTTTTGAAATCTGAAGGAACTGACTTATTAGTTGTTCAAATATATGTTGATGATATTATTTTTGGAGCAACTAACGAAATCTTGTGCAAGTATTTTGCTGATTTAATGAGTGGTGAATTTGAGATGAGTATGATGGGAGAACTCAACTTCTTTCTTGGACTTCATATTAAACAAACGGAAAAAGGAATTGCAATTCACCAACAAAAATATGTCAAGGAACTACTGATGAAATACAACCTTGATCAAGCAAAAACCAACCATACACCAATGGGTACTGGCACAAGATTGGATGAAGATCTACAAGGAACTAGTGTAGATCAAACCAAATATAGAGGTATGATCGGATCTCTTCTATATTTAACTACTAGTAGACCTAATATTGCTTTTAGTGTTGGCTTGTGTGCTAGGTTTCAATCAAATCCTAAAGAGTCACACCTTACAGCAGTTGAGAGGATTCTAAGATACCTCAAAGGAACTGACAATCTCTGTCTCTTCTATCCTAGAAGTGATACTTTTGACTTAAAAGGTTTTGCAGATGCTGATTATGCAGGAGATTTGGTGAACAGATGAAGAACTTCGCGAATGATTCAGTTCCTTGGGCCATGCCTAGTTTCTTGGGGTTCTAAGAAACAGAACACAGTGGCCTTATCAACTGCTGAAGCTGAGTATGTGGCTGCCGCAGCTAGTTATTCTCAAGTTCTTTGGATAAAACAACAATTAAGAGACTATTGTATGAAGTATAATTGCATTCCTATTTATTGTGATAATACAAGTGCCATATGCATTTCAAAAGATCCAGTTCATTATTCTCGAGTGAAACATATTCACATAAGGCATCATTTTCTTAAGGATAATGTGGAAAAAGGCTTAATTAAGTTAGATTTTTATGATACTGAAAATCACATTGCTGACATTCTTACTAAGCCTTTGAGCAGGGATAAATTTGAAAATATGTGTATGGAACTTGGCATGATACAATTGAGTTAAGAAGACCTCAAGTTCCCCTTCAAAAGGTATAAGTCAATCTTGTATGCATCATATGTGTCTTACACAATTTGAATATGTAAAAACATAGTCCTGAGCATTAGAATGAATGGCATTGTATATGGGATTGTGGCTGTATGTAAAGAAATTTTTTGCATCAAGCTTGTCTATGTTACTAACAAACTATGTTGATTTGTTCCAAGTTCCTCCGAAAATTTATATCTCAATAAGATTGATTTTATCCTTCGAATTAATTGACTAGTCAGTTAATTAATTTTATCTTTGAAAATCTTATCCTTTTATTCTGAACATTAAATATCTTATTTTTTTTTTTAAAATCCGAATCTATCAAGATTTTGTTCAAAATACCCTAGACTCTTGAAATTCAAATTCAAAATAATTCTGATCAAATTTCATCTCTATTTAATCTAGACCCTTCTATGTCAAATCATATTAAATGAAGTTTTTAATCTGACCGAGTGAAAAGTATTTTTTAATCCTTCTTCAATCGACACCTACTCCATTCAATTAACCTTCCACACACTTCCACTGACTCTTTTAACCCTTGAAATTCCCTCCACTATAAAATGAAGCCAAAACCTAAACACTGTTCCTCACCTCCTCATTCCATAAAATATACACTCCATTTTACCGATTCTGCTTGTTCTCCCATGGATATTTCACCAAAACCCCAAATTACACCACCAAAAAACTCTCCCGTGGACATTAAGCAAGAAACTCAAACCAAAGCTGTTGTTGAAAAACCAAAGAACATGCCAATGGATCGCAGTGAATCGAAGAAACAAAAGCTAGAGGAAGAGGAACCTGAGCATCAAGACTAGGAGGAAATGGGTGAAAATATTCTACTAGAGAAACCTCTAGCAGTCAAGAAAATCGAAGCAAGCTCTGATCGTTTCATCCATGGCTTTTTACATCAGTTTGACTTGGTGTGAAGTAAGTAAGTGTAATACCCCGTATTTTTAATATATTTTATATATTATTTATTTAATTATAATAAATATTTTGGGTCAAATTATTTTAATTATGGGATTTAAATAATATAAGGTTTAATTTTTGGGTCAATAAGTATTCAATTCAAATATAGTCCATCTTCATTATGAACCCAATCATCCTATTTTTACTTTTGGGCCAACTATTTCATCATTTAAGTCCATTATTTTTATGAAGCCCAAACCTACCCAAACCTACTCTACACTATAAATACTCCATTTATCCCCAAAATTTCCCCACACAAAGTCAATAAGTCAAAATGTTAGTTTTTCCTTTTCTTTCCCTTTTTCCTTTTTCTTTCTTTCTTTTCTTTTTCTTTCTTATTTTTCCTAACTTTCTCCTTCTCCTTTACGTGAAACCCATGAATGGGTTTTGGGTTAAGTGGGATTCTAATCCCACTAACTTGTGTCACCACCTAACCGCACAACCTCCGGCCATCGCAAAGCTGCTGCCGTCCGGCCACTCTACCGCCGCTGACGACCACCTGCTGCTGGCGACCGTAGCCACCACGACAACCACTTGTGGTTGTTCTTCCTTCTCTCTCCTCCTTGTTTTTAATTTATTTAATGTAGTATGTATTTTGGGTTTTAATTTTAATTGTTAAAACATGATTAGTATGTTTTATTATTATGTTTTGATGATTAATGATTATAAATTTCATATTATAAAGTGTTTTAATTTTCAGATTTTATAATTCTTTAAGTTAGGGTTTTAAAGTTTATTAAAGACTTGATTTTTAGGGTTCTTATACAAATTGATTTGGGGCTTTTGTATACCTAATGATTTTATTGATTAATTGGGCATAAAAGTATGTTTTAATAAAGTTTTTAGGGGAGTTTTAATGAAATAATGTTGCTGGAATTTTATTCAAAGTAGTGGAATTGTGATTTTAATGAAAGGGTTTAATTACCCATTAAAGAGGGGATTATTTAGGGGCTTTTAAATAATTTTCAGATTATTATAAATTATTTAAAGTGAGTTTAAGTTGCTGAAAATTGTGTATACAAGGGTAATTAATTTAGTATTATTGTTCTTTTATGTAGGAGACTTGGTTCGGGAATTGTTGTAGAGTACTTAGCTATTTTAAGAGCTTATTTGAGGTACGTTCGCGTACTTAGCTTAATTATATTGATGTAGTAGCATGCTAAATCTATTTAATTGATTACAAGTAGTATCATGCTATGTTTGGAATGAAAATTATGATTTGGATGTTATTAGTGATTGGATTATGAAGCATGATTTATTTGTGATGGATTATTGAATGGAAAATAATAGTTTGGAATATTATTTATGAACCACATATTTATTTGTGGCTTGTTAGAGAGCATGTTTAATTAAACTAAATGTTTAATTTGGTTTGGAATATTGAGAAAGAATTTTGTTATGGTTCATATAATTTTTATTGATGCTATAAGCATGAGGAAAGAGCTATATAAGTGTCTATGTACACGAGGAATAAATTGTATGTTGGTGCCTTAGTGCACTTAAGGTGTTTTTAACACCGAGGGATAGGATTTGTGACGCTTTATGCGTTTAAGGTGTCATTGGCACCGAGGTAGAATTAAAAAGGATTCAACATTAAATACTATGTGGTCACTAATTATTCGAGAATTAAATTGGTATATTTGATTGATTGAATAATTATTGTTGATTGAATGATTATGGTTTGAGAGTCATCACCAAGTTTAATAATCTGTAAATAACGTAAAGTGAAAGAGATTACGCACCAAAACTCTTGGAACGTATATACCTTGAGTATGAACATATGGGGGGAGTTATGTGACTTTATATTTGATCATAACTTCTACTAGAGTACAGGACACTATACATTCCTTTTATTATTATTATGCGCAGGAATTCTGCCACCTATGAGTTTATTGATGATGGCACGATTAGCTCCCGTGTCAGTAACCTCAATTTATTTGGGGGAGGTTAGTGGGGAAACCCGTTCGATGCGTAGTCAACATTAAATAAATTATGTAGTGTCTAGTGAGAATTTTTATTGAATGTTGTATGCTTGAAAAACAGATGCGACAAGGTAAGTCGTGTGTTAATAGGTAAATGCATGTCAGTGTGTTAATTACGCTTATGTACTCAGCTTTGCTGATTGTGTGTTTTGTGTGTTTGTTGGCCTTGTCTTCATCTTGGCCCTATGATGACCCATTTCTAATGGAGAGTAGTGGAAACAAGTAGAGATAAGATTTTCAGGTGATGAAGCATATTCATGAATGGGCATGAGTGAAGAGCGAATCATGCTAGTTTCCATAAGTATATGATGTGTTTAATGCTTTAATTATTTATGATATTATTATCATGCATGACTAACGCAAAAAGTTTTGAATTTGGTTTGGTTTTTAATAAGGGCCTATGATGGTTCCAAGTTGTAGGTTGATTTTATTTTACTTTGTTTGACTTGGGTTTGACTTTACTCTCATTGGTTGACTATTCAAGTTGACTTGTTTTGAATGGTTTTGAAATTAGACTTCCGCTGTGTGTCTTTGATAGTTGCCTTAGCCGTTTCTACGGTGGCGGTAATATCTTAGATATTCCTATTTAAAGTTTTAAGCAGGGCAAAACAGGTATTTTAAAGGAAAGGAAATTCTAGGGTGTTACAGTAAGTACTCCGAATTACTTGAAATTTTAGAGGCTCAAAATTAGGTGCAATTGTTTAGTGAAAGTTATAATAATGTGCTTGTTCATGCTCCTTTGAGAGAATTCTGTGCAAATTTGAAAAATGTTAATGGTGTGTGTACATCTAAAGTTAGAAATCGCAAAATTAGTTTTGATGCTGATTATTTGTGAGCTATTTTTGGAACTCCAAATGAGGGGTTTGATGAATACTTTAAAGGTGCTACGGATTTAAGCGTTGGTGATGTGTCTATTAAAGATATTGTGGAATCAATTGGTGGAAAGATGTCTAAGGTGCAAACCAATCATAACTTGTTCTCTCCCATTCAGAAATTGTTGTTTATTTTTGTTCATCTAGCCATTGTTCATAGAACTCAGCATAGACACGAGGCGAACCATCTTGATGCTATGCTTATGTATTGCCTTGAACACAAAATACAAATAAACTTTCCTTCCATCATGATAAAACACCTCACCCATTGCCTTGCAAATCATTTGAACGTTGGATATGCAAACCTGATAATCACTCTCATAGAGAATTTTGGTATTTTAGTGGAAAATTGTGAGCATCTCAAACTACAGACTAACCACTTTGTCTAACCAAAAACCCTTGAAAGCAAAAATTTGCATGTAGTTGATGGTTTTACCCAGTTCCTTCCAAAATCCCTTCCACCAACCAAAGCAAAGGAAGAAGTTAAGAATATGACTGAGCAGGAGGAGTTGGAGAAATGGATGGAGGAAGATAGTGAGGGAGAAGAAGAAAAGAAAGAGAATCTGAAAGGAAAGGAAGAGGTATCAGGAAAGAAAGGAAAGAAGGGCAGTGCTACAGGGAAGAGAAAGAGCACAAGATTAGCTGTAAAGCCAAAAACGAAGGTTGAGCCTCCTGCTTTTGTTGATCTCGGGGAGGAGAGAACATTTGTTCAGGGGGAACAGGGCAAGTTTGAGCAGGAGTCTCTGATACGTTCTGTTCCAGCAGGTATAGGTTTGGGGTTTTCTGCCTTCAGTTCTGTCAGTTCCATATTGGAACTAAAGGCTCTCAAGGACACTGTCAAGTTTCTCTCTGATGCTCAGCCAACACTGCTTTTGAGGATCGGGGCTCTAGAGAAATTTTAGGAGACCTGGTACAAGCCTCCAAGGAACTAACCACAGCTATGAAGCAGAGCACCTCAACTCTCTCTCAAGGCCAGGCAGACCTGTTGAAGAAGCTGGAGGACTTGGTTGTTGAAGAAGTTCCAGTTGAAGATGTCGGAGAAGAGTATCAGTCCTCTGCCCTTGAAGCCTAATCTTATTTTTCTTCTGTCTCGGCTTTAAAACTTTTGCACTTTGAACTTGGTCTGGATTGAACTTATGTTTCTTCTATTTATTTTGGGTTTGTAAACATTAAACAGGGTATTTTCTTTTGTTTTGATGTTCTAGAGGAACATCGGTTTGTTTATGTGGATATTGCTTGTTTGCTTTATGACTATTTGCATACAATTTCTGCATATATGTGCTTTGTTCTTTGCTTTGGACACAAACCATTAGCACGGTGTTGTGTTTAGATATAAATGTGCATTAATTTTGATGAAAGCCAAAAGGGGGAAAAGAAAGGCAAACTAAATTCTTGACAAGCTCTCCATCCATCTGTATTTTGAGGTATAAAAGTTCCTTATGTTCTAGTTCAAAATTTTTTTTTTTAGTTGTTTTTATTTTTTTTTCTAGTTGTTTCTTCTTTTTTTTTACTGGATTTGCTTTTGGTTTGTTATTCATAAAAAAGGGGGAATATTGTTGACCCTAAGTTTTGATGATGACTCAAGGAACCTAAGCAAACTCATATTAGTTTAACTTTCGTTTTTAGCTATGATTGATGCCAGGTTTATGCTACGAAATTCTGGAGTAAGAATGGAGCATGGAACAAGGTCTAGGTCTACTATGAAAGGATAAAGAAGACAATCAGAAGTCAAGTTCCTTAAGTGAGGAATTGAAGCTCCAGAGTCGAAGCTTCACAGAGTTTCAAGGAGTCTAATTTATTTTATTTTTATTTTAGACGTCTTGTATTTATGCTAAGTACTTTGATTATGATAGGATTAAAGTGGATTTTATTTTATATGATTAAGATTTTATTTTCCATACTCTAGCTTGTTTGTTTCGGAAAAATCTTTTAGTTAAAATATCTTATTGTTAAAAAGAATTTCTGATTTTATTAAGGCTTATCTTTTAGAAAATCAGTTTTTGGAAAATATTCTTCAATGTGTGTTTTTACTTAGTCAAAGAAGTTGAGAAAAATTATGAAGCAGTAAAACCACTTCCTGTAAAATTGGTTTTACTAGCTGCCCAAGCTCCAACAACCTAACGTCCTAATTCTAAGGATGTTGTGGCTTAGTGGAGATTGAGGCAACAACTGTTTTAACTTCCTCTATTTTTCTATAAATTGAATTAGTTTTCAGTTGAGAAAAATACACTTGAGCATTACAATCTTTAAGATTTCGAAAAGAGTCTTAATCCACTTAAGTCCTTGAGTGTCTTAGTACTTAGCATTTAGAGTTTAATTTTGAGTTGTATTGGGATAAAGTTTGGGTATTATTGCTTTGAGTGAAGCAAGGAGAAAGAGAGAGTTTAGAGAGATAAACTGATTGAGGGATCAGTTGAAGGGTACTTAAGTTCGTTGAGGAACTTGAGTGTAGAGTCTTAATTTGTAATAGGTTGTTTGCCCTATTATTATTAAGAGTTGAGTTTAAAATCCCTTGTGGTCATGGTTTTTCTTCTTGATTAGGGCCAAGAAGTTTTCCACGTAAAATCTCTCTTTGCACTTTAAGTTTTTGTTTGAGTTTCTTTACTAATTCCACAAAAATTACCCTAGTTCCTCTACAATACAATTCACCCCCCCTCTTGTATTGTTCATTCGAGTCAACACAAGTAAAGATACAAAAGCGTCCATGTAATATAAACATAAATAAAAATAAGTTTGAAAAAGTAAGGATATGTTGGGTATTTATAGTGTGAACAAAAGATTTATTTTTTCCTAAAATAAAATTGGTGCAATATTTGTAAAATTTCCTTGAAAGGTAAGTAGTGTAATATTAAAAGAACAGAAGAAATATATAGGATGGGAAAAATAGAAAGTGGAAAGAAGAATATGGATGAGAGAAAAGGTAAGGGACATAAGGAGAAAAGAGGAAAATAAATGTGACATACCTTCTTATTAGAAGAAAAACATACTCTACTTTTTTTTTTTTAATTAGAAAAAAAAAGGATTGAAAAAAACATATTCTAAGAACTACTTCCTTCGTTTCCATTTAGTTGACGCGTTTGATTTAGGCACATATATTAAGGAGAGGAGAGAGAGTGAGAGAGAGAGAGAATGAAAAAGCAATTGGGGTAGCTTGTAAATGCAAAGTAAAAAATTTACCCCAAAAGAAAACGTATCAACTAAAAAAAAACTTCCTAAAAAGAAATACGTGTCAACTAAAAAGAAACGGAGGTAGTATTTTTTATCTTTGGAAAAATTGTAATTTTCCATCCCTTTACAACAAAACAATGGAAAACAAGAAAATCATTTTCTAGGATAATGTTTTCCGACAAAATAAATGGAGCCTTAGTCTGCATCTGAGACTTCCTAATTAATTCGTCCGTTAGTTAGGTACAATGGATAGTACTCCGTATTACAGCATAAGTAAAGTCAATAAATTAAAGTCAACCAAATGCTGCTAGTTTTTCTTGGGCACTAATAAGATGCTGAATCAATAAATTAAATTGTTTAAAGAATATAATCACATGATGAAACCAATTATTTTTAAGTCTTCCCTAAAGGAGGGAAAAACGAGCAAGTCTTTTTAAAGGATCAAAATACAGCTAGCTTAGTATTATACTACCGACCTTAACACAGAGATACACAGAGAGATATGTTAGCTAATGAATTAATGAGTCGGGTTTGGTATTAGGAAGTGTTTAATCATAAAAAATAGTATGTAAATATCTTCTCATATCTTTTGCATAAAAATTCGTATGTGCCTAGTTACGTCGTGTGGTCAGAGTTACTTGTTTAGAGGTTATTCAGTCGTCAGTTAGGGATTACTTGATCAACTCGATCAGTCATCAGGGTTTATTCCTGCAGTCAAGGGTTAACATTACTTGGTCAGGATTATTTGGTCAGTCAGGAATTAATTTTTCAGGGGTTACTCGATCAGTATGGGTTACTTGAATTGGTCAAGAGTTACTTAGTCGATTAGGAGTTGCATGATTAAGGGTTAAATTACCTGGTCGGTGTTTTAATATGTGCCAGTTGGCTACATGGTGTGACCAGTCAATATAGACAATGCGCTGATTTTTATTTATTTTTAGAATCTAGATGATTATTTGTATCACACTAACTACTTTAGTCCCGTGCGTTGCACGAATTAAATAGCTATTATTTGTTTAAAATAGTTGTTAATATTCTTTATTTGAAAAATAATGTAATTATAATTTCATTAATTTATTTTGAAAGAAGTATTGTATTTATTTAATAATGAAAATTTGAAGAAAAAAAAGGAATGATGCCAAAAATAGTTTAGGCAGGAAAAATTTTCATAGAAAGTTGACATGTGTCCTTTAATGATATCAGCATGTTTTATTTTAGTAAAAGTTAATAGATATGAAAATTTTCTATTTTTGTTAAACTTTTAGGGGTGATTTGAGTACTTTAAACGTAGGATATAACAACTTTTTACCCTCTCTCTTCTTCTGACTTATATAATAGTGGAGTTGATATACGCAAGTCAACCCAATGCTCCTAGCATTTCCTAGGCACTAACAACATTCTCACATGATTAAACCAATGACAATTAAGTCTTCCCTAAAGGAAGGAAACACATTCTTTAAAACATGAAAATACAGCTAGATAGAGGCTCGCTTGATTTGATCTAGCTAACTTGCTAACAAAATTTTCTTGCTAATTAGCTACATTATATATACAATTATAAAGTAATTAAGTTAGGCCATTTTTCCCCTTAACCTCATTTTAGCATCAAAATCACAAATGGCGGATTCTCAACTTGTTATTAATCTAGAGGTAAATTCAGCTATAACACAACCCACTAATCCGGCACCAAGGAAGTGTTCTCCTTCTTCGATTTTTATTCTTTGTTTCGCGTTGATAGTAACCACACTTCCATTGATTTACACTTGTTTTTTAATCGTTGCCCTTGCAACTTTGCCATTGTTGTTGACATCTCTTATAATTATACGAATATTTCAGTTCATCAAGTATGGTAGAAGTTATAAAAAACTGACTTATTATAAGAATTTTATTCGCGGTTGGCTTTACATAAATGTAATCATGGTTTTGTTGGGGTTATGGATTTTCTTTCCAATTGCTTAATATGTTCCTTCTTTAAACCAAATCTTGGTTTTAGACTAACCATTCACAAAAGGTACATAGTAGATATTTGAATATACAGATATTGGGAGAAAATTGATAAGATTATATGTATAATATTTTGAAATTTAATTACATAGTTCTCCTTTCGTTTTAATTTGATAGTCCCATTTTGACTTTTAATAGTCAATTTTATCAAATATTTAATTATTATTAATTAAAGATAGGGCTTTTTGTGAAAAAAAATACCTTATACATTTCAGATTGTGTGAAAAACTACCTTATTAAAAAAATGTTGAAAGAAACTACCCTATAAAACACTATATGTTGTAAGAATACCTTGTAAAAAAATAAATATTTGTAATATATAAGCTACCTTTTGCTTGATTATTGAAATAAAGGACGTTTAATGACCCATATTCAATCATTTTTTCTCCTTTTCCCACCCAATTTCTACATAACCCCCTTATAATCCTCAATTCCCCTTCTCTTTCATTGTTAACTCAAGCACATGGTAGCAACTTACAACATTTAGTTTTTATACGGTAATTTCTTACAATAATTCTTTTACAAGGTAGCTTTTCGCAAAATTTAAAGTATATAAGATAGTATTTTCTCAAAAAATCCTCACAGATATTAATTGTTAAAGGACACAATGCATTTTAAAAACCGCAGAAGTGAAAATGAGACTATTTAATTAATTGGTAGGGAGTATTAACTAAAGAGAATTCAGGGTCAAATGTTTTAGTGACATTATAAAAAAGGATAATGTAAGAATTTTCATTCTAAAGTGGTACTCCAATGCATGTTTCAGTTTCAAGAATCAACTAAAGAGTGAACAATTTCAACGTGTATCAAGTTCACAAAATCTGACGGTCTCAGTAACGGAAGACGAAAGCAAAACTCATATCATCAAGTTAGTTATTTGTTTGGAATACAAGACAGCAAATGATACTACATTTTGGACGTACTCTGAATGTCTCCGCCAAAGAGATGAACTTAAGGCTGATTTTTGTCTACTTATGCGTAATGCTATAAGCATATTCAAAGCTCAGTATGAAATAGTTTTACAATGACTACAAGCTAAGACTTGTTTTGGTCAATTTTTATTTGAATTTATTCTCTTTAAACTTATTAAATAAATGAATGGATACCTTCTATAAAATATCTTAATTATCTATTAACTCAAGATAGTCTTAACTATAAGAGAGTTTCTTTCCAAAACGGTCTTTGAGGTGTTACAACTGGCTTGGCCGTTTATTAGTGCCATGTGTAGTGTTTTGAATGGTTTAATATATCTTATAAAAAAAAAAGTCCTCATGCTCTTTATCTAGGTTATTCTCCTTTACTAGAGCTATTAAAACTGCAATCTAAACTGCAAATCAAACCTTTTTTTTTTTTTAATTTGTTTTTTGATGAGGTATGTGGTTTCAAAATTGAAGTGCGGAACCTTAGGTCGTTGTTGACAAATTTTCTTTAATAATAAGTAAATAAGGTGATGAGGTTGTAACCAATAAGGATGAGAATCAATACCCTAATCCATTTTTGAGTGGGAAGTCCAAGCAATTTGTGCTCTTTATGAGTCGTCCTTAATGGCTGGGATGCGCTTCCTTACCTCATGTTCAGCAGACAAGATCATGATACCCCCGGTTATATCTGAAAAAGCTTTGCTTGTGGAAATTAAGGCTTCTAACATTAAACATGAGAGTTAGTCCATGAGTTAATGAATATATGAGATAGCTAAGAAGGTAAAAGTTACACACAAACACAATGTTTATAACCCCAAGGATATTTTGGCAACAATTACCATTTAAATGACCACTTTTGAAAACAATTAACATTTATAACTTATTTATTGGAAAAACTACCATAAAATACAAACATTTTGAGTTACACTATCATATTTAGTTTTTCCGACGAGAATCTCCATTTTAGGGTCTATTTTGTAAAATTTGTCCCTCTAAAAACCTATATTAAAGGATAACATTGCTCTAAGTTAACCCTAAATTGAATAATACACTTCAATTGCCCCAAATCCCCCAATTTTGTAAAACCTTAAATTCAATTTTTTGACTATGAACCCTTTGCTCTGTTGCAATTTATTGAAATTTTATAAAGTAGGCTCCCTCAACTAGAGGTTATTGTGATAATGCTACTCAAAGTTTTTGTTGTGATAGTATTTTCAAAGAAAATAATTTATACAGGTTCTCAAAAGTGGACAAGTGATCATTTAAATGGTAATTATTGACAAAATTTCATAATCACAATAAGTGGTAAGTCTACACTTGTTTCAAAGAAGGAACATATATATTTATGAATTGGAAAGAAAATCCATAACCCAAACAAAACCATAATTACATTTATTTAAGAGAAGGTTTTGCATAGAACGGACTCACATGAGTCCGGTTTATAATGCACACATTCATCCCCCTTCCAATGCCACTGCCTAGTCCCTTGTCGGCGGCCGACGACCCTTCCCTCCCCTTCCAGTGACCGGCGACCCTCCCCCCCTCCTTCCATGCTATTACATTGATATCCGTATTCTTACAACATAAGGACAAGTATCTCAGTCGTTTACACGATTTCACCACTTCCTTTACCCCTGCTTCTGTCACGTTCCTGGTTTCTGCAGATTCAGGTAGCTCAATCTGGGGCAGATCCTCCCTAACTTAGTAAGCATCTGATCCTTTATATCCGAATATCTCAAGATCAACTTCTCTAAGACCGAGAACTCTGACTCCAAGTCATCTTCGTAATCTTTCACAAGATAGCATCTAGTTAAATCTAATTTCACAAGGCTTTTGTTGCACTTTTTAGAATGTCAGGGACATTCAGTTGATCATGGGGTAGAGAAAAACATCTAATTTCTGACAAATATTATCTAATACATGATCAATATTATCTAATTTTTGATACTTATTATCTAATACTTGACCAATAATATCTAATTTCTGACACTTAGTATCTAATTTCTGATACTTATTATCTAATATCTGACTAATATTATTAAATTTCTGATACTTATTATCTAATACCTGACCAATAATATTTAATTTCTGACACTTATTATCTAATTTGTGACACTTATTACGGAGTATCTAATATCTGACCATTATTATCTAATTTCTAATTTCTGACCATCATACATGGTAAAGCCAACCTTGAATAAAATTCTTAAAATATATATTTGCCATACTTGATAAACTGAAATATTCTTATGATTAAAAGCAATATCAACAACAATGGCAAGGTGGCAAGTAGGCCTGTTCACGGATCGGATATCCGATCCGAAATGGGATTTCGGATCGGATATCCGAAGCTTCGGATATCTAAAATTGATATCCGAATCCGATCCGAAAATTTTGGATATCCGATATCCGGTATCCGAAATCATTCGGATCGGATATTTCGGATATCCATTATCTGATATTATTTTAAAAAATTGATTATGCTTATCTAATAAATGTCATTAATTTTATCAATTTTCTAACCTTAAGCCTTCCTGTAAAATATATCAGAGGGGGCAATTTTGCCAATAAAAGAACAAAAAAGGAACCAAAATGAAATTGAATCTCCAAATAAAAATCCCTCATTCTCGCAAGTAACCTCGGAAGTCGACATCGCCACTTAGCCCAAGCAGCAAGATGATGATGCTGAACAATAATTCTCGCAATTTCCAGTTTCCGGCGACACACGACATCAAGAAGCGGGTTCCACCCGGAGGAGTTTTGCAGTGACATATCAGCGCCGACGGAGGCGAGGAGTTGAGCGGGGACGACGTCGTTTAAGCGGACGGTGTCATAGAAAGGGATATCGTCGCGGCGGTCGAGGAGATCTGATCGGAGAGTTTTTCTTGGTGGAGTGAGTCGGACTCGGAGTTAACTCGGGTCGGATCGGCGAGTTTGGGGAGGGTTGAGAGGAGGCGGGTTAGGATGGGGTGGTCGTGGAGTGCGACGAAGGGTGGGTGGCGGCCTGAACAGTGAACATAGAGAAAGGGGGAAGAATTTAGGGTTTTTCTTTTTTTATTGAGAGATTGAAAGTAAGTAGATGTTGTGATAAACTGATAATGTGATTCACTAATTCTTGTGAATTTATTTTAGAAATTTCAGTTTTTTTGTTTATTTTTTTATTTTCTAATATCACGATTTAGTTTTACCCAATTAATTTCGGATATCAGTTCGGGTATCCAATATCCGATATCCGATATCCGTCAATTTTCGGATATCGGATATCCGAAAATTTGAAAACCAGTAACCGAATCCGTATCCGATATCCGATTTTTCGGAACGGATATCCGATCCGAAATGAAAATTCGGATCGGATATCCTAAATTTCGGATCGGTTGTGGATCGGATTTTCGGATTTTCGGATTCTCGGATAGTTTTGTACAGGCCTAGTGGCAAGGGCAATGATTAAAAAGCAAGAGTAGATCAATGGAAGTGTGGTTAATATCAAAATGTAACAAAGAACAAAAATTGAAGGAGAACACTTCTCTGGTGGCGGATTAGCGGGTTGTATTGTAGTTGTATTTGCCTCCAAATCATCAACTTGTTTAGAAGTTAGAACCCGTCATTTGATTTTTTTTTTTCAAAAGAGGCCAAGCCAAGGAAGAAGAAAATCAAACAAACAAAGAACGAGAAAATAGAAGAAAGAAAGAGAAAGAGAAAGAAAAAACAGCAAGAAAACTAGACTAAGGAGGTATTTGGCGTGGAAAAGCCACCCCTAATATCCTCCTCTAAGATGCTGCTAAGACTAGAAGGAATAAAATGAAGAAGATCAAAGTCAGCGTCTTGAGAAGCTCCGCGGTTCGCCAACTAATCCGTCGCATATTTTTTTTCATGATAAATAGTGGTGCTAGTAAAATTTTTTTGTAGTTAGCCCTCCGATATGCATCACAATTATACAACTGTTATACCCATCATTTGGTTGAAGGATGACATACAACCAAAAACTAGTTAAGTTTTTAGGTTGGGCCATATTAGGTTCACATGTTTAAGACCATGTTGTTTTGAGTTTTTGACTAGAGTAGAGCATATTTCAATAAAGCAAAACAAGTGTTAGCAAATTATTAATCTGTAATACTCAACAGAGCAGAGCAGGTTACAACAGTTTAAAATACACATGGCCTAAATGTGTTTTGTAAAATACCCCTAGCATCAGAATGCCCCAAGCAACCGAATGCCAGGGGCACTTCGGATAGCATGGTGGCTAGCATGCGCACCACACCATGCCTAGGATAGCTGGTGCGTGGTACGGCATGCTGGCGCACGAATGCTAGCATGCGCACAGCTACTAGTGCCAGCTAGCTAGCAAAGTGCGTATAGCATCAGCAGCTATGGTGTGTGGGCTGGCGCATAATGATGCTGGCAGCAGCGCCCAGCAGCTCGCATCAATGCGAGGCTTGATGGGGCTCGATGTTAGGCCATGCGACCAGCTAGCAGGCCCAGCCAAGGGGCCAGGGAGCCAGCTGGCAGCCTTGGCGCCCAAGGCTGGCAGGCGCGGGCTGGTTGGCTTGGTTTGCCTTGTGGGAAGCGGTTTTGGGGATCCTTGGGGAGCAAGGATTATGGTCCCCCTCTGTGGTCCTCACCTAACCTCTCCTTGTGTAATTGCCACTTGTTGATTAATTAGTTGTTTGTTATTTTCTTTTATTTTTGATTTAAAAATAAAAAGGGAAAATTGATTTTACCAACTCTCCCACATTGATGGGAGAGTGGAATTCTCTCATGACATTCTCTATAAATACCCACCTTGGGATTTGGAGAAAGTCACTTGTGTAGAAACTCAATAAGGCATCTCTACTTGAGAGAAAACCTTTAAGTTCATATAATACTCAAGTAGTGTTTTGGTCCGACTTGGTTAAACTCCACGTAAGAGATCGGTCGGGGTCGAGTTGCGGGTGGATACCGTAGGAGGTCTCTGCGCTTGCAAGACTTGGCTTTGAAGAGCTTCGAGTGAGAGCGAAGCATGCGGCAAGGGTAAGAACGTCTTTTCTCTCTTTCTTGTTATTTATGTCGTTTTAGTTATATTAATTGTGAGCGGGTCTTGGGGTTGGGTTTTGTTACACGGTGAGTTGGACTCATCGAAACCCAACAAGGTTAAGGGTTTCAGTGGTGGATTTGGGTTGTGGTGTGGGGTTTTGATAGTGATGGGATGAATTTAGGTAGTGGTGGTGGGTGAATTGCGGTGTTGATAAGGTGAATTATGATGGTGGCTTAGGAGCGAAGGGGGTACAGTTTAGGGTGGGGCTGATTTTTTTTTTTTTTTATTAATGACTTTTCCGACGTAAATTTCCCACGACTTTTTCAGGCCAGAAAATCTCTTCCAACACCTGCATTTCATCAAACTACAAATTCTTTTACTACAACTGTTTCTGACAGACTTCTGTCGCGAACCCATTTTTCAACGGAAAACTGGATGTTTCCGACGGAAAATTTCCGTGAAAAATAGCCTATTTTCTTGTAGTGTTATTGGGCTGAGTATTTAATATTTATTGTCCCTTTATCTGGGGCGGGTTAAGTAAGACCATAAACTTGCTATTACCTGATTTTTTCTCGAGTATAGTTTGGCTTGCTTTGGGGTGTGTGCACACTTAGGTGAGGAAAATTGGTTTTGGAAATTTCATAAATTTTGAAATCTATTGATTTGCAAAGTTTCTATTGATGAACATAACTATGTTTGGAAGGTTTAATTCTGGAAAGTCTAATTTTGGAAAGTGATGAATTTTGAGAAAGTCGTATATTGGCATGTTTTAATTAAAGTAAATATTTCGAAAGCATGTTTTCCTATTAAAAGTATGTACACACCTTGCACTTATATGTACTTAGCATTTTTGCTAATCTATTTTCCGTTTTGTTTTGGTTCGCCCTATTTTCCAATATTAGTAAGAAGGTTTGATTTCAAGTGTGGAGTTAATTTTGTTCATGCTTCAGTTGGGATTGTGCTCACATAGTTAGGAATTTATTATTTCATGAGTCATACAAGTTTTTTATATTTTGGAATATTTTGAAACAATATATTATGGTTATTATAATTATTACTAAAAGTCTGTTATCATTTTGAGTAAAGCTTTACATAACGTGACAGTAAATACGTCTAAGTCTATCTCTATATTATTTGTATACATATTATTATAGTATCTATGTTGAGGAAGATTTGAGGGTGTTACAAGGATAGCTGTTATACTTTTCATCTTTTGACTTATGCCTCCCATTAATAAAAGTCACCCCACTTGCTCCCACATCATAACGTACAACATACCTTCTTTTTAATACCATTATATATATATATATATATATATATATATATATATATATATATATATATATATATATATATATATATATATATATATATATATATATATATATATATATATATATATTGTGCAGTTTTGTTTTCACATTGCTAAAGAAAGGATGTCATGTTACAGTCGTTTGAATACTCTATGGATGCAATGTTGTAGTGGAATAATCACTGAAATCCGCACATTTGGTACATCAAGATGTTATAGTGGATTAGTCATTTGAATCCGCACTTCTAGTACGTAATTTACTCTTTGGAATCTGTTATTGTAGTGGATCGATGTGAATTGAAAAAAGGTGTTTTTGGTTTTTACAAAGGTTGGTATCACTGTTATTGTCTTATTGATGTTGAATGACCTTAAAGGGTTGTTGAAAGTTGTGTTGATGTTGTTGATCCTCCTCATAATGTTGGTTCAGCAGCATCGGGTCCGCTGCTTCTAGTCATTTAATAGTTTAAGAATTTGATTTGAAAATGTCATAGGCCCCGTTGATACGGTAGTTAGGAGCAGAAATTATGTTTTTCATTCAGTCCAAGAATGAAGGATGCCTACCACCCTTTTCTGGTCATTTTCTGATACAAGTGGGGCAAAAAAAAAAAAAAAAAAAAAAAAAGGACAGCTCTTTAGCATTCATATTATGGGCCTAATTAAAAAGAAAAAGGTTCACTAAGGACAATTAATTTATTTGCGCTTGAAGGGGTTTTAGGTTACCTTTTTTCTTTGTATTCATCAGAATTTCATAAAGCTTTGTTATTGTAGAAAAACTCCACTTTTAAGGTAATTCTAAAGGCTAACCTTTAGGTACTTGGTAAATGCCTAACAATGCATTTTGGTAGATTAAAAAAAATATATATAAAATGATACTATATATCCCTGTATTGTAATAAAACAAAAGACACTTTTAGCGGTATTTAAAAGAATTTTAATGGTATTGTATAAACTCCAAATGCCACAAAAAAGTGTGGTTCTCAATATATTTTCTCTCTCACATGAATTTCAGTCTATCAAATTGACCAATCACAATCTAGTCTCATCTGCCTCAACTTTAACGTGCCCCCAACAGATTTAATGCCAACTATCATAATTATTGGGGCAAAAAAAGGTGAATTTGGTAAGAAATCATGGTTATTATATGTGATCACGATTATCTACCATATTAGTACGATTTCCTTCCAAATTAGCTACCATAAATCTTAAATGCATCAATAAATTCCTATTTGAATAAATTCAAGTGTTCCTTCCTTGTTAAGGTTTTACTTACTATTACATATATAAATACTACCAATTCATTGTATCATCACAAATACTTCTAATAATAAACAAAAATACAATAGATACCTCTCAAAATTTTAAACTAATACATCCAAAAACAATGTTGAAATATTTACTAGTCATAATATTATGTATGGGAGTCCTAGATCTATCAATTGTAAAGGGTTGGAGCATTACGCCCGCACGGTATTGGGTGGATATTGAAAATAGATTATCAGGTACGGATATTGTTGGTATTCATTGTAAAAAACATGCTTTAAAACGTAGAGATCTTGGATATCATGAGATTCCTGTGTATGGTCATTTCAATTGGTCATTCAATACCGCACCCGTGGGAACAATACGATATAGCTGTTACTTGGAATGGTTAAGGCAAGCCAGCTATATACAATTCGATGCATTTGTTGATGAATTTCCTTTTGTAGATTTAGGTTGCGGTGGTCATCATAGTTTATGGAAAGCAAATGATAGTGGAATTTACGTTTATAATCAGAAAAAAAAATTTATAGGTTTAGTGACAATTGGAGGCCCAAAATTATTAAGTAAATTATGTAAGATCGTTTAACTTTCGATTATGATTTGTTGGTATCCCCAACTGTTGGGGTTTGGTGAGTCCGACTCACCGCGAAAACAAACCCAAAACCAAGACCGCACTCGCAATAAATAAAACCATAAACATAATGAACTTAATGACAATATTAAGATAATAATTATACCTTTGACGCGTGCTTCCCCCAACCTCGAGGGGCTCTTACTTTGAAAGCTAGCCTCGAAAATACGATGACCTCCAACGAAAGTCCACCCATAACTCAAACACTGACTAGGTCCAATGCCTTGGAGTTAGCAAGGCCCGACCGAAACCCGAGTAATTAAGTTCAAAGGTTTTCACAATGGTGATGCCTTTTTCAACTCTTGAGTTCAAAGGTTTTCACTACTAGTGATGCTTTTTCAAACTCTTACTCAAGTGATTTTTCCAATACCCCAACTTGGGTATTTATAGGGAAAATCATGAGTGTGAAAAGCTCTCCCATCAATGTGGGAGAATTTGATTTTCCCATTTTATTTTAAAGCTAAAATAAAATTAATAATCAAACTAGTAATAAATCAACAAGTTGCAAGCTCATATGAGAGGTTAGGTGAGGACCATTTGGAAAAGGGGGGGGGACCAAACTTGCTCCCCACTCCCTCTCCCAAAACCGGCCAACACAACACCTCACTAGCCTCTCACCTTGCGCCACATGGCACCCACACTTGGGCATCAAGGCACCCAAGGTGGGCTGCCTTGCGCTGCTGTCCATGCTTCGACCAGCAAGCCACGCAATGCTTGCGGGCTGCTAGGCAGCACGCAATGGCCCAGCCATGCTGCTGCGGGCTGGCGCGCCTAGCGTGCTAGCTGCTGCGGCTTGCTGCTGTGGCATGGCTGCTAGCCAATGCACGCACAAGGCAGCGCCCCGCATTGCGATGTTAACATTGGTGCGTTAGCACGCACTAGCCACCCTAGGCTCGGCTTGGTGCGCATGCTAGCCACCATGCTAGGCCATATGCCCCTAGCACTCGGTTTGCTTGGGGCATTCCGATGCTAGGGGTATTTTGGTCTTTGTTGATTTATTATTATTTTCACGTCTCGTCTTTTACTATTTTCGACTCGACTTCCGACTCTCGGTTTCGACGCTCCAAGCTCGAATTTCCGACGTCTAAATATTAATTACTCGGTCGAATTATTAATTAATTCCTAATTAATTCGTCGCTTCGGCTCTTTAGTTGCTTGGGTGTGACCCGAAGGGTTTAGTCAAGATTAAGTTGTAATATTAAGTATGCGTTAATATTACTGATCGGAAGCGGCCTCCACCCAAGCATTCCGATCACTTGACCTCACTGAAAAATTAGCTTTCTAATAATTCCGAACCCCATATCGGAATAATACACTTGTTCGAAGGACACTATTCCTTTCACCAACATTAATAAAAATAAACTCTTTAACTAAGGTTTCGATAGTATATATTACTATGATTTTTTATTTTTTGGTATTTTGTTTTTCAAAATCATATGATACATATAATGAATCAAAAAGTAGTCAAACTTATTAAAAACTCTATAATTTTGAAAACTGACAACAGAAAAGTGGAAACACTTTTTTCTTGTTTCTAGTTTTTGGTTTTTTGTTTTTGAAAACACAAAAAATTGAAAAAAAAACAAAGCCAAACAAGCCCTAAACTCATTAGTTTTTACATCTAGGGGTGTTAACGAGCCAAGCTAAGTATGTGATGAGTCTATTTAATATATTTTCTCTCCCGTCCCATGGTCATATTTATGCTTATTTGAGCTCTGAGGAGGTATTTTTATTACTAATATACATTTTCTAGTGTTTTTGTAGAGTTGGTATTATTTTGTAGGAATTTGCAGATTTATGATAATTCCCGAGCTAATTGAGCCACTATAAAGATATCGGAGTTTGATCGTATTTTATGACTGTATATTTGAAACCCAAGGTTGAGCTAATTAAATTTGGTTTGTGACTAAGAGCTCGGTTACTTTTGGAGTACAATTTAATTGCAAGTCAAATACTTGGATATCAAGAAGAAGGAAATTGGGCCAATTCATATAAAAGCACAAGTTACATATTCAACACGTAAAGAAGCTCAATCCCTAAAGAAGTCAGTGTTAGGCGTGTGAAATGGCGGGCTCGATTGGGCGGCCCAGTTCCCGATCGGGTGAGCATGTTGTGTGATAGTGATACCTTTATTGGTTGGAGTTTTATTATTATTGGAGTTTGTTATAAAATCCCACTAAGTATGGACGCCAGTTGTATGCAGCTTTTGGGTAGTGGATTAGATTTTCAGTTAGGTTGGCTTTTATTTTTCTTTCTTATAAAAGGAGGAGGAGTAGTAGTAATTTATGCAGGTTCGTAGTATTTGTTTTAGTCTTAGTTTTGTTTTTTTTTTCTGGTTGAAAAAGAGGGGCAAGCCCTAAAAGAAACAAAACACACGACAAAGCATCAAAGAAAGAAAATAACAGAAAGCAAACAAAGCAAAAACAAAGAAAGCAAACAAAACCAAAATTTCCTTTAATTAATTATTGATGTCATTGTAATGTTAATTTATAAATTTTTTTAAGTAGTTGTATATTTATTTATTTATTTAGAATTGTTTTGGGTGATTTCCTTTGGTTTTTTTTTTAATTTTTTATTTATTATTTTTTTTTATGGTAACATTATCTTTTTTTTTTGCTAATTATAGTTACTAATTTTTTTTTTTTTTTTTGGTAAATTTTTTTTTTTGGTTAAACTCTGGTGGTAGTGGTTTCGGTTTGGTGTGGGTGGGGTTTTGGTTGGGGTGGTTTCGGTTAGGGGTTTCGATGGTGGATTTGGGTTGTGATGTGGGGTTTTGATAGTGATGGGGTGAATTTAGGTAGTGGTGGTGGGTGAATTGCGGCGTTGATGAGGTGAATTATGATGGTAACTTAGGAGCAAAGGGGGTATGGTTTAGGGGTGGGGCTGGTATTTTTTTTTTAAGATTTTTTTTAAAAAAAAACACCACAAAAATCACTGAATTTTGATTATAACACCACAAATTTTAAAACTTTTATTATAACACCACCAAAAAACCCAAAAGTTTGATTTCACCACCACTTAACTATGCTGTCCAAAAAAACTGTTAAACAGGCCCCACACTATACACGTGTTAGTTATCTATTAAATTAAAAAAAAAAGCCTAAAATCCTAACCAAGCCACCAGCCCCACCACCGGGCACCGTCGCCGATTCCCGCTGCCGTCAACCCTACCCAGTTATCACCGTCACCCCGACCCAGCCATCACCGTCAACCCTACTCAGCTATCACCGTCACCTCAACCCAGCCCCCGTCGTCGTCTCCTCTATCGAAACTGTCGCCAAACCGAAGGACCGAATCCCCTACCGAAACTGTCGCCAAACCGAAACCCCAACCAAACCAGCCCCGACAACAACACATCACCCCCACCACCGTCGCCGAACTCCTCTTCCTTACCCAAAACCATCGCCGAACCGCCAAAACCCCAACCCACACCATCCCAAACCCACTTACCGCCCTACTCCTCTCACCCTTACCCTCACCTAAACCCAAACCCCAAATTGAGGCTGAGGTTGGGTAAGATTGGGCTAGTTTCGATGGTCGACGGTGGTCGGCTGAGCTAGTTTCGTTGGTCGACGGTGGTTGGCTGGGAGGGTGACAACATTGGAAGCTGGGTTGGTGACTTAGGGTGATGACGGTGGGACCCACTAACCGGAGGTGGCTGGGTTTTCCTTTTTAATTTTTTTTCCATTTCATTTAATCTTATAATAATTGACACACGTTTAATGTGGGACCCACTAACGATTTCTGGATGACAAAGTTAAATGGCGGTGAAATCAAAATTTTGAATTTATTAGTGGTGTTAAAATAAAAGTTTTAAAATTTGTGGTGTTATAATAAATATTTGTGGTGTTATAATAAAAATTCAGTGATTTTGTGGTGTTATTTTTTAAAAAATTCTTTTTTATTATTGAATTTTCCGACGACATTTTCAGGCCAGAAAATCTTTTCCGACGCCTGAATTTCGTACAAATTCTTTTACGACGACTTTTTCCAACGGACTTCTGTCGGGAACCCATTGTTAAATGGAAAACAGGGTGTTTCCGACGGATAATTTCCGTGGAAAATAGCCTGTTTTCTAGTAGTGTTATAGGCCTGAATATTTAATATTTATTGTCCCTTTATCCGGGGCAGGTTAAGTAGGACATTAACTTTGTATGGTCTGATTTTTCCTCGAGTATAGTTTGGCTTTCTTTGGGGTGTGTGCACACTTTGATGAGGAAAATTGGTTTGGGAAATTTGTCTAAAATTGGAAATTTCATAAATTTGGAAATCTAATGGGTTGTAAAGTTTCTATTGATGAACATTACTATGTTTGGAAGGTTTAATTTTGGAATGTCTAATTTTAGAAATTGATGAATTTTGAGAAAGTCATATATTGGCATGTTTAAATTAAAGTAAATATTTCAAAAGCATGTTTTCCTATTAAAAGTATGTACATACCATGCACTTATATGTACTTAGCGTTTTTGCTAATCTGTTTTCCTTTTTGTTTTGGTTCGCCTTGTTTTCCATTATTGATAATAAGGTTTGATTTCAAGTGTGGAGTTAATTTAGTTCATGCTTCAGTTGGGGTTGTGCTCACATAGTTAGGAATTTATTATTTTATGAGTCATACAAGTTTTTTTAATTTTGGAATATTTTCAAACAATATATTATGGTTATTATAATTATTAATAAAAGTCAGTTATTTTAGCTGTCATTTTGAGTTAAGATTTATGTAACGTAATAGTAAATACGTCCAAGTCTATCCCTATATTATTTGTATACGTATTATTATAGTATCTACGTTGAGGGAGATTTGAGGGTGTTACAAGGATAGCTGCTATACGTTGAAAATGTCTCACATAATTAGGAATTTATTATTTCATGAGTCGTACAAGTTTTTTTTATTTTGGAATATTTTCAAACAATATACTATGGTTATTATAGTTATTAATAAAAGTCAGTTATTTTTCGCTATCATTTTGAGTTAAGATTTGTGTAACGTGACAGTAAATACGTCTAAGTCTATTCCTATATTATTTGTATACGTATTATTATAGTATCTACGTTGTGGGAGAATTTAAGGTGTTACAAGGATAGCTGCTATACTTTTCATCTTTTGACTTATGTCTCCAATTAACGATAGTCACCCCACTTGCTCCCACATAATAACGTACAACATACCTTCTTTTTAATACCATTATATATATATATATATATATATATATATATATATATATATATATATATATATGATATTGTTTAACCGTCGTTGAATACTCTATGGATGCAATATTGGATCTATAACTAAAATCCGTACTTATGATAGTTCAAGATGTTGTAGTGGAACAATCACTGAAATCCGCACACTTGGTAGAACAAGATGTTGTAGTGGATTAATCATTGGAATCCGCACTTCTAGTACGTAGTTTAGTCTATGGAATCTGTTATTGTAGTGGATCAATGTAAGTTGGAATCAGCTGTGTTTGGTTGTTATAGAGGTTGGTACCACTATTATTGTCTTATTGATGTTGAATGGCCTTAAAGGGAAGCTTTGTTAAAAGTTGTGCTAATGTTGTCGATCTTCCTAATCATGTTGGTTCAGCAGCCGGGGATTCCGCTGCTTCTGGTCAATTAATAGTTTTAGAATTTGATTTGAAAAGGTCATAGGCCCCGATAATACGGTGTTAGGAGCATAAATTCTGTTTTTCATTTGGTCCACGAATGAAGGATGCCTACCACCCTTTTTTAGTCATTTTCTGATATAACTGGGGGGGGGGGGGAGGGGAAAGGACATTTCTTTAGCATTCATATTTTGGGCCTAATTAAAAAGAAAAAGGTTCACTAAGGACAGCTAATTTATTTGCACTTGAAGGGGTTTTAGGTTACCTTTTTTCTTTGTATTCATCAGAATTTCATAAAGCTTTGTTATTGTAGAAAAACTCCACTTTTATGGTAATTCTAAAGGCTAACCTTTAGGTACTTGGTAAATTCCTAACAATGCATTTTGGTAAATTATAAAAATAAATATAAAATGATACTACGTATCCCTGTATTGTAATGAAACAAAAGACACTTTCAGCTGTATTTAAAAGAATTTTAATGGTATTGTATAAACTCCAAATTCCATTAACAAAGTGTGGTTCTCAATATTTTTTCTCCCTCACATGAATTTCAGTCTAACAATTCACTAGTAGAAAATGCTAAATGGCAAGCGGTTCAAACCCCCTAATGAAAACCGCTTCCTATTAAAAAAAATTGGTCTTTTTCACTAGTAGAATTTTTTTTTTTAATAGCCATAATAGGAAGCAGTTTTCGTGTTTTCTTTTTTTTGGTTTAATGCTTTAAAAAACATAAAATTGAAGATAAAAAACAAAGCCACACAAGCTCTAAACTTATTATATTTAGGGGGGTTCACGAGCTGAGTTTGCTCATGAACTACTCGATACACGGCTCGGTCAAAGCTCGGTATAGGCTCGACTTGGGTGGGTTCAACACGAACTTGGGTTCAGTTGGAGATATTAACGAGCCAATCCTGTGCTATCTTTGATTGGTTCGGCTCAAAAGCTCGTGAATAAGCTCGAATTTCGTTTGTACATTAGTAACTTTTTTTGTAATAAATGATATGTCTGTTTTATATAGTGATTTACCCCCGTCCCTTGGTCATAATTAGTAGTGTTTTTGGCTCTTTAGAGCCAATTTTATTACTAATTTGTGTTTTCTAGTGTTTTCGTAGTATTTGTTGAGTTTTGTAGGAAATTGCACACTTGGAGCATTTTCCCAAGATTATTTAGAGCAACTTCGAGCATTGGAAGAGCACGACCATCTTTCATAGCCCAAGGCCAGTTAGAGTAATCAAACCGGTGATTAAGGGCTCGATACAGGAGAAGCCGAGGCATTGGACCGAGTTTTAAAGCCCCAAAGAGGAAATCCGGATTGGGCTAAAGAATTGAAGCCCAATCATTAGTCCAAGTAGCCCAAGTAGCCTCGCCCATCCGGATAAGGCCTCGCCCAGAGGCGTGCCCAACCGGGCATGGCAGAAGAAGGAATAGGCAGCTCTTCGCCCGAGCTCGCGCCGGACCGGGCACGAGAGAAGCTTCGAGGAACAAAAAGGCGAGCCCGGCCGGGCGCGTGTCTTGGAGGAGCGTTTCCGATGATTTTTACTTAGTTTCTAATTAGGATTTTTAGGAGTTTTGTATAAATACTCCCTCCGTTTTTTTTTTAAATGCATCACTTGAGAATTTACACTATTTATATGTTACATTTGACTTAATTTTTTCACTACTATATAATTTATAAACATGGTCATGTAATATATTGTTGGATTTGTTACAATGTCTACTATCATAATATAATTTTGTTATAATTTTTACTAATATCTAATTAAAGATATTAATGGTCAAAGTTATGTCTCGACAAGTGTGAAAACTTAAGTGATGCATTTAAAAAAAAAATAGAGGGAGTACGTTTTAGTTGCTTTTGATACAATTATCTTTCTTTCATTAGTTTAATCTTCTCTTAAACTTAAACTTCTCTCTTGTTTCTCTCTCTACAACTTTTTTCCTTAATTCAACTCATTATTTCCGTTAACTTTAGTAACGATTTCTTCTCTATTATTTTCAGTAATTTAGTTTCTTTAATTCATCATGTCTTGTTTATTTGCTTTGATTAGTTTAGATTTAATTATGCTTGAGTAGTTCTCTTTCTAGGGTTTGTGGAGATACATAAATAATATGAAGGGGTAATTTATTATTGTTGATTGTCAATGCTTGATTAATTTCCTATAGATTGATTTAATGCTATGCAATTAGATTAGGCCTGGTTTAATTGTATGAGTTTTGCAATATTGATTCGAGATTCGAGAGATGAGAATTGATGTTTAGGCTTAGTTTCAATAGGCAGATTAATTTATAAATGGTTTAGTCAAGATTCTAGAGATGAGATTTAATACCGGTAGATTAACTCTTTGATTGTAATACGTAGCGAAAGCCCTTTATGATCTGACTAATTGATGCATTGATGATTGATTATTATGTTTTATCCTGGAATATTTTTTATTGGTGAACCTATATCCTAGGATTTTATTAATTGATTTCTTCCTACTTTTATCTCCCTTAGTTTATTTCATCATATCTATAATTCAGTTACTCTATAATTTAGATTATATTAATTAATTAGGAATAGGAAGACTTGTTTCCCTGTGGTTCGACCCTTCTTCTCAATCTGCATAGTTAGAGAAGCTTAGGAATTATTTTTGACTAGGTGATACGACTTTATCCTGTCAATAAATCGATTAGTAACATAAACTTTGTTTCATATTTGGGACTTAGGAGTTAAATTTAATATTCAAAGCTCTAGTTTACATTCTCGGTAAGTGATGACCGTATTCTACTCATTTATGACATGACATTTGATTTATAGCGATATCTTGTTTTCTTATAGCAAGAATGTTTAAACTGTTCCCAAATTCATACTTTCATTTTTGTATCACTATATGATACAGGCTCTTTTGGTCACATAATTAGATTTAAGTACTTTGTTTCATATTTAGGACTTAGGAGTTAAATTTAATATTCAAATCTCTAGTTTATGTTCTCGCTAAGTGCTCACCATATTCTACTCATTTATGACATGACAATTGATTTATAGCGTTATCTTGTTTTCTTATAGCAAGAATCTTTAAACCATTCCCAAATCCCATACTTTCATTTTTGTATCACTGTACGATACGAGCTCTTTTGGTCACATAATTAGATTTAAGGGTTTCTTCACATTTACAGAACTGAGCTGAACTAAACTGGATTAAACTGAGTAGAACTGAACTAAACTGAACTGAATAGAGCTGAAACAAATATTTTATGATAGAAGGAAATTAGGAGCTGATCTGAACTTAACTGAACTGAAATTAAGCTAAAGTAAACAGGCCCTGAGATATATCTTGAATAACGTAAAAATTCTAATGGAGCAATCCTTAACTATGTTTGGGTAACAATAGTAAAAAGAAAGGGAGGGGAAGGAGAAAGAGGGAGGGAAAATGTGATCTTTTATTTTCCTTCCAAAATCTCTCCAACTTAATGGAGGGATTTGGTTTATTAAAAGGGGAAGGAAATTAGATCTTTCCAATTACCTCCCTTTCCCTCCATGTATTAGGTATCCAAACAAAGAATGATGCATCATTCCCTTTCTCTTATTCCCCTTTCGGACAAGATAAGACTTTTAATAAGCCATTATTGCAATAAATCTTTAGTTATTCAATGTTAAAGTTAGGTATGGCTCCCTCTTCTTAACAAAAAAAAAAAAAAAAAAAAAAAAAAAAGCTTTGGTATGGCTAGACCTAGCAAATTGGTCATTCGGATCGGGTTTGGGTCGGGTCACTTTGGGTCGGGTATGGGTCGGGTCGGGTCGATTTAGGTTTCGGGTCAACTTCGGGTCAGGTATCGGGTCGAGTTTGCGTCATGTCATTTTCAGGTCGGGTATGTTCAGGTCGGGTCAATTTCGGGTCAAGTATGTTCGGGTCATATTCGAGTCAGGACAAATTCGGTCGGGTCATGTTCAGGTTGTTTCATTTGTGAATCAAGCTCAAATCAATATTTTTATACGAAGTATATATTTTGTTATTGTTATACTCCCCCCGTTTTTAAATACTTGCTCCACTTTCCTTTTCCGGCAGTTTTTAAATACTTGCTCCATTTCCTTATTTGAATAGTTTTTACAATATTTAATTAATTTCTCTCACCGAGTGGACCCAACAATATTAATTTCATATTTTCTCTCCTTCCATTCTCTCCACTACTTTTGGTTTTTTACAATTTTTTTATTATTCCACCAACCCCACTATCTCCATATTTTATTACTTTCTCCAATTTCTCCTAAAACTCCGCGCATGGAGAAATGGAGCAAGTCTTTAAAAACGGAGGGAGTAATAAAAACTATCAATTCAGTTTATGATCTTAACTACGGTTAAAAATGAACAATTTGAGTTAATTTTGGTACAAGACATTTTAACCTCAATTATAAGGTAACTTTTTGTTCGAGACATTACGAGTATCAGGTCTATTTGAGTCAATTTCGGGTATCGAATCTATTTAGGTCAATTTCGAGTCGGGTCAATTTGGGTGTTGAGTCAGGATCGGGTCAACTCCATTTTCGGGTCAGGTCGGGTCAATTTCGAGTTTCAGGTCATTTTCGGGTCAATGTTTTTGGGTCAACTTTGGGTCATTTTGGGTCGGGTCATCAGCTCTGATCTGGGTCAGGATTGCCAGGTGTAGGTATGGCTTGGGTTTGCATACGTGTTGCATAGCATAAAAATGGCTTGACCCAACACAAACTCGCCACAAGCTTGACATAGCATGAGACTTCCCATGAGTTGTGCTTCTGCTTAAATATCTTCTGTAAAAAAGTTGGCACAAGCCCAACACGAGCATAATAGGCTAATGAACATGCTAACCTACTTCACAAAATATATATAAATTACTAAGAGGGTCCACTAACACATCACTATTCAATTCGGCACAACGTGTGGATTGGGTTATGCACGATCTTTCTTTATTAATGTCAACACGAGCTAAAGATTTTGATGCTAAAATGAGGTTAAGGGGATAATTCTCTAGTTTAATTACTTTGTAATTTTATATATAATGTGGCTATTAGCCATAGATTAAAACTAGTATAGCACTCGTGCGACGCACGGCTTACAAATCTTGATACTCATATTCATTTCACAAAATTTTAAAATAAAATGATTTAATGAGTAATAATGAATTTACTTATAAATATGTCTTAATCATATTTTTTTAACCTCAAAATAATGATATAAAATGTACTACTTAAAAACAACTTTTTTTTTTATTCTTAAATTGTATGGAAAGATTTGAAAAATAATTCAACTCAATGAACTAACAATCAATACGCACATTATGTCATATTTTTGCCCTCATTTGTACTTGCGCCACTGGCCACCTCATTTTAAACGGGGGGATTTTTCTGTGTGGCTGGTCACACTGTGTGGCCGGGGTTACTCGAGTTACTCGGTCAGGGATTACTTGAGTTTCTTCTGACCGAGTAACCCCTTAAATATCCCCTGACCGAGTAACTCGTAACCCCTAACCGAACCCTCGAGTAAACCCCTGACCGAGTAATTGGAGTAATCACTAATCAAGTAACTCCTCGAGTAACCCCTAACCGAGTAACCCCTAACCGAACCCCTCAAGTAACTCATGACTGAGTAACCCCTGACGGAACCCCTTATGTAACCCCAAAATTAAATCCTGACAGAGTTACTCGAGTAACCCATGACCGAGTAACCCTTGACCGAGTACCCCCTCGAGTAAAACCTGACTGAGTAACCCCTTAAGTAATCCATGACCGAGTAATTAACCCCTGACCGAACCCCTCAAGTAACCCCTAACCGTACCTCTCAAGTAAACGTTGACTGAGTAACCCCTAACCGAGTAACCTCTTAAGTAACCCATGACCCACTATTTAACTAACTCCTGACTGAACCCCTCAAGTAACTTCTGACCGAACCCCTTAAGTAACGCTTGACCAAGTAACTCGAGTAACCCCTGCCACACGATGTGGCCAACCACATATAAAAATTTCCTTTTAATTGACTATTTCTGTCCTCTAACTTAATACGAAGTATATTTTTGGAAAAGTTTACCATTATAATAACAATATGATCATTATATATTGTACTTCATACATCACAAATAATTTCGAATCTTTTTTCTCCTCTATGGCCTCTAAAAACAATTAATGTTTAACATGAAACTTTTAAAAATAGGATTTTTTTATCCCATCACTTACTATCTTAATTTTATTACATGATGAATTCACCTGATCATCACCACACACCTATTGCACCTTCTACAACCAAAAATCTACAAAGCCTCTTACTTAAAGCTTAGTATGAAGTATAATTTTTTTTTTCCCTAAAAGTTGAACCTCAGAATGATGTTTAGGCTTATCAATTGTTTGATTATTTGTCTTTTTTTTTTTAATTATATATAATCATTTTATATTTTTATTGCATATATATAATAGTAAATAAAATAAAATAAAAAATATACAAGCATATAAGAGAAAAAAAAATGCATATCATTTTTACATATCATCGGTGACGACATATACAAAATCTACAAAATGGAGTAATTAACCCCTATGACACTAACAAACTAACCCCTATCATATTGATATAGTAACTTCTAAGCTCTGTTCACTTCACCTTATATTTGCTGAACTAAACTTATATTTGTTGATCTTATATTATTTTTACTGAGCTAAAATTAATATTATCGAGGTTAATTATAACCTTTTAACACATATCGAAAGAAAATAACTACTTCCTCCGTTTTCCTAATTAATTTTTAAGTAAATATGAATGTACAATTCCCAAAAGTGCATAATTTTCATATTTAATTAGGAAATTTCAATTAAATTATATTATTAACTATTGTTAACAACTCATAAATAACTAAATAGCATAATATGTGTAGAAAACCCAAAATTTAAAAAATTCAAATGGAATTTAATTTCAAAGCAATGTTAAATAGAATAGCTTAAAAAGGAAAAAAATTTGACATCATACTTGCATTTGGAGGGAAAAAATTAAATAAGAAAGTGACACGTAAGCAGTAATGATGTCAGCGGTTGTTATTTTAGTATATATATAGATATAAATATAGATAGATAGATTTTATTTAGCTAGATCAAATACTATACAACAATTAGCTAAGGTAGTGTAACGCTAAGCTAGCTGTATTTTCATGTATAAAAAAAAGACTTTTTTTTTTTTTTTAGGGAAGAAAAAAGGACTAATTTCCTTCCTCCAGGGAAGACTTAAAAGTAATTGGCTTGATGAATTCATCACGTGAGAATGTCGTTAGTGCCCAGGAAATGCTAGTATGAGGGAGCCCCAGTCGATCAGCCTGATCGACCGAAGGATGTAAATCAGGCCTTTTTGTGGGCTCCATTTTGTCATAAAAATTAATATAAGGCTCTGTTCTCTTCACCTTATTTTTGCTGAACTAAAATTATTTTTACTGAAACAAAATTATATTTGCTGAACTTAAATTATTTTTACTGAACTTAAATTAATTTTACTGAACTGAAATTATTTTTGATGAACTGAAATTATTTTTACTGATTTTCTATTATAATTCTTCTTTAAAAAACTAAATTTTACTGAACTGAAATTATTTTTAGTGAACTGAAATTAATTTTACTGAACCGAACTTATTTTTACTAAAATGAAATTATTTTTACTTAATATTATTTTATTAAAATGAAGAGAACAGGGCCTAATAGAGCTTTGTACGGTATTTTAAAGTAAGAATGTAACGGAAATGATTTCGACGTTAGGAACGGAGTAAATAAATCATTTCCCAAAATTTAATCCATGGAAAATAGAAAAAAATAGCTAACACTATCATCTAGAATTCCAGATCTTCATCGCACCAGTTTACTCCTTCCCAGTTCGACAGATGACAGAGTAGCAGTATGCCTATTACATTTGCTTGGCTATTTGGTGGATCTATTAATGTTTGTTTGGCTATTTGGTAGATCTGTTAATGTTTGTAGTGAAATCGGTAATTTTTATTTACCGGAATAAGGAATTACGGAGTACATTTTATAGTAGAAATTGATGTTGTATTATCAATTTTTTTTTTTTTTTGGATTCAGTAGCCATTGATCAAGCTAGTCTTTTAGGGATTTTTCGTTTCGATTGATGAGATACCGGAGTCTTGCGTGTGAATTAATTGACTGACTAAAAATTTTGTTCGTCGGATTTATTGTTTTAAACTTGTTTTTTGCAGTAATTGTTTTTGTAAATCTGCTCGAATCATGGCAAATGTAAATGGGTTTATGTTAATTATCCAGATGCAGTAACATGCATCAATTACAAAGAATTACAAATTTACAACTCCGCCGTATCACGAATTCGACAACAATTGATCGGAATCGGAGTATCCTCGAATCTCTTTGCTAACGAATTTCGTGTTATCAACCGGAAATGCTGCAGAATTAATGGTTCCCGAATTGCTCGGAGAAGATGAAGTTCGAACTTGGGTTTACCAAGGAAGAGGAAAAGGGAAAGTGAAGGAAAAGGAATATTTGTGTTCTGTTAACCAAGTTCAAACGGAAGGGTAACGACATTATTTGGCATGTTATTTTGCTCTATAAGGAAGATCTACGTAAAATTACATATTTACCCCTTACTTTACCCTTCAAAAGACGAATGTACCCCTATATTTGCTTCCCATGTCAATCTGGCTGATCAACATGTAGTTCCCAATAAACTTCCTTCATCTAGAATCATCCCATGCCATTCTTTAGAGGTTTATAATTAGATCTGAAAAGTTCAGATTAGACTAGACTCTAGAAATTCCAAACTTGAACATCTTATTTCAAAGCAAAATAATAAAGCCTTACTTCTTTCAATATTTAGGATCTATCATCAAAAAGATGGGGAATTGGATGGATGGATCCTTATATATATCAGTTGAATGATGGATCGGATGGTAAACAGACGATGGATCGGGTGACAGTTGACTTAGGGCTCTACCGGAATCAGAGTGATTCGTCTCCCATTTTATGCACCATCCACCTTTGACCTTTCACCCATTTAACCCAGATTCCCGTTAGTTTAAAGCTGGTGGAGCGAGCAGGTAAATGGATATTCATTTTAATTGCCATCCCTGGTATTATGTAATTTCGATCGAGAGCAAATTAAGTAAAATACATATTGATAATTGCATCAAACTTAGGGTCTGTTTTGATTTAATGAAATGAGCTGAACTGAATTGAACTTAACTTATTGGAGCTGAACTAAACTAAACTGAACCGAGTATTTTATGAGAGAAGGAAATTAAAAAATGAACTGAACTGAATTTATTGAAACTGAGTTGAACTAAACTGAATTGAAAATAAGCTGAAGAAAACAGGTCCTTAATTGCTATCGTATTAACACACATTATTACTACATATATATTTCAAAACCTAAGGGGGCATTAGTTTCCATTATAAGTTTATTAGACATTATTTTAACACCTGCATGATATAATGCAGCTTATTGAAGTCTTAGTACAGTGCTCCTTGGTTCGATCAAGTAGATTAATTATATAATCAAATGACTATTTGAGTAACCTACTTAATTTCTAGAGGATTTTCATTCTTTAAAAGCAGAGTTAGTACAATCAAAGCAGGCACCAAGATAAGCCAGTTTGTCACCGTGGTCCTTGATTTCAGCAGCTGCTGCAGCACCGGTTACGCTGTCGTAGTAGCGACAAGCACTGCCGGAGGCATCCAGTTTTTCTTCTATTTCACCCCACTCCCTCTTTTGGAGGACTTCAAGTAACCCAGCTTCAACGTACACCTATAGAAAAGTACTCAGTAGTTTTCCAGTTTTTTGCTTTAAATTATCAAAATCAACATGATTAACAAAATTTCGATTACTTTTTTGTTCATGATTCTATCTAAATTACATTAGGTTCAAAATCATAAAGCCAGGCCAAAAATTGCAAAACTACACTAAATGAGCCCTAAATAATTTTTTTTACGTACTTAATTAATTGATACTCTCTTTGTCCCTTGATGTTTGCCCCTTTTTTTTTTAGTTCATCCTTTTGATTTTGCTCAATTCTACTTTTTGTTGTAACCCCTTACTCTCACAATCAATCCATTGGACATGTTCGGCAAAATATAATTGTGAAGGTACCTGTTAGCTGTGTAGGTAACTGTTAGCTATGAAAATAGATAATTTAGGTTTGAGTGTTTGGTAAAGTAGTGATTAACTAGCTGTTACATATAAAAAAGTAATATTTTTTTACAAAAAACTATAAATTAAATTTTCTACAGCTACCTCTAATTTCAAAACCTAATATTTATAACTTCTGATAAAAGCTACCTCTACCATTGAAAGCTATCCAACCACTGCATTGCCAAACATTAAAATATTTTGTTTAGTAGTTATTTGACTGGTTAAACCATTAAAAACTACCTAAAAGCTACTTAAAAGCTAGCGGCAAACACGCCAAACTCTACCACTTTTTTCTTTTATCAACTCTTTTCAACCAAGTACACCTATATATGGGGCAAAAAAGAAGGGATGGAGGGAGTATTTGAATTTAAAAAGCATAATTAAAAACAATACTTTATCATTAGGTTCTATTGTTTTAGACTTATTTTCAGTTCAATACAGCCCACTTCAGTTCATTAGTTTACTCCAAATTATTACATTTTAGTTTAGCCCACCCTCAAAAAGAACATGCTTTTTTTCAACCAACAGCAAAACATACCTTATGTTCAGCTGAGTTCTGGGACTTGTACCAAGCCAAGAGCCACCCAAATTGAGGAACATCCTTATCATAGTAACCATATATCACCGCGGCCTTGCAGCCTGCAATAGCCGGGCCAGGGCCATACCCCGGAATCTTTGGAAAAGACGGAGCCCTGTGTACAAACGCACCACTACCATGCCCGCCAATAGTTATAGGAGGTTTCTCTATGAAATGTCCAAACCACTCTTGAGTTGTGTTGAGCATAATTTGCTGCCCCTTAACATTCATCACAGCTCCTGCAACCGTAGCGAGCTGTCTTACCTTACCATTGTCCTTGTTCTCCAGCAAGGTTTGTGCCTCCTTCACCACCTCGTTGATTGCTGTCATCTCTTTATCCGTAAACCGGATTGCACCGTGCATTTGTTGCTCCGACGCCATTAGAGTAAAGGTTAGTTCGTTGTGCTTTGTCTATATGATCAACTAACTTTGCTGTCACTAATTGTACATACATATGTAATTATGTGTACATTGATAAAGTTGATCGAGGAAATGGTAAATATTTTTGAGTGGCAAAATGCAAAAGAATAAGAATTCAAATTAGTGGAGAATAATAATAATTCATGTTCTATATATATTCTCTTTTTATCATGAAGCAATTTTATTCGTATAATATACACGTGCATTCAGCATACTTGTTTAATTTTTTTTACAACATTATAATATTAAAGAGAAAATTATATTCGATAAACTATGTATGTAGAAGAATTATATATTTATATCTTGTTGTTGTCATTCACTATAGTTTAATCTGGCTATTGTGATTCTGATTGTTCTACGTAACCATAACAACAACAATAATAATAGACGTTCATGTTCTGTGATATTAATATTGTACAGGATGGTAACAACATCGATATGAATAGGTAACCGAGTCGGACCTTTGCATTTGGATCACCAATACCATTTATACCAACCCATTGTCCATATCAACCTACTTTGCTTGCCACCTGAAGACCTACTTTCGGTAACATGGACATCTACCTCCCACTTGATAAGACACCCACTTGATAAGACAACTATGTGGCAGTGTGGCACCATCTTAGATTCTTAGGGAATTCTATAAATACCCAGGCATATAGATTCCCTCCCTGATAAGACACAACTTTTTAACCTAAACACCCTTAAACCACCTTTATATTCTTATAATCTTAAGTACTGATTTTAGCATCGGAGTTGTTATCCTTAGACTAACTCCGAAGGAAGCTAAGTTGAATGTGCAAGTATCCAGTTTGACAATAAATCATTACCGGCCAGATACAAGTTACTAGAGTACAGAACACCCGAGATAAATATGATATTATATAAGCATATTGATATAATATTATAAGAATTATATCATATGTGATATATATAATATTGTGATACCGAATAATTGTCTATTGTTACGGGATAAAATTAGATAAATAATAGATACTTCGTCTGTTTTGTTATAGTTGCAACACTTCTCTTTTCATGATTGCCAATGCATGTTTTAATCGTTAATATCTTTGATTACCAATATGTAAAAATTATAAATTTTAGATATTAAAATTGTACAAATCGAGACGAATCTAACAAGATCTCACATGACTATATTTTTATTTATGTATAAATCGTTAAAGTGAAATACATGAATAATGTAAAAGTCAAATAGTTGCAACTATAAAAAATGGAGGAAGTTTATATTACGGAGTATTAGAAGATGGTGTAACCATTAACCAATAATATTAGATAGAGCCGGTGATTGATATGATTTTGGGATGACTTATGATGTGGACTCTTTCTCTTTTTTAGTGATAGGTGCGGACCTAGCCCGTAGTAGGCAACAGGTCGGGTTTAAGATGTTATCTTTCATCTAGCATTGAAAGAATATAAAAAACCCTACATCACAAATATTCTATCTAATCACCTTAATATATACGTAGTATATTTTTCTCTCTTGTTTCTCAAGTCGGCAAACCACTCACTACGCTCTCTACGAAACAAGTGAACAACCATCTTCAAAAACTAACATCTAGCAAAAGGCTTAGAATCATAGACCTTATTAGGGCCTTGGATCTACTGATGCTATCACTTTCTTATTCTTCTTCCAAAAAATTTCGTGTAATTTTGCTGGATTTAAGAAGAATAATGGTGACAATTTGCTGGTGAAAGAGGTCGTTACTATTGCTTAATCTTCATTGAACAAGGAATTGATGGTGTTACTAATGCTTGCTTTGCTGTTAATGAAATAAACAATGTATTAGGGCTCGTTTGGCATTACTGGTTTTCTGTTTTTTGATTTTTTGTTTTTCAAAATCATATGATACATGTCATAAAATGAATCAAAAATTATTCAAAATTATTAAAAATATGATAATTTTGAAAACTAAAAACAAAAAAGTGGAAATAATTTTTCTTTTTTCCTATTTTTGGTTTTTTGTTTAAAAAAAAAAAAAAAAAAAAATGAAAACCAAAAACAATGCCAAACAAGTCCTAAAGGTTTTTTTTTGAAATCTGATTTTATTGTTAGTTACCGTACAAATCTACATGGTTAGTTTTTTTTTTCATTTTTATTTTATTTTATACGGAGTAACAAATAAAAATTTTAAGTTTGTAAGTTCGGAAGACAACTACAATTACAACAAAAAATTTCAAGTAAGTAATAATAGATAAATTAGCAAAAATGGTAGACACGCGAGACTCAAAATCTCGTGCTAAAGAGCGTGGAGGTTCGAGTCCGAGCTTGCTTGAATGCGTTCGGGAGATACCTTAGCTTACCAGACCCCTCATCCTTAAAGCCCTGTCTTCCCAATAGGAATCGACTCAACAACTGATCATCGGGAATTAAATTGGGTCCATGAATCTAAGAAATAGTGAGAATTCTTAATCTCTCTCAATATCTCTCTCACTAATACTCTTATTAATTTATTAAAAATCAGTAACTTTGATGAAGTAGTTTGTTTGATGAATTAAGGTTTTTATAGATTCTTTAAACCATGTGATTGGAAGTACCAAAGTATATTAAGTGCATTAAATAATAAGTGAGAGAAAAAGAAAAAAGAGAATAAATAGTGTGCTCATAAATATTTGGCACAAAAAATCTGAAATTTTTATCGTACGTGGAGGCGGATGCACCATGCTCCGTGCATCCGGTTTTCTTTAAAAAACAGGCGGAATGAATATATAGTTGTTCAATATAGAACATATAGTTGTTTTGTAAAAAAACATATAGTTATTTATAAAGAACATCACATATGGTTGTTTTGTAATGAACATATATATAGTTGTTTTATAAAGAACATAGCTATTTTGTAAAAAAAACATCCAGCTTTATGTTCTTTATATATATCTAAAGAACATCCGTAATATTATTAAAGAGCATGATAATATAATGTAATGAATATTATTTTTATTCAACAAAAAAAAAAACAAAAAGAACATAATAGTATTTTTTAAAGAACATCTAGCTTTTCAATCTTTAAATGAATAATTTGTACCATAATTGAAGAGTTTTGGTAATTATTTCCCAATCTCAATTTAACTTCACTTGTTTGAATTTTTTAGAGAGAGGAATAAAAATCTTAGAGAGAGCAATAGAAAATTAATAGAGAAAAAGAAATTCTTCTGATAGAAGACGATAGATGCGCATTTAGATCGAGTTTCGTGGTGCTTTTGATCATTGTTTTGTTAATGGAGTGATTTTTAATGAATGTAAATATGTGGATTTGTTAATCAAAGAAAAGGTAATTTTGAATGAAATTTTGTATTTATTTTTCTTTAATTGTGTTACTTTAGATTTGAATTAGAATATATTTTGTAATCACATAATTCATTGTTTATTTTTCATTTTGAAATTTGATGAATCTGGATAGATGTTGAATTTGAGAATAATGTGATAAAGCTTGAAGATGATGTTCTTTATAAGATAGTGTTATGTTTATTTCTTTAATCTTTACAATTATATAACATATTCTTTTCACTTTAACTAGATGTTCTTTTCATTTTAGCTAAATGTTTTTTTACATTTCTATACAATGTTGTTTCCGCTCTTTTTTTTTTGGAATGGATGCACCATGCGCATGGTACATCCACCTCCACGAACCACTAATTGAAAACAATCAATAAAAATTGAGGATTAAAAATATTTGGCACAAAAAAGCAGTATAAATTGATGATAATTTGGGGATTAAATTAGAAGAATGAGGTTGAAATTGTAAAAAAAATCACTTATTAAAAGGGAAAAGATTCTACCAATGGGACTTTAATTTTAATTTACCAAAAAAGGAATAGTGGACTATAATAAAAGGACGGATGGAGTAAAATAAAAAGAATTTAAGTTCATAAAAAATAAGGTAAATTAGGGATTTTATAAAATTAATTGATTATACTTTTATTGGATACATTCATACATTTATAGAAGTGTACTATTATTAATATTCCGATTAATTGTACGAAGACATTTTTTGCTTGAATATGACGACATATAATTTATTTCTTTGATTTGGCTCAGATCTCTACACCAATAATTTAATGATTGAATTTATATCATATAAATTGTTAGGGCCTATATTTAGTGTACATATCATATAGCTAACGGGCCTATTTCATGTGCCCTAATTATTTGTATAAATACACTACTCTACACTCTAATAAAAACTACGGAATTAGTCGTACTCTGATTATTCTCTCTTTACTCTGCAATCTGGGTCTATTCAGCTTAGTGTTCTGGTGTATGTTGATGATTTAATAATTTCTGGTAATGATTCTTCTGCGATTTCAACGTTCAAGTCATATTTGAGTGCCTGTTTTCATATGAAAGATTTGGGTGTTTTGAAGTATTTTCTTGGTGTTGAGGTTGCTCGTAGTCCGGAGGGCATATTTCTGTGTCAACGGAAATATACACTTCACATTATTGCAGAGTCTGGTCTGTTAGGTGCTCGTCCGGCAGGTACCCCTATTGAGCAGAATCATACTCTGGCAAAATCAGAGTCCTGTTTGCTTTCTGATCCAGAGCAGTATCGGCGACTTGTGGGTCGTCTGATTTATTTGTCTTTTACTAGACCGGATTTGGCATACGCGGTGCATATTTTATCTCAATTTATGCAACAACCGCGATAGGACCATTGGGAAGCGGCTCTTCGTACAGTCCGGTACTTGAAGGGATGTCCGGGTCAGGGAATTCTTTTGAGTTCTGATTGTGATCTACATATTACAGGTTGGTGCAATTCAGATTGGGCGGGTTGTCCCTTGTCGCGTCGTTCCATCACTGGCTGGTTAGTATTTCTTGGTGCTTCTTCCGTATCCTGGAAGACTAAGAAACAGGACACTCTGGCCAAGTCTTCTTCAGAGGCCGAATTCCACTCAATGTCTAAAACTACTGATAAGTTGAAATGGTTGAAGGCTCTTCTTCTAAGTTTGGGTGTTTCGCATCCCCGTGCTATGAGTTTGTTTTGTGATAATCAATCTGCTTTGTATATTGCGAAGAATCCGGTTTTCCATGAGCGTACAAAGCACATTGAGGTGGATTGTTATTATCTTCGTGATGCGATTCAGGATGGTCTCATTAGTCCATCTTATGTGAAGACAACGGATCAATTGGCGGATTTATTTACCAAGGCTTTGAGTAAAAGTCAATTCATGTATTTACTTGGAAAGTTGGGCATTTGTGACTTGCATGCTCCAACTTGGGGGGGGGGGGTGTTAGGGCCTATATTTAGTGTACATATCATATAGCTAACGGGCCTATTTCATGTGCCCTAATTATTTGTATAAATACACTACTCTACACTCTAATAAAAACTACGGAATTATTTTCGTGACATAAATTGATTTTTTTTTTTAATAATCTAAATTGTTTTGTACAATAATATGCTAAATTTTGTGAGGATCTTAAGGTACCAAATCCAACAACACAGTTTAAAGGAAATGAATAACCATTGTTTTCTAATAGAAGCAACGGATGATAAAAACTCCTAGCATGATCAACGCACAATGCCGTAGTCCGTGACACTAAACCATAAGGAGTTGTCCTGTTGGCGCTGCGCGAATGTCATCCCATACTCTCCCACCAAACTAGGGAACACCGATTAAGGCCCTCTTCACTTCACCTTATTTTTGCTGAACTGGAATTATTTTTGTTGAACTGAAATTATTTTTACTAAATTTCTATTATATTTCTTCTTTAAGGTTACTGATTTTTAATAACCTGGAATTATTTTTATTTTTACTAAACTAAAATTATTTTTATTTTTACTGAACTGAAATTATTTTTTACAGAATATTATTTTTTTAAGGTGAAGTGAACAGGGCTAACATATGTAGGTAAGTTTTAATTTTTTTGGCCTTTCGTCGAATTTTACAGGTTTACCTTGATTCTTTGAGGAGTCGATCGAAATAATATGAAAATTCTAATGAAGTCTTATGACTTTTGACTATCACAATTTTTTTTAAATGGACGGCAGAGATTATTTTTTTTTGATTTATTTTTAATTAGTAATTTTTATTAAAAAAAAATTAGTAATTTTTACTAAAAAAAATAAGTATCATTGGTAAATTGGGGAGATTGTTAATTAAAAATAAGTATCACCCTAGCCCGTGCTATCTCCATCACAGAAGAAATGAAAAGGGGTCCGCTTTGAAATCGTCCGCCCTGCCCCCACAACCCCTTGGGGTTATCCTGCACTTGGAAGAAGGTAATTTTAATTAAAAAATAAGTATCATTGGTAAATTGGAGAGATTGTTATATACACTTGAGTGCACTGTACACCCATGAGTATTTTGCTCCCATTTTGATGGTTGTTTTCATTTAATTATCAAATAAAGAGAAAAAACTAACCTTGAGTTAGCTTGATGTACGGTGCACCAGGGCGTATATAACAAATTCTAGGTATATTGTACAGGAAAGATGAGAGCACTAATGGAGCCGAACATAGCAAGATCATCTAATAACTCATAAAACCTTATAAGTCTTCTCATATCCTTCCTTGAGCCATGTTACAATTTTCCTTTAAATTCGAGTGTCATGTTCTTTTATAGTATTATCTGATTCAATTGATGAAAATGACCCTTTACTTCTTTGGATTCTTCAACTTACTCCGTTGAAGTTTTAGAAAGTTTTCCAATAGTATTTAATCAATGTCAAATTAATTAAAAATCATTTTTCTAATTTCTACCACACAATATTTAATTTTCGAAATTTAAAAATGAATTTTAGAAATTAAATAAAAAAAGATTTGTAATAAATTTTGGCATTTAAGGATAAATAAAAAATAACGATGACATGTAAAATTTCAGCCAATTATAGTGTGCCATTTAGTTTTTTTTTAAAGGAAGTAATGAGTTTGAAAAGAAATTCATGTTTGGGTGCTTGTTATATATGGGTATAAAGTATTGCTGATCATTGGTAAATTCGGCATAACACTGTTCATAAGCGCTCGTGCTAGTTGAAGTTTTAGTTTGTAAACGTTTTCTCGGTTTTTTACTAATTAATGTGGGGTTTTTTTTAAAAAAAAAATTAAGTTGATGTTTTTGTAAATATGTGTATACGAATGAGAATTATAGAGAATTGTATTTTGTAATTATAAATGAATGTTGCATGAGGACATTACTTAGCCTTGTTTTGATAAGAATTAAAGTTGTTTTTTTTTGTACAGTTGTCATTTGTAGTGAGAGGCCAAAAAGCGAATCTGGTTCCTTTTTTTTCCTCAAAAAAAAAAAAAAAAGGATGTCTATAATATCTTGCCATGCCTCACAATGAGCATCATAAATAAATAGTTGCATAAATAAATTAGACAAGTAATGATAAATTTACCCGAATATTTGAAGTGATTTTTTAAGTGGTCTCTTGATTTTCTTATGTGATCTTTCTTTTTGAGTGATTTTTCTTCTTTTTTGAAAACTTTCTTAAGTGGTATCTCTCTCTTGCTCTAGCATTTAATAACTCTTTTTCCTAAGCTAATTTTTTTTAAGTGGTCTTTCTTAAGTTGTCTTTTCTTGTTTATATTAAGTGACCTTTCTTAAGTGATATATTTCAATTGTCTTTCATAAGTGGCCTCACTCTCTCTAGTCTATTAATAGGTCATTTCTTAAGCTATAATTGCCTTGATTTTCTTAAGTGATTTTTCCTTAGTGGTCTCTCTCTCTCTCTCTCTCTCTCTCACACACACACACACACACACACACACACACACACACACACACACACACACACACACACACACACACACACACACACACACACACACATTTTAGAAAACCTTTTACTAAGCTAATTGTGTTTTTCTAAGCTAAATGCCTTAATATTTTAAGTGATCTTTCTTAAGTGACCCTTCTCTCGCTCTTTCACTTCTAAGCTAATTGCCTTGATTTTTTTATGTGATCTTTCTTAATTGGTCTCTCTTCTCTTCAAAGCCAATTGAGCCTATAAATGATTTTTCTTAAGTGGTTGCTTTTTTTTTCTCTCTCTCTTAAATTAAGATAGTTGTCTTGATTTTCTTAAGTGATCTAATTTTTTAGTGGTCTTTTTTTCTCTTGCATTTTATGAAGCCTTTTTCCTAAGCTAATTTCGTTTTCATAAGCTAGTCCCCCTAAATTTCTTAGGTGATGGATCTTTCTTAAGTGGTCTCTCTCACTAATGGTTTCTTTCTTTCCATCTCCTAAGTTAATTGCCCTAAGTTTCTCTCCTAAACTAATTGCCCTGATTTCTAAGTTATCTTTCTTTTCTTTAGTGATCTTTATTCTTGAATGATTTTTCTTTTTAAGTGATATTTCTTAAGTAGTCTCTCTTTCTTTTTAAGCATTCTAGTAACTCATTTTACTAAGCTAATTTTTCTTATTTTCATAAGTAATCTTTCAAGTAGCTTAGTTTCCCTCTTTTTGTTAAGTGATCTTTCTAAAGTGGTCTCTCTCAAATAATTTTTCTTAAATGCTCTTTCTTTCTCTCTCTCTCTCTCTCTCTCTCTCTCTCTATCTCTCTCTATCTCTCTCAAGTGATCTTTCATATTGATCTCTCTCTCTCTCTCTCTCTAGTAGGTCACTTCCTAAGCTAATTGCCCTGATTTTTATTTTTTAAGTGGTTTTTCCTTAATGGTCTCTCTATCTATCTCTCTCTCTCTAATTTTAGTAAATCTTCTTCTAAGCTAATTGTGTTTTCCTAAGCTAATTGCCTCAATTTTCTTCAGTGATCTTTCTTAAGTGGCCTCTCTCTCTCTCTCTCTCTCTCTCTCTTCTAAGATAATTGCCTCAATTTTTGTATGTGATCTTTCTTGATTGGTCTCTCAACTCTCCAAAGCTAATTGACCTTTATTTCATAAATGATTTTTCTTAAGTGCCTTCTTTCTCTTTTAAGATAATTGCCTTGATTTTCTTAATTTATCTTTTGCGTAGTCTCTTTTTTTCTCGCATTTTAGTAAGCCTTTTTCCTAAGCTAATTGCGTTTTCATAAGCTAATTGTCCTCATAACTTTCTTAGATGATGAATCTTTCTTAAGTTGTCTCTCTCTCTCATGGTTTCTTTAGCTCCCTCTTCTAAGCTAATTGCCTTAAGTTTCTCTCCTAAACTAATTGTCCTTAATTTCCCTAAGTTTTTCCTAAACTAATTGCCCTGATTTTCTTAAGTTATCGTTCTTCTCATTAATGATATTTCTTCTTGAGTGGTCTTTCTTCTTGAGTGATCTTTCTTTTCTTGAATGATTTTTCTTCTTAAGTGATATTTCTTTAGTGGTCTCTCTTTCTTTTTAACATTTTAGTAACCTTTTTATTAAACTAATTTCTCTTATTTTCATAAGTGATTTTTTAAAAGTGGTCTCCCTCTTTTTTAAGGGATTTTTCTTAATTGGTTTCTCTCAAATAATCTTTCTTAAATGTTCTCTCTCTTTCTCTTTCTCACTCTCTCTCTCTCAGATGTTATTTCGTAATTGATCTTTCTCTTTCTCTCTCTCAAGTGATTTTTCTTTAGAATTTAACTTAAGAAAATGTAATTAGCTTAATTGGTCCAATAATGAGCCTTTTTCCTAAGCTAATTACTCTTATTATCTTAAGTGATCTTTCTCTCTCTGATAATAATAATAATCACAGAATCCCATGCCGGCCACAGATGGATATTTAACTCAAAGTTCTACAACAATAACTTCCAAATAAAACAATTAATAAAGAACACAAAAGGTTATCACAATATTATAAATATATAAGCTTGTAATAGAACACTTCCTTTTTAAATGTTACATGATCAATTTAGTACTATCACTTCTAAAAATCTATCCTTCAAAAGATACTTTAATTTGTTCACTATACATGGACAATGGAGTGAAGCTTGTCAAAAAGCATGGCACACAATGCAAGGAGCTGATTGACGAGCCTGAAAATTGAATAATAGGCACAGAAACTTCATCCTCAAATAAATCATATGACTTGCCATCAAACAAGGAACAATCAATATCACAAGTTCCATTCGAATTATCAAGTTCCTCATCAGATTGGTCAACAAATGAATCATGCATTACATAATTATTGACTTCAATTTCCGCTTCCATAACTTCCTCATAGTTAAGTGACTCAACCTCAATAAGTTCCTCTTCCTTTTTCCCCAAACTTAGCGTGTTACCACTAGGGTCATTAGGATTCAAGGTTGCATCATCAAAATTATCGGTTCCTAGGTCACATACAAGATTAGCTAATTGTCCAATCATATTTTCTAAGGAATCTAACCGCGCATTAGTATCCCTTCCAAATTGTTCCACAAGATTGGCTAAGGAAGAATTAGAAACTTGATCATGCATGGGGTAATATATGTATGAAGAATCAAAATTTAGCGGAGAAACTTGGTGGAAAATCAGAAATAAAAGCAGATGAAGGATACTCAAATGAATATGCAATAGTAGAATCATAATCATTCACTCCCTGTAAACCATAAGTTCCTTCATATAAGTCAGAACAGTGTTGAGTTCCTGCATATAAATTATCAGTAGTTTCCAAAGGAACTTGAACAAATCTGCTCTTATTTTCTTCCACTTCTTTAAGGCGTTGGATCTCTATAAGCCTTGCAAAGACATTGGACATAGCCATATAACCAGCCTCTGAAGTTTCCTCATCATCTTCATCTTCATTGATTTGGGAATTTATATTTCTCGCCATCTCAAGGAGTTCCTGTTCTTCTTCTAAAAACGAATCCATGTTATCGTACCCTAAAAAAGTAAACAAAAAGGATCAATTTCTTAAATTAGATAGCAAAATAATCACATTCCCCGGCAACGGCGCCAAAATTTGATGCGGTGTCGAAACGCACACAAATTAATAATAATTACCCTAAGACTACTAACTTGTAATTAGTGGAAGTATGGGTCGATCCGACGAAGAATGTGCTTGCAAATAACTAAGAATAACAAAGACTCAAAACAGTAAAAGAATGATTGGGGGGTGTTTAAGGATAAAGATAAACTAACAACTAGGAACTTAAACTAATAAGAACAAGAACAGATAAGGAACTTGAGATACTCAGCAACTACATATAGAAATCCACCATGCAAATGTATAATCACGGACTTATTACTTAACCCTTTAGAATAGCTTGACTTATGGAACAAGTTCCTCTGTTTTCCCTTAGTAATGGTTAGATCCCGTACGACTTTCACTAACCCTAACCAACAGATAACCCCTATACTACGAGCAAGGAATTTAACTTGATGACAGCATTAAGAACTAGGAAAACATCAGGCCAAGACAACCACAACACTCCGGAACTTACGAGATTTGGCCTCGATCAAGAATTAATTTTCAATTAATGGAGTGGATGATGAGTGTCATTTCTAACACTATTTTATATATATGTTCCTTAGATTTTGGATAAGTTCCTTTAGCATTTTAGTGTTTTTATTTAGGTTTTTGATATTTTGTGGCTTATTTATCATTTGTGTGTTTTGATAGGTTATTGAGTGGTTTTAGAAGGTAAAAAGATCAACCAAATGAAGGAGTCAATGCGGAGCACAATTGGAAGTTCCTGTCGAGGAACTTGAGAAACAGACGGAGATGAAAACAGCTTGCTGGGCACGTTTTGTTCGTCTAGGTTCATTAAATCCACGAATTTGGGAAATCTTGGGGAATAATTCACAAGATCTACAGCTGTTGGAAAAGATAAATATGAATGAAAAGAAGATCTTATCAATTGGTTAAGATATGGAAGAGATATATTTTTCACAATTTTATCTAATTACTTTCCTTATCTTTGAAAGATTCCCAATTATCTCTTAGCCTATTTAAAGCCACGAAATCATAGAGAAAACAAGCCAGACACTGAAGAAGAGACGAGAGTGAAGGGAGGCTTCACTTCAAAACCCTTCTAGGGTTAGGAGTCGTTGGTCACTCTTCGTGATACATTGCAGCGAAGGAATTCGGAGTTGCCTGAGAGGAACTCAGATCCGAATCTGAGAAACTTGATGGGTTCTTGTTTCGTTTTCTTTTCTTATCTTTGTATTATGAGTCCTTAGCTTGTTATGCTCAGTAACTATTAGTTTGAAGCCACGTATTAAGTTTGAGACGAGTATTGTTGGTTTTAATGATTAATGCTTTAGAGTATTCTTGAATTATTGTTTTGTTCATACGAATGATGATTTCTTATAAGTAGGTGTACAACTATTTATTTGGGTCTGATTTCTTTTGCTAATTAATACTACTAAGTCCGTAATTGCTTGGGAACATTAATCGAGTAGCAAACAATTGTACAGGAGGACGTTCCACTCTATTAATTGAAAAGTAATTCTTAATCGAGGCCAAATCACGTAAGTTCCGGAGTGTTGTGGTTGTCTTGGCCTGATGTTTTCCTAGTTCTTAATGCTGTCATCAAGTTAAATTCCTTGCTCGTAGTATAGGGGTTATCTGTTGGTTAGGGTTAGTGAAAGTTGTACGGGATCTAACCATTACTAAGGGAAAACAGAGGAACCTGTTCCATAAGTCAAGCTATTCTAAAGGGTTAAGTAATAAGTCTGTGATTATACATTTGCATGGTGGATTTCAATATGTAGTTGCTGAGTATCTCAAGTTCCTTATCTGTTCTTGTTCTTATTAGTTTAAGTTCCTAGTTGTTGGTTTATCTTTATCCTTAAACACCCCCCAATCATTCTTTTACTGTTTTGAGTCTTTGTTATTCTTAGTTATTTGCAAGCATATTCTTCGTGGGATCGACCCCTACTTACACTAATTACAAGTTAGTAGTCTTAGGGTAATTATTATTAATTTGTGTGCGTTTCGACACCGCATCAAATTTTGGCGCCGTTGCCGGGGAATGTGATTATTTTGCTATCTAATTTAAGAAATTGATCCCTTTTGTTTACTTTTTTAGGGTACGGTAACATGGATTCATTTTTAGAAGAAGAACAGGAACTCCTTGAGATGGCGAGAAACATAAATTCCCAAATCAATGAAGATGAAGATGATGAGGAAACTTCAGAGGCTGGTTATATGGCTATGTCCAATGTCTTTGCAAGGCTTATAGAGATCCCACGCCTTAAAGAAGTGGAAGAAAATAAGAGCAAATTTGTTCAAGTTCCTTTGGAAACTACTGATAATTTATATGCAGGAACTCAACGCTGTTCTGACTTATATGAAAGAACTTATGGTTTACAGGGAGTGAATGATTATGATTCTACTATTGCATATTCATTTGAGTATCCTTCATCTGCTTTTATTTCTGATTTTCCACCAAGTTTCTCCTTTAATTTTGATTCTTCATACATATATGACCCCATGCATGATCAAGTTTCTAATTCTTCCTTAGCCAATCTTGTGGAACAATTTGGAAGGGATACTAATGCGCGGTTAGATTCCTTAGAAAATATGATTGGACAATTAGCTAATCTTGTCTGTGACCTAGGAACCGATAATTTTGATGATGCAACCTTGAATCCTAATGACCCTAGTGGTAACACGCTAAGTTTGGGGAAAAAGGAAGAGGAACTTATTGAGGTTGAGTCACTTAACTATGAGGAAGTTATGGAAGCGGAAATTGAAGTCAATAATTATGTAATGCATGATTCATTTGTTGACCAATCTGATGAGGAACTTGATAATTCGAATGGAACTTGTGATATTGATTGTTCCTTGTTTGATGGCAAGTCATTTGATTTATTTGAGGATGAAGTTTCTGTGCCTATTATTCAATCTTCTTCTATACCTATGATTCCATGTACGATTGAGTCTAGTTTTTCATATAAGCATGTTGTTCCTTTAGTTGAGTCTAATGTTGTTTCGTGTGTCCCTTACTTTTCTTTTTGTGAAAAGAAGGATGAGTGGATTAGCATGGAACCTTTTTATGATAAAATTGAATGGAATGAGAAGTTACATGCTAAATATGATGTGGATTACATACCTCGTGTTAAAATGAAAATTTTGCAGGTTTGTAATCTGAAGTTCCATTGGCCACTTACATCTACGGAGATGGCCTTAGCTGAAGCTGCTTATCAAGGAGCTGGAGTTTGATTGGAACTTGCTGGATGGTCAAGCCTATGACTTAAAATAAGGGCGCTGCTTGGGAGGCAACCCAAGGATGTTTCTTTTCCCTATCTTTTTATTGCTTTGGTCGTTTAATAAATCATACTTTCTTATTTTTGTTTCTTTGTCGCATGCCAAGTTCCTACTTTGAGGACGATGTAGAGTTTAAGTATGGGGAAGAGGAACATGATGAGAGCATATGTGTTATTAGGTTACCACCTCTAAACTTCTTGGAAAGACTAACTCTTGGGAAAGACAATAAATTCTAATCTAATTAATTCTAATCTAATAGTTTTTATTAAACTGACATTTTTGAAGTTATGCACAAAAGATTTCCGTCTCTAGCAATTATGACAAATAAAGTATTTTTGAAATTTGACTTGTAAGCAATTTGGAACACTACTTTGTTAGCTTAAGATGTGGTGATGTCGGGAAGGACCTTTGCTTATTTAATTCACCTAATTAGTACTTGGTGTTTTCTATGGTGACTTTTCACTGCTCTTGGTTACTGGAGAATTACTTGACTTTCTTACAAAAACGAGGGAAAAATGGTTCAAAAATTAAAAAATTAAAAAGTGGATTAGTAATCCCAAATGTGAGGAAATTGAACCATTATAAAAAAAAATAAAAAAAAAGAAATATTTTAATCGGTTTCTGAGATAAAGGAACTAAGGAAAAGCAAATTAAAAAACCTCAAAAGCATTGGCAAAAAAGCAAAGTATCGAGTACTCCTTTGAGATCAATGGGTGGTAAGTGCAATCACATATGAAAGGAATGATCCACGTACTTAGGTAAGTGCCTTTTGTACGAGAAAGAACCAAGGAATCAACTGAAAGACAATAATGGTCCAACTTGACTAACCTGATTCTATGGGCCAACACACTTGCACTAGAGCACCTAGATTGCTTATGAGTTAATTGTGTTATGATTTTGAAATTTCTAGAGTATGGGAGGAAGTTGTATGCATAGCTTGATAATCTAACAAGTAACTTTGTGTTTGTTGTATAAAGCTTGCTAATCTAACAAAGTTCCGTTTTAAATTATTGTGGAGTACTTATGAGTCCATGTCAAGTAAAAGAGGTTTGGTGGTATATAGATTTATTTTCAGTGTGAGTGCTTTGCTCGAGGACGATCAAAGATCTAAGTGTGGGGGAATTTGATGAGTGTCATTTCTGACACTATTTTATATATATGTTCCTTAGATTTTGGATAAGTTCCTTTAGCATTTTAGTGTTTTTATTTAGGTTTTTGATATTTTGTGGCTTATTTCTCATTTGTGTGTTTTGATAGGTTATTGAGTGGTTTTAGAAGGTAAAAAGATCAACCAAATGAAGGAGTCAATGCGGAGCACAATTGGAAGTTCCTGCCGAGGAACTTGAGAAACAGACGGAGATGAAAACAGCTTGCTGGGCACGTTTTGTTCGTCTAGGTTCATTAAATCCACGAATTTGGGAAATCTTGGGGAATAATTCACAAGATCTACAGCTGTTGGAAAAGATAAATATGAATGAAAAGAAGATCTTATCAATTGGTTAAGATATGGAAGAGATATATTTTTCACAATTTTATCTAATTACTTTCCTTATCTTTGAAAGATTCCCAATTATCTCTTAGCCTATTTAAAGCCACGAAATCATAGAGAAAACAAGCCAGACACTGAAGAAGAGACGAGAGTGAAGGGAGGCTTCACTCCAAAACCCTTCTAGGGTTAGGAGTCGTTGGTCACTCTTCGTGATACATTGCAGCGAAGGAATTCGGAGTTGCCTGAGAGGAACTCAGATCCGAATCTGAGAAACTTGATGGGTTCTTGTTTCTTTTTCTTTTCTTATCTTTGTATTATGAGTCCTTAGCTTGTTATGCTCAGTAACTATTAGTTTGAAGCCATGTATTAAGTTTGAGACGAGTATTGTTGGTTTTAATGATTAATGCTTTAGAGTATTCTTGAATTATTGTTTTGTTCATACGAATGATGATTTCTTATAAGTAGGTGTACAACTATTTATTTGGGTCTGATTTCTTTTGCTAATTAATACTACTAAGTCCGTAATTGCTTGGGAACATTAATCGAGTAGCAAACAATTGTAGAGGAGGACGTTCCACTCTATTAATTGAAAAGTAATTCTTAATCGAGGCCAAATCACGTAAGTTCCGGAGTGTTGTGGTTGTCTTGGCCTGATGTTTTCCTAGTTCTTAATGCTGTCATCAGGTTAAATTCCTTGCTCGTAGTATAGGGGTTATCTGTTGGTTAGGGTTAGTGAAAGTTGTACGGGATCTAACCATTACTAAGGGAAAACAGAGGAACCTGTTCCATAAGTCAAGCTATTCTAAAGGGTTAAGTAATAAGTCTGTGATTATACATTTGCATGGTGGATTTCAATATGTAGTTGCTGAGTATCTCAAGTTCCTTATCTGTTCTTGTTCTTATTAGTTTAAGTTCCTAGTTGTTGGTTTATCTTTATCCTTAAACACCCCCCAATCATTCTTTTACTGTTTTGAGTCTTTATTATTCTTAGTTATTTGCAAGCACATTCTTCGTGGGATCGACCCCTACTTCCACTAATTACAAGTTAGTAGTCTTAGGGTAATTATTATTAATTTGTGTGCGTTTCGACACCGCATCAAAAATCCCCCTAATATTATTTGACACAATGCAAGGAGCTGATTGACAAACCTTCTCGAGCTCCACATTGGAAGTCAGCTTTGCTTACCTCAAGATAATATTCAACTTCTTCTAACACTGTCCTCGAGGGGTGAGGCAATGTCCTGATGAGGCTATCTTTATATTGAAAAGAGATGCCAAAGTTTATCAACCTTATGAAACAATATACGAGCTAAAATAATGATTGACCCACTTTCAAGAGGACCCTTTCCAAACAAAAATAAACTTAAAGGATAAAGAAAGTCCAGCCAACTTCTAATTAAAAACTTCAAAGGACAGAGGTATTTACTTCATAAGCTTCTTCAATTAGATATGCCAAAGTTGTTCCAGAGTTGATAATTGTTACTCAGTTGTTCGATGTTGCAAACACTGATTGATCAATTGGAAATAATCTCTCATTCATTGTGATGCTCTACATGTCCTAATTATAATGAGGCCTCAAGTTTTGTATCAAGAGTTGTCAAATTCTAAGTAACAAGCAAAATATTAAATTACAAGAAGTCTGACATTATAATTTAGTGGTAACACTAAACAGTTAATTGCATACTACCATGTACAGTTTTTTAAAAAGGGTAAAAGAGTATCTTAAGGAAACTACTGTAAAATAGTTCATTGCATACTACCATTTCTGGTAATTTTCTCGATTTTATCAACGTACACAATGCCTTGTTGTGTAGCTGCCACATTATAATCAGCCACCTTTGAAAAAAAAATTATGTTCGGGTACTTGTTACATATGTGTCTAAAGCAGTATTGAGCATGATTATTGTTTTTAAAAATTGATAATAATGTTTTTGTAAGGGAAAAAAATGAAGTGTATTCTATTGATTCCCCCAATTATCATGCCCTTTCCTAAACTAATTGCCCGATTATCTAAAGCGATTTCTTAAGTGGTCTCTTGATTTTCAGTTATGTATGTCTTTAAAACTGATTATGTCCTCACATTTTTGTATTCCATCATTCATATAAATCTATCTTTCCTATCTCGTAACGTATACATGTTAACCCTATACAATCAGCAGCTACAGTGTGGTGTTTACTTTTATCAAGGACCTCAAAATATATGTCACAATACTAAAATATTGAGTAATTGGATAGAAAATAGCAAAATAATTGTGATCCATAAATTTTGAAATAAGAATACGTTGATCATTACATTCGTAGTACAAAATCTAGCATTTGAATCTCCAAAACCAACACAACTCGGTCTACTTCAAGGAAATTTTTCCCGAAACAAACAAAAGATGTGGCAATTTATTCACATCGAGCTATAATCCAACAAAATAATATAGATTTAATGGAGCTCTAATCAATTCATATATCTGTAGGGAATATTTCAAGCATCCCACACTTGAGCCCCATTGTGATCATACACTTAAGTATGGTGGCGTCCAAAGGAAAGGAAGCTAGAGCAAAAGAGTCGCCAACAAGTTTAGGAACTTGTAAACCGTTCACAGGATGAAGGTTACACCCCTTCACGATCCATGAGATCGCTAACTCCATAGTGGTCTGGAACCATGACAGGATATTCGGGGATGAAAATACAAATCCAACCTAAAAGAGATTGAACCTGCCCTATATAAATAGGTCTTTACTTTATTCTTCTCATATTCATGTGCGCTTTCTACCTAACATACAATAAATATATTAATCCTTAACCTGTTTAATCTATGTTAGTTGAATTATTAATGCACAAATAAAACTATTATTGGCGATCACTTGAATTAAAATCACATTAGCCTAAAAAAGATTATTAATTATCTTATTAAGCGTGATTCAAGTACAAATTCCTTTTAAACCCGCAAGAGAGGGCGTGATCATCTGATCAAGCAATAACAATAATACATCAAGCAACATAATAACAACAATCATCATTATCAAAATAATATTCAATCTCATCAAAACATAATAATATTAGCAAGATCCTAGGCATGATACTAACAAAATTAATAACACATCCTAGGATGTCACTAAACAATAAAGATCAAAGCTTTAGCCCTAACATGATAGAAGAAATAGGAAGGAACCTAAGCATGATACTAGAAAGCAGTAAATAATATCCTAACATGATACTAGGAATTAAAATAATTTAAGAATGATTTCTATATCAAAAGAATAATTAAGTAATTAAATTACTTACTTTGATGCCTCGTATCTCTTTCTAATAACAAAATACACACGTTACTAACTTCAAGAAAAATATTAAATCAAACAATTAATTAAAATAATTGAAATAGGGATTTGGGACCAAATCCTCAAAAATTATCAACCTTTCACGTCTAGGGCGAAGACAACTTCAAGCTTGGCTAGGTGTGTCTAGAACTTGTGAATACGGTTGAAAAGGGAAAGCTTAGAAAGAGGGAGAAAGAAAAGCTATTAGCTTGAGAGAGAAGAATAGAAAATTGTCGGTGATCGTGAATGAATAAAAACGGGAAATTACGACCCTATTTATAAGAAAAACAGTCCGAAAACGATAGAAAATAGTTAGAATTTGAATCGAAATAAAACCGTTTTTGTCGCAACGCGACAGCTCTGTCACCGCGCGACAGGTTCTTGTCGTTTCTCGATGGAGAACGCGTTTTATAAAATTCGTACGGAATCCTTAATCTAATTAAATTCCATTAATAAAAGTCCATACTTAATTATCTTTTAAAATCAGATTTAATCTTTTAAAACACTTGGTTTATTCCAAATACATCGTTGGAAAGCTCTTTTCGAGCCCAATCCAACTACACCATTATTGGACCTTTATCATGGACCAAACTAAACTTGACTGGATGTTTTTCATAAATTGAGTACATTTCGAAAACAGAAAGAAAGATAATTTTATTAAAACAACTGCATCACAAGACTTTTCACACTTTCACTTCGTTCGATAATTAAATGACGTGAAAGGTATTCAACACTGGGTTTGGTTTTTGGGCATACATAATTAGGTGTCTACAAAAGCCCCCACTTTGACCGAGTTTGGAGAAACGCATGTTTCGAAAACAAAAGTCAAAGTAGCGATAGAGACGGAGAATGATTCAGAACGTTCTGCGATCCTAAATCATTCTTGTAACGCCAATACCTGTAAACTAGCGTCAATTAAAACAAATAAAATAGTTAGAAACGCGTATCTTGCACCGTCGAGCACACGTCTCTAGGGTAACCGTTTTTATTTGACGATCTCCACAAGCTAGGGGACATCGCTTGTAGACTGCTCCGCTTGTAGCTACCTTTAATTTCCGTTGTGACAGTCCTCCACGTCTTAGGGAACACCATCGAAGGTTGCTCTGCTTGTAACAATCTTCTGCCGCTTTGTGACCATCTTCCACATCCTAGTGAACATGATCGAAGATAACTCCGCTCGTAGTCATCTCTCATTTTGCTGTGACATCTTTCCTCGTCTTGGGAATTCTATCGCGAACCACCACGCCTCGAGCGATCCGCTGGACGAAAATCTTCCACGCCTTGGAAATTCTACCGCGAACCACCACGTCTTGAGCAAATCATTAAATGACGGTCTTCCGCGCCTTGGGAATTCTTATTGTGAACCACTACATTTCGAGAGATCCATTGGATGATGGTTTTCCATGTCTTGGGAATTCTTATCTTGAGCTTCGCTCCTTGAGAAACTCACAAATGAATAATGAAAAATTCCCTTGCCTCGGGCAACATGTCGTAGACTCCTTCGTCGTGAGCTCCTACGTCTTGATTAGCTTTTAAGTGAAATTCACTCAATACCCACGCCTTGGGATGCAATCGCCAACTTCTACGCTTTGGGAAGTGTGCATCAATCGACAATTTATCTTCATCTTGGAAAAACTTGTCCAATAATTATGAGTCTCTTCGCCTTGAGAAACTTGCTGTATGAATCGTCCATGCCTTAGGACGCAATCAATTTTTGTTGAATCAAAGTTGTTTTGTTCGACAACTTCCACATCTTAGGGAACGCCGTCCAAGATTGCTTCGCCTTAAGCTATCTTCTCAAATTGGGTGACAACTTTAACATCCTAGGGAATTTTGTCAAAGACCACCACGCCTTGAGCCGTCTTGTCAAATTTTAATTATTTCCTCGCCTTGGAAGCAGGGCCGGCCCTGAGGGTAGGCCAAGAGTGCCACCGCCTAGGGCCCACGGGGTAAAGGGGCCCAAAATTTTTATATTAAAAAAAATAATAAAGTATAAATGGCCTTCTAATTTGCCCCATTAGTGTAGTGTAAGTAAATTTTAAAAGTCAAATACTACTACGGGAAATGTGATTGTTTAATTAGCTTTAATTACTTATTTTCATTAATTGAATAGCTATTAGTTGATTTGGTTAGAATCACAATGTACCTCTTCATTTCCTTTTTTAATTTCATTAATTGAATAGCTATCAGTAGCTTTCCAATTTACCACTTTTTTTTCTTTAATGGATTCTAATTTACCCCTTTATCAATTGGTATAATATTCATTCGCATAATATCATTTAGATTTTATCTTCAATTTCCCATATTCAAGAGTTCAGTTCAAGTTCTCTAGATTATGGCAATGGTTAAGACAATTAACAAGACAATAATAATAAATAAAAAAAAAAAATCTATCAACAATTATTCAACTCCCATCTTATTTATGTTATTGGTTGTTTTAATTTCGATCAATTTCACATTGGCAGCTTGCTCTTTGTTCATCCTTGACGTCCGATCCTCCTTGGATGATTGCATAAAGGTAACACAATATAGCTCTTACTCTATTTATATTGTTTATTACTTGTAGATATATTCAATTGTAAATACTAGCCTAAGTATTGTGCCATGATTTAAGGGATTTGATTTACTCTAATTATATAGTACATTAGTACGGAGTCTCAGCGGAGTACTATAACTATTATATACGGAGTAATTATCAATATGATTTTATCATACTAAACTCGAGTCAATTAGTCATAGCTAGTATAATCATTATTAGTATACTTTTATACGTTTGAATAAATGAATAATGTATATTTGGCAAGAGATGTTGAATTGTTTGGCAAAATTATCAATTGAGAAGGATATAATAGAAAATCAACCTTTTTTTGACAATCAACCTTGAGTTAATTGTATAAACACTTGTGCCACAAAATGCTTGAACAAATCACCTTTTTTGATTTATTTATGAAGTGGGGATTATGCAGTGTATTATTAAGTATATAATTTTTTTTGAACGGTATTATTAAGTATAATTTAAATAATATAATTTTTTTTCATTTTTTGTCGATTTTTTGTTCAACTATATTTAAAGAAAAATATTAGTTAGGTGAGGGGCCCTTTTCTAATATTATGCCTAGGGCCCAAAATATATCAGGAACGGGGCTGCTTGGAAGTGATAGCTTTGCATATCTTTGAAAACTTGCGTCTTCTGCCTTAGATCTTTGTAAAGATCACTTGTCCGTCTGGGACTTAGTGCACCTGCATTTATGTTTTGGACTTTTCTTATGTTTTTCTTAGGGTTGACCTAAGGCTTGCTGTGTTATTCAACTCATTGTGTGAACTCGACTTAATGTGTATTGACACATACGACTTCAACATGACTCAAAGTGCAAGACTCTAGTCGACACTACGTGACTTAATGTACATGACTCGTGTGTGCATTGTATTGTGATGTGCTTGACTCAAAATGCAGAAAAGAAAAAAAATTTCGCCATTTTTGTGGAGGGTACCGACTTTCTCCCGAAAAAGAAAGACACGAAAAGGAAGAAGTGTAGTGTTTAAGAGTGCATGTTGAATGAGCTTAATCAAGTGTATGTGCTAATATTATATCTCATGATTCAAGGATTGTAACATCCTAAGCTATCTCAATTGTTGACTTGATGATGAAAGTGTTTTGGTAATTAACTTGGGCGTGGAGGCTAAGCACTTCATACTTTGTAGTGCGATGATGATTGTGATAATGAGTGATTTGATATGACAAGGCATGGTTCACCGTTGTGTTAAGATTTCATGACAAATGGTTCCTAGGGGAAAGATTATTTGGTCATGTATCTGTGATGTGTGTGAAAATGACACTAAAGCTAGGCTGTAAGGGCAAAGTGTATGGAAAAATATTATTTTGAAAAGAGCCAAATGATATTGAATCTTAGGCTGGGTAGGCTAATGATGTAAGGATCAAGCCCCCAAGTCTAGCTCTAGATGGTTAGGGATGAGCATTGGAGATCCCTTGGTATGATCATGCATGATTGTAAATATGAATGTGAATTCATTTTTATTACGGCCGCACTCCAATGTAAGGTTGCCTACGTATCCCTTAGGAATCAGGCCAAATGTAGCTCTAGCCGAACCTCGCGCAAGTGTGTGTATACCTCAAAGAGGTGTTTGAAGGGTTGTAACGTCGTTAGGATAAAGGTTGAAGAAGAAGGAGATAAAGGCTCAAGACCCTAGATAAGCCCCCAAGGTGTGCAACTTTGCATTTGAATCTTTATGCTCGAGATTTCTCACTTCTCTTTTGTTTATATTTTTTCTCTCTTTTGTTGCTTCATCATTTTTTTATTTGAATCTTTTTTGATAAGTGTGGGAGATCCCAATCATACGGTCTATCTAAAGATGGGCAACGGGCCGTGCCGTGCCGTCGCGGGCCATGCCTGGCCGTGCCAAAATTTGGCACACCCCAGCCCACGGCACGACACGGCCCACGTGCCTGGCGGGCCGTGCTGTGCTGGGTCGCGGGCCAACCCGTGCCACTTTTTTTTTTAATAATAAATGTAAATAAAAAAACGATATATATATATATATTTTAGTACAACTAAATTTTATATAAATAATGTTATTAATTTTTGTTTATGTTAATGTTAATATATTTTGTTTTGAATAACTTTATTTTAATTAAGGTTATGTAAATTATTTATCTAATTATGTTTAGTTTATGTAAATAATTTTATTAATTTAGCAAAAAACAACAATGCATATAATAAAAAAGAAAATTACGAGTGCGATAAGCCGAAAACACAAAAAAAATTGAATAAAACACGTGCCGTGCCGGGACATGCCCTCGTGCCACGTGCCGTGCTTGCGTGCCGACCCACGGGCCGGCCACCGTGCCGCCCACCGTGTCTCGTGCTGATTCCCAAATTTGTGTTCACGGCCCACGGCCCACAGGTGGGCCGCCGGTCCGTGCCGGGTCCGTGCCGCCCGCGTGCCGGCACGGCCCGTGCCCATCTTTAGGTCTATCACTCACTTGGAATTCATGTTTCTCAGGCATGGTACTGAGCACTCGATAAGAAACGCAATCTGAGACGTGTTCATATCAAAGGCATGTTCATGTCAATGACATTGGAACACTTGTCCTTTTACACACTTTTATTATTTTTTGCTTTTTTGAATTTTTTGAAATCACTCAAGCTTTTGAAATTGCATAAGTTGCACACTATCCCATCCTAAGGTTAGGTAGATGTGGGTTGAAGAAATAAAGGTCTATCGTTAGACGAGGCTCAAAGTGGTTTATCAAGAAAGGATGTATATTTGAAAGGTGAAAGTGATATGATAGGCTACAAGGGGTGCCTCAAATCATCAATATAACTTGTGCTTAATCTAGCGTGGATTTATTTTTTTTAATTTTTTTTTAATGCAATACAATGCAATGATCATATGCAAGGAAATAAATGCTAATTTTATTAAAAGGAAAAAGTAAAAACCTACAAAAAACATAAAATTTAAGGAAAATAAAAGGTGCCTATGCTAGACCTATTGGGGAGAGAAGGAATAAAGAAAAGAAAAAAGAGGTCACGAAATCTTGTCGTTGAAGCCCACCTCGTGTCTTGTGCCTTATCATTATTCGGCCTTCTTGCCAATTGGAGGTATGGGAAGCTTGTTTTTATCGATCAAATATTAGATGGCCTCCTTTAGCTTCCAACAACTTTCGGTAGTATGCCCTCTACGACCTTGATGGTACTTGCAATTAGCGTTAGAATCCCAGTTGGATGACCTGTTGTCGGGTGCTGGATCTTGAAGAGGTCCAATATGAGTGATGAGTCCTTTGGCATGGAGTCGATCGAAAGCGGTATCATAGTTCATCCCAATAGGGGTGAATTCTTTCCTTAGTTGCTTCTTAGGTCTTTGGTTATCCATGGCTAAGACTTCGTTAAGGTCAAAGGTACTAACATTTTTGCTAGAGTAGGTGTTTTCGGAAGAAGAAGGATTGTCGTTGTTCTTTCCTTTCCAGCCATTGTTGTTACTATTGCTAGTAGCTTTTTGCTTTGCAGGGTCATCTTTGATTTCAATACCTATGTCATAGACAGCCTTGGAAGTGGTTAAATTGCATTGATATTTTAGGTGCCTTTGGTACTTGTCTTGGAGGTTCTTGATGAACATCCTCACAGATTCCTTTTCAGTAGGGACTTCAACCATCTTAGCGGAAGTCTCCCTCCATTTGTTGAAGAAATAATTAAATCCTTCGTTCTCCTTTTGCTTCAACATTTCAAGTTCTATATGATCAGTTTCAACCTAAACATTGCACTTGTATCTATCTATGAAAGTGTTTATTATGGCATCCCAAGAAGAGTTCTTCTCTTTTTCAAGGGGAAATAACCATTGTTGACAAACGGTTTTCCAGAGATAGTGAGAACAAAGTGTAGAAAACCTTCCTATCAATCCCCTTAATGTTCATTATTTTTTCAAAAGCTCTTAAATGGAAATAGGGGTTGTAAGTTGGCTTGAACTTAGGGATTTCATTGGCATTGAACTTCTGCGGAAAAAGTTCCTTGTAAAAACTTGGTCGGGTCTAAATCTACCGCAAGTGTACGGGTCAATTACAGTAAATATAAGGTGAGCAAGGTATCGTATCCACAAGGAGGTCTACTCAAGTACCAAATTAAGAAACTAGAATATTATTTAGACGACGAAAATATGAGAAAAGTAATACTAAACTATAAACGATTAAGGCTTGCAAACTAATAAAACGATAGACAATAATAAGAAGTAGTTCTAGGTTTCGAGTTTCGCCAATTACTCTCTATAATGAAATTAAACTAATTGCAGGGTTGAACATATATAACATAACAATGATCGAATTACCAATAGTATGTAATCTCCTCTTCCAAGGTAGAAAACGCATATTTAAATCAATATCATGTCTACTTTCGTGATCACAACAATTGAAATAAACTCATCAAGAATAGGAATTCAAAAAGACCACCCCAAGTGTATAACTATTCCTAAAATTATACTACTTGACGTTTGGTAATCCCACGAACTAGTATTGAAATTTCACTTCCGCTAATAATCCAATACCTTAAACATACAATCAATTGGCCAGATTAAAAGTACGAATTAAAACAAGATTATCAAATTGCATTCATATAAATCAAACCCAAACAATATAATTTAATTCATTAATAGATTATAATGGACTACATCCCTAACCTAGAACAAAGAGATTTAGCTAGACATGGAGATTAAGAAAACACAACTAATTGATGAAGAATTGATACTAATAAACATATTAAATCAAACCAAAATCAACCAATTGCATAAACTAAAAGGATGAAGAGTAAACTCCAATTGAAGTGGTTGAACGCTGCTGTTCGTCTCCTGCGTGTGTGCGTTCGTGTTGCTGCTTCTCCGTGTGCGTCTCCTCGTCCCCCTGTGTGTCTCGCTGCTGCTTCTTAAGTACAGGAGAGTATTTTGAGGGTTTTTCCTCCATTCATCGTGCCTCTGCCGCTTCTTGCTTTTGGGCTGTTAGGAGTTGGTGGGTTTTTAAATCCCACTACTACTACTTCTTTTGCTTATATGTTGCACGTGAGTGTGTATTTAGTGGGCTTCCTTTATCTTCCTATCTTACTTGCAACAACATGTAAATGATACAAAACCAAAGACTTTTAGCTCCATTCTTCTATTTATATCATATAATATAATATGAGTAAAATAAGAGCATAATATGATAGAAATGATTATTTGAACTTGTCAAAATAAAACTTCAAATTAAGATATAAATTCATTCAAACTATATAGATTATACTCTAAAATATCATTAAAATGATATAATTAAGTATATAAAATATGAACTAATCATCCACCGAGACCCCTTGTGAACTAATTCCTTGATACTTATAATCATTGGAAACTTGCTTAAGGCTTTCTTCCATGCGCTCAAGTTGTCGTTGCTTCCTAGGATCATTAACTTGAAGAACGAGAGTCTTCACCATCTCAGTCAGATTGTTCATGTTTTGCCTTAACTCATCAACTTCTTGTTGGGAAGCCATTAGTACGAACTTTTTCCTGTGTCTGATGGGTTTGTTGAAGAGTAGTACTTGAACGAAGGTGTTGTCCTTAATTAAGCGCCCTTCTCTTCTTGACCAAGAATTGCGGAAAAGGAAGTTATGGATTCTTTTTGTTAATTATTTGACTTAAACTCTATTCAACATGCATGGATGGGAAAAGAGTGTAGTGAGGTGAATAATGTATGAAGGAGGAATGTGAATAATGTAGAAAGTATTTAAGAAGGAAAGTGTGAGATATGTATGGAAAAATGATGTATATGGAGAGATATGGAAAAATTAGGAATAGAGTGGACCCCCAACTCAAATGACGGCAAAAGCGACTCATGCATGAACCTAAGACATGGTCATGGTGTGAAAAGAGTATGTACAAAGTGTGTGAATACTTGTGAGTGTAGGTGATATGTTCAAGACTCGTGTCATGACCACGGGACTAGATTATGTGACATGGACTCAATTAAGGACTAAATACAGTTTCCACCATTAATAAATTGATTAATTAGACTCAGTGTGAAAACTCAAGCAGGAAACTGGACCATCGCGCAATGGGACTATCGCGATGCGCCAGACTCGTCGCGGCGCGACATTGTTGCCGCGTCATGCTGGACACTAGCTTGTCGCGCCACAGGCCAAACTTCGGCGTCATTGCTGAAACATCGTTCTGGGCCTGTTTCCAGTGTTCTACCGTAGAGGAAAAATCCTATAGCTATACTAAGTCAGGTTCGATCAATTTATTTAGACTTAATTACTCATATTATTGGTTAATTAATTAAGCAAAGTCCTTTAGTCATTAATTAGTGTATTTAGACTCAATCACAAGTCAAACAAACGGTTAGTGTCAATATGCACAAGCAAGAGATGCACAAGTAGTCAAGTAAGCACAATATGATGCAATGAGTTTGCAACCTAACCATGGCTCTAATTCTCTAAAGTTCAAGGATATGGGTTAGTCAAAGAAGGTCCATGGTTATGAGTCCGGATGCATCGCACGAAAGCTTACTTTTGGAAGGGTTAACGCGTATGGATGGGACCCCACAAGTTAAACTTGCTTCCACGGTTTGGTGAATTCACAAACTCGGATGTACCCTTCGTTGCAATGAGCGTTCGATTGGGGTAGATGGAGCGTGAATTCCCAAAGGGTTATGGCCATATGTAGAACACATATGGGTTCAGAAAAGTGAGAAAAACTCAATTAGGAAGTAGAATAGAGCAAATAGCACTAGAACTGGTCGAAGCAAGAAGGTAGATTTTTGGCTTGGTATTGGAAGAACTTAGCGCGAGACAACAGGGCTTGTCGCTAGCCGATGACCCTGTCGCCACGCGACTGTAGGCGTCGTTCGATGTGTGCTTACGTTAATCCTGTGGTGAATATGCTTGACACTCATAGGAAGTGGGAATTGACGTATACGATTAGGGACAACGATTAGGGACAAGGAAAGTAGGGAGCCGCCAACAAGTTTTTAAGGAACTTGTAAACTCTTCACGGATCATAAAAGGAAACCATGATAAAGGGACAACAATAGGCAACAACGATTGAGCCGTGAAGGTTACACCCCATTCATAATCCATGAGATTACTAACTCCATATGGTTAAGAACCACGACAGGAGGATCGGGGATGATGGTACGAAGTGAGTCATGGAGTCAAATTCGCCCGTTTTGGCCTCTACTCGATTCTTATTGTGAAAAATGATTCCTACGATCTCAAAGGCATGCAAACAAAATATTCAATTTGCTACAAACTATTATTAGGCTAAATTGGTTGAATATTAATGCAACACATAATTCTAAAATATTGTGATCGCTTAATTAATAACAAGATTAAAAAGGAACCTAAACCGGTTGTCCAAATTATCTTATTAGTCGTGATTTTCAATTACATATTCCCTTTAACATGAAATATAGTGATCATAAAAAATATAATAAAATCAACATTAATATGGAAGCAATTCAACAATAAATTGTTAATCAAATCAAATCATCATAAACCTAATCATGATACTAGCAACAAGAATAAAAATAAGAGTAATTAAGTAATTAATTACTCACTTTCCGCGTTTCCTTGAATTGCTACATCATGAATAAATTGTTAGTAACTTCAATAAAAATATAAATTAAATTAAAATAATTAAATTAAATAAAAAGTAGAGTTGATTTGGTCCAAACCCTCAGTCAATTAAATTGAAATAATTAAATTAAATAAAAATTAGGGTTGATTTGGTCCAAAACCTCAGTCAATTATACCTTTCACGCCTTGGTTTAAGGACAGAACCTCGGGTTAAGTGTGGACTCCTTGGAGTGCTTAGGAGAAGTATTTTGAGAGAATAGGGTGGCTAGTATTTAGGCTAAAGAGGGAGAAGAGAATTATTTTTGATCAAGATTGTTGATGATTGAAAAGGGGTGATATGACCTCTATTTATAATGAAAAAAGAAAGGTCGAAGAATCAAGAAAAGATCGAATTCGAATTGGAATAAAACTCTTGCGATACACAAAAGTTTTTGCGGTTTTTTCTTTTATCATATCTTTTGATCCAAAAATTGGAATAAGATAAATAATATGTCGTTGGAAAGCTGCTGAAGTCTACTTTCTAACCCAATTAAAATCAGATTACAATACTTTGTAGAATAAAAGATATGGCCGAAATAGTGGGACGGTGTCAATTTTTGATAGAGTTTGGTATTTCACTCATATCTTTTCCGTTATAGCTCGGAATTAATATTATAATATATCATTGGAAAGATAATTTCAAGAGATATCCAACCATTTAATATTTGGATAAAATATATGAGGTACGACAATAATATCTGACTATCTTTGAACATCTCAATTCGAATAGAATTAGGACTTTCAAAAAGAGGAGTTTTATTCAATTTCAAACTCTTTAATCTTATCTTTTCAAAAAGGATAATTAAGATCTTATAGAAACTTATAGAAGCTTCTAATTAATCCTAATTGGTCTAGGAATGGGATTACATCTTTTGGACCCTCCACATGATCATTGGGTCGTAGCTAAGGTGGGCTTAGGTTCGGTTTAGGCTCAGTTTAGTATTTTGACCATAACTTATTCGTTATAACTCGGATTTGGGCTTATAATATATCGTTGGAAAACTCTTTTCAAGACCCATCCAACTATACAACCATTGGACCCAGATGATAGACCAAAATAAACTGGTCTAAACGTTTCTATAAAAAGGACACGAAATGAATTATTTTAAGGGACACGAAATGAATTATTTTGGGTTTAAAGGCAAGAAAAGAGGAAAATTAATTATGATTTGGGGAAATGGGCTAGGAATTGGGTTGATTTATGAAATTTATTGGGATTGAATATGGATTTAAGCACTCCAAGATTAAATACTCAACCCGACAAATAATGACGGTGAAACGTTGTTCATCATCGGGTTTGGCTTTGGGGAGACATTTTTAGGTGTCTACAGCGACAGTGCAATCGCACTGCGACGGGCACTATTTTCTCAACGCCAGTTCCTACATGCCTTAGCAGCTTTCTGTTCTTAGAATTTTCCAGTTTTTTGTAGCGTTATTTCGATTCTAGTTGTGAAAGATATTTCCTAAATTTCCTACGTGTAAAAATCCTATGTTTTTTATGCATTATGGATGGTCTATCCAATGTGGACCTTTTTATGCTTATGCCAATAATGTCAATCAAAGTTACACACCTGAATACTTAGAATGTTTCGAGTCTCATCCACTCATTCTAAATTATTGCCAACATAAATTTTAGGAATTAAAATAGAAATCCTCCCCAGTGGAGTCGCCAAAAACTGTAGGGACATGCATCCCACACTTGAGCCCTACTGTGATCATACACCTAAGTATGGTGGCGTCCAAAGGGAAGGAAGCTAGAGCAAAAGAGTCGCCAACAAGTTTTAGGAACTTGTAAACCATTCACAGGATGAAGGTTACACCCCTTCACGATCCATGAGATCGCTAACTCCATAGTGGTCTAGAAACACGATAGGATATTCGGGGATGAAGGTACAAATCCAACCTAAAAGAGATTGAACCTGCCCTATATAAATAGGTCTCTACTTTATTCTTCTCATATTCATGTGCGCTTTCTGACTAACAAACAATAAATATATTAATCCTAAACCTGTTTAATCTATGTTAGTTGAATTATTAATGCACAAACAAATCTATTATTGGCGATCACTTGAATTAAAATCACATTAGCCTAAAAAAGATTATTAATTATCTTATTAAGCGTGATTCAAGTACAAATTCCCTTTAAACCTGCAAGATAGGGCGTGATCAAGCAATAACAATAATATATCAAGCAACATAATAACAACAATCATCATTATCAAAATAATATTCAATCTCATCAAAGCATAATAATATTAGCAAGATCCTAGGCATGATACTAACAAGATTAATAACAAATCCTTGCATGTCACTAAACAATAAAGATCAAAGCTTTAGCCCTAACATGATACTAACATGATAGAAGAAATAGGAAGCAACCTAAGCATGATACTATAAAGCAGTAAATAATATCCTAACATGATACTATGAATTAAAATAATCTAAGCATGATTTCTATATCAAAATAATAACTAAGTAATTAAATTACTTACTTTGATGCCTCGTATCTCTTTCTTATAACAAAATACACACGTTACTAACTTCAAGGAAAATATTAAATCAAACAATTAGTTCAAATAATTGAAATAGGGATTTAGGACCAAACCCTCAGAAATTATCAACCTTTCACGTCTAGGGCAAAGGTAACTTCGAGCTTAGCTAGGTGTGTCTAGAACTCGTGAGTGCGGTATTGTGTTTGAAAAGCAAAAGCTTAGAAAGAGGGAGAAAGAAAAGCTATTAGCTTGAGAGAGAAGAATAGAAAATTGTCGGTGATCGTGAATGAATAAAAACGGGAAAATACGACCCTATTTACAAGAAAAATAGTCCGAAAACGATAGAAAATAGTCAGAATTCGAATCGGAATAAAACTGTTTATGTCGCGACACGACAGGGTCCGTCGCCGCACAACAGGGTCTTGTCGTTTCGTGATGGAGAACGTGTTTTCTAAAATTTGTACGGAATCCTTAATCTAATTATATTCCATTAATAAAAGTCTGTACATATCTTTTAAAATCAGATTTAATCTTTTAAAACACTTGTTTTATTCCAAATAAAATTCTTTATTTTCTAAGAAAATATAATTATTATTCCTAATCCCATTAGAAATCAAAATAACTTTCTAGATTATCCTAGAAAATTAAAGTCAATTCTAATAATTTTGGGCCCTCTACTAGATCATTAGGCTATAAAAACCATTTCAGGCCCAATTTTGTTTTTTGGCCATAACTTCCTCATTGTTCATCGAAATTGAGCTTATAATATATCTTGTAAAGCTCTTTTCAAGCCCAATCTAACTACACCATTATTGGACTCTGTAAGGAGGGTGATCCCATGGTAGGGGGTCTTTCATTAGATGCCCATGGCCATTTAAAAGCCTAGGACTTTACAGTTGATAGGGTGTATTAGGATTTGAATTCCTGACTATTTGGGGGACCTTGAATTAGAATAGATTCTATCATCACGCTTTTTTGTAAGAAACTGGTAGGAGTCGCCAATGAGTTTTGGGAAAATCCATAAACCCTTTTTATGCCTTCCTCCCATGTACAGTTCATGGGATATTTAGCACAAATCATAAGTTTACCCATGCCCAAATTTGTCTACATAAACCAGAAATGAGTTCGGGAGCGAGGGTACTAAAATAAAGTTCCCTTTAAAGGAGAATCGCTATTCTAGCCCTAGTGCGGCCTCTACTAGCTCTTCCTTTTTTACAATTTCATCACCAAATAATATATGCAACGCGATACCTAAAACTAAGTTAGTTGATTTTATTTACAAGCATTAATCACGTAGGAATTACATTGCAAAGTCGTTATTCTTTATTTAATTCAAATTCGTGAAAGTAGTAAAAAATGAACAAGATTCGCCTTGGCTTAGGTGATCAATCAATCAATTAATTATTCAATTCTAATCTTATTTAACACAAGATACTATGTGGAATCGATTAATTAAATGTCCTTTTAAAGTGGTCAAACAACACTATTGATTAAAGTTCTTTTAAACAAGAAAAATAATTGTGATTTATCTAAGTGCTCGGGAATTTACCACTTCTCTTTGCTAGATCTCCATTTAGAACACTTATGGACTCCTTCTTGTTCGGGAGCCTAATTATGATCGGGTTTAGTTAATTGGACCTTGTTTTGTATTTGTTTTGGGTTAGGCTAGTCTTTTTGTGTCTTTGCGGTTTAGCCAGTCATCCATAAGCATTCTTCACTTCGATCCAACACGAAGGTGGTTTTATTTATTGTCATTGCACTTCCTGTCGGGACGGGAGGCCAAAAGTCTATGTCTACAGTTAGCCCCCACTTTGATCGATTCTAGGATAGACGAGGATCAAAGTAGGCAAGGAAATAAATCCGAGACTTATTCTGCGAAGTTCTCAAAGAATGGAGAATCTTTCAGAAATGTTTAAGGATGTCGAAACGATCCTTGATTTGCTAAGTGTTTGAAACAAGTAGCTATTAAGGCTAGAAAAAGTATTTTCTATGTCTTAACGCGCTAAAGAATCTACATTGATCCTTTGCAATTGTAGAACGCTTTTACAAGTAAAGGCGTTCTGGGTGATGTCATGTCATGAGAAGAGATCGGTTTAAAAAGGATTAAAAAGGGGATGATGTCCTCCCAATCATGTCATCGTTGGTCTAAAGTCCCTCGATATGTCATTGAAACTTTAGCTTGATTTTAACAATTTGAAAAGATAATAAAAGAATGTTCCGGCTTTCGCAGCCGTTTGGTTTTCGCAGCCTTTCGGCTTTCGGAGCCTTTAGAATTTCGCAGCCTAAACAATTCGGCTTTTGCAGCCGGAATAGAGTTCTTGACAATTCGCTTATCAAAACAAAATAATCGATGTCCACAAGATAGAAATACATGTCTCAAAACTGGAGGCATATATCCAAATCCAGTGAGAGAGAAGAAAATCGGCAACTCTCTCAGCAGTTTTGTCCACAAGATGAGTACACGTGTCTCAGGACTGGGGGCACGTGACTACATAGGTGCGACATCGTCTCGTCGCTCTTTATACAGGGGGTGGACGACACCCTAATTGTCTGGTAAGCTAGTAAGCGCACTTAACTACCGTATTTGCTTCCAATCAAGAAGTGTCTGTTCCTGAATGGTTCGACGTGCCTGTTGACTCGTGAGCTAACGCCTAAAGAAAAGTAATTCTCTACCTTTTAATTCCGAGAGGTAGATCTCGCAAAGCTGAGAAAGAAGTGAAATTTTACGCAACACCTACGCCATTGTATGGAGAGATCGAAATTCTCCATACAATAGGAACCACAGGGCGTAGGAACCAAAGTTCGTGATCTTTCCGATAGGAACCACAGGGCGTCTCGCTGGAAGAAATTCTTCCGCCTATGCTGTGATGGAGAGATCGAAAGCATTAGGGTCGTGGCGTGAATGTGCCTATCTTCCTTGACTTCTTTCTTGCCGGAATGAACTTGCATTGGCTGTATGATAATGCCTTGCATTTTTACGCTGCATGATGACGCCTTCCTTTTTGCTGTGGACGTGAAAAAAGAAGAAAAGTCGGACATTTATAACGTCAGTATAGTAAAATGACAAACCTGTCTATGGGAGCTTTTACGTAAAGCACCACCAAAGAACGTCTTAAGACACTTTTACGAAAAACATTCAAAACGTATGCTTAGGGAAGGCACAAAGCACGGTGTACATGCAAAATGATGCAAAAAACTATCAAAGAAGAAAACAAACTACCAAATGCAAAGCAATTTTAAAAAAAGATTTTGATAATTTGCGCGCCATTACGTCTAATAACGAGCAAAAGCCGTTGAAAAATAATCAAATGGATTAAAATCTGGATACCGGTCATTTTAGTGACCAGTATCCACACGCAACTTAGTGGGTCGCGCTGGTCAGGCGCGCGCATCGTTCTGAGTTACGCTGGTCAGTCACGCGCAACTGTTTCAGTTGCGTACGATATTTAAGTCAGCAAAAAGAAATCGCTGAGCGCGATTTTCATTTTACTCTCTTCTTCTTCTTCTTTCGCCATTTTCGTCTCATTCTCTTTCTAAAAACCTCGGTTTTTTTGCGATTTTTGAAGCCAAAGGAAGTAGATCTAACCCTTAATTCACATTTGCCACACTCCAATGTAAGTTTTTTGTTTAATTTTGTTTGTTTTTGGCGGAATTTGGGTGTTTTTTGAATCATTAAACCCCAATTTTCGAATTTGGGGGTTTTTGATTCATACCATTATTCTTGAAATTGTTTGTTCCATGCTATTGTGCTATGTTTAAGGAGTGTTTTGCAAAAAATTTCATGAAAAATGGCTAAGTATTGAACCTTGTACGAACATTTCTTTATTTGAGTACGTTTTTTGCACTTTCCTTCGAATTTGATTTGTTTCTTGTTATTTTGCTTGCTCATTTTGGCTATACTTATTGATTATGAAGTAATTATAGTATTAGAACTAGTTATATCTTCATAAACAATGTTTTGAAAAGTTTAAATCCGAAAATTGGCGCGAAGTGTATACTTAGCTTATTTTTGCCATGTTCGAACTTCAATATTGTTTGGTAGACGATAATTGCATCATTGTTACTATTATTCGCCTAGGCATACTTAATTCTTTGAGATTTTGAAATATAATCCCTTGAATGCTTAGTTGAAACTGGTATAGGATGGCTTTTATGGGTGTTAGAAGCCCCTATTTACTGAGTTTACCTGCAGGTATCGTAGCCCCCTAGCATGGGTGACATTCGATTTTTTGTGTTTTGCCCTTTCGGTAGGCGTTATGCTGCCGAAATGGGTCCAAAACATGTATATTAGCTTAGTTTAGAATAGACTAATAAAGAAACTTTGTCCATTCATAGCATGGACTCGCCTCCATTTGTTGATGCTGAGGAGATTCTAGGAGATCCCGTGCCTGACGAGGCGGTTCTCCCTCGAAAGAGGGTGACCCGTCCTCGAGAGGAGGTTCAGGAGCGACGCGTTGGAGTTGATCGTCGTCGCCAGGAGGATGTGATTTGGGAGGCTCCTCCTAACTGGGACCCTAGGGTCCTCAAGTGGGACCCAAATCATCACGTCTCGATCAGGGGTTAGCGCGGCATCGTGAGTCTTTAGCGCCTCCTTTTTTTTCCTTTTTTCTTCAAAACAAGTTTTTCACTATCTTTTATGCCTTTCCTTTTTTAGAGTGAGCCTAGCATGCGCCTATACGGCTCTAGTGATCTACGAGGTCGTTTTCAGAGTTTGCCCGAGGTGGCAAAGGAGGTTGTGGAGCTTTCGGGGATCAGCTCCTAATTGGCGGCTCTTTGGGATTTATCAAGTCAGCCTGCATCGTCGGCTTTCTTTCGTGGGGAGAGATGTTGGAGTTTTGGTGGGATTCCACCAACACTTTTCACTTTCCATGGGGAGAGATGACGGTTATCCCTTACGATTTCTCTATGATTAAGGGTTTTCCTTTCGGAGGTGAGCCCGTGGTTATGGAGGTCATTAAGGGGTCAGACGAAAGACTGCGTGACCTCGTGGGGGATCGTCTTGCGGCGACCCTTCACATGTATATGAAGTCTTGTCCATACTCGGTTCTTGCCGATGAGTTGTCGGCTGACGAGGTTGATCGGCAGTGTACACCTGAGCAGCTGGCTCGGATATACATTGCTCACGTTCTTTCCGTCACTATCTTGAGTGATCGGGGAGAGCGTTTCGCCATTAGATTACTTATCTGCCTCAGGAATTTGGAGCAGGTAGGTAACTTGAGTTGGGCAGAGGTGTCGTATGCCCGTATGCTTAAAGCTATGGGCAAGGCGACCCGGGTGATGGATTCTGCGGCAGCTACTGAGGTGCCTCGGATCTCCCTTTCATGGCATGGTCGTATCCTTGAGGTGCGTACTTATCCTTTTTTCTTTTCTTTTAATCGCCATTTTTGTTTTCTTTTTTCTTTTTATTTTTTTGCTTCTTATAGGCTTGGGGATATTCGTACCTGCCTTTCTTAGCCCCCAGGATGCTCAGGGTTGCTCGTTTTCCTATCGGCCATCGATTGGTCACGATTAAGAAGAGACGAGCCACTTCAGCCGGTGACTTTCGCCAGAGGATCCTTTCAGCGACTCGTGCGTCGGTGAGTATTTCAACCACATGTGCATCTTTTAATTTTTTTTTGTTTATTTTCTGATGATTTTTCATGTAGCCGTGTTTATAGATCGATCTCCATCCTTGGAGTTTGATCGTCGGAGTCCCTGAGGCTGTCCGGTCTGGCATGATTCGTTGCCGTTTCCGGGCCCTTTATCAGGGACTTCCAGTCCTCTAGAGGACAGACGCTTGGTTTTTAGGCGAGCATGTTGCGTCCGGACTTGCTGTCTTCATTCGAGGATCCTGCGGATATTGCGTCCGGACTTGCTGTCTACCGAGGATCGAGCTCAGGCGATCCTCGGTTATCCAGCGGAGCAGCTGGTGCTGCCAGATGCATCTTACCAGGATTTCATCACATCTAGGCTGACTCCTTTCCCAGCTTTTGTTCCGGTTAGTATTTTTCATATGTTTTTATATTTTTCTTTTATTTTCGGAACCTTAACTCTCTTATTGTGTTTTCATTGAGTCGAGCTGGGTGGTTGGGTGCCTCCCATGGCGGAGGTCACGTATACCGATGCTTTTGGATCGGTAATTCGCGAGATTCTCCCAGCAGCGAAGGAGGAGGACATACCGTACATTCCTGAGACGGTTGAGTTGGTATGTTTATTTCGTATATGTAATTGTTTTTATATTATTTTTTATTTTATTTATTTATTTTTTTATATACGTTTGTTCGTTAATTGTCCTTGTATTTGGAACAAGTACCACGATAGACCGTGAACGGCATGGTGAGGACTATACGTGCTTTCCGAGCTGCTTATCGGAGAGCCCTTGTGGCTTTATCATGCTGTGATCATCGGATGGTCGCGGTAAGTTTATTTCTTTTTCTTTTATTAAAGTTATTACACAGTTTTGTGTATTAATCTTAGTTTTGGATTTTGCAGGATGTACAGCAGCCGTCTGGGAGTCGCCGAGCATCCCGACTTCCTTTGTATTTATGTATATTTTTTAAAAACATATGTACATATACATTTTTTTATTTTTTTTGTACATATAACACACATTTTATATATATGTCATTATTTTTTATTTTGTTTCCATGATTTTTTTTTCAGCAAAAATTTTCCTGAGGGAGGGAAAGGGTTCCCGACTTACCCCCCTTGAAAAAAAAAAGAAACAAGGGAAAGAGGACATGAAAAGGAAACTGAAAAAGAAGGGAAAGAAAAAAAAGGAGAAAAGGAAAATAAGAAGAAAATAAGAAAATAAAATAAAAGTAAAATAAAATAAAATAAAGCATGAAAAAGGACACAAGAGTTAACAAAATTTAAGCGTATGATTATTCATAAGATTTCGTCAATATTCCATTATTATGGAGTTCAAAATACGAAAATAAATCAAAATGACATATCGTGACAGACCAGACGCACGCAACTGTATGTCTTGCGCGTGGATGTCGCGCGCATGTGAATCGGTTGCGCGTGGCAGGCGCGCGCAACTCCTGAGTTGCGCGCGCCACCTACGGGTGAACTTTCCTTAGAGCGAAAATTGCCGAAAATTTCCCCCTCTTGGGTCTATTTAAGCGTGGTTTTGTGTAAGCTTTTGATCATCTCGCATTCATTCGCTTAGTAGTGTTATAAAGAATTAAAAAGAACTAATCCCTCTAAATTCTTCCCCTCTCCCCTTTTTTTTACATTGATCAATGGAAAAAACCTTTGAACAACGGTTGAAGCAATGGGTCACTTCCCTTTCAACTGAGGATAAACTATCCTTCAAAATATACCAACTTGACCCTATATTAAATTATATGCAACTAGTTATAAACTTTGATTTTCTCTTTGCTGTTGTCAATCATTGGGACTCGAACCACCATCTCTTTCTTTTTAAATGGGATGAAATTGTCCCATTAATTGGCGAGTTTGAGGCTCTACTAGGCTTCCTTACAAATACTCTCCCTGTGACATATGCCCCTAACTTGTCAGATCCCAAACCTATTTTTCAACGATTTTTTAGTTTGAGTGACAATGAGATGGTTAACATTGGAAAAGAAGAAGGCGTGGATTTAGTTCAATTCATTGAACATTTCGTCGCCCCTCGTGACAAATTGACTAAACAACGCTTTAAAATTCGTGCTTTATGTTATTGTCTTGTTGTCAATTGTTTACTTAGGACAGGTAAAGAATACGGAGATTATTTCATGGTGTCCGTTGTAGAGCAAATAGAGGGATGTCATTCACCCGCTCCTTTAGCTTTGGCGGAAACCGTTCTAAGCTTGAATCGCCTTAGAGGAGACCCTAACGAGAATGGTTTCACGGGAAGTCCACTCCTATTACACGTACCTTTTTTATTTTTTATCGTAAAGCAACGCAAGTTAGGAAGTTGTGCTGGCCTTACAAGCGCAATCTTCACCGATGCGCGCGGATGGCGCGCGCAACTGATTTTGATGCACGCGCCACCTGCTCGTATAATGTCGCAAATTAATTTTCTTCGTATTTTTTTTTCAGATTTGGCTCATGGAGCGCTTGCGAATTATTGAACAGCCAGAATATTTTGGGGCTCATGGAGTGAGAACATTCCCCGGACGTCGAATTCTCTACAAACACAAGAATGAAGAAGAATGAACGTCGTTTTTCTGTCATGGGGTTCCCAACATACGCTTTGTGATTCCTTGGTGGAACATAAGTAGTATGGTTGGAAATAGTTTTAATTGTCCCTATATTAGGCTTTTAGGCTTATCTAGTACTACTTACATTTTTCCTTATTGGATGATAAGACAATACAGAATAAAACAAGTTATCCCCCTTCAGGATTGTGATGCCCCTAAACATGTGATTTTCAAACCTAAAACGATCCCTCGTTGGATGGAATATTGGTCAAGTCTCCCTAGGTAGGTAGTACAAAGTCCTGATGCGAGCATTGTGTTATCCTCCTTTTACAAGGCTTGGATGAATGCGGCGGACAAAGGTGAGCTAAACAAGGCTCGATCACAAAATCAAGCCACCTCGGCTCGCAATCCACCCAAACCTTTGATGCATCCGGCCACCACTACTCCTCCTAGTGCCCAAAACAAAGGAGTGAGAAGAAAATTAGACTTCTCATCTCCTAAGGCTCGTTCGAAGGAACTAAAGAGAAAGGCTCCTCCTAAACATGCGCAACAAGGGGTGAAGATTAAAGAACCTTCACCAAATACTCGCAAGAAGGCCCCAATCCCTAAATTGAAAACAATGTTTGGGTTAAAAAGAAGAGTGAAGGGGAAAGCTCTAAGGTCGTTGAAACTACTGCGATGGAAACTACTCCTCCATCTACTGTGACAATTGAGGATATAGTAAAACCTTAGAGTGTTACACAATATGTCATTAGTTTAATTCGAATATAGTGTAATCACTACTATGTTTCTTTTTTAATTTATTATCTAGTTCAACAATGCCTCTTGTTTTTTTATTCAATTTCGAATGGAATTAAATGAGCTTTGTTATATATATAATTTTTATATGACCGAATCATAAAGATTGCCTACGTATTCGTATTCGAAATCAGGTCTTTGCATAGTTCTTTGCAATGTTTGTATTATGTTTTTTTTTATATATTTTTTCTTCAACCTCTTATGTAGAAATTGATTGAAAAAATTAATCAAATTTTGTTTAATAATTTAAATCAAAGCTTAATTTTTATTTTTCGAGTATATGTTATTTTCGAGAAACGCCCTCCTTTTTATCGCAAGTAAAAATCGCAATCGAGCAAAAATTCTGGGCTCGTAGTTCGTCATCAGGTGGAGCGCGCAACGTCTAAGCTTGCGCTAGCCTGTCGCGCACAACTAATTAAGTTGCGCATGACATCCGCGCACAACTGTTTAGTTGCGCGCGGCACCTGTGCTACGAGTGTTAAAAAAAATTTCGCATTATTACCCCTCCCCCCCCCCCCAAGTGTGAAGAGTTTTTCGTGGTGTTCGAAAAAAATCTAAACACTTGAATGGCATATGTTTTGTTTTAAAATTAACCCCCCTAAGTGTTATGAACTTTACCGTGTTATTCGGTAAAGTGCGTAACACTTAGAATCTTTTAATTGAATGCTAAAAAAAATTATTTATTTAATGAACGAGTTTATCCGGATTTCCTATGTAATATTTTTTAAGTCGATCAATGTTTATTAGTTGGCGAATTTCATTACCTCCAATATCCATTAATCTAACAGCTCCTCCTGATAGAATTTCAATTACGCGGTAGGGCCCTATCCAATTAGGTTTGAATTTCCCTCTTGGATCGGTTGGTGGGCCTCTAACCTCTTTTAGTACAAAGTCACCTTCTTTGATATTTCTAGGTCGTACCCTTTTGTTAAAATGACGTGCAACGTCGTTGATAGACTTGTACATGATGCAAAGTTCTTAATCGTCGTTCATCGAGGAATAACAGCTCTTCATACCTCGCTCTTACCCATTCAGCTTTCGGTAGCTTACTTTCGAGTACGATGCGTAGGGATGGTATTTCCAGTTCGACTGGTTGAACTGCGTCCATTCCAAAAACTAAGGAGTATGGAGTTACTCCTATTGATGTTCGTATGGACGTTCTATAACTCCATAGAGCAAAGTGTAGTTTATTCGGCCAGTCTTTATAATTTTCTGCCATTTTCTTAATGATGACTGTTATGTTTTTATTTGCCGATTCTACAGCTCCATTCATTTGAAGTCTATATAGGGATGAATGATGGTGTTTTACTTTATAACGATTTAAGAGGGTCTCAACTTCAGCTTTGAATTGAGATCCCTGATCACTAATTAGTTCGTGTGGAACTCCATAGCTACAAAATATGTTTCTTTCGAGAAACTTTGCGACATGTTTAGAAGTGATGTTCGCGTAAGAAGCAGCCTCAATCCACTTAGTAAAGTAATCGATGGCTACTAATACATACTCGTGCCCTCCTGCTCCTGTTGGAGATATTTTTCCAATTATATCAATTCCCCAAGTCGAAAAAGGCCAAGGGGAAGTGAGATTATATAGTTCGGATGGTGGAAGGTGTTGTAAGTTAGCGAACATTTGACACTCTGGACATTTTTTAACATATTGTATGCAATCATGTTCCATGGTGGACCAATAGTACCCTTGTCGTGAAATTATTTTAGCAAGCATTTTACTATTCATGTGAGGACCACAAACGCCTTTGTGAGTATTTTCCATAAGGCGTGTGGATTCAGGTTGGTCTATACACAATAAGCTTTGACCGTTAGGCCCCTTTTTGTATAATTGACCATTTAATAGACCATATTGGGCCGCAAGTGTTCTTAGGGCTCGTTGGTCTTTCGATGAAGTATTTTCAGGATATGTTCCATGGGTAATATATTGGAGGATATGATCATACCAAGGATTGTCTCCTTCATTGTCCTTTATTTCCTCTATTGCGTTGCAATATGCTAGTTCTTATCTTCCATCAACGCATAATGGCATCATATTTAAATTATCTGGAATGTTGATCATTAAGGATAATTTTGCTAGCGCATCGGCAAATTGATTATCATCCCTTGGGAGGTATTTAAAATCAATATGTTCAAAATGCTCGATGAGTTTCTCTAGGTGTGCTTGGTATAATATCATTGTGGAGTTGTTTATTTTCATTTTTTTAGTATATGATTTATAATCAAACTAGAATCTCCATATACCTCTATTTTTTCACACCTATGCTAGCTGCAGCTTCTATTCCAATAATACACGCTTCACATTCCGCGGCATTATTAGTAACCTCAAAGTCTAGTTTGACAGAGATTGGAGTATGTGCTCCCTCTGGACTTATGAGTAACACTCCCACGCCACATCCTTTTTTATTGGATGCACCGTCAAAGTACATTACCCATTTGTCATCTTGCGTCATGAGAATCTCTTCATCCGAAAGATGAGTAGTTTCTGCATGACTTGTTTGAATAGGATGTTGGGCCAGAAAATCGGAAATTACTTTTCCTTTTATTGATTTTTCAGGAATATATTTTAATTCAAATTCGGCCAACATCATCAACCACTTGGATATTCTTCCTTGTATGGGTGGTTGTTCCAACAAATACTTTATCGGATTTTGTTGAGAAATCACATGAGTAGTGTGTGGTAACATTTAATGTCGTAGTTTTTTAGTTGCCCACACTGATGCTAAACTTGTTTTTTCCAAAGTGCTATATTTTGTTTCATATTGAATGAATTTTTTACTTATGTAGTATATTGCACGCTCGACTTTCTCTACCTTTTGTGCTAGCATGGCACCTGTGGCCGTGTCTGTAACCATGATGTATAGCCTAAGAGGTAGTTTGGGTACTGGTGGTGCTAAAATTGGTGGACTTTTGAGATAGTCTTTGATTTTCTCAAAGGCCCTTTGGCATTGATCGTCCCATTCATGTTTTTCTTCTTTTTTCAATTTTTTGAATATTGGGTCACAAGTCATAGTCAATTTGTTGATAAATGACTAATGTATTGTAGTTTGCCAAGAAACCCCCTAATTTCTTTTTCTATTCGAGGGGGAGGCATATCAACGATTGCCTTTATTTTAGAGGGATCGATCTCAATACCACGTATGCTTACTACGCATCCGAGTAACTTCCCAGAAGTTACTCCGAAGGCGCATTTTTGTGGATTCAATCGCATTTTATATTCTTTTATGCGAGTGAAAAATTTGCGTAAAGATTTTATGTGTCCCATTCTATATTTGGACTTTACAATCATATCATCCACATACACTTCTATTTCTTTATGCATCATATCATGCAAGAGAGTCGTAGCCGTTCTTTGGTACGTAGCTCCTGCATTTTTTAGACCAAATGGCATGACTGCGTAGCAATATGTACCCCAAGGGGTGATAAAGCATGTCTTTTCTTTATCTTCTTTTGCCATTAGGATTTGGTTGTAACCTGTGTATCCATCCATAAAGGATAACATCGCATGTTCAGCCGTGTTATCTACCAATATATCAATATGAGGTAGAGGAAAATCGTCTTTAGGGCTAGCCTTGTTAAGGTCCCTAAAGTCGACACACATGCGAACTTGTCCATCCTTTTTAGGGACTGGGACGATGTTTGCTACCCATTCTGGGTAATTACATACGCGAATGAAACCTACGTCTAATTGCTTTTGTACTTCTTCTTTTATTTTCAAAGCGAATCAGGTTTCATTCGTCGAAGTTTTTGTTTTACTGGTTTAGAGGTAGGGTTCAAGGGAATGGTATGTTCCGCAATTTCCCTATCTATTCCAGACATGTCCTTGTATGACCAAGCGAACACGTCTTCGAATTCTTTTAGTGTCGATATAAGAATCGATCGCTCTTCCGGATTTAAAGTTAAGCCAATCTTGACTTCTCTTTTATTTTCATTAGTCCCTATGTTGATTGTTTCAGTTTCTTCAATTATAGGGTTCTTTTGTTCTCATTCATTCATTAGTTCAACCAATTTATTAATATTATCATCTTCATTAGATTGATTGTTATATCATTTAAAAGATTCGAGAGAAGGCATATACTCGGAAATAGAGCTCATATTATTGAATTCAAAAGAGAGTACATTAAGAGAAGAATCCCTTTTGGGATCTTCGTCCTTAGAACTAAAAAATAAAGACTCAGTAATAGCCACAAGGCTCAAATTTTCAGCTTCCTTAAAGTCTAAGCTAAACTCATCATCCGATTCTTCGAACATCTTCCCTTCTCCTATGATGATCTCCAGCTTATCACCTTTATGATTAGTCCACTTGAAAGATTTCCTCCATCCATACTCGAAGGTTTCATTAGAAGGGGTAATCAACGAGGTTGGGTCAAAAGCTTCATCTTGGATGGCATTTTGATTAGTCATGGTAGCAACATGGTTTTTCTCTAGGCTAAATAGCAAGTTAAATGCTTGCCTATCATAGCACCCTGGGGTTGGGTATATTGATTCAACGATTTCGAGATCGTTATTCAAGAAGTAGCAATCATGAAATATCTCAAATCCAGGCTTCTTGATTCCTCCCAGAACTATTGGTTCTGGAAAGTCATAGCAAGGGTAATCTTCTCCCTCCCTAATGAATTGTCCATTAAGGGTTTGTTGGTAAGATAGAGCAAAGTGATTATCCCCTTTTTATTGTTTACTCTACGTGCTTTGTTTTTAGCATCGTGAGACTCTAGTTCTTCCTTGGTTGGTTTGTATCCCAATCCAAAAGATAGACTTTTCTTTGGGATAGGAAGTAAAAGAGATTTCTTCATTCCTATTCCCAAAGGCATCACAGGAAAGTAGCTACTCTTAAACAAGATGTTGTTTATTATCCGGGTGGAATATGGATCAAGCTTGAATGATCCTTCAAGGCTTTCTTCCATTTCGATTGTGTATATTGGCTCAGCGGCAAATCCCCACATGTCCTCTTCATCATTATCATGGTTTATTTCTAGAAGTAATTGGTCATTTATAGCTATTTTGAGAGGAGAAGCATGTATAGTCATAGGAAGCCCTTGATAGTTCAACCTAATCATTTTATGAAGTGAGGATGGTATTGCACCAAGATCATGTATCCAAGGACGTCCAAGTAGAAGGTTAAATGTGGGTTTAATATCCATGACATGGAATTCAACCATCTTTTGAATTGGGCCTGTAGTGACTGGTAGCTTAACAGTTCTACACACCGATCTCCTCGAGTTGTCATAGGCCCTAATGCTTTGTGTTGTTGAATGAAAATATTTTTTTTGGATTAAGCCCTAGATATTTTGTTGTTCGTAGTGGGCACACATTTAAAGTTGACCCATTGTCTACTAAAGTGAGAGGGATATTGTACCCTTTGCACCCCACAGTTAAGTATAATGCATTGTTGTGGGTAGTGTCTTTTGAAGGCAAATCATCATTAGTGAAAATGATTGATTTGTCGGATTTCTCGCTAGTAAGCAAGCTAACGAGATACTAGAGGTTTGTGCTGTACTTGCAGACAAAGCCGTTAGAGCGTTCATAAGAGAATTCCTATGTTCTTTAGAATTACTTAGGAGTTCCCAAATGCTAACATTCGCCTTGGATTGGCGAAGTTGTTTGACCAATGGATCTTCCACCTCAAGTGGAGGTGGTATTGGGTTTTGTACTTGACCTTGAGTTTGATTCTGTGTAGTCGAAGATCCATTTGGTGGTGCTTGGTAAACTCGCCCAGAACGAGTTAGATGATCTATTTCGTTTGGGTTAGTTGTAGGACTCGTGAACCAACTTTCTTCTAGAGGCTTTGAATGTACCTCCATTTCAAGATGTTCCATGAGTTGTGCTTGATGCCATTGTTCATCCAAGAAGAGATTTGATAAGTCTTGTGACTTTCCCAAGAAATGACTTTGGAGTCTAGATGGAGGTGGGACGGCGGCATACTTAGGGACATATAAGTCTTGAAAGTCGTCGTTCCATAACCCACACACTTCATTAGTTGCCCCTATGAGTGTTGTAGTTAGAGGTTTCCCTATAGGTGTGATTTAGTCCAAAGGATTGAACGTATCATTTCCCATATGGTCCTCATCAATGTGAAATACACCTAGTGGGGATACATTATTGTTAGGTTTAGGCGTGGGAATTCTCCCATCGTCTACTAGATCTTGTACTTTGTGTTTTAAGACATAGCAACGTTCGATATCATGCCCCACACCCCTATGATAAGCACAATAAGCACTACCATCCCATTGAGGGTACCTTTTTTCTAGTGGAGTGAGTGGTGTTGGCCCTGTTGGTGTAAGTAGACCTTTTTCGCTCAATTTTTCTAATAATTCTTTATAGCTCACAGGAAATGGTGTAAATTTTCTTTCTTTTGTCCATTTTTTTCGTGGATCATTACTGTTATTATATTGCGTGGAAGTCGCAAATACATCAATAGAGGATGAAGTATTATCATTCCCCTTTTTGTAGTTATTCCTAGGTTGATGATGATAAGATTTGTTTTTTTTTTCTTTAGCAAGATCATCTTCAATCCTAGTAGCCACAGAATAGACCTTTTGAAAAGTGTCCAAACCAAGGTAACGTAGATGCTTGTTGTACTTTTCATGACAATTGTCAATAAACGTTTGTACTAACTCGAGTTCAGGTGACCTTTGGGCAAGGTGAGCTGCCTTTTCTCGCCATCTACCATAGAAAGCAAGGAAACCTTCATCGTCGCCTTGCTTAAGCATTTCAAGTTCACGTAGAGTCGATTTGAACTCCACGTTACTCTCATATTGGGTAATGAAAGCCGAAACTACATCTTCCCATGTTGTTTTGAATTTTAGATCTAGCCCATAGTACCACTCTCTCTTGGTTGGGTCTAGAGATAAAGGAAAAGTCAAAGCATAAAGCTTAGGATCAACTCCCTTTAATTCCATGGTGCCAGTAAAACACATTAAGTGGTTTTGTGGATTATTGGTCACCTTAATTATTGGTAAGTCTGCAATTACGAACTTTTCCGGTAAAGCAAGTCCTGGGGGAGGAGCAAACTTTTCTACGTCGATGTACTTGTTCCCCATGGTGGAACGAAGAACAAGCTTCTCCAATGACTTTTCTTTAACGGATAATTGTTCCATCTTTTGTTGCAAGGCTAGAGTCTCGGCATTTTTCTTTTCAGCCTTTTCAAGTTTCTTAATCTTCTCTCTTCGGCCTCTTGAGCCTTTTCTTCTCTCAAGCGAGCAATCTCTTCTTGTAGTTGCTCAATGGTTGACATTTTTCTTGGACTAGGACTAGTTATCGAGGGAAGGTGGTTTGAAAGGGGTGGATTGTTTGATGGTAAACGTAGAATGCGAGCGCCCGGGAGTCTTCGTTCCCAAGCTTGAAAACCGGCCTTAAAAGAAGTACGAAAGGATAAGTAAATCGATACGCTTGTTTTATAAAAAGAAGGAGAAAGAACGCAAAATATATTCGAATGGATAACATCACCTTTAAACAATTCTTCAATGAAGATATTGTTTGAACGAGCCAATTTGTTTTCGTAAAAATCAAAAGGGCTCGTAACAGTAGGCGCGCACAAGTGACTAAGTTGCGCACGGCTGGCGCGTGCATCCGAATCACTTGCGCTGGCTGGGGTCGCGCAACTCATTGAGTTGCGCGCGCCACCTACTCGTAAAGTTTTTTTTTTTAAATTCGAGCACTTTTTTTTTATATTTGCCATCATTTTTTCGATTTTTTTTTATGTTACCCTTCGAATATGACTCAAAATTACGAAGAGACAACTTCGTAATTGGGAACCTAAACCAAACTAAAAGAGAAAAAAAAAGCTATCCTAACACGTCGCATATAGTCACGTAATCACATAAGCATACCATAAGCCAAGATACACATAATGTCATTCTAAGGTCAAAGGCTTGGGTGTTTAAGGGTACCATATCTTAAGAAACGATGCACAAATCAATCACTCAACGTGTTGACTCATGACATCGCTCTCTCAACATTTTGTTGACGACATGGGTGGGATGATTGTTATTAATTTTGGGATAGAAGCCTGGTGTTGGCAGCCCCTAGTCAATGAGCCAATCCCCAAAGGTTAAAGTGTGCTATGATTATGCATGATGCAATGTTGCGTGTTTGGTTTTTACTTTTGTGCAAAAGGAAGATATTATGCGTTCAAGTCTCGCTCTCTAACTAGAGATTATCCAAGTTAATTCCCGTTACAACCCATAGGCAACCTGGTGTTGGAAACCTTGGACCATAATTAAGAACTAATCATGTAACCTCTAAGTCCCCAATGGAGTCGCCACTGTAAGGAGGGTGATCCTATCGTAGGGGGTCCTTCCTTAGATGCCCATGGCCATTTAAAAACCTAGGACTTTACACTTGTTAGGGTGTATTAGGATTTGAATTCCTAACTGTTTGGGGGACCTTGTATTAGAATTGATTCTATCATCACACTTTTTTGTAAGAAACAAGTAGGAGTCGCCAATGAGTTTTGGGAAAACCCATAAACCTCGTTCATGCCTTTCTCCCATGTGGAGTTCATGGGATATTTAGCACAAATCATAAGTTTACCCATGCCCAAATTTATCTACATAAACGAGAAATAAGTTCGGGAGCGAGGGTACTAAAATAAAGTTCCCTTTAAAGGAGAATCGCTATTCTAGCCCTAGTGCGGCCTCTACTAGCTCTTCCTTTTTTACAATTTCATCACCAAATAATATATGCAACGCGATACCTAAAACTAAGTTAGTTGATTTTATTTACAAGCATTAATCACGTAGGAATTACATTGCAAAGTCGTTATTCTTTATTTAATTCAAATTCGTGAAAGTAGCAAAAAATGAACAAGATTCGCCTTGGCTTAGGTGATCAATCAATCAATTAATTATTCAATTCTAATCTTATTTAACACAAGATACTATGTGGAATCGATTAATTAAATGTCCTTTTAAAGTGGTCAAACAACACTATTGATTAAAGTTCTTTTAAACAAGAAAAATAATTGTGATTTATCTAAGTGCTCGGGAATTTACCACTTCTCTTTGCTAGATCTCCGTTTAGAACACTTATGGACTCCTTCTTGTTCGGGAACCTCAACCATAGTAACGAAGATTAAGAGGGGTGAGTGTTTAGGACAAGAGGGTTTGGAAGCACAAGTTCACAAGAGTTTCTGCCAGGATTTTAGGTTAATTTATGTGTCTTTAAGCCTCGTATTAAGCCCCTATTTATAGGGAATGGGTGCAATTAGGGTTTTAAGCATTCTGTCGCAGCAGGTGTCGCGCGCATCCGGATGAGTTACGCACGGCATCCCAGTGCAAGTGATTTAGTTGCGCTGCTTTGGGCAGCGTAACTGAATGTCTTGCGCGCGGTTTTATGTTAAGATTCGATTCTATATTTTATAAAATTCTAAATCTTCCGCGAGCACATCTCTAGAAGTTACCCTGGGTGTTGCGCGTAACTGAATTAGTTGCGCGCGCCAGACCAGCGCGACTCATTAAGATGCGCGGATTTTTTCTGCGGCAGCTTTAACTTTAACCTAGGCGCCTCTAAATCCGTCATTATTGGGTCTTAAGCACGGGCCTAAGCTTAATTATGATCGAGTTTAGTTAATTGGACCTTGTTTTGTATTTGTTTTGGGTTAGGTTAGTCTTTTTGTGTCTTTGCGGTTTAGCTAGTCATCCATAAGCATTCTTCACTTCGATCCAACACGAAGGTGGTTTTATTTATCATCATTGCTCTTCCTGTCGGGACGGGAGGCCAAAAGTAGATGTATACAGACTCTTATCATGGACCAAACTAAAATGCAATGGACGTTTTTCATAAATAGAGTACATTTCGAAAGCAAAAAGATAGATATTTTTATTAATACAACCGCATCACAAGACTTTTCACACTTTCACTTCGTTTGATAATCAAATGACGTGAAAGGTATTCATCACTTGGTTTGGTTTTTGGGGAGACACAATTAGGTGTCTACAATATCCATCATCACAATTATTCTTCTCCATCAAAATGTCCATTTATTGGTTTTATCAGATTATTCAAACAAAAATTATCCACAAAAGATAAACTTAAATTAAAATTTTACAAAAACTGAAACCAAACTTGATTTGGGTTATAGAGAGTTGAAATCAGTGGGGGAAAATACCAGTGGAAAAATGTGATGCAAGAAAAACAATGCCCATCTGGTATTGTACCCACCATAGCCTCGATTCAGATCAGCCTACAAAATTAATTCAATAAAAATGATGAAATCTGAAATGCAGAAGAAAATGTAGAGAAAAATAACACAATTAAAAATCAGAGAATTGTGTAAGAAAAACGAAATAATATTTGGGAAAGAACATAAAAGTAAAACCTTGCGAGAGATATTGTCAACAAGAACAGAACCCCAGCCATTAGAGGCGAAGGATTGTTGTGTGATCGAAAACCCAAGCATTCTTTCCATCACCAAAATCATTAACCGTCTTCTCGATTTCTAACACATCTCCGGCGACAACTTCTAAGCACAACAAGTAACGATCACTGGTTCATCAATTGAAAATTAAATTTGAAAAATTGCAATTAAAAAGAAGCAATAGATCAGAAAATACCTCTTTCTCAATGAGCTTAGTGAAGAATTTCTTAGCTAGCTTGAAGCACTAAGATCGCGCATTTTCTCGCATACCTTCCAATGAGAAGGTGTGATGAAGATCTTGGATGGCTTCCAAGTTTCATACGAGTACATGATTTAGGAGAGAGGAGTGAGTTGAGAGGAGGAGATTTGTAGACAGAGTAAATGAAATAAGGCAAAGATATTTGGATCAAAGCTTAGAGTGCTCAGACCATGCGCAAAATAGAATCCACAAGCTAACCAACACGTGTCGCTCAAATGAAAAACAATTTGTACGGGACCCATGTGCACATGTAAATTAAATGGAGGGAAAAAGCATCCGGTTACTGTAGATAAGAAAAGCCAAGGCAACGGTGATCGGAGGGACAATGTTGGCAGTACACTTTTCATAAGGAGTCACATCTTATAAGTGACTTGGTGCTTTTATAGGTTAAGGGATTTATGGTAGTCGTTTTTGAGATGGTCGTGATAAAATCATCATTAATTTGGGTAGAGAAAATTTTGTGTCCTTCAAACTAGGGATGTAATTTTAAGTTGTGTCTTCAAATTTCGGAAAACTTGAGTATTATGTTCTTATAATTAGAGTAATTGACAGTTTGGGCATTCAATTTTGGGGGGATTTATTGTTCCTTTGACTTCCATGATTTGCTCTGCGAGTTTGTTGTCATATTGATGAAAGAAAAAATCGCCTATTTTGAAAGTGAACATGAAGAGACAAAGCATGGAAGTCAAGTAGACGATGAACTAACCTAAAATTAGAGTAGAAATCGTCAATTGCTCCAATGATAATAACTAATTTTTAGAAATTATTTCACCTTTTATTAGATATCGATTGGTTTGTGTATATCTTTTTATGTTATTATATTTGGTAAATATTAATTTTAGGAGTTTAGGCAAGTTAGTTTTGCTATCGATTGTGTTATAAGTACATGTGAGTTGCTACTTGTGAGTTAAAGTAGTCGGCAATTGCTACTTGTGAGTTGAAGTGGTCGGCAATTGCTACTTGTGAGTTGAAGTGGTTGAAAGCTTTTAATTTCTGTTTTCTCTTGGATTGGCACGGTCAATTTAAGCCTATGTAGTGGTATTATGATAGTCAGTTGGCTTTGCATATTGCTAAAAAACTAGTATTTCAGGAGTTTAAGAAACATATTGAGTTAGATTCTCATTCGTTTAAGATGAGTTGTTGAAGGATAACCTTTCTACCTTCTATGTTACAAATCATCAATTTGTTAATATTCTTACAAAGGTTCTTGGATGACAACCGTTTGGTTTTTCTGTTACCCAAGTCGGGCATTTGTGATCTACATGCCCCAACTTGAGGGAAGTATTAGAATTTGGTTGGTTTATTTGTTTCTTGTATTGTTATATTTGGTAAATATTTTCTCCATTTTTTAATTGCATCATTTAGACTTTTACACTATTAATATATATATCCTTTAACCATCTTTTGTAATTTAGCTATAAGGAATAAATATAGTCGAATCTAGTTAGATTCGTCTCAATATTTACTTTTCAAACATCAACTTTAATTTCTATAATTTTTACTAAATTTAAATTTAAGATATTAATTGTCAAAGTAATACACTAACAAGAATATTAACTGTGCCTGAATCTAGTTATATATAGAGGTGTCAATCGGTCACAACCGAACCGATAAAAAAAAATCATTTGTTTTGAATTGTAACCGATCCATTTGACCAGGAAATTAATAAGTTACAAATTTACCAATTATTAATTAGTTAGAAAGTCTAAAACTCTAACAAATATCTTCTACAAATTGAATTAGTAATAATAAAGCAAACTAATAGTACGTACTTGTAGCCTCATGAGATTAAACAATTGAAGAGTAGTACCTTAAAAAGAGGACATTTTTTTTTGTATATCATCATATGTGACTATTATCTATCAATCTATCACTAGTTCATTATCAATCGTCTCACTATGAGAAGTCATCGATAATTATTCAATTTAAATTTGGCTCCAAGATAAATATTACAGAAGAATTGATTAAATGAGAAAACTAATTCTTCGCATTGTAATAATTAACCACGCAATATGAGAAATGACACATGAATGGCTTGATAAGGTAAATTCAATAGTTACTCTAGTTTAAAAATGACCTTATTTGGATATTGAATTTGGTCAACTCAACCAAAATCTTGACAAACACGAAAATGATTTGAATCGGAATTGACCAAATACTGAATCAACCTTATCTTAATCAAATTGAACTTGACATAATCGAAATCAACCTGACCCAAATTTACCCGACCCAAAATTAACCTGATCAAACCCGTTTTGAACCCGATTCGAATTTATTCGAACTAAACATGAACCGATGTGGAGTTGACCTGACCCTTATCCGACCCGGACTCGATAGACCATGACCCGACCATATTTTGACTCGACTCGATCAGATTCGCGCGAGTTAAAAGAATAATTTTGATCCGAATTTATCAGACCCAACCTAAACTCTATCTGATTATCCAAATTAACACCAGGTATATATATAGGCAATATAGCATTATTAGTCAGTCCAGTTCAGCAGTACGTGACTATATTGAATAATCATCAAAAGCAATTTAAGTAAAGTACATATTGACTATAACCTTAATTGCTATTGATCGAATTAACATAGATTATTATTAGTACATGATATATATTTCAAAACCAAGGGGAATGTAGATTATTGAAGTATTTGTACAGTGATGCTTGGTTCGATCAAATAGATTAATCAAATAATGATGACCATAGGACTATATGAGTAATTAGAAGGGGTGCTTGATTCTAGAGGAACTTGATTCTTTAAAAGCAGAGTTGAAGCAATCAAAGAAGGCACCAATAAAATTCAAATATGCTTTGCACATTTTACAAAATTACCTCCAATCACGTACTATTGGCGATAATGATGCATTTGTGCACAAGGCCTCCATTATTTTCAAAGATTCCGGGTATGGCCATGGCTCGGTAATAGCAAGTTGCAAGGCTACGCCTGCGGCGATATATGATTTTTATGACAAGGTTGGTGCTCAACTTGGATGGCTCTTGGCTCATTATAAGTGTCATAATTGATTATTGAAAGGCATAATCGATTTTTTTTTCTTTTTGTAAATAGATACAATGAAGTATCATTAAGATGAATTGCTTCGCACTGAATATTAGAATAACTAAAATTTAAACATGATGGTTATAAATCTTACCGTAATTATTTTTTTCGGGTTTCTCACATTTTTGTTAGTACGTATTCTAACAAATAGAAAACTGAAAAAAAAAAAAAAAAAATTGTAAAGATTGAGAAAAAGAAGAAAATAATAAGGAGAAAGATTAAGGAAGATAAGTAGTAAAAGAGAAATGAACACAAAATATTTTTTAACGTGGAAAAAATAACAAAAACACACAAATGATTAGCATTGAAAGGGTGAGTAGTTAAGCAAACTCTCCGTATAGAAACTCACAATAATGAACTACTCCGTAATACAAAAGTAGGTTTAGTGGATTAGGGAGATTGTTGGTAGATAGAAACTCCAACCATGATGCCCAACACCTTATATTTATAGTTGATGTATGTAAGTGGAAGAAGTGTGTGTATTGAGTAATTAGGTTTTGATGATTATAAACTAATGATGATTATCTATCTAACATGTTTGTTTAGTTGTGCATAGAAAGAACAAGTTATGCTTGGAACAGGGTACAAGGAACCCGAGTCATGACAGGTATATATCAGGAACTTAAGCAATATAGGATAAGCAATAAAGGAACAAGAACAATGATGAGTGTTATGGTTGATAAGTATGATGATAGCTAAGGAACCATGAAGGTAACTATGTAAATAGATGTTTGCATATGTTATCTTCACGAGGTAAGTATCCTATGCATATATAGGTATGTATGTGTAAGAGTTTTTTTATTTAGTTTAGTTTTCCAGTTTGCTAGCTCTAGCTTAGTTTGGTTTTGTTTTAGTTTTCTTTATTGTTTTTATAATAAAAATAACCTTCTGTTTTATTCTGTTATCCTCAGAAGTTTGCTTAGTTTGTCATCATCAAAAAGGGGTCTTGATGATGATGTTAATGATTGAGCAAACTTCTATCTAATAAGAGTCTTTTAGTGTTTTGATGTTTGCAGGATAAGTAAACTCTGGGAGTTGAAGTGAGGACTGAAACAGAGGAACCTTAGAAGACTAAGGATGACAAGTAAAGCAGAAGAAGAGTTCCAGAAATGGAACTTCAAGGTGTTCCCTAACAGGATCTATCAAGGGTTGTAATGACCTGTATCCGGTGTAATGCTGAGGCAAAGGTGTGTCCTGACAGGAACATATCAACGGGTTGTAATGACCTGGTTCCGGTGTAATGCTAGGGCAAAACCTGAGATCCATAATTCATCAAGACTACAGCATTCCAGAACAAGAATCTCAAAGAAGCAACATGAAGACGGAGAAATAGAAGTATATTGCTATAGGATTCATGTAAGTATGTTGGACATAAAAGTCGGTCTGAAACAAGTTTATATAGAACCAAGGTGAACTCCAGATTGTCAATGAAATTAGAGTTACTAACTTGTCAGGAACTCAGAGACTGTCAGAAGTTCCGAACCTAATAGGAACTTAAGTATGCACGTCTTTAAAAGTTGGTTTTAATGATATATATTTATATAATACGTGCATATCTCTACAAATTCATGTTTGAGTGTATGAGTTTGAAATCACTAAAATTCAAGTAGATGTGAGTGCACAGCAAGTGAAAGGAACCTGAGAGGTGTCTTGGGTCAAGTGAAAGGAACCTGAGAGGTGTCTTGGGTCACCTAGAAAGTGTCCTGGGTTAAAGGGAAAAAGATACCTAGGAAGTGTCTTAGGTCTGGTAGGAGGTGTCCTATCAAGTGGCAAGTGTCCGTGGTGGAACTTGCAAAACAAAGGTCTGCGTAATAGGTTGTACTAGGAGAGTTGACTATTATAGTGGAATTTGTTTATAAATCCCAATAGGGCCGAGGTTTTACTTCCAGTTAGGCCTTGGAAGGTTTCCTCGTAAAATCTGTTTTGCACTCTTTAAGTTCCTAACTATAACTGTTTTATATTCCGCGAATATTAGGCATTAGGAATTTACTACAATTCACCCCCCTCTTATAATATACCATCTGAAATAATAGTGTGGAATCTTCTATATACGTGATCTTTAAATTCCCCACATAAATCTAGATCAGAGTCTTCGTGAGCTTTAACCAATTTTAGAATCTTCCACAGCTTTTTCCATCAATTTCTTAATGTGGTAAAGTTTTTTAGAAACTTTGAGAAATCTTGAAATGTAATTAATTGGGCTATGGAAATTGAGCTATACTAACCCAAGAGAGACTATAGATATATAATCTTGTAACACTTGGTTCTTTGGGAAATTTTGCAAACAACTACCGCAAAAGTTCCAACTATCGCAAAAATTCCAACTTTTGCGAACAACTACCTTTATCTTTTTTTTTTTTGCGAACAACTACCATAAATTTTGTATTTGTTTTGTTAACACTACCAGTTAACAACTACCACAAATGTACGAACCACTTTTGAGTTTTGTTAAGCACAATTCGTTGTTCCTTAAAATTCATCACAGCTCCAGCAACCGTAGCGAGTTGCCTTATGACCTTAGCATCATCCTTGTTAGCTAGCAAGGTTTGTGCCTCTTTCACCAGCTTGTCAATTGATTTTATCTCTGGGTTGCACCGTGCATTTGTTGCTTCGACGCCATTGGAGTAAGGTTAGTTCGTTGAGCTGTGTTTATATGAATATATGATCATTTAACTTTGGTGTCACTAATTGTACATACTTACGAAGGAAATGGAAAATATTTTGAGTGGCAAAATACAAAAGAATAAGAATAATTGTAATTAGTGGAGAATAATAATAGTTCAAATTCTATATTTACTTTTAATCATGAAGCAGTATTATTCTTATGACGTTGATTTAAAAAAATGAGAATACATGTGCATATAACATCTAGATGAAGCACGTGTATTTTTTCAAACAAAATTTTTATCTGATAAATTAAAATGAATTAACGAATTATTAATTTTGTTTTATGTTTTATATTTAGATAAATATTCCTAATATAAAGAGATAATATTTTATTTTATAAAGTTTCATATGTGACTGGTCACACTGTGTGTCCAGGATTACTTGGTCAGAGAGTTGGTTAAGGGTTACCTAATCGATTAGGGTTACTTGGAGGTATTGGACGGTCAGGTCGTCAGGGGTTACTTGGTTAGTATTTCGGTACGCCTTAGTCGGTCACACAATATGGTCAGCCACAATGAAAAAATGCAGATTTTATTTTTATAAATAATATAAAATTTTAGGTCTAAAATAAATTGTATTTTTTTTTGGGCTAAAATATAACATTTTCCAACGTGACGCTCCAAAATATCTTGAAAAAAAATCGATGAATTAGGTAGAAAAACTATATTTATATCTTCTTGTTCTCATTCACTCTGGTTTAGTTTGCATCGCTGATCCACGTTGTAACTAGAAATTTGTTATAAAGTTTTATGACTGCGTGATACTTAGAGTAAATGCTAATGCTTTGCTGCTATAGTAAAGGAATTTTTTGCTTTTAATCCGAGTTCGACTCCGCTAAAATAATCTGACTCCGAGTCGGAGGAGGATCAGAGTCGGATCCTACAAAAAATCTGAGAAAAAAATCCGACTCCGGAGTCGGAATTGGTACTTTGCAATTTCTTTGTTTTGAATTAGTTCTTAGTCAAATGTATAAATGTCCAAAATCCAATTACTTCATCTGTTTTTTATTAGTTGACACACTTTATCTAGGCACGTTTGTCAACGCATACTTTTAAATGTAAATATCTTTAATTACGTATTAGCAAAAAGTATAAAATTTTGATTTTCAAAAACTAGACATTGAGACGAATCTAACAAGACCCCACATGACTATGTTTTTATCTAACACTAAATTACAAAACAAAGTCAAAGTAAGTTATGTGAATAGTGCACAAAGCCAAAACGTGTCAACTAAAAAAATACGGAAGTTGTATTAATTAATACATCAATGCAGTAACACATGTTATTTTGTTAATCATTATTGGCGAATGTTTTTGAAATGACCACCCATTATGAAGTCCGTTTTCAATTATTCCATATGTTTTTTCGGTTTTAAATTTTCTTTAATGACTACATGCTATTCCCGATTAGAAATCGTGAATCCGCCACTAAATATAATATTATATAAATTATATCATGTTATTATTGTGATACCAAAAATGCGTCTATTATTAGGATGATACTATTAAAATGAGTACCATTATACTGATTTTGTATTGGCTGCTTTTGATTTATTTTTTAATGTTAAAATTAATTACAAATCTGTTATAAAATATTGTATGGATATTCGTTATCCTCCTTTATCATTTCGGAATGTTCTAAAACTAGGGTTTATTGTTATCTAAGCAAACCCTAGTTATATTGTATTTATATATATATATATATATATCCCCACTCTATGGAATAATATAGACTGATCGATTTTCCCTAATTTCTCCTCTTTCTCTTTAATATTATAACACGTTATCAGCACCAAAGCTCTAAACCATTGATTAAATTAGAATCCAATCTGAAGAATTTTTTTTTTCTTTGGCCACATGATTGACGAAGCCTCGATGGGCTTGATCTCGCGCTAATGGGGGCTCGTTTACATAAATCGGCATATTATGCAATTAATACAATCTTAAAAAGCTTTTAGAATTTGCATCATCATTGATCTATCTTTGCTGGTGCCAAGTGTCGACCATAAACCCTAGTTTTGTCAGCTAATCATTAATTAAAGAAGCCCACTTGCTTTGATATTGTTTTTGGTGGGATTCATATTTATTTATCCTAAGGATTGAGAAATTTTTATTTATTTATTTATTTGAATAAAGAACATGGTGACTGCATTTATCTCAATGAAGTAGTGTCACAATTGAATATTCAATCTGTCACCAATTATGGAGGAAAATATGTATTTCCTACTTGTATTGTACAACAACTAGCGTGTAATATTCTCGCGGCCGAAGCTTTTGTTAGCTCGCTGATTTTTGGTGGACATTGTGTCATCAAACTCGTCAAAATCCTTGTTATAGGCGCCCTACATCAATTGAGAAGGCACAATGCTGTGTTAAACATGCTCAAAATCAGGGAAGTACTCCACTCAGAGTTATGTTTGGTTTTAATTCTAACTTGTCTAGTTAATTGTCTACCTAATATACTGTATTTATTATTATGTGCCCCTCTACTTTGCATAATAATTTGTTGTTATGAAATTTTGTCCTACTATGTGGGCTGGGTGAGTTAGATTTAGTGAACTAGTGAGTGTTTTGAGATGGAAAACTTTCACGACTCATTTTTTTCTAAGCTAATGTGCTAGTTGAATGGTAGAGTTGCATGTTTTATTACATCGGCTAATTTCTTATCCCATTGATTCATTGGGTTTTATTATGGACTTTGTTATATGTATTATCCTTCATAGTACATATTAGGGATATTATTCTAATATTTGGAGTATGATCTAAGTTTTATCTTATTTATTTCCATATTAGTTTATAAGGGTGATTAGTTATTATTGGTGAACTTAGCCTTTTATTAAACTTGAAATGTATATACTTGTTAGAGGTGTAACATTTATTTTTCTTGATATAGATAGCACCTATTATACCTCTATGTTTGATAGCAGAAGTGAAAAACTCAGTTCAATAAAATACCAAAAAGCAAGGTTATACAAAGGTTAGTTTGTAATCCACATGTGATAAAAAAAAATAATAATAAAAAAAAGGAAGTTTGAACCTCTATTTCTTGAATACTTGTGATTATTTATATGGGGTAGTAAATCTTTTTTTAGTGATTTATACATAATATATGTTATTTATCCAAGATGTTAGTTATGATTTTCTTATTCACATGTCATATACATATTGTGATGCATAGGGTTCTTTTAACTATGAAGAGCATAATGCATAGAAGTTATAAAACTATGATTGATGTGTATACTGAATTATGCACTACATAAGTTTATATATGACCTTGATATATCGAATCCTGTGAAATATCTAAGTATGTTTTTCTTCATTTCGCTGACATGGCAAGTATATTAGCAACCTTATAAGTTGATATTATCATGAAATGTACTAACATGATTTCTATATTGAAAAAGTTATTGATGTGTGATTAAAATAGATTATATATGATATTATATGCCTACATTAAGTTGGATTATAGGAATAATGAATCGATTGAACATAATATACTCATACAGATGGACCTAAAGTTGCTTAAATTTATGAAGGCTCAAAAATCCTCAAAATAATAAGAAGATGCATATATGACTTAGAAACTTCTATTAGTTTCTAGAATATGTTGCTTAAATAATTTACAATTCACAATACTAATGTGATTTTATAAACAAGAAGTCATGAGAATGATTATACAAAAGTTTAGAAAAGTTGACATAATGTCTTTTAATTTGGTGGTTATTATAGATACCACACTTTGGGTGAGTATTAATAATTCATAGACAACTAGATTCTTATACCCGAAAATGAATGAGAAATAATTGTATGATTGAGATGATATATGCATGTTTCGTGATAAATATAATTCAAGCAAAAGTTATACGATCTACGTATTAAACATGATTGCACAATATATATTTGAGCAGGAGATGGATGACATTGTGGAAAACTTGCTTGAAAAATGTATTTATTATCCCCATATTGTTAAGAATTTTCAATATAAAGATTAATAAAATTGGGCAAGAGTTACGATTAAGAGTTTATAAGAATAATTTTATTGTGTTTGATACATGCATTGCTAAAAGAATTTATGGCTTGAGAAGAGAATGGATTTAAAGATTGATGGACTAGTTTTATACCCCTATATGCAAGGATTAGGGGGAGATAGTATTTATTCCATTGTTTTTATGTAATCCTTGCACATGAATAATTAAATATGTTAATGGTCAGTTTGGTACATACACTAGCCTAAATATCAATAATTTATTTAATAGAGGTGGCCACATGATAATCAAATATTTAGAAAGATACCATCCTAAAGATGGATATGAATAAATGTCATTACCTATATACTAGCTATAAATGTACATATTAAGTTTATGTCCTTGTTGAACAAGATCAGTTGCTATTGAACTAGCACACCTGAAGTGTGGTAATGCAAAAGGTTACAACGATAAGAATCCTTGGAAGAGGAAAGAAGCACTAATTGACAATGATAAATTTGAGAAAGTGACACATTTTATGTATGTCCATAAGAGATCATTTCTAATACATTAAATGTGATATGATTATATAAAGTACTCCAGAAGAGTATAAAATGTTATCCAACAAGGTTAGCATGTATCAAGATTACAATCAATGCTCCAGTGGAGTATGATAATTAGTTAATTGTCTTGTCAATTGTAGAAAGAAACACATTGGTGTACTTATATCACATCATATTCATGGCCATGCATAAAGTATCTCTAATAAGGTGATCACCAATATTATAAAACTGACCATAATTTAAATACTAAAGGAAAAGTAATTGGATGTGATAATTAATAATTAGGCCATCCGGGGTTTAATAAATTCCCGTTATGAAAACTTAAATAATGTGTTGACGCTCTCTCATGTTAAATATATGAAATAAATTGAATGGCAAGACATAACATTGAGATTGAGCTATATTTAGATTGTGATTTTTAATAGTTTGTGTAAAAAGAAAAGTTTAAGAGATAATATATTGGTTTTTCTGAATAATTGGTGACCAGAAGTTCACTAGAATAATTTATATGTTGACAAATATTAGGTGACCAGAAACTCACCACGTACAAGTTATATGTGAAAATTTTAAGTAACTAGTATTACTATCAATGTTTCTAGTGATCCCGAAGATCACCACCTAGTGAAATTACAAGAAAGTTTATATTTGTATAACAATTCTCTTGATTGGGTCTATTGTATGTCAGCACATAAGGAATAGAATAAGAAATTAGCAACTGCACAATTTATTACCCCCTATTAATACTGATCTCTAGAAGAGAACAAAATTTCACTATTCTCTAGGAGAGATAGAACTTTGTTGAATATGTATGATTATCCTACGGCGAGATGAAATTTGATGCACATGAAATTATATTCTAAGTTGGTGAAGAATTGCCCCAACATTTGAGATATTTTACCAACTTAGGGGGAAGAATTGAAGTAAGTTGGCAAAACTATAATACTATAAATAGTTGATCCCTCTAATGATACTTTGTAAAGTTACATGCCAACTTTTGTATCAACATATGTTGCACATCTATGATTTGATTTATATACTGTTATGACCCATCTAGAGGAATAGAGAGATATATTTTGATTATGGTGATAATGATATTATGTGCATACATTAAGATAGATCTTGCCAATTCACTTTAAATCAATGCACGTGAAGTGTAGTTTGTATGATCGGTTCCAATATAAATATGCGATATACGGCAAGATAGTGCAGTTGATACTTTTAAAGTATAATAATAGTATATTAATACCATAGTGCGAGAAATACCCTTAATATGTGGTATAGATATCTAAATTATTATAATAGATGGTCTATTATGTAAAAAAAGTTATGATGGTACCAATGAGAAATGCATTCAGATATCATTGTAAAATAGCATGTAAAATATACGTTATAGGAAATTTATGATACCGGTACACAATGGAACCGGTGAATAATATGCACATGGATGATAGAATGGACTAGTGAATAAGGGATCTGAAATATATGTCCATTTTATTGTCGACATAATGATAATGATCAAAAGTTTATTATGGACCAGAAGTCCAATGAAATATGGATTTTTAAATCCACATTGTACAGTGTCTTGCATCATTTTGAGTCTTATGTTCATGTGCATGTGTGAGTCATAAATTAATGGATATTTATTGCATATATAGGAAGTTGTTAGATGCATTACTCATTGTATATTTGTTAATATGTTATCATATTTTGTATATCTCATATTGTATGCTTTAATTTCTTACAATAACTGTGGTGTATGTAAATGTTCATTCAAAGTATAGTAAAATATGTTTACAACTTTGATGAAAAATTAGAAAGAGACATTAATATTCCAATGGGCTTATAATTGTGATGAAATTATTGATGACATCGATATAATTGCACATTATGAATTAAGAAGAGTTCCTGAAGAACTTATATACGACCTATTGTAATATCCAGCCATACAAAGTTTATATCTTGAATTTGCAATTGTTATCAAACTCTTGAAAATCTATGTACGTAACAACATTATTGACATCTCAATCTGAAGTTTGAGCATATGAGAGTTAATGAGATTTACTATTTGTATTTGCAAAAGAGTTATTGTGTCAATTATGAAACGTCTAAAGAATATCAATGGATCACTTATGCATGACAATGTTTTCTTATGGTCCAGAAGAACCATGATTAGCGTATATAATTACATGTGCTATATTATAATTCATATGAGAAGAATGATATTAATAATATCAAGTTTTTTCATCAAATTATTACTCGTATTAATGAATGTTTGATCAAATAATGATCATCAATATTTATTATTAACGACTTCCAGAAGAAGTCATAACCGTATAGGTTTACCCTTTGAATCAACTATTAAACAGATATTTGAAATAATAATATTAGAGATAAACACATGTATGGTGAAATGAAGACACTTCACATGTTCATGTGAAGACTTGAAGATGCAATTTCAGTTTAGGAGTATCGAAGATCAACGAGTGATATTTTACTACACATGAGAAGATATCTTACATTTTGGATTCATTGCTGCGACACTAGAAGATCTCAAGCTATGTATTTATCAGGGGGAGAAAATACGCGCTGCACTCTTTTTCCCTTGACCATGGTTTTGTCCCACATTGGATTTTCCTGGTAAGGTTTTTAATGAGGCAGCATCTCGAACGTATTACGAAGAATGTTGTACTCTTTTTCCTTCATTAGGTTTTTATCCAATAGGGTTTTTCTTAATAAGGTTTTCACGAGGCACACTCTTCGATAATGGACATCCAAGGGGGAGTGTTATGAAATATTGTATGGATATCCATTATCTTCCTTTATCATTTCGGAATGTTCTAGATTTAGGGTTTCTTGTTATCTAAGCAAACCCTAGTTATATTGTATGTATATATATATCCCCACTCTATGGAATAATATAGACTGATCGATTCTCCCTAATTTCTCCTCTTTCTCTTTAATTTTATAACAAAATCATTAATTAATTTTGAAATAATTTTTGATTTTTTTTTTATAATTTTCCTAATTAATTTACAAAATTCAAATTTTATTATTATAGAAATAAAAAAATATTTTTAAATTAATTATAAAAACATAAAAAATAAAGAATGGATTTAAAAAAATAAGAAAAAACCTTTATAATTAGTTTAGACATAAAAAAAATAAATTAAAAAACAGCCAATAAAAAATTAGGATAATGGTGGTCATTTCAAGGATGACTAGCATAGAATTTTCACTATTATTAGGAGATAGAAATAGATAAATAAATAATGTTAGAAAATACGATAATAATGTGTAATTAAATACATGATTGATTAATGAGAAAGGTATAACCAATAATGTTATATGGAGACGGTGATTGATATGGTTTTGGGAGGACTTCTTAATGATTGGTGCAGCCCTAAGTCCCTAACAGGTTGGGTTTAAGATTGAAAGAATATGGAAAACCCTACGTCACAAATATTCTATTTAATCACTCTAATATATTTTTCTCTGTTGTTTCTCAAATTCAGTATACGGCATTACCGCTTACTACTCTTTACGAAACAAGTAAACGGCCATCTCCAAAACACTAGCATATAGTAAGAGTTTTAGAGTCATGAACCTTATTACTTTATTAGGGCCTTGGATCTACGTGAAGCTATCACTTTCTTGTAATTTTGATGGATTTAAGAAGAATAAGGGTGACAATTCGCTTGTAAAAGAGGTCGTTACTAATGCTTAATCTTCATTGAAGAAGAAATTAATGGTGTTACTCATGCTTGCTAAGTTGCTTTGCTGTTAATGAAATAAGTAACATACTGGTAAGTGTTTTTTTTTTTTTTTTTTTTTTTTTTTTTTTTTTTTTTTTTTTTTTTTTATTGTTAGTTACTGTGCAGATTTGCATGATATTTTTTTTTTTTTAAGTTTGCAAGACAACATTTAAGTGCAGACCTATGATTACGGATTTTATGAAATTAATTGACTATACTTTTATTAGATAATAGAAGTATACTATTCCGATTAATTGTACAAGCTAAGAAACGCACGAAAATTCTTGCGTGTGAATATAAGTAATGTATAAAGCTCGATTTTCTATTTTTTTAAAGGGTATTTTGGAAAAGTGAAATTTATCACAAAAACCCCTTTCACTTTATGTATAGGATAGGATATAAGATGAAATTTATTTCTTTAATTTGACTCAGAACTCTTCACCAATTAGTTAATGATTGAGAACATATATTTCATATAAATTGATTTTTTTTGATAATTCAAATTGTTTTGTACAATAAAATTGGTTTTAAAAATAAATAAATAAAAAGCTAAAATTCGTGATGATCTTAAGATACCAAATTTTAACAGTTTATAGGTTAGAACCATTGCTTTCTAATACTCCATAGAAGCAACGGATGATAAAATTCCTAGCATGTCTATGGTCCACGAACCATGCCGTTGTCCGCCACGCTAATGTTTTTTTTTTTTTTTGATGCTAATGAGGGAAAAAACCCGAAAACAAAGAAAAATTACACCACCATACGTGGCGAAGCCACTCCAACTAAATCCTCCCAAAGAGCGCTCTTTATTTCGATCGGAGGATCATCGAAATAAATTACTCTCTCTTGAAGGCTAACCCCCAAATTGGCTATAACATCAGCCACCCTATGCCCTTCCCTGAAAACATGAACAAAAGAAAAAGAACTGAAAAAATTACAAAGATTACGACAGTTGTTGATGATGTGCATACACTCCCCTTGCTGTTGGCTTGAGTTGTTGATGGCTTCCACACAAGCTTTATTGTCCATTTGAATGATGAGCTTCCTTATGCCTTTTTGAACTGCCATCTGAAGACCATATTCAAGAGCTAGTAATTCAGCTCTATAAGCATGACAGATGCCAAAGTTTGCTGCAAAACCCTTGACAAAGCTTCCTGCATTGTCATCCCACGTTACAATCTCTCTTTAAATTCGATTGTCATGTTCTTATAGTAGTAGTATTATTGAATACGATTGATAAAACCGACCCTTTGCTTCCTTAGATTCTTCAACTTACCCCGTTGAAGTTTTAGTTTGGGTAAAGAAAATTTAGTGTTCTTCAAATTAGGATGTAATTTTGAGTCTTCAAATGTTGGAAACTTGAGTATTATGTTCTTATACAGGCTGTCTTAAACATTTTCTGGTCCCTATTCTAATCTTAAAAATAAGGCCCTTATAAAAAAAATATACAATTATAATAATGAAAAAATAAACTCAATTTCTTTTAAGCTTTTTAATTACTCTGTCAAGGAACATATTAATCTGGCAATCCAATAATTCAATTACAAATTGTTGAAAATGAAAACATTTTACATTTGTGCTTGAGAATTAAGATAAAAAAAAAAAAAAACATAAATCTTCATAACAATTAAACATTTAACTTAACTTTTAAAAAATCTAAAATCAACAACTAAAAGTTTAAAATTCTATAAAAATGAAAAATCAGAACAAAAAAAAATATAATTACAAGTAGAATTATATTATTGGATTTAGCATACCTCATGAGCAATCCACAAGCAATGCAAGAGGTTAATTAATCTTAATCTTTTATCTTTCTAGATCAAATTGTTGACTGATATTATTGGTTTTGCAGAAACATAGTGATTTGATGGAAAAATGTTAGGTGCTAATAATTTTATCAGTGATTAATTTGGGGAGAAATGAATTATTAAACATTTTTCAAATCGTTTGATAGACAGATTAAATGGCAGAGAAGGGTAAGAGTCTTAAAAGGTTTTATGAAGTTTCTGGGTATAAGATGATAATCAATGAAAAATTAGTAATAAATGAAATTTTAAAGTTTTGACAACTTTATGGAAATTGCAATGCATTGATGGGGGTAATTAAGTTCTAAGAATCTAGTATAATTATGTTTATTTAGCTCTGATGCGTGTGAATACAAGAACTCAGAGGAAATTTTTTTTTTTTTTTTTTGAAACAATTGGACTTCAAAAATGTTGGGCCCTCAATATTACGGGGTCCTATGCTAAGAGTTTGTTTGCAGAGGCTCTTAGCCGAATCTTATAATTAGAGCAATTGACGATTTGAGCTCTTCAATTTTGGGGGGATTTATCGTTTCTTTGACTTCCATGATTTGCTCTTCAAGTTTGTTGTCACATAGGTGAAAGAAAAATTCACCTAATTTGAAAAGTGAACTAGAAGAGACAAAGCGTGGAAGTCAGATCAAGTAGACGATGAATCAACCTAAAATTAAAGAGTAGAAATCATCAATGGCTCTAATGATATAAACTAATTTTCAATTTTCAGAAATTATTCCACCTTTTATTAGAAGTCGATTGATTTATGTGTACCCTGTTATGTTATTATATTTGGTAAATAGTAATTTTACGAGTTTAGGCACGTTAGGTTTGCTATTAATTTATTGTACTATATAAGTGTTTGTGTTTATCAATGCAAAGTAAGTTGTTTTCTCCGATTCTTCTCTAAGCTAGTTTAACAACCTATCGTAGCAAAAGCTTATGGCGGTTGCTACTTGTGAGTTGAAGTGATTGAAAGCTTTGTTGTTTTCTCTTGGTCATTCAAAGCCTATGTATAGTATGGTATTGTGATAGTCAGTTGGCTTTGCATATTACTAAAAATTTAGTATTTCATTATCATACGTAACTTATTGAGATAGATTGTCATTTTGTTCGAGATGAGTTGTTGAAGGTTAATCTTTCTAGCTTCTATATTCTAACAAATCATCAATTTGTGAATATTCTTACGAAGTCATTTTGTTTGAGATGAGTTACATTTGCTATCGATTGTAATATGTGTTTATCAATGCAAAGTAATCCATTTCTCCAATTCTTTTCTAGTTTAACACTTTTAATTTTACTTTCTTCTGTGATTTGAATTAACGTCGTGTCATGTGTCAATCCTTCGAATTGGTTCGTCATATTTGAAGGCATGCCTACTTTGCTAATTAGTAGTAAAAAATTATTGAATTAATGCAACTATAACTAACATTCATTTATTGAATGTTTAGGTTTGCTATGGACCGTGACATTATATGGGCAACATTGCTAGCTTTAGCAACGTATCTTTTACTCTTTTGGTTCATTGTCAGTTTGTCACGGTCCATAATCTTTTGATGCTAGTATTCTATTGCTTTGTATGCATTTACCTTCCTTTGCTAGATGTCGGTTCATTAACGGACTACATCTTTAGATCACCCACCAATCTTCCCACCACCCCCCCCCCCCCCCCCCAAACCCAAAAAAAAAAAAAATAAAATAAAATAAAATAAAAAAACTCTGACAATTAAATTAGTATATTCACCCACCAAAATTACTATATTCTATACAAGGACGACTACTAGTGTATTCCTATCTCTACCATTTAAAAGTATGAGATAATTCTTATGAATACCAGTTAGACAAATATACCCTCTAAAATATTTATTTACTTGATTATCCTCATTAATGTTAATTAGTTCTTTTTTAAAACTTTTAAAAATAGTGCACGGATATTTATACTCATATATATATTTGTTTACATATTTTCCCTGATTATTGTTCTAACAGCTAAAGTTGTGATGCCAGCCCAAACCGAAAGAGCTTCTCCAATATTGTTAGCTATGACGCACGTGAACCAACCTAAGCTAGTGACTTATAAAATTTATAAATATTAATGGTGCCAGATTGCTTACCTTTATAAATAGAGTCAGCAAAAAATTAACTAGGGTACTTATGACTGGAATCAAACTTATTAATTGGGATATCTGTTGAGCTTATGAAGAAACATATACATGTGAGTGGAAGTATTGCTACATATTAATTGAGTGTAAAAAGTGGAAGTGAGTACTAGAATGTGTATTCTACATTGAAGAAAAATGAAAATTGGGTCCACTTTATAATAACTTCCTTTTATTGTCATATAATTTTGAAGTGAAACTTTCTTGGATTTATAAAGTGGACACTCATGACGAGTGCAGCTCAGAGTTGTTTATCAATATCATAGTTTTTGATCTAGAAGCTTGAGCATAGGTTTCGGTTACGAGTAACGAGGTCGGGAATTAACTTGCCTGTTGCAACAGGTTTTTGATAGTGTTGTGTGGCAAACCTTTAATTTGACCTCACGATCGATTGAAGATATGTGATGCCGCCACTTATAGCGAAAAAATCTAGAGGAAGTATAACTTACACTGCTTTTTCATATTGCACCATATAGGTTGAGCATAATATATTTGTTAGTGGGAAAAAAAAGAGATAAAAGGTAAAAATACAAAATTATTTATGTAATGTGAACAAAAACAAAAGAATAAATGTGAAAAAGTTAGAGTATGTTGTGTATTTACGGTGTGAATAGAGATATTTTTTATCCTACACATAAAATGGTGTAATATTTGTGAAAAAACTAGATATAAACAAGTGGTGCGATATTAAAAGAATGGAGGAAGTATATATCTTGCTACGGGATCCCATGTTGCTAGCCCCACTTATAGCTAAAAATTATTGTATTATTGATGAACGGTTGAAGTGACTAGTGTTTGCTTCATTAAGTCAGTAGGTTGCTTGATTTTTTGAATTGGGTAGATGTTTATTAAATGCTCTTGTTTGCCGACAAGAACCATGATTAATCAAAGCATTTTGGGGTTCTTTTAGAATTCTAATCTAGTTATAAAAAACTGGGCTTAATAGTCAGTATACAGTCTCTGCACGAGTATATTTATTCAAAAACTATACATAAATATATCAATTTTTTATTTTAATTTGAAGAGTTGTAAATAAAATAAGTGATACATCTATCTATATAAGGTAATACTTAGACGCATATGATAGGCTATGATAATTAAAACCAATTATTGTTACAATTTTAACAAGTACTAATTTAATTAGGGTTAGGTAATCTAAAAACCAATCCAAATTATTGGTGTTCTCTTCCCAAATTAATTTGCTTATTTACGGTGTTGGAGAATAATAAGAAGGATGATGGAAAACATATATATATGACGAATTTTGAGTCTTGCATGATCTCAATGTGTTGAATTCAATACATATATTGTATTCGTTTCAATTAGGTTAGTTAAGGGAGTGGCAAGAATGTTAAATCTTATTAAAAGAGATTTGATTGATGCGGTTAGTGCTCGTCATTTTTTTTTTAAGTTGAGCTAAAGTTGGATATGAATAGGCTGATATGAAATTTATCCAGCTTAGCACAACGACGGAGAAACAATAGTAGGATATAGATTATGTATGAATTGAAGTCATTTTAAAGCTTTAACACAAACATTATTCCATGTCAGGGATTTTTTGCGAAAATGAAAGTTATTGGATCCAAAAAAAAATGTCCAAAGACAATCTGATCAAGTTAATTAAAATGAATTTGGAGTTAGCAATCCATTTTGCCGGTACCAATAAAAGGATTGTTGCAATTCAATGGCTTACTTTACGTTTTTGAATTACTGTAATCAATTCACTAACAATCCTAAGAAAGTATTTTATTTGTCTATCATTATATACCATCATTTCTGTATTATCTATGGAAATCGAACCCAAACTCTATAAAACTATATTTTTATATGATTTCTTATTTCTATCGCAGTCATAGAGCATGGAATAAACCATGAATAAATGTTGTATGTTTATGGATGTTTAGCATGAGCCTAACCTTGTAGAGAGCCTGATAGTATATTTAAAAGAAAATAAAGGTTTAGCTTGATAAAATGCTAGCTAGGAGCCGGATTGAATCGATTGACAGCTTTTATGAATTTGGACTGCAACCCAGTTTACCCAAACAAACCAAACTATGGGTGCTAAACTGCTAAATCGCTAGAACATATGATATGATTGGCGTTTATGAGTAGAACGTACTAATAGGAAGTTTAAATGTCCTATACAAAAATTTAAATTGTATAAAGAAGTATCTAGCAATTCATACAATAACAATGAACATCATGTAGTTATTAATATATATTGTCTTATTTTACAGCGTACGACAATTCACATATTACATGTACACATATATTGGGTTCAATACAAAATTCATGAAGCTAATTTACGAAATAATATTATTTACTAAGGAGAATGTGAGGGAGGTGGTGGCCGAGGGGCCTTGAAATATGGGCAGGAACATAGAGGTGGTAATGATCGAAAAGGCGGTAAAGCTGATGGTGGTGGCGGAAAAACACCGCCGGGTTTAGGTGGTGAGGGACGAAACCTAAACCAATGTCTTGCTCGGTTGGCAATTGGGGGGATAGGTTGTGGATAATTTGGTGGCCGTCTTCTTCTTCCAATCTGCGATCTATGCCTTGTAAGTTCTTCTATGAATTGATCAAGTTTTCGTGTTGAACTATCTTTCAAGTCTTGTGTTGTGGCAATGTAAAACACAACACAATGTACTAACAAAACTAGTAACAATATAATGTGTAATATTGGAGACAGCCTCATTGTTGCGTTGTGGTAGGAATTTAGTGTAATTGATTGATCTTGTAGTATAAGTAGCCATTACATGAAAATTGGGACATAAGAAAATAGGTGTAAAAATTGTTGGGGATGTTCAATGCATTCACATAATTACAGAAAGAACAGCTGTTAATTTTGTGCTTTTAATTTAATGTTATGGTGCATTGAGATGAGCATAATTCCTCGATATATGGGATGTGTGTAAGTGTATTGGTATAATGTGTAGTAAAGTCATTCAACCACCATAATAAATTTCCTTTAGGTTGAGGAGGTTAGGGAGTGGAATATAATCGCTCCGTGTCACGTATTTTTGAGGTCTAGGGATCAAAGCTTATGGGATTTATTTGAGGTATTTCTCTTTCATCACCTGAAAATCCCCTTCTTACCCCAAAAGAAAATGATAAAACTCTTTTGACTGTACCTACATACATTATTTAATTTTGTTAATATTTTGTAAGAAAAAAGGAGTAATATATAGAGATGCTATTTTATTTACTAATTAAAGATAGCAATGGTTAAATATATACATTGACAAATGTGGAATAACAGTTGTTTCCACAATTATACGGATGATATATAACATATTAATGGTGATAAATGATTGATTTTGTCCAAATTCTTAAACTAAATTAAAAACATTTATCCCTTAAGCTGCATATATGAATACGAATTATATCAACAATAAGTTATGTCAAAAAAAAAAAAAAAAAAAAAAAAAAAAAAAAAAAAAAATCAATAATGAGTCAACATTTAATAACTCCGCACTTTTATGTAAAACTGAATAACAATGTGCTATATGAGGAATTGTGGATCATGTTAGCTAAACACTGCATCGACCATGAAAACATATATTATTTCACACATTTCTTCATATTGTACATATATATAAATAAACTAGTAATCCACAATAAACTAATTGATGAGATCCGAAGTAAATTACTACCAATAAGGTGGTGGAGATGGCGGTTGAGGTGTTGAGGGAGCCAGTGGAAGTGGTTGTCCGGGTGACTTAAGTAGTTTGTACGGGCTGTGATTGTTGTACGGTAGAGGAACACCGGGCGGTGGTGGAGGGAAAAATGCATACTCATGCGGTCCGCCTCGAAGTGGTGCTTCGAAGTAATGTCTAGGTGGTAGTCGTCTTTGTCTTGCTATCCGCCTCTTAAGATTCATAAACTCGAACTTCAATTGAGCAATGCTACTCTTTGGTGGAGGACCATCTTGGTGCGCTTGTGCTTTGGCAATGTTGTGCAAAACGCCATCTAGTAACACTAACAAAACTAACACTACATACTTGTTTTGTAACTTCATTGTTGCCATAAAAAAATAGTAATATATCAATACATTTAAGGGAAATAAATAATAATGTGTTGGGGAGTTTAAATGCTTTGCCTACATACATCTTAACATGATTTTGATTGAGATCTACTTTCCTAATCTTATTCGTCCTTTATAATGCTAACCAATATAGGTAGATGCATAAAAGATGATGTTGATACCAACGAGATCTTAATCTAGTGATTAAGTATTAGGTCATGTGTTGATGTGTGATTTTGCAGCTCATTCAAAAAAAAATGTTATGAAGTTGATTGATTAACATCATGTGGCCTTGAGACCTTGACTTCATGAGCTTTTATTGCGCTATGAGACTACATATGAGAATGACCCATAAATAATGCTAGGTCCCCGCGTTAATTACATTAATATCTTGTAGATATTTGAGGAAAGTAGATGTAAAGTCCAAAGACCCTTTTATCCTCATGACTAACCATAAGCAATCACAATATTTAATTTAACAAAACATAAAGAACAAGTAATTATATTGTTGGACATAATAGAGCTTTCAAACCTATTCAATAAGAAGGCATGAACAAGAATTTGCTTAAGAATATATAAATAAAGACCAATAAGAATTGGCTCAAGTGGTAAGCAACTTGATGTCAATTAAGGGAGGTATCGAGTTCGAGCCTCAACAAATGCAAAAAAACCTCTTGTTGGCATACTCACCTACCATAAGCCAAGGTGTGCAACCCATGGCGAATCCGAATGTAGACAGAGCTAAATTCCGGTGAACCGGGTGGGGGAAACTCAAAAAAGATATATAAATAAAGGCCTTGTTTGGCATTTATTAGCAGTTGGTTGTTGCATATGTCGGCTAGTTTGACTTGACAAAGCTAATTTAATTGGCCAAACTATTTGCATTTTCTAACTCCAATGATTAAGCTAGTAGCTACAGATTATTTAATATTTCAAAGGATTTTTTGTAAAAAACTACCTTTTATAATCCATTTTTTGCGAGAAACTACCACGAAAACGAAATGTTGTAATTAACTACCTTATAAAACACAAATTGTTGTAATTGACTACCACCCATCGGAATGTCAAGTTTGACTTTATTTTCCCGGCGTTGACCTAGTCACGTGCGGCTCACGTGACCCTTAATGACAAACTTTCCCCCATTTTCCCCAAATTCTCCCTCCCGTTCCTTCGAAAACACCTCATTTCATCCCCAAATCCCTAATTTCAATTCGAAGCTCCATTGTTCTTCATAATTTCCTCTTCAAATTGGGTAATTAAACCAAAATTCATTGCGAGGGTGATATCGTGGACGCGTGATAATCCCGGAAGGAAATTTGAAGCTTGTACGTTTTATAATCCTGAAACTAATCAAAGGGATTGCAAATACTTTCGTTGGGTGAATGAAGGAATAATTGACTAGCAACGGGATATTACAAATCAACTCATTTCAGAAAAGCATATTCTTAAGGGTGAGGTTGCTGTATTGAGGAACATAGTATGCTGCCTTGAAGGTGAGAAGAAGAGGATAATGGATGTAGGGTACATGAAACTGAAGTTGAAGAAGAAGAACAATAGGTTTTCGAAGGAACGGGAGGGAGAATTTGGGGGAAAAAGGGGGAAATTTTATCCTTAAAGGGTCACGTGAGCCGCACGTGACTAGGTCAACGCCGGGAAAATAAAGTCAAACTTGACTTTTCGATGGGTGGTAGTCAATTACAACAATTTGTGTTTTATAAGGTAGTTAATTACAACATTTCGTTTTTGTGGTAGTTTCTCGCAAAAAATGGATTTTAAAAGGTAGTTTTTTACAAAAAATCCTATTTCAAACATGTCCCTAACTACAACCATTGAAATTGTTCTAAAACCCTCAAATCAAGAATATGAAATTATAAAAATGGCTCAATGAGGCATTATAATCCATTAAATATTACTCCATAATCATTAGCAATTACAAAATGCAAAGAGAAGAAAGCCAACAAACACTTTTTGTTGGATGTATAGACGTGAAGGAAAGTCTAATCGGCAACCCTACTCCAACAAATGCAATATACTTGCAATGCAAACCCATAATTATACCAAACACTAACCATGTCCATATTAGCATAATTATAGGGCTTGCCCACCTAAAAAGAAATATTAGCTATAATAATAATTACTACGTAAGTTGGGTCACTCTTTTCATTTCAATAATGAAATTGTGATGGTGGTGGTGGAGAACGTGGTGGTGCCTTGTAATGTGACCCTATGTAATGAGGTGGAGGTGGAGGTGGAAGTGGAGGTGGATTATAATGAGGCGTTTGGTTGCGTAAAGGTGGCGGAGGCACTCTTGATCTCGGTCATCTTCCCGCCTTTTGTGATGCAAGATTTACAAGGTCGGCCTTTATCTTATCAGTTTAGTGATTAGTTGGAGGTCGATATTGCAAACCTTGTCCGACGCTAGCTCGCACTTCTAACACGGTAATATGTAACACTAACAAAGACACCAACGTAGTATTTGTATTTTTGCACCTAATTTAATGATTATATTATGAAGACAAACTTTTAAAAAAATCGGATGTACATCCTTTATAAATTTACCCTAAATGAACAAAAGTTAGCTCTGAAATAAATAAAAGTTACCCCAATATGCATAAAAGTAACCCAATACAAATAAAAATTATTTAGGCTTTATTAGTAAAGAATCACATTTTAAATAACTAAAAATCAATTATTAGTGATTGAATGTAATTTAATTACCTTTATAAAACTTTTTTTGATGTTTATTTATATAAAAATTGTATTATGTTTAAAGTTACCCGAAAAAAGGCAAAAGGTTATCCTAAAATTAGCTAAAAGTTACCCTTATACTGCTCGATGTATAATATTAGTGTAAACCGTGTGTATACAAAAGTTTTTCAATTGTATAGAAATCCAAGTTTTCTTATGAAAAATAGGAGCTAAGTTGCGGTGTGTACAGTATCGGCAAATACAAGTTTATCTGCCAGATAAACGAAATTTTGTTAATCTGGTGGCATTTTTGTAAATATATTGAGAAAGCATGGTCATTTATTCAGTATTTTTGGTGAGTTGTCAATTACTGTTTACAACTTACATTTACTGTTTGGTGAGAAAATTACACATGTACCCCTCAATTAGTACATAAAAAGATGCATTTAGTACGTAAAAAGATGCATTTACCCCTTCACTGATACTTAAAAAGACGATAATATCCCGAGATAAACAAATTTTGTTTATATGAGAAATTAATTAGACACAGCTCGTATAGTATTAATATTTTTTATAGTAGGCGTGGTTTGACTTTTAATAAGGGTAGCTCATTTCACACGACGAGGTAACGATGTGGATAATAGTTTTTACTTACCTAACAATTTCTTTGTTCTATGTAGAATCCAGTCCGAATCCGACCCTACTCCATCCTGATCATAGGAAAAAAAATTCGCTCCGAATCCGAAAGAAATTAATCCGAGTTCGAATCCGCTAAAACAATCCAACTCCGAGTCGGAGGAGGGTCGGAGTTGGATCCTACATAAAATCCGAGAAAAATATCGGACTCCGACAAATGTCCGACTTTGACAGATTATCCAAATCTACCTCCGATGGATCGTGGATTTGAGTATGGGCTGCAAAGGCCTAAATAGCCCAACTTCTCAAAGAATTACTCAAAGAATTGACATAGCGCCACATCATATGCCTAGTCATGATGGCACGTTGCGAGCTCATGTCTTCCCATTGAGTTATAATATATACATATACATATACATATATATATACATATACATATATATATACATATATATATATATATATATATATATATATATATATATATATATATATATATAATTTAAAATGAAATGAATGGAATATGAAGAGATGAAAAAATGGGATTATTTAAAGAAAATAAGAATTGATTGTAAATAAGGTGTATTCTGTAATAATTTTGTATTCTTTTTATTTTTTATTTTTTTTTACATTATTTGTGATGATGAGCATTCATGAAAATTAAAGTGTATGAATCAAATTAAATCTTTAATTAACCCAAGCAATTTTTATAACAATATTTATGCCATGTCATTGCTTATGTGGCACCACCTCGTACTAAAGAAGAGATGACACATGTCAATCATATATAATCTCTTTGAGTTTTAATAATAAATATAGATATAGATTTCAGGATTATAAAATCATTAAAACTTGTTGAATATTATTATTAAAACATTAATTTCAATAAAATAAACCAACCACAATCAATTCCCATCAATAATCATCAATTTAAAAACTTAGGCTTTCATTAATTTGGAGCCTTTTCAAATAAAACATAATCTGAAATTTAATTACTTAGATCACCATCAAAATTATCGTAAACTAATCAGCACATGCTTAAGATCCATAATCATCAAGTTAAATTAAAATTAGAAACAAAAGAAATTTTTTTTATACACAAAATCGCACATGCACAAGAAGAAGGGGAGGGGTGGACACCTGCTGTTAGCGGTGGCCGGCTGTAATGGTGGTGTTGGCGACTGGCCATCCATGCACGGTGGTGCGTGTGGTGTAAGTGGGGAGGGAGAAAAATAAAGAAAAGAAAATAAGAGAAGAGAAGAAAGAGTGAGTTTATCTCTTGGGTATTTTTCATCTTGGGGCAAAATTTGACTTTTGCTCTTGAGGTGAATATTTATACCAATCTCCAAAACACCCCTTCATATAAACTTTCCTTATTTACCCTTAATGAAACCTTCACCCACTTAAAGTAGTCATTGACTTTATTTTAAATAGTTTTGACCTAAAAATTCTTTTATAAATTAAACATTTGTCCCAAAGTTTAAAGATAGAGTAAATTATTTGAAAACCATTTAAATTAATAAATTGATAGTTTTTATTTTATTTAAATCAACCTTTGAAATACTAGAATTTGAAATGAAAAATTCTTTTCGATTTAATAAAATATATTTATAAAATAATAATTTAATTTATAAATCGTATAAAATTGGTGTTAATGCACTGTGGTATATTTCTCGCACACATCAAGGGAATATATAGTATTTTGGAGAGACAATCTTATTTGAAATCAAGAGGATGAATTTTTCCTGTACTTGACAACCTTTATGATCCCACACGACTCTAAACCAGCGAATCAATCATAGGACAGGTAGAAGGAAATAGATTTTTTTTAACCCTAACCCACAATATATAATTCTCTAATAGGAACAAATTAAGCAACTACACCAACAATTTCACGTACTATAGGGAGACTGATACATCTATACTACTCGATCGTGTGAATTTAATAAAATTAATAATGAAAATTTAAAGGAAAAAAAGAAGAATGGGTTAGAAATAGTCTAATTTTCGAAAAAATTTGACTATTTCCGATGTTACAACAAAAAGATATTAAAACCCTAGAGGGGAAGAGGAGGAGAGCAGAGAAAGAAAAAGAGGGGCTTCCTGATTTCAACTTTGAATTGTTCTTATTTGTCACATGCATGATACATGTTATTCTAGGCTTTATTTTGCAAGGAACACTAGATTTTTAAAATGTTGAAGGCGACTATAGTGGCGAATGATTGCGAAGAGGCGGTGGAGGCGCTCTTAGCGGCCACCTTTTCCTCGCCCTCTTTTGTTTTAGCTTCATACAATCGTTCCGATCTGGATCATAACTTCTTCCAATGGTGGCAATGTAGGAGTTAACAAACCTCGTCCTGCTCCATCGACTTCAACTGTTGTACCATGTAACACTAACAAAATGACCAACATTGTGATATGAATTGTAACCAAATTCATGGTGATTTGCTTTTGGAAATGAATTAAATGTAATTACCACCTAGCTAGTTCATGTAGGTTGTTTTCCTTGTTTGATTTATATATGATGAACCAAATATTGTAGCATATATACTATTTTTAACTTGTCGCAAAGCTTTTCTCCGGGTTTCTATAATTTTCCAAAATGTTTATAATTTAACATTATGTCACATTTACATGCTTAAGCATTTTAAGTGACAAATTTTATTAATTTTCGAAATGTCTAAGACTAATGATAGTACTAATGACTCATGGAGTACCAAAGTTTGTTCAATTTGAAGGAAATTACATCCCAATGGTTTATTTTATTCTGACTTGTTAATACAATAATTACAATTATAAACTAGGAATAATTGATTTTAACAGATCTAACTTTTAGCCATCCACCATAAACAGTCCCACCTTTTAATTATTTTATAATGAGTCCTACATTGATGCAGTCTTTTCAAAATGGTCCCTCACTTGTTATAACGGGTTAAGAGTGTCATATCCCTCCACCACCCTATTTCTTTCATCACCAAGCCTACTAAGCCACCCTCAATTCCAACTGCCTCCCATACACCCCTTAACCATTGACCCCTCTAGCCACCTTCCCGAACTTAATCAAATCACTTCATTCTCTCTTTTATTTTCTCTCAAGATCAAAAACCACCCACCACCCTAGCTTGTAAAGCTACCATGACCAACACCTTTTATCTCCTTCTTTCTTTCTCCACCACAAGCACCACCTTCTCTTAGCCATTTGAGGTTTAGGACCGTTTTGGAAAGAATTCCCCAACGTCAGGTCCATTATGGGATAATCAAAAAGTGAGACTGTTTTTAGCAGATGGCCGAAAATTGGGACTATTAATATTAATTTTTCCTATAAATTAAGTACAAATGATAATTTTGTCAATTGGTTCATTAATTGTTACCTTAACCTACCTAAATCCAACTAATTATGTCACTCAACAGATATTAATAAAAAAATTGAAAATATGCAGAGTTAAATTTTAAAATCCATATTAACATTTTTAAGGCGGTATATGGGAATCAATGTTTTGGATTTTGCTAGAATTTAAATTCTAAAATTTCAAATTCATCATGCTGTTTAGATAAAATGGAATATTAATTTTATGATAGGATTTTTCAATGGAAATTTTGTCAAAAAACCATTTATAACAACTATTTTGTTGGAAAAATCCTTATAAAATTTTTTGTCAAGGAGAAACCATATTGTAAAATGTTTTTGTTGAAGACAACCCGAGATCTCTAATCACTCAATTAACCACTAATTTTCCCTTAAATCTTCTAATAGCTCATAACTCTCACTAACTATTTAATAATTGAGTTGATTTATAAATTATTAAAAAAAAAAAAAAAAACCAAACCAAACCAAACCAAAAACCACCCTCACCATCACTAGTCTGCCACCCTCTCCTTCTCTCCCTCCCATGGCAGCAACCCCCCTCCCCCATCCCCAGCCGCCACCGACCAACCTCCACCGTTGAAGTGATCCCTCCCTTTCCCCTTTACCCTCACTGAAACCACCCTCCTAAACCCTAACCCAAACATTCCACCCAAAGAAACCACCAACACTAGATCTTCTTTTCTCTCTCTTAAACTTGATTTGTTGTAGTTTTGACGGCATTGTTGAGTTTTATTAACTTTTTGGTTGATAAAGATTCATGAGAAATCCTTCGAGGAGTTAGAGTGTGTTGCGTTGTGAAGGGGTGGAGAGAGAGAGAGGATTCGATGGACGGATTTGTGGATTTCAAAGTTGATTGCACGGCTTAAGGAGGGATTGTTGAAGATTGAGGAGGGTACTTGGTTGCGTAAAAAGCATTTTGGTTGGGGTTTTGGGGTGGTTTTTTGGGTTTTGGTTATGGAAGAATGTGGTATTGGTGGGTGGTTTTCCGGAGGAGGTGGTTGGCGAGGGTATAGGGGAAAGGGAGGGGGTCGGTTCGGCGGGGGTAAGGGGTTCCATCGGCAGCTAGGGACGAGGGAGGGGGAGAAGGAGAAGGAGAAGGAGAGGGTGGCTGATTGGTGGTGGTGAGTGGTTTTTTTTTTTTTTTTTTTAATTTATAAATCAACTTACACTACTAAAATTCGGTCAAATTGCGACCGCCTCAAACGGTCACAAAAATAGCAAAAACGGTCGCAAAAAAAAAAATTGCGACCGTCAACGGTCGTAACATGGTGGTCGTTATTCTCGTGGTCGCAAAAAAACAAAATTACGACCGTTTGACGGTCGCAGATTTTTTGCGACCGTTTTTACTATTTTCAACGACCGTTGTGAAAACGGTCGCAAATATTAATAATTGCGACCGCTTTATGAAACGGTCGCAAATCTTGAAATTAGCGACCGTCATAAGCGGTCGCTAAAAGTTTTAAAAAAAACAAAAAAAAAAAGAAAAAGACCCATCACCCACCCACCCTTAACCCAGATCCACCGAAACTAGATCCCATCCAAACCACCGCCATTGCCCACCCTAAACAACCACTAGCCGCCGCCCGCTACCCACCATCACCTTCGCCCACCTGCAACCACCAATACCCACCACCACCCACCCACCCTTAACCCAAAGAAAACATAAATTTATCAAAACAAAATTAACCCAGAAATTTAACCAAAAATCAAACCAAAAATTGAAAAAAAAGCAAGATAAATTAAGCAAAACAATTTAACCCACAAATAAAATGCACAAAAATTAAACCAAAAAAGGAACAAAAATTAAATTAAAAATGAACAAAAAAAGTCGAACACAAATCAAACCCACAAACACTAAGCAAAATTTGAACAAAAATTCAACTTACAAAAATAAAACCTACAAAAAACCTACAAAAATTCGAACAATCACACAATTTCGACAAAAATCGAACTACTATTCAAACAAAATCAACAAAAATTCAAACCAAAAATCAAACAAAAATCGAACCAAAACTCAAACAAAAACACGAACAAAAATCGGAAAAAAATCGAACAATCATGGAAATTAGAGAACAAAATCAAACAACAAAAATTGAAAATAAACTAAAATATAATAAAAATTTAGAGAAGAAACACGTACCTTTCACAAAACTTCTTCCTCTTTAGGTTTATATGGTCAAATTCGACCATAACAACTCCAGATCTTGAATTTTTATGGTCGAATTTGACCATTAATACCAAACTTTGACGAAAATACAACACCACAATTTTTTGGTTGAAAAAGATAGAATGAAGAAGAAACAGAGAGTAAAAATCCTAAGGAAATAGTAGAACTAGAATAGAGAAGAAAATGATGGAAAGGGAGAAAGGAAAAAGAAGAGAGATAAAGGAGAGAGGAGGAGCAGATCAGGGAAGAGAGGAAAGAGAATGAGAGGGAGAAAGGAAAAAGAAGAGAGAGAAAGGAGTGAGGAGATATGGAGCGACGGTTTGGGCTAGGGTTAGTTTAGTACTCCTTTTATAGGATTTTTAGAGAAAAAAAATATTAACCCTGTTGCGACCGCCTTAAACGGTCGCAAAAGGTGGTCGCAAATGGTCGTAAATTGCGACCGTTTCTAAAACGGTCGTAATCGTCGCAATTTGCGACCATTTTTTGCGGTCGCAATTGATTTGTTTTTATTTAGAATTATTTTTAACATGTATTTTATTTTTAAATACGTTTGCGACCGTTAAATAGCCTAAAAACGGTCGCAAATCTGCGACCGCCTTATAAACGGTCGCAAATATTATATTTTGCGACCGTTTTAATGACGGTCGTAAAAAACGGTCGCAATTTGACCGAATTTTAGTAGTGTTAATTATTGAATACTTAGTGAGAGTTATGAGTAATTAGAAGAATTAAGGGGAAATTAGTGGTTAATTGAGTGATTAGAGATTTCAGGTCTTCTTCAACAAAAATATTTTACAATCTGGTTTCTCCTAGCCAAAAAAATTTTATAAGGTTATTTCCAACAAAATATACAGTTGTTATAAATTGTTTTTTCTGACAAAATTTCATTTTTCAATTGATTTATTTTTTAACGAAAAAAAATCATACAACACTATTGTCATGCCTTCTCTTCGGGAACTCCAATGGTAATTCAACAATGGCGATCGACACTGCGAACTCCAACGGTTGAACAATGGCTATGCAACATTGAGAAAAATTTGAGTAGCTTTCCTGGTAAAAATAGAGGAGACAGAAGTTGAAGGTGAATAGATAGCAATCAACTGGAATTGAAATGCATGACATAATTTCAGGAGGGATTTCAAATTCTCTGGCGTGAGCTATTTTTGATAAGTGTGTGGAATTGAGCCAAATTTTATTCCAAACGCTTTGAGTTTCCAACCGTTGCTACGAAGGGTGCCCCTTCTATCACAGAAGGGGTGAGGTGAGGATCGAACTCAGGTCACTCCTAGAGGAGATGGAGGGACAAGCCGCCCCTTCATTCCATGATTTTCACTAACATTTTTTTGATGACTTCAAATTAAAAAGGAAATTTTGTCAAGAACTACCAATTAAAGCGCGTATTTTTAAAATAACTACCTATTAATTTATTTATTTTAAAAGAACTACCACAAAGTTGTAAAAAGTTTAAGTAGCATTACTACTCTAATAATTCCAACTAGAATATTCGGCATGTAGGTTCCACTTTTTACCTTTACCACATAAAATCACCATCTAAATTGACTAAATTACCCTTCATAAAGATAAAAAGTGATAAAAAGTGATACCCAAATGCCGGAGATTCTAGCCAAAATTGTTAGAGTGGCAGTGCTACTTAATTTTTTACAACTTTGTGGTAGTTCTTGTAAAATATAAATTTAATAGGTGGTTGTTTTCAAAACACGTGCTTTAATTGGTAGTTGTTGACAAAATTTGCAATTAAAAATACCAAACTATTCATCCAAAGTAAGTTTATTAGGGGTTTATGGATACAATTAAAATTTATTAAAATTGACCTGTTTTTTTTTTTTTTATCTTTTTTATTATTTTTATTTTTATTTATTTTTATTTTTATTTATTTATTTTTTTAATACTCTACTCCCTACCTTATTTAACTTAGGGCCTATTCTCTTCAGCTTATCTTCAGTTCAGTTCAGTTTCTAATTTCCTTCTCTTATAAAATATTTAGTTCAGCTCAGCTCTAATCAGTTCAGTTATTCAGTTCAGTTAATCAGAACAGGCCTTTATACTCCTTTTGTCCTTTTATTAGAAGCTTGTTTCACTTTATTATGTGAATAATAAATATTAGAATTTAGAAATATACTTCCAATAAAGGAACGGATGGAGTACTATTTACCTAGCTAGCTTCCTTTTCATTATTCAATAATAGCTTGCTCCTTAATAAACAACCAATTCAAATACTCTAATTAATTTTACATACTACCTTTCCGCTTACAATTAATTAACGTGCTACATCTCTCAAAAAAAAATGAAAATAAAAAAAATAAAATAAAATAAAAAATAAAAAAAACGTGTTACATCTCCATTTCATATATATATTGTTACCGATCAAAGTTTAAAGCATTTTTAATGAGTTATGATGTTAATATGAATTATATCTAACTAGCCTTCTGGCCCGTGCAATGCACGGGTTGTTTATAGGTGTACAATGTAAATAATTATTTTTTAATACATGTATATTGGAAAATGAATAGTTTATAAAGGAGAAGAAGAGGTGGAAATTAAAGTTTATTTAATTGTAGAACATTTTAAGTTGGTAGAAAGTGAGCCAAACAACATTCAAACATGTATTGAATTAAAGTTTTTTTTTTTTTTTTTTTTAATATGAGAAAGGGGATTTAAAAAAAATAAATAAATAAAATGAGGTGACATGTGACATTGATGAAAAAATGAAATTTACATGTGGCATTATAGGGATGATGACAACATTCATACAAGTATAGATATAGATTCAACAAATGATTTTCAAGACTTAAAATACTAGAACAAGCTCACCAATATAAAATTTCCATTACTCTGGTGAAATACAACCTAATCAATAAACGATACACTAAACATTAGGGGTCCTTGCGCAGAAAAATGACACGGATTAGCTTGATGAATTTCGAGCTCAGCTAAGAGGCGGCGGTGGAGAACCAATGATCCAGTTTCGCGGTGGATTACGAAATGGCGCTGGAGGCAATCGTGGTCGCTCCCTCTTGCTTACGGTGCTTAGTCCCTTTACGTTTAGAATTTCCGCGGGAAGTTGATCAATTCTATTTTTGGACAACCGTCGTCCTGTGACAACTTCACACACTACACCATATAATAACATTAGAAGCATAAAATATGCTAGGGAAAATTTCATTGCTCTAATAGAATACTACTTATAATATGATATCTAGATGAATAATTGTATTATAGATGTAACTATATTATGTAATAATAATTGATGAAATAATCGAGAAGATGAAAATATAGTAGATATACATACGGAGTATTGTAAGGATTTTATAGAAGAGCGAGCAAGTAATTTAATGATAATGTGGGCGGTACTGCACTACTGCGGTAGGTGTGGCCGTGTGGAGGGGGTCTTCAACTTGATGATTAAATAATCTTAATTTGAGCATATGCTGCCAAAGTGCCTAAACCCGTGTTACCCGGAAGCAGTCTTAATTTATTTATACTTTATTGGTCCAATATTTCTGATTTTTCTCGCTCTCCTGTCTATCTACCTTTAAATAGTACTCCGTTGTACTTTACTAGGTTAGGCCGTGCTTTAACAAATATTTTTTATTTATTTATTTATTTGTGTGTAATATGTAGTATAAATAATTTCAACGCAATCTAACAAAACCTCAATTCATATAATCTGTGTAAAATATACATGATAGAAAAATAATAGTAGGAAAATAAAATAATCCAACCACATTTTTTTTTACTCCATTAAAAATTGTGTAATTAGTAGATTTAAATATAAAAGTTATTAGAAAAATGTATGATTGATTTAACATTTTCAAACTTTGACTTTTATTTATGTTGAAAAAAAATAATGAAACAGAGTATCATTTTTAGTTTTGGTTGGAAATTTTTTTATAAAAGGTTGACATGTGGAATTGTGGATAATAATGATGTCAGCGACAATTATTTTAATTGTAGTTATAGATTCGTTTCCCTAAAAAAATTACTTTATTCTTTTTTTTTTTAGTGTATTACTTGAGATTTCGCACTACTATTAGGAGCGAGCAAAAGTTCAGGGTACCTTGAATCAGATCCGGAACCTATTAAGAACCGCAGAATCTAGAACCGGAAAGAGGTTTCGATTTCGGGTAGTAAAATAGAGAACCTGTTGCATCAGGTTTAGGTTCAGGTTCTCGAATTTTTGGAACCGGAACATGTAGGGTACTCTATAACCTAATAAAAGTGTTACTTAAGCCCAAATCAAATTAAAGCCTAATTTGTACTTAATATAAATAAAAATATTTGTTATAACTATATGTGTTAAATTTGGTAAACAACTATTTTTAGTTTGTTATATTTGCAAACTGTAAATTTATGATCCTACAATTTTTTTTAAAAAAAAAAAAATTGCAAAAAGTACGAAATATTGTAAAAAACAGGGTACCCCGAATCGAAATTGGAACTTGTAGGTTCCGGTTCCGATTCCAATTCCAACTTTCAGGATTGTTCTGCAAGTTCCAGTTCCGATTCTCATTTTTAGAAACTTGTCACAATAGGTTCCGATTCCAGTTCGAAGAAATTTAACAAGAGTACCTTATTATGCTCACCGTCACCCCTACTACTATTCATATTTTACCTTTAGCTTGAATTTTTTTCTTTTTTTTTACTAGTAAATAATTTATAAACAAGATCGTTGAATACATTGTTAAATCTTACAACATCTATTTTCATAAAATATATTTTTTAATAATTTTTATTAATATCTAATTAAATATATTAAAGGTTAAAGTTGTGTCTCGAAAAGCATGAACACTCAAGTAATGCATTTAGAAAAACAGAGGGAGTATATATAGAGTAATCCGTACTTCTTCTATTCTCTTCTAATTGCAATGTTTGGAAATTTGCAATGTTCGCACAATGTTGTTTGACTACCTTTATTGAATTTTATATAATGAATAGGAGAAATTGTAAAAAAAAATAAAGTAAAATCTGTAAACCAGCATCAATTAGCTCAAAATAAGCTAATCTTTTGATCAACTAAGAATCGAATAAGTTGAACTTTTAAGAGTTATTGTTAATTACCTACAACCTGCCTAACAAGTCAATTATAATTTTTGTATATATTCCTCAACCCACTACAACCAATCAACCATAACCACCACCCAATCACCGTAACCCAACACGGTCAAACAATTCAACAAACCACCTACTACAGTCACCAAAACCACTTAAAGTAGAAATTTTCTTTAGCATAAAAGCAATAAAGAAAAAATCATATCAAAACAAAAGTTGATAAAAAAAAAAAAAATAGACAGAGAAAGTATCAACTTTGATCACGCATACGGCATACCATATCAAATATTCTGATTTAGAGAGAAATAGAGAATACATGATTACTCCGCATTTATAAACCCAATAAATTACACGGAGTAACTTTTTTTTTTCTTTTATTTTTTTTTTTTGGGTTTTTATGTGTACGCGCGCACTATGTGTGTATATTGTACTTCAGAATGTGTGTCTAAAGCAGCAACCTGTGGGCCGTAATGTAACAAAGGGAAAAAAAAAAAAAAGGGCTAAACCTTGTGGTATTCACTTTTTCAAATTGTGTTCCTCCCTTTTCAAACTTTCACACTATAATACGCTATAACCTTAACATTATCCAATGTTAACGGTCACCGTTAGTGTGACCCACTTTGTACTTTTTATTATTTTTTTTGTTGATTTGCATATTGAAAATATCACGTTAAAGGTTTTAAGGGTCATTTTTGTTATAAAAGGACCTAATTGAGCTTGAATTTGACAAAAAAAATATAAAAACCCCGTTTTGTGAATTCTGATTTTAATTACGAAAATTTGAATTTACAAAGCGGGCTTCTACATTAATTTTTTGTCAAATTTGAGCTTAATTCGGACCTATAAGAGGTCAAATGACCCCTAAAATGTCTAACGGAATATTTTTTAGCACAAAAAACGAGAAAAATAATTTTAATGGGTGTAAAGTGTGCTCCACTAACGGTAACAGTTAACTGAAAATTAACGCCAAAGTTACAATGTAATCACTCAATGTACCTTGAGGTTAAGCAGTGGAAAGTGAAAAGAGGAGAGTACAGCTTGGAAAACCAAGTGAATACCAAAGGGATATTGCGTTTTTGAAAAACCCAAAAAAGTTAGTCAAAGGTTATGGCAAAAAAAAAAACCTACTTGTATAAATTTCAATATTACCAGTATACATGTAGCAAGGATAACAAGGAAAACCAGTAAGAGATACCCAGATCAGCCTCCGTAATACGGTGGCGGAGGTGGTACTAGATCGCTCGGAGGATGAAAAGGCGGTGAACATATCGGTAAAGGCGGTGGTAATTTGTAACAACCAGATGGTGGTGGCGGTGGTGGAGGAAGAGGTGGTGTGCGCTTGAAGTGAACAGGCACATTACCCTTAGGAGGAGGCGGTGCTTTAATAGGACTTGATCTTCGCATCACCGTACGTAATGAAATCGCACCTCTAGGAAAATCAGCTTCTTTAGTTGATGCAACACCAAAAATTGATACTTGTACTTCATTAAGCATGAAAATAGAAAATAATATGAGCCAACAAATTCTAACACCCATTTTTGGTAGGGGTTGAAAAGAATATTCCTTAATAGTGTAGGAGTTGCTAGCTATACCTGAATTTGAATGTGATACGGAGTATTATTTTCAACAAAGACACCATTTTTAAGTACAAGATTTGGGGGCTGCCCAGGTTTATCAATTTGATAAACAATTGAAGTTTATCAAGGGGTAAAAGCATCATTTTCAGTCGATAATGAAGGGTGTTTATGTAATTTGATAATCACAGTTAACTAGCTGCTGTTATTGTTCCCATCTTCATCTTCTTCGTGTACTTCCAGCCACTGCACAACAATGGAGACTTTGTCTCTTCCCCACCCACCTTCATCTTCTTTGCCTCCTTCTTCAAGTTGCTGATATGCAGATTTCTCCAACCTCAACTACCACCATTTTAAAAGGGATAAATTAAGGGTATGGTTAACCCTAAAGGGTAGGTGTTTATCGATTGCTTGTGAGCTTTTCTTCCCCCATTGAAATCTCCATTGAAGTTGGTCTAACCTTCTTCCTGAACAAGTGGATGTTTGTGAGTTTCACTTCCGTCAATTTGATAAGTACTACACTCAGTTTTTTTTATTATATAAGCTCAAATTTCAAGACCAAATATTTACATAATTGCCATTTGATAAACACAACTTGTTTATCAAATTGATGAACTTGTATTTCCTCCAAGATTTATTTGTTTATTTAGCTGCATGCCAGCTATAAAAACGGTAGATTAAATTAAAGTATTGCAAATAGTTATGTTGGAATGTTGGATTTATATTTTTTTGGTACACAGTACAGTTACGTTGGATTTATGTATATACATTTTTTTTTCAACGGATTTATGTATATACATAAATCTTGTTTGTTTGCATTTTGTTGTTTGTTCTTATCTACTCCCATATACCAGCACCGCGGAATTTACGTTGGATTTTTTTTTTTTTTGTTTGTTTACGGGACCTGTTTGAGGTTAATCTTGTACGAAATATATTATTAACCAATGTATCAATTTGCAATTATATAGGAACAAAAGAAATGTTTATGCTGGTTGAAAATATGTATGATATGTTTTCACTTAAACTGTTGCAATTATATAGGAACAAAAGAAATGTTTATGCTTGTTGAAAATATGTAAGGATATGTTTGATTCAACTCGTTTATGTTTGTATAGATGGCTAGAAGCTTGTGAGTGGAAAAAAAATGTTTGTTTAATATATTATGAATTGTGTAATAAATCATTCATGTTTATAAGGTATTGCACATTAATATTAATTTAAAGGCATTTTATTCTCCTCAAGGTTAGAGTTTATAAGACTCTATATGATTATATTTTCTCTATATATAAATATCATATTTCGTATCATGTAATTAAATATATAAAATTGGCCAATATTGTCAAGTGCAAATTGTGCAATATTGAAATGATAAAGGATATACTCCCTTCTTTCTTAAATAATTGTCACACTTTCATTCGCTAACTTTGACCATTGTTTTAACATATAAACATCAAATTTCAACATTAAGTATTTTGTGAAATAGGTATTAAGATATAGTTTCATAATAACGATCAATTTGTTTAATTTTGTACTAATATTTAAAAGTAAAGCACTGACACTTATGTCAAGTTTAACTGTGTCAATTCTTTAAGAATAAAGTGAGATAAGTCATTTATTTACGGAGTATAAAAAGGAAAAAAAGTGAAGTCTAGCCATTGATTTGAAGCGGCTAGAAATGTAAAGCATAAACATAAATCGAAATAGAGAGGGACAAATATTGTTGTTGTTCCGGATGTAACCCGACAACCCATATCCAGTAATCCGTGAAACCCTCTCGTCCAGCTAAGCACCTATACACACAACGAGGATTAACTAATCCCGGGGTAAGTCCGGAGATAACCACTCTGATGATAAAGTTAGAAAGTATTTAAGAAGAAGAAGAAGAAACGAAGATATTATATTAAGAGAGAGAGAGAGAGCATTTTTTGTCACTTCTAATTGAAGCACTAAATTGCTTATTTATAGAGCATGCATCTGCCAAGTAGCTGTATGCCATGCAAATAACATATAAGCCAAGTGTTGGCTGTCTCACGCCATGTGGTGTATGCAACGCGATCATAATTATTACTATTATGATCAGTTACTGTTGAAGTTCATCAATTGAACTTCATTCTGGAAGAATTTTCCAGAAAATGTAAGAAGAGAGAAGAGAGAAAAGCTTGTAGAAAAAGAAAGAGAAGTTTTTATTATTGAATGAAAAAATGAAATTACAGCATAATGTTTGTATTTATACAAGAGTTAGTTACAGAATTTCTAACAAACTCTAACAAACTTATGCTGAGCTGGAGCTAGCTGACTGTGCTTCTAATTGTGCTGCTACTGGCATTGCTGACTCTGCTTCCTTATGCTGACTTGGACCATGTATTCCAACACCCCCCTCAAACTTGGCAGTGGTGACTTGACCATGCCAAGTTTGGATAGTAAAACCTCCTGCTGAGAAAGAGAAAGCTGCTTGGTGAAAACATCAGCAAGCTGCATACCAGTGGGAATGTAAGTGAGCTCAATTAGACCTTCAAGAACTTTGTCCCTTGTAAAGTGACAATCAACTTCAATATGCTTAGTTCTCTCATGAAAAACCGGATTTTTAGCTATATGAATAGCTGATTGACTGTCACAGAACAACCTAACAGGCTTCAAGCCACCTAATCCCAATTCATCAAGAATTCTAACAAGCCAGGCAACTTCACTTGCAGCATGAGCCATTGCCCTGTATTCAGCTTCAGCTGAGCTCTTTGAAGCGGTGCCTTGTTTCTTGGATTTCCAAGAAATGGGAGAGTTACCAAGGAGCATTACATAACCAGTTACTGATCTCCTTGAACTAGGACAGACTGCCCTATCAGAGTCGCAAAAAACCTGTAGAGTAAGCTGATCAGTAGCTCTTAAGAGAATTCCCTGACCAATAGTAGAAGCAATATATCTTAATGTGTGTTGCAGAGCAAGAACATGTGGAACCCTGGGAGAGTGCATGAACTGGCTCAGAGTTTGAACAACAAAAGCAAGATCAGGCCTTGTGTTGGATAGAAAATTCAATTTCCCAACATAACACCTGTAGAGTGCAACATTGTCATAAAGAGCTCCTTGATCAGAAAATAACTTCATGTGAGATGGAAAAGGAGTGTTAGCAGGCTTTGAAATATCCAACTCACAGTCTTGCAGAAGTTCTTTAGTAAACTTTCTCTGAGACAGAACATAGCCATCTTGACACTTACTAACCTCAATGCCAAGATAATAACTCAGTTGTCCCAAATCCTTTATGCTGAAAGTATGATGTAAGTGAGCTTTCAAATCAGAAATTAGTGCATCATTTGAACCAGTGATGATGATATCATCAACATAAACTGCAATAACAGTGGTATCAACACCATCTTTTCTCAAAAATAAAGAATAGTCATTTTTTGACTGTTTAAAACCTTGAAACTTCAATTCTTCAACCAATCTGGCAAACCATTGCCTGGAAGCCTGTTTTAGGCCATATAATGACTTCTTAAGTCTGCAAACATGCCCTGCAGGAGCAGAAACACCTTCTGGAATCTTCATATAGACTTCTTCATGAAGAGTTCCATGAAGAAAAGCATTATTGATGTCTAATTGAAACAGATTCCAGCCATTCTGAGCAGCAAGGGATATTAAACATTTTATAGTTGACATTTTTACAACTGGAGAAAAGGTTTCTTCATAATCAACCCCATATTTCTAAGTAAAACCTTTGGCAACAAGTCTAGCCTTGTACCTTTCAATACTTCCATCAGCATTCTTCTTGATTCTATATACCCACTTGCAGCCTATGGCTTTCTTTCCTTTAGGCAACATAACAATGTCCCATGTATTGTTCTTGTTAAGAGCAGAACTTTCTTTATCCATAGCATCTACCCAGGAAGGATTCTGAGCTACTTCACTATAACTTGTTGGTTCAACAAGAGATTGATGAACACATATGTCTAGCTGCTGTTTCTCAGGAAGGGAGTCAAAAGAGACCAAGTTACACCAGTGATTAGTGACAGCATAACAATGATAATCAGAGAAATGATTAGGTGGTTTAGACATTCTGGAAGATTGTCTAACTGAATCAGAATTAGGTGTAGTATTTGAAGATTCAGGTAAAATAGGGGAAGAAATATTAATTTGAGGAACAGGATTAGGTGAGACAGTAGAATCTGAATTTTCACTGATATTAGAGAAAATTTCAGGAATATCAGAATGAGGTTGTGAAATTGGGGTTTGAACAGGTAAGAAAAATTTGTTGGCATAGGTTTTGTTAGGAGTGGGAGAAAAATGAAAAGTAAAATGTTTTTCAAAGAAAACAACATCCCTGGAAATTGATATTTTGTTTGTGGCTAGGTTAAGGAATTTGTAAGCCTTTTAGTTTGGAGGGTATCCTAGAAACACACATGGTGTTGCTCTAGGATCTAATTTGTTTCTGTGAGTTTTTGAAGTTGAAATATAACAAAGACAACCAAAAATCTTCAGGTGAGACAAGTCAGGAGCAGAACCATACAATCTTTCATAAGGGGTTACAAAACCAACAGATTTGAGTGGCATTCTGTTGATTATATAAGCTGCTGCCATAATACAATCTCCCCAAAATCTAGCTGGTACTTTGGACTGAAAGAACAAAGCTCTACTAGTCTCCAAGAGGTGCTTGTGTTTCCTTTCAACTACCCCATTTTGTTGGGGTGTATCAGGACAAGATTTTTGTTGCAAAATGCCATGCTAAGACAACAACAGTTTCATATTTCCTTCTGTAAGATCAGGAGCATTATCTGATCTCACAGCTAAAACTTTTGAAGAAAATTGAGTGTGAACATGACTAAGAAACTGAGACATCAAAGAAACTGAATCACTTTTGTTTTTCATGAAATGAACCCAAGTCATTCTGGTATAGTCATCCACAATTGTAAGGAACTGATTACAACCAGTATGTGTAACATGAGTGTAAGGACCCCACACATCTGTATGGATGAGTTCAAAGGGCTTACAAGACTTTATTGAACTATTGGGAAAAGAAGACCTAGACTATTTAGCTAAAGGACAGATTTGACACAAGTTTTCAGCTAAACGACCATGAACATCATTGCCCTTAATGGACTTTATTTTATCAAAAGACATGTGTCCTAAACAAAGGTGCCATAATTTGGCTTCTTCAACAGCTACTGAACTGTAATTTTCAAGAGTAACATCATTATTTGCAGTCAAGCATTCTTCATTAAGATTGTACAATCCCCTGTCCAATTTACCAAGCACTATTGGACTGATCAAAGAAGGGCCCTGAAGTAAACATGTATCATTAGTAAATGATACTGATCCTGAAACATCTTTGCATAGCTTTGATATTGACACCAAATTAAACTGAAAACCAGGAACATGCAGGACATTATTAAGAGTAATGCCTGTTTTAAGCAAAACTGTTCCTATATGCTCAACTTTCAGTTTCTTTCCATATGGTATTGTTATAAGTCTTTCATCAAGTACTTTTGAGTATGTTTTAAACATTGAAATATCAGCACACATGTGATCAGAAGCTCCACTATCAAGAATCCATGCAGGAAGCATAGAAGAAGCAAGACAGAAATTACCTGCCAAGTGAGAGGTCACTGCTAAGCCAAGGGAACTTGAACCTCCAGAGAGTTCACCTTGCTTAGCAGACTGTTCTTTGTCAAGATAATGCAGAATATGCTTGTGCTGTTCTTGAGTAACTGACAAATTCACCAAGTCTGCTGATTCTGATATAGCAGAATTATCCAGCTGAACTGATGCTGCTACTTTGTTAGCTTTATTTTTGAAATCAGAAGGGTAGCCATGAAGCTTGAAACATTTGTCTCTTGTGTGATTTCTCATTTTACAATGATCACAGTACAAGTTGTTTCTGGTGTAAACAAAATTTCTTGTACTCGAGCCTGCAGAATTAGTTTCAAACATTTGTCCTGCACCTCTAGTAGAATTATAGGTTCTGTTGTTGCTGAATTGAGTTCTGGTATCATTGAACTTCTTAGCATAAAATGCTGCAGATTCTACATTCTGCTGATTCTTGATGTTGTTCAAATTCATATGAGTTTGCTCTTGAAGCAACAAACTATATGCCTTAGTAACAGTTGGTAGAGGACTCATCATCAAAATAGTACTCTTAGTATGAGAAAATTTTTCATGCACCTTCATCAAAAAATGAATTAATCTCTGACTTTGCTGAGACTTAAACATCTGCTGTGTTAGATTACAGTTACAACCAGTACAAACACAAACAGGTAAAGGATCCAATCAATCCAACTGATCCCATAATTGCTTAATTCGAGTATAAAATTCAGGAATACCTTTAGATTCTCCTTGAGATATGTCTGCTAATTGTTGTTGTACTGAAAATAACTAAGGTCCAGAAGATTGACTAAACCTTTCTTCCAGATCCAGCCAAATTGATCTAGCTGTCTTCAGGTAAAGAACACTTCGAGCAATTGAAGGCTCAAGAGAATTTAGGATCTAGGAGATCACCAAATTGTTGCATCTATTCCAGATTCTGAGATTTGGTGAATTGTTTGAAAGTTGATTCAAACCTCCATCAACAAAACACGATTTGTTTCTTGCTGATAATGCAATTATCATAGAACGTTTCCAGTCATTGAAGCTTGTTCCATCAAATACTATATTCACCAATTTTGATGTAGCAAGATTAGAATTACTCAGAAAGTATACAGAATTTGGATTCTGTGTTGAATCAACATCTATATTTGTATCGGAATTAGAATTTCGAGAATTATTAGTAGAATTTCGAGGTGCCATTGTTGAATTTCAATCGAACTGAAGAACAGCAAAAATATGAAACGATTAAGCTTCGAAAAAAAATTGAAGAAAAATGCAGAAATTAGATCAGAATCGAGCTAAAATCTGCTCTGATACCATGTTGAAGTTCATCAATTGAACTTCATTCTGGAAGAATTTTCCAGAAAATGTAAGAAGAGAGAAAAGCTTGTAGAAGAAGAAAGAAGTTTTTATTATTGAATGAAAAAATGAAATTACATCATAATGTTTGTATTTATACAAAAGTTAGTTACAGAATTTCTAACAAACTCTAACAAACTTATGCTGAGCTAGAGCTAGCTGACTGTGCTTCTAATTGTGCTGTTGCTGGCATTGCTGACTCTGCTTCCTTATGCTGACTTGGACCATGTATTCCAACAGTTACCGATATGAACATTCTGGTCTACAGTTGTAACCCGAGCCATTTCTAAAAGGTTTGTTATCAGTAGTGTTATGCTTTTTACCGATATCTTCCCATACAGTTATTTCAAGTAGATCACTTTGTATTTACTCGTATAACATCTCACAAAAGCCTTTCATCAAAAACGTAGTAGATTATGCAGGGATTCTAGAATTTACATAACAACAAGAGTGACACTTACTCAAAGTTTCACTTGAAACAAAAAAGTTAAAAACAAGAAAAAAAAATGGAGTATTGCATATTATGCTTTAATCAAGCCAAGGAGATCAACAAACGAAGGCCTTAAAAATATATAAATTAGCCTCAATTATACGGTGGTGGCAGAGGTGTTGTATACGTCGTAGGAGGATCATATGAAATGGTGAGAATGTTGATACGAAGCCGGTGGCTGACAACGATGTGGCGGTGGCGGTGGAGTAGTTGGAGAGGGCGGCATCGGGCGTCGTCTTCTCGCGGCCTGTTGTAAAGGAGCTGCTCCAGAAAGATCAACTTCACTGGTTGCTACAACACAAATATTATTAGTCTAGTTTTTTTAGTAACAAATAGTCCATCAATCAATCATCAATAATCAATAACTATCTACTAAAGAACACACCAATAATGACACGTGTCATCTCCTGGCGTGTCCTCTATTTTTTTTTTTTTTTGAAAAAAAATTATATTTAAGAAACAAATCTTTACATATGTAATACTACAACAATATCTTATGGTGTGTAGTAGAAGATTTTATGTATCATATCCTTCCTAAAAAAACATATTCACAATTATATTATAAACTTAAGCAATAAAATAAAAAATTCTTAACATAATTTGTGATGTATGATGTTATTTTTTTTTTACTTTTTTTTGAAAGACATATATTATGTACTACATTTTTCAACACGATCGTATTTTTTTTTTCTTGAATTTTTTTTTTCAAAATTACGAAGCTATAAATTTTAACAATGAAATGTGAATATTAAATAAACAAAGGATACTTTTACTATTTCCTTGAATAAATTAGGATTAAAATTTCAATCAATTAATAATCTACAATTAACTATGGACAGTTCAATAATACTTGTTAAGAATGACACATGTTGATTATTCTTAGTGTGATTTTCTTTCCTACCATTTTTTTTAATTCTTCAACAGTTAATTGAGAACATATGAAAGTCAAATATTTAATATAATGTTCCATTTAAAAAATAGTTATTAAAAATTATCGTGCATGGCACGAGAGCTAGCCTAGTTTAACACTAAAATGGCAACCAAGAACCAAATTTTGAAACCCATTTAGCGATATTCTACTTCATCTATATTTAAGTTTGAAATATACCAAATTTGACCTGATTCTCACCAAATCCGATACGAATACCCGAATTGACACCGTTAGGCCCCGTTCTTTTGAGCTTCTGGCAAAGCAGGAGTCAGCAGATCAGAGCAAGAATCAGTAGAGCAGAGAAGAGCAGATCAGATCTCAGCTGAGTCAAGCCGATCAAATTTCATTATTGTTGTTGTTGTTGTGTTATTGTTGTTTATTATTATTATTACTATTATTATTATTATAATAATTATTATATCTAAAAAACAGATAAAGTCATACAAACCTACAAAAAATTAGAGGGAAGTCGAGATACAATATGGGCCCCCACTCCTCTAGCTATAGAAAAGCCTATCCTAGTAAATATATGAGCAGCAACACGAGCCCCGATGTCCTGAGTCGTCGAGAACTTCTAAACCCGCTTCAGTTATGCAACAGCCTCCTTGTCTAATTCCCCAAGCGAAGAAAATGAGAAGGGAAGGAATCCTTATCCAATTGCTCGACAACTAGATTCATAATTGACCCGCTTCCGATGAGTTGCATCAACCACAACCCGTCCAGGAGCAAAGTCATATAACACTGACTGTGTAAAAGGAGAAGACCCTGTCAAATCAACATAGACATCACGAACATGATCCTTGGAATAAAGCAACACATCTGCAGGTCTAAGGGCCCCGTCGTTCCCTCCAGACAACCCAATATCAACCTCTTTTCTAGCTTAAATCCCATATCGATAACAAACATCAACAAGAGTATCCCAAAAAACGTTATGCAGATGTTTAATACCAATCATACCAGCACATGATACCGTGTGATCACCGAAAATATCCCTAGTGAAACCCTTGAACAAGCAGCGCATGGCGTCGAAATAGAGAATAAAGGAAAACCCAAGCGGTAGCACAATACACATCGATAAGTCTTTGCGTTTATCGTCTGACCCAACCCTGAAATAGGAACCGACCAAAGCTAAGCAGAGGTGTGATCTCCCTGCTACGATTTCCACAATGCTGATTGACGAGGAGATAAAGAGAAGATGGATTCTGTAGATGCGGTAACCTTTGTGAAATATATATTTGCCTATTTCCTCATGAGTTTAGGGGCTTCAAATTCACTAGGATTACTCAAAATGTCAGACCCAACCGTTCCGTTAAACAGAAGCAACGCATTTGCGAAGGCTCGACCGAGGCCATCAACGCCAGCATGCCGGAGAAGCTTTTTCTGCAACCCAGCAGATTGTAACCGTGAGGCAAGAAAAGCATAATGACGAACATCACCTGTGGAATAAACATCAAGTCCGCCAAACGCAAATGGTAAAGTGGAAAGCTGCCACTGCCAATCGCCAACCCCAGGTCCCGAAGCAGTAATGATACGCTCCAAGGAAAATCAAAGAGTCTCGTCGAAAGTGGCTGAGCTACCTCAAAAGTACTAGAAGGACACTTACGCAAGGAAAAGTAGAGTTTAGAATCTCCGATACATGCCCTAAGCAACAACAACTCACACCGGGGATCATCGAGCTTAGAAACACTATCCATTTAAGCAATGGTCTTGGACACCCTCTTCAGCACAAGGTCACCTCCATAACCGGGATCAAAACTAGCGAGATGTAGACACCTGATCGGGTCTCCCCAAAAAACCAAACCCAATGATGAATATCTTTCACATCATTGATTATTGAACGAAGTGAAATGTGAAAGAGTCTTGTGATGTGGTCATTTTAATAAAAATACTTTTTGTTTTCGAAAATATTCCTTTTCATATCTTGTTTATGAAAACGTCAAATCCAATTTAGTTTGGTCCATGATATGGGTCTAATAATTATTTAGTTGGATGGGGCTTGAAAAGAACTTTTCAACGATATATTATAAGCCCAATTCCGATGAATAATGAGGAAGTTATGGCCAAAATACTAAACTGGGCCCAAACCGGATTTTACATACGACCCAATGATCATGTGGAGGGTCCAAAGGTTTAATCCCATTCCTAAACTAATTAGGATTAATTAGAAGCTTCTATAATTTTCTAAATGATCTTAATTATCCTTTTTAAAAAGATAAGATCAAAGAATTTGAAATTGAATAAAACTTATCTTTTTAAGAGTCCTTGTTCTGCGTGAAATGGAATATGTTCAGATATTATTTTTGTGCCTTATAATATTTATCAAAATTTTATATGGTTGAACATCTATTGAAATTATCTTTCCAATGATATATTATAATATTAATTCCGATCTATAACGAAATGAAAAAAATACGAAACTCTATCCAAAACGGACACCGTCCCACTATTTCGGCCATATCTTTTATTATACAAAAGATTTTAACCTGATTCTAATTGGGTTGGAAAGTAGACTTCAAGGGATTTCCAGATACATATTATATGCCTTATTTGAACTTCTGGATCAAAAGTTATGATAAAAACAAAATCCGCAAAACTGCTAACCGTCAAGTTTTATTTTGATTCGAATTCGGATTCTTTTCTATTCCTTTGACCCTTTTTTTTCCTTATAAATAGAGGTCATATCACGCCTTTTTCAAGCATTAACAAGCTTGATCATCAAAGAATCAACAAAAATTATCTAATTCTATTCTCTTCTCTCTTAAGCAAAAGCTTATTCTTTCTCTCTCTTTCTAAGCCTATCCTTTTCATAAACACAATTCCGCATTCACGAGTCTTAGACACACCTAGCCAAGTTTAAAATTGCCTTCTCCCTAGACGTGAAAGGTTGATAATTTCCGAGGGATTGGTCCCAAATCCCTATTTTAATTATTTAAATTAATTGTTTGATTTAATATTTTCCTTGAAATTATTAACGTGTGTATTGTTTTGATAGAAAGGGAAACGAGGCAACATAGTAAGTAGTTTTATTGTTATATTTTCATAGAAAGCATGTTTATATTATTTTGATTCCTAGTATCATGTTAGGATGCTTTTATTGCTTTTCAGTATCATGTTAGGTGCTTTTATTGCTTTCTAGTATCATGTTTTGGTTGCTTCCTATTTCTTCTATCATGTTAGTATCATGTTAGGGATAAATCTTTGATCTTTAATGTTTAGTGACATGCTAGGATTTGTTATTAATATTGTTAGTATCATGCCTAGGATCTTGCTAATATTATTATGCTTTAATGAGATTGAGATTATGATGATGATTTGTTGTATAAATTAATATTATCATGTTTCTTGATATATATTATTGTTATTGCTTGATCACGCCCTCTCTTGCAGGTCTAAAAAGAATTTGTACTTGTAATCACGCTTAATAAGATAATTAATAATTTTATTTAGGCTAACATGATTTTAATTCAAGTGATCTCCAATAATAGATTTGTTTCTGCATTAATAATCTACCAACATAGATTAAACAGATTTAGGATTAATATATTGATTGTATGTTAGTTAAAAAGCGCACATGAATTTGAGAAGAATAAAGTAGAGGCCTATTTTTAGGGCAGATTGAATCACATTTAGTTTGGATTTGTACCTTCATCCCCGAATATCCAATCATGGTTCTAGACCAATATGGAGTTAGCGATCTCATGGATCGTGAAGGGGTGTAACCTTCACCCTGTGAACGATTTACAAGTTCCTAAAAATTGTTGGCAACTCTTTTGCTCTAGCTTTCTTCCCTTTGGACGCCACCATACTTAAGTGTATGATCACAATGGGGCTCAAGTGTGGGATGATTAAAATATTCCCTACAGTTTTTGGCGACTCCACTGGGGAGGATTTCTATTTTAATTCCTAAAATTTGTTTTGGCAATAATTTAGAATGAGTGGATGAGACTCGAAAAGTTCTAAGTATTCATGTGTGTAATTTTGATTGACATTATTGGCATAAACATTGGATAGACCATCTGTAATGCGTCAAAAATATAGTATTTTTACACGTAGGAAATTTGAGAAATATCTTTCACAACTAGAATCGAAAAAACGCTGTGAAAAACTGGAAAATTCTAAGAATAAAGAGAGCTGCTGAGGCATGTAGGAATTGGCGCTGAGAAATTAGTGCCCATCGCGGTGCGATGGCTATGTCGCGACGCGATAGAAATATCGCGGCGTGACAGGGCTATCGTCTCGCGATGGTCCCTGTTGTCTCGCGCCAAGTTCTTTCAATACCGAGCCAGAAATCTGCGTTCTTGCTTTGACTGTTCTAGTACTGTTTGCTCAGTTCTACTTCCTGATTGAGTTTTTCTCACTTTTCTGAACCCATACGTGTTCTACATATGGCCATAACCCTTTGTGAATTCACGCTCCATCTACCCAATAGAACGCTCATTGCAACGAATGGTACATCCGAGATTGTGAATTCACCAAACCATGGAAGCAAGCACTAGTAGAAAAAAGTAAAAAGGCACCGCTCAATAGCCACCGGTTTTTAAGAACCGGTGGCAAAAAACAGGGGAAAAATGGGCGGGGATATTATTGCCACCGGTTCAAACCGAACCCGTGGCAAAAATATTATTGCCACCGGTTCAAACCGGTGGCTTACTAATATTAAAAAAACCGGCTTTTTTTTTTTGGAAGCAAAATCAATCCTTTATAAACCCCAAACCCTACAACTTAACCCATCAGCCGTTCAATTCTCGTTCTCATTCTCTCTCCTCAATCTCATTATCTTTCTCTCTCCTCAATCTCATTTTCGATCTCTTCTCCTTCATCCTTCATCCTTCTCTTTCTCTCTCCTCTCTCCCCTCTCCTCCTTCTCTGATCTAGCTCCTCTTCCAATTCATTCCTTAAACCTCTCAAATCTCGCTCCTCCTTCATTCCTTTCCTCTAATCTCGCTCCTCCTTCATTCTCTCTTCTTTCTTCCCCTCCTTCCTCCGCTTCACCTCTTTTGACCACCAACCGCCGCCGCCACCACTTAACTTCGCCACAAGAGCACCAAATGTCGCCGCAACAGCACCAAATTTGAGGGTTTCGGGTCAAATTCCACCATGAAAACTCTAGATCTAGAGTTTTCATGGTCGATTTTGACCTTTATAACCCAAATTTAAGTTAATTTTGGGGGTTTTTGGTTGAATTCGAGGTAATTTCTCTTTATTTTCTTACTTTTATTAAGTTTTTTTTGTCATTTTTGATGGAATTCGTGGTTATGGTGGTGGTGGTGGGTGGGTTTATTTATTCGAGGTTAAAGTTTAATTTCCGAGTTTAATTCGATTTTAATCGATTTTGTAATTTTCTGAGTTTTAATCGATTTTAATACGATCTCCTTCTGGGTTTAATTCGATCTCCTTCTGGGTTTGTTTGGTTTTTTTTTTTTTTTTTTCCATTTTTGTCGAGTTGTTGAAAATCAATTTCTGGGTTTTTAACGAAAATTCTGGGTTTTTGCATTTATTTTTGTGGGTTTTATAACTGATTTTAATCGATTTATGAGTACATGCATAGTCGATTCATTTATTTTCGCAGCTTAAGGGTACATGCATAGCCGATTCATTCATTTCGCAGCTTATTTAATTTAGTCGATTTAGTTTTTTGTTTTAATTGATGCAGGTATATTGATTTACATCTTAAATCAAAGAATCAAGATGCAAGAATATTGATTTAGATGTTGTATGGGGTTTTTTTAATTTTGAAGTTGTAATTTTGTTTTTGATTTATATTGTAATTTTTTTTTGATTTATATGTTGTAACTGTTCAATTATATTGATATATACTGTAAATCAATATTGTAATATTTTTTTTTTGATATATATTGTAAATTTTCGATTATACTGAATGATATTTTTTTATTTATATGTTGATGTTGTTATTTTTATTTTGCTTTAATTGTTCGATATTTTAAGGGTAAAAAACAAAAAAAAAAATTAATAATACCTGTACATTGCCACCGGTTAACCGGTGGCATTTATAGTGAATACAAAAAAAAACAAAAATGTATGCAGTGTTATTGCCACCGGTTAACCGGTGGCAATTATTATTTTTGCCACCGGTTTTGAACCGGTGGCCTTTTGTTCTAGGAACCCCCCAACTGACCACCGGTTCAAAACCGGTGGCATAGGGGGGTTTTGAACCGGTAGCCAACTTGTATTTTCGCCTAGTGAAGTTTAACTTGCGGGGTCCCATCCATACGTGCCAACCCTTCCAAAGGTAAGGCTTCCGCGCGATGCATCCGGACTCATAACCATGGACCCTCTTTTGACTACCCTTATCCTTGAACTTTAGAGAACTAGAGCCATGGTTAGGTTGCAAACTCATTGCCTCATATTGTGCTTACTTGACTACTTGTGCATTTTTGCTTGTGCATACTTATATGTGATTAAACTAACCGTTTGGTTTGACTTGTGATTATAAATATGCTTAAACAAACTAAACAAAGAATAAAAGACTTTGCTTAATTAGTTGATTAATTAATTTGAACCAATAAATATGTCTAAAATCGAGTCATAGTTCCTTTGAGTCAACCCAGATTTTTATTCCCGTATACTGCACAAGTATCAACTTATTTTGGTCATATCCGGAGTTCTAGGAAGAGTTACGAGTCGTACAAACTATGGATCTGTAGCCCCGAGTTTTATCTTTCATTTGGCATTGGTTTCGTTCAATTCAGAGTCACAAATAAAAAGTTATGACTAAAATACTACAACCTATCTAGTTTACTGCACATACGTGAAGTCTTAACTTAGTCTTTGTTTGAGTCTAGTCACATAGTCTAATCCCATGGTCATGACACGAGTCTTGAACATATCACTTACACTCACAAGTATTCACACACTTTGTACATACTCTTTTCATACCATGACCATGTCTTAGGTTCATGTATGAGTCACTCTTTCCGTCATTTGAGTTGGGGGTCCACTATATTCCTAATTTTTTCATATATCTCCATCTACATCATCTTTCCACGCTCCACATGCTTTCTCCATACATGTCATTCCCCCCATTCTTCCATGATCTCTTCCCATCTATGCATGTTGAATTGAGTTTGAGTCAAATAATTAATGATAAACATCCATAACTTCCTTTTTCGCGGTACTTGGTCAAGAAAAGAAGGGCGCTTAACCAAGGACCAAACATTTGTTCAAGTTCTACTCTTCGATAAGCCATCAGACACAGGAAAAAATTCGTACTAATGGCTTCCCAACAAGAAGTTGATGAGTTGAGGCAAAACATGAACAATTTGACTGAGATGGTGAAGACTGAGATGGAAGCAAGTTTCCAACGATTATAAGTATCAAGGAATTAGCTCACAAGGGGTTTCCGTCGACAAGGAATTTATTCCATAGAAATTCAACGCCAACGACATCCCTAGATTCAAGCCAACTGACAACCCCTACTTCCATCTAAGAGCCTGTAAAATGATAATGAATATTAAGGGGATTGATAGGAGGGCTTTCCATTCACTGTTCTCATTGTCTTTAGAAACCGTTTGTCAACAATGGTTCTTTTCCCTAGAAAAAGAGAAGACCTCTTCTTGGAATTCTATAACAAACGCTTTCATAGATAGTATAAGTGCAATATTCGAAATGAAACATACCATAGACAACTTGAAATGCTAAAGCAAAAAGAAAACGAAGGGTTCACCTCTTTCTTCAACAAGTGGAGGGAAACTTCCGCTAATATGGTTGAGGTTCCTACTGAAAAGGAGTCTGTAAGGATGTTCATCAAGAACCTCCAAGAAAAATATACAAAGCACTTGAAATACCAATTGTAATACCCCGTATTTTTATGTATTTTTATAAAGTATTTAAGTATTAATAAAATGTATTGTTAAGGGCTCAAGTATTTTAATTAAATATTTTAAAGGGTTAAAGTATTTTAAATATAAGGTTTTATAAAAATAAAATATATTTTGGGCCAAACGTTTATTAATTATTAGGCAATGTAAATTATTCCTACATATTCTTATTGGAATAACCCATTCCAAAATCCATAACTTAAGCCCACATCTTTATAAGCCCAAATTTAACCCTACACTCTCTACTCTATAAATACACCATGAATCCCCAAAAATTTCCCACACGAAAAGGTTAGTCTTATTTGCTCCTTTGTTTTATTAATTTGTGTAATTATAATTATTGATTTATGGGTTTTGATTTTATTGTTTGAAATTAATTTAATTAGTATCAAATTGTATTTTGATGATTAAACTTTATAATTTCAGATTTTATAAATGTCATAATTTTCAGATTTTGTAAATTTTATAACCTAGGGTTTTTAATTATTGAAAATCACGATTTTAGGGTTTTTACGAACAATTGATTTAGGGCTTTTATAGTAATGATGTTTGAAATTTTGGTGATTATAACTACTGATTAGTTTAACTTAATTCCAAAATATTTTGAACACGTAAATTCGTGTTTTAATTCTTAGATTTCCATTCGTTAATATTAATCCCGTTTTAATCCCGATTAGGTTCTGAACTCATCTGATTTTGATAAAAAAAAAGTAGTGTTTTCCATATGGAAACAATGTTTTAAGAAAGACTCACAACCTTTGGTAGTGAGTACCACTCTCTCGTGGCCAAATTCAGCCTCTAAATATGATTTTCGGGCAGTTTTTGATTTTTAACGAAGTTTTTTTTTATGCTTTAAATTTTATCCTTGAGATTTAAAGGGTTTTTGATTAGTTTAAAATGTTGGAATTTTATTTAAAGTAGTATAATTGTGATTTTAATGAAAGGGTGTGATTACCCATTAAAAAGGAGTTTAATTAGGGGTTTTTAAATAATTTCAGATTTTTTAAAAGTAGTTTAAAGTAAATTTAAATTGCTGGAAATTGTGTATACAAGGAGAATTAATATAGTATTATTGTCCCTTTATGTAGGAGACTTGATTCGGGAATTGTTGTAGTGTAATCGGCTATTTTAAGGGCTTATTTGAGGTACGTTCGCGTACTTAGCATAATTATAATAGCATGCTAAATGTGTTTGATTGATTACAAGTAGTATCGTGCTAGGTTTGGATTGGAAATTATGATTTGGATGTTATTGGTGATTGGATTATGAAGCATGATTTATTTGTGATGGATTATTGAATGGAAAATAATAGCTTGCAATATTATTTATGAACCACATATTTATTTATGGCATGATAGAGAGCATGTTTAATTAAACTAAATGTTTAATTTGGTTTGGAATATTGAAAAGGAATTTTATTATGGTTCATATAATTTTTATTGATGCTTTAAGCATGAGGAAGGAGCTATATAAGTGTCTATGTACACGAGGAATAAATTGTATGTTGGTGCCTTAGTGCACTTAAGGTGTTTTTAACACCGAGGGATAGGATTTGTGGTGCTTTATACGTTTAAGGTGTCTTTGACACCGTGGTAGAATTAAAAGGGTTCAACATTAAGTATTATATGGTCACTAATTATTCAAGAATTAAATTGGTATATTGAATTGTTTGAATTATTGTTGATTGAATGATTATGGTTTGAGAGTCATCACCAAGTTTAATAATCGGAAAATAACGTAAAGTGAAAGAGATTACGCACCAAAACTCTTGGAACGTATATACCTTGAGTATGAACATATGGGGGGAGTTATGGGGTTTTATATTTAACCATAACTTCTAATGGAGTACAGGACGTTGTATATTCCTTTTATTATTATTATGCGCAGGAATTCCGCCACCTATGTGTGGTTTTTGATGCTGGCATGGTTAGCTCCCGTGTCAGTAACCTCAATTTATTGGGGGAGGCTAGGGGGAAACCTGTTCAATGCGTAATCAATGCTAAATAAATTATTTAGTGTCTAGTGAGAATTTTTATTGAATGTGGTATGCTTGAAAAACAGGAGCAACAAGGTAAGTAGTGTGTTGATAGAGAATCGTATGCTAGTGTGTTATTTGCGCTTATGTACTCAGCTTTGCTGATGGTGTGTTTTGTGTGTTTGTTGGCCTTGTCTTTATCTTGGCCTATGATGACCCATTTATAATGGAGAGTAGTGGAAAGAGGTAGAGATAAGCTTTTCAGGTGTTGAAGCATATTCATGAATGGGCATGAGTGAAGAGCGTATCATGCTAGTTTCCATAAGTTTATGATGTGTTTATCGCTTTAATTATTTATGATAATATTATTATGCAAGGCTAACGAAAAGATTTTAAATTTGGTTTGGTTTTAATAAGGGCCTATAATGGTTCCAAGTTATAGGTTGATTTTATTCTACTTCGTTTGGCTTCGGTTTGACTTTACTTTCGTTGATTGACTTTTTAAGTTAACTTGTTTTGAAAGGTTTTGAAATTTGTCTTCCGCTGTGTGTCTTTGATAGTTGCCTTAGCCGTTATCACGGTGTCGGTAATGTCTTAGATATTCCTAATTAAAGTTTTAAACAGAGCAAAACAGGTATTTTAAAAGAAAGGAATTTCTAGGGTGTTACACCAATACAACTTGAATACTTTCAAGGCCGTCTATAACATAGGCATTGACATTGAAGATGACCTTGCAAAACAAAAAGCTACTAACAATAGTAACAACGATGGCTGGAAAGGAAAAAAGAACGACAATCCTTCTTCTTCCGAAAACACCTACTCTAGTAACAATGTTAGTACCTTTGACCTTAATGAAGTCTTAGCCATGGATAATCAAGGACCTAAAAAGCAACTAAGAAAAGAGTTCACCCCTATTGGGATGAACTATGATACTGCTTTCGATCGACTCCATGCCAAGGGACTCATTACTCCCATTGGACCTATTCAAGATCTCGCACCTGAAAAGAGGTTGCCTAGTTGGAATCCGATTGCACACTGCAAGTACCATCAAGGTAGGGGTCATACTACTGAGAGCTGTTGGAAGCTAAAAGAGGTCATCCAATATTTTATTGATAATAAACAAGCTTCCCATACCTTCAGCTGGTAAGAAGACCGAGTGATGATAAAGCACAAGACACAAGGCGGGCTTCAACGACAAGATGTCATGAACTCTTTTTTCAATTTTATGATTCCTCCTTTCCCTAATAAGTCTAGCATAAGCATCTTTTGTTTTCCTTAAATTTATTTTGTAGATTTTTTCTTTTTCCCTCTTAATAAAATGAGCAGTTATTTCCTTGCATATGATCATTGCATTGCATTGCATTTTAAAAAAAAAATCCATGCGAACTAAGCACAAGGTATATAGTGATTCGAGGCAGCCTTGTAGCCATATTATATCACTTTCACCCTTCAAATACATAACCCTTTCTTGAGAAACCACTTTGAGCCTCATCTAACGATAGACCTTCATTTTTTCAACCTACATCTACCCGAATTTGGGATGGGATGGTGTACAACTTATACAATTTACAAATAAAAGCTTGAGTGATTTTACAAAAAAATTCAAAAGACTAAAATAGCAATAAAAGTGTGCAAAAGGGCAAGTGTTCCAATGTCTTTGATATGAATATATCTTTGATAAGAACACGTCTCAGATTGCGTCTCTTATTGAGTGCTCGGTACCGTGCCTGAGAAACATGAATGCCAAGTGTGTGATAGACCGCATTATCGAGATTGCCCTCACTTATCAAAATAAAAAAAAATGATGATGAAGCAAAAAAAGAGAGCAAAAATATAAACAAAAGAGACTTCAAAAGTCTCAAGCATACAAATACATATATTTAAATGCAAGGTTGCACACCTTGGGGGCTTATTTAGGGTCTTGAGCCTTTATCTCCTTCTTCTTCAACCTTTAGCCTAACCACGTGACAACCCTTAAAAGACCTCTTTGAGGTATACACATACTTGTGCGAGGCTCGGCTAGAGCTACGTTCGGCTTGATACGTAGGCAACCTCACATCGAGGTGCGGCCGTAATAAAAATTCATTCACATTCATATTTATATTCACACATGATCATATCAAGGGATCTCCAATGCTCATCCTTATCCATTTAGAGCTAGACTTGGGGGCTTGATCCTTACATCATTAGCCTACCCAGCCTAAGAGTCACCATTATTTGACTCTTTTCAATATATTTCAACACACTTAGCTCTTGCAGCTTAGACGTAGTGTCACTTTCACACACATCACAGATACATGACCAAATAAACCTTCCCATAGGAACCCTTATCATGAAATCTAAACGCAACACTGAAGCATGCCTTGTCATATCAAGATCATTCATTGCATTACAAAGTATGAAGAGCTTAGCCTCCGTGCCTAAGTTACCCAAATACTTTCATCATCAAGTCATCAACTAGGGTAGTCATCAAGTCATCCTTGCACCTTGAGATACAACATTAATGCATACATTTTACTAAACTCATTCAACATGTACCACAAACACTCAAACACTTCACTTCTTCCTTTTCGCGTCTTTCTTTTTTCGGGAGAAAGTCGGTACCCTCCACAAAAATGACGGAAAATTTTCTCTTTTTTACTTTTTGAGTCAAGCACATCACAATACAATGCACACACGAGTCATGTACATAAAGTCATGTCGTGTCGAGTAGAGTCTTTCACATTGAGTCATGTTGAGTCGTATGTGTCAAAACACATTAAGTCGAGTTCACACAATGAGTTGAATAGCACCAAGCCTTGGGTCAACCCTAAGAAAAACATAAGCAAAGTCCTATAGTCTAAATATAGATGCAGGTACACTAAGTCCAAAGCTGAACGAGCAGGAAAAAAGCTCTAACTTGGATTCAAGCACAACGTAGCACGACGCACCCTAACACAGCACAATGCACCTTGGCGCATCACAATGCTCCCTGACGCAACGCAATACACTATGACGTATCGCGATAGACCTGTAGCGGCGCGATAGACTTGTCGCTGCGCGATGGCTCTGATTCGCCCGCGTCAGTCTTTAATGGTTTCACGACTTGGATTTGTTGGTCCGTGATTAATCCATTTGAGCCTTTTAATAAGCATTTGAGCAATTGATAGATATTTGATTAGTACTCGGCCCGATTACATTTGATTGATGATCAGCTGATGACGATCAAATTATCGATTGCATATTGATTAAGAGAATTTGAAAACTGATTTGAGTAGTGATTGATTATAATCATAAAGAATTCCTAGGATGGAAGATCTCTACGGAAATTAACTTATCGGAGAATCTTAAGATAAGGTTCTTCCCAAAGCTAGAAAGGCCAATTACTTCTAAGAGTAAAGACAAGAAGAAGACTCAAGATGAAGAAGTTCTCGATAGGAGGCTCTAAGATTAAAAGGGTCTCTCGCTTGGATTTGAGAAGAACGGTTCAAGATAAAGCGGTCTTCGATAGCTTTCGCTATTGTAGACACCTAATTGTGTCTCCCAAAAATACCAAACTAAATGATGAATATCTTTCACATCATTTGATTATCGAATGAAATGAAAGTGTGAAAAGTCTTGTGATGCGGTGGTTTTAAATAATATCTACTTTATGTTTTCGAAAATGTACTCTATTTATGAAAATGTCCAGTCTAATTTAGTTTGGTCCATGATAAGGGTCCAATAATGGTCTAGTTGGATTGGGTTCGAAAAGATCTTTCCAACGATATATTATAAGCCCAATTCCGATGAATAATGAGGAAGTTATGGCCAAAATACTAAATTGCGCATGAAATGGTTTTACGGCCCAATGATTTAGTGGAGGGCCCATTAATTAATATTCCTAAAGTTATTAGGATAGATTTTAGTCCTCTAGAATAAGCTAGAAGGTTATTTTGAGTTCTAATGGGATTAGGATTAATACTTATATCTTTTATGAAAATAAAGAATTATATTTGGATTAAAACAAGTGTTTTCAAGAGATGAAATCTGATTTTAAAAGATAACTTAATATAATTTAATTAGATTAAGAATTCCATACAAGTTTTTAGAAAACGCGTAAACCAACGCGAAAGGACAAAGCTGGCGCGCCACGACAAGCCTGTCGCACAGAGACAGGGCTATCGCGTCACGTGGACCCTGTCGTTCTGCGACTAGGGCAGTTTTACTCCTGATAGGATTCAATCTTTTTCTGATCGTTTCCGGGCTGTTTCTCTATAAATAGGGTCGTATTTCTCCGTTTTTAAATCATCAACAATAATCAACAATTCACAATCAACAATCATATTTCTCTTCTCTCTCAAGCTAATAGCTCATTCTTTATCCCTCTTTGTAAGCCTTCCCTTTTCAAATACAACATTCCTCCTTCACGAGTCTAGACACACCTAGCCAAGATCGAAGTTGCCTTTGTCCTAGACGTGAAAGGTTGATAATTTCTGAGGGTTTGCTCCCAAATCCTTATTTCAATTATTTAAATTAATTGTTTGATTTAATATTTTCCTTGAAGTTACTAACGTGTGTATTGTTTTGATAGAAAGAGATATGAGGCAACAAAGTAAGTTGTTTTAATCGCTCTATATCTTTAGAATGCATGTTTAGGTTATTTTAATTCCTAGTATCATGTTAGGATATTTTTATTACATTCTAGTATCATGTTTAGGTCACTAGTAGAATAAACGATTTAGGCACCGGTTCAAACCCCCCATAAGCCACCGATTTTGAACCGCTGAATTTGTGGGGGGTGGCAATACTTAATTAAAAAGCCACCGGTTCAAACCGGTGGCAAAAAAAAGAATTGCCATCGGTTAACCGGTGGGAATAAATTACATTGCCACCGGTTTTCAATTGATGATTTATTTATTTATTTATTTTTGTCCTGTTTGCCTTTTTCACTTGAAATATGTCAAATAATTAAATTTTTTTTGTTGAGAGATATCAAACAATTAATTTAACCAATGCAACACATCAAAATTAAAAGAGCTTGAAAATGAAATATAATCAGAAATATATTTACCATTAAATTGTTATTGTACAATACCAAGAGAAAAAAAATTACAAACATCAAAATAAAAAAAAAATACAAGATCAAAATAAAAAAAAATTACAATATCAAAATCCAAAGAAAAATAAAATTACATCTAAATTAATTATCCAAAATTGACATCTTGATTCTTCTATGCGGAGTGATCAACTAATACCTGCATCAATTAAAACAACAAATTAAATTAATAACAACTCACAATAAAATGCGAAAAAAAACAGAACACTCTTGCAATACCCAGAAAATTCGAGAAGTCAGAAAAACCCAGAAACACTCATGAATTCGGTTCAAAAACTCACAATCTATGTGGAGTCATAAATTAATAAACAACAAGATTCATAAACTCAAAATAATTTAAAAATAAAACAACCCAGAAATCACCTAAAATCCAAGAAAATCGATTAAAATCTATTAACCCAGAAAAATCAATTGCTCAAAGAAATTTCGAAAATCAATTAAATTAAACCCTGAAAATTACAAAATCGATTAAAATCGAATTTAACCCAAAAATTAAACCCTAACCTCAAATAATACCCAGAAATTGTTGTTGATGTTGATGTAGATCAAACAAGAAGGGGAGGGCTTTGAGGAGATATAAGGTGTTATTGTTGCGGTCGTGGTGGTGTTATTGTTGTGGTGGTGGTGGAAATTAGCTTGGTGGCAGTGGTGGACTTTGAGGGGAAAGAAGAAGATCGAAGTAGAGAGAAAGAGAATGACGGAGAATGAAGGAGAGAGAAGGAGAACGACGGAGAGAGAGGAGATTTGAACCCAGATCGCAGAGAGGAGGAGAGAGAAGGAGAGCAGGAGAGTGGAGGAGATCTGAGAGAGGAGAGAGAAAACTAGGGTTTGGGTTTATATAAAGGGATGGACGAGAGAGGAGGGCGCAGTTCTTTTTTTAATGAAAAGCCATCGGTTTAGTTCAAACCGGTGGGGAAAATGGTTATTCCCACCGGTTTGGTTTGAACCGGTGGCAAAAACCTCCCCTCTAGATCCCGCCTATTTTTCCTTATATTTTTCCCACCGGTTTTGAAAAACCGGTGGCCTTAGCTCGGTGCCAATCTCCTTTTTTCACTTAGTGGGTTACTTCCTATTTCTTATATCATGTTAGTATCATGTTAGGGTTAAAGCTTTGATCTTTATTGTTTAGTGACATGCTAGGATTTGTTATTAATCTTGTTAATGTCATGTCTAGGATCTTGCTAATATTATGCTTTCATGAGATTGAGATCGTTATGATGATGATTTGTTGTATCAATGTTATTATGTTGCTTGATATTATTGTTATTGCTTGATCACACCCTCTCTTGCAGGTTTAAAGGGAATTTTTACTTGTAATCACGCTTAATAAGATAATTAATAATCTTGTTTAGGCTAATGTGATTATAATTCAAGTGATCGCCAATAATATTTTTGTTTGTGCATTAATATTCAACAAACATAGATTAAACGGGTTTAGGATTAATATATTGATTGTATGCTAGTCAGAAAGCGCACATGAATATGAGAAGAATAAAGTAGAGGCCTATTTTTAGGGCAGGTTCAATCTCTTTTAGGTTGGATTTTGTACCTTCTTCCCTGAATATCCAGTCATGGTTCTAGACCACTATGGAGTTAGGGATCTCATGGATCGTGAAGGGGTGTAACCTTCACCTTGTGAACGGTTTACAAGTTCCTAAAACATTTTGGCTACTCTTTTGCTCTAGCTTCCTTCCCTTTGGACGCCACCATGCTTAAGTGTATGATCATAGTGGGGCTCAAGTGTAGGTTGCTTGAATTTATTCCCTACGGCTATGATTAAGGAATTTATCACTTGATTTGAGAAGATGGCACGAGATGGGCGATCTTCGACGGCTTTCGCTAAAATTGTGGAAGTTATCACTTGATTTGAGAAGATAGCACGAAATGGGCGATCTTCGACGGCTTTCGCTAAGACTTTGGGGGTTGTCACTTGATTTGCGAAGATGGCACGAGATGGGCGATCTTCGATAGCTTTCGCTAAGATTGTGGAAGTTGTCACCCAAAATTGAGAAGATAGCACGAGATAGGCAGTCTTCGACGGCTTTCGCTAAGATTGTGGAAGTTGTCACCCAGAATTGAGAAGATGGCACGAGATGAGCGATCTTCGACGACGTTTGCTATTATTGTTGAGTCGTCACCCAGATTTGACAAGAATGGTTCGTGATGAGGCGGTCTTCGACGACATTCGCTATGATTGTGAAGGTTGTCACCTTGATTCGAGAAAATAGTTCGTGATGTAGCAGCAATGATAGACGATGTTCCCTAGGTTGTAGAAGATTGTCACAACAAAACTAAGGATCGTTACAAGCAGAATGGTCTTCGATGACGTTCCCTAGGATGTGGAGAGTTGTCACAAAAATGGGAGATGACTACAAGCGGAGTTATCTTCGACCGTATTCCCTAGGATGTAGAAGATGGTTGCAAAACGTCAGAAGGTTGCGACAAACGGAGCAATCATCGATGGTGTTCCCTAAGATGTGGAAGACTATCACAACGGAAAATGAAGACGGTGACAAGCGGAGCGGTCTTCGACGATATCCCCTAGCTTGAGGAAGGCCGTCACAATAGCATGCTGCAACAAAACCGGTTACCCCAGAGACGTGTACTCGACTGTGCAAGATACGCGTTTCTATCATATTAGTATCATGTTAGGGATAAAGCTTTGATCTTTAATGTTTAGTGACATGCTAGGATTTGTTATTAACCTTGTTAGTATCATGCCTAGGATCTTGCTAATATTATTATGCTTTGATGAGTTTGAGATTATGATGATGATTTGTTGTATCAATTAATATTATCACGTTGCTTGATATATATTATTGTTATTGCTTGATCATTCCCTCTCTTGTGGGTCTAAAAAGAATTTGTACTTGTAATCACACTTAATAAGATAATTAATAATTTTATTTAGGCTAACAAGATTTTAATTCAAGTGATCTCCAATAATAGATTTGTTTGTGCATTAATAATCGACCAAAATAGATTAAACAGGTTTAGGATTAATATATTGATTGTATGTTAGTCAGAAAGCGCACATGAATATAAGAAGAATAAAGTAGAGGCCTATTTTTAGGGCAGGTTCTATCTATTTTAGTTTGGATTTGTACCTTCATCCCCGAATATCCAGTCATGCTTCCAGACCACTATGGAGTTAGCGATCTCATGGATCGTGAAGGGGTGTAACCTTCCCCCTGTGAACGGTTTACAAGTTCCTAAAACTTGTTAGCGACTCTTTTGCTCTAGCTTCCTTCCCTTTGGACGCACCATACTTAAATGTATGGTCAAAGTGGGGCTCAAGTGTGGGATGCTTGAAATATTTTCTACACGGGACCACCTTGCAACTTGACACCATGAAAAGGTCGAGCAATATTAGGCGGAAATACACCCACAAGCCTGCTTCGAGGGTCTTCTAAAGAACAGAAAACTTCAGTTTTTTCCACATTGAGATGTAACCCAAAACGAGGCCCTTCCTCCATAATCAACTGCAGAACCTTCCCCACCACCAAAGTGTCACCAATAACAGTGATGTCATCCAAATACCACGCTTGAAGACATAAGTCAAAAGCATCTCTGATTTTACAAACCATGGGCTGTAAAACCAAAGAAAAAAGTAGAGGACCAAGGGGATCATCCTGCTGCACTCCCTAACACGACAATAAGGATTGGTCCCCATAACACAATCTGGCTGGATTTGAATACTAGAATTCAACCTATCACAAAATGCCCGGATAACGACGATGAACTTCACGCAACATGAGTGCACGATCAATAAGATTGAAGGCATTTTGAAATCCACCAATAACATAGAAAGACCAACCTGAGAACAACGATCCTCAATCAACCGATTCACAACATGAAGAATTGCCTCATCACCTGAAGAAAACCTAACGCCAAATTGAAGACCATCAAAGTAACTACCTAAAGACTAGCCAACCATAACAACACCCACCTTCGAAACCAGACGCCAAATAGTACCCACAGCTATAAGACGAATACCACCACCGGGCTTGACAAGTGGTGTAAGAGGAGCACTTGCAATATACTCTCCTAGTTCCATAGGACACTTTCCAGTTAAAAAGAGAATAACCACTTGTAAGGAATATTTCAAGCATCCCACACTTGTGCCCCACTATGATCATACACTTAAGCATGGTGGCGTCCAAAGGGAAGGAAGCTAGAGTAAAAGAGTCGCCAACAAGTTTTAGGAACTTGTAAATCGTTCACAGGGTGAAGGTTACACCCCTTAACGATCCAGGACATCGTTTACTCCAATAGGTCTGGAACCATGACTGGAAGTTCGGGGATGAAGGTACAAATCCAACCTAAAAGAGATTGAACTTGCCCTAAAAATAGGCCTTCCCTTTATTCTTCTCGTATTCATGTGCGCTTTCTGACTAACATACAATTAATAGGTTAATCCTAAACCTGTTTAATCTATGTTGGTTGAATATTAATGCACATGCAAAACTATTATTGGCGATCACTTGAATTATAATCATATTAGCCTAAACAAGATTATTAATTATCTTATTAAGCGTGATTACAAGTACAACTTCCCTTTAAACATGCATAAAAGGCGTGATCAAGCAATAACAATAAAAATATGTCAAGCAACATAATAATCATCATCATAATCAAAGCTTAATAATAATAGCAAGATCCTAAGCATGATACTAACAAGATAAATAATAAACCCTAGCATGTCACTAAATATTAAAGATCAGTTAGCCCTAACATGACACTAACATGATATTAGGAAAGAAATAGGAAGCATCATAATAAAATATACATGATATTAGAAATTTTAGTTAACCCTAAACATGATACTAGGAAGCAATAAAACATCCTAACATGATACTAGGAATCAACAAAATACTCTAAGCATTATTTCTATATCAAAAGAGCAATAAAGCAATTAAATTACTTACTTTGACGCCTCGTACCTCTTTCTAATAACAAAATACACACGTTAGTAACTTCAAGGAAAAATATTAAAACAGTAAATCTAATCAAAGAATTGTAATAAGGGTTGGGACTAAACCCTCAGAAATTATCAACCTTTCATGTCTAGGGCGAAGGCAACCTTGAACTTGGCTAGGTGTTTCTAGAGCTAATGTATGTGGAATTTTGTAAAAGGGAAGGTTTAGAAAAAGAATAGAGAGAGAAGGAAATCTTCTAGCTTTTTTAGAGAGAGAATAGAGAAAGATGATTGTTGTGAATGATTAAAAACGGGGAAGATACGACCCCTATTTATAAGAAAACAGTCAGAAAACGATAGAAAATACTTCAAGTTCTATACGGAATAAAACTGGAATCTGTCTCCAAGCAACAGATGTTAGTGCCAGGCAACAGGCTTTGTCGTTTGGAGCTAATTAAAAGATAAAACATGCTTTTGTACAGAATCATTTTCCTAATATAATTAAGTAACAAATTCCGTGTTTATCAAATTAAAAACAGGTTTTGTGATAAAATATTTATTTTATTCCAAATAAAACTCTTTAAAATATAATTATTAATCCTCTAGATCATTGGGCCACATATAAAAATCATTTCGGGCCCAATTTAATTTAATCCATAACTTCCTCATTATTCATCGGAATTGGGCTTATAATATATCGTTGGAAAGCTCTTTTCAAGCCTAATCCAACTACACTATTATTGGACCCTCATCACGAACCAAACCAAATTAGACTGGCTATTTTCATAAATAGAGTAAGAAAAGAACTGTTTTCAAAAACAGAAAGAGAGATATTTTAATAAAAAACATCCACATCACTAGACTTTTCACACTTTCACTTCGTTCGATAATCAAATGACGTGAAAGGTATTCAAAACTGGGTTTGGTTTTGGGGAGACACATTTGGGTGTCTACAGAAGCCCCCACATTGACTGAGTTTGGAGAAACGCAAGTTTTGAAAACAAAAGTCAAAGTAGCGATAGGGACGGAGAATGATTCAGAACGTTCTGCGATCCTAAATCATTCTTGTAACGCCGATACCTGCAAACTAGAATTAGTTAAACAGATTAAAGAGTTAAGAAACGCGTATCTTGCACCGTCGAGCACACGCCACTGGAGTAACCAATTTTTGTTGTTGCATTGTTGTTGTGACAACCTTCCACAAGCTAGGGAACGCCATCTTGCCGTTGTTGATGTTGTGGTCATGCTTCGTCGCCGTTGATGTTCACCCGTCTCTAAACAAAAGAGCTTCTTTTTGAGGAATGTTCACTCGTCTCTGAACAATGGAGCTTTTAGAGGGATGTTCACTCGTCTCTGAACAAAAGAGCTTTGATAGGATGCCCACGCGTCTCTGAGCAAAAGAGCTTGAAAAGAAATGTCCACGCGTCTCTGAACAAAGATCTTTAATAGGATGCCCACGCGTCTCTGAGAAAAAGAGCTTGAAAGGAATGTCCACGCGTCTCTGAACAAAAAAGCTTTGATAGGATGCCCACGCGTCTCTAAGAAAAAGAGCTTTATGATATGTCCAAGAGTCTCTGAACAAAAGAGATTTATAGGATGCCCATGCGTCTCTGAGCAAAAGAGCTTTATGATATGTCCACGCGTATCTGAACAAAGAGCTTTGAATGATATGCCCACGCGTCTCTGAGCAAAAGAGCTTGATAGGAATGTTTGTTGAGATCGTTCGGTTGGCTGCGAACAGGAGCTTTGCTGAATGGTTGTATCCTGTAAAAATTAAAAGATTGCAAAAGACTTTGCTGGTGTTTTTCTTAGGGTTGACCTAAGGTGATTGACTGACTTGAGGTTGACTCAATGTGTTTTGACATGTGTGTGACTCTTGTGTGACTTAATTTGTTTTGACACATGTGTGACTCTTGTGTGACTTAATGTGTTTTGACACATGTGTTAGACTCAATTCGAGGTGACATGACTCAATGTACATGAATCGTGTGTGTATTATAATGTGATTGTGTGACTCAAAAATGCAAAAAAGCAAAAATTTTCCGTCATTTCTGTGGAGGGTACCGAATTTCTCCCGAAAAAGAAAGACACAAAAAGGAAGAAGTGAAGTGTTGGATGGTATGTTGAATGAGCTTAGTCAAATGTATGGGCCCACGTTGTATCTCATAGTTAAAGGATTAATTCATCCTAGGCTATTTGAATTGTTGACTTGATGATGAAAGTATTTGGGTAACTTAGGCATGGAGGCTAAGCACTTCATACTTTGTGATGCAATGATGATTACGTCGATGAGTGATTTCGATGTGACAAGGCATGCATGCTTCAATGTTGTGTTAAGATTTCATGACAAAGGGTTCCTAAAGGTAGGATTATTTGGTCATGTATCTGTGATGTGTGTGAACACTACTACATTTTTGACCTAATGCAACGGCTAATTAAAGGCTAATGCAACGGTAGTTTTACTACCGTTGTAATAGCATAGGCTAATGCAACAGAATTACCTTTAATATTCTAATAGGGAGAGCTAATACAACGGCACTAAAGAACCGTTGTGTTAGCCTAGCTATTTCAACAACCAAGAAAGCTGATGCAATGGTTTGTAATGAAAATTTAGAGGCCAGGCGCGAAATTTTTTTTGACTTTTCTCTACTATTACCCCAAATATTTTAAACCCTTTACACGTGTTGTTTTTCTAAGACCAAAAATAAAAAGAAAAAAGAAAAGAAAATTGGAAAAGTAAGAAACCTTCTTTGAACTAAACCCATTTTCTGATTTTTCTCACATTCTTGCACTATACCCATTTTCCCCCAATTCTCCATTTTTGAAGCCCTAAATTACGGTAGGAAAATTACTCAAAAATTCATGAAAGGAAAATTAAGCAATGAAATCTGAGCAAGTAGACGAAGGCGGCACTTAGGCGGTGGCTAATTGCTTAAATTTCAGGCGATGGCTACGAGTTTTAGGCTACTTAAACTCCCATTTTCATCTTTCATGTTCTTGCCTTGTGGTTGATTGCTCGAATTGCTGTTTAAGGTATACGGCAAAGTTTTGTTTTTGAGATTGCTTAATTGAAATTATTGTTGTTGCATGTCGTGGTGATTAATTTGAAGTTTTCGTTGTTGTGCTTGCAAATTTGTATTTGAGGCCATATATTACGATAATAGGAAGATGAAATTACTTAGTTTAAATTTGATATTTTAGAGAGATTTCACGAGTTGGGTGAGAAACGATCTGGGTAATCTGGTTAATTTCTTGAAAAACAGAGAGAATTTGAACTGAAAACATCAGAAAATGGAAAGATAGATAAGTTTATTTGTTAGTTTGGCATCTAACCAGAAAAGATGATTTGGTATATGTTTGTAGATTACTCTATAAATTTTAATGTAATACTACCTCCGTTTCATAAAATCTGCAACAAACTTAGTTGCACATTTACCAAGGCAAAATTTCTTAAGCAAAGATTAGTAAAAAAGGGCATGTGATTAATTGGATGAGAGAGAAATTAATCACCACCAACACCCACCTTGTAACCCACCCTCTCACCACCACCAAGATTTGAAACCTCACCACCACCACCTAAAAACCACCTAACCAACTCACACCACCACCCAAAACCCACCCAACCAACTCGCACCACCACCCAAAACACACCCAACCAACTTGACCAGCCACCAATTATCAACTCGCACCACCACCCAACGAACCCACCTGACTAGCCGACAACGAACCCACCTAATCAACTCGCACCACCACCCAACCAACCTGACCAGTCGACCACCAACGAACCCACCCAATGAATCGAAACAACCACCTTATCACCTCCAACAAACCGAAACCCCAATAAACCACCAATAATGTAGATCTAAAACCCCAACAAACCACCACTTAGATCTAAAACCACAACTTACCACCATCCAATTTCGAATTGGAAAAGGGGCAAACTTTGAAAAGCGGAAAAGAGGCGGCGGCGGCGACTTTGAAAAGGGGAAAAGAGGGGCAGCGGCGGGGAACTTAAGAGGGGAAATGATCGGTGACTTGATCTGTGTGGTGGGGGTGGTGCGGTGGTTGTAAGAGAGGGGAGAATAGGGCTGGTGGTGATGGTGGTGGTCGTGGTTGATTGAGAGGGAGGAAAGAGAACAAATTGGTGATGATGGTGGTCTGGTGGATGTGGTTGTGAGGTGGAGAGAAAATGTGGGTAGAGGTTTAATTATGGATAATTGATTTTGTTAATAAAGATAATATGATGTTTATTTAAGTTAAGTAAATTTAGTAAGGGTATAATTGTAAATTTACACTAAAAAATTTACTATATTAGGAAAGTTTTTTTTTGTTGCACATAATGTGTAGCTTCCATTTTAGGTAATTGTTGCAGATTTTATGAAACAGAGGTAGTATGTATTTAAGTGTTCATCTAGATTTCAAGACTCTTGGCATTCAGAGTCTTTGTTAGAGATCCTTTAACGGATGTGTTGGAGTACTAATCCTTTGTAAATTTATGACAGCTTGTTGGACAAAAATTAATCTTGAGTTAGTGGTATACATTGTTTTAACTGACATCTGAGATAAAGATCAAATGGGCAGTCTAAGGGTAAGATAATTTTTTATTTTTGATTTTTTTTTAAATCTGACTTCCATATGAGTGCATTAAATGACCAGAAAACTTTATATATGCTGCTACCCTAACATATTTTACTCATCTTGTGTTACTCTGGTCGTCTTTTACTAGCAACCTGCTGAATTTTATTTATTGTTAATCTGTTATTTGGTGTCTTAAATGCTAAGTTTGCTTAATGATTTTATGTCAATAAAGTTGTAAAGACATAGTGCTGTAGTTTTGTGTTATTGTGTTATGTCATTATGTAGACACCCAAATGTGTCTCCCCAAAATCAAATCCAGTGATGAATACCTTTCATGTCATTTGATTATCGAACAAAGAGAAAGTGTGAAAAGTATAGTGATGAGGATGTTTTTATTAAAATATCTCTTCTTTCTGTTTTTGAAAATATTTCTTTTCTCTTCCTGTTTTATGAAAACGTGCATTTCAGTTTAGTTTGGTCCATGATAAGGGTCCAATAATGGTGTAGTTGGATGGGGCCTGAAAAGACCTTTCCAACGATATATTATAAGCCCAATTCCTATGAATAATGAGGAAGTTATGACCAAAATACTAAACTAGGCTCAAACCGGATCTTACCTACGACGCAATGATCATGTGGAGGGTCCAAAGGTTTAATCCTATTCCTAAACTAATTAGGATTAATTAGAAGCTTCCATGAGATTCTAAAAGATCTTAATTATCCTTTTTGAAAAAGATAAAATCAAAGAGTTTGAAATTGAATAAACTTTCCTTTTTTGAAACTTTCCTTTTTTAAGTCCTAATTCTCTTCGAATTTAAAGATGTTCAAAGACAGTCAGATATTATTTTCATACCTCATAATCTTTATCCAAATCTTATATGGTTGGATAGATCTTGAAATTATCTTTCCAATGATATATAATAATATTAATTCCGAGCTATAACGAAAAAGATATGAATGGAATACGAAACTCTATCCAAAACTGACACCGTCCCACTATTTCGGCCATATCTTTTTATATACAAAATATTTTAATCTGATTCTAATTGTGTTGGAAATTAGACTTCAAGATCTTTCCAACGACATGTTATATGACTTATTTGGACTTCTGGATCAAACGTTATGATAAAAACAAAATTCACAAAAATTGCTGACCGACGAGTTTTATTTCGATTCGAATTCGGATTCTTTTCTTATTCTTAGACTCTCTTTTTTCCTATAAATAGAGGTCATATCTCCCCTTTTTTTCAATCATCTACAATCAACTCTCATCAAGAAATTCTTGATATTCTCTCTCTCTTTCTAGCCTAGCCTTTTACAAACACAATTCCTCATACATTAGCACTAGACACACCTAGCCAAGTTCAAAGTTGCCTTCGCCCTAGACGTGAAAGGTTATAATTTCTGAGGGTTTGGTCCCAAATATCTCTTTCAATTATTTAATTTAATTGTTTGATTTTATACTTTTCCTTGAAGTTACTAACGCGTGTATTTTGTTATTAGAAAGAGGTACGAGGCATCAAAGTATGTAATCTTATTGCTCTATTCTTGTAGAAAGCATGTTTATTATTTATTAATTCCTAGCATCATGCTTAGGATGTTATTATTGCTTTCTAGTATCATGTTTAGGGTGCTTCCTATTTTCTTTCCTAATATCATGTTAGTATCATGTTAGGGTTGAAGCTTTGATTTTTATTGCTTAGTGACATGCTAGGATTTGTTATTAATCTTGTTAGTATCATGCCTAGGATCTTGATATTATTATGCTTTATTTTTAACATGATCATTTTAATTATTATGATTATGATTATTATTTTTATGATTATTATGTTGCTTGATGCTTATTCATTGTTATTGCTTGATCACGCCCTCTCTTGCAGGTTTAAAGGGAATTTGTACTTGTAATCACGCTTAATAAGATAATTAATAATATTGTTTAGGCTAATATGATTATAATTCAAGTGATCGCCAATAATAGTTTGTTTGTGCATTAAATTCAACCAACATAGATAAACAGGTTTAGGGTTAACCTATTGATTGCATGTTAGTCAGAAAGTGCACTTAAATACGAGAAGAATGAAGTAGAGGCCTATTTAAGGCAGGTTCAATCTCTTTTAGGTTGGATTTGTACCTTCATCCCCGAACCCTATTTGGTTCAAGTTTGGGGTAATGCTTGAAATATTCCCTACACATTAATCTTGCAATTTGACATTCTTTTGCATATAATACGTTTGTCATACTTCATATTTAGCTTTTATTATGCATTTGAGTTCTCGTGAATTTAATTTTATTTTTTTAATAAAATAACTTTCTTAATTCTTACCCTAAGGAATGGATAGTGGAACCAAAAAGTGGTGGATGTTTGCCAAATGAAATGATAAATATGAACGGGGAGTAGACGAATATGTCTAAATCTGGTGCTACAATCAATCAAATATCATAAATTATTTTCTATTTCTTCTGTGTAGCTTTTGATGTATGCTGCTAACCTGACTCTACTGTAGCTACTGTTGAAATGTTGATGTTGGTGAATTTTTCTAATGCCCACTGTTGCTTTTATTTTTGGAAAAATTAGAAAAAATAATCCCAAATTTCATCAATTTATGTAGAATAATCCCAACTTTCGATTATTGTGGAATAATCCGAACTTTGGGGGGTCTTCTTTTTCATCAATCCCAAACCGGTCAACAAAAGTCATTGACCTATTATATCAGGTCACTTGACACGTGTCAAGTCCTGATTGGTCCAAAAAAAAATAAATAAAACTACCCAGCTACCCCTAACCTCCACCACCACATCCCAACACGCCACCCCACCATACACCCTAACCTCCACCACTACAGCCCATCCCGCCGCATCTCCCCCAATCCCTTGAGTTGCCATTTTCCCCACTCCCCGAAACCCCACGCAACCACTGAAATCACCAACCACCCTAACCCCCAAAACGCAGCCACGAAACCACAGCCACGGAACCGTAGCCGCGAAATGCAGCAATAGAACCGCAGCCACGAAATCGCAGCTACGAAGCCGCAGCCACGAAATCACAGCCAAATTTCGCTAGTAGGTAAGGTGGTTTTCGGGGTTTTCGGTGGGGCTGGTGGCTTTGAGAAATTTTCGACAGTAGGATGGTGGTTTTTGGGGTTTTCGAAAGTGGGGTGGTGGTTTTTGGGGTTTTCGAGAGTGGGGGCTGGTGGTTTTTGGGGTTTGGCTGGTGGCGTAGGAGTTTTAGGGACGGGGATGGTGGTTTGGCTCGGAGTGGCGACTCAAGTCGTGGGGGAGGTCCGGTGGTCCAGCGAGGGAGCTGGCTGAGCTAGGCGGGTTGCCGGATTAGATGGGTGGTTGGGGCTTTGGCTGGTGGTTTTTTAATTTTGGTTTTTTAATTTGTTTCTTATTTATTTTTAACCAATTAAATTGTGACACATGTCACTTTAAAAAAACAAATTTAACCCCTCCAACCGGTCACCGGTATTTGGAATTGATGAAAAAGAAGACCCCCCCAAAGTTTGGATTATTCCAGAAAAATTGAAAGTTAAGATTATTCTACATAAATAGATGAAAGTTGAGATTATTTTTTCTAATTTTTCCTTTATTTTTGTATATAGTTGATGCTTTTATTGTTTGCTGCTGCTTTTAAGTGTTGTATGTTCTGTTGTTGATGTTCATGCTTTTTATTATTTAATAGTCTTCTGCATCTCTAAATTGCCATCATTAGAATAAAGAAAGTTTGTTTGTTAAAAGCCTTGCATGCATCTTGGTATCTATGATTAATATATATGTAAAATGCTTGTTATTATTTAATTAACTTAGAATAAGATTATGCATTCTTTAATTAACTTAGACACTTGTTATTATTTTACTTTTGTAGAGTATAAGAAACTTGCAATGTCTAGCTTTTTTGTATAATGCTGCCTTAATCTATTGTAGCTGTTATTGAACAGTTGCTTCTATTGATGTTATAGAACTGTTGCTGTACAGTCTTAAGAAAAGTTGCAAAAAACCCAATGGGAAGGAATGGCCCAAGATTCAACACATCCCTTACATTATTTATTAGATTACTGAGTAGGTGCGCTCCAATCCATTCATTCTGTTATTTAGTCGTTAAAATAGTTTATAATATGAATATATTTTTCACTCAATCACTAATTTGCATCTCTTTTTCTACTTAAGCTTTGATTTAGCATGGGGGTGATACAAATTTTTCGAGAGTAATCCCCATAATAAACTTTTTGAATATACAATTAATTTGCCTTTTCATTAATTTTAGAACCTAACAGAATGCAAAATTCTATCTAGTTTGTCCTTTTCTTGAATCAACCACATGCCATAACATTTTTATTTAACATTCATAGTAACTAATTTTCCGAGTGTCTAATACAATAATTTGTGAACCTTTTCTGACTTCTAAGAGGTCTTGATTGCTCTGCAGCTCTGCTAGTTGTGCTAGCTATTTGTTGTCTTGCTTATTATCAGCTGGCATAGACATTTTTATTTTGCTCCTGACTAGGGATGTCCCATCCCCATCCCCACCTAACATTTTCTCCCCATCCCTATCCCTATCCCAGCGGCGGGTCTGTAGACACCCATTTGTGTCTCCCCAAAACCAAACCCAATGATGAATACCTTTTGCGTCAAACCATAATCGAATTAGGTGAAAGTGATTCGAAAGCCAAGTGTTGCGGTTTAGTTTTAATTAAATTCTTCTCTCTCTGTTTTTGAAAATGATTTTATTTATTTGAAAATGTCCAATTCAGTTTATTTTGGTCCATGATAAGGGTCCAATAATGGTGTAGATGGATGGGGCTTGAAAAGACCTTTCCAACGATATATTATAAGCCCAATTCCGATGAATAATGAGGAAGTTATGGCCAAAATACTAAACTGGGCCCAGTTATTTATTTTTAATACGGCCCAATGATCTAGAGGAGGGCCCAATATTAATTGTTATTCCTAAAATTATTAGGATTAATTATAGTTTTCTAGAGGTTTCTAGAAAGTTCCTTTTAATTCTAATATTGTTAGATTTAATAATTAATTATCTTTAAAAGATTTTTATTTGGAGTAAAATATTGTTTTGTTATCTTAAAAACGTATTTTATCTTCTGTACGGATTCCGTAGATCAAGTTGATTAAAGATCGGATTCCGCGTGAAGAAAAACGCGCTAATACAGGCTGTCGCCAAACGACAAGTCTGTCGCCATGCGACAGACTCTGTCGCCGCGCGACAGACCCTGTCGCCTCGCGACAGAGTTAATTCCTGGCGACAGCGTGGAATTTTATTCCTTATCAAATTCTATGATTTTCCGGATTATTTTCATTATAAATAGCGTCCGAATCTCTGTTTTCAAAATCATCTACCAACATCATTCATCTACAAACAATTCTCTTTCAACAATATTCACAATCATCAACTCTCATCTATTCTCCCAATCAATTCTCTCTATTCTCTCATCAAGAATTACTTAATTCTTATTTTCTTTCTCTCTATTTCTAAACCAACCTTTTTACAAAATATAATTTTCCGCATTCACAAGACTTAGAGTCACCTAGACAAGTTCGAAGTTGCCTTCGCCCTAGACGTGCAAGGTTGATAATTTCTGAGGGTTTGGTCCAAAACTAGTCAAAACTTTATTTAATTTGATTTTAATTTGATTCTTTAGTTGTTCTTTATTTATTTTCATTGAAGTTTACTAACTTGTGTATTTTGTTATTAGAAAGAGGTACGAAGCTTCAAAGTAAGTAGATTAGCTTACTTCCTATTTCTTTCACAATGTAGATTGCATGCTTATTATTGTTAATTCATAGTATCATGTTAGGATGTTTAATATTCCTAGTATCATGTTAGGATGTTATTTTATGCTTTCTAGTATCATGTTACCATGTTAGTACCATGTTAGGTTTAAAGCTTTGATCTTTATTGCTTAGTGACATGCTAGGGTTTGTTATTAACCTTGTTAGTATCATGCCTAGGATCTTGCTATTATTATTAAGCTTTATTATGCCTTATCATGCTATTATCATCGTTATTGATTTATTATGTTGCTTGATTTATATTTTATATTGTTATTGCTTGATCACACCTTTTATGATTGTTAAAGGGAATTTGTACTTGAAATCACGCTTAATAAGATAATTAATAATTTGGTTTAGGCTAATGTGATTTTAACTCAAGTGATCGCCAATAATAGATTGTTTGTGCATTAATATTCAACCAACATAGATAAACAGGGTAGGTTTAATATAATGTTTGTATGTTATTCGAAAAGCGCACATGAATACGAGCAGAACAAAGTAGAGGCCTATTTTATAGGGCGGGTTCTTTCTTTTGTAGATTAGATTCGTACCCTCATCCCCGGACCCTGTTTGGTTCAAGACCTTATGGAGTAGTTGACGGTCCTTTGGATTGTCTTTTGGGTTTACAAGTTCCTAAAACTTGTTGGCGACTCTTTTTGCTCTTTGTCTTTCCCTTTGGAACGCCACCATACTTTAGTGTATGATCATAGTGGGGTTCAAGTTTAGGGTTATCATAATGCTTGAAATATTCCCTACAGTTTTTGGCGACTCCAATGGGGAGGATTTCTATTTATATTCCTGAAATTTATTAAATTTTGGCAATTATTTAGAATGAGCGGATGAGACTCGAAAAATTCTAAGTATTTCATGTGCGTGATTTGATTAACATTATTGTCATATGCATTAAAAGGTCCTCATGGGAGTACCCCATGAGTCAATCCATAGGAATTTTACACGTAGGAAATTTGGGAAATATCTTTCATGACTATAATCGAAAAGATAATACGAAATCTGGAAAATTCGAAGAACACAGAAACTTGCCAAGGCATGTAGGAACTAACGTCTAGAAAACAGGGCTTGTCGCCCGTAAAAAGTTTATGTCGCTTGGCGACAGAAGCTTTTTTGCGGCGACAGTCCCTGTAGTCTGGCGCCAAGTTCTTCCAATACCGAGCCAGGGGTCTGTCTTCTTGCTTTGACCATTTCTAGTGTTGTTGGCTCGATTTTGCTTATTGATTGAGTTATTTTCTCACTTTTCTGAACCCATATGTGTTCTACATATGGAAATAACCCTCTGGGGGTTCCTGCTTCACCTGCCCAATGGAATATCCCACTATCATGTGCAAAGTTCAGATTTGGGTACGTGTAATGTTTGTGAATCCACCAAACCATGGAGTCGAGTCCGATTTCATCTCGCACTCGCGGAATCCTGTCCATTCGCTCCAACCCTCCCGGTAGGCTTGTGTGCAATGCATATGGATTCTTAACCATGGACCTTTTTGACTTAACCCATATCCTCGAACTTTAGAGAACTAGAGCCATGGTTAGGTTGCAAACTCATCTTGTGACTATGTGAACTACTTGTGTACCCTTGCTTGAATTTATTATATATGTGCTAACCGTTTGTTTGACTTGTGATTAAGACTAAATAAATTGACTAATAACTAAAAGGACTTTGTCTAATTAATTAATTAATTTTGAATTAATTAAAGGCTAATAATTTAATCAATTCGACTTAGTACGACTTTAGGCATGTCCATTTAGAGTAAAATTACTGGAAACAGTCTAGATTAATGTTCCAGCAATGGCGCAGGAATTTGGACTGTGGCGCTGCAGTTTAGCGTCTGTCGCCTGGCGACAGGCTCTAAACTGTAGTGACAGTCCTGTTGTTTTAGCGACAGTCCAGTTCTTTTGCTCGAGTCATCACGACGAGTCTAATTAACAGTCTACTAATCGGATTAGTCAGTTTGTTAATGGTTCAAACCATGTTTAAGTCTTTAATTGAGTTTAGGCACTTAAAGTCCCATGGTCATACACTAGTAGTCAAAGCATGTCACTCACATACACATAAAGCACACACATAACATGTTTGTCACATTATGACCATGTCTAGAGAGTCTTGAATGCGTGTTTTCCGTCATTTTTTTTAGGGGGGTAAGTCGGATATTAATCCTCCAATTTTTATATTCCCTTAAAATATATACCCCATTTTTTCACTTTTTCACTTAAGTCTTTTAAACATAAAGTCAAGTCAATTAGAGTCAAATATTAAAACAAATATGGTTTAAATTACAGCGAGTGGTTAAGAAAGGAAGGGCGTTTAATCAAAGACAACACTTTTGTTCAAGTTTTACTTTTCGACAAACCAATCGGTAGGAAAAGGAAAGCTAAGAAGGCAATGGCTAGTCAAGAAGAACTTAATGAAGTCAAGGGACAGGTAGCCAACTTGGCTGAGATGTTGCAAAACCTATCGCTGCAAATAAGTAATCCTGAAAAACAAAAACAAATGGACCTAATCTAGGAAAGCTTGGGCAAACTGTCCAGCGACTTTTGATTTCAAGAGATTAGCTCCCAAGGGGTCTCGGTGGATAAGGACCTTCTTCCACAAAAGTTCAATCCCAATGACATCCCTAAGTTCAAGGCTATGAACAATCCTTATTTTCATTTAAGAGCTTTTGAAACTGTAACGGGTATTAAGGGGATAGATAGAAAGGCATTTCATTCTGTATTTTCTTTATCCTTAGAAGCTGTATGTCAACAGTGGTACTTTTCACTTGATAAAGAAAAGACCTCTAGTTAGGAATCTATTGTGAGCGCTTTCATTGAAAGATATAAATGCAATATACAAGTTGAAACCGATCATAGAGAATTAGAAATGCTGAAACAAAAAGAAAACGAGGGTTTCACCTCCTTCTTTAATAAATGGAGGGAAACCACTGCAAAAATGGTTGAAGTGCCTAGTGAAAAGGAATCTGTCAGGATGTTCATTAAAAACCTCCAAGAAAAATATTCTAAGCATCTCAAATATCAAAGCAACTTAAATACTTTCAAAGCGGTATATGACATTGGAATTAACATTGAAGATGACCTTGCTAAACAGAAAATTGCTAATAACAACTCAAGTAGTGGCTGGAAAAATAAGAAGAACGACAATCCTTCTTCATCCAAATCTACCCACTCAAATAATGTTAGCACTTTTCCTCTTAATGAAGTATTGGCAATGAATAATAATCAAGGACAAAAGAAACCATTTAGGAAGAATTATACTCCTATTGGTATGAGTTATGACACCGCATTTGATCGCTTACATGCAAAAGGTCTTATAACTCCTATTGGACCATTTGGGGACCCACCGGTCGAAAGGAGAACGGCTAGCTGGAACCCAAATGAACATTGCAAATATCACCAAGGAAGGGTCATCCTACAGAGAATTGTTGGAGATTAAAGGAAGCCATTCAAGATTTGATTGATAGTAACAAGCTCCCATTACCTCCTGCAAGTAAGAAACCAAGTATCAATACTGCACCGCTATCGGATTCTTTGGATATTTCCGACGAAGAAAACCAAGAGGATCCATCTAGTCTCATAGAACCTATCGAGACCATTGAAGAAGAAATCTTCGAAGATGCTCTCGAATTCTCCGGTCAGGAACCCGCAACTAAGCAAGAAGTATTGGCATTGACATTAATACTTTCGCAATTGAAAGAATTAATCTCACAAACCTTCGAGGCCATAAAAGAGAAAAATGAGTTGCTTAAAAATAAACCTCCTCTTAAGCAAAAGAAACCATTTTCTCTCTAAGTAATTGACACTCCCAAAAAGAACAATAGGAAATATACTCCAATTGGGACATCATACACAAACATGTTCAAAATGCTCTTCGAGAATGGAAAAGTTCAACCTCTCGAACCAAGACCATTTGAATCGCTGAAAAGGACAAACAAATATTATTGTGCATATCATCAATCAGGAGGACATACAATAGAGCAATGCTGCAAGTTTAAGGACTTGGTTTAACGTTTGATTGATGAGAAAAAGTTAGTTCGACTTCCACAAGATGCCATGATTAATGGAGTATGGGACAGTGATGATGAGGATGTTTACCTTAAGGACATTGAAGAAACTCCTCTATCAACAATATACCCTGTAAGTGACATTTGGGACGAGGAGGACTCACCCATAGATGTCCTCACTAGGTCCGGGAGAATACAGCCTCCCATTTCAACACAACCCATACCTTCTATTCAGCAAATTCCCGTGCCTATTATAGAAGACAACGATGTTGTCAAACAGCTAAAAAAGACTAAAGTAGAAATGAATGTATGGAAACTTTTAGCCACATCTCGAGAACATAGAGTCGCAGTCATGGATGCACTGGCTAAGGTAGGCATAGATTCGGACACCACTCCTGAGGGACTTGCAAACTTCCTCACGAGCGATCTCCCAAGTCCAATTAATTTGGTCACTTTTTTCGGATAAAGATCTACCACCGGAAGGTGACAAACACAATAAAGCTCTAAACCTCACAGTCATATGCAAAAGAATGAATGTCCCTATGACTCTTGTGGATAACGGTTCAGCAATTAATGTGTGCCCACTTAGAACCGCAAGAATGTTAGGAATAAGAGATGAGGATTTATCCCCGTCAACCCAAGGAATAAGAGCCTATGATAATTCACGTCGTCAAGCATTAGGGACGATCACTATGAATGTAACCACAGGCGCAATTGAACATGCTACTACATTTCAAGTAGTAGATATCAAAGCATCTTTTAACTTGCTATTGGGACGCCCTTGGCTTCATGATTTAAAGGCCGTCCCTTCATCTCTTCATCAACAAGTAAAGGCCATAGTTGGAGGCATTCTAATAACCATTGATGCTTCATCTATGAGGATTAAAACAGTAGAAAATCCACTAATTAATGTGGAACACGACGAAAATGATGAAGATTTGTGGGGCTTTAGCGAAGAGGTCTCCTTAATAGAGGAAGATGAAAGGACCCCTCTTCATTATGACCTCCACTCAAACATGATAACAAATTCTATCCTAAGAAAATAAGGACACTTTCCTGGAATGACTCTAGGAAAGAAGAAAGGAGTAGCTAAACACATGGGCTTACCCGGCCTCCCTAAATTAGATACTTTTGGACTTGGTTTTGAACCAACCCGCGAAGACCTTAAACGAGCCCAGGAAAAATCAAAAGCACGAAGAAATGCCCGCATACAAAAAAAGGAAATACCCATGGATCAATATCCTCTCACTTTAAACGGGCAATTTATAAGAGAAGGAGAAGATTACCCTTGTCACGAATTTCCTGAACCTTTTGTTGTGAATGGTATAAGGCAGCCTGGATTCGAAATCTTTTTGGATTGTTGTTTCCTAGACGAGATCCCAGCTCCAACATATAAGGAAAAGGCACCCCCTTGTTTTGACTTTAATGTCATGGGACTCCTCTTTGGAAGGGAAAAGAACGAATCAAGATATGCGGAAGATGATTCTTCACTTATCCAAGCAGTTCTCCAAAGTGAAAATTTCGACCCCTCCGAACTTATCACTCCAATAGAAGATCAAGAGCGTGGATGGCGCAAGACAGTGAAGATAGTTATTATAAATGGAAAGAAGATTTCAATAACTACAGGGCAAGGACCAATATTCGAAGAGTTGTTTGAGTCAGAGTCTGAGTTAGAGTCTTCCCTCATCGAGTCTTCTAAGTCTTTAGTTGTAGCACCCTCACCTTCTTTTTCTACTCCTAGGATAGTTAGCAATCAAGTCCCGTCGGACATCTCTTTATTTGATGTAATGACTTCTGAGTTTAATAATATGTCTTCTTCCCCTTATTCCTCTTGTTTTTCTTTATCTAAAGATGACGAGCATTGCTTAACTAATGATGAAAATGACAAAGAAATAATTAAAGCAATGGAAACACTTGAAAATAAGACACTAATAATTGAAGATACAGAAACGGTTGATATCTCAAAAGATTCAACCATTAAAAGAGAAGTTAAAATTGGACTGACGCTAAACAAAGAAGAAAGAACCGATTTAATTAATCTACTTAAAAAATTTATCAATGTATTTGCTTGGTCATACGAAGATATGCCAGGCATTAATAGAGAAATAGCTCAACACACTATACCATTAATTCCAGGAATGAAACCTGTAAAACAAAAGTTACGTCGAATGAAACCCGACGTGGCCCTTAAAATAAAAGAAGAAGTACAAAAACAAATAACTGCAGGTTTTATCTGGGTATCAAAATACCCCGAATGGGTCGCCAATGTTGTCCCGGTTCCAAAAAAAGATGGTAGAGTTCGAATGTGTGTCGACTATCGAGATTTAAATAAGGCAAGTCCAAAGGACGACTTCCCTTTGCCACACATCGATATTTTGGTAGATAACACAGCAAACCATGCACTTCTCTCATTTATGGATGGATACGCAGGATACAATCAAATCCTCATGGCCGAAGAAGATATGGAGAAAACAACATTCATAACGCCTTGGGGTACTTATTGCTATACGGTAGTGCCATTTGGGTTAAAAAACGCGGGTGCTACTTACCAACGAGCAGCAACTGCCCTACTCCATGATATGATGCATAAAGAAGTGGAGGTCTATGTGGATGACATGATTGTAAAATCAAAAGACCGCCAAGGACACCCAATAGCCTTAAAGAAATTCTTTGAAAGATTAAGAAAATACAACATGAGGTTAAACCCCTCTAAATGTGCTTTTGGAGTCACCTCAGGGAAACTCTTGGGTTATGTCATAAGCTCTAGAGGAATAGAGATAGATCCCACCAAAATTAAAGCAATCATGTCCATGCCACCGCCCAAAACCGAAAAGCAAATTCGAGGATTTATTGGCCGGTTGCAATACATAAGTAGGTTCATATCCAAGTTAACCACGATATGCGAACCAATATTCAAAAAGCTTAAGAAAAATGTACCAATCATATGGGACGATGAGTGTCAAAAAGCCTTTGAGAAGATCAAAGCCTATCTTGCGAATCCTCCCGTATTAGCCCCAGCACTCCCCGGAATACCCTTAAGACTATACTTAACCGTCACAAAGGAAACAATGGAAGCTATGCTCGCACAAGAGGTAGAAAGCAAAGAAAATGCTATTTACTACTTAAGTAAGAAAATACTCGAGTATGAAACACGCAACACACCATTGGAAAAGCTGTGCCTCGCGTTGGTGTGGGCCACAACTAAATTGAGACATTACATGCTCGTGCATACCGTTTACGTAGTCTCACGAATGGATCCCCTAAAATATCTATTCGAAAGATCTACACTTAATGGACGAATCTCAAGATGGATAGTGAATTTGGCCCAATTTGACATAAGGTTTATGCCTCAAAAAGCAATTAAAGGATCAGTGGTCTCGGATTTTCTAGCAGATTTCCCAATTGAAGATTCAACACCCTTAGAAGAGAATGAATTCCCGGACGAAAATTTAATGATGACAGAGGATGATACATGGACTCTATATTTCGATGGAGCCTCAAACCAAAAGGGGTGCGGCGTAGGAGTCTTATTAGTATCACCTAAGGAAGAACATGTCCCGATATCCATCAAATCAGACTTCGACGTCACCAACAACGCAGCTGAATATGAAGCGTGCGTGGTAGGCCTCGAAACCGCTTTAGCCCTAGGTGTAAAGAAACTCCGGATATTTGGAGATTCATCCGTAATTATTAATCAAATCTCCAAAAGATGGAAGGTTAGGAGTGAAAGTTTAGCTCCTTACCAAACATATTTGGAAACTCTCACCGATCAATTGGAAAAAGTGGAATACACTTACCTACCTAGAGAGGAAAACCAATTCGCCGACGCCTTGGCAAGGCTAGCCTCAATGGTTAGAATACCTAAGGAAATTGAGCAAATTCCTTTAACCATAGAAAAAAGGCATAAACCAGCATACATTCAGGCCATAGAAGACGACGAAGTAATTCAAGAAGAAGAACCAGAGGAGGAACCATGGTTCGTAGATATATTGAATTATGTCACCAAAGGAGAATATCCTCCTCATGCTGACAAAAGAGCGAAAAGAGCATTAAGACTCTTAGCTTCCCAGTTTGTACTCATAGGAAATGAACTATACAAAAGGGTACCTAAGGGACGAGCTCTATTATGTGTAGGCAAAAAAGATGCTCAAAGGGCTATGAGAGTAATCCATGAGGGTATATGCGGAACACATGTTAACGGCAAAATGCTAGTCCAAAAGATAATGCGAGAAGGATATTACTGGACTACCATGAATAAAGATTGTCATCAATATGTAAAAAGATGCCCAAAATGTCAAATTTACGCAAATTTGCAACATATCCCACCATCTCTTCTCTACACCTACACTTCACCATGGCCTTTCTCTACATGGGGAATAGACATAATTGGAAAGATTACACCTCCCGGAACAGGAGGCCATGAATACATCTTGGTTGCAATAGATTACTTGACAAAGTGGGTGGAAGCACAATCATATGCTAAACTCACCGCCAAGCATGTAGCACTCTTTAACGAAAGAAACATAATTTGTCGATACGGAGTCCCACATGAAATGATAAGTGACAATGGAACTCACTTTCAAGCAGAATGTGAAGAATTGCTACAAAAGTATGGTATTCAACATCACCATTCTTCCCCGTATAGACCTCAAGCAAATGGAGCAGTTGAGGCCGCTAATAAGAATTTGAAAACGATCATTGAGAAAATGACTGAAAATTATTAAGATTGGCCTGACAAACTTCACTTCGCACTGTGGGGTTATCGCACGTCAATCTGAATATCAACAGGAAATACGCCATTTAATTTAGTATATGGAATGGATGTCGTACAACCTGTAGAGTTAGAAATACCTTCTTTACGCATTGCGTTAGAAAGTAAACTCGATGAAGTTGAGTGGACTAGAGCACGATATGAAGAGCTAATCCTACTCGATGAAAAACGACTAGAAGCTCTACATCATACTCAATGTTATCAAACCCGCATGGCTAGACATTTCAACAGAAAGGTCAAAACTAGAAATATCAAGGTTGGGGACTTGGTATTAAAAGCATTAAGAAAAAATGTTTTAGATCCAAGAGGCAAATTCCGACCTAATTGGTCTGGACCATATATTGTCAAAACAATCCCGTCAGGAGGCGCGACTAAATTAACTGATATGGATGGCAATGAATTTTCAAACATGATAAACCTAGACCAACTTAAGAAATACTACCCATAAGTACTTGAGTGAAACGCTCAAGAGAGCTACGTCCGGCCTGATTCCTTAAATAAAGGATACGTAGGCAACCCGTACAGGGTGCGGCCGCTTTAATCTTTTCAGATTTTGTATCTCCGAAGTAAAAAACGCATGTCTGCAAAATTTCAAAACTGGCGCCAGACGATAGCCTCTGTCGCCAGACGACAATTTTGTCGCCAGGCGACAGAGCTAAATCGTCAGCGACAGTGCATCAGATAGCAGCGCCAGTCTTCTGCAAGTGTCTAGACCAGTTTCGCATGTTCTGGAAATTTATTCGACTTCCGTACTCGAATTAATTCTCCGAAAAATAAATGTTGTAATTGTTTTCATTGCTCTAATTGAAAGTTAATTAAAATAAAAGCTGAAATTTTATTGATTAATAAAGAAAGTACATTATTGATAAAATAAAAGCTGAAAAAATTAACTAAAACAAATTAAGTTTGTCTAATAAATCAAAGGAAAAGCAATGTTCTAATCTTTTTTCTCCTTCTTCATTCTTTTCCAATTTGTGTCTTCATTCTCTTCCTCTTGATCCATAACCTTCGCTAGGAGACAACCGTTAGAAGATCTACACTCTATTTTAGTATAGATAGTTTCTCCTTCCGCTAGGACTCCATGTTTCTTCTCTACCCAAGCTTCCTTCTTAGTAGAGTCGACTTTTCTTTTTCCTTGATTCTTCTTGGCACTCTTCTTTCTAGGCATAATAGGAGTCTTGAATTCAATTCTTTCCCCTAGGCGTTCTTTAGCAGGGACCTTCTTGTCGCCTAGACGATCCTTCACATTGGTCTTTTCAATTGTAACTTGAGATTTTTGGAATCTTCCATCAAGCCATTGCTTCACCTTATTTGACAAGCAAGGTGGTTCCTTATGAGTAATCACCTCCCATAAGGGCCTACCACTCCAGTATCCATCAAAGCGCTCAATCTCTTGTGACACAGGAAATTCATAAGGACGGCGAAGATCTCCTGTAGGGATGGTTTGCACGAGACCATATTGTCTCATGACTCTACAAGGAAAGTAAAAGGTTAGTCTCGACAAGCTCGGGAGACGACAATATGCTTGGCTACTACAACCAATTATCGCCTCAATCCTCCACCAAGGAACAATCCAGTTTATGGTAAAGTCACTGGCAGCGAACACCTTGCTCCACTCACGGCGACCGATTTTCAAAAATCGTTTCTTTCGGCGGACTATGCAATTTGGAACATATGTGTGAATATCATCAGGAGGATTAATAAGCTTTAGCCTCTCCATGAGCCATATCTGCAAATATGTATTACAGTGTAAAAAATAATATTCTTTAGTTCTTGATAAATTAATAATAACATTATTTTATACCTGTAATAAGATTGGAGAACCTCTTAAAGGTGCCCTTGAATCCTTTCTTAGTGCATCTAACCACAGCATAGTCTCTCCAACAATTAATGGCATTGGATTTCTCCCAGATTCAACTTGTTCTATAACAGATATAATTATCGATTGCCCTTCATTATCTTTACCACTCACTAAGAGCAATTGGTTTAATAAACAATAAAGGAAAGCCCTTCTTTTATAGACACGGAAATCGGGATTGGGATTATCATAAAAATAATGTGCAAATTCTGTCAAATTAACTATGTTACCATGCACTATGTGTTTCAAAGCCGTTCCCCTCAAATCAAAAAAGTGTTCGAAATCTTTATAGTAATATTCATTGATTCTAGGCATTACCGCAAGGTCTGTGGAATAATAAGCTATGATGGCCCCAAATTCTTCCGGTAAAGGACATATTTCATCATGAAAAAATCTAAAACAATGAGTATCAATATTCCAATAGTCTATGGCAGAATAAATAAAGTCAATATCAAGACTCATCCCCTTGACTCCAAACATACCCCCCATATGAGAAAGATCTAATGCTTTTTTATCTCTAGCAGTTAAGTGACGACACCATTCATCCATGTACCCACAAAAGGTTCTTTTAGCTAAAGGCATGATTACTAGTTAATTAATTATTTAATAAGCTGGTTAAATTATGCAGTAAACGGATGATTCGGGGGCTATTTATAACTTTTTCTGCACGACAGACTTCAATTCCTGTAGGAAACAGGAAAGTGCGTCTGTCGCCAGGCGACAAAATTGTCGCGTGGCGACAGGATGGTTTACGCGGCGCCAGTTTATTCCTTAGCAGCGTCACCTATTGCGCGTAGGAAACCGTGTTTTTACGTATTTGATTTCGACTTTGACTTGACTCACTGTTCTATTCCTCTTCTAAAACCCTCAATATTTTGATTTTTATTATTTTTTATTTTTATTATTATTATTACTCCTATTATTATTATTATTATTACTATTATTATTATTATTATCATTATAGTAACGCTTAATTAATTTTACACTTGCCTTCATTTTCTTTTTTCTTTTTTTGGGGGAGAGAGTCGGTACCCACCATTAATATTAAAAATGACGGAAAAGTTTTGCGCAAAAATTACACTTTCTCACACACTTACATACACAATGCATTCATTATAAAGTAACAAACTAAGTAAATAAAATGTTCAATAAATAATAAAATGCATATATATATACAAGTGTCTGGTACATGAGTCATATAAATACAATAGGCAAAGTCCTACAAAAGTCAAACATAAAACAAACATAGGTACAACTATGGCGCTGGAGGTCGCAAGTCGCGAGGAACGCCAAATGTATCGAAAAATGCCCTACTCCGCGGAGTATGTCCATCATCGTCCCCTGGACCACCAGACGGTGCAAACTGCAGCTCAGGACCAGGCCATCTAACCTCACCCTGAAACCCGACAGAAAGAGGCTGGGGCTGCAAAGGCTGCTGCGACGACGAGCCAAACTCGTATGTCCCACCACCCATCCCGCCTCGAACGGTCGGCCCGGTCGGAATGTCCTCAGGTGATGACGCCGAATCCTCTACAGCGGCGGCCTCAGAACGACCACCTCGACCACCAGAAGTAGTCCGGCGACGCCTCGAGTCGGACCTAGTAGTCTCCCTCCTAGGCTCGGGCCTCGATCGAGTGCGTGGAGAAGGAATAGGTTGCCCCTGCAAAAGTAAATCAAAGTTAGCAAATGCAACGAAAATAAAGCCAAAAGCAGTAAAAGTAAAAGTAATACCTCCTCAGCGTCGTTGCTACGACAGGTAGCACGGTTCCGCAACCTCACAAGCTGGCTGCGAAAGGCGTCAATGCACCTGGCCATAGCCGTCACCACCTCACGAGAGAACTGCCAAAATAGCCAAAGTCAATAACGATTATAAAGCCAACATAAGGATGGTATATAAAAAAAATTATTTACTCGAGTCTGGTGACGAGGAATAGACCGCTCCACAAACTGCTCTCCCTCTGGAGCCGGCGGAATAAGCTCCTCGATCGGTCCATACGTACCCTGGTAGCGTATAGACATCCTCGGACGGATGAACTCCCTAGGACCAGCCTGCTAAAAGTAAAAGTTAGAAAGATACTTGGGGGCTACCTATGAAAGATAAACTAAACGAATAAAAGCATACCGCTGCCTCCTCTGAAGGGACAGGAGCCGGCGCTAGCAACGGTAGCAGGTCCTCCTCATAGCTCTGCTCGAGGAGAACGTATGACCTCCAGGGAGTACCTCGCGAAGGCCCACCAGCACGATCCCGCTGCAAGGCATCGTGGAACATATGCCGAGGTGGAGGAGCGGGAACAACGAAAGTATCCGAGGAGTGCTGGATGGCCACCCTCTCCCCTAGGTAGACCACCGCGCCATATGTCCCCAGAAAGTAACGACGCTCAGCTGTATACTACGCCGCCAGCGCAGAGATAGGAAAAGCAGCCCAAGGTCGATATACCGGGCTATACTCCTGAAACATCACTAAGTAAGATACTAAAGCTAAAAGGTGATAAAAAAAAGAGAAAGTAAGAATTAAAGAAAAACCCACCGTGAGGATCATCTCTCGAAGGCGTAGCACCTCCGGCGGACCTCTGCGGCCTCCCCAGCTAGCAGCAATGGGGAGCACGCGAGGAGAAGGCCTCGCAGGCGCAAGAGAAGGAAAGTACTCGTAGAACCAGATCTATACGAAACAAATGAAAATTAGTAAAGATTGTGCTTCTAAATTTAGAGTTAAAACCTCAAAAGGAAAGGAGATATACCTCTACAACCCTCCAGAAACTGGAAAGGGCTATCTCTCCAGACAAGGCCTTGTGACGACAGGAGCGCCGCAAGCCCAGTAAAAAATCAGCATAGGCCATGCTGGCCCAGTCATATGTCCTGACCAACTGGAGGTCGCGAACGGCGGACAGGTAGTAAAGAAGTACTCTACTACCTCGATCAGGGGAAAATGTCCCTGATAGCAGAATCAGCACAAAGATGCGCACCCGCTGCTCTCGGGTAGTCGCATCATCCTCGAAAGCTGCAGCCAGCGTGCCGCGACGGATACATCGGGAACTCAGCTGTCCCGACTGAGCCTCAGCCTGGGCCCGAATAACGATCGGCCCCAATAACTCCAGAACCTCCGGCGAGTAAACAGTAACGCCAGCATCGAAAGGTAGAGGAGTAGACTGGAACTCTAGCCCCGTAATGAGACTAAAGTCAGCTGGAGTGACTGTCATCTCACCCCAGGGAAAGTGAAAAGTGTTAGTGGTGTCCCAAAAGAACTCCACCAAAGCCCGAACGACGAGGTTACCCCCATCGTATGAAAACATGGCCCGAGTGGCCTGCAGCAGAGAAGTCAACCCACATGACTCCCAGAGACGACGAAGCCCCTCATCGCGGCATATGAAGTTGTCGTACAGGGAGATGATGATGGAATTACCTGAGCCATGGCTACGTGTCCTCCCACTCGCTAGACCTCGTCGGATTCTCTCCGACAGATGATGAACCGGCGCGTGAAATAGAGTGCGCTCGTCCCAATCAGGCATGAGACCTAGCCCGGAAGTAGAAGGTACGTCCTCGCCCTCGCTGGTGGGCTCGTCCTCTCGACGTGTGTCCCTTGACCGAGAACCGGAACCACGTCGTCTAGCCATGCTAAAGTATGTAAAAGTAATTAAGTTTAAGGCTCTACAGTATCTAAAGTTCGCCTAAGCCGCATGATACTATGTTCAAAAAAAAAAAAAAAAGAGTACGTAGTACTAAAACAGAGCAAAATCTCAAACAAGCATGGAAGTGTTCTTTGAGCAAATAAATAATTTCTTGCAAACATATGATGAATGTTGTGACAAATTGTACAAGTAAAAGCAGTCAAAATGCAAAGAACGACCCACATTGTTCTTCACGACCTTAAGAGGTCCTACAATGGTGGATTGTTTATTTCTTCACCAAATTGAGTCAAACAAGTCTCAAAATACTCCCAAGGTAATATACAAGCATAATTAAACAAATTCAAGGCATAAAATTCGACGAGCAAAGCAAATTAAGCAGAATGATTTTCGAATTTTTCGAAAATTCGCGAATAAGAACGTGTAATTCATCAAAAACCGAGTAGAGTTTGAGCAAAACTTTCATAGATCGGGAAAATAGATAAGAAAAGCTTCGATTTGCAACAAGTTTGAGCGAATTTGGTTGAGAAATGAGCAAGAACGAGTGATTTGAAGTTTTTCGCGAAATTTTTGAAGCAGAGCAGCGAAATGAGAAAGAAGAAGATGACGGGTTTAAAACCCCGATTCTGTCGCCAAAAGACAGAATTGTCGCGAGGCGACAGACTCTGTCGCGTGGCGACAGATGCAAAAGCTCGCGACAGGCACTTCTGGTCAGCGCTGGAGCGGCGACAGAGTGCTGGGCTCTTCCTTATGGTTTTGTGGGTCCGTTTTAGTAATTTGGGTTCCTTGGTACGCCAGTTAGCCCCTTTGAGCAATTGACATGATTTAGTAAGCTTGATCAAAATGCACTGAGTGATCGACTTGATGAAAGATCGTCTCACTTAGCTTAAAGCGCCTACGTATTGGCTCGTAATAAGGCACCGAAATAATGGTTCAAGGCACCGAAATAATGGTTCGAGGCACCGAAATATTGGTTCAATAGAGGCACCAAAGTAATGGTTTACAAAGGTAAAAGCACCAAAGTACCGGCACAAATATAAAAAAACGATGATAAATAATGATATTAAGGGTCAATAGGTAGAATTATTCTTTGGCAATGTCTCAACATAAAGGGAAATTGTTTAGCGGCGAAGTACGGTCGTGACGAGGTAGTGTCACAAATGGTGGGGATGGCGAAGCAAGGCCACCTTTGGCGATCCCTCAAGGTAAAGAAGAGATTGTCTATAGCGGCGACATACTACTGTGGCGATGTATTGTCACACCCAGAAGATGACGACATACAGTTATTTTCGACGATGTTCCCGAAATACTGTGGAGGATTGTCACCAAGAATATTGAAGGCGACGACATATGGTTATCTTCAACGATGGCGTTCACGAGGCACAGTGGAGGTTGTCATAAACAACAAAAGAAGCAACAACAAAACGGTTACGCTCAGAGACGTGTGCTCGACGGTGCAAGATACGCGTTTCTTAACTCTTTTATCTGTTTAACTAATGATTAGTTTGCAGGTATCGGCGTTATAAGAATGATTTGGAATTGCAGAACATTTTGAATCATTCTCCGTCCCTATCGATACTTTGACTCTCGTTTTTCGAAACATAAGTTTCTTCAAACTCAGTCAAAGTGGGGGCTTCTGTAGACACCCATTTGTGTCTCCCCAAAACCAAACCCAGTGATGAATACCTTTTGCGTCAAACCATAATCGAATTAGGTGAAAGTGATTCGAAAGCCAAGTGTTGCGGTTTAGTTTTAATTAAATTCTTCTCTCTCTGTTTTTGAAAATGATTTTATTTATTTGAAAATGTCCAATTCAGTTTATTTTGGTCCATGATAAGGGTCCAATAATGGTGTAGATGGATGGGGCTTGAAAAGACCTTTCCAACGATATATTATAAGCCCAATTCCGATGAATAATGAGGAAGTTATGGCCAAAATACTAAACTGGGCCCAGTTATTTATTTTTAATACGGCCCAATGATCTAGAGGAGGGCCCAATATTAATTGTTATTCCTAAAATTATTAGGATTAATTATAGTTTTCTAGAGGTTTCTAGAAAGTTCCTTTTAATTCTAATATTGTTAGATTTAATAATTAATTATCTTTAAAAGATTTTTATTTGGAGTAAAATATTGTTTTGTTATCTTAAAAACGTATTTTATCTTCTGTACGGATTCCGTAGATCAATTTGATTAAAGATCGGATTCCGCGTGAAGAAAAACGCGCTAATACAGGCTGTCGCCAAACGACAAGTCTGTCGCCACGCGAAAAATGATTTTCGAATTTTTCGAAAATTCGCGAATAAGTACGTGTAATTCATCAAAAACCGAGTAGAGTTTGAGCAAAACTTACATAGATCGGGAAAATAGATAAGAAAAGCTTCGATTTGTAACAAGTTTGAGCGAATTTGGTTGAGAAATGAGCAAGAACGAGTAGATTGAAGTTTTCGCGAATTTTGTGAAGCAGAGCAGCGAAATGAGAAAGAAGAAGAAGACGGGTTTAAAACCCCGATTCTGTCGCCAAACGACAGAATTGTCGCGAGGCGACAGACTCTGTCGCGCGGCGACAGATGCTCAAGCTCGCGACAGGCACTTCTGGTCAGCGCAGGAGCGGCGACAGAGTGCTGGCCTCTCCTTGTGGTTTTGTGGGTCTAGTTTAGTAATTTGGGTTCCTTGGTACGCCAGTTAGCCCCTTTGAGCAATTGACATGATTTAGTCAGCTTGATCAAAATGCACTGAGTGATCGACTTGATGAAAGATCGTCTCACTTAGCTTAAAGCGCCTACGTATTGGCTCGTAATAAGGCACCGAAATAATGGTTCAAGGCACCGAAATAATGGTTCAAGGCACCGAAATAATGGTTTAAGGCACCAAAATAATGGTTCGAGGCACCGAAATATTGGTTCAGTAAATGCGCCAAAGTAATGGTTTACAAAGGTAAAAGCACCAAAGTACCGGCACAAATATAAAAAAACGATGATAAATAATGATATTAAGGGTCAATAGGTAGAATGATTCTTTGGCAATGTCTCAACATAAAGGGAAATTGTTTAGCGGCGAAGTACGGTCGTGACGAGGTAGTGTCACAATTGGTGGGGATGGCGACTCCACTGGGGAGGATTTCAATTTATATTCCCGAAATTTATTTAATTTTGGCAATTATTTAGAATGAGCGGATGAGACTCGAAAAATTCTAAGTATTTCATGTGCGTGATTTGATTAACATTATTGTCATATGCATTAAAAGGTCCTCATGGGAGCACCCCATGAGTCAACTAAGATAGTTTAGGAGGAATTAATCCTTGCACCTTGAGGGATAGTATCAAATGCATATACTTGATTAAGCTCATTCAACATGCACCATCAAATACTTCGATTCTTTTTCATGTCTTTCTTTTTCGGGAGAAAGTCGGTACCCTCCACAAAAATGACGGGAAATTTTTGCTTTTTTGCATTTTCGAGTCGCACATCACACACGAGTCATGTACATTGAGTCATGTCGTGTCATATCACATCGAGTGGAGTCTAACACATGTGTCAAACGCTTTGAGTCGAGTCATGTCAAATCAATGAGTCAATCAACACTAAGCCTTAGGTCAACCCTAAGATAATAAAAGATGAGCAAAGTCCTATAGTCCGAAATATAGATGCAGGTACATTCCAGCGAGCAAGAATATTCCCGGATTTTTTTCGAAAAAGACGCGAATATAGATATATTAGATTCTTCCAAGATGAGAGAAGTTTGAGCAAAATTATGAAGAGCTTTAATTTCCAAAAGATTTGAGCAGATTTGGTCATAAGGAAACGACCAAATTGAAAGTTCGGAAAGAAACGGAGCAATGAACAGCAGCAGCAGCGGTAGAAATGAGAAAGAAGAAGAAGACGGGTTTTAAAACCCCGATTCTGTCGCCAAACGACAGAATTGTCGCGAGGCGACAGACTCTGTCGCGTGGCGACAGATGCAAATGTTCGCGACAGGTGTCTCCGGCCAACGCTGGAGCGGCGACAGAATGCTGGGCCCCTCTTTATGACTTTGTGGGTCTATTTGAGCAATTTCGGGTTCCTTGGTACGCCAGTTAGCCCCTATAAGCAATTTGACATGATTAAGTAGTCGGCTCGATTACAACAATAATAAGTGATCGACCTGACAAAAGATTGTCTCACTTAGCTTAAAGCGCCTAAGCATTGGCTCATCGCAAGCACCAAAGTAACGGTTCACAACGATTTCAATTCCTAGGATGGAAGAAGATTTGAAGATTCGAGATGACGAAGCCTTCAACAGGGGGCTTTAAGATTAAAAAGAGTCTATTGCTTGGATTTGAGAAGGGCGGTTTGAGATGAAGCGACCTTCAATAGCTTTCACTATGATTGGGGAGGTTATTATTAGATTTGAGAAGAACGATTCAAGATGAAGCGGTCTTTGATAGCTTTCGCTAAGATTGTGAAGGTTATCACTTGATTTGAGAAGATAGCACGAGATGGGCAATCTTCGACGACCTTCACTAAGATTGTGGAAGTTGTCATCAAGATTTGAGAAGATAGCACGAGATGGGCGATCTTCGACGACTTTCGCTAAGATTGTGGAAGTTGTCATCAAGATTTGAGAAGATAGCACGAGATGGGCGATCTTCGACAATGTCCACTAAGATTGTGGAAGTTGTCACTTATATATGAGAAGAGCGGTCAGTGATGAGGCGTTCTTCGACGACATTCACTAAGATTGTGGAAGTTGTCACCTACATTTGAGAAGAGTGGTCCGTGATGAGGCATTCTTCGACGACATTCACTAAGATTGTGGAGGTTGTCACCTATATTTGAGAAGAGCGGTTCGTGATGAGGCGGTCTTCGACGACATTCGCTATGATTGTGAAAGTTGTCACCATGATTCAAGGAAAAGCTCGAGATGTAGCAGCAATGATAGACAGCGTTCTCTAGGATGTGGAGTGTTGTCTCAAATTTTGAAGATGGCGAAGTAAGGCCACCTTCGGCGGTCCCTCAAGGTAAAGAAGAGATTGTCTAATAGCGGCGACATACTGCTGTGGCGACGTATGACCACACCTAGAAGATGACGACATACAGTTATTTTCGACGATGTTCCCGAAATACTGTGGAGGATTGTCACCAAGAATATTGAAGACGACGACATATGGTTATCTTCAACGATGGCGTTCACGAGGCACAGTGGAGGTTGTCACAAACAACAAATGAAGCAACAGCAAAATGGTTACGCTCAGAGACGTGTGCTCGACGGTGCAAGATACGCGTTTCTTGGGTCCAATATTCATCTCCATCCTCGTCCTAGCTGGTACAACTCCAAAACCATCCCCGCCCCACCCCCCACTTGGATATCCATCCCCACCAAGACCCGCCTAATCCCCACCCAAAACCCACCAAATCTCCGTCTCTCAAATACACAATCTTACATAATTACGGATTATAATAATTAAAAAAAATTCTTAATACTACACATATTTTTGTTTATAATATAAGTGTAGTACAAAGTATTATAATTAATATTTTATTTCACGTAATTATTTTATAAAATAGTATAAAAGTATATAATTTGCTTTTAAAGATATATAGATGTGGGTATGAGGTGGAGATGGGGCGGGTACGTAGTGGGAAAATCCACCCTCGCCCCATCACCTATGATGGGTATGGTTTTTATCCCACTCCCCACCCCACCACCCGCAAAACTGAGACCCATCTCCGCCCCATTGGGGCGAAGATGGGGCGGGTCTCCTACTTGACCCGCCCCACTAACATCCCTACTCCTGACCTTCAGGTATCCAACTCACTTTTCTGTTCGATTTATGGACTCTTATCCATTGTTTTTTGTTTTTCATCAATCTATCTACATCTGTATGTTTATGCAACGAGATTTTATCTGGTGTGATTATGTGTTTGCTTTCTAATATAGACTGGACTAGAGATATCTGGGTAATGCTTGTGTGCACACCTGATTGATGACTAGATTACAGTTCTAGAGTCATCGTTATTGGTTTAATTGTAAAATAATCTCTGAATATTCATTGTGAAAACTAGGTGAACTTTCTACCATATCTTATTTTAAGAAGCCTAACTATAATTTGCAGCATTAGGTTAGTAAATGCTTGTTGTTTAGCAAAAAAAAAAGGACACTCACTAAGATTTCACCTCTGACACTTAGCATTGCTTTTGACATTGACCTGAGACTATTTATGCTATTTATGTTCAGGATATTGAAGTACGTTTTGATTTCTAGAAGCTTCTCCGATCATGTTTTGATTAACTCTGATAGTTCTTGAGTGTGATAATAGTCGATGCTATTATTTAATAAGACTAGAAAAACAATAAATAAATGTACACATCTCGAAGAGAATGTGTCCTGTTTATTGGGATTTAATTTGGTTGTGCTCTGATGAACAAGTTTGGAGTAATTTGCTTTCCTGTCTAGCTTATTAAGTAAGAGAGCTAAAATGGGGGTTGCAGTGATCCTTAAGTAGTCCAGTCGCATACGTGTTAGAGTATGTACCTATTGCAATTTGTTTTATCAGTCTCAAATTCATAATTCTTGGTGATCAACATATTAACCCCTTTCCCTTGTATCTACAAATATTGTCTTGGTGAATATTTTAGAATATTATTTTTGTTATGTAGTACTGTATAAGTTGGGATCAATATGTGGTTATCATCATAGCAGTCGCTTTGTTTGTTTTTTTTTTCACTCTGAAAATCTGGACAATCTTTTCAGCAGTACTTTATATAATACCACCAGGCTGCCATGAATTATATGCTAGCAGGTTTGCCTTCTCCTTTAATGATTTTATGTGTGTCTCTTCTCCTTCTAATGATTTGAAGTTTGGTGACTTATTATAGATTCTAATATATAATTGGATTAATTTGTTTATCTGGTATATCACTTAGATTTGAGGTTTCTCGAGTAGTGTTATTGAGGATTATTTATGTCTGTGAAAAAAAAAGAGTATACTAAAAAAGAGCGGGAGCAGGTTTATGATACCAATTTTCTCTATTCTTGTTTGATTTAATTGGTTGGTTATATATGTCTTTGTTTTACTTTATATGAACTATGACCGTGTTACCATTCATGTTAATATTCAAACTATTACATTTCAGAGGGGGAAAAAAACAAACATCAAGTTCCTTTTTTTTTTAATTGCTCGATTCTTCTATAATCCCATTTTGATTCTTTTGGGGTTTTTGTTTATCAGGGGAATCAGATGAATTGGATATGTGTAAATAGTGCTAGAGGTGGATACTGAAGCTGGAGAAGATGCTTCCTGAATTGTTCCCGAATTGCTTTACTTGAGAAATTGGAGAAGCAGGAGAAATAAATGGAATTGGAGAAGCAAGAGAAAAAAAAAATGATAATGCGGTCCAAAGAATTACTGATAATATTTTTGGGGGGACAAAATGATTTATATAATACTTTTAAATATTTTCTTTCTTAGTTTAACTAATGATAATTTAATTTTAATTTGTAATTGTTCTTATAGATAACGATGTGCAAACTTTTAATTTATATTAATAAAATTCTAAATTTTTTTTTGAAAATTTTGATTTTATTTGTATTATTATTATCAGGAGTACTATTATTATTATTGGCATTAGGTATATGCACTGTGTGGCATTAGGTTTAGGGAACCGTGGCATTAGGGTATATACATTGTGGAATTAGGTATAGGAAACCGTGGCATTAGGTATTATAACTAATGCCACGGCAATAATGTTGTCGTTGCATCAGGTATTGATCTAACGCAACGGATCATTGATGCCGTGGCATTAGGTCTCATGTCGTTGCATTAGACCTACTGCAACGCCAACAGATGCCACGGTACATGGTTGTTGCATTAGGCCTAATGCCACGGATTTTGACGCTTAATGCAATGGATTTAAGGGTTGCAATAGATCAAAAATGTAGTAGTGGAAAGAGATACTAAAGTTAGGCCGCAACGGCTAAATGTATGGAAAGATATTATTTCAAGAAGAGTCAAATGATGGTGACTCTTAGGCTAGGTAAGCTAATGATGTAGAGATCAAGCACCCAAGTCTAGCTTCTAAATGGATAGGGATGAGCATAGGAGATCCCTTGATATGATCAATTATGAACGTAAATATGAAGGCATTTTTATTACGGCCGCACCCCAATGTGAGGTTGCCTACGTATCCGTTAGGAATCAGGCCGAACGTAGCTATAGCCGAACCTCGCACAAGTATGTGTATACCTCAAAGAAGTCTTTTAAGGGTTGTAATGTGGTTAGGCTAAAGGTGGAAGAAGAAAGTAATAAAGGCTCAAGACCCTAGATTAGCCCCCAAGGTGTGCAACCTTGCTTTTGAACCTTTGTATTTGTATGCTTGAGGTTTCCTCACTTTTGAACTCTTTTCTTTTATATTTTTTTCTCTCTCTTTTTCTCGCTTTATCATTTTTTATTTGTATAAGTGTGGGCAATCCCGATCATGTGGTCTATCACTCACTTGGCATACATGTTTCTCAGACACGATACCTAGCCCTCAATCAGAGACGCAATCTGAGACGTGCTCTTATCAAAGATATATTCATATCAAAGACATTGGAACACTTTCCCTTTTGTACACTTTTATCATTTTTTCTTATTTTAATTTTTTGAAATTACTCAAGCTTTTATTCTTTGAAAATTGCATAAATTGCACACCATCCCATCCCAAGGTTAGGTAGATGTGGGTCGAAGAAAGAAAGGTCTATCGTTAGACGAGGCTCAAAGTGGTTTATCAAGAAAGGATTGGATATTTAAAGGGTGAAAGGTGATATGATGTGGCTACAAGAGGTGCCTCAAATCGTTGGTATACCTTGTGCTTAGTTCGACATGGATTTTTCTTTTTTTTTTTTTTTAAATGCAATGTAATGAAATGATCATATGCAAGAAAAGAAATGCTCATTTTATTAAAAAGTAAAAAGGAAAAACCCTACAAAATAAGATCTAAGGAAAATAAAAGGTGCCTATGCTACACTTATTGGGGGAAAGGAATTAAAAAAGATAGAAAAAGAGATCACGAAATGTTGTCGTTGAAGCTCGCCTCGTGTCTTGCGCTCTTATTATCACTTGGTCTTCTTGCCGGCTGGAGGTATGGGAAGCTTGTTATTATCAATCAAATATTGGATGGCCTCCCTTAGCTTCCAACAGCTCTCAGTAGTATGACCCCTACCTTGATGGTATTTGCAGTGTGCATTGAGGTTCCAGCTAGCCGTCCTCCTTTCGGCTGGTGAATCTTCAAATGGTCCAATAGAAGTTATGAGACCTTTAGCATGAAGGCGATCGAATGTTGTGTCATAACTTATGCCAATAGGTGTGAAGTTTCTCTTTTGCCCTCGTTTGTTCATGGCAAGGACCTCATCCAAGTTAAACATGCTAACGTTGTTTGAGTGGGTAGTTTTGGAAGAAGAAGGATTGTCGTTCTTCTTTTCTTTCCAGCCACTGTTATTATTGTTACTATTCTTAGCCTTCTTGTTGCTCAGAGGAACATGTAGGTGATTTGAATCAATGAGATCCTTGAGGGTAAAACACTTTTCGATGGTTTGATCATGGCCTCTATGATATTTGCAATAAGAGTTTAGATCCCAATTGGGAGATCGTTTCTCATGTGGTGGATCTTAACTGGGGCCAACGGGATGAATGAGACCTTGATCATGAAGATAGTCAAAAGCTTCATCATAAGTCATTTCTATTGGTGTGTATTCTTCAATGGTCCGTTTTGCCCGTGGCTTAGGAGCATTGAGTTCTTCATTAAATCCTTGGTGAGAATTTTGTTCGATAACCATCATCCAATTTGCTAGTCTTTCTACCACATTCAAGAGCATGGCAACGACATCTTGCTGTTTTCGAACGTCTTCTTTTAGACTTGACAAATTTTCCCCGGTATTATCTAAAAAGATTCTTTCATCCTCCTCAATCATGGCCGCTTCATCAATAAAGGCTATATAAGTTATCTCAATCATGGGCTCACCTACAGGTGTGATAAGGAGTGAAGGATCGAAGGATGTTTGATCTTCTGCGATGACTAGAATCTCGGAAGTTTTATTGTCATCGATTAGGTCTTGAATAGCTTCTTTAAGTTTCCAACACTCCTCAGTGTCGTGACCCTTTCCTTGGTGATACTTGCAGTGTTTATTAGGATCCCACTTGAGGCCTAGCTTCTGGAACCGGGTCTTTGATGGGTCCTATGGGCATGACTTGTTCGTTGTGATGTAGCTTTTCGAAAGCTGCCTCATAACTCATACCAAGTGGAGTGAACACTCTTTTCGACCTTTGGATTCGTTGTTTAGAGGTGTTCGTAGCATGTACTTCATTAATGGGGGAGGAAGAAAAAGGATGGTCGTTCTTCTTTCCTTTTTATTATCTTTCAAAAGATCGTCTTCAATGTCAATGTCTATATTATAGACAGCCTTGAAAGTATTCAAGTTGTGTTGGTATTTTAAGTGCTTTGCATATTTTTCTTGAAGATTCTTGATGAACATCCTTACAGACTCTTTTTCAGTAGGAACCCTAACCATATTAGCAGAAGTTTCCCTCCATTTGTTGAAGAAAGAAGTGAACCCTTCGTTTTCTTTTTGCTTTAGCATCCCAAGTTGTCTATGGTCTGTTTCATCTTGAATGTTGCACTTATATCTATCTATGAAAGCGTTTATTATGGAATCCCAAGTAGAGCTTTTCTCTTTGTCAAGGGAAAAGAACCATTGTTGACAAACGGTTTCGAGTGATAAAGAAAACAGTGAATGAAAAATTTTCCTATCTATCCCCTTAATGTTCATTATTGTCTCGAAAGCTCTTAAGTGGAAGTAAGGATTGTCTGTTGCCTTGAACCTGGGGATGTCATTGGCATTGAACTTCTACGGAAGATGTTCCTTGTCCACTAAGACCCCTTGTGAGCTAATGCCCTGGAATCTATAATCATTGGATATTTTGCTCAAACTTTCTTGCATAAGCTCCATTTGTTGTTGCTTCACAGCGTCATTGATTTGAAGAGCCATACTCTTCATTAATTCAGTTAGGTTGGCCAGGTCCTTCCTGAGTTCATTGACTTCTTCCTGAGACGCCATTATCTTTTTATCTTTTCTTTTCCGACTAATTGGTTTGTCAAAAAGTAATACTTGAACAAAGGTGTTGTCCTTGATTAATCTCCCTTCTCTCCTTGACCAAGTGCTGTAGAAAGGAAAATCGGGGATACTTATTGTTAATTTTTTTGACTCAAGCTCTATTCAACATATAATAAATGGGAAACGATCATGGAAGAAAGAGAAGAATGATAGGTATGGAGACATCATGTAGAGAGTGAAAAAGACGATGTAGATGGAGAGATATGAAAAAATCAGGAATAGAATGTACCCCCAACTCAAATGATCGAAAAATCGACTCATGCATGAACCTAAGACATGGTCATGATGAAATATACACAAAGTGTGTGCTAAGGCTAGTGAGTGTAGGTGACATGTTTGACTCGTGTCATGACCATGGGACTAGACTATGTGACTAGACTTAATTAAGGACTAAGCTAAGACTTCACGTATGTGCACTAAACTAGACAGGCTGTAGTATTTTAGTCATAACTTTTTATCTCTGACTTCGAATTCAACGAAACCAACGCCAATAAAAAGATAAAACTCGGGGCTACAGATCCGTAGTTTGTACAACTCGTAACTCTTCCTAGAACTCCGGATATGACCAAAACAAGTTGATGCTTGTGTAGTATACGGGAATAAAAAAAACCAGGTTGACTCAAAGGAATTATGACACGATTTTAGACATATTTATTAACTCAAATTAATTAATCAATTAATTATGCAAAGTCCTTTAGTCCTTGGTAAGTTTATTTAAGCATATTCATAATTACAAGTCAAACCAAACGGTTAGTTTAATCACATGTAGGTTATGCACAAGCAAATAATGCACAAGTAGTCAAGTAGTCACAACATGATGCAATGAGTTTGCAACCTAACAATGGCTCTAGTTCTCTAAAGTTCAGGATATGGGTTAGTCAAAAAGGTTCCATGGTTATGAGTCCGGATGCATCACGCGGAAGCCTTATCTTTGGAAGGGTTGGCGCGAGTGGATGGGACCCCGCGAGTTAAACTCGCTTCCATGGTTTGGTGATTTCACAAACTCGGATGTACCCGTCGTTGCCATGAGCGTTTGATTGGGTAGATGGAGCGTGAATTCCCAGAAGGTTATGGCCATATGTAGAACACATATGGGTTTTAGAAAAAAATAAAAGGGAAAAACTCAATCAGGAAGTAAAACCGAGCAAACAGTACTAAAAAACTAGTCGAAAAAGAAGGTAGATTTCAGGCTCGGTATTGGAAGAATTCGGCGCGAGAAAATAGCGTCTGTTGCCAGACAATGCCTCCGTCGCCAGACGACAAGTACTGTCACCAGGCGATAGAGCCATCGCTCGGTGCTGACTCTGTTTTCTCAGCGCTAATTCCTTCATGCCTCGGCAGCTTTCTGTTCTTGAATTTTCTAGTTTTTTTTCGTAGCGTTATTTCGACTTTAGTTGCGAAAGATATTTTTCTAACTTCCTACGTGTAAAAATCCTATATTTTTGACGCATTACGGATGGTCTTTCCAATGCGAACCTTTTTATGCTTATGCCAATAATGTTAATCAAAATTACACACATGAAATACTTAGAACTTTTTGAGTCTCATCCACTCATTCTAAATAATTGCCAAAATAAATTTTAGGAATTAAAAAAGAAATCCTCCCCAGTGGAGTCGCCAAAAAACTATAGGGAATATTTCAAGCATCCCACACTTGAGCCCCACTGTGATCATACACTTAAGCATGGTGGCGTCCAAAGGGAAGGAAGCTAGAGTAAAAGAGTCGCCAACAAGTTTTAGGAACTTGTAAACCGTTCACAGGGTGAAGGTTACACCCCTTAATGATCCAGGACATCGTTAACTCCAATAGGTCTGGAACCATGACTGGAAGTTCGGGGATGAAGGTACAAATCCAACCTAAAAGATATTGAACTTGCCCTAAAAATAGGCCTCTACTTTATTCTTCTCGTATTCATGTGCGCTTTCTGACTAACATACAATCAATAGGTTAATCCTAAACTTGTTTAATCTATGTTGGTTGAATATTAATGCACAAGAAAAACTATTATTGGCGATCACTTGAATTATAATCATATTAGCCTAAACAAGATTATTAATTATCTTATTAAGCCTGATTACAAATACAAATTCCTTTTAAACATGCATAAAAGGCGTGATCAAGCAATAACAATAAAAATATGTCAAGCAACATAATAATCATCATCATAATCAAAGCTTAATAGTAATAGCAAGATCCTAGACATGATACTAACAAGATTAATAACAAACCCTATCATGTCAATAAAATATTAAAGATCAGTTAGCCCTAACATGACACTAACATGCTATTAGGAAAGAAATAGGAAGCATCATAATAAAATATACAGGATATTAGAAATTTTAGTTAACCCTAAACATTATATTAGGAAGTAATAAAACATCCTAACATGATACTAGGAATCAATAAAATACTCTAAGCATTATTTCTATATCAAAAGAGCAATAAAGCAATTAAATTACTAACTTCGATGCCTCGTACTTCTTTCTAATAACAAAATACACACGTTAGTAACTTCAAGGAAAAATATTAAAACAGTAAATCTAATAAAAGAATTGTAATAAGTTTTGGGACCAAACCCTCAAAAGTTATCAACCATTCACGTCTAGGGCGAAGGCAACCTCGAACTTGGCTAGGTGTGCCTAGAACTAATGTATGTGGAATTTTGTAAAAGGGAAGGTTTAGAAAAATAATAGAGAGAAAAGGAAAACTTCTAGCTTTTTTAGAGAGAGAATAGAGAGAGATGATTGTTGTGAATGATTAAAAACAGGGAAGATACGACCCCTATTTATAAGAAAACAGTCCGAAAACAATAGAAAATACTTCAAGTTCTATACGGAATAAAACTGGAATCTGTCGTTAGGCGACAGACATCAGCGCCAGGAGATAAGACCAGCGCCAGGCGATAGATGTTAGCGCCAGGCGACAGGCTTTGTCGTTTGGAGCTAATTAAAAGATAAAATGCGCTTTTGTACGGAATCCTTTTTCTAATATAATTAAGTAACAAATTCCGTGTTTATCAAATTAAAAATAGGTTTGGTGATAAAATATTTATTTTATTCCAAATGAAACTCTTTAAAATATAATTATTAATCCTAATTCCATTAGAATTAAAAGGAACCTTCTAAATATTCTAGAAGATTAAAATCAATCCTAATAACTTTAGGAATAATAATTAATAGGCCTTCCTCTAGATCATTGGGCCACATATAAAAATCATTTCAGGCCCAATTTAATTTAATCCATAACTTCCTCATTATTCATCGGAATTGGGCTTATAATATATCGTTGGAAAGCTCTTTTCAAGCCTAAACCAACTACACTATTATTGGACCCTCATCACGGACCAAACCAAATTGGACTGGCTATTTTCATAAACAGAGTAAGAAAAGAAATATTTTCAAAAACGGAAAGAGAGATATTTTAATAAAAAAACATCCACATCACTAGACTTTTCACACTTTCATTTCGTTCGATAATCAAATGACGTGAAAGGTATTCATCACTGGGTTGGTTTTGGGGAGACACATTTGGGTGTCTACACCACCTTAGAGATAGAGTCAATTAACTCATCTGATACGACCACAGCAGCACCAGTCAAGCAATCCATTAGGTGCTAAGCACGTAAACCGTCCCTACCACATGATGTGTCACGTGGAAAACTCTTAATCTGATCCAAAATAACAACAGAAGTAGTAACGAGATGAAGGCCATCAACAGGTATACCAAGCAAGGATGGAGCTGGAGAAGTAGGGTATTTAGACTGTAAATCTACGAGAATGGCGTCATTATAAGGAGCAACACCTGAAGAAGAAAGAACCCGAACTGTAGTAGTGTAATGGCTATCACAAATCTTCCTACGACATTGCTTGATATTACGCTCCTCCAAATCAAGGTCCTCATCACCAACCACTAATAAAGTAGGAGAATCCTCTGCCAAAGTATCCCTCACAAACTGCAAATTACCACCTGGTGCACTATAAGAACAAATAGCACGAGAAATACTCTCTTTTTGATGTCGGCGCCTTACCGAAGACCTAGACTTAGAGCTGCTCCGCGGGCGAAAGGTTTTAAGGGTGCAAAGAGGTAACACTAACAAAGAGACCCAACTAGAAATAATATCAGGCCTGGAGATCACCTTATCAAGGGCACCTTTTAGAACCCGAGAAAACCCTAAACGACACTTGGGAAGTATAGACTTCACAGTACGAAACCCCTTGGAGAACAAACAATTAAGAAGAGCCACATCAAAACCACAATGTTGATCTTGCACCAAACCACCCATGCGACCAAGCTGAGCCGGAGAAGAGGGAGCTTGTGGCTTGGAGAAACCATGAAGCACAAAACAAACAATACCATCTCCTTCATCTGGGGGTGACACAAACTCACTCGCACTATGATGACACTTAGTACGATGCATATGAGTTTTGAAGAAAACCCCACATAACCAAATCCCCATACGCGAAAATGTAACTTCAGCCTCAATATAATAGCCAAATTAGAAGAAAGAGAATGTCGTGTGATATCCCGCGCACCAATACCAAAATGACGATCAGAAAGATGCTTGATAAGGGAACTTTTAGTAAGGTCATTTCCCCTTCCATCTTGACAACCACTAAGACCCACATAGGGGCAATGAAACTGCACCCGAGCAGCCGACATAGCTTTACACAGCTAGCACTAAAAACTACAGTAGAACCCAGCCCCAAAAAACACCAAAAAAATCCAAGACACAATAACCAACAAACTAAAACATAAACCACCTTAAAACACCACCAAAAATCGATATGAAACAACTAGAAACAGCAAATAAACTGCACCCAAACAGTACCCAAAATGCACCAGAAACCGCCCGAAAATAGCCACCAGAAACTGCCCATGAACCGCCTGAAAATAGCCACCAAAAGCGCAATAGAAATCCCCCCAAAACTGCAGCAAAACCCTATATAACCGCCTAAAAACTACACCTGATCAACCCAAAAATCAGAACAAAAACGCAGCCAAATTGCCCAGCAAACAGACGCCGGCACTACAAAAAAAATGAGAATAGGCAACACTTAAGATCGCAACACTTACAGAAATGTTACTCTTAATAATCTAACGCAACAATATTTATTTGTTTCCTTGAACAAAAGTAACAGAAAAAAAATAATGTTGCTCTAGACTATATAAGGCAACAGTCGCTAAAAGTGTTACCTTTTTCTTGTCTAAGATAACAAAAATAATAATTGTTGCATGAAAAGATAACAATAATAAAACTATTGTTTTAAAATATAACATTAAAATCATATGTTGCCATCTATAACAACATTTATATTAAAAAGACAACATAATTTAAGATGTTGCTTCGAGTGTGTTATATATATATAACACACACCTTGTGACTTTGAGGTCACAAGTTCGAGCCCTACCAACTACTAAATGCTTGGGAGTGGTAACGTTTAGAAACATTTTTGAATCGTCTCCTTAGATGGAAACATTTTTCATTTGTTGTCTTTGTAAAAGTGTTGCCTTATGTATCATTTTACCTTGGCTTTCAAAATTGTTGCCTTTGAATAAAAATGTGTTGGCTTATGAATAGACAACGAGGGCATATACTACGCCTCATATGTGTTGCCGTAGCTACAAGGCAACACTTTTTTTATATTAGGCAATGGTTTTGCACTGTTACTTTTGCTATATTTTGTTGTAGTGCGGGAAACAACCTCTATGCCGCCTGAAAACAGAGCATAATTACGCTTGAAATTAACCCCAAATCGCACCTGAATTATGGCCAGAAAATCGAGCCTATAACTGCCTGCAACCTGTCCCGCTGCCGTGTCACCGCCGTAGGACCTGCTAGGCTTGGGAACAGCCGGAATATCCGCCTGAAAAGACGCCAAAAAAGGACTCGAAGCTTGCTTGGAAATCGCCCACAAACTGACTAAAAACCGCCCTGAAACTGCCCTAAAATTGCCAAAATACCAACGGAAATGCACCTGACCATTTACCTTTAGCCCGCCTTGACCTTTCGCCGGCTATATAACCGAAAAAATGACGTGGAAGCCGTGGAAGAAACCTAAAATTACCCAGCCTTAATCGCCACTTTCGAGAGAAAATTATTATTATTATTATTATTAATATTAATATTATTATTATTGTTATTATTGTCATTATTATTATTATTAATATTGTCATTATTATTATTATTACTATTATTATTTATTACTATTACTATTATTATTATTATTATTATTATTATTATTATCACTATTGTTATTATTGAATTATTATTATAAATCATTATATAAGATTATTAAATATAAATCATTATTATTATTATAATTATAATTAAATATTAATTATTAAATGTTAATTACTTATTATTATTATCTTTCAATATTAGTCATTATCTTTAAATATTATTTTTTATTATAAAAAATAAATGATTATTATTATTATTATTATTATTATTATTATTATTATTATTATTATTATTATTATTGTTGTTGTTGTTGTTGTTGTTTTTGTTGTTGTTAATTATTATTATTATCTTTGAATATTAGTTATTATCTTCAAATATTAGTTTTTATTATAAAAAATAAATTATTATTATTATTAATTATTATAATTATAATTATTACTATTAAATATTAATTATAATTATTAAATATTAATTATTTATTATTAATATTAAATATTAATTATTATTGTTATTACAATAATTCAATATTAGTTATTTTTTTAGCAAAGCGGAGCAGCTCTAAAGAACGCGGCCTTAATCGTAATAAAATTGAGAAAAATTCAAAACATTTAGATACATTGTAATCCATTAAATATTACTCCCTTCGTTTTTAAATATTTGCTCCATTTCACTTTGTGCGGAGATTTAAGAGAAATTGGATAAAGTAATAAAATGTGGAGATAGCGGGGTAAGCGGAAGAATAAAAAATTGTAAAAAGCAAAAGTAGTTGAGAAAATTGGAGGAGAGAGAACATAAAATTAATAAAATATTATTTATGTTGAGTCCACTAGTTGAGAGAAATGAATTAAATATTATAAAAAAAATTTCAAATAATGAAGTAGAGTAAGTATATAAAAACGGTTGAAAATGAAAAGTGGAGCAGGTATTTAAAAACGGAGGGAGTACTCCGTAATCATTATTAACAATTTACAAAATTCAAAGAGAAGAAAGCCACAAACAACTTTTGTTGGATGCATAGACGTGAAGATAGTCAAATCGGCAACGCTACTTGCAATGCAAATCCATAAACGTTGTCATTATACCAGGACTAACAATAACAGTGGCGGAACCAAAAAAATTTTATATAGGGGGCCAAGCGTAATATATGTAATAATATGTCTCGTATAAAACAATATGGAGTTTATTGAAATATCAAAAAAGACTGAGCTAAAAAAATTGTTAGGGAGAAGCTTCGAACTTGGAGGTTAAAAGTGTCTTTATATATTCACCCAGAAACAACTCATCTATTATACAACTAACATAAATTTATGCAACATTTATAACATAACTAAAATCAAGGGGTAGACCAAGGTCCACTCCAGCCCCCCTAGTTCCGCCCCAACACTGAACAATAAGAGAGATGATACACATAAACTTGGTTTATATGGGGTAGACATAAACTTCCAATGAGAAGTTGCCATGTCAATGTTAGACAAAAAAAGGAGAGGGAAAATTGGGAGGGAAAATTAATTTAGCTTAGGCGCCTAAATAAAAGTAGTAGCGGGAATTTTACTGAGGCGCCAAGCATGCATTTGATGCATTCTTATCCCAACAACCTCTTTGCAATTAAAAAAAACAACATGCTTTAATGCATGCTAAATTACAAATCCCATCAATCGTTGTTATTTGCAAACTATAATATAGGTTCTTAATACTATTTAAATATATACTGTTACTAAATTAATTTCAAATTACAACAGTTTTAACCTTTTTTTGTTGTTCATGTAGTATTTAAATATAATAGCAATATTGCTGTAATTGTAACTAAGATTACAGGAAATTCACCATGTTAATAAATTGATAGTTTTAATAATTATAGTGTACATCGTTGTTATTTGCAAACTAAAATAGAGGTTGAGAATACTATTGCAATAAATATTGTTACTAATTAAACTACAAACCTATAGTCATTTGAACCTGTTTTGTAACCCAAAAACATGATTTTTTTAATTTATTGTTTTAATTTCAAATTTAATTATCATATAATGATCTTTAAACGTTTGATGGACTTTGAAAGTGAAATTATGCTCCTTAATAGTAATATTAGTTAGTTGTTTATTAAAAGACACTAAAATTAATCTTGTAACATACAACTATTAACTGTCGATTAATTATTTTACCGATATTAAATATAATATACAAAAAATATTTTTATTTTGAATTGACAAAAATAAATATTTACAAAGTAAGAATACATCTTCAAATGCTAAATGTTTGCTTCAAACATACAATGTTAATGACAAGACTCGAGTTGAAGGGTTAACTAAAGTATTGAATGATTAAAATCAAATAGTGGAGGTAAAAAAAAATTATACAACAGATACTTATATATGCAAATTAAATAAAAGTTTTTAAATATTTTAATAATAAAACTTAAAATTTTGGCATTTTGTTTTTATCTTGTAATTAAGTTATTTCTAACTACTCTTCGTTTTATTATTATTTTTTTATACATTTTCGTTAGCATTACTAGTAGGAAATTTTGATTTTTACCACCTTCAAATAACGACTTTGTCGAATTTACCACCTCAAAAAAAATCATTTACTTTACCACCTCATAAAAAAATTAAACATCAGTTTTACCACCTCATCTGAGCTCAGGTGACGAAAAACGCTTGTGGGGCCCAACTAACTGTCACTTCCCTCCAATTTAATTCTTTTAAACACGATTTCTCTCTCTCTCCTCCTTTTCTCACCTTCCATAATCAATTTCACACCAAATTTCTCACTTCCTCATCAATTTTCATCTCTTTCTCCTTTGATTTTTCTTGATTCTCACTGTAACTGCTTCTCTCTCCTTTGATTTTTCTCTTTCTCTCTGTAAAAACTGACTAATTCACTTTGGGTGGTTGAAATCAAGTTGGAACCACGAAATTGCAACACATCAGCTTCTCTTGTCATCTTCCACAGGAATAAGGGACCAAAAGCTTGGTAATTTGCTGACAGAAATCGAGATTCCTGACTACAAGAGGTACTTTAAACCCTTTTTTAGTACATTTCGTTGGATTTGTGGTTGTTAATTGGGGTAAATTATGCTTTTTTTGGGAATATGTGAATTAAAGTATTATAAACCCTAATTATGCGAATCTTTGACTGAATTAGAGTGTGCATGTGTTAAATAATTAGTTAATTAGGGTTAGCTTTACTTGTTTACTGTTAATTTAGTGCACAGTCAATGTGAATTGCTTTTAGTTGCTGTAATTGGTGAATTGTTTATTGTTGTTTACTGTAATTACTGAAATTGTTTATTGTTGTGTGTGCTTTTGTTGGAATTGTTACAGAATGGACACGGTGAACTTAAAAATTACAATAGGGGGTGCCTTTATACCTTCTTTAGCTGGTAAAAATAGGAGGGTGTTAACTTGGGATGGTGGGTGGCTTTATTAGATGAGAAATGTGGGAAAAAATAAGATAGATGTACACTTTTTGAGGCAAGCAGCTATACATGGGTTTGTGTATGTGAATGTAAAGGTTCCGAGGGGGTTTAGTTGCTGGTATAAACAAAAGGGGAAGTCTTGGGTGAATGGTAAAAGGGAGCTTGTTGATGGTAAGGTGAATGGTTTCCTGGAGTCTGTGAACAAAGAGGGGCCATGTGAAATGTATGTTACCAGTCATGAGCCAATTGTAGGGACTAAGAAAACACCCTTCAAATGTATAGATTGGAATGAGCTGACCCCTACACAAAGGAAGAAACTGAAAAAGAAGTTGGGTGGGCCTAAACTAATTGAAACCAGCCCAAAACTTAGTAAGCCTACTGAAGAAGAGCCATTTAGGAGAAGCCCTAGGTTAAAGGGCATTGTTATACATGACAAAGAGGCTGAGGAGAGGCTTCCTAGGGCTGAGAAAGTGACTGCTAATACACATAAAGGGAAGAGAAACCTCACTGCTGCAGACAAGGGTAAGGCTAAGGTTGGTGATGAGGTTGGAAATCATGGTGATTTAATGAGAAAAATAAAAGAAAGAGTGAGGAGCTTAAGGGGTGACATTGATGTGTTTACTGATGAGGATGGTGATACAGAGTCTTCTGATTCTGATTTAAGTGATTTTGAGTTAGAAGTTGATGAGGGAGAGGAGGACTTATACTCTGATGATGATGAAGAGTGGTTGAAGAAAAATTTAGAGCATATCAACAGTGAGGTGAAGGGCAGTTTGAGGGGAGTTGGTGAGGGAGGGGAACATAGGGATGATGAGGATGAGGACACAAGGTTTGACATAGAAAGGAATTTAAAGTCAATGGAAGTGAGGGTTGAAGAGGAGGCAGCTTGTGATTCTGATGAGCTAAAGAGTGTGGAAGATGATTCAGATGATGATCAGGGTAGTGTTACTTGGTTTAACCCTGAGATAGGCTTTGATAGGGATATCAAATTTGTAGTTGGTCAAAGGTTCAGTGATGTGCAAACACTGAGAAAAGCTTTGAGACAGCATGCAATTGAAAATAGGTATGAGTATTACCTTCTTCACAATGATTCAAAGAGGCTGACAGCATATTGCAAAAGGAAATGCAAGTGTGTGTATAACAAGAAGAGTTGTAGGATAGTGTAGTGTACATGTACTAAGGGTGTTAGGTGTAGGTTCAAGTTCTATGCAACAAGGCTTGTGAAATTAGAGGCTTGGAAAATTAAGACACTAAGGCTGAAGCATAGGTGTGTTAGGACTAAAATGAACAACAAGGTGACAGCAGAGTTCTTGGCTGACAGGTACTTGGAGGAGTTCAGGGGCAACCCCAGATGGAAGATCAGACAGATTCAGGACAGGGCCTTGAATGACTTGGGGATCAAAATTACATACTCCAAGGCTTGGTTGGCTAGAAGCAGGGCAAAGCTTATAATATATAGGTCTTCAGTAGAACAAGTACTCAAGGGTTTGGGACTATGGGAAGGCACTGCTAAAATGGAACCCAGGGACTGAGTGTAATGTGGTGGTGGATGATATTGGTCAAATTGGGAGGCCAATTTTTATGAGGATGTTTGTGTGCTTAGCTGCACTTAGGGATGGGTTCATTTCTGGTTGCAGACCAATAATTGGGGTGGATGGGTGCCATCTAAAAGGGGCATACCTTGGGCAGATCTTGGTTGCAGTTGGAAAAGATGGAAATAATGCCATATTCCCAATTGCTTAGGCTACTGCAGAGATAGAGAACAAAGACAGCTGGTGCTAGTTTCTAGAGAGTTTGCTGAAGGCACTTTGTGTGTTTGAGCAAGGAGATGGCTTGACTTCTATGTCTGACAGACAGAAAGTAAGTGGGCTGCATATTGTGTTTACATCACTTTGCTTTATTTTGTAAAAGTAGGACACTAACTTGTTGGTTTTGCCTTGTGTGTAGGGTCTCTTAGAAGCATTTGCAGAGGTGGCCCCCAAAGCTGAGCTCAGATTTTGTGTGAGGCATATTTGGTCAAATTTCAAACTGATATTTCATGGTGCAACTTTCAAGGAATTGTTCTGGGCTGCTGCTAGGGCAAGCACTCTAGTAAGCTTCTATTTAGCTTCTTTTATGTCAGTTTTATGGTGAACTAGAATGTATGCTAGGTGATCTTGTGTTTGGCTTGTATCAGTTTGGTTTTTGGCCAAATAGTTTTGAATTTTGCCCATTTAACTACATTTTGTTTTGCTCTGTGTTTCTATTTTGTGAAAATTGTATGCCATGTGTGTCTATGTTGTGTTGAATGGTTGTCATGTGTGTGGCTTGTATCAGTTTGAGTTTGAGGTTGCTATGGAAAGTATCAATTTCTTGGATGAAGAAGCATACCAGTGGCTGTCAAACATTGACCCCCAGCACTGGTCAAGGCATGCTTTCTCTACAAACTGCAAGTCTAACATGTTGTTAAACAACATGTGTGAGACATATAATGCAGTGATTAGAGATGCCAGAGACAAGCCTATTCTAACTTAAATGGAATGGATGAGAAGATATATGATGAAGAGGAGTAATGACAAGTGGGAGGCAGCAAAGTCTTGGGAAGGTTTACTAACCCCATTTGTCAACAAGGTTTTTGATGGATTGGAGAAGTATGCCAGGACATGTGAGGTTACAACTTCAAGGGATGAAATTTATGAAGTGAAATACAAGGATGATCAGTGCATTGTGGATCTACAAGAGAGAAAATGCACTTGTTTTAGATGGGAGTTGACAGGAATACCTTGTGTCCATGCATTTGCCTGCATAATGGACAAAAGGGATGATCCTGAGTTGTATGTGCACCCACATTACTATAGGGTGACATACTTGGCTGGATATGAGAACCCAATCCAGCCAATGCCTGGCCTTAAGCATTGGGAAAAGGTCAAGCTAAGACAGTCTTTGCCACCTATGCTGAAAGTGCAACCAGGAAGACCTAAGGCAAAAAAGAGAAAGCTTGAACCAGGTAAGGGCACTTCTGCAGCACCTGAGGGCAAGAAGCCAAAGGTGAAGAAGCAATGCAAGAACTGTGGTGGTTTTGGCCACTTTGCCAAAACATGCAAGGCTGAAGCAGCACCAGAACAGCCTAACCCACTTGCAACAAACCCAAAGGGTGGTAGGCCACAGATGCAGACTCCTTGGCTCAAGGAACAGAGGAAGAAAATGAAGAGAAAGCAGCAAGACATGTATATTTTTGGTCTCTGACATTTTAACATCCACTTAAGTGTATTTTGTTGCTTGGTTTTTTTATTCTTGCCATACTGTGATTGCAGGTTGCACTGAAGTTGCCATAATATCAACCTGCAACAACAGCAGAGGCTGGGTCAAGTAATGCTGCACCTGAAACTGATGTGTCAAGCCAGCCTGCAACAAGAACAGATACTTTGCCAACTCAGCCTGTTACCAGGAGCAAGAAGAGCCTCAGTCAGCCCAAAACAGTGCCAGCAGCTACCCTTCCCAATGTCAAAATACAGACCAGGTCCAAGCTTCATGTAATGAGAAGCAAGAAGGACAAGGATCTCAATTAACTGTGAACTTTTGTCTACTCATCAATATTTTGTAATTGACAACCTAGTTTTTTAACTACTCATGTGTATAGTAGGCATTATATTTCCTAGTAGAACAATGATTTTGCACAAAGGTGCCTTAACTTTTGTCTCAGCCAATGTAAAACAATTAAATGCATTGTGTTGCAAGTAGTAATATGAAATTTGATATGTTTCTAGCAAAAGTTCCTTTTCTCATTGATTTAGTCAAAAATAGTATAAGAAATGTTATCCCAACAATCACTCATAATAATTCAACAAAAGAGAATATAAGTTGGGGATTTTTTTGTTTCTAAGCAATCCAAAATGAACCTAAGATCTAAAATACATAGCCAAAACCAAACCAAAACAACAAAACACAACAAGAGCATGTACTGTGAGCATTTTCTTTGTTGTTGCATTGCTTCCATGCACCTCCTTGCTCATCTTCTTCCTGTCTGAACTAAGGGCTTTGCATTTCATCTTCAAGCTATCAATCTCATTGAGCAAGCACCTCCTCTGTCCACTAACATCATTAACTTCCCTCTTCATGTCATTCAGCTCTCCCTTCATCAGTTTCTTGTCCAGCAGCAAGTTGTTAATCACCTCTGTTTGCCAAGGTGTTCCATCTGGTTGATCCACCCACTCAAAAGCTTTACACCCCCTTGACTCTGTCACAGGATCATAGAATTTGTAGGTCCTAAACTTGCGTCTAGGGTTCTCCTTAGTCTAAGCAGTTAGCCTAGACATTGGAACTCCACATTAACATTTTTTCTCCTTTGAGGGTGACATGCTACGTGAAGACATTCCCTTCTGAAATTCAGTAAGAAAAGAAATCAAATTAATTGTATTAAATGAAGACAATCACCATAATCTAACCCTAATTTTAGTAGCCAATTGACATATTAAAAACCCCCAATCTAATTTAATCTTACATGAACCCTAAGTATTTTAAATGAAATTGAGGTTGAATTGACCTCACAAAACGTCCAATTTCAATTACTCTTAGCAAATGCAACATAATCACGCAAAGAATTGCAAAAAATTACAACAGAATTAATGAAAACTGCTTACCTTTTTTATGTTTGTTGTCGAGGAGTTCAACTGATTGTTTGATAATTTGAGGGTTTGGGATTGTTAAGGTTGCCCAAAAATACTGATTTGTGAAGAAAATTGCAACAAAAAAAAAACTCCAATCTTCAAGAATTTGGTGTAGAAATGAAGAACTAGGTTTAAATAGAAGGGAAATCGAGAGAATTTGGGGATAAATTCAAAAACTAGCCGTTATGGTGGGCCCTACAAGCGTTTTCCGTCACCTAAGCTCAGATGAGGTGGTAAAACTGATGTTTAATTTTTTTATGAGGTGGTAAAATAAATGTTTTTTTTTCGGAGGTGGTAAATTCGACAAATTCGTTATTTGAAGGTGGTAAAAATCAAAATTTCCTTACTAGTATGGTCACATTCCTTAATATTAATTTTAAACTTAAGATTTCACGTGAGAAAATTATTTTTAAACGGATGATTTAGAATATTAACTCATGATCAATTGATAAATTTTTATAAAAGTTAAATTATGCTTCTTAGTATTAACATTAGATAATTGTTAATTAGAAGATAATACAATTATTAATCTTATAATATACAAATACTAAATCTTAATCAATTACTTTACAAAAAAATGATTTAATGCAAAAATAAATATTTAAAAAGTAAGGAGTAACTTTTCAAATACTTTATTTTTGCTACAAGCCTACAACCACCCAATACAAATTAAATTGGAGAGATTAAATGAATTAGTGAAAGGTTAAAATCAAATAGTGTAGGGTTAAAATAAATAACATTTGAAATACTTAAATTAGACTTCGGTTACTAATAAATATAGTGTTATGTGAAACAAAAGTTTCTAATAACATAGTTATACTTCTCTGTTACATATTAGTTGCAACTTTAGAATTTTTAATTTCTCACCAATAATACCTCAAAGTTCCAACTAATCTACGTTTTATTATCCTTTTACCTTTTAAGAAGATCTATAACTAATCTACCTTTTATTATCTTTTTCTCATCAACTTATAAGGAGATTAGTGACAATATTCAATAAACCGTTGATCCAATATTGTTTGCAATACTAATTATATGATCTTATTCATTAATATTAGATAATTGATTGCTCCAAGGCACAAAAATGATTAAACTTGTAGTGTACACATACTAACTCTCGATCACTTGTTATTTTCAAAATGAAATGATGCTCCTTTATAATAATACAACTACTAAATCTCAATCAATTATTTTACCAAAAGTGAATTATGCTGCTTAATAATAATATTAGATAATAATTTATTATTAAAATGCTTAATGGTTATTAATATTGTAATATACAAATACTAATTAACACTCGATAAATTGTTTTATTAGCAAATAGTGAAATTATGCAAAAATAATCATTTGCAAAATAAAATAATGAAGGGTAAAAATAAAATGGTGGAGGGTTATAATAAAATAAATTTGGATTTCAAATAATAGTTTTCGGTTACTAATAAATATATAATTTTGTCAAAAAGAATTTTAAAATGCAAAATGTGTAAAATTTTTAAAACATATTAATATATAATAATACTTCAAATTTTCAAAACTTACAATTGTTGCATCAATAACCAAATTTGCGGGATATTCACCATTTTATCATCTTCATACATTTTGTTTAGATCTTTTGATCATACTTTATATCTTTATATAGTATACACACAAGAATACGAGTATATGGATTACTCAGTCAGGGAGATTTTCTATTAATTTTAAAAACTTCTCCTTTCTCCTCCTTCCTCTCTCCAAAAGCCTAGCCTCCATTGTTGAATTTTAAAGGGGCTTCCATCGGTTTTAACGAGTAGAAAGCCCCAATCCTAGTTTTTTTTAAAGTTTTTTTATGTTTTATAATAATGCTTCCTCCTTTTGGGAGGAACTTTTCTCCCTCGAAATAAAGGGTTTCAGATCTCCTTCGAAAGACAAGGGTTTTTCAACCTCCTTCGAAAGACAAGATTTATCTCCTCTTTTCGAGAGAGAAATTTCTTAGTTTTGAATCCATGATATTAGATCTAATGGATTGTCGTGAAATTATTTCGTTGATGAAAAAGTTATCAAGTTTTGAATGCAGACAGATGAATCAGAAGAAAAACATCCTCACAGCTACAAAGGATCGTTAGATTGTCTCTCCAACAATACTGTATTTTCCAGAGATATAAGCAGGAGATGCTCCACTGCACAGTGCAAGATCTACTTGACGATCATAGTTTTTATGAAGGAAAATTTTATTTGATTCAATATCTTATGTATTTGTTAACGACGAACCTATACTGTAAATGACGTATGACTTTTAATTAATGAAATATTTTTGCTATTAAAAAAATATATACATAGTATACAACCGCATTATTTAAAAACTACAAAATCAGTTTTGAATGCTAAGTAAATAATTGTTGTTATTGTAATCTAATTAATGAATACTATTTTAATAGTTATTGTTACTAAATAAATTAGAAACTTACAATCGTTACAACGAACCCGTTTTATTTTTAAGATATTGGATTTTTTCCCTTTGTTTTAATTTCAATTTTAATTATCAGTTAATTGATTCATTCCAAACGTTTCATGGATAGGGAAGCTTGATGTTTGGTGCTAAAACTGAATATTAATTTCTTATTTATATGTCATCGTCATAAGGAGTTTAATGTAATGCCATTATGAGTAATCCAAATTCTAACATCTGTTACTGGTCAATAATCTAACTTGAAGAAATTTTATGCTTTTTTTATGCTTAAAATATAGGAGAATTGTTCTTCAAAAAAAAATATGGGAAAATTGAAGAACATTGGAAATAATGATACTCCGTATTTCAATTAACATAATATAGTACGATTTGATTGAAAACTATATGGTTGGGATGAAAATATAACATAATTTGTCTTTAATTCAACAAAGCTAATACATGTGTAATCTGAAAAAAAAAAAAGAAAAAAAGAAAAAACATCCATTTTTCTAGTTTTGAACATAAGATTCATAAATCAAAATAAGAAAAAAAAAATTCACAAACTAGATCTGTAATACAACGATAAATATGGTATAATTAAAAAATTACAGTATTATATAACAAAACATTGTATATTGATACTAATTTCTGAAAAAATAAACAGCTTTTCAAGCAAAAGATGAAGAACAAATTTTTACAGAAAATATACAAGAACATGAAGAACATTAAAAGAGAGAGAAGAGAGAAAAAATTAAACCACAAAAAATTTAAGCCAAATATAACAAGAGAAGAATTATTCGTGAAGCATGAACAACATTATATATATATATAAAAAAAAAGAAATTATAGATAAAATCTGAAGAAAAAAAAATGATATCAGGAACATGAAAAACAAATAGAAGAGAGAAAACTTTGACAAAAAAAATCTGCCAAAAAAATGAGAGGAGAGAGAATGGGGTGGTTAGGAGTGTGGGTACATTAATTATGCATAGAAAATACAAATCAGATTTGATTTGAAAATTTAGTTTGAATTTTGAATGAAATGTTTAAAAAAATATTTTTAGGGCCCAAAGTATTAACCTATCATAGCATGCCATGTCATCGGTTTATATATGGCCCACATAAACCAGGTTTATATGTAGCTTTTACCGAACAATAATGTCCATATGCTACATAGATATAAATGAACAAGCATATTTGCCTAAAGGGGTATGGTTAGTGGCACTAAAAAAAATACAATAAGCAATACTAATTAAGTAAGGTCACTGTTTCATTTCAATAATGAGATTATGATGGTGGTGGTGGAGAACATGGTGGTGCCTTGTAATGTGACCCCGTGCGATGAGGTGGAGGTGGAAGTGGAGGTGGATTATAATGAGGCGTTTGACTGCGTAAAGCCGTAAAGGTGGTGGAGGCACTCTTGATGTCGGTCTTCTTCCGGCCTTTTGTGATGCAAGATTTATAAGGTTGACCTTTATCTTTTCAAATTTATGATTAGTTAGAGGTTGATATTGCAAACCTTGTCCTACGCTAGCTCGCACTTCCAACACAGAAACATGTAACACTAACAAAAACACCAACATAGTAATGTGTATTATTGCACCTGATTTCATGATTTTATTATGAAAATTGTAGAAATCCAAGTTTTCTTAAGAAAGAGAGGAGCTAATTTGAGGTGTGTATAGTATTAGTATTTTTATAGTAGGCGTGGTTTGACTATTAATAGGGGTGATAAGCCATTAGGCCCGATAGCTCTTACTTACCTAACACTTTCTCTTGTTATACTACCTCCGTTAACAATTATTTGCAACATTTACTCAAAATGGGTGCTAACTATTATTTGCAACAAATTTTTTTTACCTTTTTAGGTAACTTTTTGGCTGACAAAATGACCATTCTACCCTTAATAAAAAATAATTATCACCTAACTTCCTTTCTTATTTTAATTAATTATCTGTGTTAAATACACATCTAAACTAATGACTCCCACCAAAACATGGGCACGGGCCGTGCCCGTGCCGCCGCGGGCCGTGCCCGTGCCGTGCCGTGCCTGAAATTGGCACACCCCAGCCCACGGCACGGCCCACGTGCCTTGCGGGCAGTGCCGTGCCGGGCCGCGGGCCAAACCGTGCCACCTTTTTTTTTTATTTTTAATAAATGAAAAAAAACGAATTAAACGATATATATTTTTTTTAGTACAACTTAATATATGTGATTAATTTATGTTTATGTTAATGTTAATATATTTTGTTTTCATTTTTTGAACAACTTTATTTTAATTTAGGTTATATAAATTATTTATCTAATTAATAATTATGTTTAAGTTTATTTAAACAAATAAAAACAATTTTATTAATTTAGCAAAAAAACAACAATGCATATAATAAAAAAGTGAACTGCTATTTGACGCCCGCAAATTACTCAAAACGCCCGCAAAATTACAACGAAATTACCACTCTACCCTTGAACCACTCTACCCTAAACCATTCTCTTCAACTCCCTTCAAACCAAAAAAACAAAAAACCACCACCACTTTCACCAACACCCAACCCCCTTACCACCACCACCACAAGCACCCAAAAACACCACCGGAGAACCGCCAAGATGCCGAGGACGAAGAACGTCGGACGGTCGAGGGAGGAAGACGGCGTGCCGGAGGAGCAGGTTCGGTTTTTTTTTAACGCTTGACCGAATCGCCCAAAATAGGCGATTTAACCATGGTCAAATCGCTCAAAATATCCGGTTTGACCACGGTAAACCGCCCAGTGAAAACGGTTTGACCATGGCCAAACCGGATTCCCTGGGCGGTTTGACCGTGGTTGAAACGGATTTCATGGGCGTTTTAACCATGGTCAAACCGCCCAGGGAATCCGGTTTGGCCACGGTCAACCGTTTTCACTGGGCGGTTTGACCATGGTCAAACCGGATATCTTGAGCGGTTTGAGCACTGGAATTGAAATTATTATTTTTTTTAATTTAAATTTATACTAATAATATATTTGTTTATTAATTGTTTAGATTAATTTTAATATTTGTTTAGTAAAAAAAAATATTTATTTGAAGTTCACGTTTTATGTATAATTTAAAAAAATATTAATTATATATATTTGTTTAATTTAAGTTCACGTTTTATGTATAAGAAATTAAATAATATGTTCGTATATGTTTAGCTTTATTAATTATATGTTTAGGAAAAAAATGATATTGTATATGTTTGTTTTTTTATATGTGTAGCTTTATTAAATTTATGTTTAGAAATAAAATAATGTATTTGTGTATTTGAATTTTAAAATAATTAGGTGTATGTTTAGATAATCAACTAATATAGTTTTATATTTTACGTTGAGTTTAATTAATATATTTGGTAAATTTTAGTTTATATATTAATAGCATTATATTTAGGAAATTAGATAAAAAAAAGTAATTGCATTTATATTTCTATATATATTAAATTTATTGAATCGTATACCAATTACATTTATTAATTAAATAACAGCCACGAAACATGAGGAGGTTAAACATCGAGTTCACACATGTCGAAGGATCAGGTCCTCGACATACACGATCTCGAGGTGTTGATGCTTCTGTTAGGAGGGAGAGGGCAGCTTCTCGAGCGGCGGATGATGACATGTACGATTATGATCCTGATCATGACTACATGGAGGATGCCTCGACTTCCGCAGGAGGCGAGCACGAGGAGGCGCCATCAGGGGTTTTCGTCATGCAAGGTAGAGGAGGGAGGTTTGTGGCTTCTAGTAGTGCGAGTACGAGCACTGGCCGTACTCGTAGGTCTCGTGCTGCTCGAGACGCGGATACGACTTGGCTTGTTCAGGAGGCGATGCCGGGGGGTCCAGTTGATGGGAGTCTTATTCCCAGCTACGTGGCTCATATTACGTCACGTATTTGGGTCGGACAGGATCGTGAGCCGTTGAGGTGCCACAGTAGGATTCAGTGGTGCAAGTCGCTGCAGGAGTGGGAGACAGAGTTGAGTGCTGATTTACGTGAGCGCGTTAGTGTCACTGGACTACGACACTTGCCGTCTATCATGCATTCCCACATTGATTGGCCTCTGATCTCTGCGTTCGTTGAACGGTGGCAGCCGGATACAAACACTTTTCACCTCCCTTTTGGTGAGATGACCATCATGCTACACGACGTCGCTTACATTCTTGGGATCCCCGTTGACGGGGACTTGGTGGACATGGTCAGCGACAGTGCGTCTCTCCAGGCTGATTTTCAGGAGTTGCTAGGGTTGAGTAGGGATGAGCTGTTGGTGAAACCAAGAGCAGTTTGGGAAAACGGTGCTGTTGCGGTGACTACCATTTATGAGCGGTGCAAGTTGTTGGATCGGGTTCCCGACGTTCAGTTCATGGCTTTCTTTGTTACACTCTTCGGTAGCACCTTATTCGTTGACAAGAGTGGTAACCGCCTTCTTCCCTCCTGCATTTTGGAGTTGAAGAAGTCTACTGACGATCTTGACCGTTACTCTTGGGGGTCAGCTGCACTTGCTTTCCTTTATCGTCAGTTGGGTATCGCCTCTCGTGTTGAGTGTAAGGCCATTGGTGGTTGTCTCACGCTTCTCCAGGCATGGATATATGAGTACTTCCCATCCTTTCGGCCATGTCAGGGAGCTTTGGTGGTACAGCCTGGTGAGGCTCGTGCCTCGATGTGGGATACTAGAGCACAGTCCAGGGATGAGCACCGACTCGCATCATTTCGGGCCCGACTTGATCAGATGACTGATGCTGAGGTATGGTTATTGTTTTATTAAATGTGTAATATTGTTTAACGTGTTGTCATGTAACGTAACATTCTTATTGTTATTGCATATGCAGGTTAACTGGCGGCCCTACTCTCTCACCCCTGCGCAGGACGTCCCGAGGACCACTTACATGGGCTGTATACAGTGTCGGGACATCGTCGAGCTGTATAACCCAGACAGGGTCTTACGGCAACTTGGTCACGTGCAGGGGATACCGCTCCCTGGTTTTGTCCCTGACGAGGCGTATAGACCTGCTAATGTTCGGTCGTACAGCATCACTTTTCGGGGTCAGGTCTTATGGAAGAAGTTCGGTCCTGGGAGCTGCTGTCTCGGCTTGCATGTCCATCCACCTCTACTAGATGAGATTCCCACATGCTCACCTGACTATTTGCCATGGTTTTTTACGTACTCCCATCCTCGGCTTATCTGCGATACTGCGGAACTAGCCCCTCCGGCAGTTCCAGAGAGGACGAACACTGATTACGTAAGTATTTTATGAAGTGCATCATTGTGTTATTTTATTATTGTACAAAATATTATACGTTATGATTATTTGCTTTGTATTTTGCAGTGGATGGGTCGTTCCATGCATGTGATTCGGCGATTCATTGCAGACACGGGCGGTGAGGTCACCCCAACAGTGGTTGAGGCCCAGGAGCTTATTGCGGCGTGGGATGCAATGATGAGAATGTAATAGAATTTAATGTAATTTTTAATTATAACTAAAATTGTAATTAAAAACTAATTAAAACTGGAATTTAAATAGCGTTTTTAATTACAAGTAGAATTTCTATTAATATTATGCCATGTTGTTATCCTACTTGCATATCGTTGGTCCCAATCTTGGACGCTAAATTCACGAACGTCATACCAAAATCCGGCTATTGGGGGAACAGGGAAATTAGGAGACATTTGCAACCGCACGTAGTGATAGTTCCCCACCGTTAGTAGTGCAAGCTCCCTACTCGGGCCCGTGGAAGTGGACGGGGCACTCCACGGTAACACAGTGATGCATGGATACACACCTACACCATCAATGCCTGTACCGAATAGCATAATGACAGCGTTGAACAGATTTGCGATCGGGAACAAGTCTTGAAACACTGCCATCCAATGGTCGCCTGTGCACCTACCACCAGTCCACGTGATACGACGAACCTCATTTTCCAATTGATCACCGTAAATGTGAGAGTAGACGTTAGGATGCCTGGTTATCTCATTTGCAATCACAGTCCTAGCCAATATCCATTCCTCCTGGTTACCCCAAAAGAATTCTGCAACACAACGAAATCCGCAGTTGCCATCACCGATAGGGTCTACCCATCCTTCCAAATACGGCAACATGACATTTGGAAACCAATCGACGTACAAAAACTCGTCGATGTTCATCTGATTACCTGTAAATACATCATCAACGCATTAATTACATATTCGCCATTCATTACGTAATGTATAAAAATATTAATAATAATAACAATTTATACCAGGTGGCGTCCTCATGTTTACAGATTCATTTGATATTCCACGACCGGAGCTGGATGTAGAACGACCCCTGCTTCTACCACGACTTCGCCCACGAGCACGACCACGACTACGACTGCTCGGAATGTGCTCGAACCACTTGCACCCCGTCTAGTAGACGAGGACCACTGCTGGCCTTGTGGTCGACCCCTGGTTGTCTCGTTTATCTCAGGTTCTTCGTAATCTCCTTCTTCAGGGTGAAGCTCCGCAAACAACACTCGGTTCACACTCCGCACAAAACCGGGGTCGCGTTGTAGAACCTCATCAACTAGGGATCTAAATTGTGCAGTGTCCTGTTCCGACTCATCAGCAAAAGTATGAATGCCTACACCATCCCCAATGACGAGAGTCTTCCAAAAAGGATGGACCTGATCCAAATATAAACCCGTGCCACCCTGAATCGAGGTATATATGGTACAAGCACATGGTAGGCCGTGTGTCATCAACAACGCACAACCACATCGCTCGTACACATCATCAGATAACTCTCTCATCCTGGTCACCTCATGCTTCAGAATTTTGAGACCGTGGAAGGACATATGGCCACTGAGATTGTGCAACGGCATGCCCCTATACTCCACTCCAATTCGTCGTCTGGAGTCCTCCAAATGATGACGAATTCCAATAAGCAGACCCTCTGTGGCGCGGTGCACACGACTGAATATTGAATCCAACGACCCTCTGGAATTACCGAGCCATTGTTTAAGCACAGAATGTTGGCTCTCCACCCTACACGTGTTCACGTTGCCAAAGTGCAACACCTGATTCGTCCATGCCAAGATAAACTTCTCCTTGTGTACAAGCCAAGTTTTTTCCACATAATCCACAACGGTACGCCATGATCTTCCCCAAGTATCCCTCATTTGACGCAACTCAAATTCATACTCAGCCTCAGTTGTTGCATTCATGAGTTTTGACCACCTCCCATTTCTAAATTTCTCAGCTAACACCATATCTTTCTTACACAAATGATATACCTTGGCCAACACATCTTTGTTGATATGCCATCTACATAACAAGTGAGCTGTGTCTGGGAATACCTCTTTCACCGCCTTCAACAGTCCCAACTCTCGATCAGTTAGAATCGCAGTAGGAGTCACTTCAAAACCCATATACAGCTTCAATTTCTCCAACACCCACTTGTAACTCTCATAAGACTCTGTCTTCATTAAAGCATACCCGATCAAAAAGTTTTGGTTTGTCGGTGTGACCCCAACAATCTCGAAGAACGCCATGTTGTACCTGTTTGTCTTGTATGTGGAATCCATCCCTATGACATGTGGATAAGTCCGCAACATATTAGCCATCTCTGGATGTGCCATAAAGGCATGGGTGACAACACGTGTGTCGGGGTCAGCAGCTACCCAACTAACGTACTTGTGCTCGTTGGCCAAGTGAAGAAACTGGTTTACGACATCTCTCCCTTCACTATCATCAACCCTTAAACGACTTCTGAAATTATAGATGTGCCTCATGTTAGGGTTCTCATTGGGATACGCATCTTTCACAGCTGCCATTATGTTACTAGGTTTTGCACATGCTGAACTCATTTGTCGAACCAATTGCTTCGCAGCCGGACTTAAACCACTCACTTGTCTATGACCCTCTCGATAAACCATCATAGGGTGGTTGTGCATGCCATGCAAACAAGATACAGGAATTATTTGCCACCCAAGATCATCTACCACACATGTGATCTTGATCCGAAAAGGACATTTGATACCCTTTCTTTTTGTGTTTTTTCGTACAGCATTCTCCATATCCCTGTCTTCGGCTGTATTTCTATGGGCACGATCGCACTTCAGATACTTGACCGGCCGACCATCTCGTTGTGTCTTATACGAAGACTTTGTAAGGAAAAAGCCGCAACCAATAGAGATGTTTTGAGCCCATTCAAAGGCCTCTTCAAAAGTTGGGAACATCGTTGACGTTATAAAGACTGCACTGTAGTCAACTCCATCACCCCCATAATCCGGCAATGACGCCTAAACAAAGAAATAACATGAAATTTAGCATAATAACCATGATAATAATGGAAATACAAAACATAATAATCACAACAATGATCACAACTTAATTCTACTTATCATAAAAATAACAATAATAGTAGTAGAAATAATAACAATAATAATAATAATAATAATAATAATAATAATAATAGAAATAATAATAATAAAAATATTAGAAATAATAATAATAATAGTAATAATAATAATAATAGAAATAATAATAATAGAAATAATAATAATAATAATAATAGTAATTAAAGCAAAGATTTTTTTTTAAAAAAAAAAGTACAAAACCGCCCTAGAAAACCGGTTTGACCATGGTCAAAACGCCCAGGAAAAGCGGTTTGACCATGGTCAAAACGCCCAGAAAAAGCGGTTTGACCATGGTCAAACCGCCTAGAAAACCCGTTTTGACCACGGTAAACCGGTTGTCCTAGGCGGTTTGACCATGGTCAAAGCGCTTTTCCTGGGCGTTTTGACCATGGTCAAACCGGTTTTTTCGGGCGGTTTTGTACATTTCCGGCGAGAAAATTAAAAATTTACCTCACCAAGTGGGTCCGCCGGGGTGGACACCCTGCTTTCCGCCTCCGACATGTAACCGGGTGGCGATAGTGGTGGTGCTGGTGGTGGTGGTGGTGGTGGTGGTGGTGGTGGTGGTGGTGGTGGTGATAGTGGTGGTAGTGGTGTTGGGTGTTGGTGGTACTGGCGGTGGTGTTGATGCTGGTAACCGTGGCGGTGTTCGGTGGTGGTAGAGTTTACTTTAGCTCGGTTTTGAGAGTTAGAGTTATGAAAGGGATGGAAGATAAGAAATAGAGTTGAAGAGGGTAAGAAATAGAGTCAAGGGTAATATCGTAATTATTTTGTAATTTTGCGGGCGTTTTGAGTAATTTGTGGGCGTTAAATAACAACCCCCATAAAAAAAAAATACGAGTGCGATAATCCGAAAACACAAAAAATTGAAGAATAACTTATTTTATTATATGACGGGCCGTGCCTGGCTCGTGCCGTGCTGGGCCGTAACTGGCCGTGCCACGTGCCGCCGGCCCACGTGCCGGCCACCGTGCCGCCCGCCGTGCCACGTGCCGTGCCCTTGCCAAAATCCAGAAAATTGTTCACGGCACGGCCCACGGCCCACAGGTAGGCCGTCGTGCCGGAGTCGTGCCGGGCCCGTGCCGCCCGCGTGCCGGCACGGCTCGTGCCCATGTTTACTCCCACCAAAATATCAGATCTAAACCCCTATTTCGATCAATTCCTCAAATCTGCCCTCATCTCCTCACCTACCCTCATGAATGCTACTTCAACTGTCACCATTAATATGGCTGTTGAAGGCTTTAAATCTGGGGAACGTTCCAGATTTCTCCTCTCTCTCTCTTCTCCTCCTGGTAATTTTCTTTTTCTCACTCTCTCTCCTCTTTCTCCAAACCCTAATTTCTCTTATTCCTCCACCTTTCTCTGAGTTCTGATATACTTTTTCCTTTGAAAATTTAACAAATATGAGTCCCGCAAACGAGAAGAAACCAAATGAAGATGTAATTGCGACCTACAAATGTGAGCGTTAAACTGGGAAAATGAAATCGGTTCGAACTCAAATTTACATGGACAGGAAACGAAAGTTCAATGGTGGTGCTAAGCTTGCTCTGTTAGGTTCCGATGAGGAAGGTGAGGGCTCGATTCCAGCAGATCTGGGCAAAAAAGCTGAGTTCACCACTGACAAAGGTACTGTTGTACCTGTTGTGAAGGACGAAGTTGCTAAGTCCCCCGTTGCGACTTGACGTTATAAGTTCCTTGAAGAGGAGGCTGGAGGTAAGAAAGTTGTCCCTGAGAAGGCCGATGTTGTTGTTTCCGGCAAGAAAATCAAGAGATCTGGCTCCTTTGGGGTCGAGGAAGTTGATGTAGGGGGGGGGGGGGGGGGGGACAACAACCCTCCCAACTACGGCTCGAACTAATGCCGCAGCGTAACGATTTTCTTACCCTTATTTGTTAAAATTAATTGCTTTGAAATACTGTTCAGTTCTAGAACTGTTTAATTGTTGTGATAACTGGCAAATTGGTGGTCATTGTTGGTTGATGTTTGTAATTCATGGGAAGGCTTGATTAATTGTTCATGTTGTTATTATGTCTTGTAATTTCTTGATGATTTGTGGGTTATTGTTGTTTAATTGTGGGCTGCTGTAATTAAATTCCTGGCTACATTTGATTACTGTTGTGTAATTGTGTGGTGCTGTTATTGCTTCGACTCTGAGTTCACCTGGTTGCTATGATCTGTCTTTTTTTGTGGTAATTGTTGCTTGTTGTTGATAATGTATGGCACTTGTCAATTACTGGATTTGATTTGGCTTACTGGTAGTAATTGTTTCCTGTTGTTGGTAATAATTTGGCTAACTATTACTAGATTGTGGTTTGTTAGTGGTTATTATTGGGGAATGTTGGAAATTCTGCCTGTTTTGGATAATGTTTTGGCTATGATTGGGAATTTGTTGATTCATGTTGGTTGTTTGATGGTTATTGATGATAATGTAGCTCTGTCTGAGTGTTGGATATATGTTGGCCTGAAACTGGATTTTCTATCTAAGTGTTGTGCATATGTTAGCCTGAAACTGGCTTTTGGTGTAGGTCCAGTTTGGATTGTGATTGGGAATTTGTTGACCCATTGTTGTGAATTTGTTGGGTATTGATGATAATGTTTGTCCTGGTAAATCATGTGTGGGTTGTACTTCTGTTGTAGAAGTTGGTTGTGAAATGTGAAATGTGTCAATGGCTAGTGGGAATTGTGAAATGATGAATGATGATGCACTTATAGGCTGTTGGTAATGTTATTAGATGTTCCTGCAATTCAGTCCCTTATTGTTGGAGTCCCTTTTGTGTTGTTCTCAATGACTATGCTAAGAGAGAACATTATTTTTTCCTACATATGTGTGTCCCTACATGAGTCCCTTCATGAGTTGTGTGGTCCTACCTGATGTATGAGTCCCTTAATGGAATGTAATTGTGTGTGACAAATCCAAATGATGAAGGGACTCATTTGACACAAGTGAATTGATAAGTGGGAATTGCTCCAACAACTTCAACTGTAAGTTGTTGTTGAGGGAACCACTTATGCAATGAATTTGATAAAGAATAACCCTCTGATGGATTGATATTTGTGTGTGTTTGTGTATCACAATGGAAAACATAATGTAATAAGCACATGTACATAAAACAACCATAATTGATAACATTAAGTTCTTCAAAAGGTTTTACAAGTTCAAAATAAGCTAGCTGAGACTGCCTTACAATATATGGCTTGGACTTTAACAAAATACACATGACCAATTAGTGTAAAACAATGGTAAAACCAAAAACACAAAAGACAACATACTATTTTACCATCTGCTTCAATTCTCTTCATTGTTTATGTGTGGCAGTCTCACTATCACTTTCTGTGTTTGTGTGAGTTGTGTTCAGTCTACATCAACCTGCATTCCTCCATCCTCTTCATTGCCTTCACCTGTTGAAATGAACAAAGTGTTGAGATAATCAACAGCTTGTTGAACCAAATTCCTGTCCACCTGTAGTTGTTCTGGCAGTAAGCCAAGTCTTTCCAGCTTTTTCTTCCCTTTGTCTGGTGGGGTGAAATTATTCCCACCAAGATGATTCAGTACTTCTTCCATGCAGCATTGTAGTGTTATCTAACAGAACTTGTTCAACACTGGATTGAACAAGTCATATGCCTTTTTGACCCTGTCTATGAGTTCCCCTAAATTTTTAGGAAATGATTGATAATGTATGGACTGTATGGCATTGAATAACCCTAAATCAAGCACATTCAAGTCTGGTGATTGTGCTGGCTGGTATATGAACTGAATGTTGAACCCATCTGACTGACATGCAGCAATAAATTCCTCATCCTTAGGAATTTGATGAGGTCTGGCATTATCCCACTGTATCTTTATGTCCTTGGGCAGATGGGGTGGCCATTTCTCTTTTATTGCTGGAATGCAATTGTTGTGGAGTATTTCTTTGATTGCTTCCTTGTTTACATTCTGAGTTGCCTTAACTTCCACAGCCCCAGCTTCTCTGTTCTTGCTTTTTTTCTTTGCAATTGTACCATAAACAAATGGAAAGATTCCATACTTTCCATCATGTAGGACATGTCCATGGGTGTCAAAAATTGGCTTGCCAATCATTGCCATGAACATTCCTTTGACCTTGAATGTAATACCCTGTAATTTCATACGTATTTTCTAATTAATTAATTAGAAATTATTTTATAAAAAGGGTATTTTAGTAAATTAATTATTTGGAGCCAAAATAATATTTGAATTTTGGCACCAAAAGTATTTTGAAAACTAATCATTATTTTGGATAAGATTTATTATCCATTTATCTTATTCTAAAAACCGTATTATTTACATATTTCGGATATTTTAATTAAAGCAAAATAATATTTTATTAATTATTTATGATGGCCGAAAATTCCCAATAATTAGCTAGGGATTTCGGATTTTCCATGTATGGAAAATCTGATTTTTCTTGGTCATTTGTTGGTGAATAATTGGTATTTTATTAATTAATTATTTAATTATTTATTCTATATTATTTATACAATTATTTATTCCTTAAAAATCGAGCAAAATCTTCCTAAATATATCTAGAGGAGTCCGAAAATTTGAGCTATGGTAACCTCAATATTTTCGGCCCTTTTGAATTATTTTGGGGGAATTTATTTGGTAAAATTGTATTTTTAATTATCTCCCAAAATCTCTTATTTTCCTTAATTCTATTTCTCCATCTTTTTAATATTTAATCATCATATTTTCTTGTCATTCATTCTTCTTAATTATTCCCCAAGTAATTTCAATTTCCTTATTATTTTTCATGACATACATACATTCCATATTCAATTATACACAATCTCTAAGTAATCCCTTAAACCCTACTTGCCATAATTCTTCCCACATTCTCTTGCTATAATTCTTGCATGAGCTAGCCTATAAATACCCCTCCATACCTCACATTCTTCACACCAATTCTCTTCTTTTCTTCTCCTCTTTTTACACAAATCATCCCATTTATCTTTGAAGCCAATTTTCGAGCACTTCTAGTCAGTTTTTGGTGTATTGACGTTTCACAGAAGATTGTTCCTCTCGAAAAATCCTTGAGGTTAAGCTCAAGAATCACCCAATTCGGGGTTATATCAAAGGAGTTAAAGCCTCTGCAAGTTCTGCTATTCTTTCCAATGCAAATCCAATTCTTCTCTTTTCCTTGGTTCCTTATCTTTTCTTCTTCTCTTCTCTTATTCAATTATTATTATTATTATTATTATTATTATTATTATTATTATTATTATTATTATTATTATTATTATTATTATTATTATTATTATGGGGGGATTTATAAAAATTATTATGAGTAGTTTTAATTATATAAAATCAGATTTTTAATGATGTTTATGAAAATTAATTTAAAAGTTTCATGTACATATAGTTGGGGGTTTTTAATTTTATTATTGTGATTATTTGTTAACCTTATATTGATTAAGGTTATATTTACTTGTAGGGTGTGTTCGATCAAGATTCTTGAGGTTCTTTTTGTGTGTTTTTGCTAAGCAAGGATCAAGGTATGTTAGGTGGTTAGATACCTTGAAAAAGATTAGTTTGAATGAGCATGTTTGAATGATTTCTTGTGATGATTGAATTAAATTGAATTGAATTATGATTATGAAATAAAAGTATTTTTAAATAAATTGGTTTTGATAAAAAAATTGGAGTATTGATTTTATATCATGTTTTAAATAATTAAAATTATTATTCATGTTTAAAAGATTTGATTTTGAAAGCATGTGGAATTAAATAAAAAGGAGTTTGAATTATTATTATTAAAAGTTGGAATTATTGGATTTAAAGAGGATTTATTGAATTATTATTATTATACTTTACAAGCATGTTGGTAATCCCACTATGCGGATTTGGTTTATTGATAAGGCCTTGGACTTTGTATGACCGGGTCTTTCCTCAAGAATAGCCTTGTAATATAAGGAGACTAGCGTGGGGGGTGTGCACACTTGGGTGAGGAATTGGTTTTAAAGGAATTGGATTAAAAGGAATTGGTTTTAAAGAGGAATTGGTTTATTGAATTAACTATTGATATTGATTATTGAATTTGGTTTTGGAATTTTGAGTTGGAATTATTGGTTAAATCATTGGAAAGGATGGAATTGATTTCAAAAGCATGTTTGCTAATAAATTGAGTTTAATTATCTTGCACTTATCGTACTTAGCATATTTTGCTAATCCGTATTTCTTATTTTGTTTTGGTTCGCCCTGTTTACCTTAATAGTAAGTAGTGTTGACTAATTTCAGGTGGAGTCAATAATTGAGCATATGGAGTCCCGGGAATGGTTCACCTAGATTAGGATGTGTTGGTCCTTGTATTTATTACTCATGACAATGGTTACTATTTATAAGTCTATTATTAATAAGAGAAGAGTATTGAAGTTTTCCGCCGCAAAGTATTGGTTTGTTTTGGTAAGTTTGAGTAGCCTTGCGTAATCACGCGGCGGTAATACGCCTAAGTCTATCTCTACAGTATAATTAGACGTATTATACTAGTATTTCCGTAGAGGGAGATTTGAGGGTGTTACATTGAATCTTTTAGACTGTTGGCACCTATATGGATTTGGTTTATTAGGCAGCAGGTAAAACCTCCTTGTTTCTGGGTTCAAGTAGAACCATTTTTCATCTATGTGTATCACTTCTTGCATATCCTCAAACTTTGGGTTTGCATTCTATTCAGCAGGTAGCAGATGACTTAAAACCCATTTAAGTCTTGCTACTTTACGGATGGATGTCAGAGCTGGGTGATTGGTACTTGTATGTGTCCTCAACCTTCCTTTTTTTTTTTAACTTGTGGATGGTAAAATGTGACACATTCAGAGCAGCTCCATAGCTTCTCTCAGTTGTCCTTTTGTATAAAGGGACTGACTGCAGAAACTCATTTGTATACTCAGTTGGTTTAGGACCAGTTTTGCCTAGCTTCTTGGATCTGACATCTATCACATTCCCTGCAACCATTTGTCTTTTTATGTCTTTGAAAAGTCTCTGTGTTGTTGATCTGTGAACATTAAACTTTCTTGCTTGCTGTGATAAAAACCCTCTTGACAAATCTTCCCCATCTAACTTGAGAAGAATAGCATCAACAAGCTCTCTTTTTTGCAAAACAGTAAGTTGCTTCCTGCCTTTGGGTTGCTGCAGTGCTTCTTCATCTGTCTGATTTTGATTACTGCCATCAGTTTGTTCACTGCTGCTTGACTCACTGTCCATATTAGTTTACATATTCACTTCATCATTTAGCAATTATTCAATGCTAAAAAATTCATCATCATATAATTCTGCCATTGTTTTGAATTTTATGAACTCTTGCTTCTGACAGATTGCAAGATTGGTGATGAAGTGGGAGTTGCTGTTTTTTTTGGAAGTGCTCAAGCTCAACCAGCCTAACCTAAGAGCATGAAGGATGATGTTGCACTAATTAGTTTTAGAACTGTAGCTTAGTATTGCCTTTTGTCAAGAAAACATGGTGTAGTTTGGTTATGGTAGAACTTTTGGTTTGTATGAATATTTTGAAGTCTAAAGTCTGTCTGTAGGTTTATATACTCTCACTTGAATGAAAAATTCAAGTGGAGGGAAAAATTTGATGTGAAAAAATGAAAACTTTGAAAAGTAGCTGAAATTTTGGGTGGGAAATTTGAAACCTAAAAAATTTCAGTTTGTCTCTCTTCCTTCTAAAACACCGGGTCCCCTTTTCCCTCCCTTTTATTGAATTAATCACATGCCCTTCTTTCAATTACTCTCCCTTAAACTCTCCTTAAAAGTTTTGCCTAGAAGTCCGCGCGCAACCCCTTTGTTGTAAATAACTCTTAACGGAGGTAGTATATTACATGGCTGGCTTCACAACTACTACTCTTGACAGGTCAAAATGTCAATCAATACTCTCCCATTATTCATTCGTATTTTTACTTTTTAATGTTTATGTTTAAATTTTATTCTACACTCTACAAATATCACTTTGATACCAAGTTAAGCTTGGTCTAATGAGAAAGAATGCGCATTTCAACTTTAAATTTGGGCGTTCAGTTTCCTTTAGAGGTACTTTGAGAGTGGGGATCCCTAACCCTTTCCCCTTCATTCTCAAAGTGACTGACCCACAAATACTAGATCAAAAAAAACCATGAGGGTTGAGGTTCAGTCATAATCATTCTCCTAACTAATAGGTAAAAAAAAGAAACATATTAAACAAATATTTTTAGGGGTATAAATATCCATAAAAAAACCACAAATTATATCACTAATAACCCAGGTCACTAGATTACAACGACACGTGTCACTCCAGTTTTTTGCCAAGTGTTGAGCCACGTAGGAGACAACTAGATATTATTATGATGAAATTAGATATCACGTTAGATTATATTGGATAGATTTGTTTAGGATAAAAAAGTATACATAAAATAATTTATAATTTTTTTGAAAAATTATCTTTTTATTGACAAATGAATTTTACTTAAACAAAACACCACATATTACAATTACTTTGAATATCCAATTAACAATAGGGTTTTACTCCTATACGAATAACCACGTAATTATAATTATAAATATGGATGACCATGTATTAATAATTTTAATTAGTCTACCTTTGATTTACCATCAAAGCTTTTGAATCATGTATTCTTCACATACGATTGTAACTTTTTTCACATAAAAGCGTTTTAATTTTTTTTTTTAAAGGTACTACTAAATTTAATGCTACAATTATTATTATTATTGAATATGCCACAAATAAGTACACTTTCTAAAATGGGTATCCAGGGAAAACGCCCGGGGGCACGTACTAGTTTTCATATATAGCTGGTCACACTGTGTGGACAAGGTTACTCGGTCGGTTAAGAGTTACTCGGTCAAGAGTTATTTAGTTGGTTAAGGGTTAGCTGGTCGTTGTTTTGGCGTGTGTCAGCTTGACGGACAGTGTGGCTAGCCAGACCAAAAAGCGCTAAAAAAAGACAATTTACATTATTGAGGATAAATAAGTAAGTAAACATTTCAGATGGTATAATTGTCCAAATACTATTCATAAGAATTACCTCAAACTTTATAAAAAGTAGTAGTGTAACTATTTGCTAAAATCAGCTGAATTTATACCGTTTGAATATCAATATTTTATGATTGTACTTCCTCCGTTCTTTTCACTTGACCCACTTTGACTTTTACACTATTCATCACCCCTCCTTTGACCGTCTTTTGTGAAAATTATGTAAGTAAAAATATATTCATGTGGGATCTATTTGGATTTGTCTCAACAAGTACTATCATAGTATATAAATTTTATAATTTTTACTTATGGAGAATTAAAATTATTGATCGTTAAAATTTTACATTGACTAGCATGAAAAAAGAAACAGATCAAGTAAAAAAAATAGAAGAAGTATGTATTTTTTGATAATTATTAAAAACATCATTGGCCAAACCGTAAAACTACAATACTTATATTGAAATAAGAAGCATTTACAATACATTTATGGTTAGTGGTCAGTTAATTAAAGCGGTCCACTTATAATTAAAGTGGTGCACTTATTATTCTGAGAAGAGAAAACGGAATACAATCATAAATTCTTTATAACTATGATGATGTATAATTAAAGAAAAATATATTCATGTAAAATTTGTTAGATTTAATTTGTCTTCATTTATATATTCATTTTTAATATCAAATTTTTATAGTTTTTACATATCAGTAATAAAAGATATTGATGATTAAAATAACACGTTTGTAAGCGTGTAATAAGAAATTGTTGAAGTATATCCTACCAAATAACACATTTAAGTATCCCATATTGGTTGAAAAATAGAAAATTAATCACTTTATAAAGCTAAGGAGCTACTCTTTCTATTGCCATATGATTTTGGGATATAACCTTCTTTGGACTTGTTACGTGGACTCTCTCTCACTCTTGGTTTGCGGGTGTAGCTCAGACCTGTATTTAACATATATGGTATTAGAGTCAACCGCACTATTAAGACCTTTACTGGTTTGAGTATATTGCCAGGCCAATGATTTGGGACCTTTTATAGCTTTAAATAGTCTGGGCCAAACTAAATTGGATCAAGTGATCCTTAAGTTAAAGAGACCTTACATATGAGGGGGAATGTTGAAATATATCCTACCAATTAAATAACACATGTAAGTGTCCTACATTGATTGAAAAAAAGATAATTAATCACTTTATAAGACCATAAATATTACATTCATAAAAAAACAGAGTATGTACAAAACAAGGTCCCCGTGGTATCATAAACATTTATATCGGGTAGATATTTGTGGAAAGTAGATGGAAAGTCTAAAGACCCTTATACCCTTGTCATTAACCATATTTACATGGTAATTGGTGAAGCATGTATATAACGAATTTAAATTTAGAAAAAATTGTAAACTACCCCTCAAATCATTTAAAATTGATTTTACTACCCTTTTTTTTGTTTTTTTAAATAATCACCCCTGAAAGTAAAAGAAATTAGAAATCACCACCACTTAACTGAAAGTTAACAATTTCCGTGTCAAAAAGTGGACTACTAAGGTTTTGGGGGTCACTTTGGCCCTATAAACCTGATTTGAGGTCAAAACACCTAAAAAAGTATCGAAAATGTCTTTAAGAGTTTTACACAAATCGAGGTAATTTATAACATATAAAATGAGGCATTTTCAATAATTATTTTAAATTCTGACCTCAAATTGATTCCATGGGACCAAAGTGATCCCAAAACTTTAGTGTACCAAGTTTTGAGACGAAAAATCAAATGTCTTTTATTTAAAAAAATTGAACTTTTAGTTAAGGGGTGGTGATATCTAAAGTTTTTAACTTTAAGGGTGGTTATTTAAAATAAACAAGAAAAGGGGTGGTAAAATCAATTTTAGGTGATTTGAGGAGTGGTTATTTACAATTTTTCCCATTTAAGTAATAAATTAAAGAACAAGTAATTGTTGGAAATGTAGAGTTTTTAAGCAAGACTACTCAAATAAGTAAACATGAACAAGTTGTTGTTCAAGAAAATAGATAAATTTGGTATGTTGTAGAAATTTGGAACAATTAGCATGAAACCAGTAATAATTCGGTGTAACTGAAGTGCGTGCTCAATTGCTCATTATATTCGTCGATTTGTTTCCTAAGATTAACAAATGACTTGCACAAAGACACTTTAAGGTAAAAAGTTGGAGTGACACAATTAACCTATGTCCAAGGAATTGTGTTAAGCTTTTGTGCAAGTATAAGAGATCAATCATAGCTTCATGCGTGGAAGAAAAATCAGAACATAGATAAATAAAATAAAATATAATTAAAAAAAAAAAGAAAAAGAAAAAGGCAAGTGATAATAATTTTTGAAAGAAAGGAATACAAAATATTTGTAACCCTCAAATCAAAAATATAAGTTTGAACGATAAGGCATTATAAATTTAAAATCCAATAAATATCAATCATAAATTATAAGAGGCAAGGGAAGAAAGCCAAGTAACATTTTTTGTTGGATATATAAAAACATAAAGAAAACTCTACTCCATAATCCATATATAAAATTACTCATACATTTGCTAGTTTGCCACAACTAGACCTATAAATTCCTAACCCGATCCAGTATTCCAACCCAACCCAATTTTAAACTCGTTTTACTGAGAAAAAACCCAAACTCAATCCGACCCGACCCAAATGATCCGAATTTGATCCATTTTAATTTTTAATGATCCAAGCAATCCAAACCACTTAAACTAAATGACATAAAGAACTCGAAATTTGACTCAAACCTGACCCATTGACCTGAATTGACAGATCTAGCTACAACCCATGTTTGCAGTGCAAAGCCATACCACAAATTGCCACTATATGTTTGCAGTGCAAAGCCATACCACAAATTGCCACTATACCAACGCTACCCATGTCATAATGTTACATTAAATTGAGCAGGGTCACTATATTCATACATTTCAATGATGGGAAGGTGGTGATGGTAATGTTGGCGGAGAAAGACGTGGTGATCCTTTGTAATGTGAGCCCGTGCAACGAGGCGGAGGTGGAAGTGGAGGTGGATTTGGCTTGATATAATGAGGGGTGTGGCCGCGTAAAGGTGGTGGAGGCACTCTTGATGGCGGTCTTCTTCTAGCCTTTTGTGATGCACGACTTATAAGATCGGCCCTTATCATATCAAATCTAAAATTAGTCGGAGGTCGATATTGCAAACCTTGTCCTACGCCAATACGCACTTCAAACACGATAACATGTAACACTAACAAAAACATCAACATAGTAATGTGTGTTGCACATAATTTCATGATTATTCTATGGAATGAAATAATAAAAGAAATCCAAGTTTTGTATTTTGATACGAATGAAAGGTAGTAAGAAGATAGTAGCAAAGTTACACTGCATATACAAGTAGTACTAGTATTTTCATAATAGGTGCGCCGTGATGTTAGACTTTAAACAGTGGCAGCTCATTTCACACGGCTAGGAGTACTTACCTAACACTTTTTTTTGTTCTATTTTATTCGATCTACAGCTATCATCACAATTACTACTCTTCACGGGTCGAAACATCAATCAATACTCTCTTTGTCTCGAGATGAACATATTATGAAATACGGAGTAGATAGAGTACAAGTATACACAAGTGATTTAATCTTTTATCGCAAACTTTTATGTGCAGGTAGTCACACTGTGTGGCTGGTCACCGTGAAGTTACTCGATTAGTATTACAAGGGTTATATAGTTAGGATTATTACAGGATTTTTTATAATTAATAATATAAGTATTAATTCGTCAGTGTCGTAGGGGTTACCAGTGGCGGAACCAAGGGGGACTGGGTGTGGCCAACCGTACAGGTAACGCACTGACTATACATGTAATCCCTCTGGTTTTTTATAAGCTAGAGTTTGATTTATACATTTGTTGAGACACAAATTTGACCATTAATATCTTTAATTAGAGGTTAGTAAAATTTATAAAAAATTTAATTTATAAAAGTAGACATTCTGACAAATCCAACAACATATTATATGATCATATTTATATATTATATATTGGTAAAAAAAATTTAAGTCAATGATAACATATGAATAGTGAAAAATCTCAACTCTGACTAAAAAAGAGGGAGTACATATGTATTAGAACAAATCAATGGCAGCAAGCTTATTGGCAATTAGTTTGCCACGTCATATAAGTTTTATTAATAAGCTAGTTGTCATTTTAGCTACTTTGAGCTCCAATAGCTAGCTATTAGCTTACTATTTAAATAACGGTTTTTTTACAGCATACCCCTGATTTTTTTATTTATTCACCATATACCCATGAAAAATTTCAAATACACCATATACCCTTGAGTTGTTACAAAAATTCACTATATACCCCTAATGACAACAAGATGAGTGGAATTTGATTAATTATGCATCGACACCACCTTATATCTCTCCTTTCATTCCTAAAACCACTCCTCTCCTTTGTCCAATCCCTAAAAGCACTCTAAATCTTGAAAATCAAATCCGTATAATCGATTTTGAGGATGAGAAAAAGAAATTTGGGGTGGTTTTGGAGGTGAGAAAAAAAAATGTGGGTGATTCGGTGGTGGAGGAATGTATTTAGGGTAGTTTTGGGTCATAATTAACCCTAATGATTGACAACGTTAATAATCATTAGTATTCAAGGGTATATGATGTATTTTTGTGAAAACTCAAGGGTATATGATAAAATTTATAAATTTTATGGGTATATGGTGAATAAACAAAAAATTCAGGGATATATGGTGAAAAACCCGTTTAAATAAACCTCACTTCTTTAATTAATTTTTATTATATTTTATTTATTTATTCTGAGCTATTTTGGCAAGCTATTTTGTCAAGCAAAAAGTTAATTTACTTGACCAACCTAATTACATTTATTTTATAACTCCAATGGTCTATCCATTAGCTATAAATTATTTAAATTTACAAGCAAATACCTAACTACAACCATTTAAATTGTTCTACTGTTTTTATTTGGCACCTGCAATAATACATGTTATTCTAGGCTTTATTTTGCATAAGGTACACTTTCTGGGAACGATTGCTTAGAGGCGCTGGAGGCACTCTTATCGGCCACCATCTCCTCGCAAACGCCTCTGGATCATGTTTTTCTTCAATATTGGGTGACAATGTAGGAGTTAGCAAACCTCGTCCTGCTCCATCAACCTCAATCGTTGTACCATGTAACACCAACAAAACAGCCAACAATGTGATACGAATTGTAGCCAAATTCATGGTAGTTTGCTTTTGGAAATGAATCTAAACGTTATAAATTTCTTGTTTGATTTATAAATTAAATGTTGAACCAAATATTGCAGCATATACTATTTTATAACTTGTCGCAAAGCCTTTTTTCCGATTTCTATAATTTTCCAAAATGTCTAAAATTTAACATTATGTCACATTTATATGCTTAAGCCCTTAAAGTTACAGCTTATATTAAGTTTCGAAATGTCTAAAATTAAAACTAATGGACAAATGATAGTAATGGCTCATCGATCGAGTACCAAATTTTGTTCTGTTTGAAGGAAATTAGATTCCAATGCTTCAATGGTTTATTTTATTCTGACTTATTACTACAATAATTTCAATTATAAACTAATTATAAATGGTATTTTTTTTCAATTGGTTGTACCTTAACCTGCCTGAATCCAACTAATAATATCACTCAATAGATATTAATAAAAACTGAAAAAACGGGGAGCTAAATTTGAAAATCCAAAATTTTTATCTATCATCTGACTAGTTAATCGGGTCGGTTGGGTTGGGTTTATGTTGTGTAAAGGATTATTTCGGATCAGGTCACTTCGGGTAGGTCGAGAAATGCTCAACCTTAACCAAGTTTTGAGTTCGGATTAACCCAATAGATTTAGAATAATTTTTTATTTAATTTATTTTTGGCTAATTTTTGAAATTTTATGATTTTTCAAGATTACTTTTCTATTTTATCAATTTTTTTATTGAAATTCTCACCAATATTTTTTTAGCCATTACATGTCTAGTAAATAATTTAAATCATCACCAAAGCACACTAATTTCTAAAAAAAAATGATAATAAATTAAAAATTAAAAAAAAAACTTTTAAACATCACAAAATTAAAGAAAGAGGCCAAACCAATTCACGTATCATGATGGTGACGTAAGTTATGCATATGTAATTACTGTGGTCGATAGTTGGTGCAGGAGGTTGTTGGTGTGGACTTGAGCAATAGTTATATGAGATGGATATATAAATGAGATAGAGAAATGAATATCGAATGGAATAAATTATCAACTTCAACCAATAAACTAGATATTAATTTTCAAATAAATGTATTAAAAAAAATAAAAAATAAATAAAAAAAAAAAAACAGGTAGGAGGGTCATGTTCAGGTTCACATTGGATTCGAATCGTGAAATTACGGGTAAAACCGGGTTCATGATAAATTGGTTTACGGATTAAAAAAATTTGTTTAAGTCTTACAAAAACGAGTCGGGTTTGCGAGTTGGGTCGAAAATTGATCAGTCTAATCATCTTTCACTAATTTCGGGCAATCCTCTCCTCCAATCTGTGAAAAACTTCAACTCATGGGGATTTGAAGAATAATCCACCATATAACCCAAACTTTAAGTCAAACATAGGCTGTACTGTTTAGGCCAAAATCTAACTGCTAGATTCGACCAGGTTCTATAGGACAAGAGCTAGTTTAATAAGTAATCAAATGATAGTGTAGGTTTAATGAATGAGGGTGAATAACCTACGAAAGATGAACAAAGGGGAAAGGGAGGAAGAGACACAAGATGATGACGCATAAAACCCCAGGAATAAGGGTAAAAACTGCGGGTGACGTTGAGTCCACCAATCTACTAGTTTTATAATAAATTACAGGTACAATACAGGTTGTTTTGTGATCAAGAACGAACCTGTAATTTAGTGCTAATTATTAACTACTATAGAATATAATGCCTAGGGCTCATATCTTGTGTTTTTACATTGGCATTCCATCCTATTAATAATAGGGGAGTCTTTTGAAGTCTTGTAACAACTTTTTGATGATTCCTTGAAAGTAGGAGTTAGCTCCCAGGTTTAGCTCCGAGATTCATGCCATGTTCTCTTTGTGCTTATCCATTACCTTTTTGACTTGTTCTTTGCCTATGATTAGTTGGAGAATAGTGGGAGTGTCCACCATGAAAGTAGGAGAGGTAGTTTGGCCCTTTGATTTGGTCTTCAACAAATGTGGACTGATTTGTGGTGCAGATATAATTAACAATTCCAATTGACTTATTCCTGGTGGGAAATATCTCCTCCTTGATAGTAGGAAAGCTTATAACAACTTTGACTTTGTTCAAACTTGGATTCTCTTAGAATATTCCTTGGAAATATCTTTGTTTGATTTCGTTTAATACCTAGAACCAGGTAGCTGATCACGTAGCAATCTGTAACCTGCAATCTAGCAACCTGTGACCTACGATCTAGCAACCTACAGAAATCTGAACCTGTAGTGAAAATTTAGGCACAACAGTTTGCCCCCATATTGTCTTTTGGATGTACCTGTTGCCTCTATGAAGCAAACTTAATGATTTCGAAAAGATAGATAAACTTTGACATGAGTAACAGAAAGATAAAAATTTTCCCAAGATAATTCTTTGCATTCGAAAAGTTACAGCAGCTTCTTGATATTAAAACGTTGATATTAGCTTTTGAACTTGTGCTTTACTTTGCTCATGGGAGCAAAGGTTTTCATTCGTTAGTTTTTCTTTGGACTTTGAACATTCGATGCTAGATTCTTTGGAATAAAATTGACTTTGATTTGGCTTTCGTTGTTTTGCGATTGTCCTTTTTCTTTGAATATCTTTGGTATCTGGCGCATTGGCCCTTAGTACGTCATAGCTTTGGACGTCATTGAGATCTGGCGCATTGGCCCTTAGTGCATTCGTAGCTTCGGAAGTCATTGATATCTGGCGCTTTGGCCCTTGAATATTGTATCTAGGATTCAGGTTGTCCATTTGAATCTAGAAGGAAATAGGTTAGAGATGATCGTTGGTGTTGCTGCTAATGGCCCTCCAATGCTTAAATTAGTACTGATTTGACGAAAATATATAACCAAATTAAAGCAATTAACAAAAATATATAAATATATATATTTTTATTAGAAACTAACTTAGAAAAAAGATGTATGCAACCTGGGAATAACTCAGAAGTAGTAAACAGGTTAGAAATAATGCGTAGATAACCTGGAAATAACTTAGAAATAACTTAAAGAAAACTCAGAAGAAACCTGGAGACAACCTAAAAGGTTCTTACACTAGTAGAAAAAACCAAGTAGGCACCGGTTCAAACCCCCCATAACCCACCGGTTTTGAACCGCTGAATATGTGGGGGGTGGCAATACTCCAGTAAAAAGCCACCAGTTCAAAACCAGTGGCAAAAACAAGTATTGCCACCAGTTACCCGGTGGCAATGATGCTAACCGCTTTTTTTGTTTTTAAATATTTAACATAAATGGCACCGGTTAACCGGTGGTAATAACATGTATATAATTTTATTTTATTTTATTTTATTTTTGTCTTTTTCACTTTAAATATAATCGACCAAGCAATTAACTAAAAAAAAAAAATTTCAACTTCAAAATATAAATTGAACTATTTCAATCATTATAATCGATTAATTACAACATCTAATCAAAAAAAAAAATTACAATACAAATCAATATAATCGAACAATTACAACGGTATAAATAAAAAAAAATTAGAATATAAAAAAAAAATTACAACATCAAAATGAAAAAACCCCATACAACATCTTGATTCTTCGATTTATATTCCTGCTTCTTGAAATACACCTGCATCAATTAAAACAAAAAAAATTAATAAAACTGACGAACCCAGAAATCCTCAAAAAAAAAAAAAAAAAAAAAAAAAAAAAAAACCCAAAAAACCAGAAAACTGAAAAAAAAACCCAAAAAACGATTATTTTAACCGAAAATTAACCCAGAAATATCGAATTAAAATCCGAAAATCGATTTAAATCGATTAATGAAACCCAGAAAAATCGGATTAAAAGCCAAAAATCGATTTAAATCGATTAATTAAACCCATTAAATCCAATTAAAATCCAATTAAACCCAAAACTCCATTAATTAAACCCAGAAAAAAACCAAAAAACTCAAAATAAAAAAATAAAAAAAACCCCAAAAAACACATGCATGTACCCAGAAAAATCGATTAATTAAACCCAGAAAAATTAAACCCACCTCGATTAAAGTCGGTGTTGTATGTTGATGTCTTCGGTAGTGTTCTTGGTGGTCTTCATGGTGGTCTTGGTGGTGGTTTTTGGTGGTGTTCGTGGTGGTGGAAACGAAAAAGAAGGAGACGAGAATCGGAGAAGAATGAAAGAGAAAGAGAGAGAGAAGGAGATGAGATCGAAGGAGAAGAACAGGAGAGAGAAGGAGAAGAACAGGAGACGAGCTGAGAGTCTGAGACCAAAGAAGAGAGAGAAGGAGAGAGAAAGAGAAAGAGAAGGAGAGCGGCTGAGGAGAGAGTGAAGGTTAGGGCTTATTAGGGGTATATATGGGGCGATTTTTTTTTAAATAACAAAGTCACCGGTTTTGAACCGGTGGGATTAATATTTTACCCACCGGTTCTCTTTGAACCGGTGGCAATTCCCTTCCCTCGTTTTTTCCCACTTTTTTTCCCCATCGGTTTTTAAAAACCGGTGGCCTTAGGGCGGTGCCATTCTTCTTTTTTCACCTAGTGTTAGAAATGGCAAGCTTTTAGATGTGCTACATTCCAGCTTCCAGGTACTAGCTTACCTTCTGGCGTAGCTAACCTGTAGATTCTTTATTAACCTTGTATGGACCTTCCTAGGTTGCCCCCAGCTACCTGCGGGTACTCTAAAACGAAAATCAGATGGATTCATCTTCCTCTACACGAAATTCAGCCATTGCTTTGTTCCTAACTTCTTCAAAAGAAGCACAAGGATATCTGGTCAACTCATAATACAACCTAGACTGATAAATGAGACCTTGGCGGAATGCTTTTATGGAAGTTGATTGATCGCAGTTCTTGATGTTGACCATCTCTCTGTTGAACCTGCTCCAATATTATCTGGTTGTCTCATTCTGCTTCTGAACGACGCGATACAGGTCACTGCTCTGCCTCTCCAGCTTCCTGCTAGTTACAGACTGTTGATAGAACCTGTTCGCCAAGCTAGAGAAGCTGCTGATTGATCCCGGCTTCAGGTTAATTAGCCACTGGAGTGCGGGTCATAATAGAGTAGCGCCAAAGGACTTGCACATGGTGGGCTCAATAAGCTCCCACGGGATTAATAGCTCCCACATCCTCTACTTGTACTGACCCACATGATCTTGAGGGTCAGTGGTCTCATCGTACAGCTTAGGGAAAACTGAAAATGTTCAGTTTTTTGGGAATCTGAACTTGCGCAATCTCCTCCACGAAGGGAGACTTATTAAATCCATCGGGAGATTCATAGGCCACAGGCTTTGGCACACCTGGTAGCCGACTCAAGAGCTTCATCATTTTTCGGCTTTAGGCTTTGAGAACAGCTACTTTCTCAGCCATAGGGTTAGTCTCTTCACCTGACTCCTTCTCAGGCTTCTTGGGATTACTATCTTCTCCTTCAGATTCATCGGATGAGATTAGGGAGAATGGAGGAATATCCTCGGTTCTGACCCGTCTCTTCTTGCTGCTCTTGACATATTTGAGCTCCTTTCTCAGCTTTTCCAAGGTTGCTTGATGAGATAGGGAGTCAACCTGGAGCCTTAGGTTCTTCTCTTGAGTAGCTCTTAACTCTTCCCGCAACTGCTCAACAATTTCGGCCATGGTAAGATCTTGACTAGGAGTCTCAACCATGATGAATGACGAATCAAATGAAATGACTAGGATTATCTAACCGTGTCCCCACAAACGGCGCCAAACTATTTGGGTCAAAATCTAACTGCTAGATTTGACCAGGTTTTATAGGACAACAACTAGATTAATAAGTAAGCAAATGATAGTGTAGGGTCAATGAATAAGGGTGAATAACCTACGAAAGATGAACAAAGGGGAAAGGGAAGAAGAGACACAAGATGATGACGCAGAAAACCCCAGGAATAAGGGTAAAAACTGCGAGTGGCGTTGAGTCCACCAATCTACTAGTTTTATAATAAATTACAGGTACAATACAGGTTGTTTTGTGATCAAGAACGAACCTGTAATTTAGTGCTAATTATTAACTACTATAGAATATAATGCCTAGGGCTCATATCTTGTGTTTTTACATTGGCATTCCATCCTATTAATAATAGGGGAGTCTTTTGAAGTCTTGTAACAACTTCTTTGATGATTCCTTGAAAGTAGGAGTTAGCTCCCAGGTTTAGCTCCGAGATTCATGCCATGTTCTCTTTGTGCTTATCCATTACCTTTTTGACTTGTTCTTTGCCTATGATTAGTTGGAGAATAGTGGGAGTGTCCACCATGAAAGTAGGAGAGGTAGTTTGGCCCTTTGATTTGGTCTTCAACAAATGTGGACTGATTTGTGGTGCAGATACAATTAACAATTCCAATTGACTTATTCCTGGTGGGAAATATCTCCTCCTTGATAGTAGGAAAGCTTATAACAACTTTGACTTTGTTCAAACTTGGATTCTCTTAGAATATTCCTTGGAAATATCTTTGTTTGATTTCGTTTAATACCTAGAACCAGGTAGCTGATCACATAGCAATCTGTAACCTGCAATCTAGCAACCTGTGACCTGCGATCTAGTAACCTACAAAAATCTGAACCTGTAGTGAAAATTTAGGCACAACATGTACCAAAATGCATGCTCCTAAACTCGTTGTAAAGCAATTCAAGATACACTAAGTCTTGTGTTTTATCATTATTTGTTAATATAAGTAGGTACAGTTATTCGTGTGGGTAACCTTAATTTGCCCATAAGATCGAGTAACTTTAATTTATTATACGAGCTCCAACAATTAATTAAAAAATAACCTCATTTGGTCATTCAAGAACCTCTATTATTTTATTTTGACTAATAAAATAATAATTGCACTTTTATAGTTTAACTCTATTTTTCCATCGTGGGAACACCTAATCCGTCAAGGCCAGGTGATCCCATTTGTTCTAAAATTTGTTATATACACCCGGGTGTACCGTACACCCAATTAACTTAAGGTTAGTTTTTGTTTGATGATAAATGAAAAACAATTATTAAAATGAGAACAAATACTCATGAGTGTACGGTACATCCGCTTGTATATAACAACCTCTCCATTTTATTCATTAGGACTTTTTGTCATAAACTACCTTTTAAAAGAAATTTTTTGTGAGAAACTACCTAATAAAAAAAATGTTGTAAGAAACTACCTATTAAAATAAAAATGTTGTAAGAAACTACCTATTAAAGCAAATAATGTTGGAAAAAAGCTATTATTCCTCGAATTTTCGTCATTGACTAATTTCTCCAGCGTTGACCATGTTCGGCTGGTCACATGATAGGTGGCATTGTTGGTGGATCATGGAAAAATAAAGGTTTCAAAAGTTCACGTGATTGGCATGTATGTGGTCAACGCCGCGCGGAAAAATTAGTTAACGGTGAAAAGCCAGTGAAAGGGTAGTCTTTTACAACATTTTCATTTTAATAGGTAGTTTCTTACAACATTTTTTTTATTAGGTAGTTTCTGACAAAAAATGGCTTTTATTAGCTAGTTTTTGGCAAAAAGCCCAATTCATTAACATAGTCCCATTATTTGAAGAATGTTTTATGTGAAATGGCCACACCATATAAGAATTTATGTTCATGATAATATTTTTTTTGTTCAACATGAAGTGTTAAATATGTTTAATAATTAAAAATAAAAAATAAAAAACTAGTAGGGGAGCACTCGAGTGGGAATGGTATAAAAACATGATAGAATTGAATTTGTATGTGATTATCTATGGGCAGCATTTGAATGCTTTTACTCTTTTAGGTTCAATAACGCCTAGATCTACTGGATAAAACCTTGCGATACAATAATCTCTTATATTATCATCTATTGTTGATGCTTTGATGAACTGATTATCCTTGCTACAATAGAAGATTTGAACAAGTCGACCTCTCCCTCACATCCATTTTGTTATTACAAACTTTCATATGTAGCTGGTCAAACCGTGTGGCAACCATTATAGCTTTATGGGGGTTACTTACTCACACAGTCAAGGGTCGTTACGAAGTTGGTCAAGGGTTACTTTGTCGGTCGGTCAAGAATTACTCGATTAGGAGTTACCAAGTCGGTCAGGGGTAGACATACATGACAATCCTGACCCAGACCCAATGACTCAACCCAAATGACCCAATCCATGGCCCAACATTAACTCGAAAACAGTGACTTGAAATTGACCCGAAACTTGAAATCAACCCCGACCCGACCCATACCTGACCCGGAATGGAATTTGACCCAAAACCCGAGGTTAACCCGACCCAAAGTTGACCTGATACTTGTAGTAACTCGACTCGAAAATTAATTGATACCTGGAGTGACATGACCTAATTATAACTTGAATTAATTGACCTAAATAGACTCAAAATTCGAAGTGACTCGAACTTAAATTACCTTATGACAGAAATGACCCGAACCAATTTAAGCCAAATACTTGACCTGAGCATATATACCAAAACAGAAAAGAACCGCAATTGGTCAGATGTTGCTAAATTTGAATCTGATCCGTTTAATATTCGGATCGTGGACTCGGGTTCAAATCTGGATCCGATTAACCCGAGTCCGGGTCCGAATCCGAATCCGACTTCGACTCACATCTTAAGGGTCCGAATTCGATCCGTTTATTCGGGCTTCAGATTGATTCGATTAATTTCTATTTTTTTAAAGAATAATATGTGATATACTTATAAATCTTTGTATTGTCTCTAATAATATTTTTTTATACCATATTAGTGTGTTTATTTTTTTTTTTTTTTAAATCTTTGTTAATAATATTATATTAACAAGTAACAACTATATTTCCTCTAAAAGCAATAATAATTATTTCGTATAAAAAAATGAATCTACTAATAAAGCTTGACTCAAAGTATCAACCCGAAATGTTTTTTAAAAAAAAGTACGACCCGAAATGACCAGACCCGATCTTGACCTAACTCGAACTTGACCCGATATATGGACGTGAATTGACCTAACCCCAATCGACCCGACCCGAATTTGACCCAACCCAAAGGTGCCCCAAAGTGTTGACTTGAAACCCGAAACAACCCGACCTGAATATCTATTGACTCGAATTTGACCAGACCCGAAATGAGCCGTCGATCCATAGCCAACCCAAACAACCCATTTGCCAGGTGTAGTTAGGAAATACTTAATCGGTTAGGAGTTACTAAATCAGTCGGGGATTATTTGGTCAGTTAGGAGTTACTCGTCGATTAGGGGTTACTTGGTGCAGCTACACAAAAAAGTTACTAGTTGATTAGGGGTTAGTTGGTGCAACCGCACACAAAAGTTACTGTGTTTGTTATATGCAGTGAATTCACCATTAAAAAAATTAATGGATCAAAAATTGACTTGAGGGTGAAAGTACCAATTTTGCTAAAAAGAGCTTGAAGTCTCATATGCAATCTCTACTTTGTTTGATTTGAGAAGAGGTGTACAATAATATAAGTCAAAGCAACACACGTTTTAGTGTGTTTGAAAATTAAGTAAAAGATTTTTTGGACCTTACCAACTCTAACTATTTCTGTTTTTACTACCTTTGTTTCATATTATTTGCAACGATTAGATATTTTTCTTCTCTACTTTATATCAAATCGTTGCAAATAATATGAAACGGTGGTAGTATTTAACTTTCTCTTTTAATCTTTTGTCTATTTTGACATCAAATCGGATTTGAAGGGTCAAAATGACCCATAAGCATATTTTTAGCACTATAATCAAGAGTTTTATAAAATAAAATGTTTTTATTTTTTTTTTTTTAAATTTTTTTTTTTTTTTTTTGTCTTTTTCAGAGGATTACTTAAAATTTATTTGAACATTTTTTTTTTTAATTTGAACAATTATTACATACAATATCAACATGTTTCTTCAAAATATATATATTCACCTACATTTGTGTGATGGCTTCATTGTATTGTCATATTCACCTACATTTTTGTGATGACTTCAATTTATTGTCATAGTCACCTACATTTTTGTGATGAGAGATTAAAATACTAAACTGATCGTCCAAAGTTTATTAGGGGTTTATTTAGATAGCTAATATCTATTATATAATACCTTATCCCTCCAAAAGTCTAATTTTCAAATCTTATGCATTTTATTTATTTATTTATACTATTATCTCCAATTAAATAACTTTTATTTCTCCAATTTTATTTAATTTTATTTTTTATAACTTCCACATCTCCTATTGTTTTTCACGTTTTCTTTCTAAATATACACATGCTACGTATAAACCGTGCGATAGCACAAGTACAACTAACATTTATTGAATTTGAGCAATTATTTTCTTACTATTGCTCCCAACCTTGTGTTCTCCAATTAGACTTTAAATTTCTATTTAACTTATACTTCCTCTGTTTTTTTTTTTTATAGTTGCAACAGTTTGACTTTTACACTAGCTATTTATTTGTTTCAGTTTGACTAGTTTTGACAATTTATACTTAATTAAAAATATACTCATGTGGGTTTTTGTTAGATTCGTCTCGATTCATACAATTTTAATATCTAATAATTTTAATTTTAACATATTGGTAAATAAAGATAGGAAAAATAGCAAACAATAATAAAACATTTAGTACATTCTTTTTTAATAATACGATCTTTGGATTATACATTAATATTACAACCTTTGGGAGGTGTTCATTTTTAACAAGCAAAAAAAAACTTGTAACCTATTGAACATGTTACCCATGACACGTGTTGTCATGTAATTGGTCTAAATATTTTTTAATTTTTTTTTCTATAAAGTTATTTAATCTTTATCAAATTCTAATTAAGTTTTTAATAATCTTATTTTTAACAAAAAAAATATTTTTTTAAAAAAACCAACCATCGGTAGCCCCTGCCCTACCCCGTCCACTGGTCGACCATTAGCATCCCCCAACGCCATCCAGCTATTTAAAATTAATCACAAATTATATGACTAGTAAAAACTAAACACAAAATCATAAGATAATACTTTTTTTTTTTGTTTAAAAAAAATATAGATTTTGTATCCAAATTGAATACAAAATTACAATCTCATATATACTTTGGTAATTAAAGGATGAGTTTTGAATGAAAAAAGTTTAAGGTTGAATAAGGTATGAAAATGATTTTGGACGAAATCATATAAGAATTATTCAATTGATTTTTAAAATTACGATAAATACTAAGAAACTAATCAGTAGACAACATGTCATGACATTAATGATGTGTCATCTAAGTTTTTTCTGCAAAAACAAATAATAATAAAAAATTAAAAAAAAAAGTAAAAGATAAAGATAAAGCAACAAACATGATTAACAGTTCAAATTTAAAATATTACATTAGTCAAAGATTATCAGCCTACGCCATACACGACCCAGACAAACACCAGCACAATCAGGGCAGACCCCGACATAGTTTCTTCTCGGTTGTCTGACACAATGACATAGTTACGCTACTTTCTTAAACCACGATGGTTAGCCATATCATGATCCAGTCATAGTTAGGGTCGACCCCAACAGAGTGCGGGCAGGTCCTAATAGAGTTCAGGTATACCCCGACACAGTCTATTCTCGATCGTCTGATACGACATATTTTTTTGGACCATGACGGTTAGCCATATTACGGTCAAGGCAGACACTGGTACAGACATGCGTACTCTTAGCAGAGTTTGGGCATATGATGTTGTAACTCGAAATTGAATAGAAAATTTTTCTCCAATTATTTTGAATATAAATATTGTCAAAGGGACCTATATACTAAAATCTTAGTGAAGAAGAGATAACAAACATTGAATAACTGATTATCAAAAGATATATGAAAAATGGTCCTATAACTGTCAAAAGTTTTGTTACAAACTTATAAAAGATAATAAAATATTAATTTAACATTAAATAATTTAATGAGACTAATAATATGAAATTTTAAAAATAATATATCTATTGTAATGTATAAAGAGAAAGGGCATCTTGGATGATAAATTTCACTATCCCTAAATTGCCCTTCTCAATTTTCAAAATTACCTTACAAGCAAAATTAAATAGTAATTTAAAAAAAAAAAAATAACTACCTTACCACAACTGTTCCCACCCCTATAATAACTACAACTACATCTTGATTTTCTAATATTTAACTAATGAAGGTTTTAATAAACATGTGTATATAGTTTAATTAGTTTATTATATATATTTTTCTTTTTTATAAATCATTTAGTTTCTTATATTGCACACACGCAATTTATTACATTGTCAATATAATGTGTCAAATATGTATAATATGATATATATATATATATGCATTTTCACATTAAGTAATTTGTTAATCTATACATAATCTTCATGGAATTTTCCATGTAACGTATATAATTAATTTCTTTTTTATTAATATAATATCTATAATAGTATGTGTACGGGCGTTGCCCTGGATACCCATTTTAGAGGATGTAATAATAATAATAATAATAATAATAATAATAATAATAATAATAATATAAGTAATTTTTATTATTTAATATATTTTAAAAATACAAATATTAAATAAATTTTAAAAATAAAATAAAATTGACAGAACCAATAAAACAACTACATGTGTCATAGTAACATGTAAAAACAGGTTACCTACTGTAGGGAATATTTCAAGCATTATGATAACCCCAAACTTGAACCCCACTGTGATCATACACTAAAGTATGGTGGCGTTCCAAAGGGAAAGACAAAGAGCAAAAAGAGTCGCCAACAAGTTTTAGGAACTTGTAAACCCAAAAGACAATCCAAAGGACCTTCAACTACTCCATAAGGTCTTGAACCAAACAGGGTCCGGGGATGAGGGTACGAATCCAATCTACAAAAGAAAGAACCCGCCCTATAAAATAGGCCTCTACTTTGTTCTGCTCGTATTCATGTGCGCTTTTCGAATAACATACAAACATTATATTAAACCTACCCTGTTTATCTATGTTGGTTGAAATTAATGCACAAATAATACTATTATTGGCGATCACTTGAGTTAAAATCACATTAGCCTAAACAAAATTAATAATTATCTTATTAAGCGTGATTTCAAGTACAAATTCCCTTTAAACCTGCATAAAAGGTGTGATCAAGCAATAACAATATAAAATATAAATCAAGCAACATAATAAATCAATAACAATAATGATAATAGCATGATAAGGCATAATAAAGCTTAATGATAGCAAGATCCTAGGCATGATACTAACAAGATTAATAACAAACCCTAGCATGTCACTAAACAATAAAGATCAAAGCGTCAAACCTAACATGGTACTAACATGATATTAGAAAGGATAAAGGCACCCTAAACATGATTCTAGAAAGCATAAATAACATCCTAACATGATACTAGAAAGCATTAAAAGCATCCTAACATGATACTAGGAATTAACAATAATAAGCATGCAATCTACATTGTGAAAGAAATAGGAAGTAAGCTAATCTACTTACTTTGAAGCCTCGTACCTCTTTCTAATAACAAAATACACAAGTTAGTAAACTTCAATGAAAATAAATAAAGAACAACTAAAGAATCAAATTAAAATCAAATTAAATAAAGTTTTGACTAGTTTTGGACCAAACCCTCAGAAATTATCAACCTTGCACGTCTAGGGCGAAGGCAACTTCGAACTTGGCTAAGAGACTCTAAGTCTTGTGAATGCGGAATATTGTATTTTGTAAAAAGGTTGGTTTAGAAATAGAGAGAAAGAAAATAAGAATTAAGTAATTCTTGATGAGAGAATAGAGAGAATTGATTGGGAGAATAGATGAGAGTTGATGATTGTGAATATTGTTGAAAGAGAATTGTTTATAGATGAATGATGTTGGTAGATGATTTTGAAAACAGAGATTCGGACGCTATTTATAATGAAAATAATCCGGAAAATCATAGAATTTGATAAGAAATAAAATTCCACGCTATAGACACCAAATTGTGTCTCCCCAAAACCAAACCCAGTGATGAATGCCTTGCACGTTGTGTTATTATCGAATTAGGTGAAAGTGATTCGAAAGTCAAGTGTTGCGGTTTAGTTTTAATTAAATTCTTTTCTCTCTGTTTTTGAAAATGACCTTATTTAATTTAAAACGTCCATTTCAGTTTATTTTGGTCCATGATAAGGGTCCAATAATGGTGTAGATGGATGGGGCTCGAAGAGACCTTTCCAACGATATATTATAAGCCCGATTCCGATGAATATTGAGGAAGTTATGGCCAAAATACTAAACTGGGCCCAGTTATTTATTTTAATACGGCCCAATGATCTAGAGGAGGGCCCAATATTAATTATTATTCCTAAAATTATTAGGATTAATTATAGTTTTCTAGAAGTTTCTAGAAAGTTCCTTTTAATTCTAATATTGTTAGATTTAATAATTAATTATCTTTAAAAGATTTTTATTTGGAATAAAATATTGTTTTGTTATCTTAAAAATATGTATTTTATCTTCTGTACGGATTCCGTAGATCAAGTTGATTAAAGATCGGATTCCGCGTGAAGAAAAAACGCGCTAATACAGGCTGTCGCCAAACGACAAGTCTGTCGCCACGCGACAGACTCTGTCGCCGCACGACAGACCCTGTCGCCTCGCGACAGACATTGTCGCGTCGCGACAGAGTGGAGTTTTATTCCTTATCAAATTCTATGTTTTTCCGAACTATTTTTCTTATAAATAGGGTCCGAATTCCTGTTTTCACGATAATCATTCACAATCATCAATTCTTCCTTAATTCTCTCTATTCCCTCTCAATTCTTCCTTAATTCTTTTCTTTCTCTCCTTTTTTACAAACAATATTCCGCATTCATTAGACTTAGAGTCTCTTAGCCAAGTTCGAAGTTGCCTTCGCCCTAGACGTGCAAGGTTGATAATTTCTGAGGGTTTGGTCCAAATCTAGTCTAAACTTTATTTAAATTGATTTTAATTTAATTCTTTAATTATTCTTTATTATTTTCATTGAAGTTTACTAACTTGTGTATTTTGTTATTAGAAAGAGGTACGAGGCTTCAAAGTATGTAATCTTATTACTCTCTTTCAATGTAGAAAGCATGTTTAGATTTGTTTATTATTGCCTTATGATTCCTAGTATCATGTTAGGATGTTATTTTAATGCTTCCAAGTGTCATGTTTAGGGTGCCTTTATCCTTTCTAATATCATGTTAGTACCATGTTAGGTTTGAAGCTTTGATCTTTATTGTTTAGTGACATGCTAGGATTCGTTATTAACCTTGTTAGTATCATGCCTAGGGTCTTGCTATTTCTTTTAAGCTTTATTATGCCTTATCATGCTATTATGATTATAATCATCATTATTATTGTATATTGTTTATTATTATGTTGCTTGATATATTCTATTGTTATTGCTTGATCACACCTTTTATGCTTGTTAGAGGGAATTTGTACTTGAAATCACGCTTAATAAGATAATTATTAATTTGGTTTAGGCTAATGTGATTTTAACTCAAGTGATCGCCAATAATAGTTTATTTGTGCATTAATTTCAACCAACATAGATTAAACATGGTAGGTTTAATATAATGTTTGTATGTTATTCGAAAAGCGCACATGAATACGAGCAGAACAAAGTAGAGGCTTATTTTATAGGGCGGGTCCTTTCTTTTGTAGATTGGATTCGTACCTTCATCCCCGGACCCTGTTTGGTTCAAGACCTTATGGAGTAGTTGACGGTCCTTTGGATTGTCTTTTGGGTTTACAAGTTCCTAAAACTTGTTGGCGACTCTTTTTGCTCTTTTTCTTTCCCTTTGGAACGCCACCGTACTTTAGTGTATGATCACAGTGGGGTTCAAGTTTGGGGTTATCATAATGCTTGAAATATTCCCTACACACGTTGTCGCCAGGAATTAACTCTGTCGCGACGCGACAATGTCTGTCGCGAGGCGACAGGGTCTGTCGCGCGGCGCAGAGTCTGTCGCGTGGCGACAGCCTGTATTAGCGCGTTTTTCTTCACGCGGAATCCGATCTTTAATCAACTTGATCTACGGAATCCGTACAGAAGATAAAATACGTTTTTAAGATAACAAAACAATATTTTACTCCAAATAAAAATCTTTTAAAGATAATTAATTATTAAATCTAACAATATTAGAATTAAAAGGAACTTTCTAGAAACCTCTAGAAAACTATAATTAATCCTAATAATTTTAGGAATAATAATTAATATTGAGCCCTCCTCTAGATCATTGGGCCGTATTAAAAATAAATAACTGGGCCCAGTTTAGTATTTTGGCCATAACTTCCTCATTATTCATCGGAATTGGGCTTATAATATATCGTTGGAAAGGTCTTTTCAAGCCCCATCCATCTACACCATTATTGGACCCTTATCATGGACCAAAATAAACTGAAATGGACGTTTTCAAATAAATAAAGTCATTTTCAAAAACAGAGAGAAAAGAATTTAATTAAAACTAAACCGCAACACTTGGCTTTCAAATCACTTTCACCTAATTCGATAATAACACAACGTGCAAGGCATTCATCACTGGGTTTGGTTTTGGGGAGACACAAATGGGTGTCTACAGAAGCCCCCACTTTGACTGAGTTTGAAGAAACTTAGGTTTCGAAAAACGAAAGTCAAAGTATCGATAGGGACGGAGAATGATTCAAAATGTTCTGCAATTCCAAATCATTCTTATAACGCCGATACCTGCAAACTAATCATTAGTTAAACAGATAAAAGAGTTAAGAAACGCGTATCTTGCACCGTCGAGCACACGTCTCTGAGCGTAACCATTTTGTTGTTGCTTCTTTTGTTGTTTGTGACAACCTCCACTGTGCCTCGTGAACGCCATCGTTGAAGATAACCATATGTCGTCGCCTTCAATATTCTTGGTGACAATCCTTCACAGTATTTCGGGAACATCGTCGAAAATAACTGTATGTCGTCATCTTCTGGGTGTGGCAATACATCGCCACAGCAGTATGTCGCCGCTATAGACAATCTCTTCTTTACCTTGAGGGACCGCCGAAGGTGGCCTTGCTTCGCCATCCCCACCATTTGTGACACTACCTCGTCACGACCGTACTTCGCCGCTAAACAATTTCCCTTTATGTTGAGACATTGCCAAAGAATCATTCTACCTATTGAGCCTTAACATCATTATTTATCATCGCTTTTTTATATTTGTGCCGGTACTTTGGTGCTTTTACCTTTGTAAACCATTACTTTGGCGCATTTACTGAACCAACATTTCGGTGCCTTGAACCATTATTTCGGTGCCTTGAACCATTATTTCGGTGCCTTGAACCATTATTTCGGTGCCTTATTACGAGCCAATATGTAGGCGCTTTAAGCTAAAGTGAGACGATCTTTCATCAAGTCGATCACTCAGTGCATTTTGATCAAGCTGACTAAATCATGTCAATTGCTCAAAGGGGCTAACTGGCGTACCAAGGAACCCAAATTACTAAAACGAACCCACAAAACCATAAGGAAGAGCCCAGCACTCTGTCGCCGCTCCAGCACTGACCAGAAGTGCCTGTCGCTAGCTTTCGCATCTGTCGCCGCGCGACAGAGTCTGTCGCCTCGCGACAATTCTGTCGTTTGGCGACAGAATCGGGGTTTTAAACCCGTCTTCTTCTTCTTTCTCATTTCGCTGCTCTGCTTCAGAAATTTCGCGAAAAACTTCAAATCACTCGTTCTTGCTCATTTCTCAACCAAATTCGCTCAAACTTGTTGTAAATCGAAGCTTTTCTTATCTATTTTCCCGATCCATGTAAGTTTTTCTCAAACTCTACTCGGTTTTTGATGAATTACACGTTCTTATTCGCGAATTTTCGAAAAATTCGAAAATCATTTTGCTTAATTTGCTTTGCTCGTTGAATTTTATGCCTTGAATTTGTTTAATTATGCTTGTGTATTACCTTGGGAGTATTTTGAGACTTGTTTGACTCAATTTGGTGAAGAAATAAACAATTCACCATTGTAGGACCTCTTAAGGTCGTGAAGAACAATGTGGGTCGTTCTTTGCATTTTAACTGCTTTTACTTGTACAATTTGTCACAATATTCATCATATGTTTGCAAGAACTTGTTTTTTTTTGCTCAAAGAACACTTCCATGCTTGTTTGAGACTTTGCTCTGTTTTAGTACTACGTACTTTGTTTTTTTTTTTTTTGAACATAGTATCATGCGGCTTAGGCGAACTTTAGATACTGTAGAAATTTAAGTTTAATTACTTTTACATACTTTAGCATGGCTAGACGACGTGGTTTCGATTCTCGGTCGAGGGACACGCGTCGAGAGGACGAGCCCACCAGCGAGGGCGAGGACGTACCTTCTAATTCTGGGCTAGGTCTCATGCCTGATTGGGACGAGCGCACTCTATTTCACGCGCCGGTTCATCATCTGTCGGAGAGAATCCGACGAGGTCTAGCGAGTGGGAGGACACGTAGCCATGGCTCAGGTAATTCCACCATCATCTCCCTGTACGACAACTTCATCTGCCGCGATGAGGGGCTTCGTCGTCTCTGGGAGTCATGTGGGTTGACTTCTCTGCTGCAGGCCACTCGGGCCATGTTTTCATACGATGGGGGTAACCTCGTCGTTCGGGCTTTGGTGGAGTTCTTTTGGGACACCACTAACACTTTTCACTTTCCCTGGGGTGAGAAGACAGTCACTCCAGCTGATTTTAGTCTCATTACGGGGCTAGCGTTCCAGTCTACTCCTCTACCTTTCGATGCTGGCGTTACTGTTTACTCGCCGGAGGTTCTGGAGTTATTGGGGCCGATCGTTATTCGGGCCCAGGCTGAGGCTCAGTCGGGACAGCTGAGTTCCCGATGTATCCGTCGCGGCACGCTGGCTGCGGCTTTCGAGGATGATGCGACTACCCGAGAGCAGCGGGTGCGCATCTTTGTGCTGATTCTGCTATCAGGGACATTTTCCCCTGATCGAGGTAGTAGAGTACTTCTTTACTACCTGTCCGCCGTTCGCGACCTCCAGTTGGTCGGGACATATGACTGGGCCAGCATGGCCTATGCTGATTTTTTACTAGGCTTGCGGCGCTCTTGTCGTCACAAGGCCTTGTCTGGAGAGATAGCCCTTTCCAGTTTCTGGAGGGTTGTAGAGGTATATCTCCTTTCCTTTTGAGGTTTTAACTCTAAATTTAGAAGCACAATCTTTACTAATTTTCATTTTTTTCGTATAGATCTGGTTCTACGAGTACTTTCCTTCTCTTGCGCCTGCGAGGCCTTCTCCTCGCGTGCTCCCCATTGCTGCTAGCTGGGGAGGCCGCAGAGGTCCGCCGGAGGTGCTACGCCTTCGAGAGATGATCCTCACGGTGGGTTTTTCTTTAATTCTTACTTTCTCTTTTTTTTTATCACCTTTTAGCGTTAGTATCTTACTTAGTGATGTTTTAGGAGCCTAGCCCGGTATATCGACCTTGGGCTGCTATTCCTATCTCTGTGCTGGCGGCGCAGTATACGGCTGAGCGTCGTTACTTTCTGGGGACATATGGCGCGGTGGTCTACCTAGGGGAGAGGGTGGCCATCCAGCACTCCTCGGAAACTTTCGTTGTTCCCCCTCCTCCACCTCGGCATATGTTCCACGATGCCTTGCAGCGGGATCGTGCTGGTGGGCCTTCGCGAGGTACTCCCTGGAGGTCATACGTTCTCCTCGAGCAGAGCTATGAGGAGGACCTGCTACCGTTGCTAGCGCCGGCTCCTGTCCCTTCAGAGGAGGCAGCGGTATGCTTTTATTCGTTTAGTTTATCTTTCTTAGGTAGCCCCCAAGTATCTTTCTAACTTTTACTTTTAGCAGGTTGGTCCTAGGGAGTTCATCCCTCCGAGGATGTCTATACGCTACCAGGGTACGTATGGACCGATCGAGGAGCTTATTCCGCCGGCTCCAGAGGGAGAGCAGTTTGTGGAGCGGTCTATTCCTCGTCACCAGACTCGAGTAAGTAATTTTTTTTATATACCATCCTTATGTTGGCTTTATAATTGTTATTGACTTTGGCTATTTTGGCAGTTCTCTCGTGAGGTGGTGACGGCTATGGCCAGGTGCATTGACGCCTTTCGCAGCCAGCTTGTGAGGTTGCGGAACCGTGCTACCTGTCATAGCAACGACGCTGAGGAGGTATTACTTTTACTTTTACTGCTTTTGGCTTTATTTTCGTTGCATTTGCTAACTTTGATTTACTTTTGCAGGGGCAGCCTATTCCTTCTCCACGCACTCGATCGAGGCCCGAGCCTAGGAGGGAGACTACTAGGTCCGACTCGAGGCGTCGCCGGACTACTTCTGATGGTCAAGGTGGTCGTTCTGAGGCCGCCGCTGTAGAGGATTCGGCGTCATCACCTAAGGACATTCCGACCGGGCCGACCGTTCGAGGCGGGATGGGTGGTGGGACATACGAGTTTGGCTCGTCGTCGCAGCAGCCTTTGCAGCCCCAGCCTCTTTCCGTCGGGTTTCAGGGTGAGGTTAGATGGCCTGGTCCTGAGCTGCAGTTCGCGCCGCCTGGTGGTTCAGGGGACGATGATGGACATACTCCACGGAGTAGGACATTTTTCGATACATTTGGTGTTCCTCGCGACTTGCGACCTCCAGTGCCATAGTTGTACCTGTGTTTGTTTTATGTTTGACTTTTGTAGGACTTTGCCTATTGTATTTATATGACTCATGTACTAGACACTTGTATATATATATGCATTTTATTATTTATTGAACATTTTATTTAGTTTGTTACTTTATAATGAATGCATTGTGTATGTAAGTGTGTGAGAAAGTGTAATTTTTGCGCAAAACTTTTCCGTCATTTTTAATATTAATGGAGGGTACCGACTCTCTCCCCCAAAAAAAGAAAAAAGAAAATGAAGGCAAGTGTAAAATTAATTAAGCGTTACTATAATGATAATAATAATAATAATAATAGTAATAATAATAATAATAATAGGAGTAATAATAATAATAAAAATAAAAAATAATAAAAATCAAAATATTGAGGGTTTTAGAAGAGAAATAGAACAGTGAGTCAAGTCAAAGTCGAAATCAAATACGTAAAAACACGGTTTCCTACGCGCAATAGGTGACGCTGCTAAGGAATAAACTGGCGCCACGTAAACCATCCTGTCGCCACGCGACAATTTTGTCGCCTGGCGACAGACGCGCTTTCCTGTTTCCTACAGGAATTGAAGTCTGTCGTGCAGAAAAAGCTATAAATAGCCCCCGAATCATCCGTTTACTGCATAATTTAACCAGCTTATTAAATAGTTAATTAACTAGTAATCATGCCTTTAGTTAAAAGAACCTTTTGTGGGTACATGGATGAATGGTGTCGTCACTTAACTGCTAAAGATAAAAAAGCATTAGATCTTTCTCATATGGGGGGTATGTTTGGAGTCAAGGGGATGAGTCTTGATATTGACTTTATTTATTCTGCCATAGACTATTGGAATATTGATACTCATTGTTTTAGATTTTTTCATGATGAAATATGTCCTTTACCGGAAGAATTTGGGGCCATCATAGGTTATTATTCCACAGACCTTGCGGTAATGCCTAGAATCAATGAATATTACTATACAGATTTCGAACACTTTTTTGATTTGAGGGGAACGGCTTTGAAACACATAGTGCATGGTAACATAGTGAATTTGACATAATTTGCACATTATTTTTATGATAATCCCAATCCCGATTTCCGTGTCTATAAAAGAAGGGCTTTCCTTTATTGTTTATTTAACCAATTGCTCTTAGTGAGTGGTAAAGATAATGAAGGGCAATCGATAATTATATCTGTTATAGAACAAGTTGAATCTGGGAGAAATCCAATGCCATTAATTGTTGGAGAGATTATGCTGTGGTTAGATGCACTGAGAAAGGATTCAAGGGCACCTTTAAGAGGTTCTCCAATCTTATTACAGGTATAAAATAATGTTATTATTAATTTATCAAGAACTAAAGAATATTATTTTTTACACTGTAATACATATTTGCAGATATGGCTCATGGAGAGGCTGAAGCTTATTAATCCTCCTGATGATATTCACACATATGTTCCAAATTGCATAGTCCGCCGAAAGAAACGATTTTTGAAAATCGGTCGCCGTGAGTGGAGCAAGGTGTTCGCTGCCGGTGACTTTACCATAAACTGGATTGTTCCTTGGTGGAGGATTGAGGCGATGATTGGTTGTAGTAACCAAGCATATTGTCGTCTCCCGAGCTTGTCGAGACTAACCTTTTACTTTCCTTGTAGAGTCATGAGACAATATGGTCTCGTGCAAACCATCCCTACAGGAGATCTTCGCCGTCCTTATGAATTTCGTGGTAGGCCCTTATGGGAGGTGATTACCCATAAGGAACCACCTTGCTTGTCGAATAAAGTGAAGCAATGGCTTGATGGAAGGTTCCAAAAATCTCAAGTTACAATTGAAAAGACCAATGTGAAGGATCGTCTAGGTGACAAGAAGGTCCCTGCTAAAGAACGCCTAGGGGAAAGAATTGAATTCAAGACTCCTATTATGCCTAGAAAGAAGAGTGCCAAGAAGAATCAAGGAAAAAAAAGAAAAGTCGACTCTACTAAGAAGGAAGCTTGGGTAGAGAAGAAACATGGAGTCCTAGCGGAAGGAGAAACTATCTATACTAAAATGGAGTGTAGATCTTCTAACGGTTGTCTCCTAGCGAAGGTTATGGATCAAGAGGAAGAGAATGAAGACACAAATTGGAAAAGAATGAAGAAGGAGAAAAAAGATTAGAACATTGCTTTTCTTTTGATTTATTAGACAAAGTTAATTTGTTTTAGTTAATTTTTTCAGCTTTTATTTTATCAATAATGTACTTTCTTTATTAATCAATAAAATTTCAGCTTTTATTTTAATTAACTTTCAATTAGAGCAATGAAAACAATTACAACATTTATTTTTCGGAGAATTAATTCGAGTACGGAAGTCGAATAAATTTCCAGAACATGCGAAACTGGTCTAGACACTTGCAGAAGACTGGCGCTGCTATCCGATGCACTGTCGCTGACGATTTAGCTCTGTCGCCTGGCGACAAAATTTTCGTCTGGCGACAGAGACTATCGTCTGGCGCCAGTCTTGAAATTTTGCAGACATGCGTTTTTTACTTCGGGGATACAGAATTTGAAGGAATTAAATTGGCCACACCCTGTACGGGTTGCCTACGTATCCTTTATTTAAGGAATCATGCCGAACGTAGCTCTCTTGAGCGTTTCACTCAAGTACTTATGGGTAGTATTTCTTAAGTTGGTCAAGGTTTGTCATGTTTGAAAATTCATTGCCATCCATATCAGTTAATTTAGCCGCGCCTCCTGACAGGATTGTTTTGACAATATATGGTCCAGACCAATTAGGTCGGAATTTGCCTCTTGGATCTAAAACATTTTTTCTTAATGCTTTTAATACCAAGTCCCCAACCTTGATATTTCTAGTTTTGACCTTTCTGTTGAAATGTCTAGCCATGCGGGTTTGATAACATTGAGTATGATGTAGAGCTTCTAGTCGTTTTTCATCGAGTAGGATTAGCTCTTCATATCGTGCTCTAGTCCACTCAACTTCATCGAGTTTACTTTCTAACGCAATGCGTAAAGAAGGTATTTCTAACTCTACAGGTTGTACGGCATCCATTCCATATACTAAATTAAATGGCGTATTTCCTGTTGATGTTCGGATTGACGTGCGATAACCCCACAGTGCGAAGTGAAGTTTGTCAGGCCAATCGTTATAATTTTCAGTCATTTTCTCAATGATCGTTTTCAAATTCTTATTAGCGGCCTCAACTGCTCCATTTGCTTGAGGTCTATACGGGGAAGAATGGTGTTGTTGAATACCATACTTTTGTAGCAATTCTTCACATTCTGCTTGAAAGTGAGTTCCATTGTCACTTATCATTTCATGTGGGACTCCGTATCGACAAATTATGTTTCTTTCGATAAAGAGTGCTACATGCTTGGCGGTGAGTTTAGCATATGATTGTGCTTCCACCCACTTTGTGAAGTAATCTATTGCAACCAAGATGTATTCATGGCCTCCTGTTCCGGGAGGTGTAATCTTTCCAATTATGTCTATTCCCCATGTAGAGAAAGGCCATGGTGAAGTGTAGGTGTAGAGAAGAGATGGTCGGATATGTTACAAATTTGCGTAAATTTGACATTTTGGGCATCTTTTTACATATTGATGACAATCTTTATTCATGGTAGTCTAGTAATATCCTTCTCGCATTATCTTTTGGACTAGCATTTTGCCGTTAACATGTGTTCCGCATATACCCTCATGGATTACTCTCATAGCCCTTTGAGCATCTTTTTTGCCACATAATAGAGCTCGTCCCTTAGGTACCCTTTTTGTGTAGTTCATTTCCTATGAGTACAAACTGGGAAGCTAAGAGTCTTAATGCTCTTTTCGCTCTTTTGTCAGCATGAGGAGGATATTCTCCTTTGGTGACATAATTCAATATATCTACGAACCATGGTTCCTCCTCTGGTTCTTCTTCTTGAATTACTTCATCGTCTTCTATGGCCTGAATGTATGCTGGTTTATGCCTTTTTTCTATGGTTAAAGGCATTTGCTCAATTTCCTTAGGTATTCTAACCATTGAGGCTAGCCTTGCCAAGGCGTCGGCGAATTGGTTTTCCTCTCTAGGTAGGTAAGTGTATTCCACTTTTTCCAATTGATCGGTGAGAGTTTCCAAATATGTTTGGTAAGGAGCTAAACTTTCACTCCTAACCTTCCATCTTTTGGAGATTTGATTAATAATTAGGGATGAATCTCCAAATATCCGGAGTTTCTTTACACCTAGGGCTAAAGCGGTTTCGAGGCCTACCACGCACGCTTCATATTCAGCTGCGTTGTTGGTGACGTCGAAGTCTAATTTGATGGATATCGGGACATGTTCTTCCTTAGGTGATACTAATAAGACTCCTACGTCGCACCCCTTTTGGTTTGAGGCTCCATCGAAATATAGAGTCCATGTATCATCCTCTGTCATCATTAAATTTTCGTCCGGGAATTCATTCTCTTCTAAGGGTGTTGAATCTTCTATTGGGAAATCTGCTAGAAAATCCGAGACCACTGATCCTTTAATTGCTTTTTGAGGCATAAACCTTATGTCAAATTGGGCCAAATTCACTATCCATCTTGAGATTCGTCCATTAAGTGTAGATCTTTCGAATAGATATTTTAAGGGATCCATTCGTGAGACTATGTAAACGGCATGCACGAGCATGTAATGTCTCAATTTAGTTGTGGCCCACACCAACGCGAGGCACAGCTTTTCCAATGGTGTGTAGCGTGTTTCATACTCGAGTATTTTCTTACTTAAGTAGTAAATAGCATTTTCTTTGCTTTCTACCTCTTGTGCGAGCATAGCTCCCATTGTTTCCTTTGTGACGGTTAAGTATAGTCTTAAGGGTATTCCGGGGAGTGCTGGGGCTAATACGGGAGGATTCGCAAGATAGGCTTTGATCTTCTCAAAGGCTTTTTGACATTCATCGTCCCATATGATTGGTACATTTTTCTTAAGCTTTTTGAATATTGGTTCGCATACCGTGGTTAACTTGGATATGAACCTACTTATGTATTGCAACCGGCCAATAAATCCTCGAATTTGCTTTTCGGTTTTGGGCGGTGGCATGGACATGATTGCTTTAATTTTGGTGGGATCTATCTCTATTCCTCTAGAGCTTATGACATAACCCAAGAGTTTCCCTGAGGTGACTCCAAATGCACATTTAGAGGGGTTTAACCTCATGTTGTATTTTCTTAATCTTTCAAAGAATTTCTTTAAGGCTATTGAGTGTCCTTGGCGGTCTTTTGATTTTACAATCATGTCATCCACATAGACCTCCACTTCTTTATGCATCATATCATGGAGTAGGGCAGTTGCTGCTCGTTGGTAAGTAGCACCCGCGTTTTTTAACCCAAATGGCATTACCGTATAGCAATAAGTACCCCAAGGCGTTATGAATGTTGTTTTCTCCATATCTTCTTCAGCCATGAGGATTTGATTGTATCCTGCGTATCCATCCATAAATGAGAAAAGTGCATGGTTTGTTGTGTTATCTACCAAAATATCGATGTGTGGCAAAGGGAAGTCGTCCTTTGGACTTGCCTTATTTAAATCTCGATAGTCGACACACATTCGAACTCTACCATCTTTTTTTGGAACCGGGACAACATTGGCGACCCATTCGGGGTATTTGGATACCCGGATAAAACCTGCAGTTATTTGTTTTTGTACTTCTTCTTTTATTTTAAGGGCCACGTCGGGTTTCATTCGACGTAACTTTTGTTTTACAGGTTTCATTCCTAGAATTAATGGTATAGTGTGTTGAGCTATTTCTCTATTAATGCCTGGCATATCTTCGTATGACCAAGCAAATACATTGATAAATTCTTTAAGTAGATTAATTAAATCGGTTCTTTCTTCTTTGTTTAGCGTCAGTCCGATTTTAACTTCTCTTTTAATGGTTGAATCTTTTGAGATATCAACCGTTTCTGTATCTTCAATTATTGGTGTCTTATTTTCAAGTGTTTCCATTGCTTTAATTATTTCTTTGTCATTTTCATCATTAGTTAAGCAATGCTCGTCATCTTTAGATAAAGAAAAACAAGATGAATAAGGGGAAGAAGACATATTATTAAACTCAGAAGTCATTACATCAAATAAAGTGATGTCCGACGGGACTTGATTGCTAACTATCCTAGGAGTAGAAAAAGAAGGTGAGGGTGCTACAACTAAAGACTTAGAAGACTCGATGAGGGAAGACTCTAACTTAGACTCTGACTCAGACGACTCTTCGAATATTGGTCCTTGCCCTGTAGTTATTGAAATCTTCTTTCCATTTATAGTAACTATCTTCACTATCTTACGCCATCCACGCTTTTGATCTTCTATTGGAGTGATAAGTTCGGAGGGATCGAAATTTTCACTTTGGAGAACTGCTTGGATAAGTGAAGAATCATCTTCCGCATATCTTGATTCGTTCTTTTCCCTTCCAAAGAGGAGTCCCATGACATTAAAGTCGAAACAAGGGGGTGCCTTTTCCTTATATGTTGGGGCTGGGATCTCGTCTAGGAAACAACAATCCAAAAAGATTTCGAATCCAGGCTGCCTTATACCATTTACAACAAAAGGTTCAGGAAATTCGTGACAAGGGTAATCTTCCTTCTCTTATAAATTGCCCGTTTAAAGTGAGAGGATATTGATCCATAGGTATTTCCTTTTTTTGTATGCGGGCATTTCTTCGTGCTTTTGATTTTTCCTGGGCTCGTTTAAGGTCTTCGCGGGTTGGTTCAAAACCAAGTCCGAAAGTATCCAATTTATGGAGGCCAGGTAAGCCCATGTGTTTAGCTACTCCTTTCTTCTTTCCTAGAGTCATTCCAGGAAAGTGTCCTTGTTTTCTTAGGATAGCATTTGTTATCATGTTTGAGTGGAGGTCATAATGAAGAGGGGTCCTTTCATCTTCCTCTATTAAGGAGACCTCTTCGCTAAAGCCCCACAAATCTTCATCATTTTCGTCGTGTTCCACATTAATTAGTGGATTTTCTACTGTTTTAATCCTCATAGATGAAGCATCAATGGTTATTGGAATGCCTCCAACTATGGCCTTTACTTGTTGATGAAGAGATGAAGGGACGACCTTTAAATCATGAAGCCAAGGGCGTCCCAATAGCAAGTTAAAAGATGCTTTGATATCTACTACTTGAAATGTAGTAGCATGTTCAATTGCGCCTGTGGTTACATTCATAGTGATCGTCCCTAATGCTTGACGGCGTGAATTATCATAGGCTCTTACTCCTTGGGTTGACGGGGATAAATCCTCATCTCTTATTCCTAACATTCTTGCGGTTCTAAGTGGGCACACATTAATTGCTGAACCGTTATCCACAAGAGTCATAGGGACATTCATTCTTTTGCATATGACTGTGAGGTTTAGAGCTTTATTGTGTTTGTCACCTTCCGGTGGTAGATCTTTATCCGAAAAAGTGACCAAATTAATTGGACTTGGGAGATCGCTCGTGAGGAAGTTTCCAAGTCCCTCAGGAGTGGTGTCCGAATCTATGCCTACCTTAGCCAGTGCATCCATGACTGCGACTCTATGTTCTCGAGATGTGGCTAAAAGTTTCCATACATTCATTTCTACTTTAGTCTTTTTTAGCTGTTTGACAACATCGTTGTCTTCTATAATAGGCACGGGAATTTGCTGAATAGAAGATATGGGTTGTGTTGAAATGGGAGGTTGTATTCTCCCGGACCTAGTGAGGACATCTATGGGTGAGTCCTCCTCGTCCCAAATGTCACTTACTGGGTATATTGTTGATAAAGGAGTTTCTTCAATGTCCTTAAGGTAAACATCCTCATCATCACTGTCCCATACTCCATTAATCATGGCATCTTGTGGAAGTCGAACTAACTTTTTCTCATCAATCAAACGTTGAACCAAGTCCTTAAACTTGAAGCATTGCTCTATTGTATGTCCTCCTGATTGATGATATGCACAATAATATTTGTCTGTCCTTTTCAGTGATTCAAATGGTCTTGGTTCGAGAGGTTGAACTTTTCCATTCTCGAAGAGCATTTTGAACATGTTTGTGTATGATGTCCCAATTGGAGTATATTTCCTATTGTTCCTTTTGGGAGTGTCAATTACTTGGAGAGGAAATGGTTTCTTTTGCTTAAGAGGAGGTTTATTTTTAAGCAACTCATTTTTCTCTTTTATGGCCTCGAAGGTTTGTGAGATTAATTCTTTCAATTCCGAAAGTATAAATGTCAATGCCACTACTTCTTGCTTGGTTGCAGGTTCCTGGCCATGGAATTCGAGAGCATCTTCAAAGATTTCTTCTTCAATGGTTTCGATAGGTTCTATGAGACTAGATGGATCCTCTTGGTTTTCTTCGTCGGAAATAGCCAAAGAATCCGATAGTGGTGCAGTATTGATACTTGGTTTCTTACTTGCAGGAGGTAATGGGAGCTTGTTACTATCAATCAAATCTTGAATGGCTTCCTTTAATCTCCAACAATTCTCTGTAGGATGACCCCTACCTTGGTGATATTTGCAATGTTCATTTGGGTTCCAGCTAGCCGTTCTCCTTTCAACAAGTGGGTCCCCAAATGGTCCAATGGGAGTTATAAGACCTTTTGCATGTAAGCGATCAAATGCGGTGTCATAACTCATACCAATAGGAGTATAATTCTTCCTAAATGGTTTCTTTTGTCCTTGATTATTATTCATTGCCAATACTTCATTAAGAGGAAAAGTGCTAACATTATTTGAGTGGGTAGATTTGGATGAAGAAGGATTGTCGTTCTTCTTATTTTTCCAGCCACTACTTGAGTTGTTATTAGCAATTTTCTGTTTAGCAAGGTCATCTTCAATGTTAATTCCAATGTCATATACCGCTTTGAAAGTATTTAAGTTGCTTTGATATTTGAGATGCTTAGAATATTTTTCTTGGAGGTTTTTAATGAACATCCTGACAGATTCCTTTTCACTAGGCACTTCAACCATTTTTGCAGAGGTTTCCCTCCATTTATTAAAGAAGGAGGTGAAACCCTCGTTTTCTTTTTGTTTCAACATTTCTAATTCTCTATGATCGGTTTCAACTTGTATATTGCATTTATATCTTTCAATGAAAGCGCTCACAATAGATTCCCAACTAGAGGTCTTTTCTTTATCAAGTGAAAAGTACCACTGTTGACATACAGCTTCTAAGGATAATGAAAATACAGAATGAAATGCCTTTCTATCTATCCCCTTAATACCCATTACAGTTTCAAAAGCTCTTAAATGAAAATAGGGATTATCCATAGCCTTGAACTTAGGGATGTCATTGGGATTGAACTTTTGTGCAAGAAGGTCCTTATCCACCGAGACCCCTTGGGAGCTAATCTCTTGAAATCTAAAGTCGCTGGACAATTTGCCCAAGCTTTCCTGGATTAGGTCCATTTGTTTTTGTTTTTTAGGATTACTTATTTGCAGCGATAGGTTTTGCAACATCTCAGCCAAGTTGGCTACCTGTCCCTTGACTTCATTAAGTTCTTCTTGACTAGCCATTGCCTTCTTAGCTTTCCTTTTCCTACCGATTGGTTTATCGAAAAGTAAAACTTGAACAAAAGTGTTGTCTTTGATTAAACGCCCTTCCTTTCTTGACCACGCGCTGTAATTTAAACCATATTTGTTTTAATATTTGACTCTAATTGACTTGACTTTATGTTTAAAAGACTTAAGTGAAAAAGTGAAAAAATGGGGTATATATTTTAAGGGAATATAAAAATTGGAGGATTAATATCCGACTTACCCTCCTAAAAAAAATGACGGAAAACACGCATTCAAGACTCTCTAGACATGGTCATAATGTGACAAACATGTTATGTGTGTGCTTTATGTGTATGTGAGTGACATGCTTTGACTACTAGTGTATGACCATGGGACTTTAAGTGCCTAAACTCAATTAAAGACTTAAACATGGTTTGAACTATTAACAAACTGATTAATCCGATTAGTAGACTGTTAATTAGACTCGTCGTGATGACTCGAGCAAAAGAACTGGACTGTCGTTAAAACAACAGGACTGTCGCCACAGTTTAGAGCCTGTCGCCAGACGACAAAATTGTCGCCGGGCGACAGACACTAGACTGCAGCGCCACAGTCCAAATTCCTGCGCCATTGCTGGAACATTAATCAATTCGACTGTGGAACATTTCAAGCATTATGATAACCCCAAACTTGAACCCCACTGTGATCATACACTAAAGTATGGTGGCGTTCCAAAGGGAAAGACAAAGAGCAAAAAGAGTCGCCAACAAGTTTTAGGAACTTGTAAACCCAAAAGACAATCCAAAGGACCGTCAACTACTCCATAAGGTCTTGAACCAAACAGGGTCCGGGGATGAGGGTACGAATCCAATCTACAAAAGAAAGAACCCGCCCTATAAAATAGGCCTCTACTTTGTTCTGCTCGTATTCATGTGCGCTTTTCGAATAACATACAAACATTATATTAAACCTACCCTGTTTATCTATGTTGGTTGAAATTAATGCACAAATAATACTATTATTGGCGATCACTTGAGTTAAAATCACATTAGCCTAAACAAAATTAATAATTATCTTATTAAGCGTGATTTCAAGTACAAATTCCCTTTAAACCTGCATAAAAGGTGTGATCAAGCAATAACAATATAAAATATAAATCAAGCAACATAATAAATCAATAACAATAATGATAATAGCATGATAAGGCATAACAAAGCTTAATGATAGCAAGATCCTAGGCATGATACTAACAAGATTAATAACAAACCCTAGCATGTCACTAAACAATAAAGATCAAAGCGTCAAACCTAACATGGTACTAACATGATATTAGAAAGGATAAAGGCACCCTAAACATGATTCTAGAAAGCATAAATAACATCCTAACATGATACTAGAAAGCATTAAAAGCATCCTAACATGATACTAGGAATTAACAATAATAAGCATGCAATCTACATTGTGAAAGAAATAGGAAGTAAGCTAATCTACTTACTTTGAAGCCTCGTACCTCTTTCTAATAACAAAATACACAAGTTAGTAAACTTCAATGAAAATAAATAAAGAACAACTAAAGAATCAAATTAAAATCAAATTAAATAAAGTTTTGACTAGTTTTGGACCAAACCCTCAGAAATTATCAACCTTGCACGTCTAGGGCGAAGGCAACTTCGAACTTGGCTAAGAGACTCTAAGTCTTGTGAATGCGGAATATTGTATTTTGTAAAAAGGTTGGTTTAGAAATAGAGAGAAAGAAAATAAGAATTAAGTAATTCTTGATGAGAGAATAGAGAGAATTGATTGGGAGAATAGATGAGAGTTGATGATTGTGAATATTGTTGAAAGAGAATTGTTTATAGATGAATGATGTTGGTAGATGATTTTGAAAACAGAGATTCGGACACTATTTATAATGAAAATAATCCGGAAAATCATAGAATTTGATAAGGAATAAAATTCCACGCTGTCCCCAGGAATTAACTCTGTCGCGACGCGACAGGGTTTGTCGCGCGGCGACAGAGTCTGTCGCGCGGCGACAGACTTGTCGTTTGGCGACAGCCTGTATTAGCGCGTTTTTCTTCACGCGGAATCCGATCTTTAATCAACTTGATCTACGGAATCCGTACAGAAGATAAAATACGTTTTTAAGATAACAAAACAATATTTTACTCCAAATAAAAATCTTTTAAAGATAATTAATTATTAAATCTAACAATATTAGAATTAAAAGGAACTTTCTAGAAACCTCTAGAAAACTATAATTAATCCTAATAATTTTAGGAATAATAATTAATATTGAGCCCTCCTCTAGATCATTGGGCCGTATTAAAAATAAATAACTGGGCCCAGTTTAGTATTTTGGCCATAACTTCCTCATTATTCATCGGAATTGGGCTTATAATATATCGTTGGAAAGGTCTTTTCAAGCCCCATCCATCTACACCATTATTGGACCCTTATCATGGACCAAAATAAACTGAAATGGACGTTTTCAAATAAATAAAGTCATTTTCAAAAACACAGAGAAAAGAATTTAATTAAAACTAAACCGCAACACTTGGCTTTCAAATCACTTTCACCTAATTCGATAATAACACAACGTGCAAGGCATTCATCACTGGGTTTGGTTTTGGGGAGACACAAATGGGTGTCTACACCTACTAGTTTTATCTTGTTAAAAACAAACACCCTAAAAGTTGTAATGTTAATGCATAATTTAAAAGTTGTATTATTAAAAAAAGAACGAGCAAAGGTTGTATTATTATATATAATTTTCCTTATAGATATTAATAATTTAAAACATGCATTGACAACTGTGAAAAGAGAAGTGTTGCAACTATAAAAAAACCAGAGAAAGTATAAACTTAGTCTGTAGGCCCTCAACTTCACTCTTAAAATTAATTTAAGAAATATTTTCTCATTATAACTAAATTTACAAACAATGCATTCAAATAATCATCTACCTATTGATATAATAATTTAATTACTCTTAATCTATTTCAAACAGTTTTTGATTTGTATAGATAGGTGTACAATGCGCATAGTATATCTGAAAGAACATTATCCATATATAAATAAAAGAACATTACATATAAATAAAAGAATATTACCTATAAAAAAAAAGAACATAACTTATAAATAAAAGAACATTAAATATAAATTTATTTTCGAATTTATATATATAATAACTAGTACGTACCCAGCGCGTTGCCCGGGTTCCCTCCGCAATATATATCCTTATGTTTAAAATCCTCGCATTAATTGACTACTCATAAAATAATTATAAAGAAATTATATATTTTCTAGAAGGTATTGTCAGATACTAATTTATTCATGTGTAAATTTATCCACGTTTGAACATTTTTTTCTTTTAATGTTCATAATCGGATGAGTAATTTAATTTTATGGTTTCATTAACATTTAACAATTTGAGTACTCCTATACTTTATTCAAAACCCTTAGTTCGAAAGTAAATCTTCAGCTCCTAGACTTTTAGGAATATTTTTTGTTGAAAGACAATTGTGTATTTGAAATTTTGATTCTGGTGGCGATGAACGGTTGATTTATTGAATTTTAAAATAAATTGTTTACCAATGTGCCTAGTTTTAAAACACATCATTGATACAAATATTATTTTTTAAGAGGTGTATCCCTTTTATTTAGGATATTTTGATGTAGGATACCATTGTTTTTTGTAAGAGCGCGATACATATTATCCATATGAGAAAAATTTTATGTAGGTAATTCGAATTTTCTACTCATGGATTAATTATAATACTACCGCTCATAAATTGATTTATTTTGGAGTACTCTTTATTCTTTAACACGAATATTATGATATATTTAAAAATAATAAATTATTAAGATAATAATTATTGAAAGTTATAATTTATTTTTTTAATAGGGTCATAATTTAATTTGTACATGTAAAATATTGGTATTTTATCGAAAACAAAACTCTAAACCATAAATTTTATCCTAAAAATCTATCTTTTATTGAAAACAAAACTCTAAACTAACTTTTTTGTCTAGAAAGTTCAATCTAAATTTATCCAACATTTTTATCCTACGTGTCATATAAATAATTAATTGTTGCTTACGTGGCCCGACACTTGCAAAAAGTTGAAACACCATGTGTCGCTGTCTTATGACCTGACTAAAAGTTTAGCTTTATATATTAGTTACTAGTTTTGTGCCCGGACGATGCTCGAATTGTACTAAACTATTTAACTTGAATATTAAATACGATCGTATAACTTCTTTTGATATTGTAAAATAGTTAGACATACGATATCATATCGCTTACATTTATATTTTAGTGTAATTTTTTAGTTTTATTTGTAAATAGATATAATGTTATTATTAACTTGATATTTTTTTATTGCACTTAAATTATTTCTAATGCTCTGAAAGTATCTTTACCAAACTTTATTTTTACTGATTTTCTATTTTTTATTAAAATATATTATAAATGGATTTCATTTTAAAGAACTTTTTAAAATGAATTTTATGATGGAAATAGTACTGAGTTATAAGATAAATGGCTAGTTTTGTGTCCGGCCGATTCCCAAATGGTTGATAAAATTTTAAGATAATATTTTTACATGAATGTTGAATACGGTCAAATAATTCATTATGGTAATGTAGGATATTTAGACATACGATATCATATGGCTTATATTAGTGCACTTATTGTAGTTTTGTTTATAAATAGATATCTGTGTAATTATTGCTTGAAATTATTTTTACTGTTTAAAACTTATTTTTATTGATTCTCTGTTTTTTTTAATAAATAAAATAACAATTTATTTTGTATGCGATTAGCCACACCATTTGGTTGGACAAAGTAACTAACCCCTGTAAAACTTATCGAATAACCCATGTAATAATAATTGAGTAACCTCTAACACTGACTCAGTAACCCTTATCTATAACACTGATCAAATAACACATATAGCACTAACGAAGTAACTCTTGTAATAATTGGTGACACAGTCTGACTAGCTACGTATAAAAGTTTGTGATTGAATATTATTATAAATGGATCTTATTTTAAAGAATTTTTTAAAACGAATTTGATGATGAAAATAGAATTGAGTTATAGAATATTTATTAAAAGTTATGATTAAATTTGTATATATGAAATATCATAATTCTATCGATAATAAAACTCTATACAACAATTTTATCTTAAAAAATCTATCCAAAATTCGCTTACTTAGCATCATATGTGTCACAATAATACATATTTATCTCCTGCGTGGCGCGACATTTAGCGAAAAACTAAAACGCCAAGTATTGCTGTCTTGTCCCTGTAAAATTGACCGAGTAACCCCTGTAATAATAACTGAGTAACCTCTAATACTGATTGAGTAACCTTTATCTATAACACTGATGAAATAACCCCTATAGCACTAACGAAGTAACTCTTGTAATAGTTGGCGACACAGTTTGACCAACTACGTATAAAAGTTTGTGATTAATTATAAATGGATTTTATTTTAAAAAAAAAAATTTAAACGAATTTGATGATGGAAATAGAATTGAGTTATAATATATTTATTAAAAGTTATGATTAAATTTGTATATATGAAATATTAAAATTTTACTGATAATAAAATATTGTCAATTTTATCTTATAAATTTTTGCAAAATTCACTTACTTAACATCATATGTGTCACAATAATACATATTTATCTTGTATGTGGCACGACACTTGGCAAAAAACTAAAACGCCAAGTGTCGCTATCTTGTGGTCTGGCTGCGAGACCTGCTTTATATATTAGTGATATGATATGATGTGCATATAAAAAAATAGTAGTTATAATAACTTATTTAAATAAAAGAACATAACCTATAAATAAAAAAACATTAAATACATACATACATACATACATACATATATATATACATACATACATACATACATACATATATATATATATATATATATATATATATATATATATATATATATATATATATATATATATATATATATATATATATATATATATATTAAGAAGTAGGAACTAATCTAGGCCCTTAGATCATGTTAATCGGATGGCTCACATGCTTTCCGTGTCACTAATGGAATTTTTGTAATATTTTAACTATTAAGTAGTTTCCAGTTTCATTTCTCAAAAGTAAATGAAAATTTAGTAAAAGTAAATGAAATCAGTCTTAAAGTAAATGAAATTGCCTTAAAAGTTAAAAAAAAAATGGAAAATATTTTGAAAACAGCTGAATTACGAGAATGCCATTAATGAGAGTGGGTGCAATGTGAGTCATTACATGGAGTGCGATCAATGGCTGAGATTAGTTCCTAGTTCCTATTATTCACCTTGCTTCTCACATGTTAAATTGAATTTATATAATTATGGACATTTAAAAAATTCGTAGTTATAATAATTTATTATACATGCATTACAAACGAACATAGAGTAATTCATGTTTTCTGAAAAAGAATATTATATATAAATAAAAGAACATTAAATAAAAATCGTAGTTATAATAAATTATTAAACATTACAAACGAATATTGAATACATCATATTTTCTAAAAAAGAGCATTACATATAAAATAAAGAATATTACATATAAATAAAAGAACATTAAATAAAAATCATACTTATAATAATCTATTATACATTACAAACGAACATATAGTGTACAGTTACTTCCGGGTGTACATGGTATACCCCTCTACTACACTATTTTCAGATTTCAAATATACTATATTTTTGATAACAACTATATATGTGTTTCATCAGCTCCATTTCACATATTGTTACAAACAAAAGTCTAAAGCATCTTTAATGAATTAGCTCTAATTCAACAAATGAATTTCCAAAGACCAGAAGTACTTGAACAAGCTCACCATAATTAATTTCTCATTACTCGGTTAAATACAAACCTTTCTCTATCTCTCTCTCTCTCTCGTTTTTTTTTTTTTTTTTTTTTTTTTTTTTTTGAGGTGTGATTAAATACAAAACTAATAATTAGCGTTACGTTGGTGGTACATACTTGAGCAGGAAAATGTGACGGCTTGATGAATTGCGAGCTCAGCTAAAGAGGTGGCGGTGGAGAACCAGTGATCCAGTTATGCGGTGGATTACGAGATGGCGCTGGAGGTGACCGTGGTCGCTCCCTCTTGCTTACGGTGCTTAGTCCCTTTACGCTTAGAATTTCCGCCGGAAGTTGATTAATTTTATTGTTGGGCAACCGTCGTCCAGTGACAACTTCACACACTACACCATATAATAACATTAGTAGCATAAAATATGCTAGAGGAAATTTCATTGCTCTAATTGAATACTACTTAATAATTATTATATATAACTATATTATGGGTAGTATATAATAATTATATATAACTATATTATGTACGTAGTATATAATAATTGTCTGTGAAATGATCAAGAAGATGAAATATACCAAATAAAAATATTGTTTAATTAAGAGTAATTTCAATTAATCAATATTTATAGAGTTACATTGAGAGTCCTAATCATATTTGTTAACTTACCAGAAAAGTAAAGATATCATATGATAATTTTTATCAGAAAACGAGTAGAATATTCTATTATCAGACTTGTTGCTTGTATTCATGCCTCAATCGAACAGCGATCAAGTCAATTAATGACGATGGGTCATGGGTAGGTATGGCCGTATGGTGGCTCCACAACTTGAAGTTTTTAAATACACCTCTACTATGTCCATTATAGATTTTTCTTTTGAACAAAAAGTCTATTATAGTTATTTTTTCCTTCTTACTCAAGAAAAGTCCATTATAGATAAAATAAACATATTTGAATATACGTGCTGCTGATTAGATCAAAAAAAAAAAAAAAAAAAAATAAAATAATAATGTGTTACTGATTTACTGAACCCACTTTACTCGAAAGTGGGTCTTACTTTATTCATACTTGGTCCAATCTTTCTACTTTCTCCGTTTTTTTTTATTAAATGTATCACTTTTAAATTCAAACTCCTAAATACTTTTTGGAGAAGAATGATATAAAGAGAAAGAAAAAAGCGAACTCATGTGATTTGAGAGACATAGAGATAATTTATTAACCAAAAAAGAAAATGATGCATCTAAATTTAAATTTTTAAAAATAGAAAGTGATGCATCTAAATAAAGATAGAGGAAGTAATTAATTATTCTCTTCTTTCTATCTTCCTTTAAATATATTATTACCTCTATTTATTTTATTTGTAACGATTAATTACACATCTTTAACTCACGTTTTATTTTAAATTGTTGTAAACAATTTGAAACGGAAGTAGTAGTATATACTTCATACATTCTCTTTTAAGGGAGGTTTACTACGTCATTTTTCAAAGAAAAAACAAAAAAATGCACCATAATATGATGATGTGTCATGTTATGATTGAAAATTTTTTGATTTATTTTGAAAAGCCTAAATATACTATACTTGTATGTATAATTATAAATACATGTATTTATTTTAAAGAATACATAATTATAATATTTTAAATGTATTTTTTTTATCTTTTTAAAATCATTTTTGAAAATTAAATTATAATTAAAATTTAGCAAATGAAAATTTCATCATTTTCCTTCATTCTTGATCTTAATTAATCACCCCCAAAATCTTGTACAATATATTCTGAACTTCGCCAAAATTCCAAATAGATTATACAAGATTCCAACCAAAATTTCGTCCAAAGATGGGATTTATTGGGTTTCGAGTTTGATTTCATTATTCGTATATAAATTTCGTATTAAGGTTTGATTAATAATTTTGATATATGTAAAAATCAAGTTGTTTGATAGTTTTGGGGATGAAAATAGCCTTAGCAACGTGTATTATGATGATCTATCTAAAACACATCTTTCAATTTTTTTAATGATCAGTGGATAACGAGGGTTTGCTCTACGATTTAGAGTTCGATTTTTTTTCGCATCTATTTAATCCAGATTCGATATCTGCGGTTTTGAAATCTGTTTGTGGTTAGGTAATCACCTGTATTTAGTTAAATCATCACCTAAAAAATTTAGTTTTGAATTGTTGTTGGGGTGATGAGTAACAATGTTTTCCTATGTAACGACCAAACATAGTTTAAGTCATTCTTAATATACAAACAAGTTTGAGAAAACTTAATTACATTTATCAGATGAAACAGGAGTTGCGAACAAAAAAAAATGCGACCACTTCATCTTCTACAAACTTGATACTCCTTGTTCTTTGACAAAATTCACAATTTGAGTCCACATAAATCATATTTTCGATCCATTCAAAGCGGAATTCTTCCATTGTAAATACTTATAAATGAGATTATTGTTGAGATTTTTTATGAACAAAAACCTAAAATCAAAAACTGCAAAAAATGCAGAAAAACAATTTGTTTATGAACTTTTATCCCAATTTTAGTCAGGATTTGCGAATTTTTCAACAGCTAACATTGATTTTGGGGATGAGAGGTTAATCTATGACATGATTGATGAACATTGATGAACAATTTTTAATTTGTGATTTTTAATTATAATTATAGTTTCAAAATTAATTAATATTATAAAAATAGATTTTCATAATTTATAATTATGTATTTCTTTTTTAAAAAATACATGTATTAAAAAAGAATACATAAAATAATACAATTTTAATAATTATGGACATAAAAAAATATTTTAAAATAAAAAAAATACTAAATACAGGCCAACCAAATTTGCCGCATCAACAAATTGTGGTGCTTTTTTTTGTAAAGAATGACATTGTAGAATTTTCATAACCACTAACAGGGAGACTACTTCCCTAAAACCGCTGCATCTTTTGAAATTTACAATATTTGCACATTTTTATTTGATTAAAATAATAATATAAGCCTTTTGGTCAACTAAGTTAATTAAGCTAAGTAGGAAAAAATTGTCAAAACTAATTAAGCTAAGCAAATCTTAGCCAGGTAGCTCAAAATAATTAATTAAACCTTTTGATTAACTAAGAATTGAATAAGTCAGACTTTAGTTGTAGAATATTATCTTTAATTAGGTCGAATAACCGACTACCTATGAAACAAGTGATTTTTTTTTTTTTAATATTCCTTAATCTACAACAACCCCAACCTTCAAGCCACCCAATCACCACATCCCAACATTGTCCAACAAAGCACCTACTATTAGGGTCGTACAGAGTGTGGTTTAGACTGCAGTTTGCGGTTTAAAAATTGCGATGTGATTTCTGAAAATGACCAAACCGCGGTTTGCGGTTTTAAGCATTTTTTTGACCAAACCGCACTTTAATGGGGTAATGTGGTTTGCGGTTTTTATACTATACTTTATTTTAAAAAATATATATAAGAACTAAATTTATGAGCTAATCTTTCACTTTTACATAATCAAAGGTTAAAAAAGTTTAATACTTGAATAATAAATTAATATTTACAAAATAAAATAAAAGTTTTGTTTTAAAAAAAATAATTATAATTTTAAATAATATGGCTAAATCGCAAACCGCACCTCACCACACCAAATCGCATTTTGCGGTGTAGTTTGAAAAAAATACAAACTGCAATTTAGTAGTTTGGTGCAAACACCCCTACCTACTACATTCACCAACACAATCCACTGTCACCTCTCCACTATTGCAACCTGTACTGGAAACACCTTCGCCACCCAACCTCCGATCATACCCTACCTTAAGCCCCATCCCATCTAAGAATGACAAACAGATCAGATTTGGGTCGAATAGAGCTTCACCCGCATTCACCTGAATCCATCATCCGCTCCACCTGATCTACCTACCACCCGCATCTGATCCATCTTGAAACGAGTGAATTGGATGCTTAGCGGGTGATAATTATAATCCTAGCTACTCTAACTATCTAATACTTTATAAAAAAAATTAGCCTATCTAAAACTTGAATAGTAACTTTAATTAACTTTCACTTTCAAATCATAGCAATAATAAAATAATAATATATAATCATGAACTTACTTATTATGTAGTACAGTATATTGAGTGGGGGGGGGGAGACTTTTATATTTTTTAAAAATAAAATTAAATGATTTTTGAAACTTTCTTTTTCTGAAATATACATAGTACAGTATATAAAAAATTGAAAAAAAAAATTAAAAAAAAAAAAAAAAAAACCTTATCTATGTATATCCGGGTGGATAGCTGATCGGGTGATAAACGGATTACGGATTGGGTGACGGATTAAACGGAGCCCCATTCGAATCCGACCCGATCAGTCACCCGCCCTTCATCCATTTAACGCGGATTTTCGTCCATTTATTTATATCGGGTGGATCAGGTTTGCAGAAATCCATTTACCATTGCCATCCCTAATCTGAGCCACCTCGAGACCAACCTTAACACAATTGCACTAACCAACCTTATTTTTTTAGATAAGATAAAGCTGAGTACAAAGTTATATGAAATACGTGAAATTTTAATGGTGCACTCGGAAAGAACATTATGCATATTTTAAATAACATGGGCGAAAGAAAGAACATTATATACATTTATATAGAACAGGAGCATAATTTGTGCTTTGAATTTGAACTATATGTTCTTTACATTATACAATATATTATTTAATGTGTGTACATAAAAAAAATGTAAAATTCAACTACTTGAGTAACCATGAAAAAAAAAACATGTTCTTTAATGTATTATTATGTTCTTTTTATAAAGACTTTGGGCTTGTTCTGATATACTGAACTGAGCTGAAATGGATTGAAGCTGAACTGAACTGAATATTTTACGAGAGAAGGAAATTATGAACTGAAGTGAACTTATTGGAGATTAACTGAACTGAAAATAAGCTGAAAAGAACAGACCTTTATGTACTTTGTAATGTCATTATCAAACACAAACTTGTTCTTTTGTCAATATATGTATGTTCTTTTTTAAACACTTTGTTTCATATTTTTCTGCAACTTTTGTCAAAAAATGGATGCTACATATTATTTGCAACTAATGTTTTTTTTTTTTTTTTTTTTTTGTCATTTCTCTTTATCTCTCTCATCATCACATACATACATGATAGAGAATATCCATAGAATATTCTCATCTTAGGTTTAGGATATATTTTGTATAAGATTATCTTTGATATCTGTACATATCTTATAGTAATACATTCCTATTTTCTCTCTCTATCTTACACTCACAAACAAATGTTGCCTAAAAATCTGTACACCCTTCAAAGTTGCAATAAATGTGAAACGGAGGTAGTATGTTCTTTTTTAAACGCTATTATGTTCGTTTTTAAATACTAATATGTCCTTTTCATCTTTTCTTTTAGTTTTATCAGGGCACCCTGGGCCCAAGTGCACCGATTAAACACTCGTAATATGTAAAGTAAAATTTTTTTTCTTGAAGCGGCCGTCAGAAATGGAAAGCATAAACATAAGTCGAAATGGAGGGAGTATAACCTCTCACAAAACCCTTTCAATTCATCGAATATAATTATGGATTATAGGATTTACACAACAACAACAGCGAGTACAAAGTAGAATACTGGACTTGCTCAAAGTTTCAAACAAAAAAAGTTCAAAAACAAGAGGAAGAAAAAAAAAAGTACTCGTATTACTCTTCAACCAAGCCAATAAGATTAATGAAGGCCTTAGCCTCAATAATACGGTGGCGGTGGTGGTGTTGAAGTCCTTGGAGGATGAAACGGCGGAGAATGTTGATGCGAAGCCGGTGGCTGGCAATGACGAGCTAGTGGTGGTGGTGGTGATGGTGGTGGCGGAGCAGGTGGAGGCGGGCTCTTAAAGTGCACCGGAACATTCGGTTTAGGAGGCGACGGTGTCGGGCGTGGTCTTCTAGCGGCCTGTTGTAAAGAAACTTCCGCTCTATGAATGTTAACTTCACTAGTTGCTGCAACACCAATATTAGTCAAGTGTTCTTGAGTTGCAAATAGTCCATTTAACACTAGAATAGCAAGCAAGGACAAAATATTGAGACCCATTTGTAGTAGTTTTTGATTGGTTTGGAATCTAACTTTCAACTTTAATCATGCTTTTGTATGAAAGTTTGTGTATGATTGTTTAATTATAGGATAGGAATTATAGCATTTGCCAGCTAATAAAGAATTGGATTGGATTATGTAGTAATTAAAATATTGCAGTCAAATATGCAACAGATTACAACTATTTAAGGTGCATTTATTATGATTTCTAATGGGAAACAAGAGGCGGTGGATGTTTGTTTTTTATTTCGTGGATGCTTGTTGATTAGGCAATTTCACTATATTGTCTATATATGCATAATGTAATTAAAGTTTTTGCTAAATGAAATGATAACAAATAAACGAAGTAACAAGGTGCCAACTCGTAGCCAAAAAAATACTCCGTAGTAGCAGTAATAGTAATAATAATAATAATAATAATAATAATAATAATAATTACTAATTTATTAATTATTTTATTATAATTTTAATAAAAATTATCATTTGATGTTTAAAAAATAAGCATCGGCACTTATTAAATGATACTTTACATACTAACATTTGATTATCTATAAAACAGACTACGCTCAACCTACAACTTGACACATGTCACTCCATGGGTAAAAATTTTCCCGTTTATTTTTCTTACCTTAAATTAAAAATATCAACTGAATCTAATTATGATATTGTAAATCACTGTAAATATGTATATATATTCATATAATTAAAAATATATTCTTATACTAATAAGATTAATTAGTAAAACAAAATATATTAACACAGTATATATTGATTGCACTAAATATATTACAATTTAAATTATTGATTGCACAAAATCTTTTATAAATTAAATCATGATATAATATTCCTATAATAGTGATATAATATTCCTATAATAGGGACTAAAAGTGCACAAATGAAAGTTTTTTATAATGTTTTACAAAATTGCATCATATTACGTCAATATAAATTGTAAATATACTTTGTAATATACTTGGTATTATATAAATTGTCAAAATATTGATTTCAACTTTCAAGTCAAATTTTTGCCAAAAAAATGTAACTTATATTGTTTTACAATTGTCAAATTTCACGCAAAATTATAAATAAGAATCTACATATACTTAAAATAATATCCTAAATAAGTTTGATTAAAAGACGGACACTGTAGACACTCAAATGTGTCTTCCCAAAACCAAACCCAGCGATGAATACCTTTTGCGTCGAATGATTATCGAACGAGGAGAAAGTGTGAAAGGTCAAGTGTTGCGGTTGGTTTTTATTAAATTCTTTCTTTCTGTTTTCGAAAACAACTCTATTTTATGAAAACAGCCAATCCAGTTTAGTTTGGTCCACGACAAGAGTCCAATAATAGTGTAGTTGGATGGGGCTTGCAAAGAGCTTTCCAACGATATATTATAAGCCTGATTCCGATGAATAATGAGGAATTTATGGCCAAAATACTAAACTGGGCCCGGTTTGGTCTTTACATGCGGCCCGATGATCCAGGGGAGGGCCCAATGTTAATTATTATTCCTAAAGTTATTAGAATTGATTATAGTCTTCTAGAATTCTCTAGAAAGTTCTCTTTAATCCTAATAAGATTAGAATTAATAATTATATTTTTTGATAAGTTTTATTTGGAATAAAATATTATTTTATGAAAAATACGATTTCGATTTTCATACAGACTTTACAAATCGATTTTGATTCATATGTGGACTCCGTGTTTGAAAGCGCGTAGAAATTCAGACCCTGTCGCCACGCGACAAGCCTTGTCGCCACGCCCCAGACCCTGTTGCCTGGCAACAATGTCGGTTTTGCAGCGACAGAGTGGAGTTTTATTCCTTATCAAATTCTACTTATTTCTGGACTGTTTTCTTATAAATAGGGTCCTGAACCTCCGTTTTTAAGGATCAATTATCAACAATCATCTCTCTCTCTAAAAAGCTAGAAGCTTTCTCTCTCTCTCTCTTTTTCTAACCTTCCCTTTTACAAAATTCCGCATTCACGAGATCTAGAAACACCTAGCCAAGTTCGAAGTTGCCTTCGCCCTAGATGTGAAAGGTTATAATTTCTGAGGGTTTGGTCCCAAATCTCTATTTCAATTATTTAATTTAATCGTTTGATTTATTATTTTCCTTGAAGTTACTGAAGCGTGTATTTTGTTATTAGAAAGAGATACGTGGCATCAAAGTATGTAATCTTATCGCTCTATTCTTGTGGAAAGCATGTTTAAATTTGTTTAATTCCTAGTATCATGTTAGGATGTCTTTATTGCTTTCCAGTATCATGTTTAGGGTGCTTCCTATGCTTTCTAATATCATATCAATAGCATGTTAGTATCATGTTAGGGGTAAAGCTTTGACCTTTAATGCTTAGTGACATGCTAGGGTTTGTTATTAATCTTGTTAGTATCATGCCTAGGATCTTGCTATTATTATGCTTTAGCGTTGATATAATTATGATAATTATTATTATTTTTATAATTATTGTGTTGCTTGATATTATATTATTGTTGTTGCTTGATCACGCCCTTTTATGCATGTTTAAAGGAAATTTGTACTTGTAATCAAGCTTAATAAGATAATTAATAATCTTGTTTAGGCTAATATGATTATAATTCAAGTGATCACCAATAATAGTTTTATTTGTGCATTAAGTTCAACCAACATAGATAAACAGGTTTAGGGTTAATCTGTTGATTGCATGTTAGTCAGAAAGCGCACATGAATACGAGAAGAATAAAGTAGAGGCCTATTTAGGGCAGGTTCAATCTCTTTAAGGTTGGATTTGTACCTTCATCCCCGAACCCTATTTGGTTCAAGACCTTTTGGAGTTGATGGTCTCATGGATCATTAAGGGGTGTAACCTTCACCCTGTGAACGGTTTACAAGTTCCTAAAACTTGTTGGCGACTCTTTTGCTCTAGCTTCCTTCCCTTTGGACGCCACCATGCTTAAGTGTATGATCACAGTGGGGTTCAAGCTTGGGGTTAATGGCTTGAAATATTCCCTACAGTTTTTGGCGACTCCACTGGGGAGGATTTCTATTTTAATTCCTGAAATTTATTTCGGCAATGATTTAGAATGAGTGGATGAGACTCGAAAAGTTCTAAGTATTTCATATGCGTAATTTTGATTAGAATTATTGTCATATGCATAAAAAAGGTCCTCATTGGATAGACCATCCGAAATGAGTCAAAAACATAGGATTTTTACACGTAGGAAACTTGAGAAATATCTTTCACAACTAGAATTGAAATAATACTGCAAAATCTAGAAAATTCTAAGAACGTAGATACATGCTGAGGCATGTAGGAACTAGCGTCTAGAAAACAAGGCTTGTCGCCTGTAAAGTGCTTCTGTCACCTGGCGACAGTTCTGTCGCTTGGCGACAGGGGTACTTTTGCGGCGACAGTCCCTGTAGTCTGGCGCCAAGTTCTTCCAATACCGAACCAGAACTCTGCCTTCTTATTTTAACCATTTCTAGCACTGTTGGCTCGATTCTACTTCCTGATTGAGTTTTTCTCACTTTTCTGAAACCCATATGTGTTCTACATATGGACATAACCCTCTGGGGGTTCACGTTCCATCTACCCAATCGAACGCTCCTGGAAACGACGGGTACATCTGAGTTTGTGAATCCACCAAACCGTGGAAGCAAGTTTTTAACTTGCGGGGTCCCATCCAATCGCGCCAACCCTTCCAAAGGTAAGGCTTCCGCGCGGTGCATCCAGATTCATAACCATGGACCCTCTTTGACTAACCCATATCCTGAACTTTAGAGAACTAGAGCCATGGTTAGGTTGCAAACTCATTGCATCATATTGTGACTATTTGAACTATTTGTGCATTCTTTGCTTGTGCATACCCTATATGTGCTAACCGTTTGTTTGACTTGTGCTTAAGTCTAAATAAACTAACCAAAGACTAAAGGACTTTTCTTAATTAATTAGTTAATTAATTTGGCTAATAAATATGTCTAAAATCGAGTTATAGTTCCTTTGAGTCAACCCGGATTTTTATTCCCGTATACTGCACAAGAGTCAACTTATTTTGGTCATAGCCGGAGTTCTAGAAAGAACTACGAGTCATAAAACCTATGGATCTGTAGCCCCGAGTTTTATCTTTAATTTGGCGTTGGTTTCGTCCCAATCAGAGTCACAGATCAAAAGTTATGACTAAAATACTACAGCCTGTCCAGTTTAGTGCACATATGTGAGGTCTTAACTTAGTCCTTGCTTGAGTCTAGTCACATAGTCTAGCCACATGGTCATGACACGAGTCTTAACATGTCACCTACACTCACTAGTGTTAGCACTCACTTTATATAGTCACCATGACCATGTCTTAGGTTCATGCATGAGTCGGTTTTTTCCGTCATTTGAGTTGGGGGCACATTCTATTCCTAATTTTTTTCATATCTCTCCATCTACATCATCTTTCCATTCTCTACATGCTTTCCCCATATCACAATATTCATTCTTCCTACCTTCTTCCATCCATTGCATGTTGAATAGAATTGAGTCAAATAATTAACCATGCATATCCCTTAATTTCCCTTTCCACAGTACTTAGTCAAAGAGAGAAGAGCACTTAACCAAGACAACACTTTTGATAAAGCATCACTTTTTTATAAAACAAAAGGGTTGTAGTAATGGCCGGCGAAAAGGAAATTTTCTTAAGTAATATTAGTGAAAGCTCATCAAGCCTGGAAGAGGATGTTCAGGATTTATGAAATACTGTTGTCACGCTTATGGGTGCAATAGAAGGATTAAGAGATTGGATAATGGTTATCGAACAACGTTCTCATTATCAGCACCATAGAGGCCATGATCACACTACCGAAAGACGTCTCATCCTCAAAGATCGCGTCCAAGACCTCATTGATTCGAGTCTCCTTCATGTTCCTCCGCGCGACAAGAAGGCCAGGATTAGTAACGATAACAATAGTGGCTATAAAGGAAAGAAGAACGACTATCCTTTCTTCTTTCGAAAACGCCTACTCTAGCAACAGTGTAGGTACTTTCGACATTAATGAAATCTTAGCTATGGATAATCAAAGATTTAGAAAGAAACTAAGAATGGATTTCACCCCTATTGGAATTAGCTACGATGATGCTTTCGATCGACTCCATGCAAAGAAACTCATTACTCCTATTGGACCCATTCAAGATCCCCCACTTGAGAAGAGATTGCCTAGTTGGAACCCAAATGTACGCTCTAAGTACCATCAAGGTAGGGGTCATACTACTGAGAGCTGTTGGAAGCTAAAGGAAGCAATCCAATATTTGATCGACAATAACAAGCTTCCTATACCTCCAGTCGGCAAGAAGACCGAGTGATGATAAGGCACAAGATAAGAGGCGAGCTTCAACGACAAGATTTCGTGACCTCTTTTTCTATTTCTTTTTTATTCCTTTCCCCAATAAGTCTAGCAATAGGCACCTTCTTCCTTAGATTTTTTTTTATTATTTTGTAAGTTTCTTTTCTCCCTTTAATAAAATGAGCATTTGTTTCCTTTCATGTGATTATCACATTGCATTGCATTAAAAAAAAATAAATAAAAAATAACCGTCAAACTAAGCATAAGGTATACCAATGATTTGAGGCACCCCTTGTAGCCACATCATATCACCTTTCACCCTTTAAAAAATAATCCTTTTTTGATAAACCACTTTGAGCCTCGTCTAACGATATACCTTTCATTTTTCAACCCATATATACCTAACCTTGGGATGGGATGGTGTGCAACTTATGCAAATTCAAAAGCTTGAGTGACTTCAAAAGATTAAAATAGAAAAATAGAAACAATAAAAGTGTACAAAAGGACAAGTGTTCCAATGTCTTTGACATGAATATGTCTTTGATATGAACACGTCTCAGATTGCGTTTCTTATCGAGTGCTCGGTACCGTGCCTGAGAAACATGAATGCCAAGTGAGTGATAGACCGCATGATCGGAATTGCCCACACTCATAAAAATAAAAAGAATGCAAAAGCAAAAAAAAAAAAAAAGACAAAAAGAGTTAAAACACTCAAGCATAAAAATACAAAGATTCAAAAGCAAGGTTTCACACCTTGGGGGCTTATCTAGGGTCTTGAGCCTTTATCCCTTTCTTCTATAACCTTTAGCCTAACCACGTTACAACCCTTAAAAGACCTTTTTGAGGTATACACACATGTGCGAGGTTCGGCTAGAGCTACGTTTGGCCTGATTCCTAACGGATACGTAGGCAACCTCACATCGAGGTGCGGCCGTAATAAACATGCATTCGTATTCACATTCACACTCACACCATGATCATATCAAAGGATCTCCAACGCTCATCCCTAACCATTTAGAGCTAGACTTGGGGGGCTTGATCCTTACATTATTAGCCTACCCAGCCTAAGAGTCACCACCATTTAACTCTTTTCAATATATTTTTCCACACACTTAGCTCTTGCGGCCCAACTTTAGTGTCACTTTCACACACTACACAGATACATGACCAAATAATCCTACCTTTAGGAACCCTTTGTCATGAAATCTTAACACAACGCTGAAGCATACCTTGTCATGTCAAAATCAAGATCAATCATCATTGCATCACAAAGTATGAAATACTTAGCCTCCGTGCCTAAGCTACCTAAATACTTTCATTATTAAGTTAACTAGGATAGTCTAAGATGTTACAATCCTTGTACTGTGGGAGACAACATTAACGGATTAAGCTCATTCAACATGCACCTTCAAAAACTTCACTTCGATTCTTTTTTTGTGTCTTGCTTTTTCGGGAGAAAGTCGGTACCCTCCACAAAAAATGACGGAAATTTTTTTCTTTTTTGCATTTTTTTAGTCGCACAATCACATTATAATGCACACACGAGTCATGTACGTTGAGTCATGTCACCTCGAATTGAGTCTAACACATGTGTCAAAACACATTAAGTCACATAAGAGTCACACACGTGTCAAAACACATTGAGTCAACCTCAAGTCAGTCAATCACCTTAGGTCAACCCTAAGAAAAACACCAGCAAAGTCTTTTGGCAATCTTTTAATTTTTACAAGATACAACCATTTAGCAAAGCTCCTGTTCGCAGCCAATCGAATGATCTCAACAAACATTCAAGTATCAAAGCTCTATTGTTCAGAGACGCGTGGACATTTATTTCAAAGCTCTTTGTTCAGAGACGCATGGACATATCATCAAAGCTCTTTTGCTCAGAGATGCGTGGGCATATCATTTCAAGCTCCTTTGTTCAGAGACGCGTGGGCATCCTATTAAAGCTCTTTGTTCAGAGACGCGTGGACATTTCTTTTCAAGATCTTTTGCTCATGGACGAGTGAACATTCCTAAAAAAGAAGCTCTTTGGTTCAAAAAACGAGTGAACATCAACGACGACAAAACCTGTCGCCTGGCGACAAGCAGAAATAGCGGCGACAATGCCTATCGCTTGGCGACAAGAAGAAATAGCGGCGACAAGCAGTTCCGGCTAACGCTGGAGCGGCGCCAGAGTACAGGGCTCCATAAAATGGTTATGTGAACCTCGTGCAGCAATTTCGGGTTCCTTGGTACGCCAGTTAGCCCCTCTAAGAAACTTGACATGATTTAATAATCGGCTCGATTACAATCGCAATAGGTGATCGACCTGATAAAAGATCGTCTCACTTAGCTTAAAGCGCCTAAACATTGGCTCAAAGGCACCGACATAATGGTTCACAAGCAGTAGAAGCGCTGACGTACTGGCATAGTGGAAGCAAAGTTCAAGCGAACTTTAAAGGATCAACAGGCATTGGTCTTCGGTGACATTCTTCGGAGTATTGTCACAAAAAATGAAGATGGCTACAAGCAGAGTTATCTTCGATCGTGTTCCCTAGGATGTGGAAAATGGTCACCAAAAACTGAAGATGGCTACAAGCAAAGTTGTCTTCGATCGTGTTCCCTAGGATATGGAAGATGGTCACCAAAAACTAAAGATGGCTACAGGCAGAGTTGTCTTCGATCGTGTTCCCTAGGATGTGGAAGATGGTCACAAAAAAATTGAAGATGGCTACAAGCAGAGTTATCTTCGATCGTGTTCCCTAGGATGAGGAAGATGGTCACAAAAAACTGAAGATGGCTACAAGCAGAGTTATCTTCGATCGTGTTCCCTAGGATGTGGAAGATGGTCACAAGCGGCGGAGAATGACTACAAGCAGAGTCATCTTCAATGAAATAGGAGGCAGCTACAAGCAGATCGGTCTTCAAAGAATGCAACAAAAATCAGTTACTCCCAGAGACGTGTACTTGACGGTACAAGATACGCGTTTCTTAACTCTCTTATCTGTTTAACTAACGCTAGTTTGCAGGTATCGGCGTTACAAGAATGATTTAGGATCGCATAACGTTCTGAATCATTCTCCGTCCCTATCGCTACTTTGACTTTCATTTTCGAAACTTGCGTTTCTCCAAACTCAGTCAAAGTGGGGGCTTTTGTAGACACCCAAATGTGTCTCCCCAAAACCAAACCCAGTGATTAATACCTTTTGCGTCGAATGATTATCGAACGAGGTGAAAGTGTGAAAGGTCAAGTGTTGCGGTTGGTTTTTATTAAATTCTTTCTTTCTGTTTTCGGAAACAACTTTATTTTATGAAAATAGCCAATCCTGTTTATTTTGGTCCACGACAAGAGTCCAATAATAGTGTAGTTGGATGGGGCTTGCAAAGAGCTTTCCAACAATATATTATAAGCCCAATTCCGATGAATAATGAGGAATTTATGGCCAAAATACTAAACTGGGCCTAGTTTGGTCATAACATGCGGCCCGATGATCTAGGGGAAGGCCCAATGTTAATTATTATTCCTAAAGTTATTAGAATTGATTATAGTCTTCTAGAATTCTCTAGAAGGTTCTCTTTAATCCTAATAGGATTAGAATTAATAATTATATTTTTTGATAAGTTTTATTTGGAATTAAATATTATTTTATGAAAAATACGATTTCGATTTTCATACAGACTTTACAAATCGATTTTGATTCATATGTGGACTCCGTGTTTGAAAGCACGTAGAAATCCAGACCCTGTCGCCTGGCGACAGGGTCGATTTTGCAGAGACAGAGTGGAGTTTTATTCCTTATCAAATTCTACTTATTTCCGGACTTTTTTCTTATAAATAGGGTCCTGAACCTCCGTTTTTAAGGATCAATTATCAACAATCATCTCTCTCTCTAAAAAGCTAGAAGCTTTCTCTCTCTCTTTTTCTAACCTTCCCTCTTACAAAATTCCGCATTCACGAGATCTAGAAACACCTAGCCAAGTTCGAAGTTGCCTTCGCCCTAGACGTGAAAGGTTATAATTTCTGAGGGTTTGGTCCCAAATCTCTATTTCAATTATTTAATTTAATCGTTTGATTTATTATTTTCCTTGAAGTTACTAACGCGTGTATTTTGTTATTAGAAAGAGATACGATGCATCAAAGTATGTAATCTTATTGCTCTATTCTTGTGGAAAGCATGTTTAAATTTGTTTAATTCCTAGTATCATGTTAGGATGTCTTTATTGCTTTCTAGTATCATGTTTAGGGTGCTTCCTATGCTTTCTAATATCATATCAATAGCATGTTAGTATCATGTTAGGGGTAAAGCTTTGACCTTTAATGCTTAGTGACATGCTAGGGATTGTTATTAATCTTGTTAGTATCATGCCTAGGATCTTGCTATTATTATGCTTTAGCGTTGATATAATTATGATAATTATTATTATTTTTATAATTACTGTGTTGCTTGATATTATATTATTGTTGTTGCTTGATCACGCCCTTTTATGCATGTTTAAAGGGAATTTGTACTCGTAATCAAGCTTAATAAGATAATTAATAATCTTGTTTAGGATAATATGATTATAATTCAAGTGATCACCAATAATAGTTTTATTTGTGCATTAAGTTCAACCAACATAGGTAAACAAGTTTAGGGTTAATCTGTTGATTGCATGTTAGTCATAAAGCGCACATGAATACGAGAAGAATAAAGTAGAGGCCTATTTAGGGTATGTTCAATCTCTTTTAGGTTGGATTTGTACCTTCATCCCCGAACCCTATTTGGTTCAAGACCTTTTGGAGTTGACGGTCTCATGGATCGTTAAGGGGTGTAAACTTCACCTTGTGAACGGTTTACAAGTTTTTGGCGACTCTTTTGCTCTAGCTTCCTTCCCTTTGGACGCCACCATGCTTAAGTGTATGATCACAGTGGGGTTCAAGCTTGGGGTTAATGGCTTGAAATATTCCCTACAGACACAGACATGTCAATCGGGTCAGGTCATTCCAGACCACAGGTCATTTCAGGTCAGGTCACTTCATTTCACGAGACGAGACGAGAAATGTTCAACTCTAACCCAAAGTTTTGGGTAACCCAATGGTTTAGAACAATTTTGTTATTTAATTTATTTTTTGTTAATATTTAGAAATTTATGATTTTCAAGCTTACTTTGCTATAAAATTTTTTTCAATTTTTTAATCGAATATTCTCACTAATATTATATTTAGTCATTACGTGCCTACTACTTAATTAAATCGTCACAAAATGCATCAATTTCTAACTAATAAAAAAATAATAAAAAAATACTTTTAACCATTACAAAATTATAGGAAGAGGCCATGCTAGGCCAACATGGCATGACGATAATGTGGGTTATGTGAATGCAATTGGTGTGGATCGATAGTTAGTGAAGGAGGTTGTTGTTATGGATCTGTGTAAGAGTTATATGAGATGGATAATGAGATAAGGAAATGAATGTCCGATGTGTTTTGGGTGTTTTGTCCCTCGGAAGAGTTACAGCTCGAAGATTGGTCCGAGGCACTGTGTACCTACAAAACACGGAGACTCCGATTGGTAGGAGCTCCGCCTCCGACGGTCAAGTTAGTACTAGTTGAAGAAAAGGTGTGGGAAAGGTAAAAGTGAGATCTTCTCGGATTCCAAGATCAGGTGTTTTCTCTGATGTGAGAGAATGTAAGGTTGTTCTAATAAATGTATTTGCCCCATAAATGGGGAAATCTCCCTATTTATAGGGTCATTGGGAAAAGTGCCCTTTCTTAGGTCATTCTGACCTAAGTTTAGTGGGCTACGCCGTAATACAACTTTCTCAGGATTTGGGCCAAAAAGGCAGCCTTTCTCCCATCTATTTGGAAGGACAAGTGTCCTCAGGCGATTGATCCATTTGGACCTCTCATAGGTTGACACTTGTCAGCTCTGATAGGGCCACGTGTTACCCAAAACATTTGCCCCTCACAGATGTGACGCGGCGTGCCCCGGGGCATGTGTGACATTTGTCACGCATGCATTGGGATATCAGTTTTACTGTTCACCTATGTAGGAAAATTACGAGGTTGCCCCTGGATTTACCATCTATAAGTATAATCTTTTGCCCCTTATTTATTCGCATATTTACGAAAAAACTTTGAGAGAATCTGAGAGAATCTTTGACTTTTCATAAAAGAACTTTCCGTCTGCCGCTTGCTTTTAATCCGTCTGACACAACCGGCTCAAGCAACTTTCAAAAATACCTTCACAAGGTAACCGTCTGCTTTTTCTCTCAATTTATATTTTGCTTTTCCTTCTGTGTTTGTTTTTCCTTTTTATAAATGGTTTCACAAATACACACGACACGACCTAGGATAGTTGTCAGCCGGCCACCTGGGACTGCTGAATCTAGGACTAGGGGTGCCGCCTGCCCCAATTTGCACTCATCCCCAAATTCGACCGTTTGTGCAGGACACTATGGCCAGAACTAACAGGACAGCCAAGAGGTCTAGTGATGAAGAGGACGAGAGTCCTATTAAGGTGCCTAGGAACGAAATCTCCTACTATCCGTCTGGCATACCAAGCACGCCGAATGACTCTATTTTGGATGAGTCAGAGAATGAATCTGATGAGGGGTCATCCGGCTCCGAACAGGGGTCATCCCAAACGGATGCTACCTCATGAGGCTCTAAGGGCGAAGAGAGGCCGCCTGAGGTTAACGAGGAGGAATTTGAGGGAGAAGTCGCCTCTACCGAGAGAGGCCAGGGGGAGTCTTCTTCCTCTCTTCAAGAGTTGTACACCCCATACTTTACCCATATCTCCGCTGCAACTCAAAGACTCATGCGGAAAGACTTAGAGAGCATCCGGGACACCTATGTGATGGGCGCCGACTATAGATAAATGTCCCAACTCTTGACAACACAGTCGTCTGGCTGTCTGACCAGAGCTATGGGACTCTAGCTTTGGCTGTTATGCGGCCGCAATACAGGCGGGCCTTCGGTTTCCCTTGGATCTAGCCGTCGAAAGGATCCTTGATGGGTACCGTCTAGGGGTATGGCAACTAGCCCCCAACTCTTGGTTAACATTTTAGGCTATGTGGCTGCCTGTAGGATGCAGGGAGTAGAACCTTGCTTTGAGGCATTCGCCTCTATGCATTACTTGAGTAAAGCTCCCAAGTCAGCCGGACCCGACTGGTATACTTTGACTTGTAACAAAGGTTACATGATGATGCTGGGGAAAGAGTCTAAGTGGAAAGATTGGAGAAATAAATTTTCCATCATCTCCTCCCCAGACACCACCCGGAATAAGAAATTCAACTCTTGGAACCATAATCCCTATCTCCTTAGCCAAAAAGCAATTCTCCCGCCTGTATCTGACGAAGGCTGGGATTTTGACGTTTAGGTTGTTTAAGGTTGACGTCAAAACTGTACAAGGGGGGTTTGAGAGGGAGATTGTCCCAAATAGTTATATCCCTAGGTTTGAATGGCTTGGGGATCCTTTTTTCTTGGCTGCTTGTGGCCTAAGCACAGAAAAAGGAAGAGGTGGGCAGCCGGATGAGTGTTTTGTAGAGAATTTTAAAATTTCTTGTTTATTTTGCTAACCGCCCAGTCGGTCTTTTTGCAGAAGAAGCTATGTCTCAACTTGACGCAAACAAGAAGCCCGGAAACTCAGCCGCCGCCTACCGTCAAATGATCCGATAAAAAGCCAGATCTTCAAAAAAGATCAGCTGGAGCATGTAAGCTCTTATGCATTCGTCAATTTGCCTTGGACTTATTAATTACACACTTTTTGCTAAGTGTTGCATTTTACAGGAAGGATCCGTTAAGCCACCAATTATGCCGGCTATGGACCAGAGGCCCCCCAAGCGACCTTCTTCTGGAGAGGGGCAGACGCCCCAAAAGCAAAGGAAAAAAATTGCTTACAAACCTTCTGCGAGCAAATCAGAATCTCACCCCTTAACCGGCGGTAAGTCGCCGGCGGCTATGGCTACACTAAAGCAAGCGGAAGCATCCAAGTCCTCAAAGGACAGGCCTCCTACTGGTGATGTCGACTCTCCAGGCGGTCTTTCCTACAGGCGGAAAGATAAGAGTGTTTAGGATCTGGTTGTGATTCCAGATACCACTGCCTTTGACCCTTTACCTTACCCTTGCAGGGTTATGACTTATAGCCAGTCGGCAACCAGTTGTGAAGTCAGCTGGTCTATTGGCCGGATCTATGCCAACCTCTCACCAAATGTTGCATGTGCAGATGCTCCTCAGACGCCGGATGTGCGGCAAATAGCAAAGGACATGCTCAACGCCATCTCTGCTGAATAGCGTGACTCCATTAAAGGAGTCGACTCCCTCAACTTCGACGTCATTCTGGCAAATCTTGCCGAGGTAACTTTCTTTTTAAGTTAGATTATTTTTCAAGTTTTGACTTAGCCGATTGCATATTAACCGCCTCTTCTGTTGAGAGTGAATGGTCTCAAAAAACCATTCAACGACAAGCAGAAAGAGGTAAGGGCTACCAACCAAAGGGCCGCTTCCAATCTTGACAAAGCGATGTATGATGTAAATGAGACTGAGTTACTGACTCAGAATATCCTGTATTCACAGGCGGCTTCAAATTTGCAAGTCAAGAAAGATTTGGAGGCAGCCCAGAAGAGGGTGACTGAGATGAAGGCGGAGTTGAAGACGACCAGGACTGAGCTTGGAAAGCTACAAGATGTTGGCAGGGACACAGACAGTCTCAAACACCAAAATGAGAACTTGAAGAAGAAGCTTGCCAACCAAGAAAAGCAACTCATGTCCAAGTGGGCTGCCCGGGCTGAAAAGGAGAAGCGGCTGCTCATAGAGGAGAATGAGGCCGACTGCGTCGCTCGGATGAAGATGGCATGGAAGTCTCTCTTCCCCAAAGACGATTACTCCATCTGGGAGTACCGTTATGAGCAGGCCACAGATGCACTGGATGGGCAGGCGGACATGGAGGCTGAGGATGACAGGGTGGAGGTCTAGGATGAGGACGAGGACGATGAGCAAAATGAACAACATCCGACTAATGAAGAAGATGTGGCGAATGAAATTAAGATGAGTCCTCTCCCAAGGCTGATTAATTTTAAGTCTTTCTGCGGCCGGATGGCCATTTCAAATACATTTCCGGCCTACGTGCCGAGTATATTTGTTTTTACCGACGGAGGAGTCAGGTTTATCCAACAATTTCTCTATTTCTCCCGGTGGTATTCCGGGTAACAATTTGAATTTTTTATTATTGCTGGCCAAGGGGTCAGCTTTTTCATTTATAAATCATCCGTCCATTAGGTCGGTTTCCTTTAAAGATTATGTTTAGAAGTTATGCTTTTTCAATGATGGAATCTTATTTGATACAGGCGGTATACCGAGTGTTTTTGCCCCTGGACGGCTGTATGCTGGGGTTCAAGAGTGGGTTGATTGACATGGAAATTTTTGATACTTAAAGATTATGACTAATTTCCAAGTCAATCAATCACTATGGTGATTGCCCCAAATCAAGCGTACAGCCGGCCACTGAGCATTCGGCGATTTAGGTAGACGGTATTGGACCTTTTTAAGGTGGTCGAATGACTATTATGCTCGATTCTTAGCCCTTGAATTCTCGCCATTTCGCTCAAAAGGAGCAGGCGGACTAAAATGTTTCATCTGCTTTCGCCCGCCTGCTTTGCCTTGTCTCAATCGAACAAACGGCCTTACAGCGCTGAGGTATAGCAGGCGGTCGTATTGACGCCGCCTGCCCCATTTTAAACGGGTTCTTAGGGCGTACTTAACCCACCTAAGCTTTTCAATCCAGACGGCTATGAGTGAACTAATTAGGTCAATCAGTCTTGGCCACCTATACATATTAGAAGCAATGAGTCATGTTAATTGAAATTACACTTATTGCATCAAAACCACCCGGATGTATTACAAACGGGTGGACTCCTTACCTCCATGCGGAGTAGTTACTATCCAATTATATACCCATCCGTCAACCCCATTGGGAATACTTTGTATAGGCTGATAATTTCAAGCCGTAATCTAAGTAAAGGTTTTATGCGGGTTCCGGATGTGTTATTAGACACATCCTTCTTCAAAGTCCGATTTTATTCCCTTTAGATTACTTTTGCCAGATAGCTATGAGTTGACTACTTTCGTCGTTCAATCTTTGCCGTCTATATGTGGTTGTAGAGCACTTTGTCACCCGGATGGAAGTTACTATCTGCGATGATTCCACCCGGATGGGCGTCGCCGGACGCCTTACTCATGTTGGAGAAGACGAATTATAAAATAAACTATCATTCGACCATTGGCCTCGTGTCTCTTAGACATCTGTTTAGCTACTAAATTTTTAACTTAGTTTATCATCCGGCCATTGGCCTCGATTTTCTTGGTTATTGGTTTAAATCAAGTTTAAACTTAATTTAAATCTAGTTCATTAAAATTGACCGTCTGTACCTTGTACAGGCGGTGTTTGGAAAAAAATTGAACGTCTATACCTTGTATATGTGGTATTTGGAAAAAATTGACCATCTGTACCTTGTAAAGGCGGTATTTGGAAAAATACGTATGTATATTAAGAAATGAACAGCAATATTGAAAGCAAAAAGCAACTTGGTTTTTCATTTACAAAAATCTATAAGTCGCAGAAGTAGTACTTTTTTAAGTTGTCTACATTCCAAGTTCTAGGAAGCCGTCTATCGTCTGGAGTTTCCAAGCGGTAGGTGCCGTCTCTGACTTCTTCATAGATCCGGTAGGAGCCTTCCCAATTAGGAGTTAGCTTTCCATGCTCATTGGCCCTACCGGTTGCCTCCATTTTTCGTAACACAAAGTCCACAAATGTGTACTCTTTTGTTATAGGCACGGATCATTCTCAAATGGTAGATCTCATGACGCAAGGCGGCATTGCCCCTGCGCTCCGAGAGTGAGTCTAATGCTAACCGCATAACCTCCCAGTTTGCCTCTTCATCGTATAGCATAACTCGTAGAGTTGGCTTATAATGTTCGATGGGTAAGACAGCTTCAGCACCATATACCATGAGAAATGGAGTTTCACCGATTGCCCCCTTTTCAGTTGTCTGGATGGCCCCCAGGACATGAATTAATTCTTCAGCCTATAAACCACCGGCTCTTTCTATTTTCCTTTTGATGCCGTCTGAGATGAGTTTGTTGAAGGCTTCAACTTGGCCGTTTTCTTAGGGTCGGCCGACTGATGCAAAGCAATGTGAGATCCTTTGATCTCCCAACCAAGTTTTGAGCTGAGGCGTCTCAAACTAAGGGCCATTATCAAACACTATAGACATAGGTACCCCAAACCGGGGGATGATGTTCTTCCAAATGAAAGACATGACATCCTTAGTTTTGATGTTCTTGACCGCCTCTACCTCAACCCACTTGGTGAAATAATCCGCAGCCACTAAAATGTACCGTTTTCCGCCTAGTGCAAGCGTATACGGTCCCAGGATGTCCATGCCCCATTTAGCAAACGGGACTGGGCTATGAATTTCTGTCAGGTCGGTTGCCGGCTGATGGATGAGCTTGCCAAATCTTTGGCAATTGTCACATTTTTTGACCATTTCCATGGCGTCTGATTCTTGAGTAGGCCAGAAGTAACCCTACCGCCTGGCCCTGACAGCTAGGGATCAGCCACCTATGTGAGAGGTGCAGTATCCCGCATGCAGCTCATTGAGAACTTCCTGCCCCTTTTCTGGGGTAACACTTCAACAAAGGTTTTAAGAAACCCGCCATGAAGAGCTCTCTATTTCTTATCTCGAAGTTTGCTACTCGCTTCTTCAGGACAGCTGCTTCCTGCGGTGAATCAGGCAGCGTGCCGTCTTGAAGATATGCCCGGATGCCATCCATCCAGGTAGAGCTTCGGTCAAGTACTCCAATGGGCTCTTCTTCAATAATACTTCATTTTTCTATAACTTCCCAAAAGACTGACCGAGGCGTATCACAGGAGGCAGAGGATGCCAATTTTGACAGTGCATCCGCCTGATTGTTTTCAGATGTGAGCACTTAACTCAGATGGAATTCTTCAAGTGTCCCAGCTTCAGCTTTGACCGCCTGAAGATATTTGATCATTACCGGATGGGTGGCTTCATAGTCACCATGGTATTGGCTTACGACCAACTGTGAATCAGAGTAGGCGTCAATTTTTGTTGCCCCTGCCGCCTTACACATGCGAATGCCAGCTAGCAGGGCTTCATATTCTGTGTCGTTGTTTGAGGCCTGAAACTTAAACCGTAGTGCATACTCAAATTTGTCCCCCTCAAGAGACTGACAGATTATGCTTGCATCACAGCCGTTCATAGTGGAGCTCCTGTCTACTACACTTTCCAAACCTGACCAGGATTGTTCGAAGCAATCGGCCTTGTCATTTCGACAATAAAGTCGGCAAACGCCAAACCCTTCACTGCCTTTCTTGGTTCATAAGTGATTTCCAGACTTTCCATTTCAATAGCCCACTTGAGCATTCTACCGGATGACTCCAAGGTTGTCATGGCCCCTTGAGAGGTTGGTCTGAATAGACCACAACCGGATGTGCCAAGAAGTAAGTTTCAACTTTTTGACAGCCATGTAAAGGGCGAGGCCAAATTTTTCAACCATGGGGTACCGTAGTTCAGCATTTCGGAGCACATGTCTAATGAAATAGACCGGGAGCTGAATGTCGTCTCTCTCAGCAAGGAGAACAACACTGAGGGCATGAGCTAAGACGGCTAAGTACATGTAAAGCGTCTCTTTAGGCAAAAGGCTAGCAAGCCTTGGCAATGAATGTAAATGTTCTTTTAGTTTCTAAAAGGCCGCCTCAGCATCATCCTCCCATTCAAACCTTTTCGTCCTAATTGTCTAGAAGAAATAGAGGCACTTGTCACCTGAACGGCTGAGGAATCTACCCAAAGCCGCTAGACTACCAGTGAGCTTTTGAACTTCCTTGACAGTGCGGGGTGACTTCATGTCAATGACCCCCTGTATCTTTTCGGGGTTAGCCTCTATTCCCTTCTGGTCAATCGGGAATCCAAGAAACTTCCCAAACTCAACACCAAAGATACACTTTTTGGGATTGAGCATGACCTTATGCCACCTGAGTGTGCTGAAGGTTTCTCGGAGGTCAGCAAGATGATCCGTTTGTTGCTTGGATTTGACTATCATGTCATTAATGTACGCCTTTACATTCCTCCAAATCTGGTTAATGAAGACATTATTAATCATCCGTTGGAAAGTAGCAGGCACATTCTTCAAGCCAAACGGCATCACAATATAACAGAATAACCCTTGATCAATGACGAAAGCCATCTTTTCTTGATCTTTTTTCCATAGGGATATCTGGTGGAAACCTGAATAGGCATCCATAAAACTCATCAAGGCATGCCCGGCTGTAGAGTCGACTAGGCTATCGATCTTTGGAAGCGGGTAGCTGTCCTTGGGACATGCCTTATTCAAGTCAATGTAATCTACACACATGCGCCAGGTGCCATTCGGCTTCTTTACAAGCACAACGTTTGCAACCCAATCAGGGAAGTTACATGGCCGAATGAACCCACGTCTAACAGCTTTTTGACCTCGAAAGCTGCTGCCTGACTTCTCTCCTCGCCGTGATTTCTTTTCTTTTGCCGAATGGGCTTCTTTTTAGGATCCACGACGAGTTTGTGGACAGCGAGATTCGGGCTGATGCCTGGCATCTCTTCCACTTCAAAGGCAAAAATGTCTTTGAATTCCTTCAGCAGAAGGTGCAAGTCTGCACCCATCTTTTCAAAAGCAACCGTCCCCACCTTAACAGTTCGCTCTGGACGGCTGTCATCCAGAGGGATATCAATGTGTTTGCCAGCCGGCTAGGGACGGAGTTCATCGCTTTGAATTCCTTCAGTAGAAGGTGCAAGTCAGTGATTGCCATTTCTTCTCTTTTTTCACCTCCACCAGCTGAGTAGGTTTTCTTTTCTTGGCGGTTGGTGGGGCTAAATCAGGGTCCTTGACATCATCAAGGTCTATTGGCTTCGACCCCTGTCTGGCTACTGCAACCGTGGGTTTGACGTCTGAGAGGTAACACTCTCTAGCCGTCTTTTAATCCCCGTTCAAGGAGTCAACATAGCCATTATCCCTTTCATACTTGAGCAGCATGAGGGATGGGATGATGATGGCCTTGCACTCGTTCGGAGTGGGTCGGCCCAGAATGAGGTTACAAGCGGTCAGCTCTTCAACCACCGGGAACTGGATGGTCATATGCCGCCCTTTGCCCTTCTCTCCCAGCAAAATGGGCAAATTAACCCTTCCGACTGGGTGTACTACTCCTCCCCCAAAACCAATAAGTGGGTGGGAGACCTTGTGCATGATGTCCGCCTTGTTCTTGAGCTTAGACAGGCACTTGTAGCTGATGATGTCAGACAAGCTACCAGTGTCGATTAAGATGCGGCCAACCAACTGGTTGGCCACTTTGCATTCAATGACCACAGGGTCGTCATGTGGCCGGCGGACTTTGCCCCGTTCCTTTTCAGTGATGACGACCTCTGGGAATGTGCTGGTGGACGCCTGACTGTCCTCAGCACAATTAACATCCATTTTCCTCAAATGATCCTTGGTGCCCCGGATGGAAGGGCCCCCTCTAGTAAATCCGATTGCTATGGTGTAGATCGGATCTTTATCAGTGTCCGAACTACTAGTAGGCTGGGGAGCCTTTTTGGAAAACTGCCCCTGTTTGTCTTTGGGGTGACCTTGGATTTGAGGATGTATGACTTCAACTCCCCTTGATCAGCCAGACGGTCCAACAACCGCTTGAGGCTGTAGCAGTCATTGGTGTCATGGTCGATGTCCTCATGGAACTGACAGTATTTATTTTTGTTCCGATTCTTGGCGGAACCTTTCATAGTCGCGGGTTTCTCAATAATGACCCGGTCCTTTATCTCCATGAGGATGGAGTAGCAGTGTTTATTAAACTTGTACCTAGGGACATACGGTTTAAATTCCTTCTTTTTCGTCTGGGACGGTTGATCAGAATCTTCAACTGCCCAAGCTTCTTTCCTCTTTTTGCTCCAATCAGCGTTGGAAGCCGGCTGAGCAGACCGGCTCTCCTTCTGTTTGTCAGACTTCTTAGAGTCTGACTGATTGCTGGACATGCAGAGGTCGGTTGCTTATATGAAGCTTTTCGCCTCTATCAACGCCTCTTGAATGGTGAAACCCTCTTTTTGACAAGGTCAAACTTAAAAGTTGACCTATCAATTCAGACCCTTAAAGAAGTTTGTATAGGCAACTTCGTCAGACGGTCCTTGAATATAAATTCTCATCAGATTGAACCGCCTGATGTAGAGCGGAGTCCTTCTCTCTCCCCCTACCGAATAATGTTCAAGTCGAGACTTGTTTTCTTGGCAGGGATGTTCATCGAGAAGTTTGAAGCAAACAAGAAGGCAAGCCTCTTGAATCTATCAATACATCCGGCTAGCAAGTTGCCACACCATTGTTGGGCTATGCCCTTCAATGTTGCCAGAAAGCATCTGCACCACATGGCATCCTCCAACCCTTGCATGTGCATGAGGTTGGTATAGGCCATGAGGTGATCTTCAGGGTTGGTGGTACCATCATAGGCACCAACCAACACATTCTTGACCTTGTCCGGCTGTGCCGCCTTGGTTATCTCCTTGGTGAACGCATAAGTTTGTTCACCAAGTTTAAGCAGACGGAGCTGCCAGTCCAAGGGTTGGACATTATATGTTGGCTGTCCCCCGAAGAGGGCCGGCTGCATTTGAGGCACATATGGGGCTGACCCGATCCTCTGAGGGCTAGTATGGACGGACTTGCCGCCTGTATGGCTCTCATGCAAGGTTCGAGAATTCCTTGCGGATGTATTTTTGAAGCTGTCTGAAAAGCTTGATGTAGAGGCTGACTCAGACAGCCGTTGGCTCCGGTTGTGCTCGATGATGTGTCGAGCATCGGAGAAGGTTTTCTTGGTGCCATCCGGCTGGACAGCTCGGATGACCTTCCTTTTACCCATCTAGGGCAGAAGGATCTTTGACCAGTCAATGGCAGGAGTGGCCTCTTTCTCCTTTGGATGTGGAGTAAGTTGCCTGTCTCTAACTGACTTTCTCCTCTCAGCTTGAGGAGCCCTTTTGGCCGACTGACCCTTGCTAGAGCCAGCCGTCCTCTTGTTGATTAGGTCCTTAATTTCACCCTTGAAACTTGTTATGAATTTCATGAGCTCGGCTCGGGTGACTGGAGCCTAACCCTTTGCCGTCTGGGTTTCACCAGGCAGTGGTCCAACTGACTTGCTAGTACCAACTTCATTGTTGCCTCGTTCTAGCTTATCTCTAGAACGTATGTGCTTAGAGAGAAGTGACCCATCAAGGCCCACCTGGGTTTTGACTTCACAGTCGTTGTCTGTATCTTAGTCTAAATAGACCACCCCATCGGCTTCAGGCCGATTGGGTTCAGGTGGCGGTACAGAATATTGAACCGTCTTAGAGGTACTCTCTCCACAGACGACGCCAAATGTTTTGGGTGTTTCTGTCCTTTGGGAGAGTTACAGCTTAAAGATTGGTGCGACGTGCTCTGTACCTGCAAAATACGGAGACTCCGGTTGGTAGGAGCTCCGACTCCGACGGTCAAGTTAGTACTGGTCGAAGAAAAGGTGCGGAAAACATAAAAGTGAGATCTTCTCAAATTCCGAGATCAGGTGTACTATTTTCTCTGATGTGAGAGAATGTAAAGTTGTTGTAATAAATGTATCTGTCCTATAAATGGGGAAATCTCCCTATTTATAGGGTCATTGGGATCAGGAAAAGTGTCCTTTCTTAGGTCATTCTGACATAAGTTTGGTGGGTTGCGCCGTAATACAGCTTTCTTGGGATTTGGGCCAAAAAGGCAGCCTTTTCTCCCATCTATTTGGAGGGACACGTGTCCTCAGACGATTGATCCATTTGGACCTCTCATAAGTTGAAACGTGTCAGCTTCTGATAGGGCCATGTGTCTTGGGTAATTTTACCCAAAACAGGATGGTAGACAAATGATCAAACTCAGATCAATCAATAAACTAGATATTAATTTTTCAAATAAATGTAGAAAATTGATCAAACTCAATCAATAAACTCAAAGAACCATTAAAATCGATCGGCGGGTCGGGTTTGACCCGTATGATTACGACAAAAATACACATGAATATAAATGGGTACACATTATTGTGATACTCATTGTTACAAAATAATGAATATATAGTTTCACTATTGTGGATTAAATTAACTACTATAGTTTAAATTTATAAGATTTACTCGTGTATTTGAACTTTTAAAATCGTGCAATTGCACGGGTTCTATACTAGTTACACCTATAAGAAAATTTAACCATAATATGGGTTCCTAGAACTTTGAAAGATATTGCAAATTGGTCCCTCAACTTTGAAATAAGACAATTAGGTCCCTCAAAGTGGCTGGAAATCTTTTTTTTTTTTTTTTTTTTTTCCTTTTACACAAAGTGCCTGGAAATCTTTAAAAGTTTTGAAACCACTAATTTTCTGACTGAAAACACTAACTTGTATTTATGGTTAGAAAATAAATGTAAATTAAATTGTAAAGTTGGCATATGTCATTAAAACTATTACCTTTAAGCACTTCCAAATCAACAGTTTTGATTTTTAATGAGATAAAATTGCAAAAAGAAAATTAAAAAATAAAAACAAAAATAAGTTTTAATCAATAAAAACAACAATGTATAAGTTGAATTTACAATTGGCTTAATTGTTAAAGTTACCGAACGAAGTAGCATGAAATAACTTCGACCAAATACATAGATACGTGTCATAAATTAATTCTTGAGTAAACAAATTATTAGGAAATTGAGCTTATTGTACACCAACATGAAAGCAATCAAAATTATACATAATAATAATCAAATAATAAGTACTCCCCGTCTCTTTATTAGAGTCCCTTTTCTTTTTATTGTGTGGATAATAAATGTTAAAAAGGGGACTCTAATAAAAAGTCAGAGAAAATGTAAATTTATATGTCGATCAATGAGATCAACTATATACCGCGTGGTGCTGGTGGCACCTCCCCTCGCCAGGATTGATGATTACTACACAAGTTCCACAGGAGGAGGCGGGCTAATGTAACGTTGGCTCACATTTTGTTGCGGAGAAGGCGGATATCGAGCTGGTAATGAAGTTACTCTGTGCGATACCACCCTCAAAGGATCATGAAAATAATCTGGTCCTGGAGGAGCAAAAACACCAAATCTTGTAGCTTCAATAGGAGAAGTATAAGAAACCAATAATAATACATTCATCAAAAGAAATGTAACCAAATAACCCTTATTAACGACCATAATTGCGTTATTGTATGTAAAATTGTACTCTTTAAATTTGTGGGATTGTATTATATTTTGTGGTAGAATACGGCATATTTATACAGAAAGAAGTATAATATAGTGTACATGACTATTTTATTTTATGCAGAGTCTATAATTGGCAGCGAACGTTCGTTAATGACACATTCAAACATTCCAACATTCAAAAATTAGCAATTTTGATTTATTTGAAGAAAGAATAGTCAACAAAAAGAAATAAAAAATAATAATAATATTATGATAGAATATTGGCTACAAGTTCCCTCAAAATACTCTAAGGAAAAATTAAAAAAATATACGCCGTGCTCCGTATCTACAGTGCTATCTCGTGTGAACATGAATTTTTAATCTAATAATGTGTATAATTCTTTTAATTTCTTAATTAATCTCCATGTTTTAATTTTGATTCTTTTTAACATGTTCTTAAACTACATTATTCCTTAATAATTCAACTTTTTTGCTACTTCGTGCATTTAGGGTGTGTTCATTCATCTGGTTTTCATTTATCTGAATTTACCAGATCTTATCTTATCTTATCTTAACTTATTAAACCTTATGAAAACTTATTTAGAACGGATTGAGTATAAAGGTCGGATAATTTAAAAATAACTCATATATGGGATTATTTTTAGCGGACGCCCCAAAAGTGGGATTATTCCGGACAATTTTTTCAAACCCTTATTTCTTTTCTTCTTCCTCGACTATGTTGTTTTGTCACCTCTTTTTTAATTTTTTTATGCCTCCATCATTATTTCAATATTTAAATTTTCGCTTATTTTTTAATGTCTGCAGTTATTGATTCTTTTGTGTTTATAATTGTTATTAATATTCAATGTAATACAATTGTTTTATTTTTAAAAGTTTTTCAATTAATTGTAAGAAACTAGTTACTTTTGAATTTGTAATTATCAATCAATTTGTGCTCTTTTTGTTAAATCGTACATTATTTGTTCATGAATAAGGTATTATTTTAAAAACTATTTCTCGAAAATAACATTAGCGTGTTCTTAATATTTCAATAATATCATGTTCTTTTATAAATTTGTGTTTTCTTTACAATTATAAGATATATATTCTTTTCGCTTTTTTTTAAACTCGATTTTAATCCGGGCACGTCACACTCGGACGTACGAACCAAAGATTAGTGTAATGTTGTCCATGCAAAAAATATGAGGCTCGCCTCATAATTTATTAACTCGTTATCCTTAATCCTTATTACAAAGCATAAATAACATAAACAGGGTCGGCTATAAAGGGGAGCAGCCTTGAGCGACGGCTCAAGGCTCCCCTTTTGATGGGCCCCGCGTTGATAAATGAGGTTGAAGACTAGAACTCCATTGAAGCTATATACACCAAGCTTCATTCGGAAGTGAGAGAAAAGGAAAAAAGAAAAGTACAATAAAAAAGAGATGGGGAAATTTAATGTTGGGCCCACCATTTCACTAAATTACTGATTTCTTGAATTTAATGTGGGCCTATAAAAAGATGTGAGAAATTTTTTACTCTATTATATCATCATCGAATCATATTCATCACTCATCACTTGACACTTCATTAGTAATTATGTTATTTGTACTGTATTCCGTACTATATACTTCGTAGCTATATATTTATATAAATATACTTTGTATAAGAATACATCAATACTTATTTCAAAAAAAAAAAAGGTAATGTTATATGCAGTCTTAAGGGTTGTATATAAGCATTTAATGTATTTCATTTTTTAGTATTAAGTATGGAATTTATCAACAATTCACGAGTAAATTGGTGTAATAAATGTTTATTTATTGTCAATCCTTTCCCCTTTTAGCTTCTTATATGCATCCCTAAGGGCTGCATATATCTTTTTCAAAAAAAAAAAAAAAAAAAAAAAAAAAAAAGAATACATCAATACTATATTTCTTATTTGTAAGATCTTAGTATCATCATCATTTCATCAACACACATCTAATTTTGTAAAAAATAAATAATGAATTTAAATTTTAAAAATAGATAAATATCTATATACAGTTTCTCCAAACCTTATTTTTTTTAGGAAAATGTTATACATAGCCCTTAGGGTTACATATAAGCATTAAATACACACTAAAAAATCGTGCAAAGTTAGAAAATCAAAAATATATCAACACTAATTACACTGACTAACGCATGTGTTTTGTCATGAATTCCTAAGTTTATACTACAATTTTCAAGAATATATGTAATGCTTATATATAGCCCTTAGGGCTACATATAACATTACCCAAATTTCATAAATATGGTTTTAAATGAAGAATCTTTGTAATCTACCATCTAAAAATCACGCTTTTTTGTTTAAGACTAGGTTAGTCCTGTGCAATGCACGGTTTTAACAATAAAATATTTTATCATATATATTAGAAGATATGATGTTAAATATTCTAATTAGATTCATAATTAAAATAAAACTAAAAAAATGCTAGCATTAGTGTTTAGTGGTTAATATAGGAGGAAAGAAGGAAAAATGAAAGAGCCTACCACCAATTACGTAGTAAATTTTTTTTCTCTATAAGAAAATTGTGTTGTTAGTCAATTTATTAAAAAAAAAATAGGTTTTTATGAAAATGTGTAATTAATTTAGCTTTTCCAAACATTAGATTTATCTTCAAAGGAAAAAAAAATAGAAGAATAAAAATTAAAAAAATAAAAATAAAGAGGATGATGTCACTTATAATTTTGGCGGGAAATTTTTTAATAAAAAGTTGACACATATGCAATGATGACTTCAGCAGTTTCTAGTTTAGTTATAGTTATAGATTCTATGAATTAATGACATATTATTTCCAAGAAAGATAATGCAATTCATAAATTAATGACATATTATAAATTTCAAAGCAATTGTTTAGTCGATTTGGATCAAAAAAAGCTACACATACAATCATTGTATGTGGTACTGTGGTCCCCACATACAATGTGATATATATGTAAGCCTTTAATTGGTTGGTGAAATAGGCCTCAAAATCCATTATATTTGAAATTTTACTTAAATGTCATATAAATTTCTGATTTAATCAAGACTATGAATTCCAAATTTTTATGTTATTTCCCATGCAACTTTTATTTCTTATTTTGTTAAAATTCAAAAAAAAAAAATGTTCATTTCTTCAATACTATGAACCACAACGTTATTTTCTCAAAAAAAAAAAAAAAAAGCAACGCCAGCCATGGAAGATTGAAATATGATGGAGAATTGGTAAATGAAATCTTATATTGACTTATGTAATAATAGTAGAAGGATAATAGCATTTGACAAGTGTATGAGATTATAGTGGGGTGCTAATTGAATCAAACATTGTGTTTTGGAGGTTTAAGCAGCATCGTTTGATAAAATGGTTCAATATTGACTTTTTGAAAGTGAAATTGAAAGATAAAATGGTTCACAATTTTTTGTATTTCAAATGGAGTATATTTCAATTAAATAATTAATCGTTGTGTCATTATAATTTGTAGAAGATACTGTGTAATACAATTTGTGATTTAATTGAGTTAATAATCATCATTTACTCGTCTACAACAATTGCAATTGGAGTTCATCTCCTAAACTATTGAACTAATTAACCACTAAAATTGGTCATCTTCTTCTTGTTGTTTTCTATTGATTTTGGATTTGTGTAGAAATATGTTAAGACAAAAACATATGATATTATCTTATATTGCATAGTTGGCATAGGTTAGGATTTTGGTTAATATTTGATTTTATCTAGATTGTTTCCTAAGTCTAACAGATTATCTTGTACGCTATATATTGATGACATCTCTAATGAATTAAGTCAAGCTTTTCACTGCATATTATTTTTTACATGGTATCAGAGCCGAATTTTTTTTAAACTCTAGCAATGGCAGGCAATGATACTCCACCACCGCCACCACCTTCGAAAATTGAACCAAATTCTCCTTTTTACCTTGGGTCGCATGTAATACCCCGTATTTTCATACGTATTTTCTAATTAATTAATTAGGAATTATTTTATAAAAAAGGGTATTTTAGTAAATTTATTATTTGGATCCAAAATGATTTTTGAATTTTGGCGCCAAAAGTATTTTGAAATCTAATTATTATTTTAAATAAATTTAATTATCCATTTATCTTATTTTAAAAATCGAATTATTTATATATTTCGGATGTTTTAATTAAAGCAAAACCATATTTTATTAATTATATTGGATGGCCGAAAATTCCCCTTTATTTATCTAGGGATTTCGGATTTTCTAGTTATAGAAAATCATATTTTCTTAGTTAATTATTGGTAAATAATTGGTATTTAATTAATTAATTATTTAATTAATTATTCTATATTATTTACACAATTATTTTTATTCCTTAAAACGAGCAAAAATCTTCCTAAATACTACTAGGGGAATCCGAAAATCTGAGCTATGGAAAGCTCAAGATTTTCAGCCCTCTTGAATTACTTTGGGGGAAATTATTTTGGTAAATTGTATTTTTAATTATCTCCCAAAAATCTATTATTTTCCTTAATTCTATTTTTCCATTCTTCTTAATATTTGATCATCATATTTTCTTACTTTTTATTCCTCTTGATTATTCCCCAAGTAATCTTCCTTGCCATATTATTTTTCATGACAAACATACCTTCCATATTTTATTATACACAATCACTTTAATATCAAAACTTTCCATATTCCTTTCATTCACTTCTCCAAGTAATTCTATAAACCCTACTTGCCATAATTCTTCCCACATTCTCTTGCCCTAATTCTTGCATGAGCTAGCCTATAAATACCCCTCCATATCTCTCACATTCTTCACACAAATTCTCTTCTTTTCTTCTCCTCTTTTTACACAAATCATCCCATTTATCTTTGAAGCCAATTTTCGGGCACTTTTGGTCAGTTTTTGGGGTATTGATGTTTCACAAAAGATTGTTCCTCTCAAAAAATCCTTGAGGTTAGGCTCAAGAATCACCCAATTCGGAGTTATATCAAAGGAGTTAAAGCCTCTGCAAGTTTTGCCTATTCTTTCCAACGCAAATCCAATTCTTCTCTTTTCCATGGTTTCTTATCTTTTCTTCTTCTCTTCTCTTATTCAATTATTATTATTATTATTATGGGAGATTTATAAAAATTATTATGAGTAGTTTTAATTATATAAAATCAGGTTTTTAATGATGTTTATGAGAAATTAATTTAAAAGGTTCATGTACATATAGTTGGGGGGTTTTTAATTTAATTATTGTGATTATTTGTTAACCTTATATTGATTAAAGTTATATTTATTTATAGGGTGTGTTCGATCAAGATTCTTGAGGTTCCTTTTGTGTGTGTTTTGCTAAACAAGGATCAAGGTACGTTAGGTGGCTAGATACCTTGAAAGTGATTGGTTTGAATAAGCATATTTGAATGATTATATGATAATTGAATTAAATTGAATTGAATTAAATTTTGATTTATGAAATAAAAGTATGTTTAAATAATTGGTTTTAATAATTAAATTGGAGTATTGATTTTATATCATGTTTTAAATAATTAAAATTATTATTCATGTTTAAAAGGGTTTGATTTTGAAAGCATGTGGAATTAAATAAAAAGGAGTTTTGAATTATTATTAAAAGTTGGGATTATTGGATTTAAAGAGGATTTATTGAATTATTATTATTATTAAAGCTTTATAAGCATGTTAGTAATCCCACTATGCGGATTTGGTTTATTTGATAAGACTTTGGACTTTGTATGACCGAGTCTTTCCTCAAGAATAGCCTTGTAATATAAGGAAACTAGCTTGAGGGGTGTGCACACTTGGGTGGGGAATTGGATTAAAAGGAATTGGATTTTAAAGAGGAATTGGTTATTTAATTGGCTATTGATATTGATTATTGAAATTGGTTTTGGAATTTTTATTTGGAATTATTGGTTAAATCATTGGAAAGGATGGATTGATTTCAAAAGCATGTTTGCTAATAAATTGAGTTTAATTATCTTGCACTTATCATACTTAGCATATTTTGCTAATCCGTATTTCTTATTTTATTTTGGTTCGCCCTGTTTACCTTAATGGTAAGCAGTGTTGACTAATTTTAGGTGGAGTCAATAATTGAGCATATGGAGTCCCGGGAATGGTTTCACCTAGATTAGGAAATGTTGGTCTTTATGTTTGTTTTTGAGTATTCATGACAATGGTTACTATTTATAGTCTATTATTAATAAAAAAAAAAGAGTATTAAAGTTATCCGCTGCAAAGTATTGGTTTTGTTTAGTAAGATTGAGTAGCCTTGCGTAATCACGCGTCAGTAATACACCTAAGTCTATCTCTACGGTATAATTATATGTATTATACTAGTATTTTCGTAGAGGGAGATTTGGGGGTGTTACATTGCAAGATCGACCTGGTGATTTTTTTACTTCGACCCGATTGCATGAAGACAATTACGATGATTGGGTTGCGGATATTTAGATGGCATTGGAAGCACGCCAAAAGTTTGAATTTTTGATGGAACGATTACTAGTCCAACTCCCCCTTGTATGCAGTCAGATTGGAACACGATTAACGCTATGCTTGTTTCGTGGATTATGAATACCATAGATCCCGAGGTCAAGAGTACTCTGAAAAAATATAGAGAGGCAAGGAAGCTATGGGATCATCTTAAACAACGGTTTGCGCTAGTGAATGGTCCAAGAATTCAACATTTGAAATCCTCGATTGCAAAGTGTGAGCAGCCAAAATCCATGTCTATCTCCACCTATTTTGGCAAATTAAATGCTCTGTGGGAGGAGCTATTTCATCATGAACCCATAATCGATTGTGTGCATTGCTCAAATTGCAAGGCTGGCCAACTCCACGCACAAAGATGTGAGACAGGAAAGCTGCATGATTTTTTGACGGGTTTGAATTCTGAGTACTACGCTCAATTGCGGGCTAACATCCTCTCACAAGACCCTTTTCCCTCCATTGATCGAGCATACCAACTAGCAATCCAAGATGAGCGAGTTAGGCAAGCAATCAGGACTCCAACTGATAAAACAACGGAGGCAATAGGCTTCGCTGTGCGTGCTGCTGCTCCTAGTGCAGGTAGGGGACGTGACCGAGGAGGAAAGTCCACCTGTACCCATTGTAAGAGGGTTGGACATGATGCTTCGGGGTGCTGGTATTTGCAAGTTTGTACTCATTGCAAGAAGTAAGGTCACAAAGTTGGTGATTGCTATGAACTTAATGGTTATCTTGAAGGGTGGTTTGATCAGCCATGGTCTGATGGGGTAGGTCGGGGTCGTGGAAGCAACGCATGCAATGGTCGAGGCACACCTCGTGCAAATGCAACGCATAACAATGCAAGGACTTCGGTTCCAAGCAACACCAATAATACAACTTCCACTTCTCAGCTTTTCACCCCGGATCAATGGAAGGCAATCTCAGCTGTTGTTGGTAATACTAAAATGTCGGATAATCGATTGAATGGAAAGTTCGATGATGATTTGTGGATTATCGATACATGTGCCACTCATCATGTCACGAGTAATTTTTCGTGGTTGTTTGATACAACTCCTATTTTTGATTGTTCGGTGGGCTTGCCGAATGGTGAGACTGTTCTTGCTGAGAAAGAGGGCTCGGTTCACTTATCAGATTCCATTGTGCTTAATCATGTCCTCTATGTTCCCAACTTAACTTGTAATTTTATTTCGGTTTCTCAACTAAATGATGATTTGCAATGTATTGTCAAATTTAATTCCTCTATGTGTGCTATACAGGACCAAACGGGGACGCTGATTGGAACAGGAACTAGAAGAGATGGACTTTACTACTTCGGAGGACATTCGGTGCAACAAATTTCAATGAATGTGGCAACATCTCAGTTTGAACTATGGCACAAGAGACTTGGTCATCCTTCGGAGAATGTAGTGAAGTTACTTCCTCTTGATAGTGTTAAGGGCAGCTTAGATAAATATTGTGAAGTTTGTTTTAAAGCCAAACACCCTAGGGACAAGTTTCCTACTAGTGATAATAAAGCAAGTCGTATGTTTTAAAAAATACATTGTGAATTGTAGGGCTCTTATAGACATGCCTCTTCTTGTGGAGCTCGTTATTTCTTAACTATAGTTGATGATTTTTCCCGTGATGTGTGGGTTTATTTGTTGGATGATAAAACAGAAGTTTTCCGTGTTTCCATGAATTTTGTTGCAATGATTGAACGTCAATTCTCTCAAACAATTAAAATTGTTCAAAGTGATAATGGTACAAAATTTAATTGCTTGCGTGACTATTTTAATGCCACTGAAGTTCTGTTTTACACATCTTGTGTTGGGACTCCCCAACAAAACGGTCGAGTCAAAAGGAAACACAAACGCATTTTAAATGTTGCTAGAGCCTTGCGTTTTCAAGCAAACTTACCTATTTATTTTTGGGGGGAATGTGTTCTTGCGACCGCCTATTTAATTAATAGGACTCCTTCTCCTTTATTAAACAACAAAACACCCTTTGAGATTTTATTTGGCTTTCCTCCATCATATAATACTATTCGTACTTTTCGGTGTTTATATTTTAATTTGCACATAATCAGAAAACCAAGGGTGATAAATTTGAGAGTCGGAGCAGAAAATGTGTTTTGTTGGGGTATCCGTTTGGCCAAAAGGGGTGTTCATTATATGATCTTGAAAAGAAAGAGTTTTTTGTTTCCCGGGATGTGAAGTTTTTTTAGGATGTCTTTCCTTTTCGTGATACAAAGGAGGTGAATATTAAGCCAAAGAACATCGTACCTATGGTTGATGAGGTCGTGGTTGATCCAAATTTTGAGAATTATTTGGTGCATGGTGAAGCACAGGAGTTAAATGTTCCTGTCATCATTGAGGACGCCATTCCAGACCAGCAGCCCCCTTACGAGCAGGCTACCAGCATCCCAACAAATCACTCCGCGGGCATCCCGCGGCAATCATCTGCTGCCTGCAGGGAGGCCGTGGAGGGTACCGCAGCTACGCAACAGCAGCTTAATGCTGCTGCTCCTATCCAATCTCAGATCGGGTCTGACCCCCAGCTCGAGGTAGCTATGACAGAGCAGGCTCAGTCCTTACAACAGTCCACGTCACCACAGTCCCAGCAGCTTGGTCGAGGCTTTTGTGACAAATTTCTGTTAGTAAAATTGCGTGATTTTGTGACGCACACCGCGTTAGCAAAAAGTCCATCTCCATCAACATCTACTCCATGTTCACAGCGATCCTCTGGTACAACTTACCCTATAGCACATTATATTAATTGTGACAAATTTTCTGCAAATTATCGTCATTTTTTGGCAACAATAATTTCGGGTCAAGAACCGAAATCTTTTAAAGAAGCAATGAAGCACGAAGGGTGGAGGAAGTCAATGCAAGAGGAGATAAAAGCATTGGAAGATAATGGGACATGGACTTTAAAAGAATTGTCGCAGGGAAAACGTGCCCTTGGTAGTCGGTGGGTATACAAAACAAAATATCTCTCAAATGGAGATATCGAACGTCTCAAGTCAATATTAGTGGTGTTCGGTAATCATTAAAAGCCGGGCATTGACTATAATGAAACCTTTGCTCCTATTGCAAAAATGACTACAGTCCGGGCTTTCTTAGTAATTGCTGCATCGAAGAATTGGGAACTTCACCAAATGGATGTTCACAATGCACTTGCACTGTGATCTTGATGAAGAAGTCTACATGAAATTGCCTCTCGGATTTGAAACTCATAATCCGAATTTAGTTTGTCGATTGAGAAAATCGTTGTATGATCTGAAACAGGCTCCTAGATGTTGGTTCGCTAAACTGGTCACAGCTTTGAAAGGGTATGGTTTTCTACAATCTTACTCTGATTATTCCTTGTTCACATTCGCTAAGGGGTCTGTTGAGATTAATGTTTTGGCATATGTTGATGATCTTATAATTCCGAGAAGTGATTCCACTATGTTGCGTGCTTTTAAGGCGTATTTGTCAGATTGTTTTAAAATGAAGGACCTAGGTGTTTTGAAATATTTTCTTGGCATTGAGGTGCTCGGAGTGCAACTGGATTGTTCCTATGCCATTGAAAATATACTCTTGATATCATTTCAGAGGCCGGTTTGACTGGTTCAAAACCGTCGGGTTTTCCTATAGAGCAGAATCACCGTTTTGGTCATGCACAAGGTGACACCCTTTCAGACCCAGAAATGTATCATTGTCTAGTTGGTCGACTTGTGTATCTTACAGCAACTCGTCCTGATCTTGCATATTCAATGCACATTTTATCTTAATTTATGCAACAACCTCGAGTGGAGCATTGGGAAGCAGCTCTACGGGTCGTCAGATATTTAAAGGGAACTCCTAGACAAGGAATTCTGCTTCGAGCTGATAGTGATTTGACTTTGCAAGGGTGGTGTGACTCAGATTGGGCAGCTTGTCCACTCACTCGTCGTTCATTGACTGGATGGTTGGTTTTCTTGGGAAAGTCACCTATTTCATGGAAAACAAAGAAATAGCCCATAGTTTCCACATCATCCTCAGAGGCAGAGTATCGCTCTATGATCGCTGTTACTTGTGAATTGAAGTGGCTAAAGGGCTTATTGCTTAGTCTTGGCATCCAACATCCCAAGGCTATTCCATTATTTTGTGATAGTCAATTGGCTCTTCACATTGCCAAGAATCCGGTGTTTCACGAACGCACCAAACATATCGAGGTCGATTGTCACTTCGTGCGAGATGCCATTTCGGATGGTATAATTGAGCCATTTTATGTTTCCACAGACTCTCAGTTGGCGAATATTTTTACCAAGGCCCTTGGTAAACGACAATTTGATAATCTTTTGTCCAAGTTGGGCACTTTCGATCCACATCGTGCTCCAACTACTTGAGGGGGGTGTTAAGATAGAAATATATAATATTATCTTATATTGCATAGTTGGCATAGGTTAGGATTTTGGGTAACATTTGTTTTTATCTAGATTGTTTCCTAAGTCTAACAGATTATCTTGTACGCTATATATTGATGGGATCTCTAATGAATGAAGGCAAGCTTTTCAATGCTTATTATTTTTACAAAATACAATAATTATTAAAGTCACAAAATTAGTCTAAGTCATATTCGTTAGTAAAAATATTGGAGTGTTGATGGACCTCACCAATAGTTGAAAAAGGTATAAGGTCGACGAAAATGTCAGGAAACCCTAATAATATCAAACACTTTAACTTAGGGTTCGTTTGGCATTGCTGTGGTTTTCTATTTTTTGGTTTTTTGTTTTTTAAAATTATATGATATATGTCCCATAATAAATCAAAAATTATTTAAACTTATTAAAATCGTGATAAATTTTGAAAACAGACAACAGAAAAGTGGAAACACCTTTTTCTTGTTTCCTGTTGGTTTTCAAAAAAACAAGAAACTAAAAACCAAAAATGATGCCAAACAAGCCCTTACTAATTTATTTAGTCACACAAGCAAATTTTTTAGTAACATAAGCAGTTATGTTTGGTAACCAATTCAATATCTTAAACCGACGTAGCAATACTTATTATAAAAAAAAATTCATTGTGTTTATCCCGCAATCTTGGTTATTAACGCTAAACATAAATTTGCACCAACGAAACATTGTCTCTAAGTTTGATCGCTCGCAAGAACATTAGTTACTTTTTTTTCCACTTTAGTTTGTCCATACCCTCAAATTGACATTTACAAAGATAGTAGCATATATTGTATCCTTAATCATATGATTATCTGGTAACAAAGAACAAAAATATAGTATCCGAAACTATATATATATATATATATATATATATATATATATATATATATATATATATATATATATATATATATATATATATATATATATATATATATATATATATATATATATATATATATATATATATATATATATATATATATATGACACTTTTTAGTACAACTTTTCTTTTTAAAGTAAAAGTAACAACTTATTATCAAATAAATAAGTCGTAAACACATGGGATATTGATCAATAAGTGACAATGATTATATTGTGTGTATGTAACCAGTCGCGATTTGATTTAAACTCTTAGTTATTTTATGTAGGAAAATTGGAAACTAATAATCCCACCTTTACCTTTTCTGCTCAAAACAATCCCACCTTTTCGAATTCCCAGAATAATCCCACCTTTAACCTCATTTTCTTAAAACAGGTCTTTTACCGATTTTTGAAATTGGTAACTTGTTTTAGAAGGTCACTTGCCACATGTCACCTTCTAATTGGTCCAATTTTAATTTTTTTAATTTAATAAAAAAACAAAAAATAATTTTCCCTCTATCGCTCTATTTCTATTTACCTTTTTTTTCTTTTGAAATAGTTCCTTATTATTAGAGAGTTGGAGCGAGGATATTTGACACCGATTAATTAAAGAGATAATAAGCCCCTAATATGCTCACCATATTTCAAAAGTTGTGCATTTAATTCAAAATAAACGAACAAGTGTTATAAAATAAGGGGAAAGGGAGAATATTAGAGGGAGAGATGTAGATTGTAATTGTGTTGTATCTCCTTTGATTTGCCCATGCTATATATATATACACATAATGTAAGTACGTAACCTTCATGGAAATTAAGAGTCCATTTAAGTGGGGGTTACAATAGAGGTAATTACATATGGGGGTTACAATGGGTGGCATAATACTAGGGAGTTACAAATAAAAATAAACATCCACATTGAATATATTTTGTAACACTGCCCCTTGGATGGACATTATCTAAAATAGATTTAATGCGCATATATGCTGCCTCATTAAAAACCTTTCCAGGAAAAACCCTGTGGGAAAAAACCATGGATAAGGGAAAAAGAGTGCAGCGCGCAATTACTCCCCCTCATTATTATATCACTGAAGATCTTTGAGACGACGCAATCCAATACGATAAACTAACTTTTTAAATGTTGCGGTCGGAAGAGCCTTAGAGAATAAGTCTGCTAAATTCTCACTTGAACGAATCTGCAATACATTTATATCTCCATTCTTCTGAAGATCGTGAGTGAAGAAAAATTTGGGTAAGATGTGCTTTGTTCTGTCACCTTTGATGTATCCTTCCTTAAGTTGAGCAATACAAGCTGCATTATCCTCATGTAGAGTTGTCGGTGCCTCTTTCCCAGATGATAAACCACAAACTTCTTTTATATGTTGAACTACCGACCTTAACCATACACATTCACGACTAGCCTCGTGAATTGCTAAAATCTCATAATGATTGGAAGAAGTAGCTGCAATGGTTTGTTTCATAGAATGCCAAGAAATGGTTGTACCATCATGTGTGAACACATATCCAGTTTGCGATCGACTATTATGAAGATCAGATAAATAACCTGCATCTGCAAAACCAATCAAATTTTCTTTGGACAACTTTGGGAAAAATAAACCCATATCCTTCGTACCTTGATGATAACGAAGTAAATGTTTAATTCCATTCCAATGCCTTCAGGTTGGACATGAACTAAACCTTGCTAATAAATTAACTGAAAATGATATGTCGGGTCGTGTATGACTTGCAAGGTACATTAGTGCTCCAATTGCACTAAGATATGGTACTTCAGGACCAAGAATTTCTTCATCATTTTCCCGAGGTCGGAATGGATCTTTCTCTACATCAAGTGATCTTACAACCATAGGGCTACTCAATGGATGTGCTGTATCCATAGAAAATCTTTTAAGAATTTTTCCTATATATGTTGATTGATGCACAAGGATTCCATTCTCTAGGTGCTCTATTTTTAACCCCAAGCAAAATTTTGTCTTTCCAAGATCTTTCATTTCGAACTCTTTCTTTAATAATTGACAGTCACCGAAATCTCTTCAGGAGTTCCAATGATATTCAAATCATCAACATACACTGCAATTATAATAAATCCCGATCCAAATTTCTTTATAAAAATACATGGGCTAATAGGATCATCCTTATAACCTTCTTTTAACAAATATTCGCTTATACGGTTATACCACATACGCCCAGATTGTTTCAATCCATAAAAGGATTTGTTCAATTTAATATTCTCGAGAACCAGACTTTGCTGCTTCTGGCAGCTTAAATCCTTCTGGGAGTTTCATATAAATATCATTATCCAGTGGGCCATATAAATAAGCACTGACTACAACCATCAAACGTAAGTCAAGTCCTTCTTTTATTTCCAGACTAATCAAAAATCTAAAAGTCGTTGCATCCACCACAGGAGAATATGTCTCCTCATAATCAATACCGGGTCTTTATAAGAATCCTTGTGTAACTAATCGTGCCTTATATCTTACAACTTCACCCTTTTCATTTCTCTTTCGCACAAAGACCCATTTATATCCCACTGGCTTTACACCTTCAAGTGTATGGACTACAGGTCCGAATACTTCTATTTTTTCAAGAGATTTTAATTCTGCTTCAATTGCTTCTTTCCATTTTGGCCAATCATTTCTTTGTCTACATTCTTCAATGGATTTTGGTTCATGATCCTCATTATTATCCATAACATCTAATGCTACATTGCATGCAAAAACATCACCGACATCGATTTGATGTTCCATGTAATTCCAGACATGATATAATTTGTTGAAATTTCTTCATTATTAGGTACCTGAATTTCTTCTTGTATCATGTCTAAATTCTCTTCTGGAGATCCTTCGAAAATTGTTTCTTCAATTTGACCATCATCAATCAATGCTCCTTTTCTTTTCCGAGGATTCTTATCTTTGGAACCTATTGGTCTTCCACGTTTCTGACGTGGTTTAGACTCATTAGCAAATTTATTCTGTCCTTCCGGGACATCTATTTTAAATGGAGCATTTACAGCTGGAATATGTGACTTGGTCACTCCTTTTGGGTCAGCAAACGAGTCTGGCAATTGATTCGCTAAACTTTGTAAAGGAATTATCTTTTGAACTTCCAGTTCACATTGTTTAGTTCGAGGATCAAGATAAGATAATGATAATTCATTCCATTTAATTTCTTTTTCCAGCTCTCTCTTTTCTCCCCCTAATGTTGGGAAAAGTGACTCGTTAAAATGACAATCCGCAAAACGAGCTGTAAATAAATCCCCTGTTGTAGGCTCAAGTTATTTAATTATTGACGAGGATTCAAACCCAACATATATTCCCAACCTCCTTTGAGGACCCATCTTAGAGCGTTGTGGTGGAGCTATTAGAACATAAACCGCACATCCAAAAATTCTTAGATGGGAAATATTTGGTTCCTGGACATAAACCAATTGTAATGGGGAGAACTTGTCATAACTTGTTGGCCTAATGCGAATTAGTGCTGCTGCATGTCATATAGCATGTCCCCAAGCAGAAATTGGGAGATTGGATTGCAATGGTCTAGCAATTAACTGATGACGTTTAATTAATGACTCTGCCAGACCATTTTGTGTATGAACATGTGCTACAGGATGTTCAACATTTATCCCAATGGACATGCAATAATCATTGAAAGCTTGAGATGTAAATTCACCAGCATTATCAAGCCGAATAGTCTTAATAGAAGTATCTAGAAAATGTGCCCGTAACTTAATCAATTGGGCAAGTAATCTCGCAAACGTCAGCTTACGAGTTGATAACAAGGACACATGTGACCATCTAGTTGATGCATCAATTAAAACCATAAAATATCTAAATGGTCCACATGGAGGGTGTATGGGCCCACAAACATCTCCTTGTATGCGTTCCAGAAAACTAGTTGATTCAAAATTAATTTTAGCTGGTGATGGGCGAATTATCAACTTGCCTTCTAAGCAAGCAGCACATGAAAAATTATTATGAAGAATCTTCTGGCTCTTCAAAGAATGTCCACATGAATTCGTAATTATTCTTCGCATCATTATTAAACCGGGATGGCCTAACTGGTCATGCCAAACAACAAAATTATCTGTAAACTTCTGGTTTACTATAGTATGAGTTTCAATAGTATTAAGTTTTGTGTAGTACAAACCACTAGAGAATATATGGAGTTTCTCCAAAACATGTTTTGTGCCTTGAGTTATATTCGTGATTTGAAGGAATTCGTTATTTTCTTCATTAATTGTCTCAATATGATAACCATTGTTGCGAATATCCTTAAAACTTAATAAATTTCTTTGAGACAATGGGGAGTATAAAGCATCAATTATTTTAATTTCAGTTCCCCAAGGCAATTTTATAGTGGCTCTTCCGGAGCCCTCAATGATATTTGTACTACCCGATATGGTACTCACATTAATCCTTTTCATCATAAATGAGAGAAATTTTTTTTATTTTTAAGTATTGTATGAGTAGTTGCACTGTCAGCTCTTCACCATTCATAGCAAATTGAACTTGAGTAATATCCATGTTCTTCATGAAATAAAATATATATCAAAAAATTAAGCATAAAAAAACAAATAATGATGATAAAATAATAAATCAATAAAAACACCCAAATAGTTCATAAATTCATAAAACATATGAAGTCCTTATTACAACCATAGAAATAACTAAGTAAATCATTAGAATAAGCAAACATAAGTCTAATACTTAAAACTGACACAAAACAATGTAATTTTAATTATTCCCTTCTAGGGCAGTGAAGAAATCAGCAACTTCTAAGTGAATTGTACTGCCAAAATCAAAATTATTCCCTTCCGGGGAAGTAAGAAAATCAGCAACATCGAAATGATTTTCATTGCCAAAATCAAAATCACCTTCACCATCTTCAAGAACAAGGTTTGCCTCAACTTTCTTTTCTTTCTTCAATGATTCTTGGTAAAGTTCAACAAGATGCTTTGGAATTCTACAAACCCGAGACCAATGGTCTTTTCCTCCACAATGGTAACATATATTGGTCTTACTTTTCTCTTTATCATCCCTACGTTCCGACTTCTGGTGAGAATGTGAGTTTATGAAATGACCTCCACGACCTCTACCATATCCACTAAAACCACGCCTACGACCGCGACCACGCCATTGGCCACGACCGCAACCGTGACCTCTACCTCGACCACTACTGCTGGAATGGTCTCTGTTTTTAGTTTCTTTCCCGTTATGGGTTGTCACATTCACTTCAGGGAATGGAGTAGAGCCAGTAGGACGCGATTCATGATTTTTCATTAACAGCTCGTTATTTTGCTCAGCCACAAGAAGACAAGATATAAATTCAGAATATTTTTGAAAGCCTTTTTCTCTATATTGTGTCTGCAGGACAATATTATTAGCATGGAAAGTGGAGTATGTCTTCTGAAGCATTTCTGCATCAGTAATATTTTCTCCACATAATTTCAATTGAGAAGTTATTTTAAACATAGCTGAGTTATATTCACTAACAGATTTAAAATCTTGCAATCTCAAATTCAACCATTCATAACGAGCTCTAGGGAGTATCACTGTTTTTTGGTGGTCATACCTTTCCTTTAGATTACTCCAAAGGATTTGTGGGTCTTTCACAGTTAAATATTCATTTTTTAGCCCTTCATGGAGGTGATGGCGAAGGAAAATCATGGCTTTAGCCTTATCTTGAGGTGTTGCCTTATTAGCCTCTTTGATTGTTTCACCGAGCCCTTTAGCATCTAGGTGTATTTCAGCATCTAACACCCATGATAAATAATTCTTTCCGGTAATATCAAGGGCCACAAATTCAAGCTTGGCAAGGTTCGACATTTTTCACTATACAAAATATTGTTCAAAATTAGATCTCATAAAATATCAAACATATACATATCAAAACATAATGGTTGATAATTAAAGTGTATACAAATAAAATAAGGATAATACTTAAAATAAGAATAAAAGCATGAAATAATAAAATAAAATACTACTGTATATTATAAAACTTGTTTACGCATAACCTCCAAAATTCCAAAATCATTGTAATGAATACCATATGATTCATGAATATATTACGACTGCATTCATAGACATGATTCATTAATAATCAGAACCTTGTATTGCTAAATTCATGAATAAATTGCCTAATTCACAATGTATACAAATAATCAGATTATTAGTGCACACAATTCAAACATAATAATTCATCCAGAATATTAACATGATTATTCAACTCATGATTATTTAAGATACCAAGAAAGAACAACTAAAATCTTCAACACGAATATGTAACTTTATCCAAATTAACACTCACTACACCTATTGGAATAAAATGTCATCAACCAAAATAACAATTAGGACCAAAAATTCATGATTATGATCAACGCATGATAATGATAATTGTATCTATGATAAAATAATGATAATTGTAATCAACTCATACAATATTTATCCATGATAAAATAATCTATTAGAACAAAATAGCTTAATCAATACAAAGTGAAGCTTACCTCAACGGGAGAAAAAAAAAATAATGTGTACGAAGTAGTGTATATTTCGTCAGCAACTCGATTGATCCTCCTTGTTATATTGTTTGATTAATGTTTTCTCCGATTCCCGATAACTAAAGCAATGGTGCTGATAACGTGTTATAATATAAGGGGAAAGGGAGAATATTAGAGAGAGAGATGTAGATTGTAATTGTGTTGTATCTCATTTGATTTGCCCATGCTATATATATACATAATGTAAGTATGTAACCTTCGTGGAAATTAATATTCCATTTAAGTAGGGGTTACAATAGAGGTAATTACATATGGGGGTTACAATGGGTGGCATAATAGTAGGGAGTTACAAATGATAATGAATATCCACATAAAATATATTTTATAACAACAAGCTTTTTTTTTTTTTTTTTTTTTAGGGAACGAACAAGCATTTTTCGTAAAAACAAAAATAAACTTGCAATTAATTCAAAAATATATACATTGATCTCATTTAACACCCTTTGTGTCCAATCTTATATACCTTGGAGTTGATAGAATATACTATAGATATTCTGTTATACGGAGTAGAAGGATATATTTTGTGAATATTGTGTATTATCTTTTGTAATCCTATAAATATGAATCAATGGAAGACACTCCAATCTAAGGAGATTCATATTATCTGACATGGTATCACAGCTCAAAAACCCTATATGTATGAATTAATGAAATACACAATATTCACAAAAAATCAGGAGTTATATTCATTACACAAAAAATAATTATTTTTTTCCTTAAAAAAAAGGCTTCATATAAATTAGGATAAAGACATGAATCTAGTGCAATTATGCATTAGAAGGCCCTAGTATCTCTAATAACAACAACAATATAATAACAAAGTCTTAGTCCCAAAATAATTAGGGACCGGCGAACATAAACTAAAAAAAAAAAAAAAAAAAAAAAAAAGATAATATACTTACTATTGTATGATCAATTGTAATTTGTAAACATTAATATATGACAAACTAGATATAAGATTGATCAAATCTCTTGGATTATTTCCATACAAGGCAAAGCAAAGGTATTGCCGTTTTACCATAGCAGGGATTCCAACGACCACCACGCGACATTGGCGGAGAGAAGTCTGAGGACTTAGCGCGGTTGGGAGAGCGAATCGCTGTTGCCATTAAAACAACAGAATTCCTTTGCGGAAATCCATTACTTAAAACCAACATTATTACAAGGAACAACGAAAACACCCTCATATTTTATTTATTAATTATTTGATCATGCAAAATGTGTATGTTATGCCTCATATTTATATTCCATAATTTACCTGAATGGATGATGGTTATGATTAGCAGCATGCTCTTTGAATTAGAAAAGTAGTTTGATAAATATGGATTGTTTTTTAATTGATGGCTACTATGTGTGCAAGAAATTGTAGCGTTGTTGTTGTAATTGTTTTAAATTGAATCAATTCTATATTTATGAGGGTGAGCAATCATATTTAGCCATTTATTTGAACATAAATACTTCCTCGGTTCGTTTTTTTATTGAAATGTTAATTTGTCACGTTTATCAACAAACAACTTTAACAATTGATATCCTTTATTTCTGAAAATTAAAAACTATGCGATGTTGATATTAATAATTACAGAGGACTATTCAAACAAGACCCCATATACCTATTTTATTATACCTATAAATCCCAAAAACAAGTCGATATAAAATTTGTGAATTGTGTCAAAAGTCAAAATATGTAAACTAGAAAAAAAGGAGGGAAGTATAAAATAGGTATTTGTAATACAGAGTACAAGTGTTTTCATTATTAGGTAGGGTACTTTGCTTGGCTTGGTCATGCATAGAAAATGAAGAAAAACAACATTGGATTACCAATCAAAGATCATTTACAATATGATAATCTAGCCTTGTAGAGAAAATAGATTTGTTCACTTTCTAAAGTATAAACCAATGTAATGTGGATAGATAACAACATGACTACAATGAACTAAAAATTTTAGCAAATGAACCATATATATTCGGTTCACCTAATTTAAACACAAATTCTTATATGTATCAATAATTAGTTGGTAGCCTAGTGTGACTTAAATTAGTTGTTGCGTAAAAGTATAACTATATACGAAGTATAAGTTTTTTAAGCAACCTTGTCTATGATACTCTCATTTCCCTTTATGTACAAAATGGTGATCAAGCATGAGGTACACTATGGCGATGTGGATTAGAATTTCTAGGGGGTGTCAGTTAGATGAAGGCAGAGACTCTGAATTGTCTACTGATACCATCTCAATCTTCCTAAGAGAAGCAATTGTGTCCTCCACTCGTGCAATTACTAAATACTTCGTAGTAAATATAATATGGAATAATGGAATAATTACTAAATACTTCGTAGTAAATATAATATGGAATAATGGAATATATTATGGAGACAATAAGTTCATATAGTTGGATCGTCATTATTCTTGCTAATAAGCTAATATTGATCATTCTTATAAATACGAAATACGCTTAATGTCAACTAAGGCCCTTTTCTTTTGAGTTGTTATGTTGTGCTTTTGTCCTGCTCTACTCTACTAAAATCTACTCTGCTTCAAATAATAATTAATAATAATATAATAGTAACTAGTAATAATAATAATAATAATTAATATTTAATAATAATAATTAATATTTAACAATAATAATTAATATTAAATTAATAATAATAAAAAAATAATTAATAATTAATATTTAATAATAATATAATAATTAATGTTTAATATTCATAACTAATATTTAGTAATAATAATAATTAATATTAAATTAATAATAATTAATGTTAAATAATAATAATAATTAATATCTAATAATAATAATTAATATTTAATAATAAAAAATTCCATAATAATATTTAATATTTAATAACAATTACACAAACTATTGGGTGCAGGCACCCGCACCCAAGTATTTGTGCGGGCAAGTCGATTTCCCCTTCAAACCCAATTGAAACTTCACCATTGATTTCAATTATCAAACAAAACTGAGATTTTAGGGCTCACAATTCACAAAATAACATCATAATGCTTGAATTGGCCAACTAAATCGAAGAAAATGATTTATTTTTTGATTGAATTGAAGATGACGATGACGACAGAGACGGAGACGAAGGTGAAGCGGTTGTTGATGGCTGGCGGTGATGCGATTTACGACTGATGGTGGCTGGTGGTGATGCGATCTGCGGCTGGTGGTTGCGATTTGCCGGTTGATGGTGGCTGATGGTGGTGCTGCGATGTTGGAAGTGGTGGCGTGAGGTTAGGGTTGTTGGTTAGGGCGGTGGGTGGTGGTGTGAGGTTAGAGTGGTCAGTAGTTGGGTGTGGTGTGAGGTATGGTGTGATTTGTTGGGTTTAGGTGGGAGGAAAGAGGGATGTTGCGTGAGATGTTGAAGAATCAAAGAGGAAAGAGGAGTGGGATGTTGCAGAATCAAAGAGGAATGTTGCGTGAGAGAAAGAGGAAAGAGGAGAAAGGAAGAGGGAGAAATAAAAATAGTACTCCTTAATGTCATATTATCCAATAAACAACTTATATTAGCCAACAAACAACTCATATCAGCCATCAAAATGTACATATCAGCGGGACATATGAGATATTAATAATAATGTATCAGTCAACACAAGAAACTTGTCAGCCAACAAGAGTAAAATATCAGCCAACAAAAGGTACTTATCAGTCAAGAGACGGAACATATCATCCAACGAAAGAAGCATATCAGCTAACAAAACGATGAAATCAGCAAACAATAGGTACAAATAAGTCAATAGAAGGAACATATCAGCAAACAAATGAAGCATATCAGCCAACAAATGAAGTGTATCAGCCAACAAAAGCAGTAAGCCAATAAATTAAACATATCAGCTAACAAAATGAAACATATAAGCCAACAATTAAACTATACATATAAGCCAAATGATATATCAGCCAACCAAAGAAATATATCAGCCAACCAAAGAAATATATAAGCCAAATAATGTCTGATATCAGCCAACAAAAGGGAAAAAGAAAATATCAGCCAACAAAAGGAATATATTAGCCAACCCAAAAATCATATCAGCCAACAAATGAAACATATAAACCAACACATGAAACATATCAGCCAACAAGTAAAATATATCAGCCAAATCTCTTGCACCAAACAGTTCGTGCGTCCGTACGCACGCAATACCTTCTCTAATAATAATAATAATAATAATAATAATAATAATAATAATAATAATAATAATAATAATAATAATAATAATAATAATAATACCGGTACTACTACTACTACTACTACTACTACTACTACTACTACTAATAATAATAATAATAATAATAATAATAATAATAATAATAATAATAATAATAATGCGAAATCTGCTCTGCGGCTCAGAAGCTCAAAAGAACAGGGCTTAAATATATCCTATGAGATCGCACTTTACAGTGATCGAACAAAGAAAATCGAGCCCAAAGGTTAGGCTTAGTAATTGCCGGCCATATGGAGTAAAGAGTGGGTGTAAGACAAGCTAAGCCCTAAGTAGTTCATAGAACTATATATTTTGGGCTTGATAAGAAGATGCATGTAATAAAAAGAACATACAATTTCCATTTCCCAAGTGAGAATGGAAAACTCCATTGAAGAGGAGACTAATTTCTTCCGTCCAACTAGCTAGCATTGGTGGAGGTTCACTTCTCACTTGTGAACCAATCGTAGAGGACCTTTAATAGCGGCTCTCTTTCCGAGAAAAGGAATAACAACACATAGAAGAAAACACGCATCAAAGGTTGTAAATATAAACTATTATGTGATCTGTAATTCAACTTTGTATATGCATCTATCTTGTTTAGGTGCTTATAAATGTAATTTATGAAATTCCACTTACAATACCTAAAACCATAAAGTGGTATCCATTAGCTATTTGCATATAAATTTATGGTGATGATGATATGAATACTTTAATGTAAATCATACTGCAAAATTTTAGAATTTTTTTCAATCCTAAAAAAAAAAAAAAAAAAAAAAAAAAAAAAAAAAAAAAAAGCCACTCAAATTTTGTCATAAAATAAATTTAACAAAAACCCTAAATAAATTATTTCTTTTTTATATATCATAACATACATTAAACATATTATTTTATTTATGGTCACATAAAAATAAAAGGTAGTCGCACTTTAAGAAAATTGTCTTTTAGAAACGATTATTTTGTATTGATTGTACATTATTCACTACAACATGCATGTATGTTTTGTAAAATAGTAGAGAAAATCGCATCGTTTTACAATCACCAAATTTCAATACCATAAACATAAGAATATATATACTCAGCTTTTTTATGCACATTTATAAAATTATGGAAAATCATATTGTTTACAATTGCCACTAAAACCCTATAATCAATACAAAAAGTCTTTTCTACACTAGATTTTCAAATTTTGCTTGACAAAAGAATATAAAATATGTCATAGATGCTTGAGATTGCATGTTCGAATCTTATATATATATATATATATATATATATATATATATATATATATATATATATATATATATATATATATATATATATATATATATATATATATATATATATATATATATATCATATGCGTTGTGTTTTTTTTTTTTTGGTAGAAAATGAGTTTAACATTAATAGTCATTATAATCGTGCAATAATCAAGTTTAACATTAATAGTCATTATAATCGTGCAATAATCACCATGATTTAATATAGTCTTCGTATTGATTATTGAGGACAACCCCAGCGAATGAAATCGAAAAACATTACTAAAGGCTACGATAACAGCGGATGTCGTATCATATAACCATTTGTTGGGAATTTTTTTTATGGCAAATACAATCGATACTAAATGTTAGAATAATCGCTACGAAAAGGTAATTTTTTTGAATTGTCTGTTGAGCAATTAGGTTTTGATGATTATAAACTAATGATGATTATCTATCTAACGTGTATGTTAAGTTGTGCATAGAAAGAGCAAGTTATGCTTGGAACAGGATACAAGGAACCTGAGTAATGACAGGTATATATGTAAGGAACTTGAGCAATATAGGATAAGCAATAGAGGAACAAGAACAACGATAAGTGTTATGGTTGATAAGCATGATGATGGCTAAGGAACCATGAAGGTAACTATGTAAACATGTGTTTGCATATGTTAGCTTCATAAGGTAAGTATCCTATACATATATAGGTCATGTATGTGTAGGAGTCTTTTAATTTAGTTTAGTTTTCTTTATTGTTTTTATAAATGAAAAAACTAACCTTCTGAGTTACTTTGTTATCCTCAGAAGTTTGCTCAGTTTGTCATCATTAAAAAGGGGCAACTTGTTGACCCTTATGAGGTTTTGATGATGATGTTAAGAATTGAGCAAACTTCCATTTAATAAGGATTTTCTAGTGTTGTGATGTTGGCAGGTTCAGTAAGCGTAGAGGGCTGAAGTAGGAACTGGAACAAAGGAACTTTGGAAGATCCATGAGGACAAGTAAAGAACAGAAGAAGAGTTCCAGCAATGGAACTTCCCGAAGTTTCTCAACAGGAACTTCAAAACGGGTGTAACGACCTGGTTCTGGTGTAATGCTGGGGCAAACCCTAAGATCCAGAATATATCAAGACTACAGGATTCCAGAAAAAGAGTTTCAGAGAAGCAACATGAAGACAGAGAAATAGAAGTATATTGCTCTAGGATTCATGTAAGTATGTTGGACATAAAAGTCGGTCTGGAACAAGTCTATATGGAACCAAGGTGAACTCCAAACAGTTAATGAAATTAGAGTGACTGACTTGTCAGGAACTCAGAGACTGTCAGAGTTCAGGAACCTAATAGGAACTTAAGTATGCACGTCGTTAAAAGTCGGTTTTAATGATATATATATTTACTTAATACGTGCATATCTTTTAGGGATTTGGTTTTACTGAACAAAGATATTTATCTTCTAATAAATCCCTTTTGGAAAAAGATAAATTTTGTTTAAAAAGTATTTTTAAACTAAAAGATAAGATTGGAATAAAAGCTGATTTTATGCTAAGTTATCTTATTATTATTGACAGATTTTATTCTGAACAAAAAGATATATTTTCGGAAAACTTGTTTTTAGAAAATATCTTTTAAACTTATCTTTTCAGAAAATCTATCTTTTTCAAGATGAAATGAATATTTCGAGTGTACTATAAATATGCTCATAAGTATTCATTCAAAGTTGAGGCTGACGAAGTGTAGTGGTCGTGCTTAATGGTTTTATCCTTCACCACGAAGCTAAGTCAGTTCTCCTGGTCAAAGTTCCTATCAGGTTTTGGTTACAGTATGTCCAGTGAGTTCCAGACAGGTCTCGAGTGTTCAACATATTAGTTTTATCTCTTTATTCATAGATATGTATTTAGGGATATTCAATGAGATCTTGTAATGGGAAAAAGGGTTTTTGAGTGTTTTGTATTTTGGGGTGAGATTGTGAATTCTCTTAAATTCACACAAGTGATGAGTTTGAAATCTCGTAAAATTCGAGTGGTAGTTAGTCACCCCGAGTGTGTCTTGGGTTGCAAGTGGGAAAAAGGAACCTGAGTGTGTCTTAGGTCGAGAAAGGAACCTGAGTGTGTCTTGGGTCGAAAAAGGTGCCTGAGTTTGTCTTAGGTCTGATAGGATAGGTTCCTGTCAATCAGCAAGTGTCTTAAGAGGAACTTGCGAAGCAAAGGTCTGTGTAATAGGTTGTACTAGGAGAGTTGCCTATTATAGTGGAATTTGTTTATAAGTCCCAATAGGGCCGAGGTTTTACTTCCAGTTAGGCACTGGATGGTTTCCTCGTAAAACTTGCTGTGTGCTTTAAGTTCCTTTACGCTTTAATTGTTTATTTCCGCTTAAGTTCAGCGATTGGAACCTACTACCATTCACCCCCCCTCTTGTAGTAGTTCATCTAAACTAACAATTGGTATCAGAGCTGGTGCTCTTGATAAACCGGGCAACCCCGAGGAGCAAGTTCCAGGCTAGGATGGATATCTACAAGGAATGCAACGAATGGAACTCAACCCTAGAACGTACCCAGTACCACGCGAAGACCAAAGTCTGCTTGTGAAGCAGAAGTGATTCAAAGATGAACATCTTTGAGGTAAGTGTCTCGTCTTTGAAGTCTTGATTATATGCATGATATTATGTGTAAAAGTTTCTTGCAGTATTTCTAGTTAAATTTTGGATTTTGTTTTGGAAGTTTGTAAATCAATTTTGTGTAACCTCAAATCTGATTTATAGTGTGAAAAGTATTTGTCAGATTTACAAATTGATTTATTTTTAAAGAATCGGGTTACTAGAAATAGTTCAAGGAACGTATTGTGTAGAATTATGCATATTTGGTCTCTTGGAACCTGGATTACTGCTGTATGGAAACTTAATTCTTTGGGCAAGGTAATGAACGTATATTTTGAATATTTGCCAAAGAATGACCTTATCATGTGTATGTGTTATTCTGAATATTTATTATGTAGACACATGATTTTTATTGTTAGTAAAGATAGTTGATTTAACCGTAGTTGTTTTAATTATGGATTATTGACGTCAATTACTAACATGAAGGTACCCAATATATATTGGGTAACCAAAGCCAAAAGATGACTGATTTTGCAGGCTATATGAGTGGAGACAACTTATTAATAACGATGATCTTTGGTTGTTTGTATATAAGGAATTATGTGCAAGTTCCTTTCACTAGAAAGCCTTTATAAGAGGTTTATAGTAAGTGAAGCGACAATATGGATAAGTGTGTAAGTCACCTATACATCTCTCTGTAAATATTGGTCATGTGCTTTTGGTATGTATTAATCCTTCACAAATTCCTATTGAAATTCAATTCCCTATTCTTATGAAGGTTATTTGTGAATGGATGAAAAGAGAAGTTGTTTTGATGTTTATAATGTATATCATGACAAACTAACTTCTCTTCTAGTTTTGTGCAAGTTATTAATGATTGTTTTGTAGGTTTGTCCATTGAGACAAATTGGTGCATAAAAGTTTGTTCCATTAGGAGCTCAGTGCTTAAATTGGTTGGAACTTGGTGAACTTGAAATGATAGAACGAATTAGGGATACAGGAACAACAAAGCTTCTATATCAAGGTGCTATAGGAGATAGCGTATACGTTCCTGTAAAGATTCTGGTTCAAGTTCCAGTTAAGTTCTTATTATTCAAAGTTCCTTGGAACAAAGAATTAATTCCTGTAGCAGACTCTTATGAAGGATGATGAGTTAAGATGATTATCTTTGACTGGGTGTTGGAGATTCATCATTTCGTTGATGGAACGACATCTAAAAGGGAGTATTCTTACAGGAACTTTATGTTTCAACACTTTTATGCTTTAGGTTTTTTCTATCTCTTTTGACTAACCTACTGACATTTTAAAGGCACAAAGGAATCTCTTGGGTTGTGAACTTTCAGGTTATATCTTTTGAATGATAATATGAGGGACTTTGACAAGGTGTTGAAGAATTTGAGATTAAATCAACACGTTCCTCTACCCAAGATACAATGGTCTAAAGGACCAGAAGATATGTTCCAACTTTATGTCAAAAGGAACATGGAAGAGTTGAAGGTTTATAATAGGAGGGAACTCGCATTATCTCGACAGCGAGGTTCCAAAAGAGATGATGATAGCCAAATCAAGGTATCTCTTACTATAAACCTACAATGGAAGAACTTTGACTTATAATACTAACACGAAAGGTAAAATTTCTACATAACAGGAAGTTAGTAAGTCAAGTTCCTATCCCATTGTGAATATTTTTCTCGTCGAGTTTTTAATGCACATTCTGGTTTTCAATTGCTTGTAACTCTATTTGTTTCATGGCTTCAAGATGACATCATCAATAAAGAGTGGAAATGTCACATATGAAGGGAATCAAAAAGGGAACACATCATTTGTGGATCTCAAGGTGATTCCTAACAACAACCTGACATTTCTAGGTTTTATTGAAGATGAGATACTTCTATGCTTCAAACTGTGAACATGTAAATCTTTTCATGCTTGATAAACCTAGTAGGAACTCGATAATAGGTATATGTATATGTAAGTTCCAAACAGGTTAAGATCGAAAAGCATGAGAATCAAACACATGTTACATTCTCTTTCAACATCAGGTAGATGGTAAGCAACACTAATCCATTGGATCTTAGTGATATGGATATGTTTACCATGTGATATGTAGAGACTAATTGAAAGAGATGTCTTGTTTATAAGTAATGAAAGCAAATGTGCACTTGGTTACTTTTCTTAATAGAAGAGACGATGAATTGTTTGAAAGTCTTTTCTATCACAGGGTAAGTGGCTAAGTGTTCATCATCTATGAGGTTATAGATCTAACAACGGAACCTAGTTCCAGTCATGTTTAGTGTTTGTTGCAGGAACACAGATTGATAACAAGTTTTCAATTTTGAATCATGAAAGACAAGAAGAGAACAAAGTTATATACTAATGGTCTTTGCAGGTTCTTTGGAATAGTTTTCAATGCCTCTTGCTACATCATCAACACTGAAGCAATAGATCTTTGATTAACAAGACACCCTATGTTCCACTTAGGGATGTTTGATGATAGAAGTGCCAAGGCGATTTATCCATAAACGCCGAGAACAGCAAAACATAAAGAGTTTACCCTATCTTATTTAATGTGCAATAAGTGAACATATTTTGAGACTAACATGTTTGTTCCCATCAGACAGGTGATAAAAGGTGAACTCGCAAGTTCTTGAAGAACTATCTGAGTTCCTAGTAAAGAAATATGTCACTAAGAATAACAGCAAGGGATAGCTACATATGTTGAGGAACTTCGAGATGTTAAGTTCCAACTCATGCAGCAAAGTTCAAAGAACTCAATACAAGAAAGCAAGTTCCAATGAAGTTCCAGAGCTGAGATAATATTTGTTCCGACCAGCAATATCTCAACAAACTATGGAACTAAAGTGTCTTTCATGCATATGTAACCAAAGGGAAAACCTCAACAACCAAGGATCAGAGAAGAGCTCGAGATATCAACTGAAAAAGATGGACTTCATAACTCATAGTTGTATAAAAGATAAGTTTGTTTTTAAGGTTGATGTAAACATATAATTGGTTGTTATCAGGTTAGATGTGCAGCAGGAACTTAATAAGCTTAAAAGGAAGAGGATGCATGTCACATCCTGAACCTATTCTAGAACACCTAAAAAGGGTCGGAGATTAAAAAGGGTGTTCTGGAAAATGCTTATTGAGTAAGGCACGTGGATGGAACAAGGCCAGGTTGGTTCTTAAAAGAAACAACCAATACAAAGGTATGTATTGTCTTTAAGGAACTTGTTGCGTGTGTAGCTAGACTTGAAGCAAATTGAATAATATTTGTTCTTGCTGTTTATATGGGATTAGAGTTGTACCACATAGATGTCCTGTATGTCTTGATATGAATTTTTGTAGACGTCTATGTGGAACATACTCTAGGATAGAATGCTATCCAAGTTCCTTCTTGAAAATTGAGTTTTAAAAAGTATCAATTTTTGTTTTCAAGATGAACTGAGTTATTAGTAGTACTTGTTTACATTGATATATCTCTGGTACTACTAACGAGCCATTGTGCATTGATTTTTGCTAATTTATGATAAGAAAATATATTTGTAAGCATTAACCACTGACAATGGAACTTGAGTTAGAAGTGGAAGTTCATATTAGATTCGAGATCATCAAGGAACATAACAGCCACTTCAAGAACTCCAAGGTAAGCCATCACATTCAACCAATGCTTTAAAGTTATATTTTTACTGGTAAGAGACTACATAAGATACAAGTTCCTTTTCACATGTCGGCATTAGATGAATTGAATTGATATATTTGTGGTATGAATGCAATATGTGAATTTGTGAATTGATTCTCTTATGGTTTTGTCTTGACTTGTCATATTCTTGTTTATTGCTTAATAGAACAAGACTTGATGAAACATAACATGAGTATAAAGTATTTTTCCCATAAGTTATGTCAAGCTGGGGTTCCTATGCATGTAATACTTAAAGTAAAGAATATGTGCTTATTGTTTATGTGTCACACTTAATTCTTGTGTTGTAAAAGACATACTTACTTGCCTAAGAGTATTAGAGGTCTCATAATAGAACTATGGGTGCTGTCAAACACGAAGTTCCTAAGTTGCCAAAGGAACAATGAAAGAAACTTTGATGGAACAAGACAGGTAAGTTCCCAGACCGTTTACACCTCACTTGTTTAAATTTCAGAGGGAACTAACCTATATTTTAGCCAACTTTCAAGCATCCACGTCATATATCTTCGATCGCAACATTATTCTACAACTCTAAGTTGTGTGTCCGTGTTGCATATACTTTAATTGTCCCATATTCAGAAAATCGAAGATTCTTATTCACCCAATTCAATTTCCTCTTTCCGTTCACACACTTTTACTTCTTATTCTTGATTCCCATGTGCTCTAAGTTTGTTGATCATCTTTTTATGATTTGATGAAACATGAAAAATGGTGACTATATTTTGAGGGGGAATTTGAAGATAAATAAAGAAGTAAGTACTTGAAAAGGAAGAAGAATGGTAAGGGACTCAGGGGGAATAAGGCAGGAACCAAGAAATCAAAATGGTTCAGATCTGGTTGTGGAACTCAAGTGTATGAGTAAGTAATATCTTCATTGATTTAAAAATGTGTTATTCCAGGAAAGTATGCAAAATTTGTATAATGACACCCTTTAAAAAAAAAAAAAAATAAAGAAAAGAAAAGAAAAAGAAAAGGGTGATCAAATATTTAATTTCCTGGATATCTAAAGATGAAGAATATTGACTTTGATGTGGAGTACTCGTATACTTGGTGAGCTAGTGAAGGAACAACGACAAACGTTGAAGGAACTTGGCTATGATGAAACTGAAATCTATAAAGTTCCAGTATGCAGAATGTTCCTCAAAGAAGTTGGTGGTAGAAGTAAGGGAATTTGGTTATCAATTGGTAAGATGAATATGTGTTGTGTTTAGCAGAAGGTTCAAGAGTATGAAATGAAGAACAAATGTGGTGAACCTTATCATCTCAAAAGGTCTAAACGAAGAGCACAAATTCCATTTCATGTTCCCTCTACTTATTTTGTTCCATATGCTTCTTTATATATCCTTGAATTTGCGCTTTCATTTGTCTATTCATGCAGTTCATTCCTAACTTTTTAGCTCTGATCTTTACTTGATTCTTAACCTCTTATTTGTCAAGTTCAATTAAGGGTTTTGAAGTTGGGCCTTTGGATTGTGAGTTGGAAATTAGTGTGAAAATGGCATCCGTGTTTGAAAAGTGAGTACCTTGAGGCTTTTAGGAACAACAAGTGTTTAACCATTATATATTTACTTATTATATGGTGGTAGGTGTGACATATGACTTTAAGTGTGTATAATTTACGAAAAACAAACATGTGGAACAATACCCTTTTTGATAATGACAAAAGGGGGAAGAATATGTATGATGCTTATGGTATGCAGTAATTAAGTCTAAAGTTCTTACATCATGATCGTTGAAAGTATATATATATTGATAATGATGTGTATTTCTAAGTTCCTAACTATGTTAAGTTCCTGTGTATGTTCTTAACTTGTTCATAAGTTATTTCCTTGAAAAACTAAGGGGGAATAAATGTACAACGATTATCCTTTAATATGTGATAAGCATCATTAGTTTGTCATCATCAAAAAGGGGGAAATTGTTGAGCAATTAGGTTTTGATGATTATAAACTAATGATGATTATCTATCTAACGTGTATGTTAAGTTGTGCATAGAAAGAGCAAGTTATGCTTGGAACAGGATACAAGGAACCTGAGTAATGACAGGTATATATGTAAGGAACTTGAGCAATATAGGATAAGCAATAGAGGAACAAGAACAACGATAAGTGTTATGGTTGATAAGCATGATGATGGCTAAGGAACCATGAAGGTAACTATGTAAACATGTGTTTGCATATGTTAGCTTCATAAGGTAAGTATCCTATACATATATAGGTCATGTATGTGTAGGAGTCTTTTAATTTAGTTTAGTTTTCTTTATTGTTTTTATAAATGAAAAAACTAACCTTCTGAGTTACTTTGTTATCCTCAGAAGTTTGCTCAGTTTGTCATCATTAAAAAGGGGCAACTTGTTGACCCTTATGAGGTTTTGATGATGATGTTAAGAATTGAGCAAACTTCCATTTAATAAGGATTTTCTAGTGTTGTGATGTTGGCAGGTTCAGTAAGCGTAGAGGGCTGAAGTAGGAACTGGAACAAAGGAACTTTGGAAGATCCATGAGGACAAGTAAAGAACAGAAGAAGAGTTCCAGCAATGGAACTTCCCGAAGTTTCTCAACAGGAACTTCAAAACGGGTGTAACGACCTGGTTCTGGTGTAATGCTGGGGCAAACCCTAAGATCCAGAATATATCAAGACTACAGGATTCCAGAAAAAGAGTTTCAGAGAAGCAACATGAAGACAGAGAAATAGAAGTATATTGCTCTAGGATTCATGTAAGTATGTTGGACATAAAAGTCGGTCTGGAACAAGTCTATATGGAACCAAGGTGAACTCCAAACAGTTAATGAAATTAGAGTGACTGACTTGTCAGGAACTCAGAGACTGTCAGAGTTCAGGAACCTAATAGGAACTTAAGTATGCACGTCGTTAAAAGTCGGTTTTAATGATATATATATTTACTTAATACGTGCATATCTTTTAGGGATTTGGTTTTACTGAACAAAGATATTTATCTTCTAATAAATCCCTTTTGGAAAAAGATAAATTTTGTTTAAAAAGTATTTTTAAACTAAAAGATAAGATTGGAATAAAAGCTGATTTTATGCTAAGTTATCTTATTATTATTGACAGATTTTATTCTGAACAAAAAGATATATTTTCGGAAAACTTGTTTTTAGAAAATATCTTTTAAACTTATCTTTTCAGAAAATCTATCTTTTTCAAGATGAAATGAATATTTCGAGTGTACTATAAATATGCTCATAAGTATTCATTCAAAGTTGAGGCTGACGAAGTGTAGTGGTCGTGCTTAATGGTTTTATCCTTCACCACGAAGCTAAGTCAGTTCTCCTGGTCAAAGTTCCTATCAGGTTTTGGTTACAGTATGTCCAGTGAGTTCCAGACAGGTCTCGAGTGTTCAACATATTAGTTTTATCTCTTTATTCATAGATATGTATTTAGGGATATTCAATGAGATCTTGTAATGGGAAAAAGGGTTTTTGAGTGTTTTGTATTTTGGGGTGAGATTGTGAATTCTCTTAAATTCACACAAGTGATGAGTTTGAAATCTCGTAAAATTCGAGTGGTAGTTAGTCACCCCGAGTGTGTCTTGGGTTGCAAGTGGGAAAAAGGAACCTGAGTGTGTCTTAGGTCGAGAAAGGAACCTGAGTGTGTCTTGGGTCGAAAAAGGTGCCTGAGTTTGTCTTAGGTCTGATAGGATAGGTTCCTGTCAATCAGCAAGTGTCTTAAGAGGAACTTGCGAAGCAAAGGTCTGTGTAATAGGTTGTACTAGGAGAGTTGCCTATTATAGTGGAATTTGTTTATAAGTCCCAATAGGGCCGAGGTTTTACTTCCAGTTAGGCACTGGATGGTTTCCTCGTAAAACTTGCTGTGTGCTTTAAGTTCCTTTACGCTTTAATTGTTTATTTCCGCTTAAGTTCAGCGATTGGAACCTACTACCATTCACCCCCCCTCTTGTAGTAGTTCATCTAAACTAACATTGTCAAATTTAGAATTATTAGGTACTAGGTAGTATGTAAAAATTAGATTTCTGTAAACCATGATCACCATGATGAATACTGATTTACACGATGATATTACTTTCAATTGGTAGGGTACTTTCAAAAGAAATGATCGGGTACCCCCTAATCCCCTACGGCCCTATTCTATGATATCAACACTGATTTACACGATGATATTACTTTCAGTAGTTGTGCATTATTTAATTCAATTTACCTCAACATGCATTTTGTTTTAAGAAAATTAAATATGCATATTAAATTATTCTCATTTTAACACCGTAGATTTTATATACTTTGGAGCATATTACATGATTCAACTAATCAAAAAAATTAATATACATACTTTGTATATTACTTGACACAAATCTAATTTTGTTTATTATTGTATAAACAAAATAAATAAAGATGCACAGAAGTTAGGATAGTGACACAAAACTAATGCAGTAATGCATGAGATGGTCCTGATACGAAAAAATTAGAAATTATAGGGATAACATAAACATATTATATGCTCAATCGTAAACTAGAGATAAGATCAAAGCTCTCGGATCATCTCCGACCATAAGGCGGCATTGGCGGGGAAAGGTCTGAGTAGTTTTGGTGGTGGGGCGAGAGATTGGCTAGTGGGGGGCTTAGCCTATAACCCGTTGTTGGTCTCGCTGTTGCCATTAAAACAACAGAATTCCTTTGCGGAAATCCATTACTTAAAACCAAGATTATTACAAGGAACAACCAAAACACCTTCATATTTTGTTATTAATTATTTGATCGTGCAAAGTATGTGTATGTTATACCTCATATTTGTATCCATAATTTACATGAATGGGTGATGGTTATGATTAGAAGCATACTCTTTGAATTAGACAAATAGTTTGGTAAATATGGATTGTTTTTTAATGGCTACCATGCATGTGTGCAAGAAATTGTAGCGTAGTTATTGTAATTGTTTTAAATTGAATAAATTCTATATTTATAAGGGTGAGCAAACAAATTTAGTCATTTATTTTAATATAGAAATAAAATTAGTACTCTGTATATAATTTTATGGGTTGCAATGAAATTGACAACAAAACATAAATCAATGATCAATCAAAGAGAAGAAAAGTTGACATTTTTATAAACGCTACAAGAATATGAAGGGGAGAAATGTCCAAACCCTAATGCAACACTTTATGTCTTTTATGGTTACAATCTATACCCTTATGACTAAACTCAACTTGACGAACTCTTTCATCCTCGACTTATAAGTACTCCGTATAACCAACTAAACACAAGGTTTAAGCAACTTTGTATACTCTATATGTAGAAAATGGTGATCACGCAGGAGGTACACCGTACCACGACAATGTTCATTGGAATTTCTAGGGGGTGGCCGGTTTGGTGACGGCTTCTCTTGGAGGAAGCCCCAGTTAATCTTTGGAAATTTGTTTATCACATGGCATTTTGGTAAATAAATCAACAACTTTATCCAGTTATCATCATTGTGGGACCCGTTTTTATTGAAAAAGTTGTTGATTATTTACAAAATTGTCATGTGATAAACAAATTTTGTGTATCAACTTGTATTTACCGCTTCTCTTGTGAGAAACCAAAACCAATAATCCACTTAACACCAACATAAATACGAGGAACAACGAAATCACCTTCAGATATTGTCATCCAGGTTATGGAACCATGTATGCTTGTTAGTTGTTATGAACTTATGCTTAGTATTTCTGCATGCTAGTTATAAATAGAAGATCATCCACATCGAAGGATTGAACTACACAATGGTCAGCAGCTTGATGTCTGAATTCTTCAAGCTAGAATAAGTACGCAGCTCTTAATCTCTTATATATAACTAGTTTTAGGTCTACCACCAGAAACGAATATTTCAAACTAGTTATGTATGCCTGAATGAAAATTCAATATCTTTCAAAGTTCAATTCGTACCATCAATCATTTAATTTGCCGAAATAGCAACGTGCCTGTTATACATTCGAATGAACATATCTGATTCAACTGATTCGCACTATTCATGTGAATTTATATTATTGTGGCTCTATGCCTCTATCCTAGATTTACCACTAATCCAAACTTATGTAAAGCATCAGAACACTGCTAGTACAATGCTGTTAAACAATTAAGCAGGAGACAGCAGTGCATCAGCTCAGCGATAGGATGCTCTCCCGGCCTTAGGGATGTTATTTGGGCACTCAATCATCAAATCTATCACGGAAGTTCAACACTATAGCTTTTTCGAGTTGCTTTCAGTGTTACCTACATCTCGAGTCTCTTAAATAAAATCCAGCGCCTACAACTATTTCATCAAGTGCCTGAAAAAATTGTTTTTTGGTGCTTTGGTGATCTCATATTGCTTTCAAAGTTGCAATAATTTATCATCAAAGCACTCTGTACCGGTAACAGCAAATTCTCAAATTCTCAAATTCCCTGGCTCCCTACCTAAAAGACTGTCGAACCTAGCAGTCTCAGCAATCAACATAATCAACAAAACTACTAGTATAAACAATTTTCCAGCATTAATATAAAAGCATACATGAAGTATAACATCCACATTCAACAACCTCGCCATGTATAAGGCTACGGTGACCAAGTAGTGTGAGTTGTATTTTTCTACGAAGCACAGCAAATTTCTGAATTTCATATTTAGCTATAATTAATAAAGCTAGAATGGAATTTCAACATAAACAAGACATTGCAATTCGAGTATTCGACTTACAAATATTTAGTACTCCAAAATAAGAAAATATATATACAAAAAAAAAAAAAAAAAAAAAAAAAAAAAAAAAAAATGGGATTATTTCTGAATAACTAAAAAATAAGGATAATCTAATTTAATGGGTGAAACTTTGGATTATCCATGTCAAATTATCTAAATATATACACAAACTATCTATATCCTGATGATAGAGCAATATACAATCATACCCTATGACCATTTTGTTGCTGTTGTTGCTTTTATATTGCCAATAACTTTAACCCCTGTCTACCTAATGAGCAAAGCTTCCTGCTATGTGCCCGTTCACAGTTTCAGGCTGGCCGTATTCCCCTCAAGGCAGAAGAAAAAATCTGAGACACAAGACAAATCAGTTCATTATATAACTGCACTGTTACTGCAGAAAGCTGTTGCAACGTGTATAAAGACCAAATCTGAGAGTATTAGGCACAGGCACAACAGATATAAGTAAGTTATAAGTAGTTGCAGCCTTGCAGGACAACTTTCATAATCCGAAGTTTCACACACCGCCTATACATTGTGAGTCTTTGACAAAATATCCACATAAGGGTTTACAGATATAAACGTGTACTTATCACTAATCAAAGTGCTGAGACAGCAATGTAACACACATACCAGATTACAATAAATCAACCTTCTAGGAATTAATCTAATTTTTACAGATCACTAGCATACGAAAAGAAGATACAGGTCCAACTTTCAGTGACTGCTTTTCCAAGACGATTGTTGGTAATTTCTTTTAATGTGTTAATACCAAAAGCAAATTAAGAAACTTTCAATCAAATTATCAAGCTTTTATATATTTACTATGGAGTAATATAAGGCTTGTATAACAAGGGAAAACAACCAGTATGCTGAGAATCACACTTTCATAAATAGATCAAACATCTAAATATTCTTCCAATCTATAAACAAGTCCACCTACCTTTTTATAGCTAGATTCATTCTCAGTATATTGACATCGCTAATAGAGTATCTTCAAAATTGTACGAAAGGAAGCTATCAATCTATGACATCCCCTATCCTGCCACTTCCAGTGAGCCTGATTGAAGTCATAAAGGCACTGCTATGGAAAGTTTTGGTATTGATAATCTATGATAAAACTATAGTAAAAAGTGCAACAATCAATCCACTTTGGCCCCTACGCCTTCGTGGCCCTAGCAACAGTCCAATTGCCATATCCAACAGCAAGCACGCCTAATGCCTGCTGTACCTAATGCAGGCTGCTAAGCTGCTTTACCATTTTCTCGCCCATCACAACCACATCTCACGATAGCCCAGGTGGGGCAGCTCCGAGCTGCAACTCAGTGACTTACCAGAGGCCTTCAGTGCCATGACACTAAAACAACTGGACGAGAACCGATGCATGAACACTGGTGCCTCCTCACACATGCCCATAGACCATTCCACAAGGTAAATCCCACATTTTACTTCAAGTACGAACTTTAAACTTTGTAGGAAGCTATTCTTACAGAATAGGTAACAAGCATAGGTAGGTATATATCTATACAGAATTTATCAACCAAAGTAAGTATCTGACATATTCACTATCATTCTTCATTTACAGCTACACTTTCACAGCTTCATATATCTATGATAAAGCCTTTTTCAAATTTCAACCTTATACATGTGCTAGCTCTAAAGCACCAGGTATATATCTACACAGAATTGTTTAGGACATAAAATTTATACTGGATATATAAGTGCATTTTACAAACAAACACACCCCTCGTCCCTCCATATGAATTTTCACCCACCACCAAAAGCTCCCTAAAACAAACTCATAAGCATACAAGGATAAAAGTAAAGCTCAACTCATAATGGCCATCTAAATTTTGTCCACAGTTCCATACTAGAACATATTCAAAAATTAAAAATCTTTTATACTACCTCCGTTTCATATTATTTGCAACGATTTATCTTTTATACTACCTCCGTTTCATCATAAAACCTCAAGAGAGAGAGAGAAAAAAAAAAAGAAAAAAGAAAACTAACCAGAGAAGAACCAGCAGAGTGCTGGTCTAATCTACTTGAGGAATTTGAACCTAGCTGCTTCTGTTTCTTCATGTCAACTGATTTGCTCATCCCTTCACTCTTGCCATTGGAATCAATGTCAAAACCAGTTTTTCCTCTATCCTCTTCCACAGAAACGCCTTTTAGCTTATGTGTCAGTTCTTTATGAATAACCTTATTGTCACGCGGGGTGTCTTTTAAAGGTTTAGTATCTTTTTTTGTGTACTGCGTAGCTGCTGCTCTTGCACCATCTATGGCTGCAATTAAACTTGGTGACATCGCAGCTCCTAGAACGTTATTTTCAGATAAAACCCTAGGCAAGGATCCTGGCCTTAATGAATAGAGATTCGCTGGATTTGGGAGTGGAAATTTTATTGAATGTGGACTTTCCACATGAAGAAGACTTATAACCGCAGCCTCAGCTACCTGCCACAAGCAGAGAAATCAACTGTAATAAACATGGAGAAAGCTGCAAAGAAAAGAAATAAAAAGGCATTATTATATACTTACCTTCCATTCCAGATTATACACACCCTGATCACCTCGCATTTTTAGAGGATCTATCAATTTCTGCATTAAGGACCAAAGCTTAGTAATAATAATTCACCTAAAACATTCTCAAGGAGATCACAAATGAATGTAAAAATATCTATAATTCAATTATAACACTAATAAAATTTAATATACCTGAGGTTGTTCACACAGCCAACAGAAATCTGTCAGTGCTTCCAGCCTCACCTATTGATCCCACATGTGCATGGTTAAAAATTGAAAAAAAAAAAAAAAAAAAAGGAAATTTAGGGAGCACGAAATACAAGTATTTCTGATTAGTATAAAAGAAACAAAAAAGATAAGAGGTGTGTTTCCTACCCCTTCAGGTACTGCTTTCCAGGATGCCAGCTCTTCACGTCTAAGACAGCCAGCAATTTCTACACAACCTAAATGAATATAACATCATCAATACACAACAAAACATGCATAAAGAGAGTACTTTAGCTTTTTTTTGGTCTTCTTGCGGAATCATGTGATGATGTACCTATAAGCCTTGAAACTGGATAATGCTCAGGAAACTTGAGATCAGTCACACCGTCCACGGCATATATCTCCCTGTAAAATTCTTCCATCGCTTTTATTGTAGCCACATCTGGGACCTTACTGGCAGCGTGAATCCAAAGCCGACCTTCCAATTCCAAAGATCTTTACAATCAAATTTATTTTCAACTCATAAGAAAAACCCACGTATACACAAGCAATCTGGTAAGTATTACTATCACATGCTACCAAAGTGCTAGACTTGCCTTCAACAAGCAAAATTAGCTGATCCAAAAATATTCAATATTAACCTTCCAACAAATGATAACCAATTACAGAATCATGATCTGATATTATTGTGAGGTTAGATTTTGGTGTGATCCATAGCGTATATGTAGATATCTTTTACTCAGGGAGGTTAGTATCTGACATTAATTTTTCCCCACAAAATATGAGTGACATAGAATAAACAAGATAATGTTTTAAAATAAAACCTGGGTGAAAATGCAAGAACCTTTTACTAAAAGGAGGGAGTTAGACTAACAACTTTTTAGCTTATCCTCACCACTATTAAAAGAATTATCTTGTTCGCTTCATAATATTTGTCTTTTCAACTTACATATAACTTATATAGGATAAGAGGAATACTTTTTTTAGAGGATCTTATATTGGGATACACTAGTTGTTACCCTGTAGCTATATGATAAATTCTACTTAAATGTCATATCTTGTTCATTTTTCATATAGGTCAATTTATTTTACATGGTTTTTCAACATCAAGCCCTATCTCACGATGGGACAGAGGGTAAGGAAACTAAGGGGTCAAATGATTTAGCCACAACTCCACCCCGGTTCCCCTCTCATAGACTTTATGTGTGAAAATATATCGTTGAAACTCTAGATAATCTAATAGATATGCACTTAGATCCTATGCTTGAGAACATGATACACAGTACGCTCCTGAAACAACATGTAATTCAAACTAAAAGTATATATATATATATATATATATATATATATATATATATATATATATATATATATATATATATATATATATATATATATATATATATATATATATATATAAAAATAAAAAAAAATAAAAAAAAAAAAAAAAAACATAATATGATAAATGAACATGTCATTGTGATAAAAGGGCATGGAACATGAAGAGAGATACATTCGTTTCTTTTTAAGTATGTGCTCCTGAAGTTCATCATGCACTTGCATATAGGATCTTTTTTGCACAACCCAAATACGTATTTACTTAACCACAAAATTTTCAACAATTTGAGGTTTTGACTCAATATTTTCAAGCATTCTTAAATTTAGTATAGTTTCTTTTTGCCAATTTCGGAACCAATGCGATATCATATCAAACATCAACAACAATACTATTCCATAAAAACATAAACTCATTCATCTTAATCATTTCATAATCTAAAGTATCAAGGTATACAATTATACAAATCACAAACAAACCAAATATCTAACAGTCAAATCAGTGTTTTGAATAGTGGTACCCAAAAACCCCGAATTCGCTCACCTATATATTAGTCAAATCAGTGTCATATGCAAGTTGGACTGCAACTCCAAATGCACCCAAGAAAAAACTAAGAACTCAACTTATTACCAAGTACCAACGGAACCTAGCTATATAAATCAAAACAAAACAAATTAAACAAAAAACGAATTGGGTAATTAATAAATTGAACAAGAGCCTAAAATCAAAATTGGGTATCAACAATTATAGAAAATAAAGCAAAATTACCCCTAATAGGAGTAGGCCAAGATCTTCCTTCAATACGTTTAATACCATAAACAAGCAAAGAAGCCCAAGGTTGGTGCATTGTCAAACATGGATCTTTATAAAAATTTCCATGTTGATTTCTTCTTCTCATCTCTTAATTTTTGCTAAAAACTCGATAATTTACCCCTAAAGATTGAAACTTTGTTATGGTTATTGAAATTGGCAAAAGTGTTAGGGTGGAATTTGATGAGCATAAGAGTTTCTGAGTTTTAGAGTGGAGTTTAGGACATTGGTGTTTTTACGGGCGACGAAGTCGCTGCTTAAATATCTGGCGATTGTTGAGAGTTCCACGTGCCCCCAAAGGAGAGAATATACGAGAGGGGTAACCAAATGAATTCCAAGACCTTGAGAAACAATGAAGTTATACAAGCAATTTCAAAAACAAATGTCATACACGGTAAGTCTAATTTTTTTAAGAAAATTAATTATATCCAACATATAAAATTTGATAAAACATACAAATCAAATATATAGAAATTATAATGTCATAATATATATCAATAGGCAAAGCAACAAATATCTAAAAAATGAATTTTTTTGTCTGCCCGAACTTGAGAATTTTTCAGGCGAGGCTTGATCAGGTCTAGTGGTTATATTAGTGAATACTTATTTATAAATGCATTTTTAATAAACATCAAAATCAATCGAACAACAAACTAAAATCTCCATTAAAATTATTAGCAAAAGTGCAAACATACACAAAATTACAAATAATATATCGCCTTTATATCTAAAAAAATCATTTGTTAAACACAACATTTATTTTATAGCAATATATCAGTTTGTGATAATATATATGTACGTATATTAGTAAAATTTCATAAATAAAATTGTAATTAATTTGAATATATAGTTATATTGAATTGAAATTGAAATAAAATATTATCTAGAGGTATTTGAAAAAAAAATAAAATTTAAGTGATGTTTTAAAGTAATTTCTTTAACATCTATTATATAAATCAATTTATTATAACTTTTTTGGCAAAATATAATAATACTCCATTTAAAATATAGTTAAAAAGGAGTTGAGATTTTTTTTTTTTTTTTTTTTTTTTGAAAGAAGTTGAAATAATTATTTTGGTAAATGTATATATATAAAATAATTATGAACACCAAATAAAAAGGAATATATAGTTGTCATAAAGATAATATAAAAGATTTGAAATGATATTATTATAGAATAAACTATTAACAAAAAAAAATAGCACCAGGATGTGACACGTGTCGCTCCCGGTGTCTATTTTAGTATTAAGTTATTGATACTTCCTCCGTTAACGGTTAATTGCAACAAAGAAATTTCTTTTCTTTTTTGGTAAGTTTTCTTTTACCAAAATGACCAAAATACCCTCACTTAAAAATTATTAGCACATAATACTATACATAACTATAAATCATTATAACTCTAATTTAACTTAATTAAAATCAGATTCATCCCCATTCCCCATTATCTTTCTCTCTCCTCCTCCTTCTTCATCTTCATCTCTTATTTCCCCCATTATATTTCTCTCTCCTCCTTCAACCATTCTCATCAATTGAAGAAGAAGACCACCTTTTAGTTATTCAATTTCAGATCTGGGTTTTGGGGGTCGCGCAAGTGCTTCATGGGTTGTGGTTTTGTGGGTTCGTGGTTCGTGGTGGTGGTTCACGTGGGTGGTGGGTGGTGGGTTAGTTCGTGGAATGTGGATTTGGGTTCGCGTGGGTAATTTAGGTGGTAGGTTCGTGGGTTTGTGATTGTGGGTTCGCGTGGGTAAGCTAGGTGGTGGGTTCAGGGGTTTGTGTTGGTGGGTTCGTGGTGGATTTGGGTTCGTGTGTGTGAGCTAGGCGGTGGATTGGGTTTGTGGGTGGTGGTTTCTGGGTTCGTGGGTGGTGGTTTCCGGGTTCGTGGTGGTGGGTTCGTGGGTGGTTTCTAGGTTCGTGGTGGTTTTTGGTTTTGTGGTAGTGGCGTGGGTGGTGGTGCTTGGTGGTTCTGTTTAATTGTGGTGGTTGTTTTTGTTGGATTAATATTAAGTATATGTCCTTACTTTTTATTAATCATGGTTAAGAAATTTTACCTTGGGTTCCGTGCACACCCCCTTTGTTGCAATTAACCGTTAACGGAGGAAGTATATAAGTTTGTATTTTACAGTATTTTTTTTATTGGAAAATGAATAGTTAAAGGAGAAGAAGGGGTAAAAATTGAATATAATTGCAGAAGATATTAAGTTGGGGGAGTGAACCAAACAACATACATGCATTGAATTAAAGCAGTATTTTTTTTTTTTTAATATGAGAAAGGGGATTGAAAAAGGGGGTGTTAAATACCGCCATCCAAATTTATCAAAACCGCCATCATTTTAAGCAAAGTGTCAATCTTGCCCTTACTAAACCCCAACCACCAACCTTTTCCACACAACTACCACAACCAGTCAACCAAATATTAGAGGTTACCAGCAGTTGTTGGTGGCGGAGGAAGACGGCGGCGGCTCAAAGTCAGGCGGCCGATCAGGCGGGTGTCAAGAGGTGGCGAAATGGGTGGATTGGAGTAGAAATACGTTTTCCGGTTTTTTTCCCTGATTTTCATTATTTTATACAATCGGTTGCCGGTGACCGGAGCTGAAAACGGGTTGCCCGCTATCGGTAACCGAATGCGAAATCCGGTTGACCACAACGGTAACTGGCGGTCAAAACCGATTGACTGTCACGATCACCCAGATTTGGCATCCGGTTATCGGCAGCGGGCAACCGGTTTTTAGCTCCGGTTACCAACCATCATTATTATTTTACACAGGTTCTAATTCGTAGACACTTGAGTTTTTTTTTTATTAAAAACGTACACATCTTAGAAGGAACCGACTACTAGTCGAGTACAGAGTTATTTACGAGTATTGTTTGATTAAGCACTTCATAATTAGTTCTCCTATCCATCTATCTAATGAGGTAAGCATTCGTCAGTTCAATTTCTTTCCAGTTTCAATCTTGAAATCATTAGTTCTTCAATTTTTCTTGTGTTTTACGTTGTCGTTGTGGATGTCCAGTGTAGAAGGTGATGGTTGACACGGTGGTTTTGGGTTGTGATGGTCGACGTGGTGGCGTAGGTTGTATCGGTGTCGTGATTGGTGGTGGTTAACTTGGTTGTGGTTGATGGAATAACGTTAGAGAAAGAAAATGGGAAAAAAAATAGTAAGGGCAAGAAAGTCTCTTTGCTTAAAATGATGGCGGTTTGATCAATTTTAATGGCGGTATATAGCATTTCACTTAAAAAAAAGGTTAAATGAGGTGACATGTGGCATGATGGGATGATGGTTTGTGTTTTTAAATATTAATAAAGTATAGAGTATAGATATAGATATGTTTCTCAAAGGGGTATTTTAGTCTTTTTGCTCACTCTGATGGGATACAAAACAAACTTCTTTTGCTTATGTTTGGCTTGGAAGATGTTAACCGAACGTTACCTCTCTCTTCATCGATGGAGCATGAATTCTTCAATAATGGAGCTTGAATTTTTCAATGGAGGTCAATGAAATGAGTGGTGGAAGGTAAACACCTTCCATTTTAGAGTTAACCATGTCATAATTGATATATTTTTCTTGGGGTTTTTCATTAAATTCTAGAAATGGTAGTGTTGGGGTTTGTTGTGGTGTTAGTGTTGTTAAGCATAGTGTTAGTTGTGAATGTTTGGGTTTGTCTACCATTGATGATGAGAATGGAATAAGGGAGGTTAAAGAATGTTGTATCAGATGCAAGGATAACAAAGGAAACAAAGGTTGATGCTGTAAAACATTTTTTTTAAATTTGAAAAAAAAAAAACTTATAATTACAGCATTGCCATTTGAGATACAAATTTCACAACTCAAATTGAGTAACTGGGGCAGCCTCAGAAAATACTCCCTTCATTCTCTTCTTTACGCTTGGAAGTTTACTGTATCCAATGCACACCTTTGAAACGAGTTGACACGAATATACGGAGTATTCAATAAGGCTTAAGTAAAAAAATCTAAAAAATTAATATTTAGAAGTATATCCAAGTCGAATCTAACAAGATCTCACATGATATGGTTTTGACATATACATTCGTGAATTTTTATGGTCAAAGTGTTTAAAATTTGAACATAAAAGTCTAAATGTAAAGAATAAAAAGAATGGAGGGGGTACAACTAATGCCGAGCGTCAAGATGCATTTTGATCACGACAAACTCTTACGATAACTAACCTCATCGGTTGCTTTATTGACGTCGGTCACCAACATGACTTCGGTTGCCTCCAATAACATATCCATGAAGATTTCTCATTTAGAGAGATAAGAAGCTCTTTGAAGATTTGTGCCAATGAATGACGACGTCGAGACAAAGGTCACTTCTCAGACAGCTGACATCATTTCAAAATAAGCTTTAATACTATTTTGGGTAAATACAACATGGTCTAGACTAAGATCTTTAGTAGTGGGTTGAAGACAATGCAAGTTTGATCCAATTGGGTAATTGGGCTAAGAACACCTACACCAAAGAGCACGTTAATTGGTCTCGGGGTGTATCCGACCTTGCTCTAATGCCTAAGTCAGTGCGTATAACTGATAGATTGTTGTTGAGCCTACAAAGAAAATACCTAACTTGGTCTCTCTATAGGTAGATAGGGCAAGCAAAGATCAATCCCACAAGGACAAGGCATGTTTTGATTTACTGAAATAATTGAACTGAACTGGACTGATTGGGGCTGGACTGAATAGAGCTGAAATGAATTGTTATGAGATAAAAAATTAGGAACTGAATTAATTGGAACTGAACTGAAATTAAGCTGAACAGAACAAGCCCTGGTAATATTAAATATCGATTTATGATAAGCTAAGTTAAGTCTTTTTTTATTATGAGTTATAAGGAAAAAAATTGCAAACAATGAGAATAATAAAAATGATCTTGGAAAGGGTTGCAAAACATGATATCAAGTATCAAAGCATAATCACAATGACACGAACATTCCCTTGACTGGATTTTTCTATATTCTCATGACATTGTAGTTAAATAAGCATAAGGGAGCCTACAACTCAATTTCATTTCTCGATCCTTTGTTGAGAAGACTAATAAATTAGGTCTAATGGTGATCAATCACAAGAACTAACAATGAAAACCCCTTAAACAAACCTAACTAATTAATACTCCACATTGGCTAAATCAACACATGCAACACAAATACTTGTGAATTTATCCATGGCCCATGTAAAAGAACTACTCACAAATCATAATAAATTGAAAAACTAAAAGTATTAATAACTAAGAACATGAAATCAAACACTAATCTAACTTAAACAAGTAATAAAACTAAAAAAAAGATAAAAAAAAAAATCAAGTAATTAAGGCATAAAATAAGAGAGTAAGAAATTCTCAATATCATTGCAAGGAGCATTCAAATCTTCAAGTTTCTTTCCTTTAATTCTTCAAAATCCAAGCATTCAACAAGTTTCTCTCACTTTCTCTCTCTATGTAGACACCTGATTGTGTCTCCCCAAAAACCAAATCCAGTGATGAGCACTTTTCACGTCATTGATATCGAGTAAGGTGAAATGTTGAAGAGTCTCGTGAATTCTTCTGTTTTCTAAAATGTTTTAATAAAAATATTTCATTTTTGTTTTTGAAAATCATTCATTTCGTATCCTATTTATGAAAAACGTCCTATCCAGTATAGTATAGTCTATAATCATGGTCCAATAATTGTGTAATTGTATGGGGCTCGAAAAGGGCTTTCCGCCAATATATTATAAGCCCAATTTCGATGAATATCGAGGAAGTTATGGTTAAAATACTAAACTGGGTCTAAACGAGTTTGATGTGCGACCCAATGATCATGTGGAGGGTCTATTAATCTTAATTATATTCCTAAACCAATTAGGATTAATTAGAAGATTCTATAAGTTTCTTAAAGTTCTTAATTATCCTTTTTGAAAAGATAAGATTAAAGAGTTTAAAATTGAATAAAACTCCTCTTTTTGAAAGTCCGAATTCTATTCGAAATGAAAGACGTTCAAAGAAAGTCAGATATTATTTTCGTACCTCATAATTTTTAGCCAAATCTTAAATGGTTGGATATCCCTTGAAATTATATTTCCAATGATATATTATAATATTAATTCCGAGCTATAACGAAAAAGATATGAAAGAAATACGAAACTCTATTCAAAACTGACACCCTTCCACTATTTCGGCCATATCTTTTATTCTTACAAAAATTCTAATCTGATTCTAATTGGGTTGGAAAGTAGACTTCAATATCTTTCCAACGACATATTATAGGACTTACTTCGACTTCTGGATCAAAAGATATGATAAAAACAAAATCCGCAAAAAACTTTTTTATCGCGTCGCGAGAGCTCTGTCGCGCCGCGCCAGAACTAGTTTTACTCCGATTCAAATTCTGACTCTTTTCTATTGTTTACGGACGATTTTTCTCTATAAATAGAGTCGTATTTCCCGTTTTGAATCATCAACAATCATCTTTCTATTCTTTCTCTCTCTAAGCTAGAAGCTCATTCTTTCTCTCTCTTTTTCTAAACCTTGATTGCCTCTTCAAGTACAACATTCTTCATTCACGAGACTTAGATACACCTAGCCAAGCTCAAAGTTGTCTTCGCCCTAGACATGAAAGGTTGATAATTTCTGAGGGTTTGGTCCCAAATCCCTATTTTAATTATTTAAATTAATTGTTTGATTTAATATTTTCATTGAAGTTACTAACGTGTGTATTGTTTTGCTAGAAAGAGATACGAGGCAACAAAATAAGTAGTTTCATTGCTATATATCTTTAGAAAGTATGTTTAGATTTTATTAATTCCTAGTACCATGTTAGGATGTTATTTATTGCTTTCTAGTATCATGATTAGTTTGCTTCTTATCTTCTTGTATCATGTTAGGGATAAAGCTTTAATCTTTATTGTTTAGTGACATGCTAGGATTTGTTATTAATCTTGTTAGTATCATGCCTAGGATCTTGCAAATAATATTATTATGCTTTGATGAGATTAAGATTGATATTTATGATGATGATTTGTTGTGTTAATATTATGTTGCTTGATATATTGTTATTGCTTGATCACGCCCTCTCTTGCAGGTTTAAAGGGAATTTGTACATGAAATCACGCTTAATAAGATAATTAATAAATTTTATTTAGGCTAATATGATTTTAATTCAAGTAATCGCCAATAATAGATTTGTTTGTGCATTAATATTTAACCAACATAGATTAAACAGGGTTAAGATTAATATAATGATTGTATGTTAGTCTGAGGGCAGGTTCAATCTCTTTTAGGTTGGATTTGTACCTTCATCCCCGAATATCCAGTCATGGTTCTGGACCACTATGGAGTTAGCAATCTCATGGATTGTGAAGAAGTGTAACCTTTACCCTGTGAACGGTTTACAAGTTCCTAAAACTTGTTGGTGACTCTTTTGCTCTAGCTTCCTTCCATTTGGACGCTACTATAATTAAGTATATGATCACAGTGGGGCTCAAGTGTGGGATGCTTGAAATATTCCCTACACTCTACAAAATAACAGTTTTCTCTCTAAAACCCCTAACCTAAGATTAAAACTACAAAAAAAGTTCACCCCCCTTTTAAACTAAGCTAAGGGGTCTATTTATATCACCCCTAAATTACAGCGAAAGCTCTGTTAGAAAAATCGTAGAAAAACTACGGCACAACCTCTCCAAGCGACTGGAGAGGCCACGCCACCTTAAAACATGTGATGGCCAGAATGTTAGTGGGCTCTCGAAAGAAAAGCTGAGTTTGGTGCGGCCTCTCCTAAAGACATGCGCAGTAGCACTTCATTATAATTTGAATCACCTCAAATGCAGAGTTAAAAAAGGATATGGTCAATAGAAGTTGACCCTTGCAGAAAAATTCTTCCAAAACTCTTCAAATACTCTTATTTCACTCCAACCTACCTCCAAGGCACTCTTTTGTTGCTTCTATCATCATTATTCTTTTTTAAAACTTTTTTTTATAGCTTCATAGGTTTCCTTTGACCATCAATATGCATTAAAACCCAAATATAAACCCGTAACGCATGGAAAGTAAAAAAAAGGCCATAAAAACAAAGCTCATAATAATTTAAGATAATGATTAATTACAAAATCAAGGGCCAAATGCACCCTAAATTCATACTAAATAACAAATTATCAATAGGTGAATATTGTTAGGGGTAATTTTGGGCATCCGTTGACCAATGTTGACGACCTACGATCAACAACCAAGATTGGTCGAATCAATCAAAATGGTTAGTTATGCTCCCTAAAATTAAGGAGATAATCTCTATTACTAAGAAGTCAATTAAAGTCGTTGTATGCATGGATAACCTTTGGGCATTGTCCATGTAGACATTCCACTATAGAAAAGAAATATATACCAAGCTTATTACTATCATTCGAAGCCATATTAATGCTCGTGTAACTGCCATTGTTCTTATTCTTACTACTCCAAGTTCCACTTGTATAATCTATTAGTCAATCTACCATAATTTATTATAAGTCATATGCTTGTATACACAAAGAACCCCTCACATGTCATACAAGAAGTACACTAACCCACATAAATATGTAGCCTTCAATTATTCCTCCGACCATTGTCAAAGTATCATATCCGCTCCGATCTCCTCCCTTTTTGGCCATCTTGTATTCTTTTTTCTTACATCTTTACACTATCATATATATAATGTACTTGTAATCATTGACTTTATGCCCAACCTATTGTGGATTGGTGGACTCATAATCAACTGCGGTTTTTACCCATTTTATAGGGGTTTTCCGCATCACCATACTGTGTCTCTCTTTTTTTTTCCGTCATTTATTTTTCGTGTTTCGCTTCATTCATCTAATCTAGTCGCATAACAAAGTCCCCACCAAGGGTTGTCTCCTTAGACGATTTTTGGCATAAACAAATATCAAGTAAAGTATTCAATTATGCAAGTACAATAAATGCTAGTAATTTGTAAATGTCTTGATAAGGAGAGCTAATTTCCGCACACCACATTTTGATATCTGCACACCTTCACCCCTAGGGCCCCACCCACTCCAAACTTTTACTTTCCTGTTTCCTTCCAACTGCATTTAAGTCACACATGCTAACTTTTTTTTTTTTAGTTAATTAATTTCCTTTATTTCAGCTTTTGTTTTCATATTTTTTTTTTAACTTTTGTGGCTATACAATTACCCAACTCCCAAAATTTAAAAATTATTATTTTTGCTTTTTTACTCAAACCACTCTTGTACGCATACTACACACCCACACCACCATTAACCTCTTAACCCCAAAAGCTTCTACCTTTTCATGGAACTTCACCTTTTTCAAAATACCTCAATTGTAATTGGACCTTATTATAATTAGGAAGATGAATGGAGAATCTGATTTTGAAGGGATTAATGAGAATGAATTTTGGGAACTTTTTAGGCTAGATGATTTGCAGAACGTAATAGAGGAGAATGACCATAGAGACTACTATTCTTCAAATTCTCATATTAATGGTAATAATTTCGATCTTGTTTTATTTTTTTTTATTCTTTGTAATTGGGGATTGGGTTTCACTCAGTTATACAATCTAGGGTTTTTAAGGGAAATTTTCATAATTCTTGATAATTAGTCAATTAAGTTGATTCCAATATTGTCATACCTTTGTATCAAATCAATTTATTTGCAAACTATATTTCTCAATTTAACTTTTTACAATTTAGAGATTAAAAGTAGTACAATAAAATTAGATTTTTATTTGCTGTTTTAATCAAAATCAAAAGAGTGCAATTATGTAGAATGTAGTAATTAGAATCACTCATATTACCAAAGTCAGCATTATAAGAGTATTATTTTCATATAGAGTTTCAGAGATTTCTTTTTAAAATCGGTAATACATTATTTTTTAAGGCTTAATCTGTAAGCAGTAAGCTAAGTATATATTTTTTATGGCTTTTTTATTATTAAGAGTATTTGTTTGACTATTCTTCTTTAATTTTTTTACCGTATAGGTTCACTACTATTTGATGATCATCAACCTCCTCAAATTCCCACTAATATGTGTCAACTTCCATCACAAAAATTTTCGAATAGAGATACATTGTTGGAGACTGTTTGGAGAATGGCCTACTCATAATGCTTTGTTACGGTGATTCAAAAATCCAAAAATAAATAAATAGGATATTATTTGGTTGTGACTAGGGTGGATCATATCGAACAAATCATAGCCACATCCCTAATAGTGGAAAAATAAAAAATAAAAAAGTCAAGAACTCAATTAATGAATTGTTCATTTCAAATTTGGAAAAAAATGAACCAAGACACTAGTTGGAGATTTGAAATTAAAGATCACTCTCATAAGACTAAGACCATCTCCAATGGTGAGACTCAACTTTGAGTATTGAAATACAAAATGAGTTGTTTTTTACCTCCAATGGTGATACTCAACCCACTTCTCAATTTAGCAACTCATATGAAGTCTAATTTCCTAATGGTGAGACTTTCTAAAGTATACTAATGTCACTTTCAATTTATGGCCCACCAAATCATAATATAAGTTTTTTTTAGAAAAAAAAATAAAATTAAAACTTAAATAAATTACAAAACACATTATAATATTAATAAGGGCCCACACGTTTTGCCAAATAAGACTCAAAGTTGAGTATCTAAACTTAGCAACTTTCTTTTGGAGTTGCTAAGTTTAGATACCAACTTATTGATATCCTTTGCAAAAAATATTCTCTCTCTCCTAAAAAAAAAAACTCACTCAAATCTCACCATTAGAGAGGGTAAGTCATAACCATGATTTATCAAGTGATATTTCATGACATCCTTATGCCCATCGTTTCTCGAGGGAGGAAGTTACTGAGATTAAAGACATAATTGTTGCTGACATTGCTCCACGACAGATATTTACAAAACTTCGAAAAGGTAACTCTAATATAAAAGCAATATCTAGAACACTTTATAATGTGAAGGCTAAAATTATTAAAGATGGGCTAGGAGATCATTCAATGATCCAAGCTTTGATGGATGAACTTGATAAAGGTGGTTTTATCTATGATGTTGAGTATCATAATGAAGGACATGTGACACATTTGTTGTTTTCTCATCGAAGTTTGTTTGAATTAGCAAGAATTTACTCGTATACTTTTGTGATGGAATGCACTTATAAGACTAACAAGTATAAAATGGCTTACTTGATATTATTGGAGTTACTAGTTATAATACGTCATTCTTTTGCGGTTTTTCATTCTTATCTAAAGAGGAAGAAAGTAATTATGTGTGGGCGCTACAAAAATTTGGTAAGATTTTGGGTTATGATAAGCAACCATCGATAATTGTGACTGATAGAATTGGCTTTGATGAATGCAATTAAAGTTGTTTTTCCAAATACTTGTAATTTGCTGTGTGTATAGTATATTGAAAAAATATATTTTAGCAAAATGCAAATGATGGTGATGAATGGGATGAGTTTATGTCTGATTGGACAAATTTGATTGAATCTTCAACTGAAAATCAATATAATGAAGCTTGGTCTGAATTTGGAGTGAAGTGTAATACCCCGAATTTTTGGAAATACTTTAGTAATTTCTTAAATATTTAATTTGGAGCCAAAATATATTTTAAGTTTTGGTGCCAAAATTATTCAACAATTAACTATTTTCATGTTTTAAATTAATTTATGATCTTGGTCGGTCCAACAGTCCATATTAAATTAATTAATTTATACGTCGTTTTGAACTTAACTATATTATTTTCTGAATTTTATCTTAATTAATAATACTTAACAACCTTAGCTTAGTTGATGATTTACAACTAATTTCTATTTTGATATTATCTAAAATATTTTATAGTTGTATTTTAATGATTTAATTATCAAATTTAATTATTCTCCTAACTAATTAATGATTTTCGTTGGATTTAAAAAAAATAGAATTTATAAAAATCAGTAAAAAAACTTGGAAAAAAAAATTAAGTAATAATTTTTGTGATTTCTATCTTATTCTTTACTTAACCGTTAAACCCTTTTCATTATCTTATTCCTATCTTCCTCCTCCTAGTCCTCTAATCAAATGAACTTTTATCTAATCTTTATACTCATCTTTTATACCAAACTACTAATCTAGACTTAATTTGATTCAAGTACTTTAACAAACCCCAAAATTTATCATACCTTCAAATCTATCTTTTCCGCCCTCTAAACACTATTAATAAACCCTCAATCCTTCACAAATTCCTCACACCAAAAAAAAATCAGAAAACCTCCTTCTCTACTCTCTATCTCACGCCCTCTTCTTCCTTTTAATTCCTTGCTCTTCTCTTCTTACGTGACACATCGCAAGCCGACCACCATTTCCTAGTTGCTTCCCATCATTTTGGTCGCCTACTACCCTCCTCCGGTCCTCCGTTTTACCTCTGTCGACTCGCGTCAACTAGACACCAGCCTTATCATTACCCGTAAGGTGCTATGCACCCCTGATCTTTTACCATTACTCAATCCCAACATCTTTGCATGCAAAGTTTTATACCATGCATAATAACGCTGCGTACTCCATTACTACTATTAATTATATTATTATACATGATTTCTCCAAAAGTAAAGTATGAGTTTGATTTATATTACGTACTAGACTCCTAGTATTTTGGACTAATATTATTATTATTATTATGATAATACTAATAATTTATCATAAAGGTTTGGTTTTATAAGTTAACATTTTGGTAGTTCATGCACATGTAGAGTATTATTTATAGTTTTCTGTTTATTTTGCTTACCTTATATTTATTAAGGTTATTTAATTTGTATAGGAGAATTCCCTCGATCGTGGTCAAGTTTAGTGGTCGTACCTTAATTGTTCTCATGATCAAGGTACGTATAGGTGGCTAGGTTCTTGACATAAGTTTTGAATGCATGTTTTGATGAATTTTTAATTTAATAATTATTTAAAAAAAAAGTTGCGTGTGAAATATTTGAGTTAATGATTTTCGTTATGAGTTAAAATACAATTTTACGACTTAACGGTTTAATCTTTAAAAGTTTTAATGAATTTAATAAAATTTGTTTATAAAACACATGATTATAAGTCCTTATTTGCAGCTCATTATGGGCATGAGTATTTAATATTTTATTGTCCCTCTACCTGGGACTGGTTAAGTAAGACCATTAGCTTTGTATGATCTGCTCTTTCCTCGAGTATAGTTTAACTTTGCTTGGGGTGCGCACACTTAGGTGAGGAAAATTGGTTTTGGAAATATATCTTAAAATTGGAATGTTTATAACTTGGAAAGTTTCTATTAATGGACATTACTACTTTTGGAAATTCTAAAATTGGAAAATCTAATTTTGGAAAGTGACATTTGAATTGGAGTAATTATTTCAAAAGTATATTTTCCTAATAAAGGTATTTACATGCCTTGGACGTACTTATATGTACTTAGCGTTTTGCTAATTTGTTTTCCTTTTTGTTTTTGGTTCGCCCTGTTTACCATTGTTGGTAACCAGTCTTGATTTCAGGTTTGGAGTTTTTCATGCGCATACTAGAGTCGGGATGGGATCACATAGTTAGGAGTTAATTTTATTAATGACTGGACTAGTTTTTATTGAAATATTTTGAAACAGTTATTGTAGTTATTCATTTTGTTAATAAAAGTCAGTTATTTTCCGCTGCTATTTTTGAGTAATTTATTAAGTCTTACGTTTTCACGTGGTGATAATACGGTGGTAATATGTCCAAATCTATCTCTATGTATTTATATACGTATAATTATAGTATTTACGTAGAGGGAAATTTGGGGTTGTTACATGAAGTATGGGAAGTACAAATAGATCCTTATTTACATTCAGAATACTTGGTTTCCATGAAAAAATTATTTTGTTAGAGCATGGTCAAGTGAATATATGCATTTTGGGCATGTTCTTAATTCTAGAGTTGAAGGTCCACATGCTACTTTAAAGACATACCTTGAAGTTTCGAGTGGTGACCTTCGCATGATGAAGGAAAATTTTGTCATCCAATTGATCATCAATACAATGAGATTAAAACACAATTATCAAGTGAGAAGATACACAATCCTTATGACTTACGCATCCCCTACTTAAGTAAGCTCATAGGTTATGTTTCTCATTTTGCATTAAGAAAACTCCTTAACCAATTTGAGCTAGTTTATTTCGATTCTTTGTCTCCTACTTGTACTGGCCAGTTTTCAATAAACTATGGGTCTCCCTTGTGCTCACGTGATGAGAAGTATGACAAATGAGGATTTAAAGCTTGAAAGTATTCATTATCAGCGGAGAATTGACAACATATCACTTTCAAAGAATAGAGAGAATCGAGATGTTCATGGAGATTAGTTTGTTGTGCTTGTACAAGAGTGGAACTCAAATACTAGCAACTGCCTCTTACTAAAAAAGAAGGTATTCAAAAATAAATTTCCCAATTTGTTAGTTCTCCATGTCCTTTGGTTCTTGAACCCGTGTTACGTCAATCCAAAAGTCATGGAACAAATTCAAGAAAAAACAAAATACTTTTACAAAGAGGGATCCTTTGGCTTGATTGAAAAAGGTCAAAAAATGCAACATGTGCGACAAAATGGATCATGAACATAAAAGATGTCCTTAAAATACCAGTCAAAATTCTAGCTTCAATGTCCTTCATGACTCCAATTTTGAATGAATTGATTGGTCCATCCACCTCTTTCATTGTTGATTTGAACCTTTTGCCTCCAAACTCGGATTATAATAACTTATTGTAAGGTAAGAAATTTTTGGTAAGTTGTGTTTATATTGTCATGCTGTTGCATTATTATTAGGAAAATTTGTCAGAAATATTATGACCTTTGCCAGATCTTCCAAAAATAAAACGACATTTTAATTATCCCGAAATAAAATGACCTTTAACATACATCTTCCATAAATGGGGCGTAACCGGTTGTGACCTGCTTAATGGGTTTAAAGTGACACGTGACACTTTGTAATTGGTCAATTTCTTTCTTTTTTTTTTTTTTTACAATTTTCTTATTTTTAAAAATTGGTTTTAATAAAATAAAAAAAAAGATTTTATTTTTAGAAAAAAAAAAAAAACCCTTGCCCTTACAGCCCCCACCCCCGTTAACCCCCAGTCCCCCACCGTAGCCTCCACCAGCACTAAACCCCCCAACCTCATCCCCCACCTCACCTATGGCCTTCACTAGCCATGAAAACCTCACCCTCGCCGACCACCATAGAATATTGCCGCTCACGAAATCAGTCCCAACTAACACCTCACAAATTGGCGGGCAAATTGCCTTAACTGTCGCCGGAACTGAGTTGTGGGTTTGCGGGAAAGGGACGACAACGATTTGTCTCCTTAACATTATAAATTTATATTCTTGTCCTCCCCGTGAACTTGAACCCGCCACTACTAGTTAAAAACAACATCAAAGCAAAAGTAGAGAAAGATTTGCAATGGAATCAAGTTAATTTTTGTTGGGTTATTAGGACAAAAAACAGAATGAAATGAATTATAATCTAGAAAAGGGGAAGGAGTGGGGTTGAAAAATCAAAAATGAAAGGGGAAGGGATGGGGACTGGTCAGAATAGGGAGGAGGAGAGGTGGTTGCCGGTTGCCGGAAGAAGGTGGGTTTTATTTAATAATTTTTTTAATTATCAATTATCTTAAAAAAGAAAAATGTAAAAATAAAAAATAAAAATTTCTAACCTATCACAATGCGACACATGTCTAGCGTGAACCTTTTAAATAGGTAACTGGTTATCTATTCTATTTATGGAAGATGCATGTTAAAGGTCATTTTATTCCAGGATAATCAAAAGGTCGTTTTATTTTTGGAAGACCGAGCAAAGGTCATAATATTCTTGACAAATTTTCCTTATTATTATTACATAAAAGACACCATATTAACATGTTTAATTAATATTGTGAAGGAAGAGAATATTTGATTTTATGAATTTGATGTCCACAATACAAAGTGCAAATACATTAAGGTATTGAATACATTTAATTGTCTAAACTAATTACTACCTCTGTTACATATTAGTTGCAACTTTCATCTTGACACGGATTCTAAGACAAAATTTCATAATAATGGATTAGTGAATAAAAGAATAGTTAATTAAGCAAGGTAGGAGAGAGAAAGTGAAGGTAATTAATAAATTACCCACCACCATCAACAACACCCACTCCACCACCGTCGGCCAGCAGCATTCACCCCACCACCGTGTGCCAGCAGCAGCCACAAGCACCCCCGAAAAACCCTTAAACCACCACCGCAGCCCGTACAACCTCAAAACCAACCCAAAATCACCCACAATAAACCCAAACGACGACATCGAAACCACCACCGCAGCCCAAACAACCCCAAAAACCACCCCCGCAACCCAAACAACCCTAAGATCACCACCTCTCAACCCAAACGACACCAAAACCACCTGTAATACCCCGCATTTTTGAAACGTATTTTCTAATTAGTGTTCTCTTAAAAAGGGTATTTTAGTAATTTATTTTACTATTTGAATTTTGGAGCCAAAATGATATTTGAATTTTGGTGCCAAAAGTGTTTTAAAACTCAACTATTAATTTTGGATTTTGGATAAGATTTATCATCCATTTATTTTATTTTAAAAACCGAATTATTTATATATATTTTGGATATTTTAATAAAACAAAATTATATTTTATTATTTATTTAAAAGGGCCGAAAATTCCTAAATTATTAACTATGATTTTCGGATTTTCTATGTGTAGAAAATATGATTTTCTTAGTTATTTTATTTAGTGAATAATTGGAATTTTATTAATTAATTATTTTATACAATAAATATTATTTACACAATTATTTTTAATTCCTTAAAACTAGCAAATTAATTCCCTAAATATCTAAAGCCACCATGATGGATTTTTGGGTGACTTATTTTCGTAAATTATATTTTTAATTATCTCCTCAAAATATCTTATTTTCCTTAATTCTATTTCTCCATCTTTTTAATATCTAATCATCATATTTTCTTGCCATTCATTCTTTTTAATTATTCCCCAAGTAATTCTAATGTCCTTACTATTTTTCATGACATACATACATTCCATATTCAATTATATACAATCACCTTAATATCCAAACTTTCCTTAATTCTTTTACTCACTTCTCCAAGTAATCTCTTAAACCCTACTTGCCATAATTCTTCCCACATTCTCTTGCTATAATTCTTGCATGAGCTAGCCTATAAATACCCCTTCATACCTCTCATATTCTTCACACCAAAAACCCAATTCTCTTCTTCTCTCTTCTTCTTCTTTTTCCTAAACCTTTTCATACTTTTCTTCTCATCTTTTCATACAAATATTATCCCGTTTATCTTTGAAGCCAGTTTTCGGGCACTTCTGGTCAGTTTTTGGGCTATTGATGTTTCACATAACATTGTTTCTCTCAAAAAATCCTTGAGTTTAGGCTCAAGAATCACCCAATTCAGAGTTATATTGAAGGAGTTATGACCTCTGCAAGTTCTGCCTATTCTTTCCTACGAAAGTCCAATTCTCTTTAATCCTATTCTTTTATCTTTTTCATGGCTAGTTTTCTAAAATACAAATACCTATTTCAAAGCTATAATTTTATATTAAAGTATTATTATAAAAGAGTTTTATAGCCCATGCACATTAGATTTGAGTTTATGTTGTGATAACCTTATGGTTATGTTATTTGCAAGGTGTATTCGTGATTGAACTTTGAAAGTACGAAGTGTTGATTGATATTCGGAATCAAGGTTCTTGAGGTTCTTTTTGTGTGGTTTTTCTAGCAAGGATCAAGGTACGTTTAGGTGGTTAGATACCTTTGAAAGTGATTGGTTTGAATAACATGTTTTATATGGTTTTATTGGTGATTGAATTAGATTGATTTAAATTATGTTTGGAGGTATTGATTTTAATATTTAATTTGTTTTAATAAAAGTATTTTGAATAATTGATTTTTAAATCATGTTTTAAATGGTTTGGATTACTTATCATGTTTAAATAAAGGATTTGATTTTAAAAGGTTTGTTGAATTAAATAAAGGTTTTTCAAGGAAGAGTTGTTGATTCTGAAAAACTATTAATTAATATGAGATTTTATTCTCAAGTATTTATTTACAAGATTTGATTTTGTAAGCATGTTGGTAATCCCACTATGCGGATTTGGTTTATTGATAAGGCCTTCGACTTTGTATGACCGGGTCTTTCCTCAAGAATAGCCTTGTAATATAAGGAGACTAGCTTGAGGGGTGTGCACACTTGGGTGAGGAATTAGATTAAAAGAAATTGGTTCTTAATAAAGGAATTGGTTTTATTAACTATTATTTTGAATATTGAATCATTGGAATCGGTTTTGGAATAATGAGTTTTGAAATTATTGGATTAATTATTAAAATTGATTTTTAAAGCATGTTTGCAAATAAATTGAGTTTACATTATCTTGCAATTATCGTACTTAGCATAATTTGCTAATCCGTATTTCTTATTTGTTTTGGTTCGCCCTATTTACCGTGATGGTAAGCAGTGTTAACTATTTTCAGGTGGAGTCAATAATTAAGCATATGGAGTCCCGGGAATGGTTTCACCTAGATTAGGAAGTGTTGGTCTTGTGTCTTTATTTTGAGTACTCATAACAATGTTACTATTTTTATAAGTATTAATAAAAGAAAGTTGAGCCGCTGCAAGTTTTGTTATTGAGTTAAGTGTTTGAGTAGCCTTGCGTAATCACGCGGTAGTAATACGCCCAAGTCTATCTCTACGGTATAATTATACGTATTATATTAGTATTTCCGTAGAGGGAGATTTCGGGGTGTTACATCACCCCTTCTCAATTCTAACCACATCAAAACCAACTCCTCTCAGCCGAACCACCCCAAAACCACCAACACTCCCCATAAACCAACCCAAAACAGCCACCCTCATTCAGCCCCAAAATCACCCTCACTCACGCTAAACCAACCTAAAACTACCCTTACCCACCTTGAACCACATCGAAACCACCCCAAACTAGCACATTCACCCCTCAAAGCATTAGATCTAAACAATTAAAAAAAAAAGAAGAGAGAGAAACGAACAGTTTGGGGCGACTTTGAATATGGTGATGAGCAGTGATGACGTTGACGGTGGTGGTAGATGCAACGACGACGTTGACGGTGGTGGTTAGATGCGGCGACAATAGCGACGTTGAGAATGGCGTGTTTGGTGTTCTGACAATTTTGTGGGAGTTACACACTTGAAATCTTGAATGAATCTTTGGAATGGAATTTTTTTAATTTATGTTATAAGTTAGATTAGGAGTTTAATGAAATTTGATTTAGGTAGTTAATAGTGTTTATGAGTTTTTTAGTAAGGGTATTTTTGTACTTTCATTTGAAAAAATGGAAAGTTGTAACTAATGTGTAGCACCCTATTTTGGTAAAAGTTGCAACTAATATGTAACGGAGGTAGTACTATATGCTATTGTAGTTTTGTTGTAATGAATACATGTTTACTCATTGGAGTAGTTAGTTCTAAGTTACTGGCACAAGATTTTGGAGTAGCTTTGGTCGAGGAATCGCATTTATATAACTTTTGAGACAATACTGTTTTGTATTTTTGAAATAACATTTGCTGATATAACTTTTGCCCATCATTGGTATTTTGTTAAATACTTAATTTGAGATAATCATATTTGTTAATTTAAGATGTTTAATATTCTATGTATCAATGCCAAATTTATGTATATGTAAAAAAAATAATCAAACTTTTAAATATAATTATAATTATTATTATGAGATAAAATAAAATAAAAATTTTAAATCCAACTAAAAATAAATAAATTTTGACTTAGTACTTGTATTAGAATAAAAAAAAAAAAAAAAAAGCTACTATAATCCAAATCCCAAAGTAAAAAAAAAAAAATAAAATAAAAAATAAAAAGATAAACAAAAGCTGAAACAAAAGACATTAATTAACTAAAAAGTACACAAAACGGAAAAAAAAAAGTTGGCACGTGAGACTTGAATGCAGTGGAGAGTAGACGTTTGAGTGGGTGGGGCCTTGGGGGTGGGAGTGTGCGGATATCAAAATGTGGTGTGCGGAATTCAGTTTCCCCTTAGAAGATATGAATTAGACTATTTATATTCATGGGGTAATAAATAATGTGGACCCAAAGGGCACATGGGAATATGAGATGGCATGGAGCAAATGGGCTTGATTAGCATTAGACTTTAAACATGGAGAGATTTAATGGACTAAATTGGCCTATTTAATGAGAGGCCCAAAATGAGAGTCATTTTTAGTACCAAACAAATATTATCTTATAATGATATAGATGAGTTTTGTGCATCGAAAGAATTTTTGTGGAATATGTGTTTAGATAAGAGGCATATTACGAGAATAAGGATATAGTTGCTTTCCTATAGACGATGCTAAGTTGTTTATACCAAATCAATAATTAATAATCATCAATAATATTCCCTTTGTCCCTATTTGTTTGCCCCATATTCCATAGTTAGTTGTTCCTTAAAGATTGTCTCAATTCCTTAATTAGTAATCCCTCCGTTTTTTATATGCAAGAGATGAAATTGTGCGGGTTTTAGGTGGTTTAATAAAAAAAGATGTTGGGATATACCCAATGGATAACCCAGAAATCTTGGTCATGGATTATTATATAATTTCTCTCACTTTTCACTCATCTATGACCAAGTCACATGACCAACAATGAACAAAGATTCACAATGGTTGCCCAAAAAAACTTTGATCATGATTTTCTCTCTCATATTTTTACTATACCCTACCATATATTCTTTCTCTTCTATCCCACCATATAATTTAAAATTATTGTCAAAAAAATAATAATTACTATAATTTTTACATATAATTAAAATTTAAAATTCTTAAAAAATAATAAATATATTTAATGATATAATTAATCAATTATGAAATTGTAGCTGCTTACTTAATCCTTAATAATGTGATTATTATCAACTTGAATAACGGACATACTTTTATATTCCTTACTATAATTAAATGTATTATAATTATACACTAATTATAATCAATGATGTATTGAAGCGCAAATTAAAAAAAAACGTGGACACTTAAATTAAAACTACATTAAGTAATAATAATACACGATAGTACGATAGCACATGCATGATTAGAACTCATTATTTAGCATTAACTAAAACATACACTGAACATAATTACTTAAAGAAAATACTCTTAAAGGACCAATAATACATCCATTACTGCCTATTAGGCTCCCCATATCTAAGCCATAGATGTGTCCACTAAATCTGACTTCAAGGCTCTATGTATAACTTCATCATGAACTCGAGCTCTATTAGCCATGTTAATACCTCAATATTGGTCTCCTTATATAGAGGGGAAAAAAAAAGGAGTGACATTCGTGTAATTTTTTTTTTTTAATTTGTATTTTTCAAATTATTACCGTTGCAAAAATTTGCAACGATAATAATTCAAGAAACTGGATTTTGTGTCGTTGAGGACTTGAGGGAATTGCATGCATGCATGGAAGTGTTGTTTAGTTGTTTTCTCAATACATGCAAATACCCATTTCCTCCAATAGTATGTAGCCACTTGTCAATTCTTATATTCATGACCAAAGTTTTATCTTGGTCATTACAAAGACCCGGTCATCACCTTCTCTCCTCCAATTTTTTCTTTCTTCTAATTTTTTAATACAAAAAGTTTTTTCTCTCTCCTCATGATCAGGTCATTGGTCATCCAATGGCCTCCCTCTTAGTGGGGTAGATAAGGTTACTATTTTATTGAGAAGTAAAGTAGTGTGAGAGGAGGTGAGGACCATTAAAGGAGTGAGAAATGATAAAGTAAGAAAGAGTGAGGATATTAGTAGGTAAAGATATACCAAAAATGGAACTCTGGCTTATTAAAAAAAAAACAGAGGAAAATAGTAAGTCTAGCTTATAAAAAAAACGGAGGGAGTATATCTGTATATGTCCCCACCAACAACCTCACTTGCACAAACTTATGAAATTGTAAAAGACTAGGATACCATCGAGAAATGATACACATACACTGGGTGTATGTGGGGTAAACATACACCACCACTAAAAAACTGCCACATTACCCAAAACTAAAAATAAGAGAGGGAAAAATGGGGGGGGGATTTTTTTGCTTTATGGAGCCACAAAGCAAGATTAGGCGGGATATTAATCTTGGCGCCAAGCTTTTATTAATTGTGGGCTCAACCTTCAATAAATTACTTTTTATAACAACTTTTTTGCAGGTAAAAAATAAAAAACTAATCCAAACATTAAAATAAATAGTTGGAGAAGAAAATACGGAAGCCATTAATGGTGTAAATTTTTTTTTGCGATTTTCTTTTTCGAGAATAGTATGAACTCCATACTATTAAACTAATACACTCTATACTCGTATTAAACTGATATTCAATACAGTAAGTTCATTCTCTTAGAAAAACATTTAACAATCCATGTCTTAAAATTTTATTTCACACCAAAGTGTGTTAACATCTGATTTCCAATGCAATTATAATCATTAGATTGTTAAATATATATATAAGCCTTTCGAATTTTAATTTAACAGTTCCGTTTTTTTTTTAATTTAATTAAATTTAATAATAATCTGGTTTTGACAAACTTCTAGAATCGTGCAAATCTAATAAGAACATGGTATTTAGTAACAAATATATATATATATATATATATATATATATATATATTGAATTTGAAAAACCTGATAAGTACATGTAGTGAGCTGTAGCTGGTGTTACGTACTACCCTGTTTGATCTAATATAGTAAGTTTGATATAGATATTATACTCAAAGGCATGAGAAAAAAAAAAACAAATTGACACATAAATTGGATTATTTGTATTTTTCACATTTCAATAACCAAATATTAGTAATAGGTTACTAATAAATTCTAGTTATCACAGGACAGAAATAAAATAAAAACATATTCAATAGGTTTTGTAACTAAATAACGTTCAAACCTACAATTTTACTAAAATGAAATTATTTTTGGTGAAGTGAAATTATTTTTACTGAGGGCCTGTTCATATTTACTTAATTTCAGTTCAGTTCAGTTCAGTTCAGTTCAGCTCCAATCAGTTCAGTTCAATTCAGTTCAGTTCCAATCAGTTCAGTTCAGTTCAGTTCAGTTCAGTTCAGCTCTTAATTTCCCTCTCACATAAAATATTCATTTCAGCTCAATTCAGTTCAGTTCAGTTCAGTTCCAATCAGTTCAGTTCAGTTCAGTTCAGCTCCAATCAGTTCAGTTCAGTTCAGTTCAGCTCAGTTTAGTAAATATGAACAGGCCCTGAGTCTCTATTATATTTCTTCTTTATATTTATTGATTTTTACTGAATTGAAAGTATTTTTACTGAATTGAACTTAATTTTACTGAATTAAACTTATTTTAGTGAACTAAAATTATTTTTGTAAGGTAAAGTGAACAAGGGCTAAATAAGCCACGTATATAATGCATCTAGTACCACGTCTCAAAGTTGTTGGTTTTCTTCTTTGTATTTTTTTACCATATTGACCCTTTTTTCTTTTAAAAAATAAATACTCCAACACTTGGTATTAAATAAAACATTTTTTCGTAATTTCCTTGAAAATGGGATATTCACCATTATATTATCATGAGAATATAAATAATACACCGTAACACAATACTCATTTGTTACTTACTACTTCCTCCGTTTTTTTTTATTATTGAACCATATTAGTTGGTCATAACTTTTTTGGTAGTGGAAAAAAGGAAGAGAAAGAGGGGTGGAAGTACAGAATTATCCATATGATGTAAGCATAAACTAATTAATCAAGTGATAAAATAATTCAATGATGGATGGTTAAAAAAAATTAGTGAAGGGTTAAAAATAAATAATGAAGGGATAAAAAAATTATATGTGAAATACAAAAAATAATATCACTTATCAAAAAACCATTATGGCCAAAATTCCCAATAAACAAGTTAAATATTTGTATTTGACACACGCACCCTTATGGCAACACACACATATATGGAATATTAACAGCGAAATTGATAAACATAGCCTTGTATAAAAAGCTAAAAAGGAAAATATTGAAGAAATTAACATTAACCACACTGATCTGCGAGTGATTTTGTCATGAATTTTCAACTTAATTCCATTTTAGGAAGTATATTTAATGCAGTTAGCCTATTAAGAAATATACGTTTTTTAAAAAAAAATCTTTGCAGTTAACCTTATACTTCGTATGTATGATCTCATTCCTTAACATGATATTATTATTTATAAGACGATTGAATGAATCTTGTAATATAAATTTTTTAAAAGTTGTCATCTTATTAAATGGTTATTAAATAGGTGACAATTAATGTCTTAGTCTTTAGATTAAGTGTTTGTTTAGTCCACCTTATTTTCGTCGGATTTATCTTAATGTATATTATTGAAATATTGAGTTTTTGTTAGAATTTTACTTAATATAATACAGTAGCAATAAAAGATGGTCAATGTTGATAAAAAAAAGTCAAATGTTCCAATTATTCTGGGATGGAAGCAGCAATAAATTACTTAGTTAATTCTCATTATTAGACACTTCAATTGTTTTGTAATATAAAGTTAAAAACATATCCATTCCATCATTTTGAAATATTGCATCTATATCTTCCCTCATTGTGTTTACAACATATATATTCACTTGAAATCATAACTTCAATGGATTTATTTTAGGACATATTCTTTCAGCTTAATTTCAGTTCAGTTCATTTCATTTCAGTTCCTAATTTCATACTCTCATAAACAATTCAGTTCAGTTCAATTCAATTCAGTTGAGTTGAGTTCAGTTCAATAAATCAGAACATGCTCTTAAGCAAAAAGTTGATGATTAAAATTATTATATTCATTTGGAGTACAAACAATTATTATCTCTTATATAAAATTACGAACATGTTTATAACAATTGTTTCTTTGAAAAACTATAGTGCTACTACAAATTAAAAAAATAAAAATAAAAAAGTCATTTTAACGAGGAAAACAATTTGGCACTAATAAGAACTTGGTGTTCGAACTTAGAACCAAATATGCATTTTCAGTGTTGCTTTGTAATCAAGATTGCGGGATATTCACTATGTTAATGATTGGAGACTTTAAATAACCATACTCCGTACTTAATATCTTTGGTGTTTTGCAACCAGTATTTAAATCGGCGGTGTTACTAATAAAAAATATAACTTACCAAAAGACGTAAAAAACTTTTATCGTTTACTATTAGCTACACAAATACGTCCTTGATTTTTTAAGCTCATCCTTAAGTTATTGATATACTGGGTGCTTTTTGTCAAAAAAAAAGGATATTCTCTGTACTTTTTCCCTTTTTTTTATTAACTTAAATATATAAGTGGTGTTTTATTAACTTAAATATATTAACTTATGAACCAACAATTATAACCTTAATTGTTTGGTACTAATCAATAAGCTTATTGATTAGTACCAATTAAACATCACTTTGTAATCTGTACTTTTTCCTTTTTTTATTAACTTAAATATATTAACTTAAATAAAATTACGAAGTATTAGTTGGAATACAAATTACAAAGTGGTGTTTGGTATTAATCAATAAGCTTAATTTGTTATTGTACAAAAATCCAAAAGCATAAATATGTTACTAATCCAGAAGTATGAAAAAGGATGAATCTTTATTTGATGGATAAACTTGGGGTATACTGGAAAAAATAAAGAGCAATGCAAATAACAATATGCTATGTATTTCGAATTGGAATTTAGTAGGATGAAAATTTAACAATATTTTTTAAATACAAAATTTATTTTTGACAAGTTAAAAATACACAAAAAAAATGGGAAACGGAAACATAATCAAACAAAATGGAGACGAAATCATAAAAGATATATGTGCAATTTTTTTTTAAAATCATCAAAATTTGAAACAGAAAATATTCATCTAATCTGAGCGAAAAACTTCATAGAACAAATTTGTAAAATGAAGATGAAAATCATGTACGTAAAAAAATACAAAACATTCATAAAAATAATATTCATACAAGAAGTTTAAAAATTGTATATTCATAAAACAATTTGTAAAGACACAAAAACAAATCTTAAAAAAATTTAGATGAAGAACCGAATTAGAAGATTTGTACAAAATTATAAAACAAACCATGTTCATAAAAAATTCATTCATAAAATAATTTGTAAAAAATATATCGATAAACGAATGTGTAAAAAAAAAAAACAATTTAAGAGCACACATGAGTTGACGAGGAATCGAAGTAGAAGAGAAATTGAATAGAGCAGCAAAGATGAAACAAAAAAAAAAAAGTATGGCTGAAATGAGAGGAGAGAGAATAGGGGTGGGTGGGAAAAGGAGAATAGTTAAATGTGCATTGGAAATATAAATTGCATTTGAAATTTAAATTGAAATTTTCATTTGAATTCAAATGAAAATTGAAAAACTCTGATTTATGGGTCCAATTTTATGACCAATTGATTCCAAGTCATAATGTATGTTAGGCCCACATACATTAAGTGTATGTATAGCCTTTATCGAATACCCCCAACCCACTTGCAAACTTTGGTTTTATTACTAATAAAGCACATTTTGCCTATGGAGCAAACAAATAAGGACACATGCGAGTATAATACTAATAATCTAATATTGATAGTAGGTGTGACTAGGGATGAGCATGGATCAGATATCCGTATCTGAAAATTATGATATTTGATATCCGTATCCGATCCGAAAACTTTCGAATATCAGATATCCGGATATCCAAAAATTTCGAATCGAATAGTTCAGATATCCAATATCCGACCTTTTCAATAATATTGGTTTCTTTTTACGAGAATAATGTTGTTAAAATACTACATTAATGGAAATTTTATTTAAAACTAATATACATTTCATCTTGACAAGCTGACAGAAATATTATACTCATAATTAATTTAATTACAAGCTACAATTATTCATAATTTTGAATCTAACAAACCCAAAAATTTCAAAATCTAAACACATACTAATTGAAGGGGAAAAATAAATCCAAATGACAAATACCAAAGATTAATTAGGTATAAAATATTAAAATCAAAGAATCCAGAAAATTGTAAGAATTATATACCGTTCGAACAAATTATTTAAAACCAAATTGAATGAAAAAAATAATCAGGAAAAAGTGTAGATATCATGTAGCATCTAGTGAGGCAAAGTGGGAATGACCGGTGAGCTTCCGCTGCTGGTGAAGCATTCGTGAGAGCGAGATAGGGTGAAGCGGCGCTGCTGATACTAGTGGAGAAGCCATGAGAGTGTGAGAAAGTGAAGACGTGAAGCAGCAGTGAGAAGGAGGACGTCGAAATCGCCACTAGAGGAGGAAGAAATCACCGTTGCTCATTGCTAAAGGAGGAGATCTGAGAAGAGAGAGAGGTGGTGGGGGTATGTGTTTTGAGGGAATGAAGTTAGGTTTGGGTTTGGGTAGGTGGGAGTTTATGAGACTTTGTACGGTAGTATGCTAGTATACAATATTAAAATGAAAAATAATAAAGTAAGTGATTTGATTTTTTTCTGGATATCGGATATCCGAAATCCAAAATTTCGATATCCGATATCTGATAGGCCGTCGTTGAGCCTACCAAAGATAAATTCCTATCTTGGTCTCACTAGCTAATAGCAAGGGTAAGAAAGGGTCGAACCCAAGAGAGACGTTGAATCAGCCATCGAGATATTATCGTTTAAATAAGCCAAATGAAGTAGAAATTGGGTTGGTTTAAGTAACTTCTACTAGTTCAATCAACTAACACTAAGAGGAGATTAACAATAATTAGAGGATTCTAGGGCTCGGGTTATACCACTCAACTTCATCACAAATCGCAATTAGCATGTAACAATCAAGGTAAATTAAGGGGATAATATAGGGGAAGTCATCTAAAGCACCCAACTACTCTCTCAAGCTAGAGGGATTACTTGAATCATGAATACAACCTACTCTCGTGGTCACAAAGCATAAAACAAGTATTAAAGCATAATCACGATGACAAGAACATTCCCTTGACTGGAAATTCCTATTCTCATGGCATTTCAAGTCAATTAAGCATAACGGAGCTAACTCAAGTTCATCTCTCGATCCTTCGTTGAGAAAGCTTGGATAATAGTTATAGCAATGGTCATTTACAAGAACTAAGCAATTAAACCACTTAAGCTCAACTAATTAACACCCAACAATTACCAAATTAGCACATGCAACAAGGAATTAGTGACTACATTGAGGGTTTTACCCAAACCCTAGAAAATTAGACTACTCACGATCCATGGAAGATAAAGCAAATAAAGATTTCAAGCAATTCATGAACAAGTTTTAAACTAAGAATTAAACTAATTAACAACTTAAGTATGCAAGAATTAAGAAAACAATAAGCAATTCAATTAGAGAAAATAGAACAGAAGAATGAGAAATAATTACTAGAAGCTTCAAACTTGAATAATAATGGTGGAACTTGTCTTCTACAATGATTGAGATTGAAATTTCCAAACTAATAATTAAGATCTAACTAATGATTTGAGAATTTTTGTGTTTCTAAGATTACAAACTAAGAGAAAAGATCTAAAAACTTGGATGTCGTACAAATGAGCTCAAGGGGTTATTTATAAGACCCCCAAATATAAAAAACGGAGAAAACAAGAGTCGGGCACACCTGCAGGTCTGCACAAACGTGCCAAGCTTGACACAGACGTGCATCCTAAGTTGCACGGATGTGCCACCTTATGCACGGCCGTGTAGAGCTAGAGGATTAGAATCAGTTTGTTCCTGTTTTGGCCTGGGAATCCTGCACGGACGTGCAGGCCTTGAACTGCAGAATCAGTTTTGAATATGATTTGGGCTGGGCAAGCTGCACGGACGTGCAGGCTTCGGCACGGACGTGCTGAGTATCCTACACGGGCGTGCCTAACTCTGCACGGTCGTGCAAGCTCTGAAATGCTGCAAACAGAAGTTTCTGATTGTTTTGAAACACTCCTGCACAAACGTGCAAGGTATGGCACGGTCGTGGAAGGTCTCTTAGGCCCTTTTATTCACCTTTTTCTTCGGCTTTGCTCGTTTGTCTTGGCTTCTATCCTTGGTTTACATCCATATGCTTCAAATGATCGTCATTGGACCTAAAAACTCAACAAAAACAATAACAACCCGTGAAGCATAGGATACACAAAATTTGCATAATAATAGAGTAAAAGTGAACCAAAACATCATTTTATCAAGTAAACAAGGTTCAAAATCACCCTAAATTCATATCGAAAAACAAGTTATCAAATCCCCCCAAGCTAAGCTTTTGCTAGTCCTCGAGCAAAACAAACATGTCAAATCAAGAAGGAGAACCACTTGCTAATGATCAAACCAAGGGGAGGTAACAAAGAGGAAGCACAAAAAATACAAATCCGCATGGTAACAACCATAATCACTTTTAGCACAAATGAAAAGCAATTAAAACCCCTAAGTCGCCCTAGAGGACGAGTTTTTATCTCGTGAGGGTTTCCCTTGAGCTTAACCCACAACTCACACAAACCAATCCAAAACTAATGTTTTTATCACCCAAGTCAACTTATCGGGATATAAATAACAAGCAAGGCAAGTGAGCGACTTTCAAGAATTACCAATCATACAAATGTGCACATGAGTTGGGGGTAAAGAGGAGAACTAAGCAAGTGTAACACCCCCAAATCTCCCTCTACAGAAATATTAGTATAATACGTATAATTATACCGTAGAGATAGAATTAGGCGTATTACCACCGCGTGATTACGCAAGGCTACTCAAACTTACTAAACAACTAATACTTTGCAGCGGAAAACTTCAATACTCTTCTTTTATTAATAATAGACTATAAATAGTAACCATTGCCATGAGTACTCAAAAATAAACATAAAAACCAACATTTCCTAATTAGGTGAAACCATTACCGGGACCCTATATGCTCAATTATTGACTCCACCTGAAATTAGTCAACACTGCTTATCATTAAGGTAAACAGGACGAACCAAAACAAAATAAGAAATACGGATTAGCAAAATATGCTAAGTACGATAAGTGCAAGATAATTAAACTCAATTTATTAGCAAACATGCTTTTGAAATCAATTTCATCCTTCCCAATAATTTAACCAATAATTCCAACAAAAAATTCCGAAACCAATTTCAATAATCATTATCAATAGTCAATTCAATAAAACCAATTCCTCTTTAAAATCCAATTCCTTTAAAACCAATTCCTGACCCAAGTGTGCACACCCCCCAAGCTAGTCTCCTTATGTTACAAGGCTATTCTTGAGCAAAGACCTGGTCATACAAAGTCCAAGGCCTTGTCAATAAACCAAATCCGCATAGCGGGATACCAACATGCTTGTAAAGCATTAATAATAATAATAATTCAATAAATCCTCTTTAAATCCAATAATTCCAACTTTTAATAATACTAATAATCCAAACTCCTTTTTATTTAATTTCACATGCTTTCAAAATCTTTAAACATGAATAATAATTTTAATTATTTAAAACATGATATAAAATCAATACTCCAATTTATTTATCAAAACCAATTTATTTAAACATGCTTTATTTAATAAATCATAATTCAATTTAATTTAATTCAATCATCATAAAATCATTCAACATGCTTATTCAAACCAATCACTTTCAAGGTATCTAGCCACCTAACGTACCTTGATTCTTGCTTAGCAAAAACACACAAAAGGAACCTCAAGAATCTTGATCGAACACACCCTACAAATAAATATAACCTTAATCAATATAAGGTTAGCAAATAATAACAATAATTAAATTAAAAACCCCCAACTATATGAATGATAACTTGTTATTCGATATGATTTTAGGGTGATTTTGAACCTTGTTTACTTGATAAATTGGCGTTTTGGTTCACTTTTACTCTATTATCGTACAATTTTTGTGTATCCTTTGCTTCACGGGTTGTTAGTGTTTTTGTTGAGTTTTTAGGTTCGAAGACGACCATTTAAAGCATATGGATGATAAACCGAGGTTAGAAGCCGAGACAAAGGAGCAAAACCGAAGAAAAGGTGGAAAAAGGGCCCAAGAGACCCAGCACGGTCGTGCCATATCCTGCACGTCCGTGCAGGAGTGTTCCAGCATAACAGAACCTTCTGCCAGAGCATGCACGGCCGCGCAAGACATCAGCACGCCCGTGCAAGACAAGCAGCACGCCCGTGCATATTACTGCACGTCCGTGCAGATTGCCCAGTCCGCATCATTCTGCAGCCCAAGGTCTGCACGTCCGTGCCATACTTGGCACGTCCGTGCAGAATTCCCAGGCCAAAACAGTATCTAGCTGAACTGTCTGTCTTGCTATGCACGGCCGTGCGTAAGGTGGCACGACCGTGTAGAGTAGGCTGCACGTCCGTGCCAAGCCTGGCACGCCCGTGCAGACCTGCAGACCAGCCTGACTCTTGTTTTCTCCGTCCTTTTTATTTGGGGGTCATATAAATACCCCCCTTAGATCATTTGTAGAAAAGGAGTTTTGGGGAGCTTTCCTCTTAGTTTGTAATCTTAGAAACACAAAAAAAAACTCTCAAATCATTAGTTAAATTCTAATTATTAGCTTGGAAATTTCAATCTCAATCATTGTAGAAGACAAGTTCCACCATTGTTATTCAAAGTTGAAGCTTCTAGTAACATTTCTTACTCTTCTCTTCCATCTTAAATGCTTTAGTTGTTAATTATTTGCTTAATTCTTGTATGCTTAGATTGTTAATTGGCTTAATCTTTAGTTTGAATCTTGTTCATGAGTAGCTTGAACTTCTTAATTGCTTTAATCTCCATGGATTGTGAGTAGTCTAATTTTCTAGGGTTTGGGTAAAACCCTCAATGTAGTCACTAATCACTTATTGTATGTGGTAATTTGGTAATCGTTGGGTGTTAATTAGTTGAGCTTAAGTGGTTTAATTGCTTAGTTCTTGTATATGGCCATTACTAGAACTATTTATCAAAGCTTTCTCAACGAAGGATCGAGAGATGAACTTGAGTTAGCTCCCTTATGCTTAATTGACTTGAAATTCCACGAGAATAGGAATTTCCAGTCAAGGGAATATTTTGTCATCGTGATTATGCTTTAATACTTGTTTTATGCTTTGTGACCACGAGAGTAGGTTGTATTCATGATTCAAGTAATCCCTCTAGCTTGAGAGAGTAGTTGGGTGCTTTAGATGACTTCCCCTATACTATCCCCTTATTTTACCTTGATTGTTACATGCTAATTGTGATTTGTAATGAAGTTGAGTGGTATAACCCGAGCCCTAGAATTCCCTAATATTTGTTAGTATCCTATTAGTGTTAGTTGATTGAACTAGTAGAAGTTACTTAAACCAACCCAATTTCGACTTCATTTGGCTTATTTAAACAATAATATCTCGGTGGTTGATTCAACGCCTCTCTTGGGTTCGACCCTTTCTTACCCTTGCTAATAGCTAGTGAGACCAAGATAGGACTTTATCTTTGGTAGGCTCGACGACGGCCTATCAAATTTTGGCGCCGTTGCCGGGGAGGCAAAGTCACATTGAATGTATTATTGTTGAATGAGACTAAGTGTGTGTATTTGTATCATAATTTTTCTTATTTATTTTTTCTTAATTGTGTTTTTAACTTGTGATAGTCATTGCTAACGTTTTTCTTAGCTTTGTTTGACTTTGCATGACACGAAAGAGTAAGCAATCACCGCTTATTCCCGTTGATTTAGAGTTGAACAAGACCTTGAGGAACGTAAGGAGACTCTTGCAAGGCACCCCCGAATTCTCCATTGTCTATTCGGATTCCGACTCGGAAGAGGTTCTCGGGAACAACGAAGAAGATAACATGGGAGATAACGATCATCCTCCTCCTCAACCGTTGCTTCGAGACTATGACCACCCCAACGCATTCCAACTACGGAGTGGCATACGTCTCCCCACTACGAATGCAAATAATTTCGAGCTTTCACCTCAACTCATCCGTATGATTCAAAGTGATCAATTTGGAGGTAGTTCTCATGAGTGTCCTTTTGCTCATTTGGACAACTTTCTCGAGTTGTGCACAACCATCAAGCAAAACAACATTACGGAAGAGTTCATCCGTATGCACATGTTTCAATTCTCCCTCCGTGACAAAGCAAAACATTGGTTGAGAACGGTTGAAGAGGGATCATTGAGCACTTGGGATGAAGTCACTAGAGCTTTCCTTGGAAAGTATTGTCCCCCGGAAAAGACCGCCGAACTAAGAAGAAAGATCACCAATTTCAATCAAGAGATTGATGAAACGTTGAGTGAAGCTTGGGAGCGTTTCAAGGATTACACAAGGAAATGCCCACACCATGGTTTCACATCATGGATTATTGTTCAAAGCTTCTATGATGGTCTTACTCCTATTTCAAGGGCCAACCTTGATTCCGGGGCCGGTGGTAGCCTTAAAAAGCTATCGGTGGATGATGCATATAAAATGATTGAAGAAGTGGCAAAGCACTATGCATATGGAGGTGATCGAAGGCAACCTCAAGCAAAGAAGGGCGGAATCCACGATCTTAGTGCAATAGACCTTATTGCATCAAAGTTTGATATGCTAGCTCACAAGCTAGATCAAGCCACCCTTACACCTCCAAGCTCTTCTTCACAAGTCATGGCTTGTGAGACTTGTGGAGGAAATGATCACTTGTCTTCCTATTGCAACTCAACAAACCAAGAGCAAGCGGCGGCAATTGGGAAAAGAAATGAGCAATACTCCCAATCCTACAACCAAAGTTGGAAACCCCAACAAAACACGGTATGGAAGCAACACAACCAAGGCCCCCCACAAAACAATTACAACCAAAATCAAAACCAACCCCATTCTCAAAACCAACATGCTCCATATCGCCATCCTAACCAAAGAGATCAAACCCAACAAAGACCACAATATAACCAACCTACTCCTCCTTCCCCACCTCCTCAAAAGACTAGCCTTGAATCCGTTCTTGAAACTTTCATGACACAACAAGTAAGGAACAATGCGGATATGAATGCAAACATCCAACAACTTCAAGCGCACAATAAGTTGATTGAGAGCCAATTAGCTCAAATTGCACAACAAGTTGGAAATTCATCCTCCAATCCTAGTGGCCACTTTCCAAGCTCAACGGTAGTGAACCCAAAGGAGCATGCTAAGGCTATTACTTTGAGATCGGGAAGAGGTTATGAAGGTCCGGTTATGAGTGAAGAGGAGCCACAAAAGAGAGATGAGGGAGTTGTGGTGAGAAGTGAGGGTGATATTGAGAATGAAGTAGTTGAAGTTGAGAGGAAGGAGCAACAAAAGAGTGATGAGGGAGCCACAAAGAAAGATGAGGAAAGAACAGAAAAAAACCCCATGAGAGTATACAAGCCCCCCATTCCATTTCCTCATAGAATTGTAGAGAAGAACTTGAATGAGAAGTTTTCAAAATTTCTTGAAGTCATGAGAGGACTTCAAGTGAACATCCCCTTTCTTCATGCTATGTCACAAATGCCTACCTATGCAAAGTTTTTGAAGGATCTCCTATCCAACAAGAGTAGGCTTGAAGAGAGTGCAACCATCTCCCTTCCTAAGGAGGTGAGTGCAATCATTCAAAACAAGCTTCCCCAAAAGCTTGGTGACCCCGGAAGCTATGCAATACCGGTGAAGATTGGATATTTGGAAGCCATGGATGCTTTGTGTGATCTTGGGGCAAGTGTGAGCTTGATGCCCTATTCTATTGCAAGAAGCTTGAATATTGGAGACTTGAAACCAACTAGAATGTCCTTACAACTAGCCGACCGCACGGTTAGGCTACCTTTGGGAATTCTTGAAGATGTGCCGGTTCAAGTTGGAAGAATATTTGTGCCATGTGATTTTGTGGTAATGGAGATGGAAGAAGATACAAGAGTACCCCTCATTTTGGGGAGACCATTTTTGAACACCGCGGGAGTGGTGATTGATATGAAGGAAGGAAGATTGACTTTGAATGTGGGAGATGAGAAAATTTCATTTTCATTCTCACAAACTTTGAAAAAGCCATTGATTGATGAGGTTCATAGAATTGACACATTGGAGAGGGACTTAGAAGAGTTCCGAGAAAGATTGTATGAAAGAGATCCTTTACAAGCTATCCTAACGGGAGGCTTAGTTGAGGAGGGTGAAGAAGCAAAGGGGTATGATCTATTTCTCAACCAACCTTTGATCCACGACGTGATGAAATTTGAAGTGCTTAACGTGGAAGCAAAAGAGGAGAGGACTACGCCTCCTCATAAGGTTGAACTTAAACCCCTTCCCCCTCTACTTAAATATGCTTTTCTTGATGATAGTGAGAGTTATCCCGTTATTGTCAATGCTAAGCTCGATGATATCTCTCTTGAGAAACTCCTAGTTGTTTTAAGGGAGTATAGAGATGTCATTGGGTACAAAATTGATGACATTAAGGGGATAAGTCCCACCATTTGCATGCATAAGATTCTACTTGATGATGATCATGCTTCCTCGATTGAGCACCAAAGAAGGCTCAATCCAAACATGAAGGAAGTAGTGAAAAAAGAAGTTTTAAAACTTCTTGAAGGAGGCATAATCTACCCTATCTCCGATAGTAAGTGGGTTAGCCCGGTTCAAGTTGTGCCAAAAAAAGGAGGCATGACCATCATAAAAAATGATAAGGGTGAGACCATTTCTACGAGGTCGGTCACCGGGTGGAGGATGTGCATTGATTATCGAAAATTGAATAAATCCACCCGGAAAGACCACTTCCCACTCCCCTTCATTGATCAAATATTGGAAAGACTAGCATCACATAGTCATTATTGCTTCTTGGATGGATACTCGGGATTCTTCCAAATCCCAATCCAACCCGAGGACCAAGAAAAGACTACATTCACATGCCCTTTTGGCACCTTTGCTTATCGAAGGATGCCATTTGGACTTTGTAATGCACCTTCCACATTTCAAAGGTGTATGATGTCTATCTTTTCCGACATGCTTGAATCATCAATTGAAGTATTCATGGATGAATTTTCTGTTTTCGGTTCATCTTTTGACATTTGTCTTTCGAATTTGATGAAAGTGTTAAAAAGATGTCAAGAGGTGAACTTAGTTTTGAATTGGGAAAAATGTCATTTCATGGTAGAGGAGGGCATTGTTCTTGGTCATGTGATTTCTAGTAGGGGCATTGAAGTAGATCGTGCCAAAATTGAGGTGATTGAGCGCCTCCCACCCCCTACAAATGTGAAGGGGATAAGGAGCTTTCTTGGACATGCGGGTTTTTACCGCCGGTTCATAAAGGATTTTTCAAAAATCGCAAAGCCGCTCACTCAATTGTTGGTAAAGGATGCCCCTTTTGTGTTTACTAATGATTGTATGCTAGCATTTGATAGTCTGAAGGAGGCATTGATTTCGGCTCCTATCATTCAACCCCCTAATTGGGAGCTTCCTTTCGAGCTCATGTGTGATGCTTCGGATTTTGCCGTTGGGTCCGTTCTTGGACAAAGGAAAGACAAGAAGCTCCATGCTATCTACTACACTAGCAAAACATTGGATGAAGCACAAAGAAATTACACAACCACGGAAAAGGAGTTCCTAGCCATTGTTCATGCAATTGAGAAATTTAGGTCCTACTTGTTGGGATCTAAAGTCATAGTCTTCACCGACCATTCGGCCTTGAAGTACCTCTTGTCCAAGAAGGAACCAAAGCCAAGATTGATACGGTGGGTCTTGCTCTTACAAGACTATGACATTGAGATTAGAGACAAGAAGGGTGCCAAAAATGTTGTGGCCGACCATCTATCACGGTTGCCTATCTTTGTAGGTGACCTTGATAACTTGCCAATCGATGATTCATTTCCGGATGATCAACTATTTGCTATTCTTCAAGCACCGGCACCATGGTTTGCGGACATTGCAAACTATTTGTCTTGCTCTATTCTTCCTCCCAACCTCTCCTATCAACAAAAAAGGAAGTTTCTTCATGATGTTCGCCAATACTTTTGGGACGACCCCTTACTTTTTAAACAAGGTGTTGATGGCCTTTTTAGAAGGTGTGTCCCGGATAATGAGATTGAAGATGTTATCACAATGTGCCACTCCTCACCTTGTAGAGGGCATATGAGTGCTAACAAAACTTTGGCGAAAATCTTGCAATGTGGTTTTTATTGGCCTACAATGTTCAAAGATGTGTGGGGTGTAGTAAAAGCTTGTGACCGGTGTCAAAGAACCGGCAATATTTCAAGAAGAAGTGAAATGCCTTTGAACAACATTCTTGAGTTGGAGATTTTTGATGTATGGGGCATAGATTTTATGGGGCCTTTCCCGACCTCTTTTGGGAATAAGTTCATTCTTGTGGCCGTCGATTATGTGTCAAAGTGGGTAGAAGCGGTTGCATCTCCTACTAATGATGCTAAGGTGGTGGTCAAGCTTTTTAAAAGAGTAATTTTCCCAAGGTTCGGGGCGCCACGTGCCGTCATTAGTGATGGAGGTTCACATTTTGCAAAGCGGTCCTTTTAAGCTCTCCTTGAGAAGTACGGTGTGAGGCACAAGGTGTCATTGGCTTACCACCCACAAACAAGTGGTCAAGCCGAGATTTCAAACCGGGAGGTAAAAATGTTCCTAGAGAAGACGGTGGATAGGTCTAGAAAAGATTGGTCTACAAAGCTTGATGATGCTCTATGGGCCTACCGCACCGCATTCAAAACTCCCATTGGCACCACACCATACAAGCTTGTTTATGGAAAGTCATGCCATTTGCCGGTAGAAATTGAGCATCGTGCTCATTGGGCTATCAAAACATTGAATTTCGACCTTCAAAGTGCCGGTGAAAAGAGGTTGCTTGACCTCCATGCCTTGGAAGAATTAAGATTGGATGCATATGAAAGTGCACGGATCTACAAAGAGAAGACCAAGGCTTGGCATGACAAGCATATCAACAAAAGGGAATTCAAAGAAGGTGACAAGGTCTTACTATTCAATTCCCGGTTGAAGTTGTTTCCGGGTAAGCTTAAGTCAAGATGGAGTGGACCTTTTACCGTTAAGAAGGTGTTTCCATATGGTGCAATTGAAATCTCAAATGACAATGGTGAACCGTTCAAAGTGAATGGCCAAAGGCTTAAGGCATACTTTGACGGTTTTGTGCATGAAGAAGCCAAGGTTGTTCACCTTGATGAGTTTGATATTCCTTACTCTCATTGATCCCGCAATGTCGTCAAGCTAGTGATGTTAAAAGAGCGCTTCCGGGAGGCAACCCGAGTTTCTCACCCTCTCTCTCTTAAAAACCATCATTTCATCTCCATCATTTTTATTATTACTAACTTTTCTCTTAATATCTTTTGTAGGTATTGATGAAAAGAAAAAGTAAGAAAAAGATATATTTGTGGAAGTGAAGTAGTGGTCTTAATAAAATCATAATAATAATGGTGATAATAATAATTTTATTACTATTATTATGCCTTATTGTTATAATATAAAAAAAAATAAAAAGAAAAAAAAGGCAAAAATGTGCAGCATCAGGTCTGCACGGGCGTGCAAAACATAGCACGTCCGTGCAGGGTCAGGCAGAAGCGAAACATTGCAATCAGGAATTTTTCAAGTTTGGCACGGACGTGCCAAACTAAGCACGCCCGTGTATTATTAGGTTGCACGTCCGTGCAACTCTATGCACGTCCGTGCAGACTGAAGCAGAACCAACTTCCAATCTGTCTGAGGCTGCACGTCCGTGCTGAATTCTGCACGTCCGTGCGTCCCCAGAAATCCGTGTTATTGCTGCACGGTTTCTACCTTATATATAAAAAAAAAAAATTTCACCCTCTTCCTCACACTCACATTTTCCCCCTTTCTCTCTCTAAACTCCTTTCCTCCTTCTCCATACTCACTCATATCTCCATCAAACACCCAAATTCTCACTCGAATTCAACAAATTTTGCAAAAATCTTCACTCCTTTTCAACAAATTCACAAACTACTACTCCTTTTCCCACATTCAAACCCAAAAATCACCCAATTTCTCAAACCCTAACATAAAAAAAATCAAATTGGGGGTTTTCTTGTGGGTTAAAAATTGAAGCAATTGGTTAAAGGAGTAAGCTCAAGCAAGCATAAGGAAGGTTAGAAAGGTTCATTTGCGGGTTTTGCACCCACGATACAATCGGTATAATCGTTCCTTCCTTTCACTACTTTCTTACTTAAGTTCTTGAGTACTTTGTATGAAATTGCTTGGGAAAGTTTGTTTGAATTGGTTGCATGTGATTGATTGTTGAAAATAGTCAAGTATTTGTGAATTTGAAGGTGTTTGGTGAATGTTGTGAGAATTGAAATTTTGTAAGTGTGGAATTAAGGAGTTGATTTTTGAAAAAAAAAAAAAAAAATGCTTGTTTAAGTGAATTGTTGTGTTGAATTGTTTGATAATAGTGCATAAAAAAATTAATGTTGAATTGTCATGAACTGCATTGTTGAGGAAGCTCTTGTTACTTGGTGATTTGCTTGCCTTGTGTTAGGTGGTGGACTTAGAGCTTGGCTTGCTTTGTGTTGTGCTTGTTGGTGTTGTGTAAACCTTGATTTGTCGGCTTAGTGGACCTAGTACTCTTTGTGTGGTTGTGTGGTGATTTCCTTATCTTGGTTTGTTTGATTGCATTGCATAAAGGGTGACCATGTCTCGAAGAAACCGACCTAGAAACAACGATGCTAGGTACCGCAACCCATCGCCTCCTCCCCCCGTTGATCCACCACAAGTGGACACAATGGGAATAATCTTTAATGACTTGACCTTTTCGAACAATTTTCTTAGAAATAGTAGGAGGCGAATTAGGCCTACTAAGTTCTACAATGATGATGTGGCCAATGAACTAGGGGTAGGGGACGATGTGAGGATGTTGTTTGAGGGTGCCGGCCTAGGTTCTTGGTTAGGATTGCATTCCCCAACCTATAAGAGACTAACCCTCGAGTTCCTTTCCACCCTCCATGTGCTTCGAGACAACAATAGAACCCCCCACCGCATTACCTTCCAACTCATGAATACCCAACATAACATGACCATAAGGAGGGTAAACCAAGCCTTTGGGTGGCCCACAACCGGAACCATAGGAACCAGGGATAGGTACCCCCGTAATTATAATGCGGGTGAATTTTGGAGAAAAATCACGGGCCTTTTTGAGTACAACCCTAGGTCCGATAAGGACACAACCATTATCCACCCCGGTTTTAGGCTTTCTCAGCGGACTATAGCAAACACGACGTTTGCTAGGGGTGATAGCTCGGGGGTAGTGTCCACAAGGGAGCTTTACTTCCTTTGGCACTTGAGCGAGGGGAGCACGACCTTAGATGTAGGGTCTTGGCTAGTTGACCACCTTGAGGATGTTGCCACGGGGTCCGGTAACATCACCATAGGTGGCATGATCACTATTATTGCTTCTTCTCTTGATCTTAATTTTGCAGATGAGGAGGTTTATCCAGGGCCGACGCAGCTTGACATGCAATCGTTGAGGACAATGAGATGGGTCGTGGACGCAGAAGGGGCACATCCTTACTTGTGGTATGTGAGTGGGCGACCCTATGCCTTCCTTCCCGACCCAGAGACCACATACATTTACGACGAGAGAAACTGGGTCTTTGAGAGGGACTTCCCTTAGCTTCCCGGTGAAGAGGAAGAAGAGCAAGAGCAACCACAACAACAACAAGAGCAACCACAACAACAATTCCAACAACAACAATTCCAACAACAACAACAACATGAGCACCAACAAGGGTACCAAGAGGGGAACCAAGGTCAAGGTGTGGGTGAGGGCAACCCACACCTATCATTCGAGCAACAAATTCAACTAATGAATGCCGGTTTCACCCGCATGAGCGCCGAGTTCGAGACTATGAGAAAGTCTCACGAGGACATGAGGACCTCATATGACAATATGAGGACAAGCTTCGAAGGTCTAAGATCGGAGTTGGGTGAATTCCGCAACGTCTGCCGGCATTTGTACCCCGGGGGCTCAAGCTCCCAAGGAGGACCGAGCCAATGAGTTAGTATTCTTCCTCCCCTTCTCTTTGTGCTTATATTGTTTTAACATTGGGGACAATGTTTATGATAGCTTGGGGGGGAGTCTTTCTCACGAGTCATTGGTTCATATGTTGGTTCATGTGTGTTCTTGTGTTGGCATTGAATTTGCATGTTGTTTGTTCCCTTTCCCTAACATCCAAATCCCTTTAATCCAAATTTGCTCCCCTTGAAATCCAAATCTCTTATCATGTGAATACTTCTCTTCTCTCCTTATCTAGTGCATAGTTATGTCTTACTTTCATGTTCAACTTAGTTTATTGTTGTAAATATTAGTGCTTTGTAGAATTTTCTCAACTATTCTCAAAAAAAAAAAAAAAAAAAAAAAAAAAAAACCCAAGGATGAGACTCAAATGACGATGCTTATATGTTTTGCTTGCTTGACTCTTGAGTGATGAGTAAAAGTTCTTTTAGAGGGGTGTGTGCAAGAGTTGGGGTCATTTAGAGGTCTATTAATCTCGATTGCATTAGAGCATATGAAATGAAAACCGATGAATGCTCAATTGCACGTCTAGCATAGGATATTGTCTAAATTTGCCCAAGTAGGATATGTTTGCATCGAATTGCGGTCCCTTGTGCCCTTGATGTGCCCCATTTCCTTCCCGAAATGAAACTCTATTAGGGAATTGGTTCTATTTGTATCTTGTGTAATAAGTGGCATAATAAGCCACATGTTTCGGATAAAAGAAAGAGCCGCTCACAGTTAAAAGAGGCGAGGGCAATGAATGTTGAAAAAAAAAAAAAAAAAAACTCCCCCAAATTCTCAAATTTTCACTTTTAGAGGTCAACTTGTGGATGCCTCCCACACATTGTCTATTTTGACGTTTCTTGTGTAATTCCCGAGTTAGAGTGAAGTTAAAGGGGCTTGGGAGTGCATTTTGGGAGGTGGACTTGCATTTTGAGATTTTATAACCGAAAGAGGCTTGTTACAACTTTGGAATATCTAGATGTGCTCTAATGAACTAGTAAAAGGTCTAAAGAAGTATCCTAGTGCAACCTTGCTTAGTTGTCCTCTTTACCCCCAACTCATGTGCACATTTGTATGATTGGTAATTCTTGAAAGTCGTTCACTTGTCTTGCTTGTGATTTATATCCCGATGAGTTGACTTGGGCGATAAAAACACTGGAATCGGTGTAATTCGATAGTTTTGTTGTGGTTTGTGTGAGTTGTGGGTTAAACTTAATGGAAACCCTCACGAGATAAAAACTCGTCCTCTTAGGCGACTTAGGGGTTTAAATTGCCTTTCACTTGTGCTAAAAGTGATTATGGTTGTTACCATGCGGATTTGTGTTTTTGTGCTTCCTCTTTATTACCTCTCCTTGGTTTGATCATTAGCAAGTTATTTTCCTTCTTGATTTGACATGTTTCCTTTGCTCGAGGACTAGCAAAAGCTTAGCTTGGGGGGATTTGATAACTTGTTATTCGATATGATTTTAGGGTGATTTTGAACCTTGTTTACTTGATAAATTGGCGTTTTGGTTCACTTTTACTCTATTATCGTACAATTTTTGTGTATCCATTGCTTCACGGGTTGTTAGTGTTTTTGTTGAGTTTTTAGGTTCAAAGACGACCATTTGAAGCATATGGATGATAAACCGAGGTTAGAAGCCGAGACAAAGGAGCAAAACCGAAGAAAAGGTGGAAAAAGGGCCCAAGAGACCCAGCACGGTCGTGCCATATCCTGCACATCCGTGCAGGAGTGTTCCAGCATAACAGAACCTTCTGCCAGAGCATGCACGGCCGCGCAAGACATCAGCACGCCCGTGCAAGACAAGCAGCACACCCGTGCATATTACTGCACGTCCGTGCAGATTGCCCAGTCCGCATCATTCTGCAGCCCAAGGTCTGCACGTCCGTGCCATACTTGGCACGTCCGTGCAGAATTCCCAGGCCAAAACAGTATCTAGCTGAACTGTCTGTCTTGCTATGCACGGCCGTGCGTAAGGTGGCACGACCGTGTAGAGTAGGCTGCACGTCCGTGCCAAGCCTGGCACGCCCGTGCAGACCTGCAGACCAGCCCGACTCTTGTTTTCTCCGTCCTTTTTATTTGGGGGTCATATAAATACCCCCCTTAGCTCATTTGTAGAAAAGGAGTTTTGGGGAGCTTTCCTCTTAGTTTGTAATCTTAGAAACACAAAAAAAAACTCTCAAATCATTAGTTAAATTCTAATTATTAGCTTGGAAATTTCAATCTCAATCATTGTAGAAGACAAGTTCCACCATTGTTATTCAAAGTTGAAGCTTCTAGTAACATTTCTTACTCTTCTCTTCCATCTTAAATGCTTTAGTTGTTAATTATTTGCTTAATTCTTGTATGCTTAGATTGTTAATTGGCTTAATCTTTAGTTTGAATCTTGTTCATGAGTAGCTTGAACTTCTTAATTGCTTTAATCTCCATGGATTGTGAGTAGTCTAATTTTCTAGGGTTTGGGTAAAACCCTCAATTTAGTCACTAATCACTTATTGTATGTGGTAATTTGGTAATCGTTGGGTGTTAATTAGTTGAGCTTAAGTGGTTTAATTGCTTAGTTCTTGTATATGGCCATTGCTAGAACTATTTATCAAAGCTTTCTCAACGAAGGATCGAGAGATGAACTTGAGTTAGCTCCCTTATGCTTAATTGACTTGAAATGCCATGAGAATAGGAATTTCCAGTCAAGGGAATATTTTGTCATCGTGATTATGCTTTAATACTTGTTTTATGCTTTGTGACCACGAGAGTAGGTTGTATTCATGATTCAAGTAATCCCTCTAGCTTGAGAGAGTAGTTGGGTGCTTTAGATGACTTCCCCTATACTATCCCCTTATTTTACCTTGATTGTTACATGCTAATTGTGATTTGTAATGAAGTTGAGTGGTATAACCCGAGCCCTAGAATTCCCTAATATTTGTTAGTATCCTATTAGTGTTAGTTGATTGAACTAGTAGAAGTTACTTAAACCAACCCAATTTCGACTTCATTTGGCTTATTTAAATAATAATATCTCGGTGGTTGATTCAACGCCTCTCTTGGGTTCGACCCTTTCTTACCCTTGCTAATAGCTAGTGAGACCAAGATATGACTTTATCTTTGGTAGGCTCGACGACGGCCTATCAATGAACATGAACCTTTTAAATTAATTTCTCATAAACATCATTAAAAATCTGATTTTATTTAATTAAAACTAGTTATAATAATTTTTATAAATCCCTCATAATAATTATAATTAATTAAATAAGAAAAGAGAAGAAGAAAATATAGGAAAACCAAGGAAAAGAGAAGAATTGGATTTGCGTTGGAAAGAATAGGCAGAACTTGCAGAGGCTGTAACTCCTTCGACATAACTCCGAATTAGGTGATTTTTGAGCCTAACCTCAAGGATTTTTTGAGAGGAACAATTTTTCGTGACTATCAAAACCCCAAAACTGAATAAAAGTGCCCGAAAATTGGCTCCAAAGATGTATAGGCTGATTTTTTTTTAGAAGAGTAAGAGAAGAAGAGAATTGGTGTGAAGAATGTGAGAGGTATGAAGGGGTATTTATAGGCTAGCTCATGCAAGAATTATGGCAAGAGAATGTGGGAAGAATTATGGTAAAAAGAATTAATGAATTACTTGGAGAAGAGAATGAAAGAAATATGGAAAGTTTTGATATTAAGGTGATTGTGTATAACAAAAATATGGAAGGTATGTTTGTCATGAAAAATAATATGGTAAGGAAGATTACTTGGGGAATAATCAAGAGGAATAAAAGGTAGGAAAATATGATAATCAAATATTAAGAAGATGGAAAAATGGAATTAAGGAAAATAATAGATTTTTGGGAGATATTTAAAAATACAATTTACCAAAATAATTTCCCCCAAAATAATACAAGAGGGCCGAAAATCTTGAGCTTCCCATAGCTCAGATTTTCGGACTTCTCTAGTAGTATTTAGGAAGATTTTGCTCGGTTTTTAAGGAATAAAAATAATTGTGTAATTAATATAGAATAATTAATTAAATAATTAATTAATTAAATACCAATTATTCACCAATAAATAACTAAGAAAAATAAGATTTTCTATACATAGAAAATCCGAAATCCCTAGCTTAATAATGGGAATTTTCGGCCATCCAATATACTTAATAAAATATAATTTTGCTTTAATTAAAATATTCAAAATATATAATTAATCCGGTTTTTAAAATAAGATAAATGGATAATAAATCTTATCCAAAATAATAATTATATTTCAAAATACTTTTGGCACCAAAATTCAAATATCATTTTGGCTCCAAATAATAAATTTACTAAAATACCCTTTTTATAAAATAATTCCTAATTAATTAATTAGAAAATACGGGGTATTACAGCAAGGTTGCAATAGGATACTTCTTTAGACCTTTTACTAGTTCATTAGAGCACGTCTAGGTATTCCAAAGTTGTAACAAGCCCTCTTTCGGTTATAAAATCTCAAAATGCAAGTCCACCTCCCAAAATGCACTCCCAAACCCCTTTAACTACACTTTAACTCGGGAATTTCACAAGAAATATCAAAATAAACAATGTGTGGGAGGCATCCACAAGTTGGCCTCTAAATAAGATAAAGTGAAAATTTTGAGAATTTTCGGGGAGTTTTTGTTCTCCCTTTCTTTTTCTATTTTTTTTTCAACATTCATTGCCCTCGCCTGTTTTAACCGTGAGCGGCTCTTTCTTTTATTCGAAACCATGCGGCTTATTATGCCAGTTATTACACAAGATACAGATAGAACCAATTACCTAATAGAGTTTCATTTCGGGGAGAAAAAGGGGCACATCAAGGGCATAAGAGACCGCAATTCGATGCAAACATATCCTACTTGGGCAAATTTAGACAATATCCTATGCTAGACGTGCAATTGAACATTCATCGGTTTTCATTTCATATACTCTAATGTAATCAAGATTAATAACCTCTAAATGACCCCAACTCTTACACACACCCTTCTAATGAACTTTTACTTGTCACTCAAGAGTCAAGCAAGCAAAACATATAAGCATTGTCATTTGAGTCCCATCCTTGGGCTATTTTTTCATTTTTCATTTTTTTTGAAAGCAAGAATAATTACAATGTTAAGCTAAGCTAAGCATAGAAATAAAACATAACTATACATCTAAATAAGGAGGGAAGAGAATTATTCACAAAATAAGAGATTTGGATTTAGGGTATTGGATTTCAAAGGGAGTACATTTGGATTCAAGGGATCTGGATGTTAGGGGAAACGAACAAACAACATGCAAATTCAACAAGCAAACATGAGAACACAACATGAACCAAGGAATCATGAGAAAACACTCCCCCTAAGTTATCATAAACATTGTCCCCAATGTTAAAACAATTAAAGCATAAAGAGAAAGGGGAGGAGGAAACTAACTCATTGGCTCGGGCCTCCTTGGGAGCTTGAGCCCCCGGGGTAGAGATGTCGGTACACGTTGCGGAACTTACCCAATTCCGTTCTAAGACCTTTGAAGCTCGTCCTCATATTGTCGTATGAGGTTCTCATGTCTTCGTGAGACTTCCTCATGGTCTCGAATTCGGTGGACATGCGGGTGAAACCCGCATTCATGAGTGCTATTTGTTGCTCGAATGATAGGTGTGGGTTACCTTCACCCACACCTTGGCCTTGGTACCCTTGTTGGTGCTCATGGTGCTGTTGTTGATGGAATTGTTGTTGTTGAAATTGTTGTTGTTGGAATTATTGTTGTTATTCTTGTTCTTCTTGTTGTTGTTGCTCTTGCTCTTATTCCTCTTCACTGGGAAGCCAAAGAAGGTCCCTTTCAAAGACCCAATTGCTTTCGTCGTAAATGATAGTTCTCTTTGGGTCGGGGAGGTAGGCATAGGGCCGCCCACTCACAAACCACAATTAAGGATAGGTCCCTTCTGCGTCCATGACCCATTTCATCGTCCTTAACGATTGCATGTCTAGCTGTGTTGGCCCTAGATAAACTTCCTCATCTGCAAAATCAAGATTAAGAGAAGCAGCAATAATGGTGATCATGCCACCTATGGTGATGTTATCGGATCCCGTGGCAACATCCTCAAGGTGGTCAACAAGCCAAGACTCTACATTTAAGGCGGTTTTCCCCTCACTCAAGTGCCAAAGAAAGTAAAGCTCCCTTGTGGACACCACCCCTGAGCTATCACCCCTAGCACACGTCGTGTTTACTATAGTCCGCTGAGAAAGCCTAAAAGCGGGGTGGATAATGGTTGTGGCCTTATCGGACCTAGGATTGTACTAAAAAAGGCCCGTGATTTTTCTCCAAAACTCTCCCGCATTATAATCACAGGGGTACCTATACTTTGGCCCTATGGTTCCGGTAGTAGGCCACCCAAAAGCTTGGTTAACCCTCCTAATATTCATCATATGGTTGGCGTTCATGAGCTAGAAGGTTATGTATCGGGGGGTCCGAGTCGTGTCTCGGTGCACATAGAGGGTGGAGAGGAACTCAAGAGTCAATCTCTTGTAGGTTGGGGCGTGCAAATCTAGCCAAGGTCCTAGGCCGGAACCCTCAAAAAGCATTCTTACGTCACCCCCTACACCTAAGGTGTCGGCTACATCGTCATTGTAAAACTTGGTTGGCCTAACTCGCCTCCTACTATTCCTAACAAATTTGGCTAAGAAGGTTGGGTCATTAAACATAATCCCCATTGTATCCACTTGTGGTGGAGCAACGGGAGGAGGAAGCGATAGGTTGCGGTACCTAGCATCGGTGTTTCTAGGTCGGTTCCTTCGAGACATGGTTGGTCTTTGCAAAACAAATTCACAAACCACAACAAAGAAATTAACACAACAAACACACAAAGGGCCTTAAGTCCACCTAGACAACAAATCAAGTTTCACACAACTCCAACAAGCCCCACACAAATCAAATCAAGTTCTAAGTCCAGCACCTAGAATCAATATTCAAGCAAGTCTCAAAATAGGCAACAAGGACTTTACCACTCCAATTCACAACAATTCAACAACAAGCTTAGTCACAACAACATGCATATGCTTATCATGACATTAAAAATTCATGCTTTCATCTCATACAATTCACCACAACAACATTGCATATGCTTATCATGTCATTCATTCACCAAAATAACTCCAAATCATTCAAACATAGTCACAAAAACCCAATTTTCACAACATTCACAAATCTCTCCAAATTTCAGCAATGCTTAACAATCATCACCTATCATTTACACATAACCAATTCAAACAACCTTTCCAAGAAATTTCATACACAATACTCAAGAATTTAAGCAAGAAAGTAGTGAAAGGAAGAAACGATTATACCGAACGTATCATGGGTGTAAAACCCGCAAATGAACCTTTCTAACCTTCCTTGTGCTTACTTGAGCTTTCTCCTTCAACCAATTTCTTCAAAATTCAACCCACAAGGAAACCCCCAAATTAATTTTTTTCAAAGTTAGGGTTTGTGATTTTTGGGTTTGAATGTGGGAAAAGGAGTAGTAGTTTGTGAATTTGTGTTAAAAGGGTTGTAGATTGTTGCAAAATTTGTTGAATTTGGGTGAGAATTTGAGTGTTTGAGAGGATTTGAGTGAAAAGTGAAGGAGGAAGGAGGAGTTTAGAGGGAGAAAAAAGAGGTTTTCGTGGAGTGAGAAAGCGAGTGAATGAATTTTTTTTAAGGTTAAAACCGTGCTGCTGTTTCGAAATTTCGACGCTGCACGGACGTGTTGAGGTTGGCACGGACATGCAGCCTCTGGCAGATTCACTGTTTTTTCTGGCTTGTAGCGCACGGACGTGCAGCCTATTGCACGGACGTGCAGCTTTGTTGCACGAACGTGCTTAGTTTGGCACATCCGTGCCAAACTTGAAAATTTGATGCTTTAGTTTCTGGTTGCTTCTGCCTAACTCTGCATGGACGTGCGATGTTTTGTATGTCCGTGCAGACCTGATGCTGCACGTAATTTATTTATTTATTTTTTTTATTTAACAATAAGGCATAATAATAATAATAATAAAATTATTATTATCACCATTATTATTATGATTATTATTATAGCTACTACTTCACTTCCAAAGATATCTTTTTTTTACTTCTCTTTTCATAAATACCTACAAAAGATATTAAAAGAAAAGTTAGTAATAATAAAAATAATGGAAATAAAATAATAGTTTATGAGAGAGGATGAGAAACTCGGGGTGCCTCCCGGAAGTGTTCTTTTAACGTCACTAGCTTGACGACATTGCGGGATCAATGAGAGTAAGGAACATCAAACTCATCAAGGTGAACAACCTTGGCTTCTTCATGCACAAAACCGTCAAAGTATGCCTTAAGCCTTCAGACATTCACTTTGAACGGTTCACCATTGTCATTTGAGATTTCAATTGCTCCATATGGAAACACCTTCTTGACGGTGAAAGGTCCACTCCATCTTGACTTAAGCTTACCCGGGAACAACTTTAACCGGGAATTGAATAGTAAGACCTTGTCACCTTCTTTGAATTCCCTTTTGTTGATATGCTTGTCATGCTAAGCCTTGGTCTTCTCTTTGTAGATCCGTGCATTCTCATATGCATCCAATCTTAATTCTTCCAAGGCATGGAGGTCAAGCAACCTCTTCTCACAGGCACTTTAAAGGTCGAAATTCAATGTTTTGATAGCCCAATGAGCACGATGCTCAAGTTCTACCGACAAATGGCATGATTTCCCATAAACAAGCTTGTAAGGTGTGGTGCCAATGGGAGTCTTGAATGCGGTGCGGTAAGCCCATAGAGCATCATCTAGCTTCGTAGACCTATCCACCGTCTTCTCTAGGATCATTTTTACCTCCCGGTTTGAAATCTCGGCTTGACCACTTCTTTGTGCGTGGTAAGCCAATGAGACCTTGTGCCTCACACTGTACTTCTCAAGGAGAGGTTGGAAGGACCGCTTTGCAAAATGCGAACCTCCACCACTAATAACAGCACATGGCACCCCGAACCTTGGGAAAATTAATCTTTTAAAAAGCTTGACCACCACTTTAGCATCATTAGTAGGAGATACAACTGCTTCTACCTAAAGGAATTATGTCTTCGATAAGTGCAATTACTAGATATATCAAGGATCACTAATTATGGAGATAATAAGTTCATTCTTTTGGGTTGTCATTGTCTATTGCTAGATTATGATAAATGATATTTGGGCTAGTCTAATAGTCCAAAGCCCTTTAGAATGGATCCTATGAGGTCACACAACAAGAGTATTGGGTTAAACAAGTTAGAGGCCCATTAATGAGCCTCATGAGATTATGACAAACCATAAAGAGTGTTGGGCTAGAGTAGGTTGATTAGGAATACGAGTTTGGGCTTAACATGGACTCTTATTTAGAGATGTGATCTATTAATAAGATCCATGACTTAGATTGACATAACAATTGACAAGTCAGTTAATTGTAATTCAAGCAACCAAGTCCCAAAAACCCTAATTCTCTTTCTCACTCACGTCCCTCTTTCTCTCCTCCCCTTGTCCGTACGGTCGGCCCTCAGTGGTGGTTCGTGTGGTGGCTCGTGGTGGTTCAAGTTTGGTTTGTTGCTCTCTCTTCTCCGTAGAAGGTCAATTGAAGAGTTCAATTGAAACTAACTAGCATTAGTGGAGGTTTAATCCGTGCTCGTGGACCAAGTAGAGGAATCACACTTGAGGTTCTTTGTCTCCCTTGTTCTTGCTCGATCATACGTGGAATCACGCTTCAAAGGTATATTAATGACTTATTCTTTATGTGTTGTGCATTGATCTTGGTTATTAGATGCTTATTAATATGATTCATGAAATTCTGCTTAAAGTATCTAAATCCCTACAGTGGTATCAGTTAGCCTATGCATGTACATATACTGAATATTAATTCTTTGATAGTCCACAATTTTAATTCAATTAGGAATGAGAATAATTTAATTATGGGTCAATTATTATTTTAAATGTGATTTAACATATAGAATTATTAAAAGTTGTTTAATTTGCTCAAAAATTAGCCTAAAAGATCCGATTTTTGGCCCTAATGTGTTCGAAAATTCGAACCCCCCAAACCCTAATTCGAATTTTTTCAAAACCCTAAACCCTAAAATTGTGATTTTGTGTTTTGGTTTTGATTTAATTCGATTGCTATGTGATTTATGATTTTAATCTATTTGATTTCATGTAAAATTATGAATTTTTCATGATCAAATTATTTAATTTAAGAGTTAAATTAAATTGGGGATTAATTTCATGAAGGATCCTAATTTCAAGATTGAATATGATTTAATTTTGAAATTAATTGGACCACATAAAATTAATTTAATTTTAACAAAAGAAATTGTTTTAATTTAAAATAATAAAAAAAGGTTTTGTCTGTGGCAACCGCGGCTGGGTGGCGCAGCCACGGTGGCTGCCACTATAGGTGGTCCGGAGTGAGGGGTGGGGCGGGGCTGCAGGTCGGAGAGTAGGGGCAGGAACAACAGCACCGTGCAACAGTTGCGCGGCACTGCTGCTGCTGCTGCTGTGCATCGTACACCAGCTGGTGTACCGCCACCGTTGCTGGCTTCGGCTGGCCACACCACGGTGGCTAGCGCACTATTTTCAAAAAAAAATATTTATTTTATTTTTGATAAAATCATATTTCAAAATTAAAATTAAAAAGGATAAGTTTTGATTTTGAAAAGATAATTATCAAAATTAAAGTTGTTAATTTTGTTAAGTTTGGATAATTATTGAGAAAAAGATTCTATATGGATAATAATTGATTAAATAATGTGATTATCCCATAATTATTTTAGGATAATAATTGATTTAAAATTATGTGATTAGCCAAACAATTAGGATAGAATCTCCTAAATTAGTTAGGATAATCATGGAAGATAAATATGATTTATCTTCCATAATTAAAATAAGATTTGATTCTATCTCATACCTAAGATATAATATATGATATTTTATGATTGGTAATGAATAATATATGATATTATCTAATTGCAGTAATTTAATTAAAATATGAGATATTTAGAGCTATGTTTCCTTAATTGTGAACATTTGATGTTGTAGTTTAGGAAAGCATGATGAGTGATTTATTATATGACATTTATAATATATATGATGTTATTTACTGCTATATATAGACTAGTATGGCCCATAGATTCTAAATATGATCTGCGCATCGTTTCGTATTTTTATAATCTAAATACAGTCTGCGTACCGTTAAGTATTTTTGTAATTTATTTTATTTAAGTATTAGGTAGAATAGAATAGTATTACAGGTTACAGTTGATCCAAGAAGCCAATGGAGTGAAGGCCCAAAGGATCTAGATGGATGAGATCCATGAAGGTTCAAGTGGGAGTTTTGCTTTATTAGTTTTTAGGATTGAGGGGCCATACTATGTCATGTTTTATTTATGCATTAGTAGATTATGCATGTTAGATATTGTTGATTTTTGTGATGATGTGTTAGAGTTCACTAAATAATCACAACATAATAAATCTAGATCCCGGTAATATTAAGGTTTCTTTTCCAATTAAAAAGCCAATAAACCTTGGATATTTACGATAGGTCATGCCAAAGCTGGGTGTCATTTTATATCTTGGGAGAGTTGGGTTAAATCAAGTTTTACAATTTTAATTGGTTATACTCAACAAGATTACCTAAAGAGTTTAGAACCTTGAAGCAAAGGGAAATAATTAAACATGTGATGATTAATTATTCAACCAAGAGTTACAAGAGTTGTAATCAGTAAAGAGTTTACTCACCTTGAAAATGTAATGGTTGATGGTAGGGCCAAAGTCCGGTCAATTATTGCACAAATAAAGGGTCTTGGAATCATTTAATTCAATTGGGATCAATTAACATTGAATAAAATGCTTTAAAGTTGCCTTTATTAATACACTAGAGGTGCTTTAAATTTTATTAAACATAATTATTGAACTTTACTTCATTTTAATTTGTAGATGAATAGCTTTAACGACAACACTTATTTGCCAACCAAACTGAAAACAAGGCTTAATCTCAAAAACTTCAGAGATTGGGAAAAAGGGCTAAGAAATGTTCTTAGGAGCCACAGTCTTGAGGCTCAACTCTACGTTCCCATTGAGAGCAGATTCACAGTTGGTTTCACTCCTGATAGGCATTCAAAAGATGTTTCGGATGCAGAGAAAATCAAGGAACTCATATTGGCATCTATTCCAACTTGTTGGAAAAGAAGTTTCAAGGACTATGAGTTAACCAATCTGTACAATTGTCTTCGTGCCATCTGCCGAGGTGGCATTGGGGCATTAGGAAGTGGAGGCATCAACGATGAGAATGTTAGAGAGATCGTTAACTCGATCCCTCCAATATACTACTCCTGGACTGACAGTGTAAGGTATGAGACTTACAATATTCATTGTAAGATAATGGCTAAGAAACTCATTCCTGGTCAGTCAGTTAGAGACCATGTGAAGGAACTGATTGATTCATTCAATCGGATGGATATCTTAGGGAGACCATTTGATGATGACTTTGCTCATGACACTATTATGTTCTCACTCCATGATGGATTTGATCTCGTCAAGCTTATTCATGATGATGAAGGCTCGACAGTGACACTAGTCAACCTTTTGATCAACCATACAGAGGAGTACTTGAAGAAGGAGGGAAGCCAATGTTTCTATTGCGGTAGGTGGTCTTGCCACACACTAGGGTGTCCCCATTACATACTAGTGAAAACGGAAGGTAAGGAGTTACCTAATGTTTTTGTTGTTGAAATCAATCTTACCTCTTCTAGCAATTGGGTATTCGATACCGGTTGTGGTGCTCACATTGTTAATAACATGCAAGGTTTAAGAGAGAGTAGGAAGTTAGCTAAAGGGGAAGTCACACTTCGAGTAGGAAATGGAGCAAAAGTTGCTGCACTTGTGTAGACACCCAAATGTGTCTCACCAAAACCAAATCCAGTGATGAATACCTTTCATGTCATTTGATTATCGAACGAAGTGAAAGTGTGAAAAGTCTAGTGATGTGGATGTTTTTATTAAAATATCTCTATTTCTGTTTTTGAAAATATTTCTTTTCTTACTCTGTTTATGAAAATAGCCAGTCCAATTTAGTTTGGTCCATGATGAGGGTCCAATAATAGTGTAGTTGGATTAGGCTCGAAAAGAGTTTTCCAACTATATATTATAAGCCCAATTCCGATGAACAATGAGGAAGTTATGGATTAAATTAAATTGGGCCCGAAATGATTTTTAAATGTGGCCCAATGATCTAGAAGAGGGCTTATTAATTATTATTCCTAAAGTTGTTAGGATTGATTTTAATCTTTTAGAATATTTAGAAGATTCTTTTAAATTCTAATGGAATTAGGATTAATAATTATATTTTAAAGAGTTTTATTTGGAATAAAATAAGTGTTTTATGATAAACCTGATTTTAATTTGATAAACATGGAATTTTCTGCTTAATCATATTAAGAAGAGGATTCCGTACAAAAGCGCGTTTTATCTTTTAATTAGCGCCAAACGACAAAGTCTGTCGGCTGGCGCTAACATCTGTCGCCTGGCGACAGATTCCAGTTTTATTCCGTATAGAACTTGAAGTATTTTCTATCGTTTTCGGACTGTTTTCTTATAAATAGGGGTCGTATCTCCTCCGTTTTCCATCATCAATAATCAACAATCATCACTTCTCTCTCTAAAAGCTAGAAGCTTTCTCTCCCTCCATTCTTTTTCTAACCTTCCCCTCTTACAAAATTCCACATACACAAGTCCTAGACACACCTAGCCAAGTTCGAAGTTGCCTTCGCCCTAGACGTGAAAGGTTGATAATTTCTGAGGGTTTGGTCCCAAATCTCTATTTCAATTATTTAACTTAATTGTTTGTTTATTATTTTCCTTGAAGTTACTAACGTGTGTATTTTGTTATTAGAAAGAGATACGAGGCATCGAAGTAAGTAATTTAATTACTTTATTGATCTTTTGATATATAAATCGTGCTTAGATTGTTTTATTAATTCCTAGTATCATGTTAGGATGTTTTATTGTTTCCTAGTATCATGTTAAGATGTTTTTATTGCTTCCTAGTATCATGTTTAGGGTTAACTAAAATTTCTAATATCATGTATTGTTTATTATGATGCTTCCTATTTCTTTCCTAATATCATGTTAGGGTTAATTGATCTTTAATGTTTAGTGACAAGCTAGGATTTGTTATTAATCTTGTTAGTATCATGCCTAAGATCTTACTTTGATGAGATTGAGATTATTATGATTGATGATTTGTTGTTGTCAATATTATTATGTTGCTTGATATTATTATGTTATTGTTTGTTCACGCCTTTTATGCATGTTTAAAGGGAATTTGTACTTGTAATCACACTTAATAAGATAATTAATAATCTTGTTTAGGCTAATATGATTATAATTCAAGTGATCGCCAATAATAGTTTTGTTTGTGCATTAATATTCAACCAACATAAATTAAACAGGTTTAGGGTAAACCTATTGATTGCATGTTAGTTAGAAAGCGCACATGAATACGAGAAGAATAAAGTAAAGGCCCATTTTTAGGGCAGGTTCTATCCCTTTTATGTTGGATTTGTATCTTCATCCCCGAACTTCCAGTCATAGTTCCGGACCTATTGGAGTTAGCGATCTCCTGGATCGTTAAGGGGTGTAACCTTCACCCTGTGAACGATTTACAAGTTCCTAAAACTTGTTGGCGGCTCTTTTACTCTAGCTTCCTTCCCTTTGGACGCCACCATGCTTAAGTGTATGATCACAGTGGGGCTCAAGTGTGGAATGCTTGAAATATTCCCTAAAACTTGCTATTGGAAACTATCATTTGAGACTTCCGTCTGGTCTTATTTTGGTGCTTAATAACTATTATTATGCCCCAACTATTACCAAGAACATTATTTCAGTTCCTGTTTTAGATACTGAAGGTTTTTCTTTTGAAATAAGAGACAAAATTTGTTTTATTTCCAAAGAAAATATGTTATATGCTAACGCAAAATTGATTAATGGCTTGTATGTCTTAGATTATATAACTCATGTTTACAACATAGATAAAAAAAAGCGCAAAACAGATGAATCAAACCAAACCTATTTATGGCATTGTAGGTTAGGTCATATAAACCAATCGCGCATCCAGAAATTACAAAAGGATGGACTCCTTAATTAATTTGATTATGAATCATTTGAGAACTTTGAGTCATGCTTGTTAGGTAAAATGATCAAGTCACCTTTTACTGGAAAGGGTGAAAGAGCTAGTGACCTTTTGGGCCTCATATATATACGGATGTCTGTGGACCAATGAGTTCAAAAGCTAGAGGTGGTTTTAACTACTTCATTACTTTTACTAATGATTTAAGTAGGTATGGATATATCTATTTAATGAAGCATAAATCGGAATCCTTTGAAAAGTTCAAGGAATTCCAGAATGAGGTACAAAACCAACTTGGGAAAACAATTAAAGCATTGCGATCCGATCATGGTGGTGAATATTTGACCCAAGAATTTGATGAACATCTGATTAATTATGGAATAATTTCACAGTTAACTCCTCCAGGAACGCCACAGTTGAATGGTATTTAAGAAAGAAGGAATCGAACTTTACTTGATATGGTTCGATCCATGATGAGCTTTACTGATTTACACATATCATTCTGGGGATATGCATTAGAAACAGCTGCGAACATACTAAACAGAAGCCCGTCCAAAGCAGTTGAGAAGACTCCATATGAGTTATGAACTGGCAAAGTTCCAAAGTTGTCTTATCTCAAGATTTGGGGATGTGAAGCCTATGTAAAACGTTTACGAGGCGATAAACTAAGCCCTAAATCAGACAAATGTTTCTTTGTGGGTTATCCCAAAGAGACAAAAGGGTATTACTTCTACAATCGCGAAGATAACAAAGTGTTAGTTGCTCGCGATGATGTCTTTCTAGAAAGAGAGTTTCTTTGTACAACGTCAAGTGGGAGTAAAGTGGTTCTCAAAGAAATTCGAGACGAGCAACAAATGGATATGGATAACACCACATCAGAGGCGAGGGTGCATGAGTCGACTAATACGACAAATCATGTGTCGGAGCAAGCTAATTCAACTAGCGACACTCCTATCGTCCCACTTGAATCTAATTCTTGCGAAAATCTTCAAAGAGTTGAAGAGAATATTTCTATTGTTGCTCCTACCCCACGTAGGTCTGTCAGAATCAGAAACAAACAGTTTGATGAGGTTCTGATAACTGAGGATTCTGAAATCTTCTTATTGGAGAATGAAGAACCCACAACCTACAAGCAAGCTTTGGCGAGCCCCAACTCAAATAAATGGCTTGAGGCCATGAAGTGCGAAATGGAATCAATGTCTGAAAATGTTGTGTGGACCCTTATAGACTTGCCTAATGGGGTAAAACCTATTGGATGCAAGTGGGTCTATAAGATTAAAACAGACAAGGATGGAAATGCCTACATCCACAAAGCAAGATTGGTTGCAAAAGGATACAGACAGATTCATGGTATTGACTATGATGAAACCTTTTCCCCGGTAGCTATGTTTAATTCCATTCGGATTCTTCTAGCGATTGCTGCATTTTTCAACTATGAAATCTGGCAGATGGATGTCAAACCCGCCTTCTTGAATAGGTTCTTGACGGAAGAAGTGTATATGACACAACCTGAGGGTTTTGAAGATCCAGAAAATCCTGGAAATGTATGCAAACCTCAAAAATCCATTTATGGATTGAAGCAAGCATCAAGGAGTTGGAATCTTCGTTTTGATGAGGCGATCAAACAGTTTGGTTTTCTCAAAAGCGAAGAGGAACCTTGTATATACAAGAAGTCCAGTGGGAGCAGCGTGGTTTTGTTAGTCTTGTATGTAGATGATATACTACTCATAGGGAATGACATACCAATGCTTGAATCAGTCAAGGAATGGTTGAAGAGTTGTTTCTCTATGAAGGACTTGGGTGACGCCGAGTACATTTTGGGAATCAAAATCCATCGAGACAGGTCTCGAAGGATGATTGGACTGAGTCAAGAGACTTATATTGATAAGGTTCTTGATAGATTCGAGATGAAAAACTCCAAGAGGATTTCTCCCCATGTCCCATGACATTACGCTCAGTAAATCTCAGTGTTCGGTTACGCTAGACGAGATGAGACGTATGGATATCGTACCTTATGCTTCGGCAGTAGGGTCGATAATGTATGCCATGATTTGTACAAGGCCGGATGTTGCATATGCTTGAAGCATGTGTAGCAGATTTCAGGCAAATTCAGGAGAAGCACACTGAACAGCTGCCAAGAACATCCTTAAGTACTTAAGAAGGACTAAAGGAATGTTTCTAGTATATGGCGGCGAAGATGAGTTGGTTGTCAAAGGCTATACGGATGCGAGTTTTCAAACAGACAGAGATGATTTCAAATCCCAATCTGGATACATTTTCTGTCTGAATGGAGGAGCAGTGAGCTGGAAAAGTTTGAAGCAAAGCACTATCGTAGACTCTACAACAAAATCAGAGTATTTGGCTACAGTTGAAGCAGCAAAGGAGGCTGTTTGGATAAAGAAATTCCTAACTGAGTTGGACATTATACCAAGTGCTCAGAAAGGAATTGAGTTGCATTGTGACAACAATGGCACCATTGCTCAATCAAAGGAGCCAAGGTCACACTTCAAATCCAAACATGTTGAGAGGAAATATCACCTCATTCGAGAGATTGTTGGCAGAGGAGATGTCAAGATGTGCAAAGTTCATACGGATGATTATATCACTGATCCTCTTACTAAACCCCTTCCATTGCCTAAGCATGAGAAACATGCTAGTGCAACTGGATTGATGCTAATGATATAATTTAAGTTGTATTAGTTTTTGAGAAAAACTTATTACATATGTAATACATTCATTTGCAGAATTATGTTTAATTAGAAATTCATTATTTCTCTTATTTAATTATGGTTTTGATATTAAATAAAATGTCCAAAATAATTATGGATTGATAGGCTCATCAGGTTGATGACTTGGTGAATGAAACCCCACAGGTGAACAAAATCCATGTATTATTTAAGTTCCTAGTTCGAAATCATTAAAGTGGACATAAATGATTTCAAATGAAGGACTATCATGTAAGATTGATTGGATAACGCAGTTTCATAGGCTATAGGAGCGTAGTGAAGCTCGGTCAATCACATGGATATGAATGTATGATGCATGATCGAACTATAGACCTACTTTGAAGTTCAAGTATAGAGCTTCCGAATATATTAGTGGATTCCTTTGACATGAGTGGAACACTGATTCTATTCAATAATTGATTTGACTGTAGTACATTCAAACGTCTTCCTGTAACTGGAGATTATAAAGGATGTTTCCTAGTTAATTCAAGAGTTGAGTGGGAGCTTTGGTTGCCACAAGATTGGATTGAGTCTACCTATTTAATTAGGAATGTGTCTTGGCCCCTTGAAGAGGGAGAATTCAAAAAATGTATGGCCGTGCTCAAATGGATTACATAGTAATCATTTGTCTTGTAATTCTAACTCATATTTCAAGAAAAGATTTGTAGATTAATATGATCATGACATGAGATGCAATCATATTATCAAATCGACACACATAGACTTAAAGAATTTGAATATTGCGCACTTGTCTCAGACAAGCGGGAGATTGAAGGAATTAGGTCTTCAATAAGTGCAATTACTAGATATATCAAGGATCACTAATTATGAAGATAATAAGTTCGTTTTTTTTGGGTCGTCATTGTCTATTGCTAGATTATGATAAATGATCTTTGGGCTAGTCAAATAGTCCAAAGCCCTTTAGAATGGATCCTATGAGGTCACACAACAAGAGTATTGGGTTAAACAAGTTAGAGGCCCATTAATGGGCCTCATGAGATTATGACAAACCATAAAGAGTGTTGGGCTAGAGTAGGTTGATTAGGAATACGAGTTTGGGCTTAACATGGACTCTTATTTAGAGATGTGATCTATAAATAAGATCCATGACTTAGATTGACATAACAATTGACAAGTCAATTAATTATAATTCAAGCAACCAAGTCCCAAAAACCCTAATTCTCTCTCTCACTCACGGCCCTCTCTCTCTCTCCTCCCCTTGTCCATACGGCCGGCCCTCCGTGGTGGTTCGTGTGGTGGCTCGTGGTGGTTCGTGGTTGGTTTGTTGCTCTCTCTTCTCCGTAGAAGGTCAATTGAAGGGTTCAATTGCAACTAACTAGCATTAGTAGAGGTTTAATCCGTGCTCATGGACCAAGTAGAGGAATCACACTTGAGGTTCTTTGTCTCCCTTTTCTTGCTCGATCATACGTGGAATCACACTTCAAAGGTATAATTACTTATTCTTTATGTGTTGTGAATTGATCTTTGTTATTAGATGCTTATTAATATGATTCATGAAATTCTGCTTAAAGTATCTAAATCCCTACACTACCCACTTTGACACATAATCGATGGCCAAAAGAATGAATTTATTCCCAAAAGAGGTCGGGAAAGGCCCCATAAAATCTATGCCCCATACATCGAAAATCTCCAACTCAAGAATGTTGTTCAAGGGCATTTCACTTCTTTTTGAAATATTGCAAGTTTTTTGACACCGGTCATAAGCTTTCACCACACCCCACACATCCTTGAACATTATAGGCGAAAAGAAACCACATTGTAAGATTTTCGCTAAGGTCTTGTTAGAACTCATATGCCCTCCACAAGGTGAGGAGTGACACATTGTAATAACATCTTCAATTTCATCATCCGGGACACACCTTCTAAAAAGGCCATCAACACCTTGTTTGAAGAGCAAGGGGTCGTCCTAAAATTATTGGCGAACATCGTGAAGAAACTTCCTTTTTTGTTGATAGGAGAGGTCGAGAGGAAGAATAGAGCAAGACAAATAGTTTTGTAAGAGCAAGACCCACCGTATCAATCTTGGCTTTGGTTCCTTCTTGGACAAGAGGTACTTCAAGGCCGAATGGTCGGTGAAGACTATGACTTTAGATCCCAACAAGTAGGACCTAAACTTCTCAATTGCATTAACAATGGCTAAGAACTCCTTTTCCGTGGTTGTGTAATTTCTTTGTGCTTCATCCAATGTTTTGCTAGTGTAGTAGATAGCATGGAGCTTCTTGTCCTTCCTTTGTTCAAGAACGGACCCAACGGAAAAATTCAAAGCATCACACATAAGCTCGAAAGGAAGCTCCCAATTAGGGGGTTAAATAATAGGAGCCGAAATCAAGGCCTCCTTCAACCTATCAAATGCTAGCAAACAATCATTAGTAAACACAAAAGGGGTATCCTTTACCAACAATTGAGTGAGCGGCTTTGCAATTTTTGAAAAATCCTTTATGAACCGGCGGTAAAAACCTGCATGTCCAAGAAAGATCCTTATCCCCTTTACATTTGTAGGGGGTGGGAGGCGCTCAATCACCTCAATCTTGGCACGATCTACCTCAATGCCCCTACTAGAAATCACATGACCAATAACAATGCCCTCCTCTACCAAAATTTGATAGGCCGTCGTCAAGCCTACCAAAGATAAAGTCATATCTTGGTCTCACTAGCTAATAGCAAGGGTAAGAAAGGGTCGAACCCAAGAGAGGCGTTGATTAACCACCGAGATACTATCGTTTAAATAAGCCAAATGAAGTCGAAATTAGGTTGGTTAAAGTAACTTCTACTAGTTCAATCAACTAACACTAAGAGGAGATTAACAATAATTAGAGGATTCTAGGGCTCGGGTTATACCACTGAACTTCATCACAAATCGCAATTAGCATGTAACAATCAAGGTAAATTAAGGGGATAATATAGGGGAAGTCATCTAAAGCACCCAACTACTCTCTCAAGCTAGAGGGATTACTTGAATCATGAATACAACCTACTCTCGTAGTCACAAAGCATAAAACAAGTATTAAAGTATAATCACGATGACAAAAACATTCCCTTGACTAGAAATTCCTATTCTCATGGCATTTCAAGTCAATTAAGCATAAGGGAGCTAACTCAAGTTCATCTCTCAATCCTTCGTTAAGAAAGCTTGGATAATAGTTCTAGCAATGGCCATTTACAAGAACTAAACAATTAAACCACTTAAGCTCAACTAATTAACACCCAACAATTACCAAATTAGCACATGCAACAAGGAATTAGTGACTACATTGAGGGTTTTACCAAAACCCTAGAAAATTAGACTACTCACAATCCATGGAAGATAAAGCAAATAAAGATTTCAAACAATTCATGAATAAGTTTTAAACTAAGAATTAAACTAATTAACAACTTAAGTATGCAAGAATTAAGAAAACAATAAGCAATTCAAGTAGAGAAAATAGAACAGAAGAGTGAGAAATAATTACTAGAAGCTTCAAACTTGAATAACAATGGTGGAACTTGTCTTCTACAATGATTGAGATTGAAATTTCCAAGCTAATAATTAAGATCTAACTAATGATTTGAGATTTTTTGTGTTTCTAAGATTACAAACTAAGAGAAAAGCTCTAAAAACTTGGATGTCGTACAAATGAGCTCAAGGGGTTATTTATAAGACCCCCAAATAAAAAAGACAGAGAAAACAAGAGTCGGGCACGCCTGTAGGACTGCACCGGCGTGCCAAGCTTGGCACGGACGTGCATCCTAAGCTGCACGGACGTGCCACCTTATGCACGGTCATGCAGAGCAAGAGGATTAGAATCAGTTTGTTCCTGTTTTGGCCTAGGAATCCTGCACGGACATGCAGGCCTTGAACTGCAAAATTAGTTTTGAAACTGATTTGGGTTGGGCAAGCTGCATGGACGTGCAGGCTTCGGCACGAACGTGCTAAGTATCCTGCACGGGCGTGCCTAACTCTGCACAGGCGTGAAAGCTCTGAATGCTGCAAGCAGAAGCATCTAATTATCTTGAAACACTCCTGCACCGACGTGCAAGGTATGGCACGACCATGCAGGGTCTTTTAGGCCCTTTTCTTCACCTTTTTCTTCGATTTTGCTCGTTTGTCTTGGCTTCTATCCTTGGTTTAATTTCCATATGCTTCAAATGATCGTCATTGGACTTAAAAACTCAAGAAAAATAATAACAATCCGTGAAGCATAGGATACACAAAATTTGCATAATAATAGAGTAAAAGTGAACCAAAACATCATTTTATCAAGTAAACAAGGTTCAAAATCACCCTAAAATCATATTGAATAACAAGTTATCAATATCCGACTTTTTCGGACCGGATATCCATAATTCTCGGATCGGATGCGGATCGGATTATCAGATTTTTGGATTTTCAGATAGTTGCTCAGCCCTAGGTTTGACACATGTCACCTCCTGATGATGTTTTTATCCCTCGCTCCAAAACCACCTTTTTCCTTTTCTATTCTTCAAATTTTCTTCAAATATATTTGCCTTATTAGTATAATACAACCTTCCTATCTTACCACCATATTTTTTTTAAACACTAAAAAAGATTCACGCCATTTATATTATAACAAATATCTAAAATTGTCACCAAAATATTATTCATTAATATATTTTTCCAAATTAAATCTTCAAACGCATTCCGATCAATGATTTATATACCAAAAAAGAAACCAGGGTTGACACATATTGTTTCATGGTTAAAAATTTTCCTTCCATTTTTCCTTTTTTTTTTTTTTTTGCAAAATTTCAAGAAAACAATTTAGAATATATATTATATTCTTTCTATTTTGACAATCATATATTTTTTCCCATATACACTCAATTGAAATATTTTAGCATATCTTTCAAATATTTTATATTTTGTATTTAGAAAAAGAACAAAGATTAAGTAAATATTAAATTAACACTTTTATCTTAAATTATTCTCATAATATTATTAATTTTTTTTCGCCTTTGTTTCAACTTTACTATACTTGCATTTAAGTATATATATTTCAATTTCAATTAAAAAGTAAAGAAATTTCATTTTGGTAACATATATACGTAAGTAAATCTTATATTTTTTTACACTTAAATAGTATTGATAACAGCATGGGTATTAAGTTAAATTATTTTTTAATATGAAATCCCATAGACCTTATTTATTACTTCAATAATCTTGACATTGTATAAATATAATTTATAATGGTGTATGTTGAATTAGTAAAAATATAATGTACTCCGTAAAATTTAGTTAAAATCGTGTATGGCATGAGACTTAGGGCCTGTTCATATTTACTGAACTAAGTTGAATTGATTGGAGTTGAACTGAACTGAACTGATTAGAGCTGAACTGAACTGAAGTGATTGGAGCTGAACTGAAGTGAGCTGAAATGAATATATTATGAGAGAGGGAAATTAGGAGCTGAACTGAACTGAACTAATTGGAGCTGAACTGAACTGATTGGAGCTGAACTGAACTGAACTGAAATTAAGTAAATGTGAACAGGCCCTTAATCTAGTTTTTCATAATATTGCGACCATTGCTTTTTTGGGACTAATTTAAATACCATGACTACTTTTGGATTCAATTAAATAAAAGCGAAAAATAAATGACGGACTAAAAATCAAGAAGATATGATGTGGTGACGCGGAAAACTCCAATGAATATATGAGTCCGCAATCCACTAAAATACAGGCATAGAGCCGATAATTATAAGTACAATACGTGTTTGACTTAATATAAAAAAGAATCGTTAGGTATCTATAACCCTTATAAAAATGGGAACTTAGTAACAGTAACTTCTGGTGTTATTACACTAACACCCCCGAATATAATGAAATTCCGAAATTGCCCTTTGAATCCTCACCGACTTTCCTACTCCCTTTGCTCTGTTTCTTCTCATCTCAGAAAAAAGGCTGAGAGTATTCAGGGGAACAAGGAGAGAGAAACCTAGAGAGAGAAAATATGTTTTCCTTCAACAGTAATGGCGATGAGCTCAAAACCACCGATCATCAATCCCTTCGATGATGGTTATGGGGCTTCGATTCTTCTCAGTGTTTCAATTTTTCCGGTTTCGGCGACGCGGTTGCTAAGGTTCCTTTCTCTTTCTTGTTCTAGGTTGAGGAAGATGATTTCCTGATCTCCAGGTATAATTATCTCTCTTCTCTCTCTCTTGTTCTAATTGATCCAATTTCATCTCTTCTTTTCAATTAGATTTTACCTTTTATGGAGTATATGAATCTTGACTTTTTTTTTTGTTTGTTTATTTCTCCTTTTTTTCCGTTTTTTTTTTTTTTTTGCTTTTTTTCTTGTCCTCCTGTTTCTCTATTTTTGCTCTAAAATAGGCGGAAGGAGAAGATGGAGCAAGGTTTGATGGACTCGAGTTTGAGGTGAATGTACTCAGGTATTATGGGATGTTCGGTCTTTTTTTCAATTTATTTAATTTCTAGAAAAATTTTCTGATATTGTTGATGTTTGTTTGTGTTTTGTGGAATTGATGGAATTTTACTTTGATTGATTGAGAAATTTGAATTGTAAACTTCGAATTGTTTTTGGTAAATTGGAAAGTGAATTGGTGAGAGTTTTGAGTGGTTATATTACACATTGATGAAGTGTTTTGTTGTTAGTTACCCTTTATAATGGTTATCACTTATCAACAAGTAAACTTTTTTATTTTCCCTCTATAATCAATAAACGCCCAATGCAAGAAGTCAAGAGTTGGTTCACACTGAATTTCCGCCATTAATGCAACAGGGAGATCAACCAATACATTTTAAGAGACATAAAATATCCTTTCCTTTCTACTCGTAATTTCTTTTGCCTCTTTGTATCATCTTTGTCTTTCAAGTATCAAAATTGAAGCTTATGTAATTAAAAAAAAATTAAAAAAAAAAGTACCTAAATTGGAGCTTATGCAAAGACTGTTGGGTATCGAAGCACATAAAAGATTAAAAGCACGTTTGCAAGGTAATACTTTTGAGCACCCAAACTTTAAAGGTTAAAATTTGAAAGCCCACTGTCCTCGTTCTACACACATGATTTAGTTACCTCAATTTAATCTTTCTCTAATTGCATTCATAAAATTAAAGGACTACAATTCACTTTAATGGATACTCCACGAGAAGTATTGACGAGTGATTTCGTGTCTATGTTCCCAGCTTGCTTTAATTTATGTGTGTATGTTTTCTGTATTTTCAATTCCCTAAAGGTTTTAAATTTACAGTCAAGTAGAGCAAATTTCCCCCCATTTTCTGAACTTAACACCCCCCCCTTTTTTTTTCTTTTTAATCAGTGTGATTATCCAATCTTTTGTGTACTTCTGTATTAAGTCCAAAGTATTATTTTCTAATTTCTTAGAAAGACCTAACAAAGACATGGACATACTTTCCTTGTCTCTAGAAGTTCTTCCAGTTTTGACTTCTGTTTGTGTGCAATCACTGTCCAAGTAAGAAGAACCGTTAGAGACAAAAGGAGTATATCTTATTGGGACTATTATGGGTTGATGAGTGAACTTGTAATTTTTCATGTCAATTGTATCCTATTTAGTTTCTTCTTGAAATCATTGTGGTCCTGAGTGGTAAAAAAAATTAGCAGCAAACATGTTAGAGAATATGTTTCATTTCCAAATATGCTTTTTACATCTTGTCCAATGTCTAGCAATTGGTTCTGCACGGTAACTGCCATGTATTTTATTCAGCACTAATAAAGAGATCAAGATTGATAATGCTAGGCCTAATTGACACCTATTGCATCTGTAAATATATTGTTTAAGCTGTAAACAAGTTCAATTTGCTTGTGCTCTGCTTAAGATCGTAATGGCCAGATTCGTTAATGTTAAATGTATGATCATTAGGAACAGGTACGGTCTTGTGCTATTTTGATCTTGAAGGGGGCTCTTTTTAAAATTATTTGTTTTTTTATGCAGTTGCCAATATTTTGTTTCTGGATTTTCCTGCTGGAGTTGGCTTTTCATATTCCAACACTACATCTGATTTGCTATCTCATGGAGACAAAAAAACAGGTATTACTCTGCTTTTAACATATATGACGTGGACTTTTATATTCTTTAAAAAAATAGAATCATTTATGGTTGTAGACTGTTCTTTGTATGGATCTCAGCTCAGGACTCCTTGAAGTTTCTGCTGGAGTGGTTCAAACGGTTCCCACACTATAAGAGGAGATAATTTTACATTTCAGGAGAAAGTTATGGAGGTATTCCTTATATTTGGGTTTATTTGCACCGTTATTGTTGAATTCAGTTTGGAATTTTGTTTATTATTATGTGTTCTTATGTTAAATCAACTGAAGCAACTTCTGATCTTCTCTCTCCATTGAAGCAGCTTGACAGGTAATTTGTTGATTCTTCGATGCCGTTATCTCTGATCTCCAGGTATTATTTTCTCTCCTTTCACTTTTGAGTTCTAATTTTAATTAGTATTATTAATTTGGTTGGGGGGGTTGATTAAGATCTAAGTTTAGTGTGATTATGACTAATTTTATAGTTGTAATAGGGTTGAGTTAGTGATGCTTGTGTTATTTTAGATTTCTTTCTTACATTCAATAGTATTGATAATTTGTTTTAAATTTGGTTGAAAATTTGCTATTTATTTTATTACCTTTTGTTCTTCTGAGGTTGGTTTACTGTTCTAGAAAATAGGAATATACGTGTCAATGAATAAGTGAAATGTTAAAGTTTGAATCTATTTGATTGTTGTGTTTGTAGGATTTTGTATAGGTTGTATGCAAATGCCTTTTATATTTTTTAATGCACAGTTGCTCAAATCTATCAGCCCAGCCCAACTGAGTTGTAGTTCTCAGTCTCTCGCTTGCTCGCCTGCTTCGTTAAGTTCCAGGAGAAAAAGAGGAGGAGATCGAGAAGATCAAAGATAATCTCAGAGAAGCTTGAACTCTGTGAGTGACTTCTTGCTTTTATGCGAAATAGAAATGTTACCAGAAACCTAATTCTAATAATTGTGATCCCTGCCTAGACGATTGTTTGGCTAATCAATGAATTTGAGATCTAATGTATTGATCATTCTTTATATTGAGTTGTGATTGTTGGTTTAATGTTAATTTGTTTTCTATTGTGCACCCCTTAACACTGATAAGAGCCCTTTTCAGAGAACATTTGTGATTCAGGTACCTTTTTAATGCCTAGATAGCTTTTTTGTTTTTGCCTATGTGCTTTGCTTTAGAAGGCTTCTTTTAAGTAATGCTCAAGCGGCTAAGCTTATGAAAATATGCAAGAAGCAAGGAGCTGTCTACTTGGGGGGGACTTTTCCTTTTAAGCTTATTCTAGGCATTGATGGTTGAAAATGAATTCAAATTTGTCATCCCCACTTTGTTAATTATCATTTGTGGCTATGTGTTACATAGTATGTTTATATACCCTTGTTTTACGATTTACGAACCTCCTTTATCATATTTACTTACTATTTATTTTCTATTGCAAAGAAAAGATGGAATAGGATAACAAGGTATAGTGCTGAGAGGACCATCCCAAATTTTCATTGGCTATGCCTATAGCAAAAAAAATAAATAAATAAATAGATTTTAACGATTGCGATGTGTTTTTGATTAAGAAATCTACTAATCCTAGAGTAAAAAGGAAAATATTTTATTTAATATATTTGTGTAACTATCTTTTAGAATAGGGACTATTCTCATTTCAGTTTCCTAAAATTTTCTTGATTTGTCTGCTATATGCATGCCTTGAGAGGCTGAGATTCATACCCTATGACTGACTAACATAGATTTCGGGCAACTGTTCTTTCAAATTTCTAATATAGACACAAATGGATATTTCATATGATTGGGTTATGATTGCACGTGAAGCGATGTGCAGAGATGTCAAGATAGATAAGCAAAATGAGGTTTGATGTAATGTTACTTCATTCCTAGATAAGTCACACAATCACACTTGGTTTGGAGATTAAGGACATTTTGTTTATTATGAATTAAATTTTTAGAAATGGGTGTAGACTATAGAAACAAACAAAAGGGATAAAGCACATAGAAGGCTAATTATATAGGGGGGAGAAGAGGAGAAAATAGAAGTGTGATTGTGTGAAGATTATATTGGGGTTTACATATTAAATCAAATATTACAAGTATCCTTATCAAGCTTAAAGAAAGAATTTATAGACTTGCATATTTCAGAACATTTAGACTAATATGAATGCTATAATAATTAACTTTGTTTTTTCCTTCATTGTTTCATGAAGATGGTTGGGCTTTATAGTTACTTTGATGCATGTCCTTAACAATAAAATTAAAGCTATAGAAAAATGAAGTTAATTACTTTTATCTATATTCACGTTGAGATAATTTTAAGTATAGTCATGCGTAGGAAATCTTTGGAGTGCCAAGATGCTTCTCTGGTTCTTTATAAATTCCCATCCCCCCTCCTTTTTTTTCCAATTCTAGAATATTGCTATTAGTGGGTTTTATGAATTGGTTTTGGGTTTGTTTCTTAAGATATACTGCTTTGGTAAAACCTCTCATCTTGTTATGCTTTGCTTTATACAGTACATTTATATTTAGATTAGAGAAATTGGCAGCACATTATTCTTTTTAGCAAAGCATGATAGATAATGAACTTGGTTATTGCTTGTATATGTTATGCCTTTTTGGTTAGTTATTGGCATGCATTTTCTTATGGCTTCTCGCACAGGCTCTCATGGGAAGACCCACAATTTTCTGTAGAATGCTTATTGTGTGATTTCTTATAGTATGCTACAGTTGTCTTTTGGAACATTTAGATGTCGGGATATGCTCTACTTATTATTTGTCTTGCAGCTGGTTGTATTAATGTGATTAATATTTTAATCGAAAAATGTATCTATAGTAGTTAACATTAGTATTATCCAAAGAAGAAATTAATATTGGAGGTAGTATAGGATATCGATAAAGAAAGTTCAACAATACAAATTTTTAATTAGAATGCGTGTGTGTGTGTGTGTGTGTTTTTTTTTTTTTTTTTAAAAAAATTTATTTATTTTTATGTGAATCCACTTGCAGCTCCACCACTTGGCCCTGGTATCCATTCTATGGTGGATGGGGTTGGTCACTGTTTTCATTTTGTACCTCAGGCCCAAGTGTAGCAGTTGGCATTGGTGGTGGATTTGACCTCCTTGTCTTGGTCATGGTTATTGGAGCGGTTTCAGCTGTTGTTTGGAGGTTACTTAGACCCAGCTGTTGTTTGTAGATGATTATTAGAGCAGAAGATAGACAACCAAAGGACTCTATGAAGTTAATGTATTTGTGTCTGACTGATGTTTTGCTACTCAAATAGGCAAATTACATTGTATGTAGGTGTAATTATTCCTGAAATCCGATTATATCCAAAGATGATAAAATACGAGTATTGTTTTAATTCCAATGTTTTGACTTTTATTGCTTTGAGATGAGCTCCTAAAAGAGGATTATAGGCATACAAATCCATACCTTTCGCAAGGCATTTCCAATGCACTCATATATTCTTATTTTCGTTTTTCCCTTGTATACATACGAGTATTTTCCATGCAACTTATCTTATTTGTAAAAATGCTTACCTACTTATAACACAACTATTCCTATTATAAATAATGATATAAAAAAAATAAAAGTTATATAAATAAGGTTTTGAGAGTCAATTTGGACCCTTGAGAGTTTAGTTTGTAGTCAAAATTGGCATACAATTAACAAAAAACTTCAGCTTGCATAATAAAAATACCTCATGTGTTGAATTGTTCTACCCATAAAATAAAAGTTAGAGAGGAGGATGGGAGTAAGAAGGTAGTGGTGATAAGGATAAGTTTAAATTTTAAGTCTGCTTTTTGGAATATCTTGACTTTATAGTATGCTTTAAGAGTAACATTTTAGGGATATTATTACAGAGAAAAGTATTAAAGATATAGAGTAGCATCCACTGTATCCACTGCATAGGTATAAAACTACTAAAATTATTAATCAAATTTCAAATGCTCTTACATCTATCAAATTATATGATCAAATTAAAAGATTGATGTGATTAGTTATTTGATATAATCAGCTAAGCTAATTAGATGACTAGATGTGATCAACCTAACATATATAGTATGGTTATATCATGTTTCTTAAATGGATTTTTTAAAATTTGTATCAGGATTACAACAACCAAGATGTTTTTCACCAGAGTTCTATTCAACGTGTCCTTTCACAATTCTTATCTAGGCTTATTATATAACAGTCTAATATTTGTATATTCTTGTAAAACTATTTAAAATTAAGGTTGATTATTGTCTCAATATTTGCCTTCAACTTAATCATAGATTTTTCTTGTAAGCACACCATAAACAAGTAAGATGGAGAGATGAGTCAAAAGAAAACATATACTTCGTATAGTATATTTTGTTTTAAATTTATAATCATATATAGTATATTTTGTTTTAAATTTAATCATATATAGTATATTTTGTTTTAGATTTATAATGATGTCGTCTTTAAGTAAGATGTTCAAAAGAAAACAACATACAATTCAATAACGACCCTAACACCTTGATTATATGTACATATGTTTAAATTTTGATAAATTAGTATGTTTTGATTAAATATTTAAACAATTACAATAACTACGGACACCACTAAAATAACTTAACATTTGTAGCACTACATAGTACACAAACATTTTACAAGGATCATGCTAGATCCATCAATAAGTGCTCTTTTAAAAAAAATAATAATAAAATTGTCTATATAACCATAGTAGTAATTAGCTTTAAAAAGAGATAGGGATGGAGGGAGATGGGAAGAGAGAGTGAGAAGGAGAAGGAGAGGATGAGAGAGGGATAAAGGGAGATAAGGGAGAAATAGGAGTGAGGGAGAGAGGGGGGAAGGAACCCGGGAAAACAAGGGTCAAGAGATAGAACGCGGGTCGAAAAAATGACAGAGCGTGCCGGAAGAAAGAGCGAAAGGGAGGACCGGAGAGAGGAGGTCTAGAAGACAGTGAAAGAAAGTAGGGCCATGAGAGAGGAGTTAGGAGAAAAGAGAAAGAGGGATAAAAGAGGGAGAGATGAGTCAAAACAGGAAGCAGTTACACAAAAATAGATAAAAGGGCCTAGAGAGAGCGGGGAGGTGGGAGAGAAAAAGAAATATGGGGCACCGAAAGAAAGAGAGAGATCGAGAAAAGCTAAGAAAGATAAAGAGGCCAAGGGTAGAAGGACAACAAGTGCAATACTTCGTATAATTTTTTAAAGCCTTTTTAAAGATAGAATAAGGACAAGAAGGATTACAAAAGAAAGGGAGATTAAGAGAAAGAGTTTTGGCTAAAAGAAGAAATGAGTTAGACGGAACAAGGAGACAAGGCCAAGGGAAGGGAAAGAGAAGACGGGCTGAAAAAGAGACAGAGCAAGTCGAGAGGGAAGGGGAGAGCGAAAGGGAGGACGCGATAGAGGAGGTCCAATAGAGAGGAAAAGATAGAGGGACTATGAGATAGGAGTAAGGGGAGAGAGAGATATGCCTAAGAGAGATGCCTAAGAGAGAAAGAAAGAACGAGAAAGAGGACTAAGAGAGGGAAGGAGAGGTCAAAAGAGAAAGAAATAGAACGATAAGAGACAAAAGGGCCTTGAGAGAAAAAAGAGAAGGGGGGCTAGGAGAGAAAAAGAGAGGTGGAGGTAAAAAGAAAGAGAGATGAAGAAAACTGGGAAAGATAAAGAGGTCGAGGGGAGAAGGAGGATTGAGAGGGAGAGAGCAAATGCAACCTATAATTTTAGGGCCTTTTTAAAGATGGAACATGAACAAAAGAGATTAGAAAAGAAAGAAAGATGGTGAGAAAAAGAGCTTCGGCCAATAATAGAAGGAATGAGTAAAAGGGGAGAAATGCGGCATATATATATTTCAAAGCCATTAAAAATAAAACATTTAAAAAAGGAAATGAAGAGACAAGACCAAGGAGAGAGAGAGAGAGTGTGTGTATAGTGTCACTTCATTCCAAAACAACTTAACTCATCTCGCTCTTACTTGATTCTTTTCTTTTCTTCCTTATTAACATCTTTTTGTAATCTCTAACTAATACTTCGAACATCATTCATCAACTTTTGCTAGCCATGATCGATCAAGATACCGATCCAACCAATCTAGATGAATGTTGTACTTAATCATTGCCCTTTCTTTGCAACTAATAACCTTGATGTTAGAAGAACACCCTTCAATATTGTCTTCCATGAACAAATTAAAGTCAAGAATGAGAGAAATAGTTGTAATGTACAACTCACACAGGTTTTAGTGCTTAATAATGAACGCTAAAACAGAATTACGTATAGAAATGTTTGTCAATAAAACATGAGCTAAATAGCATGTAAACTTATGTATTTTGTGAAGGGTCTTCCCATTCACCTAAATTCTTCATCTTCTACTTTAATAGCAACATATTTTAAAATAGTCAACACATTGATCTATTTGCCAAATGAGTGCATTCTCATAAACTACATTTTCAAAACAACAATACAATTCTATATCTTTTACATTTAATTCATTTTACATAACCTTAATCTTTAATATTGCATTTCCTTTTTACTACTCCTTTTTATCACAGTCATTTTAAAATAAGGCCATTCGAAATTTATTTAGGTAATAAGAAATCGTATTGCGTTTTAAAATAATATCTTAAACAATGGTATAATTTAATTCAAATCAATTCTAGATAACTTCACTTTTAATAATTGTTTTTTCATAGATATTTCCCCATAGAAAGCTTATTACTACTCCTTGTTACAAATTCATGTTTCCTTGCAATTATTAAACCCGAACACAACAACGAATATTACAAAACCCAAACACTACCACGATATTTACATATCTTACCGTCGGGGGGCACGCGCGTAGCGCGTGCTCCAACGACTAGTAATACAAAAGATACCAATAAGATATGGATTGTAATAGTATATACTAAGGGAATTTTAGTAATTTTACTATCTACGGAGTACGGAGTACGAAGTATATAAATAATATATACAACAATACAATTACTAAAAAAAACCCTTAGTATCCTCTATTAGATTGAAGTCTTGTGATAGGACATTGTTCTTTTTTTATAGGGTTTCAAGTGGTAGTAGAGTTTGTTAGAGAACAATATGAATGACTCCCTTGAATTTAGGTGGTGGCGACTGACACTTTCACTTGATCTTTTGCTGAATATGGATTGTTTTAGGCTATGTATTCATTCATATCTACCAATTCTATGTCTCATTCTAATTATGACATTCTCTCTCCTTGGTTTGAGGAAGCACTAAAGTTTGACTCGTTTCACAGCTATTTGGCGTCGTCTGACGTCGCACGTAAGTCATCAGAGTCAACCGCGGACTAACGTTGATAGTCGCGCCACTATCAGACGTCAATCGCGATGCTTGTTGCAACCGCTAATTGTAATAGGAAAACCTATCATCATGGCTGATTATATTGTTAGAATAACACATCAATCCCTTAATTGTTGGAATGAACTTAACCTTTCCTTGATATTCTATTTGTAGTTGCACAAAAGTAGGATTTCCTTTCTTGATGGAGAAATATTTTTCAACCTTTCTTGACCATAGGATCGTAGACTTCAACATTGACTTCGTCTTACCTAAAATTTTACATTGGTTTGTACAAAATATACACGTAACTTGTATTAGTGTGTATATATAATGAATTATCTATGAACCACAATACAAATCATTGAAATCATAAACATTAACAAAAGTGTCACACTTATGACCAAAGTCCCCATCATAATCATCATCCTCATCACTCACATTCTCAAATCTCAACCTTAGATTATATTTTATGGACATTATACGCGGCACTTCCATTTTCAACTTCAACTCCCTTTATCTATTAGTTAAATATTTTTATTAATTGTAAACAATTATAAAATAATTATTAATTTAATCTTTATTGAATTATTTCAAATGATCCCACGCGCCACGCTTCTCTCTCAACAATCCAACTTTTTCAAATCTCTCTGCTTAAACCCCTTAAAACGACACTCTAATCCTCAAAACGACACTATCTAACCCTCAAAACGACGCCCAACTTCAATCCCAAAAATCCCACATTCCTCCGAAACTTCCTACCAATCTTCGCATTCATCATCTATCTCTCTCTAGAATTTCCCATTTTCTCTCTCTAGAAAAACCCACCAAACCCAGGAAGAGAGAGAGAGAGTGAAAGAGTGGCGGGAAGAGAGAGAAAGTGAGTGTTAATGGAGCAATCAGTATTGGATGACGTCATCCGTCGTCTACTGGAAGTAAGAGGTAGACCAGGGAAGCAAGTTCAGCTTTCTGAGTCTGAGATCCGTCAATTATGTTTACAATCTAAAGATATTTTTATGAAACAGCCTAATCTTCTTGAACTTCAAGCACCTATTAAAATTTGCGGTAATTTTTTCATTTGGGTTTTGCTTAATTCTTTGTTTGTTTGGATTATATGATTGTTTGCTGTGTTTCCAATCATTATTTTATCTGGGATTTGCTTAATTTTTGTATATTTGATTTGTATGATTGTGGGTAGTGATTTTCAATCTTTATTTTATCTGGGATTTGCTTAATTTTTGTGTATTTGATTTGTATGATTGTGGGTAGTGTTTTTCAATCATTATTTTATCTGGGTTTTGCTTAATTTTTTTGTAATTTTAATGAATTTGATTTGGGTTAGTGTTTTTAATCATAATTTTACCTGCGTTTTGCTTAATTTTTATGTACTTCGTATCTGATTTATAAGATTGTGGGTAGTGTTTTTCAATCATTAACATTAGTTTATATGATTTTTGCCCAAATTTCTGTCAAGTTGTTGTATTGTAATATGGGTAGTGTTTCCTAATCATTATTCTATCTGGTTTCTGTTTTGATTTGAGCTATTTGATCTTAATAATTATGAGTGTTATGTTAATAATCAATACTTATTTTCTTTTTTACCTGTTGACCCATGATTGATGTGTTATTAATTTAATATATTATAGGTGTATAGGTTTTATCTTCTTTTAGATGTTGAGTTTAGATACATGTCTATTTTACCAGTTTACCTTTTTATTTAACACTAATTATACGAATTATGATTGGACTCTGTTGGAGTTATTTGGTTACTGTTGAAGTTTAGTGTGTGAGCTCTAATTCATCTAGATAAGATCTTGATTTGATTTTGCTGCTGATGGAAATTATTTCTGTTCTTTTGATTTGAATCCAACACATTGCGGTTGAATTAGATCAAGGTCTGAAATCTGAATTTCATATAAAGATCTTTTAATATAATCAGCTAATTAACGGGAGAAAATAGTTACATTTCTCTAAGAGAGTGTTACACTATGGAAGAGAGTGTTGCTGATGCATTAGTTTTTTTTTTTTTTTTTTTTTTCAAGGTGTGGTAAATACAAAATTTGAAGCCTTTAGCTTGAGCTAGTGACCTGAAATGATTAAATAGTCCCACTGATTAAAATTTCATTTGTTGAAATGTTTTTATATTTGGTATTTCTCTTGTATAGAATCAGCTATCTACTAGTAATTGCAATAAATATTTCTCTAAATGTCATTTTACATAATATGTACTGCAGTACCTTAATAACTAGTTTATCACACATTTTGATGTAATCAACTAATTTATACACTTTTTGCTAGCATTCATCAGCCACTAATCAAAAATTGAATGCTGAAACAGAATGATCAAAGGATTATTGTTTTTAACTTAAAATGCCATGAAACATGTTCATTGCTAGAAGTGATCTGCAATCATGTTTATTATCTTTAAGTGAAGTACTCTTTTCCTTACAAAGTGATAGAAATTAAAGGAGGTATGTGGGGAATCTGGTGATTGATATCAATAGGGCAGGGAAGTTTTAGTGAAATTTGGAAAATTTTCTATGTGAGTGTAGGCAACCCAAGGAATTTATCACTTGCCTGTCAGCTTGAGTTAATATTTGTGTAACAGAATATATTCCATTCTCTATTTATCACGTAATAGAACATATATGGTGTTGTGAGCTCTACTCTCGCTGTGAAAGAAAGAAAGTTACATTATAGCTACCAGCCTGCAACAATTATTCTGTAAACTGAAAACACTTAAATCGTAATGCTTGAAGCCTTGAATGGTTTGTTGAGAACTTTTCTCTTTCTGTTTAGGTTTTATTTTTCGTATAATTTATCACTGACGGCCCATTGTCAACTGGAATTTCAGTGTGTGAATTATGACTAACGTACTTGGAATTCTTTTGTAGATCTAAGGCATGCATGTTTGACTGCTTTAGAAATATTTTAACCACCATGGTTTTAAACTTAATGAGCCATTCATCATAACCTAAAAGCCAAAATATTATTGGTCTTTGACTCCTTTAGAAATGGACAGCGTGCTATTTTCATTGTTATCTATTTTGGTTGTTGAATTGTTGAGTATTCATGTCTGATTGCTTATTTACATGTGATTTGCAGGTGATATACATGGTCAATATTCTGATCTTCTAAGACTTTTTGAATATGGTGGATTTCCTCCTCAAGCAAACTACTTATTTTTGGGTGATTATGTTGACAGAGGCAAACAAAGCTTGGAGACTATTTGTCTTCTTCTTGCGTATAAGATAAAGTACCCTGAAAATTTCTTCCTCTTGAGGGGAAATCATGAGTGTGCTTCAATAAATCGTATATATGGATTCTATGACGAATGCAAGAGAAGATTTAATGTTAGATTATGGAAAGTCTTCACTGAATGCTTCAACTGTTTACCAGTTGCAGCCCTTATTGATGAGAAAATTCTGTGTATGCATGGAGGCCTCTCACCTGATCTGCACAATTTGGACCAGATACGAAATATGCAGCGGCCTACTGATGTGCCTGATACAGGTTTGCTGTGTGACCTTCTCTGGTCAGATCCTAGCAAAGAGGTCCAAGGCTGGGGTATGAATGATAGGGGAGTTTCATATACATTTGGTTCTGACAAGGTGACAGAATTTCTTGAGAAGCATGATTTAGACCTTGTTTGCCGTGCACATCAGGTCAGGCTGCCAATTTAATTTAACTGTTTTAAAAAATAAAAAATAAAAAACTTTGTTCATTTCAAATCCTTTTTCTTTTGATGGTGGATAATTAGATTTAGAGATAGTTATTAGCAGCTGTTGTGTTCTGCCTCACTTTTGCATGTTATGTGTATTCATTTTATAAGCGTTTAATATAAAACCCATTTGATAGGCTGTGATAAATGAGGGTAATAAGAAAGAAAACTGTATGCAATTTTGTTAAGAAAATAAGTAAATAAATAAATAAAAATCACATGCCAAATTGCCAATGTCTGTGGTAATGGAATTTCATCCCAAATCACGTGACTCATTTCTTTAATTAATATTTCAACTCAATTCCTCCTTTATGGTAATGGATAATAATGGAAATTGGAAATTTGGAAGAAAAAGCAAATTTTTTGATGGACTAGCATTGCTATGGAAATTGACAAGGGACTTCTATGAAACTACACTAGTAATCCATTAAATTCACCCACCATCTATTACCATCTGCCTAACAAACTGATAGTATTCTTTTCCAAAATATCCCATCTACTCCTATGCTCTCAGAAAGTCAGAACTGATATCAATCTTCTTGATAATCCAGGTAGTGGAGGATGGATATGAGTTTTTTGCAGATCGGCAGCTTGTAACAATATTTTCTGCACCTAATTATTGTGGAGAGTTTGATAACGCTGGTGCTATGATGAGTGTGGATGAAACTTTGATGTGCTCATTCCAGATATTAAAGCCTGCAGAAAAGAAAACAAAGCTTTTAGGTAGCAGTACTACTACTGCTAAGCCTGGTAATGGAGTCAACTTTTTTGGGAGCACTACAACCATGAAATCTGGAACTTCTCTCCCAGGGGTCAAGGTAATCTAGCTTCCATTTACTATATAAGATCAAGTAGAATTTTCTGGAACTCTTGGTTGATTTAAATCTTTGCATCTTGGCTTTCTATTATGCCTTCCCATGTCCTGGAATAACGCTGTCTTCCTTTTGTTTTGTTTGTGCTTTAAGATTGAAAGCAAAAACTTAGAGTTGACTAGTTGAGGAGCCAAAATAAATTCACCTTTCTTTTTTTCTTGTTAAAAGCTCTTAGGACTAAGCTTAACCTGAAATTCGGCACTTGAATCCGCCTATTCTTTTTATTTGTAAATTCTGCCCATCTTCACCTTGGTTAGAGATTACTATTAAATTAAACCCCTGTTTTTGGAATTTATGTGTGCTCTTCTTTTCTCCAATCTTCACACCTCAAAGTGGCGAAAGTGCCTTGAATATTATTGCTATTGGTTTAAACAAAGTAGGTGACCAATTAGAATCATGTTATGACTTATGAAAGTATTAATATGCAACATATTTTATCTATGATGTAAATATATGTGGACATTATAGCATGATTGTGTTGTTACTGTTTATACCATATACTTCTTGATTTTCAAATGAACCACTTTTAAATCTACACTATTAACACACTATACAATCTCTGTCTTTGGTGATTTTTATAAGCGTAGTCTTGTGGGGTCTTGTTAGAAACGTCACATGTTAAGGGTTGAAGTTATGCGTTGTCAAGCATGAAAAAAGTGTTTCGTTGAAAAGGCGGTTGACACTAATTTAAATAAATGGATAAAGGAACAAGGAACCTAGCTAAACTCAAGCATATGAATATCATGCTCTCCATTATAAGGTTGTTAACTTGACTGTTCATGATCTTCTTGTGTCTATCATACTACGTTTAAACAGATTTATCTCTTGAACTAAAACCTGGTTGTTACTTCCTCGGTCTTTAAATAATCGACCACATTCGGTCAAAGATAATTTTTATGGAATTGAGTTGAAATACCATAATTGTGCTTTGTGTAAGTTTTTACATTCTACAAGGTAGTCTTATCTCAACTTATTAAGGTGAATATGGACAGCTTGTAATTTTAGAAAAATAAAAAAAAAAAATTAAAAAGTGGGCTACTATTTTGGGAGAATCCGGGAAATTAAGATGGCCATTCAGTAAGGGGTGGAAGGAGTTTGAAAAAAAAAAAAAGGAAAGAAAGAAAGAAACATGACAATATGACATATTAGATTAGCTGGTATTTGTTGGAGTATTTTTTGAATACTAAGCTTATTGTAACCAGCAAAACCTTCTTTGGCAGCAATTTGTTCTACTAATTGACTCAGTTAAAGATTTACTCATATAGGATAAATGTATTCTCAGTATCTCTAAAAACTCCTTTTGCACATTGCCTGTCTAGCTGTTGATCTTCCTAGTACCTACATCTAGACTCTTCGAATTATTTCCAAGACAACCTATGTGATCAGTTGAGATCACCAATCTGTCAAACCCCACGCACAGTCTTTTCCAATTTTTGTCTCTAAATAATAGATTTAGCAAGCATCATTCTTGTGGACTCATACCTAGAATCTTTCTTGACCAGAAGTTTCTTACTTTAACTAGAACTGCTGGATTATTTCATCTGACCTCCCATTTGAATTAAGATCTTCTGAGATCATTTGATAACGATATATTTCCTCCATGCCTTCTTAGAGTCACATTACAATAGAGTTGTGCACATGAGTACATCAGTACTTGCCTCAGGTTCCTTGTAAGAGTAGCTAACATTGGATGTAGTTCAAAACTCACTTAAAATTGTCTATCAGCTGTATGCCAAAGAGTGAAAGACAGCTTGGGATCTAAACACTTGTGTGATTGTACCTATCAAACCTTTGCCGCATCATAATTTACTTCACCTTTCAGTTTCTTATAGGTGGTGTAAATAGTTATTTCGCACTTTAATTCATTCTTTTTTCCTTTCCTTTTTCCCCCCCTATTAATAGATACCTTTTATTAATAGATGCTTGACTGGAATTTCCATATTCTACGTAGACTTTTTAATTCTTTCCCTCAATTTTTATATAGTGAGTGTAAATACAATGTACTTAAAGCACCCTATATTTCTTAGTTAGTCAGTACAGCTTTATTCCTTATGTATTGATTTAGCACATGCACATTGCAGTTTCTATGGGTGTAGAATGTGTGCATGTGTGTTGATGTAGATTGAAAATGAGAAAGGTCTAGAGAGAACATATGAAGGAAGACTCTCTTAAGAGACACATGGGTGTACAACTTCAAGTAGATGAATGCATATCAAAGGGTAAAAAACCTGCAAGGCAGTAAACATGAGCTGCCCCTGGGTGTATTCAGGAATTTCCTCATTGGAGAAGTAAAGAAAGGAGTTGGGAATATGTAGGTTATTTTGAGACAGTGACTACAGATTGACAAGGTTACAGCTCTATTGTTGTAAAATAGTCCCCTTAGAGTCGTGAAAGATGGCCTGGAAGATTAGATTTATATGGACTCCCTTGTGTATTACCTCTTGTTAATCTTCACTTTGGTCATTACATATAGCTAAGCTCAATTCCTGAATTTTGTGGGGATGTTATAGTGAAGGGATTATCTGTTCACGCATTTCTAACCAATTAACCATGTTTTGACCAAATTTCTTTTTCTAATCTGTATCTGTAGTTGAAGTATGTGGCAAAATTTCTGCTTCTTTTCTTCACTGAAGTATTCAGGATACACAAATATCATGCATCCTAATTTCTAAATATCTCTAATTTTGAGGGTCACTGCTTAGCCTGCTGCAAAGGGATTTGACTTTTATTTTCAATCAGGTGCTAACTTCATTCCTGTTTGATTTGTCACACAATGGCTAATAAGCTAGATGCCACTCCCAGTGATTCTTAAGCTGTAGAATATTAGATTTAATCTATATCTTTATTTTTGCCCACTTCATCGGTCAAGTCATGAAGGATTGCTAGGTTTCTTTGGTAATTAAATTGCAAGTTGAGCAATAATATTTCAGAACCAAATAATTTTCGTTTCAGAAGATAATAAATAGGCTATATAGTATACAGTTAGTCTAAATATTTGAAAATAACTGCTGTAATAGTTGTATGAAGAGAAGATCTAACCTCAAGATTTGAGCTGCTGGAATTAGTACAATTGATAAAAGGAATTCTGTCTTGAAAAAAGTGAGATGTTGGAGTTAGAAATTCATTATCCACAATGCTAGAGAAATGTTTCATCCGTCCACTGCATTCATAGGTCTGAGTTAGTTGGAAGCGCAATCCTTTGTCCTATCCTACTGCTATGTGTTAGTTGTAATTTGTAAAAGAGGAAGCTTTTAAGTGATTCCAACAGCAGGATCCCCACTGTTAAGGCCATTTATCGTGAATATTACAATTGTTTTGAGACTTCCTGCAAAAATTATTTGCTATGACGGCCCTGTTTTGTTCACCTTATTTTCACTTATTTATAAGTTCGGGATATAAGTTAAGATAAGGGTTGCTCAAATTTTAATTACAACTAAAATTAGTTCAAATTAGAAAAGATAAGTTCAGACAGGTGAATAAAACACGCCCTAAAAAGTCCAATATGCGAATAAAATCGTGGTCCTATAGTATAATACTTCCTCCATTTCACTAAAATTGCATCACTTCTCATTTCACTTTTGCCAATTCATTAATTCAAACATTAATGTCTGTAATTACCAACAAGTAAAAAGTACTCCCTCTATTTTTTTTAAATGCATCAGTTTGACTTTTGCACTGTTCACATGTCATGTTTGACTTAATTTTTTTGCTACTATAAAATAAATAAATATTATTATATAATATAATATATCATTAGATTCGTCACAATGTCTACTTTCATAATATAATTATGTTACGATTTTTACTAAGACAATTAAAGATATTAATGGTTAAAGTTACGTATTGGCAAATGGGTGCCAGTCAAACGGTTCCTTTTTTTCTTTTTTTAGGGAGTTTAAAAATTTGATATTATGAAAAAATAAATTAAGGCAAATGCATCATGGTTCACTAGAATGCATTATGCTCCACTATTCCTTCTATACAGAATGACTTCCTATGTTGTCTCAACCTCATATAATTGGTGTATAACTTTTTTTCCTTACAAAAATGCCTTTTAAAGTGGTTTTGTTATATCTATCTTCGCTCTATCAATTAGTGTGGTGTATTATAAAATCAAACTATTTTTCTTTCAAGACAGCTTACAAATATGTGACTATCAATTACATGCGGAGGGAGTATTTTTACTATAAAGTTGCTGGCATGTGTGTGGCATTCATAAATGTTGACATATATAACTCAAATTTATGCTTTGATTTCTCCTTTTATTTTTTTATTTTTTTTGAGGGGTAGGGGGGGGATGCGGCCTCTGCTGCTGTTAATGCATAATGTTTTCATTATTGGGTATTGCTTTTAGTTTTTTTGCTGACTCTTGATGTTAATCTTATGCAGTCATATGGTGCTTAAGTATGATAGGCGGTGGTTTTTTTTCCGAAATGACAATTCACAGTACAAAGTCCCCCTATGCTGTGACTTTTAGTGGACATGATTAGCACAAACCGTGGAGACTGGAGAGTACAAATTTGGTTTACTACGGTCTGTTAATTGTACAAATGAGAAAGAGTATCTTATATGTGATGTAAGGGATAATTTTTCTTGGCAGAAAGTACAGGGCTGGGATTTATGGAAGAGGGTGCTCGTCATTCCCTTCTGTTGTATAGACTGGCTGCTGTCATGGTTGCCGCTGCTACTTGTATGTACGCGTGGAATCACATCTCTGTCTCTCTCCCGCTATTATGTACTGTCTTTTCTTCTGAGAATGTAAACATGTCCTGACTTGTTTGCAGCATTGGCAACCCTGTTATAAGGTAACCACAGTTATTTAGTCTCTCATTTCTGTATTTTCTTGAACTACTGTATACTCCTACCCCTTCTCTTTTGTTGCTTTGTAAAACAGCATTACCGATCTGCATGTGTATTTTATATTTCAAAGCACGATCGGTTATTAGACCTTGATAATAAACTTTTATATGTTTTTTTTTTTTTTTTTTTTTTGAAACCAACTAGAACCTTTAATTAATTAAGGGACAAAGAGTTTATAAGTACAAATGGTGAAATATTTTGGGGAACATGATTCTCTCACAATTGTTCGTAACCAAAAGGAACTAGTTTAGCAAGATTATGAGCGACGCTATTTTCATCTCGTTTCACATGTGACCAACTAACAGACACAAAACTTGAACACAAGGCAAGGATATCCCCAAGCATTGTATCAATCTCTATGGCTGCCGACCTCTTGTAGAGCTTCTCAATTATTGCTTTGCAATCCGATTCTAATATGACCTCTGTATGCCCATACCTCCTGCAAGCTTTAGTGCAAATAACAGTGCCTTTGCTTCTGCTATCTCAGGGAACCAGAAGGCTCGGCACCTTCTTGTAGCAGCCACAATTACCTCCCCCTTATCATTTCTCATAACGGCCCCAAGCCTTACCCATCCTTCATCTGCGAGGCTAGCATCAGCATTAATCTTGATAATATTTGCAATAGGTGCGCCCATTTGCTAAAGCTGGGAGTAGGACGAAGACCCACAATCCCATAGATGCGAGCAGCATACTTCCCTTGTTCCTCTACGTACCTGGCAACGCGTGCTACTGTCACAGCATTAGGTGTTGATTTATTCTAAAACACCTTACAATTTCTATCGCCCCATATACACCAAGCTAGGAACATAACTCGTATAATTTTTGGCTCTAATTTTTTTCCAACTAACTACAAGATCACTAATAGAATCGTACTCATCCCATTTCGCCATCTCAGAACAGCAGCAATCATCCCATAAGCCCAGCACCCGATTACAATCTACAAAAGCGTGCTTCACTGTTTCAGATTCTGTTAAACACCAAGGGCAGGCCACATCCGAGGTGAGATGGCGGAAGTGCAAGAGACTTTTGACAGGAAGAGTGTTCGTACAAAGTCTCCAGAAGAAATGACGAACTTTTGGGGTAACATCCGCTTTCCAAATTTGCAGCCAAGCTTGATGGAAATTATCCAACTCGCACCCCTTCCTGAGCAAGTAAGCAGATTTTACCGTATACTCTTCTGACTTGGAGAACGTCCAGCATATCTCATCATAGTGCTCTCTTTCACTAAGAGGGATGGCCAAAATGCATTGCTTATCCTTCCTAGTGAAGTACTCATCAAGGATATCAAGATTCCACTTCCTGCTTTCCGAATCAATTATATCACTCACTGTAGAGGTATCAGTAGACACCTCACTTTGAATGAAACGACCCTCCGCATCAGCCACCCACGGATCCGACCACAAATTAATATTGTAACCATTTCCCACCTTCCATAAAACCCCTTCCTTGATAATAGCCTTCGACGCCCAAATACTACGCCAAGAATAGCTCCCTGCCAACCCAAGATAGGATTTAAGAAAATTAGAGTGGGGATAATATTTTTCTTTAAAGACCTGCCAAGTAAAGAAGGAGTTTTCACGAGACGCCAAGCCTATCTGCCCAAGAGGGCATCATTAAATACCCCCAAGTCCCTCCAAGGCATTTCAAAGTGCACATGGATGCCCAATTTTTCCAATGTATTTCCTTTCCCCATCTCTCGAGCCCCACCAAAACCTTGCCATAGCCAAATGAATACGCTGGATAATCATGCTTGGAAATTTATAAACCCCCGTTAAATAAGTCGGGATGGCTTGAATGACCGATTTGAGGAGAATTTCCTTCCCTGCTCTTGACAAAAGTTTTTCTTTCTAACCCTGCAATTTTTTCCAGATCCTATCAAGAACCGCCTCAAAGATGGCTTTTTTCGATCGACCCACAATAGTCGGGATACCTAAGTATTTTTCATGTCTGTCAACTTGCCGCATATGTAAAATTTCCATCTAACCCTCTCTAAGCTTAATAGGGACCCCTTTGCTGAAAGAAACTTTCGACTTCTCATAATTAATTTTCTGTCCGGATGCTTTTTCATATTGATTGAGTAAATCAACTGCAATTTTGCATTCCTGTCGGTTAGCTCTAGCAAAGAGTAGGCTATCATCTGCAAAAAGAAGGTAAGAGATTGCCGGACCATTACGGCTAGCTTTGGCCCCATGGAGAGCCCTGTCACTCACTTTATTCTGTAACATATTAGAGAAAACGTCGGTTACCAGAATAAATAAATAAGGGGAGAGAGGATCCCCTAGTAGGAGAGACCGAACCACATGCTCCTCCATTAATCACAAAAGAGTATGAGATCAACGATACACAGTTCATCACCAAGTTGACCCAATGGCCATCAAATCCTATCGTCAAGAGGAGTTTTCTGAGAAAGCCCCATTCTACTCTGTCATATGTTTTGCTTATATCCAACTTTATAGCTATCGTCCCTTTTTTCCCTTTGCTCCTATTCTTCATAGTATGAAAAATTTCCAAAGCAATAAGAGCATTATCAGTAATAAGACGGCGTGGGACAAAAGCACTCTGATTTTTAGAAACAATATCAGGAAGGATATTTTTAAGTCTCATAACAATAGACTTTGACACCAATTTATAAAGCACATTATACAAAGCAATAAGGCGATATTCAGCAGTAATAGTAGGAGACTCAACTTTCGAAATAAGGACAATGTTAGTATTATTAACAGGTTTCGGAGAAGAAAAACCATGTAAAATACTACGAACAAAAGAAGTCACCTTATCGCCGATAATATGCCAAAAACGTTGATAGAAGATGACATGCATTCCGTCGGGACCCGGGGCTTTGCAAGGATGCATCTGTTTTAGAGCCTCTAAAATCTCCTCCTTAGTAAAAGGGCGCAAGAGTTCTGCATTGATGGCTGGAGTAATACTCGGCCTCATATTATCAAGAGCAATCTGGATATCAGCTTTGGAGGGGGAGGAAGAAGTGAATAAACCCCTAAAATGCTTACAGAAAATCTCCTCAATGTTATCCTTATTTAAGTGCCATACTCCCTGATCATCGTATATACCACCAATAAAATTCTTCTTTTTTCTCTGAGATGCTTTATGGTGGAAATATTTGGTATTTTTGTCACCATCACGGACCTCCGACACTCTACTACGAATATACCAATAAGCTTCCAACTTTTCATTCAATTCATCCGGTTTTTTCTCAATATGCAAACACTCTTGTATACTCTCTAGAGATGAGCTTTGGAGTTGGGCCATCTTTAGAGCTTGCTTGGCATCATCAATCTTCTTTTCAAGCTGATGGAACTTTGATTTGCTCCATTTCCCGAGACCTCTAGCCACGGTAGCAATTCTCTCAAAGGTTGCAACACCCTTCGAATTCTCCCAAGCTTCCCTAACTGCAGACTCACAAGTATCATCCAAGAGCCAACTGATTTCAAACCGGAAGCTCTTAGTCTTCTTCTTTTTCCTCTTTCTTCCCTCGTTATGTCTAAGTAGCAAGGTAGTATGGTCGGACTTATAGAGAACCAGGTGCTCAAGAACAGCATTCGAAAATAAGTTAAGCCAAGAACGAGACCCCAGAAATCGGTCCAAACGTTCTCTAACTCGAGTTTCCATGCTATTCCCTTTTTTCCAAGTGTACCAACTACCAATGTAGCCCAAGACTCAAAGCTCACAGTCATCCATCATGTTTCGGAAATTCTCAATTTCCCTTCTATCTCTATCAGCACCCCCTTCGATCTCTCCGTAGGAAAAAATTTCGTTGAAATCCCCTCCAAAAATGATGGGTGAGGTGTTTCGGCAGCAAGATGTCGCTTTAAAATCCATGTTTTATGTTTATCTTCTTCCTTTGGCTACCCATAAATCCCGACAAATCTCTAACTCCCCTCCGAATCAGTGACATCCCCACAAATGTGATTTTGCGAAAAAGAAACCAATGAGAAATTCACCTCCTTTTTTAAATACAAGCACAATCCACCTGCCTTCCCTATACTAGCAACACCAAGAGCATTTTCAAAACCCAAACGCTCTTTTAACTTCTCTACTTCAATCTTACTTATCATTGTTTCCGACACAAAAATCATGCCGGGGGAAAATCTATTATTCCAATTACAGAGCTGTCGAACTGACAAGGAGTTACCCAATCCCCTGCAGTTCCAAGTTAGCACATTCATTGGGAGAGGCGGGGTTGGTCAGAGCCAAGCTCCGCCGCTAAATTAGTTTCCATGTTCACACTCCTCTCTATGTTATCACAGACATCCTGCTTGTAACGTTTTTCAGCATGAATATTATTTTTTAACAGAACCTCATCACTATCAAGCCGTCTTTTGCGGGAGCTTTGGGGAGTTATGTGAGGAGTTAAATTTTTTTTGTTCCCATTCAGAGTACGCCCCTTTTTCCTTCCCATACGAACATCATCGGAATTTGTACACCCCACATTAAAGGTGCTCATCTTAGGGGGAGGCAAATTAATAACAGAATCTATATTCAAAGATGCATGAGTTACCTTCCCACTTTCATCCAGTATTGGGGTGTTATCTGGAGAGATAAAACCCAGCTCATCACCTGACTGTGCACACGGCTTTTCAATGATAGCACCCATCTCCTTACATACTTCTTCCTCCTGGCAATCACAGTATGTTGTTTAGTAACAAAAATCAAACGCTTTGCAGACAGAAGACACTCCACCTCTTCCTTCTCATTCAATATACCCTTTCTAGGAGTGGTTTTTGAAGCAGTACTCCATCCAAGTTTCTCATGCTTGTCCTCCTCGGCAACAGTAAGGCAATCACGCTCGGAGTGCCCTATAATGCCACACGCGAAACAGAAGAAGGGTAGACGTTCGTAGGCAAAATCAACCTGGAGTTCCATCCCCCTGCGATCTTTAATCTTTTGAAAACATCGAAGAGGACAGGTAATGTCTAGCATAATTTTGACTCGCCTAAATCGACCCACACCCAAAGAGTCATCCTCTAATTCAAGAATATCCCCCATGCCTTCCACCAATTTTTTAACATGAGCATCCGATCTGTAATTAAAGGGAAGATTTTTTATTCGAACCCTAAAGGGTGATTTGGTGAGTTTCACCTCTTTTGGCTATTCGTTGCCGTCAATCTCTTTCAAGACTACAAGCATATTGTCGAAACACCATGGCCTTCCCTTTAAAACTTTCTCCATATCCTTCCAAAATTGAAAGGCATATAAATTTGGGCCAAGAACCCTACTCGCCACACCACTACTCGGAGACCAGACATTAGTAATGGTTTTTTTGAAAGCATCAACATTGTAAGTCCTGCGCGTAAGGAGCTTTCCAATTAGCATCAGCTCTAAATTTTTCTCCTCATCGTTAGGGTTTATCTCTCCCAAGTCAATGGTTGAGTTTTCTTCCTATTGAATTCGAAGATTAGAGTACAGAGTGACAATTTCATCAGGGAAACAGAGCAAGGTAACCGGAATCCGGAGATCGCTATCCACGGATAGAGAGAGCACTTTTTTGCAAGCGAGAGAACCCTTTCTTTGAGGGAGTTTAACACATAAACTTTTATATGTGATGCTAGCTTATTCTCATTGTAGAGAAAACAGGTTAAGGGTTAACTTATAAGCTTCTGTAGAAGCAAAATCTTTCATCAATATTGATTCATGTCAATGGGCCTCATCCAGGCCATTGTCGTCTATGTTTTATAGATGTTACTTGATTTATAGTCTTCGAGCACCTTTCGTTGTGAATTGTCTTTGCAAACATTCAACCACGGTATTTGGTTAATTATACTTTTGATATAATCGGATATCTAGTAAGTTCACGTTTACTATAGGGCAACATTATTCAATGAATAACCAAAAATTTCTATCTTCCTTTGGAACTTTCTTTCTTTGGTGCTAAAATATTGTACTTTGGTTAAGCAATGGTGGGCTATTTGTGTTAAACTCTGATTTGTTCAATGCATACCGTGATTGACTTTGAAACTGCTGTATTACTGGTATTAGTGTTGGAAATTCCAGTCTCAAGAACATTCTGTAGTAGTCTCTTTCACAATCTTGGGTTGAATGTAGTGAGAAACGCGCAACTTTTCTTAATTTCTCATTCCTTTTGAAGCGGGCGTCACACAAATTCGACCCATATTGTTGGAAATTCCAGTCTCAAGAACTTTGGTCTGTTAAAGAATGTAAAAATTTCTTCATAGAATTGGTGATCATTTGGAATTAGAATACTTAAGATTGTGTAATAGCCTAATCTCAAAAAGAGCGCGAAATTCACTGCTTGAACTTATTCTTCGGTTCTTCCCGTTTCTACCATGACTTGATTAACATTCATAAACCAAATGGAAGTGTTAAAGTGTCTATTTTAAGGCAATATATGCTAACTAGACGTTGAGTTTAGGGGTTATAAATGAATGACATTCCATTTGGTAGATATTCATAAGTACAGTAATTTTGTAAGAAAAGTTTTATTGTTATTTCTTCATTAATTTCCATTGTTACTCTGTATCCAGTTAATGGATGATATTGATTGTAATGAAAAGTTACGAATAAGAAAACATTTTGGAGTTAAAGTTTCATTATTATGGATGCCAATTTAAGATTTTTCTTGCAAAATTACACATAAAATTATTATTACTTCTACCATTCATTAATTAGGCAACTTACATTCGGTAACACCATCTTAACGTGCACTACATTCATGACACAACCTTCACACAACCTTGTCTATATAATTAAATTGACACCAACTTGAGAGTGAGGGATAGCTCAAGTGGTTAAAGCTTCTCTCCCGATTTTATAAGAACCTGGGATCGATTTTAACCCCACCCTTGTGACTCTCTAAACACCAAAAAAAAAAAAAAAAAAAAAAATGACACCAACTTGATCACTGAAAACCACAATTGACATTTTGGTGACCAAAGTACGTTTTCCATCCAACACACTGTTAAGGAAATTAAGATTATTACAGTCATACATCCTAGGAAAAAAAAGGTACCAAAACTTGGCGTTCATTCTACTACAAACCATCAATTGACACGCCAATTACTAAAGAACAAGAAAATTAGTGGTTTATTCCGCTGGAATCATCATTAATCAACAACTAGTAGTTTAATTTGTTTGATTATAACTAGGATTATTAATTAAATTAGTGTATCAGATTCACTAAGAGCTGGACCAACAGCACATGGATACATGTTACAGCGTGACTCTTTTGGAGATACTCAATAATGTAATCAAGAAGTTGATTGATTAATCAAAGTGTAAGAATCAGTATTTGAAGCACCTAGAAACCATTTATTTAGTACTCGTTCTGTCCCTTAAAAAATTAAGAATATCTTATATTTTCTTTCTAAACCGCTATGAAACATTGTTCTATTTTCGTATTAGTTAACATGATCCTCACAATTCCTCTCTACTTTATTTATTGTCGAACCTTCTTATAAAAAAACAAATTTACCTACTCATCATTCAATACAACTCATAATAAAGTGAAAGCTGAATGAAGTAAAAGATGAACCGAAGTGAGTATAATAATGTATAGAATTCAATCCTCAAATTATCCAAAACAAAATCCCAAATAAATTGGAATCTTTTCATCTATCCTACCAAACTAAGAACAGAAGAACTAAATAATTAAAAGTATCCTTAAAATTTGAGAGTATAAGTTATCATAAAAAAGCAGTTAAAAGTGGGGCTTAGATAGATCAACTGTCGGTTTGGACAAACATGTTTGGGTTTAAAATAAGAAAAGATCAGCTTGTATTTATGTTGGCAGTGTCACATGTTTATAGGCCCCAATGATATTTTGCCCTTTGGTGCCCTTCAAAATGTGCAACTTTACCAAAAAATTTAAATTATACTCCCTCCGTCCCCAAATGATAGTCCCTTATGGGCAAAAATCACGGGAATTAAGAAACTTAAATAAAAATAGTAAAATTACATTGAAAAGATAAATTTACATTGGGTATGTAAAATAGTAGAGAGAGAAAGTAATAAAAGTACATTGAAAAACAAAATTTACATGGGAAAGTTAAATTTGCACAAATATTGTTGTAATTGGAGGAAATTTTGATAAAAAATTGATATTAATGGTACTTGAAAAAAGCAAATGGGACTATCAATTTGGGACTAAAAATACGCCATAAGGGACTATCATTTGGGGACGGAGGGAGTAGATCATTTTCATGAAAATATATATACTAACTTATTTTCTTGGTTTTTTGTTTTCTCAATGAATGAACTCACTACTTCACTAGTGTAGTGAGAATTGTTAGGTTCCGTGCTTAATATGTACTATGTCCACTAGTGAATATGACTAGCTACGACCTTTATCTATCACTCCTTTTGTGGCTTTTGTACTATTGTAGTACTATATGTTAATGTCCATCATTAGATAACTTTTTTTATAAGAAAAAATATCCTATTTCTAAGCTTAGCTTGCTAAACTACGTGTACTTCATAATTAAGTCATATTAGGTTTTAAATCGAGAAACACTTTGTTGATTGATACTAATGTAATAAACCCGAGCATCTAAATATATGGTAATTGACAATTATACGAGTAACTTTTAACACTTCTTTAGTCTCCTAGAATACGTGGATCCAGTTGCTAGTAGATAATGATTAAACTAAAAATGACTTTCATTTCATGATCTGTGTAAAAAAAAAAAACAAAATAAATCAAAGTTACAAAATTCTGTATTGTACATTTATACATTGTTGTGTGGTCGTGTTTATTGTGCTAATACACGGGATTATTTCTTATTTTACTTGTTAACTTATTATAATCTTAATTAAAATATTTTTCCTATGAGTTGTGTAAGTGAAAGAAAGTTCTATATAGAATTACTTATTTGATTCCATTAATACAAATTTTTATCTTAGGAAGGAATCAAATGCGATCATGTTTAGTTAAAGTGTGGTTAGTTAGTGGCTCAAAATCTCTATTGCATCGGATATTTAAGAAGAGCATTTGTTCGAAATCCCACCACTTATACTTTTCAATAATTTTATTAAATTTTATTACGTTACTATAAGGATTATACACTTACATTGGAAAAGTATTGTGTAGAACGGACTCACATGAGTCCGGTCATACAAAGAAACAAACAAACAAAATAAAAAAAAATAAAAAAATAAATTGTCAGAAATTAGATAATAATGGTCAAATATTAAGTTATAAATATCATATATTAGATTAAAAGTGTCAGTATTTAGATGATATTGGTAAGAAATTAGATGATATTGGGATATTGGTCAGAAATTAGATGATATTGGTCAGATATTAGATAATATTGGTCAGAAATTAGATGATATTGATCAAATATTAGACAAAATTTCCTCGTGATGAAGGTGCTGCACCAATGGCGGAGTTTTCGATGGCTAAAGAATCACTCACCATGCTTATGTCAATGGCGGCACGTCGGCACCTTCATCATCATCATCTGGATTGTCTTCTTAGCGGCACCTTCTTCATCATCATCTGGATCGTTTTCTTCGATCCTACTTCTATATGCTTCGATCTTCCTATGTCAACAACGGCACCTCCATCATCATCATCTGAATCGTCTTCTTTGCGGCACCTTCATCATCATCATCTGGATCATCTTCTTCGATCCGGCTTTTGGCCTTTCTTTCGCCGTCTTTAAGGTCGAATGGGTTTGTGCATTATAAACCGAACTCACGTGAAACGGTCTCACGCAAAACCTTCTCATTTACATTTGCCTTCATTAATGTTAATTCTTTTTTTTTTTTTTTTGCCTTCATTAATATAATGTTGATTGCCTTTTTCTTTTTTGAACTACTTAGAATAGTATGCAGACATTTATAATACTATATATGTGTTTACATATTTTTCCTTATTAATGTAACCAACAATTGAAAAAGCTCCTTGAACATGACTAGCTATGGTGCATTAACCACCCTAGTGATTTCAATTAATCGAGAATTTTCAAGCTTGAAATATTTATAATAAGTTTTTTTATCCGAGTTTAATCAACGACAAGAAATGAAAGCAAACAAGATATTCAAACATCAACGCGTTAGACATGAAACCGTTTGAGTACACCGTACGCACCTTCAATAAATGTAGCAATCTCTATTTTAAACAATTCCAAGCATCAAATATCTTGATCTTCATTCCTTTGAATGCAAGCCATAAATAAACTTAATCGTGGTCCTATTCTAATCTAACATCAATATGTAAACCGTGGAGAAACTACAACCTGAATTTCTAGTACCTTCTTATAAAAAAATTGCCCTTTGGAAATCATGAAGAAGTAGTATATTCTCATGTTATTAGGCCAAAATATGCTTAGTTGTTAGTTATATACTTCTTATTTTGTCAATTTTTATACTTATATATATTATTATATGGTGTTTATTTGACAAAGAACCTTATATTTATACGGAATATATATAATATTAGTTGATAAATAAATTTATAAATGATATTTTGACGTTTGACAAGTAACTTTGTGGGGGACGAACAAACTACATGCATCGTTACAACTAATAATACAAGGTCACATGGGTGGGACCCATTTGTATTTTGACCTAAACTAATTTTGTGGACAATGGTTAATTATGATTTATGAAGATAATTAAGTGTCCTTTTCTCTTAATTTTTCCGTACGTATTTTCAATTAACCTACCAAAATCATAAAGAATATCTATTTAGATAGTTGCATATTCCTTGTGCTATAAGTATTTGCCATGTGCTAGTTTTCTCAAAAAATGAGTCAATGAATTATTTAATCATTTTATTAAATATGCTTTTTTTTTTTCCTTGGTTTCACATTGATTCTTATTCTTGATTGTTTTTTTAAGTTAAGAATTTTTTTAAAATGTGAGTTATATTTATGGGATTATTTATAATTTGTGGCTTGTGCTAATTAGATCATTTAAGAGAAGACGTGGGTGGTGTGGAAAGGAATTGTAGAGATTCCAAAAGGAAAGAAAAAAAAAGTCGATTGAATAAAAAAGTTTGTTAAAGTCTTTAGGTTTATTAGAATTTTTGCTCGTTCAAAGCATGGAATTTATATGTAGAAGTATTTGAAAGTCTATGGTTTGAGTCATTAAAGTTTTTTCTAATCAATGATGTTCATTCCGTTCTAGAAGATTGTCCTATATTTCAATTTTCATTTAAAATTATGGTTGGTTAAAGTTGTGTAAATGTATGAGCAAAGTTGGGCACATGAGAAGAGAGCAAAGGGGAAAACAAATCAAAATGTGTGGGCAAATTCAAAGGCACACCCCAAAATAATAGAAGGGACAAAAATACAAGTAAAATGATTTGTATATTTTAATAGAAATGTGAAGGAATTGGAATGTGTGTTAATAACAGTTATTTTTTTTAGTATTAGGTACTTCATATATATATATATATATATATTTTTCCAATAATCACTACATTACATTGTGACTTCAATTTAATAACTAACTCAAAAGTACAAAGATATCAAAAAAGCATGAATTTCCCCTATATCGTTCCAATTTTATCAGATGTCTTTAAAGAGACAAAAAAAAACATGAATTTAATAAAATTTCTATATGGGAATTTTCACTTCCTTTTTATTTTTTATTTGATTTGACTTGGAAAATTTAATTTCCCATGATTACATATATTAAAATTCCTAAAAAATACAATTATATAGAAAATTAAATTTTCAAGTAAGTTGCAATTGGATCCTACATTCAAGTGATTCAACCAAACAAGACCTAAGTTACAAAGGCCTACATAGTCATTTATAAGTTAGATTATGTACATTTTTTCAAACAAGTAAACAATTTAGATAGATTTTTATACATATATAGCTTTTATTATTATTATTATTAACAATAAAGTCTAAAATCTATAGCCAATCAAACGATTGCAACAAATTACCATTCAAAAGAGTAAATTCATCCATAAATTCATATAATATGATAAAATAATGTATGCCGTAAATTATGACTAATTATCAAAGAAGTAAGCACGTATCAATAATAATAAGAAAGAGCAAAAGAAAAGCGAAAGAACTTATCACACTACACTTGAAGAAATTCCCCGTCATTAATGACCCGTAAATGCCGTCGCAGTTGGATAGTTGACGTACAGATACGGTGTGGTCCTCTTTTTGACAAAACGCTGATCTGACGCTGACAATTGAGGCCGACCATTCATATTGGCGTTTAAAGTAGGTTTGTATGTGCATTTATCATACTATATGAGTATATCTGTATATGCTTATTTTTTATGCCCTCCTCGTTTCTAAATATATGGTCACATTCACCATGATATATAGATCTTATTTAGCAGTAGCGTTTGAGGTATCGATTTGCGTTTTGATAAAATATTACTAAAAACAAAAGAGTGTTTGACATATGAGTGATTCAGGTAGCAGTTTGTAATAGAGGTAGTGTTTGAATAGCTTTTCCCAAATGTTAAAAATAGTCCTTCCTTCGCCCATGTTAATATGCCTATTTTCCTAATCGGGTGTCCTAAAATGAATGATAGGTTTGTTTCTAAAAATAACATATAAATATAATTATTAGTTCATATTAGGGTTTGTTCACTTCAGCTCCAATCAGTTCAGTTCAGTTCAGCTCCAATCACTTCAACTCCTAATTTCCTTTTCTCATAAAATATTCATTTCAGCTTTATTCGGTTCAATTCAGTTCAGTTCAGCTTAGTTTAATAAATGTGAACAGGCCCTTAGTTTTTAAACAATATGTGTGTATTTTAGTTCGTAGCGGGTAGCATTTGTCAAATTTTGATTACTTTTTAAACAATATGTATGTATTTTAGTATTTCAACCGCTACTTTTACCTAACGCTAATACTATCTACTATTACTTTGACCACTAATCTGTACCCACTACTAATTGACTGCTACTCACTAGTTTCTCAACTATCCGCTACTCGACTACTAAATGTTTTCCACTACTGCTAATCTACCCAAACAGGCTAATTTTTTGTTTTTAAGAGTGACTTAAGAACAATACTTCCTTTGTTTTTTTTAATCGCACCGTTTAGATTTCACGCTTGTCAATGCACCTTTTATAACTTGAAAATCCGAGGGGTTGTTTGGTTGCACACAAAAAATGAGGAATTGAAAATTCCCATGAATTTGGAAATAAAAGGCTTGTTTGGTAGACCATAAAAAGTGATAATGCGGGAAGTGTAAAATCATGGGAATTTCCAATTCCCACAAAACATGGGAATATAATTACCAAGCCCCCCCCCCCCTGGTAATTCAAAATTCTCATGATTTGTAAATACTCATATATAACAACCAAATAAGTTCAGTAAATTTCTAAGATATTTGATGTGGGATTTTAATTCCTATGAAATACAAATGCTCATAGGAAATTAATTCCTTTGTCAACCAAACAAGCCCTGAAATTTCGTTGTATTTTAAAATTATAACATGTTGATATTATGAAAATATATTTCGAAATGATGTATTCTTTGAATCTAACAAAATCTCATAAATAAACTGAATCACGTTGATCTGTGAGAGATTTTGGATGCCGGTAAGATAGTCCATATTACCTAAAAACAAATATTTAAATTTTTTTTTTGGTGAAAAAAACAAATATTTAATAAGCACCCAATATAAATTTATCTTGATGATAAACAAATTTTGTTTATTTAATGGCCTTTTCGTGAATAAATCAACAAAAAATCTCAGTCAACATGGCATTTTCGTAAATAAGTCAGCATTGTGGGACCTATATATTAATAAAAGTTGTTCACTTATTTACAAAAATGTCATACTGGCTGAAATGATTTGTTGATATATTTACGAAAATGTCATTAGATAAACAAATTTTGTTTATCATTAAGATGAATGGGGCTCCCTCTTTAATAAATGTACATAAGATCTTTGTTGGAAGGGTAAACAAGCTAAGGAGAAATTAAATAATTGGCATTTGTAATAGGTGATAGAGGGTGATCTTGAAAATTAAAAAGTACTTAAAATTCTTGCTTATTGCTTTTTATGTACTTCATAGATAAATACTCCGTATAAATATGTTAAAAGCATTTTGAGCTAGAAAATTTCAGTATCAAGGGTGGCCAAGTATCCTTTCAAGAGTATGGAAAGGCAAGAAGCTAATTACCTAACAAACTAAATTACCTAACAAAAGGCTAGATATGCTTTGGAGAAACGAAGAAGTTAAATAGCTAGAAACAAATTATGCTCACTAATCTCACCATATTTCTGGTGGTATTATTAATTTAGGTTATTTTAAAAAAATAAAAAATAAAATAAAAAAAGAAAAAAAGAGGACATTTCCTACTCCATAATAAGTCCTAGAAAAGTGATAAGTGGTTGTCCTTATTTTTTTTTATGACCTATGGCTATTGGCCAAGCTTTATTTACATGTAACATTTCTTCCCTTTAATACTCGTATTAGTTTTCACAATTATAAATGTTTTATTATCTTTATCTTTAATTAACCTCACGCAACTCATTTAAAAAAAAAAGAATTATTTCTCCCTTATTAACAATACTTTATACTACATATTGTATTACTTAAACAAAGATCCTCTTTTGATCCTCACCTTATAGTTCTCCCAAAATTTTATGCAACGTCTATTTTTATGATTATTATTATTTTTAGTGTTTAGATAGCCACAACGACGGGGTGAGAATCAATTCCAGAATCTCTTGAAATCAGGAGAGAAACTCTAATCACTTGAACTATCCTTCACTCTCATTGTTACGATTATTATGGAATAAAGAGAGTAAGAGATAATAGTGCAAGATAGCATCACACACGATAACAAGATAAAATACGTCAACAATAACAATAGTGCAAGACAAACTTGACCAATTGTATATTCAATATCTTAGATATTTCCACTAAATTGATCTAGAACTAATCAACCTTTAAAAGTAGTTTAATTAAGCTAAAGATTTGATTCTTTAGTGCTTCCATAATCCATTTCCCCCTTATTTTCAATTTTTCAGGACTAATGCATGTTCAGGACTCAAGGTTAGACCTTAGACAGTTAGACCACCCACTCTACTATAAGTATAATTTTTTAATTTATTTTTTAATATGAAAAAAAAGTCCAAAAAAAGAGCATGTAAATAAGGCAGTCCACTTATAAGCTAAAAGTAATACTTCGTATGAAAAAGATAAAAAGAGACCACATGGGATGGACCCAATGCTTTCAAAGACAGTAACCCCACATGGGTTGCCCTGATATGCTGTTCAACTGATCATAATTTTGGGAAATCATTTTTTTTTTTTTTTGAAACAATTGAAAAATCAACTTAGAGAGTGTCAGTAATGTAATTTTTCTGGTGTCAAACTACTTGCCATGACCGTTATAAATTGTAACGTCAGATTTTTTTTTTAAGTCATTTATTTATATTTTTTTTTTTATTTTTGTAAGGAAATGTAATGTCAGATTTTTAATATTCCCTTTTAATTATGTTAATATCTTAATATATTCTTTGTTCTTTTTTACTTGACCTATTTCTTTTATCACGTTTATCAATACAAAACTTTTACGATTAATAACTTTAATTCTCTATAAGTAAAAATTATAAAAGTTATATATTATGATAGTTCTTATTTAGACGAATTCCAAAAAGATCCCACATGAATATGTTTTTCCTTATATATTACTCACAAAAGATGGTCAAAGGAGGGGTGATGAAAGTGTAAAAGTCAAAGCGGATCAAGTAAAAAAGAACGGAGGAAGTATGGAGTACATGAATTATTTGTGTGAAATACTCCCTTCGTTTTTAAATACTTGCTTCATTTCTCTATGTGCGGAGTTTTAGGAGAAATCGGAAAAAGTAATAAAATATGAATGTAGCGGGGTTGGTGGAAGAATAAAAAATTATAAAAACCAAAAGTAGTGGAGAAAATTGAAGGAGAGATAATATGGAATTAATGTTGTTGGATCCACTTAGTGAGAAAAATTAATTAAATATTGTAAAAACTTTCTAAATAAGGAAATGAAGCAAGTATTTAAAAATGGCCAAAAAAGAAAAGTGGAGCAAGTATTTAAAAACGGAGGGATGGAGTAATGTACAGTACAAGTTTGACTATTGCTCTTATTATTTTTAACTGTTTATTAGCAAAATATACGTATACAGTATAAAGTTGAAATTATTGAAATATCTTAATCTCAACCCTACGTTATCAATCAAGTTAAGCTTGGTCTAATGACAAAAATTATACCTTCTAACCTTGATGTTGGGGGTTCAATCCCCACTAGAGGCACTTTGAGGATGGAGATCCCTTGCTCTTCCCCAACCCCCTCACTTAAAATGGGATGATAACAAGATAAAATACGTCAACAATAACAATAATGCAAGACAAACTTGACCAATTGTATAGTCAATAATATCTTAGATATTTCCACTAAATTGATCTAGAACTAATCAACCTTTAAAAGTAGTTTAATTAAGCTAAAGATTTGAATATTAAGTGCTTACATTATCCATTTCTCCCTTATAAATTGTAATGTCATATTTTTTTAGTCATTTATTTATATATTTTTAATTTTTTTTAGGAAATATAATGTCAAAATTGTTTCTGAGAGAAGGAAGTTAGGAACTGAACTGAACTGAACTGAACTGATTAGAGCTGAACTTAACTGAACTGAAATGAAATTAAGCTGAAAAGAACAAGCCCTACATGAATTATTTTGTTTGAAATAATGTACAGTACAAGTTTGACTATTGCTCGTAATTGTTTATTAGCAAAGACTTTGTTTGGCAAATGGCTGTTGGCGGTTGGTAGTTGGCTGGTTCACATGGTTTGTTTGACCAGCTGGAATGTTTGGCTGTTTATTCTGGTTTTTGAAATTGGTTGTTCGAGCTAGTTGTTTATAAAAGTGTTTGGTAAATTTAGTTGGTAGTTGTTGGTTGTTTATTAGATAATTTGTGGGCAAAAAAAAAAAGGTTACTCTTAGCACTTTTTTCATTTTGGCTTAAAAGCCAGCTTTTTCGCTGAATAAAAAGTCAATTATCAAATACTTTTTTTGATTGTTTGACCACATAAAACAGCCAAAAGTCAAAAGCTAAATAAAAAACCATTTACCAAACATAGCCAAAATATATACAATACAAAGTTGAAATTATTGAAATACACATTAGGAATTTGTGACTAATTTAACAAACTTTACATAATAAATATTATAAGTATATAAAATTAAATTAAAATTGGACTGTAAGTACTTATTTAGATATAGTTATGTAATCGATCAAAATATTTATTAAGGTCATATTCTCTTTATCTTATTTTGCTGAACTGAAATAATTTATACTAAACTGAATTATTTTTACTGATTATAACTTATTTGCACTGATTCTTTATTATATTTGTTTTTCAAAGTTATTGATATTACTAAATTGAAATTAATTTTATTGAATAATTTTTAAGGTGTAGTAAACAGGGCCTAAATGACACGTAATAGATTATAAATTACAAAAGTTGAATTTTAATCTTAATATCTTTAATTAATTAATTATTTCGCCTTTTCATTCAAATTAAAAGCAACAATTTGACTATTGTATTATTTACATATTTCACTTTGACTATAATTATAACTTACTCTATCCACTTCTTTTGCAGAATATTTTGAATTCTATGGTAAAATTTTTTAAAGTTTTGAGTCCTTTGACTATAAAAATTCACTATTATAAATATCAAAATCATATCAAGTGAGACCTTGTTATATTCGACTGAGAAAATACAAGTATATTTTAATCATAAACAAACAAAAAAAAGTGTATCTAATGTCTTTTTGTATATAAAATCAATAAATTTTTTTTATTAAATTAAGGCCCACTTATGTTGATTTCTTTACAAAATTGTCATGCTGATTGGGATTTCATGTTGACTTATTTACAAAAATGCTAATAGATAAACGTTTTTTTTGTTTATGTCAAAGATAAACGGGGGCCTCATTCATTCGACTACTTAGAATGTATTTTAAAAATACAGATCAGAGTATCAATTTTTTAGAATTTTTGCTCATATCATATTACATATATAGATGGTCAAAGATGTGCACGCATTTAAAATTGTGAAATTCAAATTAATGTAAAGAATAAAAAGAATTCAATAGAGTAGTATAAGGGCTTGTTCTCTTCAGCTTATTTTCAGTTCAGTTCAGTTCAGTTAAGTTCCGTTCATTTCAGTTCAGTTGCTAATTTCCTTCTTTCATAAAATATTCAGTTCAGTTCAGCTCCAATCAGTTCAGTTCAATTCAGCTCAGTAAATCAGAATAGGCCTAAAATAATCTGATCTTGATGCATATTTTGTCATATCACCTTTGCATGATTTTAATTAATAGCCACAAAAAAATATTTTTCATGATTTTTATTAATAGACATATACGATTCACATGAAAGATATAACTTTGTGATAGTTAAACTTATGCATTAACTAATGCGACTGTAAAATTATTACACATTCTCGGTATAGCTTAAAACAAAGAGAGCAGTCAGCAAAAAATGTTGGTAAATACCAGTGGATTCCAATAATAAATGATGATGAAAGAGAAAAACTTGATCAATAAAGATCTCAATAACACAATCAATAATAAATTATTACCATATTCTTGTATTTAGTTTTCCTTTTTTTCATTCTATACACATGAACTAAAACATAGGACATAGGATTCATTCGACATTCAACCTTAATGTTTTTATGGAGCATTAAGAGTCCTTATAATTACCCTACTAATAAACATCTTATATTCCATCAAAAAAAAAAAAAATAATACTCCCTCCGTCCCCAAATGATAGTCCCTTATGGCATATTTTTAGTCCCAAATTGATAGTCTCATTTGCTTTTTTCAAGTACCATTAATATCAATTTTTTTATCAAAATTCTCTCCAATTGCAACAATATTTGTGCAAATTTAACTTTTCAATGTAAATTTTGTTTTTCAATGTACTTTTATTACTTTCTCTCTCTACTATTTTACATACCCAATGTAAATTTATATTTCCAATGTAATTTTACTACTTTTATTTAAGTTTCTTAATTCCCGTGATTTTTGCCCATAAGGGACTATCATTTGGGGACGGAGGGAGTAATAATAAACATCTTATATCCAATAGGTCATCATTATCTCTACATTTTGGACGACACTATTTTTCCCTGTCCATCTGAAATCAGTGTCTAAACTTTATCGTACCCAAAACCTCTAAGTTGTGGATCAGTAGATGACATTTTCCCGTGTTCATTTCAAATCAGTGCCTACTGCCTGTACTTGTGCAACCTACCTATGACGACTAATCCACACTATACTAAAAAAGCTACTAACCAAGTGAACAAAGTAAAATTGACAATTGAGAACAACATTGATGTTAACGGTTTTAAAACAATCAAGTTAAAAAAAAAAAAAAAAATCAATTTAAATTCTTTTCACGTAATGAATGACGTTAATAAAATCAACATGATGACCAATTTTCCAAAGCATGCTCCGAAACAAATTACTACTTGTAGTAGCATAAAGTACCGTCTTAACAAAATATTCCATTAGATTTTCTTACTTGACCAAATTAATTCAAAATATATATATTTATATTATATATTCTACGTAAATATTTGACTTTGAGAAATAAAAGACGTGTTCTTCTAGAAGTTGTCTATCAATTTCATTTATATTTTTTTTCTAATTAGGTCTTATTCATTTCACCTTATTTTTGTTGAACTGAAATTATTTTTATTGAAATAAAATTATATTTGCCGAACTGAAATTATTTTTACTGAACTGAAATTAATTTTACTGAACTAAAATTATTTTTGCTGAACTGAAATTATTTTTTTACTGATTTTCTATTATAACTAGCATAGCACCCGTGCCATGCACAGCTTACAAATCTTATTACTTATATTCATTTCACAAAATTTTAAGATAAAACGATTTAATGAGTAATAATGAATTTACTTACATAGATGTCTTAATCATGCATTTCTAACCTCTTAAAATAATTATATCTACTTTAAAGACAACTTTTTTATTCTTAAATTGAATGTAAAGTTTTTAAATATAATTCAACTCAATCAATGAACTACTGATAATCAATCCCTACATTAAGTCAATTTTTTTTTCTCATTTCTACTTGAGTCACTGGCCACCTCATTTTAAAAATGATTAAACTCTGTCCACTAACTCAATATATACAACGCTTTTTTTGTGTGACTGGCACGACTGACACACGCCAAAACACGAGTGACCCTGACCGAGTAACCCCAAACTGACTGAGTGACCCTTGACCGATCGAATAACCCTTGACCAAGTAACCCCGGACCGACCGAGTAATCCCTGACCAAATAATCTCGGCCACACAGTGTAGCCAATGCAACTAGATATGAAACTTTGTGAACTCAATATATGCTTGGAAAAATAATTTCTATTATAAAACAACATGATCATTGTATTAATATTATATTTCGTATATCACAAATAATGTCATATCCTTTTTCTCTATGGCCTCTAAAACACTTGAAATTTAACATGTAACTTCTAAAAAAAAAGGAATTTTTATATTTACATATAGCATGAATATAGTCACATCTTTTTATAGACATTTGATATGTTTATCACAATTTTTTGTATGCGGCCTGCAGTCGTGCGACAGGGGTTACTTGAGTTACTTGGTCAGGGGTTACTCGAGTTACTCCTGACCGAGTAACTCCTCAAATAACCCCTGATCGAGTAACTCCTCAAGTAACCCCAATCCATGACCGAACCCCTCAAGTAACCCTTAACTGAGTAACCCCTCAAGTTACCCCTAACTCCTTAAATAACCCTTAACCAAATTACTCGAGTATGTAACCCCTGACCGAACTCCTTAAATAATCCTGACCTAGTAACTCGAGTAACCCCTGACCGAGTAACTCGAGTAACTCATGATCGAGTAACCCCTGACCGAGTAACCCCTCAAGTAACCCTAGAACCAAGTGAACCCTTCGAGTAACCTCTGTCAGAACCCCTCAAGTAACCCCTGGCCGAGTAAGTCGAGTAACCCCTGACTGAATAACTCGGGTAACCTCTAAAAAAATAACTCGGGTAACCCCTGCCACACGGTGTGGCCTGTTGCACCAAAAAGTTGTTGTAGTTTTATTATGTATGTAGATATTAGTTCTCATATTTTTCTTTCCCTCATGGAGAATAAAAAATATGAAATTATCTTGTCTCATCACCTACTAAATTTTATCACATGATGAATCAACCTCATCACCACACACATATTGCATCTTCCACATCCAAAAATTTGCACGTCTAAAAATCTGAAAAGCCACTGCACTGCTTAGTATAATTTATTTTTTCAAAAATTGTAACCTTTATCTATATATGAACTTAGAAGGATGCCTAGGCTTGCCCTTAATTGTTTGATTAATTATCTTTTTTTTTTTTAATTATTATTATTATTATTATTATTATTATTATATGTAATCATTTGATATTTTTATTGCACATACAAGTTTATAACGGTAAAAAAAAATTATATGTACACAGGTATAAGAGAAGTTAAAAAAAATGCATATTACTCTTACATATCACTCGTGACGACATATACAAAATATACAACACATTTTCTATGCAACTGGCACACCGTGTGGCCGCTTGTAAAAAGAAATAGTAACGCCTATACACCGACAAGTTAACCCCTATTTTACTAATAGATTAGAGTACTCCCTTATTATACTTATTGAGTAACTTTATTAACAAATAAAGTATCCCCTACAACACTCACAGTGTAATCATTATAACACTTACTAATAAGTAAGCCCTATATTTTCCTCAAGAAAAAAAAAGCCCTATATCACTAATTGAGTGACCCCTATAACACTAACTGAGTAACCCTATGGTGGCTGCCCACATTGATGAATAACTAATACAATCAAACTTTGCATAAATGTCGATGCAATAGTTTGACTTAGTTTTTATGTAATTAAATATCAATAAAAATTATATTCTTGCTTAATTATAAAACCTTACATCAATATCTATTCAACAATTTAAAATGATAAAATATGAATTTATTACATTTATAAAAAATAAAAAGTAAAATAGATAAACTACAATCAATGTTAATATTATAGATAGTGAAAAAAAGTCTAACGTGTCAGTTATAATAGAAAGAATGGAGTAAAAATTAGTGTCGAACTATGTATTTAAAAATGAGAATTATAGTTTATAGAGAATTATATATCAATCAACTTTTTTACAATTTGTAGATGTTATGCATAAGTGTGTTGTGACTTTAGTTGTCGAATAAATGGTTTGTTTATAGGTTTAGCAAAAGTTTAAAAACTTATTATAATAATTCAGAGATTTTGCGTTTAGGAGTTCTGTAGCAAAATATTATAGCAAATGAATTACATCTAGCATGTATAATTTTTCTTAAAAATTAAGTATGATATACCTAAAATCATATGGTAGAAAATTTGTAAAGTCATTATAATTGTGTCACAATTTACATGTATTTTTTTTAGAGAAAACACAATCTACATATTTATAAGCTATTTACGATTCACAACATGTCTAATTGTTTAAATATAAGATAGAAAGCACATTATTATCAAGTTTGATCTTATTAGATTAAAATTGTTATAACTTTTCAATATATCAACTTTGTATAATTTAAATTAATGCACAATTATATATATAAAAAAAATAATTAATGGTCAAAATAGTGAATTGGAAATCGTTTAAATGTAACACTTAACAAAGTGGAGGTAGTACTCCGTATTATATTTTTTAAAATAAGATATATAATTTATACACATTAGTATATTTGAGTGATAATCTACATTTATAATATAATCAAATATATCTTTTACTAATCCGTAATATAAACTTGACTTAAACATAAAATATATGGATGGAGCCAGGGTGAGATGCATGAAGAAACTTGAAAAGGTCATATCCCACAAATATAGTCTCAAGTTGAATTTTTCAGGATAAATATATAATTGGTTGAATTGAGTTTGATAATATTAGTGAGATTGACAACAGAGCACAATTAATTTTAACTTTATTAGGAATGGTGTTAGTAGCCATAGGAATAATGTGAGGAGGAAAAATAATTAGGTTGAAGAACCTGCTCTAATATAGCTGTACATGTGCTAATAAAGAAACCTAAAATATAATGTATGGAGTACAAAATAACAAAATATACTCTCCTTGAATTAAGCAATCTAAAGTCAAATGATATGGACTAAATATATACTGAAAATCCATGAATAACATTAATTGAGAAACAATATTAAGAAAGTCAAGATATTATTTTGGTGTATCTTAATAATAAGATCTTTGACAATTATCCATTAAAAAAAAATATATATATATATAATTAAAAAAAAATTAAAAAAAATTAAAAATTAAAAAACCTAAAACACGGGCAGGTGGCAGCCATGGAGCTAGTGTACCCTGTTTTAGTATATTATATAGATAGATTCTTCTTTAAGATAACTGAATTTTATTGAACTGAAATTATTTTTACTGAACTGAAATTAATTTTACTGAACTGAACTTATTTTTACTGAACTGAAATTATTTTTACTTAATATTATTTTTTTAAGATGAAGTAAACAGGGCCTAAGTCCTTCTCTAATAAAACTATCAATAAGTTTGATTATCAAGCAATAATGCATGGGTCATACGACCGATTAAATCAATTAATTTAATTGCATTAATATAATTATAATTAATAATGGCCGTCATACGTTCAATTTCAACAGCTTCTGTCACTTTAATTTGCATTGGTCACCCCGTCAACTTATACTCACTGCCCAATTTCTTAGTTTGCTTTTTAATAACACTTGCTTAAAGCAGGGGAATTTTGATGGTTTTTTTAGCATGTGTTTAATATTTTAGAATTAAATTAACCCTAATTATATTTAGTTTGTGACTTTTTTAGATGGTGTTGAAATATTCCAAAACTATATACGGAGTTTATTATTTGACCATATGTTATAATTTTATTATATGGTGGCTTTGCCGCCATAAGCACATAAGAATTAGTTTGGGATTTCAATATTTCATCTTTACTTCTTTAGTATTATAGCTAGCTTTTTACTTAAAGCATAATTAGTGAAGTACTTTAAGCTTAATGATTTTTTAATTGAAGGAGTGGGGTGGGGGTTCAACGTAATGTGGCGTGGGACTTGCTTAATGACGTTACGTAATAGAGATTAGAAAAGTCGGTACTCTAGTGCGTGTATGCTAGTTAGTTTAGTTGATAAACAATCTGTAATAGGATACAAATCAAAGTAGCACAACAACTTATTATGGAAAAAATTAATGACAAAGCTTTATAATACAGATGTTCAGATGGAGTATACACAAAATCTCTTTACTAGAGGTTTTGATGTAAACAATTAAATATTAATCCTTAAACAATAAACTATTTTATCAAGCAAGATTTGGCCTAGTGGTAAGAATTTGACCTCATGATGACTTAAAGATCGTCATGAAATCAAATCTAACTAGAGGTTGTTTTGAATGGGAAATTTCCTTATCCTTACCCTTTACTTCCAACGAGTCTAACCTGCAAAGTTGAACTAAATTAAATTATAAGAAGTAGTGCCGGTTGAACAGTGTTATTCTAGCTCCTTACCTTAAAAATTAACATTGATTGTTATTCCTTAATAAGCTATTAATAATTACATTAATGTTGAATGTAAAGGTCCAAATTTTCATCCAGAAGGTTAAGTTGCTTGATTTGAACGTTGGTAACTTGGTATAAGTCACTTCATCTTGGCTTCAATTGGAAAATATATTATGTAATTGGACTATGCTAGGCTACTGGCTACTATTCTAAGGCAAACATTTGCAATGCTTGTATGTCACACTAGTTAGTTCATCACAACATTAATAACCTCATGGACGAAATAAGCTCCCTACTGTTGAAGTAAGATGCTCATAGAACGTCACATCGATCTTTATCTCACATGTAAATGCTTGACGCAAAATGCATATTCATAAAATAATTTAAAAATATACTCATTCCGTTTTAAAATACTAATAACATTGAAGCTTTTACATAAACAATTTATTTATTAATTTTAAATTTCATTAATTATATTTGATTATTTATCTTGTTGGGCTAAACACAATATATTTTTTCGATCATAAAGTTTACATTTTACAAATTTATCAACGGTATGATTAAATGTATTGGTTAAAAATAATATTCAAATATTGAAATGTTCAAATAATCTAAATGTCACTTTAATTAGTTTATTATCCTTAACATCATCGATAAATTAATTTAAGATTTACTATTACTTGACAAGCTAATGCACGTATTAAATTAATATATTTCTATAAGTATATGGTTAGGTCGGAGTTTTTCTAACCTAAAAATGACACAAAGAGAAGATCGATCAGGATTCAGGACTAGAAGTTAGTGGAGTGGTTATATGATAGGAAGATAAATAGAACAAGAAATCAAAGATGATAAGGTGATAGAAATATTGTACAATAGAGATAAGATGATATATGTATATAGTGATCAACTTATGCACTTTAGTAGGGCAATTATTGATCTTCTAATAGTGATACCTAACTCTAGCTTTTTGTTAGAGATGATTTGGTACAAGGAAAAATTATATTACTTGAATTTTATAGGACTTAAATAATCGAAACTTATTAGACTTAAGAAAGTGAAATTAAAGCAAATATAACGTAACCTAGCTACATAAACTCATTATGATTACTCGAACCTATTTGTATGAATATATATATGTAATTGTATTTGAACTTATTATCTTTAGTGAACTTATTTGAACTCATCTTATTCGAATTTTCATTTCAAATAAGTCATTATTCTCTTGAGAAAAGTACAACTGAAATTGCCTATCAAATATTACTATTGAAGAACAAACAAGATGGCACGTGTCCTTTCATTTTATTATACTTTTGAGGAGTTAAGCATAAAAGAAGGACCTCACTTTTCATATTTTTCACCGTTAAGGACCTCTTATTTTTTTTTTTTCACTTTAAGGACCTAACATTTACTTTTCGATAACAATTAACAACAATTAACCCAAGGTGAGCTAAGCCTTGGTTAATTGAACACATATACCCCATGTTTTTCTTCTTCGTTATTTCTCTCTTCTCTTCCTAAACCCCTTCTCCTCTGTTTTTTATTATTATTATTATTATTATTATTTATTTATTTATTTTAATTCACAACTTTGTTTTTCATTTTAACTTTCAATCTTTCATTGCTTTATTTATGGGTAGCAGAATTTATTGCCCGTCTTTGATTCTTCAATCTTCATTAATAACTTTGCAATTCTTTCGACCATTTGTAAACTAATTGAAAAAAAAAATTATACGTAGTGCTGTAGTGGTATGATTCAAGTTCGTTGATGATTTTTTAAAGGTTGTATGGTATATAATTACAAATTAAATCCCTTCACCTCTCTTTATTTTTTTTTCCTTGAATTTAGTTCAAAGGTGTATTATGTTTTTCCATAATTTGGTTTCTTCGATCGATTTTGAGGTTTGTTTTTGTTATTCAATTTTGATTTTGTTTTCAGTAGGATCTAAAACTCAAATTTGTATTTTTTTTAGTTTATGTTTTTGTTATTTAATTTGATTCAATTAGTAATGGGTTAACATTATGTTTCTTTCCTTGATTTTGAAATTAGATTTTATTTTTTAAATTCGTGTTATTACTTTGAGGTTAGTTTTGGATTGAATTGAGTGTTGTTTTGATGGATATGTGTGTATATTTGAGAGTGTTGCTTAGTACTAATTTTTTTTTATTTGTAATTAATTTCTCCATCTCAAAAAAATAATGCAAATTAATCAACTGAAAATTTGAGTCAAATATGAATAATTTCGATTAATTTCAATCACGCATGGATTATTAACTTGAAAGTTACAATATATTGAGACCAAAATATTAAGTTTTTGATAAATTTAAATGCTCCAAGGACTTAGCATTTGTATTTGAAGGACTTACGTTTTCAATTTGAAGGACTTCACTTTTTGGTTGGAGCTCAGGTGGGTTAACTAAACAAAAAACTAACCACAGGTCCTTAAAGGTGAAAAAAAAGTAGGAGGTTCTTAAAAGTGAAAAATGTAAAAAGTGAGCTCCTTCCTATATGCTTAACTACTTTTGAGTAATCTTTTCTACGAAATAACAACCGATATTTATTCATATAGATAGATGTGTATTAGTAGTTTTATATATCTAATTTTTCTTGTAAGTAGGGAATAAAAAATAGCAACACTCCAAATTAATGAGCACTAACCCACATAATACAATTTGAATACCAATATCAAAATGGTTTAGTGAGGTCTAATTAGAAGATTAGGAACCCATAATCATTTTTAAAAAAAAATGCGCAATTTGAGGACTAGTGGACTACTTATATTACTAGATGAAGAGTGCCTAACTGCCTATCAATTAAAAAATGTTGGATCAAATATAAAGATTCCAAAAAACTACTCTATTATTGGTGTTACAAAGAAAACACACAGTAAAGAAAAATAGATAGGCACAAACACAAAAAAAGTTATGTGTGGCATGTGGGCCCATTTGTACCGTATTATAAACGTACAACTTTATGACTAGCACCAGTCTCGTAGCACCACTACTTGACATTTGGCCTATTTTGAGCTACTTGTTTTCCCCTTTCTCTATTTTTAAAACACATGACTCATTGTTTGAATTTTTATTTACTCTTTCAGTTTTTGTAACGATTTACAGGAGTTCAGTAGTTGAATCAAGGTAATCAGTTGAAAAATACGGAGTACTATTGAATCCCGTAACATTCAAATTTCAAAGTATGGAGTATAACAGATACAAATATTACCTCTATTTTATATTATTTGTAACAATTTGACATAAAATTTAGAGAAAAAATGTCTAAATATTATAAATAATATGAATTAGAGGTTGTATATTAATTTATTAGGCTAAGCTTAGTTTAGAGGTAAAGATTGCATTTTTCAACTTAGAGTATGGAGTTCAAAAAAAAAACTTATATACAATTACCGTTAGAGTATCCCAAATATCCTTCCAACAAAAAAGAAAAAAAATTAAATAAATTTGTTATTCACTTCCATAAGGCATAAACCCCCACCTAAATATAAACTAAAAACGAAATAATAATAATAATAATCCACCAAAATACCAAAAATACCCTAGCATAAAAAAAACCACTCAAAAGAATATTCCATAATAATATCCACAAAATTCTCCCATCTCAACCGCTTATAAAACCACACTAACCACCCTTTCTTTGAACCCCAAACCAAAAAAAACACCCTCAACCAAAATACCCAACCATAAGGAAATGTGTGATAGCTTCAAATCCGAGTACCAAATTTGCGAGGAGATCGGCAGAGGACGATTCGGCATCGTTTACCGCTGTTTCTCCCCTTCATCACTCGACTCCTTCGCCGTCAAATCCATCGACAAGCGCAACCTCCTCGACGACGACATCGACCGCCAATGCCTCGATAAAGAGCCTAAGATCCTACAAGTCCTTTCTCCTCATCCAAACATCTTACAAATCCACAATATATTTGATTCGGATTCTCATTTACTTATTGTCACCGATTTGTGTAAGGAAGAGACTTTGTACGATCGTGTCGTGTCAGCAGGCCCCTTTTCTGAACCCGACGCCTGCTCGGTTTTTACCCAGCTGGCTGAGGCGCTTTTTCATTGTCACCGTAATTATATCTGCCACAGGTGTGCTTCATTTGACTTTTCACGGACTTTTAGAGTTTTAGCCAGCCAACACAGGCTGCATAGTTTGTTTTTACAAAAATATAATAATATATTGGGACGAATCTAACAAGATCTGGTTTGATTCATTACAGGGATATAAAGCCTGATAATATATTGTTCGACTCACGGAACAGAGTGAAGCTGTGTGATTTCGGGTCAGCAGAGTGGTTTGGTTGCGCAGGGGAGACGGAGAAGATGAGTGGGATAGTCGGGACGCCGTATTACGTAGCGCCCGAGGTTTTAATGGGAAGAGAGTATAATGAGAAGGTAGATGTTTGGAGTGCGGGTGTAATATTGTACATTATGCTGGGTGGTGTTCCTCCATTTTACGGTGACACTGTTGAAGAGACTTTTGCTGCTGTTCTTCGTGGTAATCTTAGATTTCCGACTAAAATTTTCAGGTCTGTTTCTCCTGAAGCTAAGGATCTGATGAGGAAGATGCTCTGTAAAGACGTTTCGAGAAGATTTTCTGCCGAACAAGTTCTCCGTAAGTCCTCGGAAAAAACTCGTTTTATAATACAATACATTTGTTGTATACAAGTTTTTAACAATAATTTTTCTTTTGTCTAATCGGTTTTTTCTATTTGATCTATTTCAGGGCATCCTTGGGTAACAAGTAGAGGAATGACAAGCATGAATGATATGACTTGAAAGTTGAAGAATGAATTAAACCAAACAAGAAGTACAAAATGTTTGTAATTTTGAGTTTGTAAATAGGAGATAAAAGTGGGATCAAGATGAAATTCCTAGTGAATGGATTGTTCCGGAGTTCTTCAAATCGACCGTATTTGATCCCAAGTTTTTTTTTTGAGGCAACAAAAATCCCAAAAAGAAAAAAAAAAAAAAAAAAAAAATTGAAGATCCGAAAAAAAATCAAACCCTTTTCCGACTGATCAGCGACTCGGCTCGGCTCATGGGAGGAGAAGATTCTAGACAAGGTTTCCCGGCTAAGAGTACTATATATATTAGATGCACCTTTTTTTTTACTATATGGTGTGATCAATATGTAAAAGCATTATGCTTGTTTTTGTTTAACAAAGAGAATAAGTAAAGAAAATGTAGATATTAGGAGGAATAATGATGTTTAGGCGTCTACTTAATCACTAAGTTTCCCATTTTGCCCTTCCTTTTTGTAGAGTAATATAGAGGCAAATGTGAGAGATTTTTCTTTTTAGTGGTGAGTGCATCTTGTGGATGTTATGTAATATGCCTAAGAGTAATAAATTTACTTTTGTACTATACTAGTACTTTTGTGGCTCAAATCTTTCTTTTTATCTTTGCTTGATCTTTCTTGTGATTTTGTCTATGTTACTGGGGAAAAATAATTATTACTTCCATTCTATACACCATAACTTGCTTTTCTTAATTAATACGTAGTATTTGAAATTCTTATGGAATTTTGCTTTTAATTGTTATTGGTTAGTTTTAATTCACGTTTTTTTAATAGATAATAATGATTCAAATTAAATGTAAACATACACGATTATAGCTTCACTCTCAAATTTAATATTAGGCCCACTAATTTTGTCTTTCATCAACCAAAATGTTAGATAAAGGCTTAATGAGGCAAACAAACGGAGCATTGCAAGATTGCAATTTAACTTTTATAATATTTTAGGTGTCACAAAATTTTCGTGTTACGATATAAGTCAGGTATGAATCAGGTGTGATTTTTTAAAATTTATGATTAACTTGCATATCACTAGTTGATTTTAAAAATCAATCTGATGTAAGAAACATGAAACCGTATCATTTTAGAACTTGTCCAATAATACGAAGTACTCCGTATCAATTTCAAAAATACTTTCAAGTTTCAACAAGACTCTAGAATGGGAATCTAGGATATGCTAAGTGTTATACCAAAACAAAAAAATTCAACAAGATGCTTTTACTTTTGAATCTCCATATTTGTGGAAAAGCATGTCTAAGGCTGTTACTTTGGCAGTACATGAAATCATGAATATATGCAGTACGGCTAATATCTAGAACATACAACTTGCTACTTTCTGAGGATTTGGTTTGGTGTGTCTTAGTTGGTGTGAGCCAACTGTACGTTTTATCAAAAAACAGGCCTACAATAAGGAATCAATTAAAGTGTTTAATTAAGCTATAACAATAATTCTTTACCTTACTTTAGGATAAACAATTATCCTTTTTTCTTCAAAAAAATAATTCATGGAATTTGAAACATTTTCCTCCCTAGAAGAATCTGATTCTAACAAAGTATTAACTATTAAGAGAATGCGGAGTAGGGGAGGGTGTAACTTTGAATAAAAGTCTCATTAATTTTCAGTTGGTTGGAGTTTAGAGAGTAGATTAATATGTGATTTGGAGCATGCTCAGCAAAAATAAATGTTAGTTGTCGCGTAATCACAATTGTGAGTTGTGGGATTTGATACCAAAAGTAGATTCTATTCACAAATTCATCTCAATTTATACAACATAGTAGTATTTGGTGGTAAGAAATTACTCTTTGATATTACGGTGTTTTTCCTTTGTGGCTGTTCACACTGTATGATTGAGGTTACTTATTCAAGGACTGTGTGACTGGCTACACCGTATGATCGGATTACTTATTCAGGGGTTACTCAGTCACTCAGGGGTTATTTATAGGGGTTACCAAGTCGGTCGATCAGGGATTACTTATTTAGGGGTTATTCAGTCGGTCAAGGGTTACTTATAGAGGTTAATAAGTTGATCAAAGATTACTTATATGGGTTACTCAGTCGGTCAAGGTTTACTTATATAAGTAACCCCAAAATAAGAACTCCTCCTATTAGTAAGGGTCTGTTCTCATTGACTGAACTCAACTGAACTGAACTCAGCTGAACTGAACTGAACTCAGCTGAACTGAACTGAACTGAACTCAGCTGAACTGAACTGAACTGAACTCAGCTGAACTGAATTGAACTGAACTGAACTGAACTCAGCTGAACTGAACTGAACTGAACTGAACTGAACTCAGCTGAACTGAACTGAACTGAACTGAACTGAACTGAACTAAACTCAGCTGAACTGAACTGAACTGAACTGAAATGAATATTTTATAAGAGAAGGAAATTAGGAGCTGAACTGAACTGAACTGAACTGAACTAAACTGAACTGAACTCAGCTGAACTGAACTGAACTGAACTGAATTTCAATGTAAGAGAACAGACCCTAACTCTGACCACATATAAAAATTTATGTTAATATTATTGTAGGTTTTTTTTTTGTTTTTTGTTTTTTTTTTTTTTTACTTAAAAGATAAACTTACAATGAGAATTCCTCATTAATATATAACTTTGTAGAAGTATATACATTTTTGCCTTTCTGGCAAGTTTTAGGTCGAACCTCTTTTATAACTCCAATCATGGATAGACTTGTTCATAACATTATATTGGGGTCAACCAGCCCACGTAAATGTAAAGTTGTTCCTACTACTCCGTATATATTAATCTTACTTGGTATTGTTTTAAAATCCGCCACTGATTGTCTTAGGCTAATGACATTCTTTTGAACAAGTCGTAAAAGTAATTGTCATTCAATTGATTGAATAATCAATTGGCAATATAATCACCCAACAATATAATTTACCCTAATTGTCATTATTTTCTCTTGGGCGGTATTTTTCAATGTTGCACTGTCATTTGTTGGACGTAAGGCAACATCATGGTCCATAGACATTGAGTGTTGTGTTAAATTGATAGAAACATCATTAAACATGTTAGTTGGTCAATCAATGACGAATTAACTAACTTGCTGTGCACGCCATAATTTTTATTTTAATTGTGTATATTCTTGAATACTCCCTTAGTACTGAATCTTGTACATCATCAAGTCATTCAAGAAGTCTAATATCTAAACAAAAAAAAGAAGTCAATGTAAACTTCTCATAATATTAAATAAAAAAAAAAAAAAAAAAAAAAAAAAAAAAAAAAAAAAAAAAAAAAAAAAAAAACAATAGTTTATACTTTCAGTACTCGTATTTTACTTAACTTAATCATACTAGAGTTAGGCATGGACTAGACCGCTACATCAACACATAAGTTAGATACTTGGATTGACTCAACACAATAAACTATGGCAAACGTTTATGAATATCGACTTTAAGACTTTGGAAATAAGTATAATTCGTAAGAGTTAGATAAAGAGAACAAAGCCTTAAAATTAAAAACTAATAATGTTAACATTTATCGGCTACAGAGTAGTTCTATAATAACATGTGGAAGGTTTTGATGTATTTCATATTTGACTGTTGGTTTAAATTATTTATAACTGCCAAGTCCATTCACCCCCCCCCCCCCCCTTTTTTTTTTTTTATATATTATTATTATGAAAACAATGCAAAAACAAAAACAAAGCAATTGGGCCTGCATATTGAAAAGGTTTTCTTAAACTTCAATAATGGAATGCTGACCTTAGATTTCAACTTCTAGCAATACTATTTTACATGTATGATTGCATTACTAATGTCCATTTCAAATTATAAATTTAGTAGTCTTATTTGTATTTATTACTTAAAAATTTAGTTGTCATCTGGCTGGTAGAAATTATTAGGGAATTATTTGCAATTTTTTTTTTTCGGGGTGCAAATATTAAAGTTGACTTATGTTCATATTATGTGGTATGTGGTGTGTCCAGGAGTCTTACAATGCATGGTAGCTCAATCACTTTTCATATCCATATTGTAAATTGGTAAATCAGTTGAAATCTACATAGGTTTTGCATTATTACACCCCAAATCGATCAGTTGATATCCTATAGGTTTTGCATTATTACATTATCCGCATACGTTGGTGCATTGATTATGATTATCACAAAACGTCGATTCAAACTAGCTTATACTTCTTATGTTCTTTTTGGTTGACACCTTTTATATACTTAGTTTAACTATTAGGGAAATCTTATTTGTGATTTACACTAAAGACAAAGAATAGTAATATGTGCAATTTTGTTAGATTTGCCTCATTGTACATTCTCACATGTTAGTTACTCTGTACTATATAACAAGTATAAGTTAAAGTTAATGACTAAGAGTCTGTTCTGATTTACTGAATTGAGGTGAATTGAATTGAATTGATTGGAGTTGAACTGAACTAAACTGAATTGAATTGTTTATGAGAGAAGGAAATTAGAAACTAAACTGAACTGATTGAAGCTGAATTGAACTGAACTGAAATTAAGCCGAAAAGAACAAGCCCTAAGAGGTGATAGATCAAATTCCGTCTACCGTTCATTAGAAAAACCACTGATGGGAGCAAAACTTGGAACGGATACTAAATCAGTGTGCTTAATTTCAATTATTAGTGGACCTTGATATGAAAAGAAAAAGCTATGCTACTATGATTAATGACAATTGTTACAGTTGTTTCTTTGATTATACAATATTTTTGTGAATTAAGTGTTGACCAACTAATTAGGCTTTATATCATTTAAATTTCAAGTGGATAAGCGTGATACAAGATTTAACAACCTTATTATAAAAATACAATGAGTGGAGGTATGCTAAAAGTTCCTTTTTTATTTTTTTAAAAATTATTATGCATAGGTTTGATCTTCAAATAATCTTTAATTTTCTAATCTATCTTTAACTGTCCCAACTACTCCCAAGATACTTCCTCTAATTAAAATTTTTATTTGTATATTTAGATTCCAATCAATCTCCCTATAATTCAGAAAGTTGGAAGTAATGATTGATTTCTTTTTCCTTATATTCAAATGATGGAAACTCAAACTTGATTTTGAAATTCAGGGTATTTGATTTTAGAGATGGCAAGAGTGCAAACTCAATCATACTTGCAACAAGTCTATTATACACCCGGAGCAGCCCAAATGAAGAACAAGTAAAACCTCATCATGGACGATACTTTTGTTTATGAGAGCAGGGAAGAACTTAATATAACTGTTGGTGAAATATACGGAGTAGTAAAGATAAAATTAACGAAAGCACAAGAAAACTATGTTTAATCTATATATGATGCTATGATATATGCAGTCGACTAACAAGTTATCAGATACGATGCCATGACATGCGCGAGACAAATAGGTTATTGGTCATTTTGATACTGATGAAATCTGGGATTATTCCTATGAAGCACTGCGCAAGTGTACACTAGTAGTCTGTACTGATAATTTTTTCAAGTTTTACAAAAGATGTAGGGTTTGCTACACAGCTAGTAAAGCTGTTTAAGCATCATCAACTGCCAGTCACCATAGATAATAATGCACTGAATCAAGAGACAAACTAAAACCATGCAATTTACAGGCTATAGACCACCAAATTCCCATAAAAAAATTCGAAAATACGAAAAATAATAGAATATAGAAAATACAGCTAAGATTGATAAAGGATTGCTCAGAAATTCTAGCACCTGAGTCATGTACATCTGAAAATCAACAACAACAAAAAAAGAAGCAGAGATATCTACAGTTTGTAATCATTTTGCCTGAAACTACTAGATTACAACACACAAATTAAGCAGGGGGGGCGTACTAAAACTCCCCCTCGATATATTCTACACACAAATTAAATAGTGGGGGAACAATCAAAATTGTTAACTTACAGAAGGAAAAAAAAATAATCGAATTGACATTACCAACATGTGTGCCTAGACCATGACGTTTCTCGGTCTTCAAGCCCTTTTAAAAAGGATTGAATAGCGAGGTGTTCTGATGCATAGGCCATGAAAGCAGCCAAAACTATACCTCCTACAACCATCAAACCTAGTCTGCAAAGGAAGAAATCATGTGTTAGATATGTAGAAATTAGCATCTGAATCTAATATCAATAATGTTATGATGCTTATTTGCTGGCAACCTCACAAGTCACAAGTTGAAAATTTCCAGTTTATACTAGCATCATGCTCATAGAATTCCATGTTCAGGTAATAAATATAGTAAACTGTAAAACTGTAAAACATCAAGGACTCAAATTTACTGCTGCACAGTTCAAAGGTATGAGCTTAACCAGGTGTAAAATCCAGCAGGTAGAGTATGAGGCGGTCAAAATGCTGATATATATATAAATTGTAAATTGGGGGAAAAAAAAAAACCCTGCATATGTATGTATGAATATGTCATAAGGAGGGGAAAAAAAAATTTAATCCTTCATGTGACATTTATCGTTCTTGCAGTAACACAAACAAAAATCCATATTTTCAAACTCACGCACACCTTCAATTTGACTGGCAGCATATAATTGGCATGAATGAGCAAAGTTGGGCATAGGTCTGGAACAATTTAAGGGGCCGTTTGGTTGGGGTTAATTATCAAAGGGAAAGGGTATCATTCCCTTTGTTGTTTGTTTGTCCGTTTTTGTCATTCACTTTCCACATTTTTATTTTTGAGTTTACCCATTTTTATTCCAAATTGATTCCCCACCCCCCCCCCCCCCAGTCTTTTGCATTCCCTTTCCCTAACAACCACTTCATCACCAGCCACCACCTTCTAACCTATCTCCAACACCCAGCCGCCCACCGCCGCCCCTCCCCGGCCCACCGACACCCCCGATAAACCCTCATCTCCCCCGAAAATATTCCCCCACCACACCACCCTTTCTTTCTCACTTTTCCAGCCACCCCACCACGCCCTTCACCGCCCCTCCCCCACTCCTTGTCGCCCTTCCCCCACCCCTCGCCGCCCCTCCTCTCCATCCCCCCCAAAAACCAATTCCTAATAACCCTCCCCCACCAACGAAAAAACCCTAAAAACCCCTCCACCCCCACGAAAAAACCCTCACGGCCTCACCTGAGGGTTACGAGGGTGGGGGGAGGGTGGTCGACTATTTCGCGTGGGGGTGGAGGGGTTTTTAGGGTTTTTTTGTTGGTGGGGGAGGGTTTTCGGGAAAGAAGATGGGTTTTTGGGGGGAGAGGGGGCGGTGAGGGGTCGGGGAGGGGCGGCGAGGGGTGGGGGAGGAGTGGCGAAGAGGGTGGTGGGGTGGTGTGGCTGGAAAAGTGAAAAAAGGGAAAGTGTTGTGTTTGTAGTGGTGGTGTGGTATTTAGAATGGTGGTTGGATTCTCTTTGTTTTTTTGTAAACAAACAACATAGCAAATGGAAAAATCTTTCATTCCATTCTCTTTCATTCCCATTGTTCATTTCATTCTGTTTACCTTGTGCGAACCAAACGGCCCCTAAGTGCTAACCTTTTGGGAATGCCAACTGGAAAATGCATTATATGACAACCCCCCATTTCCTAACAGTAACTAAGCGAGTCAATATAGGAAATTTTAACAAGTTCAGCTATTGCGATCATTATCTTAATTAAATACACCTAGGAACAAACATAACATTGGACACCCCTGATTTACCGGATCGCTGCTATTTTTGGCTACTACCCAAGTCCTTCATTCTAAGGGTACAAAAAAATGCAACTTATTTTAGTTATAAATTAAACTTGGTAGCCCTGATTAACCCTTATGAAAATGGGAAACCTGCTAAAAAGATAAGAAGGCAATCAAAGTAGTAAAGTTTGCAGCTTCAATGTCCCCGTTATACACATATGTAAAAGTTAAGAAAGAATAGGGAGAAGCACACCCAATGAACACAATTTCTTAGCATACAAGCTCACATGGGCTTCAATGGGATGAAATATAATCCCTATCAATTACATTTGACCAACTTTTACAGCTCAAAAGACTTGTAGTAAACAAAGCCTTCCATGTGGTCCTGTTAGCCTTTTGGGTCTCTTACAGTTACTTTAGAACGATAAAATGATCGTTCAGCCTCTAACGTAGGAGTTGTAAATCTAGCAATATACTTCCTCCGTTTTTTTTTAATTGACCCGCTTTGACTATTATACTATTCACCACCCCTCCGTTGACCGTCTTTTGTGAATTATATGGAAGTAAAAATGTATTCATGTGAGATCTTGTTAAATTCGTCTCAATAAGTACTATCATAATATATAATTTCTATAATTTTTACTTAAGGGAAATCAAAGTTATTGATCGTTAAAGTTCTGCATTGGCAAGCGTGATAAATAAAACACGTCAAGTAAAAAAGAAAGTACAATTTTAACAAAATTTTTTGCACAATGGCAGATGAGAGAAGAATATATGAAAAAGGTGACCTTAAAAGTTCAATGAGATGCTTATGATCTTACAGCTTAAGCATGGTTCATGAATGCCAAGATTTCTAATACCCAAGTACTGAACTGAAAACATATATATGCCATCCAGGACTCAGTCCTCAAAGGCTAAAAGTTAAAGCATCTCTACCAAAGCAAATGTTCAAACCCCTGGATACACAATTATAATTTATAAGACAAAGAGAAAGGAGGGTGTGTAGATTGGCACTATTAGTACGCATGAGATATTTCAGCAATCACAGGCCTCTTGTTATCCAACTCTCTAAGATATAATCCATAAATCGAAAGAAGTATGTGAATCAAAAGTCTATAATTGCTAAAACTTATCAACAAACAAAGGAATGGAAACCAGATAATAAAACCATGAACATATTCAAACTCGTCAAAGAAACTTCTTCAAGATCAATGCTCACAAAATAACTTCTGATATGCAACATACCTCACAAACAAAGCAGTAATTCCAAAAAGATAAGGCAATGATGGTACTGCAATTGCTAGCAAAGCCATTCCCAATCCATAATACAGCACTGCGGCATCATACGAAAACACCTGTCGCTGATGACCTAAGACAAGCAAGAGCCAGAAAACCATGAGAACCAACTGCCATTCAGGAAACGGGAAACGGTAGAAATTCAGCAGTGACTACATACCTTTTCCATAATCATAATCCAAAGATTCAGGATCAGAAGAATATAATCCTGCTTGGACAGCGTTGACTTTTCCCCACTGATAAATAAGCCGTAAATAACCTCCAAAGAGTAGGATGAAGATTGTAAAAGTCCATTCATACATAAGTAGCAATCCGGTCCAGGGAAGCACTTGTCGTGGTACGATTAGAAGAGCCAGTCCAAGAGAGATAACCACAGCTAGAAGACACACAGAGATTGACATTCCTCCAAGAAACCAAGGTAGCAAACCACTGTAGAGCTGCTTAAACAGCAAAGCAAAGATGTATGATATAAATTAGAGAAAGTGAGCGACTTAGCATCAATGCAATACAATACATATCTTCCAGTGTTTTATTTTAATGGCAACTTATTAAGGCCTGAAAATCTGAAACACAAACAATAAGGAGAGACAGACCTGTTGCTTGGAATTCATGGGGGATGAAGAAGAGCCTGCCACAAATGGATTAACAACACCTGTTCTTAATCTCACAGCAAGGTGTCTCATACGGTCCCAGAATGAAGGCCTACAAAGTGAACCAAGGAACTCGAAGGCCTACAGCACAATTTAGTTTATATCAAGATCCAATGATATTTTCATTTTTGTTCTATAAAATCAGGTTGATCCAGTCATACCTTAAGTAAAGAGCGGTAGTACAGGAATATGAGACCAATGAAAGGAAGTAGAAAAAGAGCTTTGACCAAAAATTCATCTTGTGGGTTTCTTCCTCCTCCAGTTCCTGGTAGTGATTCCTCAACCCTCTGCCTAATTTCCTGCAAAGCTATGCATTAAATTCAACTTGTTGAAATAGGCTTCACAAAAACACAAACCCATTGAGTTAAGATCCACTTGGTGAAATTGACTACATAAATCATTCTATAATTAAATACAAGAAGCTATCAGGTCCTTCCTTACCAGGCCCTTCATATGTTTAGAAGGCAGGAATTAACAAGAGATCAAGAAATAAAGACAGGTAACAACGACAACAACAGGATTATGCACATTATAACAGATTGCATCGTTGCGTATGGAGTATGTACTATGGACTACAGTGACAAAAAGACATATATAGTAGAGATAAGAAGAAAAAAAAAAATGCATATACCTGCCAGAGATCAACAGGTTTCACCAGCCAAGCTGTCCACCAATCCCATGGTTTCAGGGGACCGAGAGTATAATGAATAACACGAAGTTCTTTCTCATCTACCATCCACTGCATATGCAATGCAAATAGGTCAGAATCCTCTAATAGCATAAATAATGTGAATCAAAGCATATACTTTTTGCCAAGATAAGCCAAAACCTCAATGCTACTGGTGACCCCACATTAGGGGGGATGCCAATCAACATTTAGCCAAGAACGAAGACAAAAATAGATAAGAATCAAGACCAGTACATTTGATCTCTTTCTAGAGAATATGAATACCTTGTTAGCAAGCATGTACAAACCAACATCAGCATTGTAGAGAGTAGACAGACGTTCCATTTCAGGAACAGGTCTAGACTTCAACTCTTCAGCTACTAGACTAGGATCAAATAAACGTGCATCGGCAAATCCAGCATAATATGAATTCAGAAACCCTTGATCCCCTAAGATAAACAGTGGAAGTGAAAGGAATAAATAATTGCAAACTATAAGTGAGCAGTGGAATGGTAAAGCTTATATCAATGGTGGGAAAAGAATAAACATCCAATAATTGCAGAAAACAATAATCTCATGACATGAAAATAACCATGTAAGTCAGAAACAACAAAACTATTTTAAGAATGAAAATTTGCAAAGTGTATACAGCATCACCCCCTACAGTTTTGTGCTATATCACAGGAAAAAGTTCAACATAACCTCCAAACCAAGTCAATGCACAAGAGAGGGGGGGGGGGGGGGGGGGGGGAGGTGGTTACATTTTTTGGTTGACTAACTTCTTTCTTAAGAAACTATGTACTTCCAATGTAACTCCTCAAAAAGATAAACAATGGTAATGGAAATGAACTCATGTAATTTCAGAAACAAAATCCATGTTCACTCACATAATCACTCAAGATTAAGCCCCCCCCCCCCCCCCCCCCCCACACACACAAGTTGTCTTTTTTTTTTTTTTCATAATTTCCAATCCCATCTAATTCCACCTTTCAAGTGGTAATGATAGTAATCGAAAAATATGAAGAAAAAACAAGCTTAGGGGATGAGATTGTATTCCCGTGGAGATTATAGGTCGTACTCCATACTTAATTACACTTAAAATTCATTCCCATTACCGGCTACCAAACAGTCCATATATATTTCTATAGGACACAGGAGGTTGCTTACATAGGAGAAGATAAATAAATTTAACTTGCCATATTCACATCTTAAACAAACACCTTTGTTTTTTTTTTTTATTTAAATATCTGTAAATGAGGTTAATATGCACAAAGTAAAAAAAAAACACGAAGAAAGGTACTCTATAGAAGATTTTTAAGAAAATTAAAAAAGAAAATCTAATATCAAACTTTATAAAATCATGATATTTAACTTCTGTGGATTTATGGGTGAGCTAAACGGATTTGTTGGAGCAGCCTCGTTGTAGATTAAAAATTTATACACAAGGCACAAATCGAGCTACTTAGCAAAGCAAAATTTTGAAAGAGGGGAATAATTTAGGCTAGCAGATGTATAGGAAAAAGGATATCTTCAATTTCATTTAAAGAGGTATCTGCAACCAACATTATACAGTCCAGAATAGGAAGTAAAGAATCTACTCACAGCCAAGTGTTTTATTTCAATTGGTGGTGTAAACCTCTTACATCTACACAGAAAGCTCATAGTATTCTACACCCTTCCAGATGAAAAAAAAAACCCCTCATTTGACATATGAGACCAAAGTTTGTGCATATTTTAAACACTATTACTATAAGTGTCACGTAGCCAAAGAAAAAACATATAGTAATCACTACTTCAACAAAGAATTCTAAATCCATATTAAAGCTTGTAACACTACAAGCTAAGCTGCAGAAAAAGTAAAAATCTAGAAGGTAGCGTATCGCATTCTAATACTAATAATACCAATACATCTTAGACACACTGATAATATTGAAAAACCAGCACTGTGATATAACCCAAAGTGTGAAGTGTTTAGTAAAAAAATGTGGGTCTGAGCCTTATTTTGTCATTTTTCAGTTACTCTAGAGTTTGTGAAGGTGTATTAGAAAAGAACGCTAATAATTAGTTTCATAGTGTAACTTTGGTTATGTTGTAGGAAGTTTCTTATTTTCAAAGTTTGCTTTAGCTTATAAGTAATATACAGAACCTATTTTATGTTTCCTCTCAATTTAATACAGAGTATTACTTGTAAATTGAATGAGAATTGACTTAGTTTGACTTTGAGATATTTCCAATCACACAGCCCATATTTTTAATAAATTCAACTCTAATATCCTTCAATTTTTCTATGTATGTACCTATGTCCTCATCTTATCCATGCAACATAGACTAGAAGTTCTTTTTGCTACAAAATGTAAATGAGTGTCTCGTTACTTTTTTTTAAAGATAACTGCGGATAAATCAACAATAGCCTTCAAGTTGCCAGCTGGAGCTGAGGCCACTATTAAGCCAAAATCTATCCCAAATCATCTCCATAAGACCATAAGGCATAAGCAGAAACTTCTGAAACATGCTTAATATTAAAAGGTTACAGGAAGAGCCATTACCTCCAGTATAAGAAGGCAAAGTACTAACTTTCTGGAGCATGTCGTTAAAAAGAGTTTTAGATGGTTTGACAACCAAGACGCCAGAATTCAGTCGTTCAGAATGCTTCAAGTTAGCACAAAACTTCCCACATCTAAAAAGCTCCTCGATGCTCTTGATCACGATTGTATCTGCATCAAGATACACAACTGCACAGCACACACAAGTTTTTCTAGTCAGCAATCAAGAAACCGACACAGAACAAGCATAGTAATGGTAAACCATAAACAGAACCAGATGATCAAAAGTATGATACTTAAGCAATCAAATTACCCTTTTTGTAATTTGTCATGTTAAATATCTTAAGCTTTGTGTAAACACCCCAAAACCTTGTTGGTCGAACACGATTGGGATTCTCCAGCAAAGATATCTTCTCTACAATCCAGCCATCTGCCTGTCAAATTCATAATCATCTTAGCTCCTTCACCATCAAAAGATGGTAATGTGTAATGCAAAACACAGCAGTGCAATACAAAGCAAGCTGCTTGAACCATAATCCCAAAATACAATAACATCTACATAAAGCTGATAGATGGTTCAGCAAATCGAAAATCATATCCTGCTTCTCAAACTCCGCGTTAAAAATTCTTCTCAAACTCCGTGTTAAAAATTCAAACTTAATTCAGTAGGAATAGCCCTAAACAACATTCTAGCTCTTACACATGAAAAATCAACTTCAATTCATTCATCCTACCATACCTACACAGGTAAAATTCAAACTTGAATCACTAGGAAGTAGCCATAATCATGAAAAATTAACTCCAATTCATTCATCCTAGTATCCCACCATACATACAAAGCCATTGCTTTCATTACACCAAACCAATAACTGTTGGATTGATTACATCAAAACAAATACAAAGCAAAATAAGCAGAAATTTGATCAAATCAATCACAAAAATCATATGATATAACACATTCATCATGTAGCAACCAATTAATAATCGGTGTACACTATAGTCTCGGAAGAAACCTGAATCAAATCTCGTCTACATCACCACCCTTTGTCGCTCAATAAAAAAAAAATATTTACCTCAAGGAGGGTTTTGGCATAATCAGAAACACCATCAGAAACCAAAACCACCATATCTTTCTTAGAGCCAGTGTCTCGAATTGATTTGCCCAAAACTCTGACACCCAAAACGAATTCATCTCCATACAACAACGTTACATACGCTTCATCAGTAGATTGGGACTTTTTAGCATCTATACACCAAATTGAAGATTGTAATATTATAAAACACAAAATTAAGGAAAACCCATGATTCAAAATCCTGAAATTCACCATAATTGTCGAGCAATTTCGGTGAATTCAGGTGGAGTTTCGATTTAAGGAAAGAAATAGCAGTCAAAAGATGGAAAATTTGACTGATGAAATTTCAAAAGTCTAAGATTTAAATCTAACTTGGTGTACTTGAGATTAGGATTAGCGTACTTCGATAATTCGATGGCAAATACGGAGTACTATGGACTATGGACTATGGGTATATTCTTCCCCCTCACCCTCAAAGTGTCTAACCCGTAAATATCGAATTAAAAAAATCGTGAGGGTTGACGTACGGCCAGGGTTTCTCCTTACCTTAAAAAAAAAAAGGACTGTGAGTATTATAGTATTTTGAAAATAGTGTTATTCTAGGAAAAATAAATAAATAAAACTTATATACATTAGACGATCAAAACCTTAGCTGACCAACCGATCTGAAACTAACCCGAAAAATATAGATTTTGACTCACATGGACACAAAAAAGTTAGCATGACATAAAAATATCCAATTTAGATTTTTGACTCACATGGACACTTGACCCGAACCAATCTCACCGAACTCAATTCGGACATTCGAATTGACACCTCTAGCATACACTATCCATTTTTTTTTTCAATTGCAATCATGACTTTTTCTACACTTTCCGCATAATTTACATAAGATATATGGTGTATATTGTGAAATTCCAAATCTCAATGTTTGCCTCATTTTCATTTTTAGTTAGTTTCTTTAAATTCCCCCCATACTATTTTGGATTGAATAATGAAATCAGAACTTTACTCTGATAACCACTACATTTAACCTCACCATTTCTCTCAGCAATATTCATTGCGCTGAAATATGTGGAAAAAACATATACAACCTCTAGGCTAGACAAATTTAGGTTACATACATTCAACATTAGAATAATGGGCAATGGGTAATTACATATGACCTAGGTTTTTTTTTTTTTTTTAATTTTATTTTTTTATCGATGGGCAAGCAAGTGAATTGTCCTTGAGTTGCCCACTCTATATTCTCTTTTGTGCATACTTTTACGCTGAGGAGATGTAATTATAATTTTATGTAAAAGAGGCGAAGAATTAAAGGACCAATTAGTGGTTCTTGGAGGCGGATGTACCATGCGCATGGTGCATCCGTTCCAAAAAAAAAGCGGAAAGAACATTGTATAGAGATGTAAAGAACATTTAGCTAAAATGAAAAGAACATTTAGTTAAGGTGAAAAGAACATATTATAGAATTGTAAAAATTAAAGAAATGAATATAACACTATCTTATAAAGAACATCATCTTCAACCTTTATCACATTATTCTCAAATTCAACATCTATATCCAGATTCATCAAATTTTAAAAAGGAAAATAAACAATGATTTTATGATTACAAAATATTCTAATTCAAATCTAAAGTAACACAATTAAAGAAAAATAAATACAAAATTTCATTCAAAATTACCTTCGATCTTTGATTAACAAATTCACATATTCACCTTCATTAAAAATCACTCCATTAACAAAACAATGATTAAAAGCACCACGAAACTCGATCTAAATGCTCAGCCATCGTATTCTATTAGAAGAATGTCTTTTTCTGTATAAATTTTCTATTTCTCTCTCTAAGATTTTTATTCCTCTCTCTAAAAAATTCAAACAAGTAAAATTAAATATGAGGAAATATACAAATTTCTAAATTGAGATTGGGAAATAATTACAAAACTCTTCAATTATGGAACAAATAATTCATTTAAAGATTGAAAAGCTAGATGTTCTTTACAAAATACTATTATGTTCTTTTTTTTTTTTTTTTGAATAAAAATAATATTCATTACATTATATTGTCATGCTTTTTATTAATATTACGGATGTTCTTTAAATATATACAAAGAACATAAAGCTGGATGTTTTTTAACAAAATAGTTATATGTTCTTTACAAAACAACTATATGTTCATTACAAAACAACCATATGTGATGTTCTTTATAAAATAAGTATATGTTCTTTACAAAACAACTATATGTTCTTTACTGAACAACTATATGTTCATTTCGCCTTTTTTTAAAGAAAACCGGATGCACGGAGCATGGTGCATCCGCCTCCATGATAAAAATTTCATTAAAGGACCGGCAATTTGTTATTTTAGAACATACACAAGAGTTGTTATGTTGGGAAAAGGACACACATATTAAATTAATAACTAGTTTTTGGGCCCAGGCGATGCCCCGGATTATTACATGGAACTGATCAGTAATATATGTTGTAATTTATGATTCAATTTTCTTCTAATTAAATTTGTTGTTCATAATGTCATATGTTATATATTAATATTTTCTATTCAAAATATCACATAAAAAATCACATAGCTTGGTGGTAAGACAATTAGTTCTATAATTAGAGGTTTTAATTGCATGGGTGACGTGGCGCAATGAGGAGAGTTCAAAACTTATACTATTTTATAATAAAAAATAGTGAGTAGCTCGGGCGTTGCCCCATGATACTACTTTTATAGTTGTGCAACTGCTGTAGTATGTTCTTTCAATATTTTTATACAAAATCACATAGCTTGGTGATAAGACAATTAGTTCTATAATTAGAGGTTTTAATTGCAAGGGTGACGTGGCGTAATGAGGAGAGTTCAAATCTTATACTATTTTATAATAAAAATAAATAGTGAGTAGCCCGAGCGTTGCCCCAAGATACTACTTTTATAGTTGTGCAAATGCTGTAGTATGTTCTTTCAATACTTTTACAGTATAATTTTATTTAGTGTGCAACATTAAAGCATGATTGGTTATTAGCCCAGATGGTTAGACAATAACGTTGCTTCCAAGAGGTCAAGTGCTCAAACCCTTTCATCCATATATTTTTTTAAATATAGATGAGACAACATGCAATATTGTTGGTAGTGTGGGTGACGTGACATATTAAGAAATTGAGTAGCTGACGTGGCATAATAAGGAGTTGAGTTAGTGATGTGGCGTAATGAAAGGGTCTACGTAGCGTAGAGACGTTTTTAGAAACGCCTTTTAATAGATTAGTATAGATTTTGTAATACTACGTATTTTTTGAGTATTATACAATGTAAAAGTACGTATTTTAATTATATAGATACAAGTAGTAAGTATTTATACAAATTTTTTATACAAGTAATTAATAAATATCTGAGAATATTTATTAGGAAAAATTAGTAAATATAATCCTAACTTCACGTATTTGCTTTAAATAATTTCAACTTTGGATTACTATTAAATAATTCGAACCTTGGGGTGTATTCGCTTTCTTTGGTCCCTATAATAGGTTAAGGTGATACGTGTCACCATGTGATTGGTTAAAAAAAATTTTAAAATAAAAAAGAAAAACTTACAAAAATTGAAAAAAAAGAGAAAAACTTAAAAAATAAAAAAATAAAAAAAATAAAAAACTGACTAGCCTTCACCCACGAACCACCTTCCCCACCACTACCGCGGCAACAAAAACCCTTCCTCACCCACGCGCTGGCCAGAACCCCCTTCCTTGCGTTGACAACTCCCCTTCCCCAAAACCACTAACCCCTCCCACCGAAAACCCCTAAAATCCTACCGACTACCACCCAAAATCCCTAAATCACCTCCCTCATCGCATAAAAATCCCCAGCCGCCCCTCCCCCACCATCGGAACCCTAGAGCTAGGGTTTTGATGGTAGAGGAAGGGATGGTTGGGGGTTTTACTCGGCGGGAAGGTTGTGTTTAGAAATTTCGGGTAGTTTGGTGGTTTTGGGGGAAGGGTCATCGACCGTTAGGAAGGGCAGTGCCGGCGTGGGGAGGGGGTCTGGGCACAAGGTGGCGGCCAGGGGATGGGTGTTGTTGGAATTGGGTGGTGGTTGGGGTTGCGTTGGCTGGGTTAACCTTTTTTTAAGTTTATTTTTTTTTACTATTTTTTAATATTTAAACTAATCATATGGTGCCATCGGTCAGTTAAACCAAAAAAAAAATTCACCTCTTTAACAGGTTACCAGTCACTTAGGACCATTTTGACCAAATACACTTCAAAGTTTGGATTAATTAATAATAATCCAAAGTTGGGATTATTTAAAGCGAATACGTGAAAGTTGAGATTATTTTTACTAATTTTTTCTATTTATTATTATATTTTAAAGTAAGTATTTGAATTTATTTTATAACATAGATTTTATTATGCAAGAATATTCTAAAATATAAACTAAATAATATGTTCACCAAATATTAGGGGAATAAGATGATCATCTAATCTATACTATATACTAAAGTAATCACCAAATGGGACATTTGACATAATTTTGTGAAAAATTTTCCCTTCAAAATGCTATTTATTTAATTTCTTAAACAAATTATTCTATTAAAGAATTAAAATTCTTTTATTATATACTATATATTATATAAGTAAAACATAAGAATTTAAAGGATATACATTAATAAATTCAAATTTGAAAAAAAAATTGTTACATAAGTCAATTAATTTCAATTAACTCAATTTAAATTTACTATTATTATTAATAAATCTTACTTTCTAAATCCGTGCATTGTACGGGGTCAAAAACTAGTTTAGTGAATATTCTAGAAAGATTTTACAAAACCTTTTGCATGCACCCGGTTTACAATAATTTTATTGTACATCGAACATTTTGCGAAAAGTGACCCTTTTTTTTTACAAAAGTGACCCATATTTTTATAAAAGTGACCCTTTTTTTTTCACAAAAGTTACCCTTTTTTTACAAAAGTGACCCTTTTTTTACAAAAGTGACCCTTTTTTTTTACAAAAGTGACCTATATTTTCACAAAAGTTACCCTTTTTTTCACAAAAGTGACCCCTTTTTTTTTTTTACAAAAGTTACCCTTTTTTTCACAAAAACAGAGTATCAAAATCAAAAAAATAAACACAAAATGCAAAAGTTTTTTGTAGTCATCACCTCTCACTTTCGAAGTCTTCTAAACCTTTTGTTCTTGAAGTTGCAATTTCAGTGCAATACAACTACATAAGTCCAGAAGCCAACTTGATTTCACAAAACACAAAATCAAAAACACCCACCGCCAAACCACCAACCGGAATCCCACCCACTCACCCAGCCAACCCAAAACCCCATTAACCCCATTAATATTTTTTGATTTGAGCTTGTTTTTGTTTCAATTTTTGGATCATTTTTGGGATTTGATGAATGAATTTGATTGTTTTTTTTTTTTTTTTTTTTTGTGTTGGATGTTGATTCAGATTTTGTGTAGTTGTGTTCATAGGAAGCGATATTAGAATTTGGGGGAAAGATAGTTGTAGTTGTTAGTGGATTGATTTGAAGGAAGAGAGAGAAAGAAAGTGTGAAAACCCACCAAACCCGACACTGGGTTCGACGCGAAATCGGGGCAGGGATCGAAGTTCGACACGAATCAGGGGATGGAGGAGGTCAGCGACGCCGGAATCGGGGGATGAGGGAGGTCAGCGGCGCTGGAATCCGACAGGGTTGGTGGTTTGGTGGTGGGTGTTTTTCTCGGTGATGAAGTTGCCCACCCCGATTTACACTAATTTAGTGTAAACCGGGTGTTTTTAAGAGTTTGTGAAGATTTTAAAGTCAAAGAAAATTATTTTATGTTACAGCATCTTTTCAAAATTCTTAAATCATTTATTCTTGCAAAAGCTTTGTCTTAAGCTTGTTTTCATTTTATGACAGCTAAATAAGCTTGTGAAGCAAGTCAAGGGATATTATGGCAAGTATGACTGAATATGAGAGCTATATAAACTCATTTAGTCTTGAATTTTCAAAGTTTGTTGAATTTTGAAATCAAGTAAGCATTTTACAATTTTGAGTTTTTGGAGAAACAATTAAAAATAAAGAGAAGAGGGGATGAAGGCAGCCGGCCGTGAGCACCGGTCACCGCCACCAGCCACACGATGCAACCAACACAGGCGCCAACCGGCAGCCGCCATCGTGATGGTGGTGCGAGGGTTTCCAACCATTTTTTTAAAATAAATTCTTTTCTTTTCTTTCTTCTTTTCTAATTAATTTCAGATTTTAATCATTTAATTTCAAGGGTTTTTATGTTAATTTTCATATTTAAATTCATAGAGATTAATTAATATCTATTATTGAATTTAAAGGGTTTTAAAAGAGTATGAAAGTAGTATTGAATTGGTTTATTAGTTTGATTTTAAAATGGGCGTTAAAGCTCTATAAAAAGAGATTTCATTTTATTTATAAAGCTGAAAATTTATTTTAGATTATGTAATTATTGGTTAGTAGTATTGATATGATTATGGTTTTCTTATAATTTTTTTTGTAGAAGACGTGTTTTAGTGCTTGTGCTTGTTATTGGATTCTAGCTATAGGTAGTATCATGTTAGGTAGATTTATTTTATCGCAAGTGGTATCATGTTAGGCCTGGGAATTTATATTTGTGTAAAGCATATAGGGTCCATGAGATGCCTAGATTATTTTTATGTAGTGCCTGATATATAAGAAGCGTGATTATAGGATGTATGAATTTTATGCAAGTTAGAAAACATATTAGAATTAACTATATGTAGGAAAAATTGACAAGAATAATCCCAACTTTGCCTCATTAGCTCAAAATAATCCCAACTTAGGATTATTTTTTTATAATCCGAACTTTGACATGAATTTGCTTCTAATGGTCCTAGCAGGTCATCAAACTTGTTATAATAGGTTAATTAACACGTGTCGGGACATGAGTGGACAAAAAAATAAAAACAAATAATATATAAAAAAAAAAGTTAAAAAAAATTTGTAAGAAAAATAAAAAAAAATTAGTAATTAATTAAAGAAAAACCACCCCACCAGCTCAACCACTCTCCCCGCCGCCTATCCTGCCAGCCCGACCCCCACCGCCTACCCTGCCCAGCCGCCCAGATTCCCCCATACCGATCCCCTCCCCTGAAGCATCCACCCACGCCACCAAAATCAAAACCCCTTATTTGATTTCAAAGATTGGCTTCACCTCTTATTTCTTTATACAATAGCAGACCATTAGAGGTTGGACATCAAGGCTCGAATAGTCAATCCTATCCACATCCGAGTAAGGGTGCTTTCGGTTTAGGTGGGAATTAAGGTTTCGGGTGTGGGTGGTTTTGGTTTAGCTGGTTTGGCAGTGGTTGAGGGAGGTTGTGGTTCAGGTTGTGGCGGGTGAGTGAGGAGAGAGAAGGATAAGGTTCTGATCTGGTAGTTATGGCGAGTGAGGATAGAGAAGGATGAGGTTTCGGTTCAGGTAGTTATGGTGAGGAAGGTGTGCGGCTGGTGGCTCAGGGAGGAAGGGTGGTGGAGGTGGCTCAGGGCGAAGAAGGTCAGATCCGGGCAGCAATTCCTCGTTTTTCCTCTTCGTTCTCTCGTCCGATGGTGGTTTCGAGTTTGTTGGTTGAGGGGTGGAGCTTTCGGGTCAGTTGTTGTGGTTGGGGTGCGGTGTTTGGGTTACGGTGGTTGTGGTAGGGGTAGGTGTGGAACTGGTGGCTCAGGGGAGGTAGGGTGGTGGAGGTGGCTGGGTTGGTGGTGGCTAAGGTGATTTGCAATTTTAATTTGGTTTTTTTTTAAAATATTTTGAAAGTAATTATGTTTAAAATTGTTAGTTTTAAATTATTTAATTAAGTGTTATTTTATAACAAATAATCATTTAAAAAAAATCTTATTATTAACCAATCATGTGGTGACACATGTAAAATATTTTTTTTTAAAAAAATAAATAACCTACTCAACAAATTACCGGTCACTTGGGACCATTGAAAGCAAATTCATATTAAAGTTCGAATTGTTAAAAAATAATCAAAAGTTGGGATTATTTTGGGCGAATGTGGCAAAGTTGGGATTGTTCTAATTTGTATTATTTTATTAGTATGTATTCATGAATTTTTATTTGTAAATTATGCTAATAAAGTGAAGTAAAGTGAAGTGGTGATTTTTATTATGCAAATTCAAGCATGACTATGATGTCAAATTAAAGTTAAGTCAAGTATGTTTATTTTTATTAATTATCTAGAGAATGATTAAAGTCAAGAAAGAAATAGGAAAATTTGTCAAAAAAAAACCTTTTAAATGCCTCATTTTGCAAGAAAAAACCTTTTAAAAGAATCTTTGTTAAAAAAAACCACCACGATCACTTTTTTGTTTAATGAAACCTCTCTTCTCTTTTCCGGCATCGACTCGATTTTTCAAGCGTTGACCCTTTATTTTACCTACTTGCAGCCTATTGTTGGGTAATTAAACTTAGGGCAAGCCTCCCCAAATCACTCCAATGAAAAATTAGGGCAAATCTCCCCCAAATAAAATCAATTGAAAGGAAAATTAGGGTTCTTAATCTATTTCTTCCACAATAGTAGTGCTTACTTCACCATTGTAGTACTCAATCCAACGTTCTTCTCTCTTCTCTAATACTTCTCTTCTTGTGCGTTGTTTTATGTTCTCCAATAGTTGTGTTGTTTTTGCTAATTTTGCAAGTACAATGGTGAAGAATTCTTGCGGATGTGACTTTACATAGTGAAGAATTAAGTGAGTTCAAAGCCCCAATTTTTACACTACTTGCAGTAACAATTTGATGAATTATTAACACTTACCTTAGTTTACTATAGCAACATTAATGGCTTGCACCAAAGGACAGAGAGAGAGAAACCCAAATCGATGTGATTGCAGAGCAAAGTAATCATGGAGGAAGGAGAGAGAGCAGAGCATTCATGGAGGAGGGAGAGAAAATATAGGGGGCATTAACTTTTGAGGGAAAATAAGAGGGAAATAAAACTAGGGAGTGCAAATATAAAAAGAGTTGGGTGTAAGTAGGGAAAATGAGGGGTCAACGCTTGAAAATTCGAGTCAATGCCGAAAAAGAGGGGAGAGGTTTCATTAAACAAAAAAAGTGATCGTGGTGATTTTTTTTTTTTAACAAATATCCTTTTAAAAGGTTTTTTTTCTTGCAAAATGTGGTATTTAAAAGGTTTTTGTTGACAAATTTTCCAAAGAAATATTTAAGTGTTACGTGAAATTAAAGTAAATCAAGATTAATTTAATTAATAGGGCATGGTGTTTGTGGAAGGATCCCTACAAGTATTATATACCGGAGGGGGGGGGGGTCTAATGTTTTAATGCTTAGTCTCCTAATTGTAGTTTGAGACGTTACACTACTATTTTTAGTAGAATTCTCAAGGTTTTGGTGTTGTGGAGGCAAAGTGCATACACTGTTTTATTAGAAAGTTGATCCCTTTCCTGTCAGAAGTAGTATGGTTGACGGAGGACAATGCAATTATACGTATTGTCACGGCTTCTTATGATTCCCGTTCATGTACCTAATTAAGTAAAGTAAGTAAAGTAAAGACTAAAATTTAAAGTGAAGAATTAAAGTAAGTCAAGTCAAGTTGATTAAAGTATTATTATGTTATTGACTATTGAATGATGTGCTACCATGTCTAAATGATTTTTAATCAACAAGTTTAGTTATTTAAGGTACTCGTTTTCAAAATGAATTAGATAAGTAGTATTTCTAATCATCGACTTTATTTATTTCTATAATAAGTTAATTTTATTTAAAGGGTTTTAATTAATGAAGTTGTTTAGTGAGCCTAACTTGGAGTTAATTTATGAGTTTTAAATAATTCGATTAAGTTCTTTTATTTAGTGTACATACTAAGCATTCGCTGACGTATTATGTTATTTGTTTTGCCATGTCTGTCTTTTTTTTTTTTTTTTTTTTTTTCAATGGCACTGTGATGCTTCATATTCATACTTGTGATTATGGAAAGCATAAAGTATTTAATTTCAGGTGATTCAAGTTGAGGTATGCTAAGGGAATGCATGGGGAATTGCTTGAGAGTAGAGAGTTTCTTGTTTATTTCTATGAATAAAGTCTATATTGCTTTATTTGAGACAATGTTTGAAAGATTATTATTTTTGAATGTTTTTAACCTTTAATGATTCTCGTTTGTAAGTTTGACTTAAGTGATTTTTAAATAAGTTTTATTTTAAAGTAGATTCTTTCGTTGTCGTACTTTAATAAATGCCGTAATATTCTATTAGTAGAATTAGTTGGATATGCCAGTAATATCCTCTTGATTCTCCTTTTTATGATGCCACGCACCAAACTTAGTATTTTATCTAAGAGAGAATTTTGAGGGTGTTAGAAATTTGATTATTTGAGTGACTGAAACAGGGAGCTGTGTTCTAGTTTATTAATCCCATTAATCACCCCAAGGATTTGATTTCATCTTTTAGTATAAAAGCGTTTTTATTTTTCAAATATAGCATGTGTTGTAATATTTATATTTAAGAGAAATGTAGCAAGTAATATAATACATAAAAAGTGGTTAAGGTGACAGAGGTGTGGTATGCTGATATCGCTTCTTGCGTTAGGTGATTAAGGTGGTAGGCTTATGGTATCTCCCCATCTCAGATCATATGATTTACGGATTAAATTTCATGTGATGTTTTTAAATTTTTTTTATTATATCTGCTCCTCATGTAGGTCACAAATATGGAAATTGACTGCGTTACTCTGTTAGGCATGATCCGCCACAAGCCTTTCATGAATTTGGCATGACACGAGAGGCACGTCGGTGGACCATAGGTATTGAGTTGTGCATGAACTTTATTTTAATAATTTGGCACGAATACACAACGGGCCAAAGGCTAACTTGCATGTTGGCTCACTTATTATTTTTTTACCAATTTATTATGTGGCTTGTGTAAAAAATATGGCCCACTGGCATGCAATTAGTATTATGTGCACTTAGAAATAGGTGTATCACATCTATATTTTTGAACATTTAGTAAAAAAATTTGAACATTTTACAAAAAAAATGAACATATAGTAAAAAAAATATGAACACGTCACAAAAATTGAACATAAATATGCAATTTTTATTTTCATATTTTATAAAGAAATGGTCATTTTGTATACAGTAAATGTTCAATTTATATTACAAAACTATTGAATTATTACGAGTCAGACAAACTTCTTTCAAAATTTATCTGACTCGTAATAATTCAAAATTTGCCATTGTTTAGATTTTTTTACTAAATGTTCAAAATTTGTTATAGTTTAGATATTTTTTACTAAATGTTCAAAAGTATAGGCGTGGTGTATTGCGATTGTTAATGTTCAAAATTTGCAATTTGTTCAGATTTTTTTACTAAATGTTCACAATTCGCGATTGTTCAGATTTTTTTTACTAAATGTTCAAAAGTATAAGCGTGATACATTGCGATTGTTCAGATTTTTTAACTAAATGTTCAAAATTTGCGATGTTCAGATGTTTTTACTACATGTTCAAAATTTGCAGTTGTTCGGATTTTTTTACTAAATGTTCAAAAGTATAGGCGTGGTGTATCTATTTCTAGGTACACCATAATTCATCTTAAAATTTGCGACTGGCACGACACGACTATTTCTTGGTCTATTTCGCGCACGATACACTTAAATACAGTCTAGTCGGCACAACATTTGGGCTTAAATGGCACGTGCCCATCTTTAGTAGATCATGTTTTTCATAGTTTTGTCTTGGTCAAAAATTATTGGATTGAGGAAGTTATTTCCTTTTCTTAAAGTCAAACATGGTGGTGAATGAATTATGATGGAGGATGGCTAAGGTGAGCGCCGGATTGCTAATGGCGAAACATTTGATGTCAGATTAGTGCAAATGTTGAAAAGTTATCAAGATTTTGTGCTTAAGAGTAAAGATTTGGCCTCATCACTTACCAATATTAAAGGAGCTTCGTGCTTTTCCAATTCAACATTGTGCTCATTGTCGATTGTCTTTGGTTGGAATCGAATCACGAATCAAACTTCAATCTACATCTATTCAAGTCGAAATGTCGAATATAGTGTTTAAAAAGTAAAGATATCATTACTTGTGCACTCCTTCTAATGGTAGTATCTAATATCTATTTATCTGACGGTATATTACGCATATGCTAGGATTTATACCATTACAACTTTATTTGTACAATTAGAAAATATCATAAGTCATACATTATTTAATTGTACTATTTATTTATTGGTCTCTTTTTTTGAACTCTTTAAAATGGTGTGCGTACACTTTAGACATATTTATTTATATATTTTTCCTCATTAATGCCGTCAACACTAAATTTGTGACAGAAGGCGAAATCAAAAGAGCCAACCCAATGTAGCTAACCCTAAAAGCTACATATAGCATTACCTTTAATGTATTAACGAATATATATTTACACATGCAAATTAGTAATATATTCGTTAATTAAACCGATTTGCGTTTAATTTTGTCATCCAATCCTATACTAACACTAAATAAGGAAAAATAATTAATGCCTGTTTGTAGCTTTAAGAGCTACATTTAGCATTATCCTTAACGTATTTACCTTTTGGGAGTGTTTGGCAAAAAGGTTTTTGTCTGGCTTTTGGTTTTTTAGTTTGTCAAACAACCAAAAATATGTTTTATTGTTAATAATTTTGTTGGTTTTTAAGCTAGCTTTTCAGCCAAAAGCTAAAAGTCAATAGGAGTAGTTTTTCTATTGGCTTTTTGGCTTATTAGCCCACTTTTTCACTAATAAACAGCTAACACCCATAATTAATTTTATCAAAAACTTTTGTAACAACTACTCCCTCCATTTTTTTTATTTGCATCACTTTGAATTGCACAAAGTTTTAGGAGAGTAATATAATATTGTGAGTGGGTAAATAAATTATTATAGTAAAAGTAATATGGGGATCATAAAAGAGAAAGTATGTGAGAGAGGATAAATATTTTTATTATTTTAGTGGGGACCATGGAAGAGAGACAAATGATAAAATAAGTTGAGTGGGGTTTAAAGTAAGAGAGAGAAATGATAAAATATAGTATAAAGTTACCAAATATAGAAATGATGCATTTAAAAAAAAAACACCCCAAAAAGGAAAGTGATGCAAATAAAAAAAAACGGAGGGAGTAATTTAAACCACCGACTCAAAAAGTCAATTTGTACAACTAGTACTTTTTGCTGGTCTAACAAGCCCAGCAAACCAATCAACCACCAACTGCCAATCGCCAATTGCTAAAAAAACAATCGGTTAATACATCTTTTCTCAAATATAAATCAAAATTTACAAGCAATGACAAAAGAGAGAATTTATGAATAGGGATAAAAAAAAATTTAAATGAAAATAGTAGTCCACAAGACTACAGAAATTACAATTATGATCAATTTTTTTTAAAGGTAAGAAGAAAGAAACATTAGGAGACCCTCCTCACAAGGGGAACTCCTAATGTGTCAGTTTGAAGAATAGAAGTTAAGACCTAAACTAGTACAATGATTAATTACCATGGAATCTACTACTAAATGTCCTACATAAGATATCCAATCTATTGCACGAGTTGCTTCCTTGTAGACATGTTTAGTTGTTGAAGCTTGACAAGAGGATACGCGTGTCTTCAATGATGTTTTGTATTTGCTTGCCAAGTTGCCATGGACTCATAGAGGCTGCCATTTTCCAGTGATTGTCTTGATAACTACTCCGTAGCAAGTTATCGCCTTTAATTTGGATGTCGTGGATAAGGCCTTGTTTAGTTCGCCTTATATTTTCTTATCTGATTTGGTCTGATCTGGTCTGATCTGATCTGGTTTGATCTGAACTTATATTTTCTGATCTGAACTTATTTTTTCTGATATGATATGATCTGAACTTATTTTTTCTAATCTGATCTAATCTGAACTTATTTATTCTGATATGAACTTATTTTAAATATTTCAATATTCTACTTTTAATTTTAATCAATATTAATGTTTTATTATTATGTTTATGATTAATACTATTATTATTATTATAAAATATAATAAAACCTACAAAGTCAACCAATTTACAAGAAATTGGTGGGGAGCCGAGATACAATCTGGGCCCCCACCCCTCTAGTTATAGCGAACCCGATCTTGCTGAAGATGTGAGTAGCTGCACGAGCACCAATTTCTAGAGTCTTAACGAACGCCTGGACCCGCTTCAACAACGCAATAGCATCCTTCTCAAATTCCCCCAACGAAGAAAAGGAGAAAGGAAGAAAACCATAACCAATAGCCTTGCAACGCGTCCCATACTTGTCCCGCTTTCGCTGAGCCGCCGCCGCCACAACACGACCAAGAGCAAAGTCAGACAACCCCGATTATGTCAAAGGTGAAGACCCTGTCAAGTCAACACATACATCAAGGCCGCTATCATAGGAATAGAGCAACACATCTGCTGGTCGAAGAGCCCCGTTGTTCCCTCCGGTCAACCCAACGTTAACCTCCTTTCGAGCAGAAATCCCAGACCGAAAATAAATTATTATCGAGTAGATTCTGGATATCCGAACACCGTTGGATATTTGAGTCCAATAAAAGATAAAGATATTAGAACCCATATGCCAGAATTTTGAAATGGTCCACCACCTTAAGGCATACTTGAACATTTTAATTATCTTCGCTCTTCGCTCTTCACTTCGAACAACGATCAAAAGATGTTTTGGACAATTAAAATCTCGATGGAAAATACTGACAATGATGCCAAATATGGACACTAAACATCAATTGGCGCTTATGGTTGCCGCATTCACACTTCACAATTTTATTCGATTACATGAGTTGGATATACCCATTGATAGTGGTATAGAAATCGAACCAAGAGCAGATTATGATTTATTTAATGAGAATCGTAAGGCTGTAATGAACGAAGTACAACTTAATATAGCGAAGGAAATTTGGAACTTCTTGTAATGAAAATTATATTTGTAAACGTTTATGATTTGGAGCTTATAATGAAATTTTAATTATTATCGTTTATTGTTTGTGCTATTTTTTATAATAATAATAGTAACAGTAATAGTAATAGTAATAGTTATAGTAATAATAATAATAATAGTAATTGTTTCGGGGGTTTTTTGGAATACCTCGGGACACTGGTCACGTACTTGCTGACAACGAGACTTGACACTGGCAAAACAACGAATATATCCTCACCGGAATATTCGCCTCCGACGGTTAAGTTAGTAACCGAAAAGCGGAAAGGCTAGAGAGAGAAAGTAGAGAGAAGCTGGAGGTATTTAGTGCTCTATTGAATATTATGTCACAATCCACCCCTCTCATCATAAATGATTGGGGTATATATAGGGGTGAGAATGTGTGCCCCTTTAGGGTTTGTGCCCTAAATTTCCGTGTCCTGATTGGCTGCACAATCAGGTATTGACACGTGTCACATGGGGTGCCGTTTTGCGGCTTTCTACAGGGATCTCGGGATTTGGGCTCTGATGTAAGAAAGGCCCTTTTTCTCTCATTTCAGGTTCTCTTTGTGAGCTTATTACACGTGTCATCTTCTCATTGGAACACGTGTCACCCTTTGATTGGGCCACATGTCACTATGGGATTGGACCACGTGTAAGGGGTATTTTTACCCTAAACATTTTCCCCTTAGAGGGGGAGGCTCGTACACTACTGGCCGCCTCCTCTGATCCTTACCCTTCCTACCGCGTCCGCATAAAAAGTCCTAAGGCATATGGTGGAACAGGCGGACAGATCCATTCACCTATGTTTAATGAACGTCTGTCTTTGGGGCATAAAGCCTACACCGCCAGCCTATTATTCCTCAATCGGACGGCTGAGTTTGAGAATTGGGCGGACGGAATCTGACGTGTCATCTTCTTAGAGGCGAGATCAGACGCCCGACTTTTTAGGATGGTAGTTTATACTTTGTTGACGTGGCCGTCTATTTAGATGTGCAGTTAGATGTCCGTCTCTTTTTCCATCTAAGTTAACAGGGGTTCTTTTTTAACCCTTTTGAATTCTAGGTTAAATTTTTCAAATAATAACCGTTTGAATCTTAAGGCGGGAAAGATGAATTTACCATCCTGCCCCATAAATTCTGCTTATAAATAGAGAGGGTTCGACCTCATTTTGGCACTTTGGAACTTTGCGAATTTTAGAGAGAGGTCAAAGCTTTTTAGAGAGAGAAAGTGGTTTCCTTTGAATCTTCGAGAGCTCCGCCGTTCATTTAAGTGTTTCGGCCAGAGTTTGAGGTTTTTGACCACCATCCAGAACTTTCTACACGGATAGAGGTAGGCCGACTACTTTCATTACTTCGTTTTTCTTTTCCCTTTTTCCTTCTTCTCTTTTTTTTCTTCTTTAAAACTGGCTCTACATTCGGCTTCGTCCGCTTCTCCTCATGAGGCCGACCGTTCGCCTGGGACCGAGGAGTCTAGAGTGGACGGAGATGAGTTGTCTCCTTCATGGAGTGGGTCCATTTCTAGTGAGTACCAACTCTTTTCCACCTACTCTTCTCTAGGCGAAAATGGCCCGTACAAGGCAAACGTACGACAAGTATGCTGAGAGAAATCCGGACGACAGTCTGGTTCATCCAAGGGTTTCCTATGACACGGACACTGTGAACTCTCAGACCGAAACCACCACTAACACAGCCTCTACCGGAGGCACTGGGTGTTCGGTGGTTGAGGTGACCGCCTCCTTTGAGGAGCGCCAAAGGACTCAGGGCGCCTCTTCTCCTAGGGTTGCGTTCGGGCAAACCCTGGAGCTAAGATACCCCCAATATGCCAACAAGGTCATGGAACCAGCCGAGTTGCTATCTCGGGAGAGACCTCCTTCTTCTTCTGGGGCGGATAGAGCTGGATCGTCCGTCCCATTTCCTGAACCACCCCAACAGTCCGACCTGCCACCTTGCATCGCCCCATCTTCGGGAAATTGGGCGGCCGCTGCAAAAGACAAGGGCAAGGGTCCCTTAGTTCCTGAAGATGCGGCCATCTCTAGGGGTGGCCAGGGCTCCAGAAGCAGGAGCTCGGCTGAGGCTGCCGATTTGGACAGAGTCTTGTCCTCTGAGTTTGGAGCTACTCCTCACCTTGGAGAAGAGGAGGCAGAGAATATGGCCGAGGGCGAAGTAGCGGCCGAGGAGGTCGTTGCCAATATTGACACATTCAAGGACCCGTACGCCTATACGGTGGGTAGCACGGCCTTGTGCTACCTGAATGATGGCCTGGATGTGTACAAGGCATTTCTCCAGATGGGAGAAGGATTTGAACTTGTGGCCCTGAAAAGGTCTCTTTCGGTGGCCGCCTGGGAGGATGAGCGGCCGCGCCGCAGATCATTCAGCGTCTATCGAGCCGCCCTAAACATTGGACTCCGCTTCCCCCTTCATCCCTTCATTCGTACGGTCTTGGACGAGTATGATATTGCTCTTTTCCAGCCGATGCCAAACAGCTGATTAAACATATTTGGGTACTTGGTAACGTGTATCCGGAAATGCTTCAAGCTGGACTTTCCAGTTTTCTGCAAGATGCACGCGATGACCCGCCTGGAGAAGCACACGGACGACTGGTTCATACTTAGCACCACCAGAGATTATATGGTGCTGATGGACCGTGTGTCAAAGTGGCGGGACTGGAAGAACCGATTCTACCGCATCAAAACAAAGGACGTGGAGTTCAATCTGCGAATGAATCAGTTCAATGCCAAGCCAATCCAGCTCGGCCGAGGGGATCACAAACTATACAAACCACCCGTCCACCCTGACCAAGTGCACCAACTTGAATACTTCATGGTCAGGAGGGTTAGGAGGGACGGCAAATTGGTGGCCGTGCCCCAAAACTGGATCCCCTTGGCCGGCTGGCTCCGGGACCCCATATTTATGTCCGCATGCGGCCTGTACAAGAACGTTCCCTAAGGTGGGGTTTTAATGCTTTCTGACGTCCGAATACTTTTTCTTTTTGGAAAATTTTCTAACTGTTTGTCAACTTTTTACGTTTTTGCAGAGGAAGCATATGCCATGTTGGACAAAGAGCAGAAGGGGGAGGTCGACATGTCCGAAATCGATCTGGCTCGGTACAAGGGTCGTCAACGAGCGCACGAGCAGACCAAGGAGGTACGGACCATTTTATTTTTTCTTTTCTTTGCCGAGCTGGTATGTTGGGAGGAGACTCCTTTCCCTTTTTGCGTGGACACTTCTTTGCGTCCGCGTTGGTATGTTTGGAAGAGACTCCTTCCCTTTTTTGCACGGATACTGACGTTATTTAGTAACTTATCGCACTAACTTTCTTTCTTTCCTTTCCAGCTGGCTACTCCTACCTCAAGGGCGAAGTGGAAGGCGTCGGACACCTCTTCCAAGGACAAGGCATCCAAACAGAGGAAGTCGGTCGCGTCTAAGACCCCTTTAGACTCTGCGACCAAGACAACGTCGCGGATTGCTGCAAAGCAATCCAAAGGAGAGCAACCCCAGTTGACAACAAGTGGGGACTCCAAGTCCGTGGACCCAAAAACAAGGTCGGTCCACGATCTGTCCTTAGGGGAGCACGACGGCCCTATTCAAAGGGTCGAGAAGTCAGACTGGTAAGTGGCTGCCGGTCATACAACTGAAAATGTAACCGGCCGCACAGGTGAAGAGGAGGAAGAACCTCAGCCTCCTCCTGCCTTCATCTTCACCCCTCCATCTTCTCCCAGCTTCTCAACTGGTAAGTAAAAAACTCTACACTTGTGTTTTCTTGCAAACTTTTTGTTGATTTGGCTTAACAATTTTTGCGACCGTGCGCAGATTACGGAGGAGATGAACATGAAACTGCCCGGCCAATCGCTGACTGGTGCGAACAGAAAATCCATGAGGGAAGCCATGGCTAAGGCCGTCCCTCAGGAGCAGAGGGACAAGCTCAGGGGAATAAATGAGGACTTCCTTGGCCCCATGATTAACTGCAGCGCTGAGGTAACCATTTGCATCTGTTTGCCACTTTAGCTTTTATACTTAGAACATATTTCTCAATTTTGCTTTTTCTAACAACTCTTTGTCCGGGTGCAACTCTTTCTCAGGCTTAACGCCTTTTTAGACTGGAAGGAAAAAAAGAACGAGCTGCTGAAAGCAGCCTGGGTTGAAGTTTGAAAAGCTCAGGATGAGGTAACGGGGACGGCCGCCATCCAAAGGGTCCATCTGGAGACTCAGATAACCGCACTGACCGATAAAGCGGCGCGGCAAGCTGAGGATCTAGTAAAGTTGGGTAAGGCTCTTCAACAGGAATCTTTGGCGAGGGACGCCTTTCGGCAGGAAAGGGATGTGGCGCTCCTGGACGCCCAACGATGGAAGGAGGGCTTCGAAGCCTCCAAAAAGCTGAAGGGGGACCTGACCCTTGCCCGGTGGAATTTGGAGACGGCCCTTAAGGAGGCGGAGTCCCTCAAGGCCGAGGTGGAGATGATGAAAAAGACTGTCTCAGACTTGACTGAGCAGCTAAAAGCACCTTGGCCGCCCAGCCCCACCGAGATCGTCCGCATCGAGCATAACACCAAGGAGAGGCTGAAGAGCCATTTCTTCGAAGCATTTGAGCTTATGGTGGAGAAAGGGTCGGCCGCCTACTACCAGGAGCGCTTCACCAAGCGCCTCAACTTTGTCTGCCTTAGAGATGAGGCCAAAAAGGCCGGGCAGCCTTCTCCCAAGCTGGTCGTTACTCCGACCGGGTCGGACGAGGAGGAGGACGATGAAGTGGAGGCAGACGAGGTGGAGGGCGAGGAGGAAAAGGAAGAAGAAAATCCAACCGAGGATGCGTCCACCCCCGCCGCGGAGGAGCTTGCCAAAGATGAAAACTTGGCTAAGTAGAGCTCATTGCATATTCAAACTTATCTCCTTCAAGAGATTGGCAAATAATCCCAGCGCCGCATCCGGTCATTGTTACACTACCATCCACATAAACTTTCCAAATTTGATCTCCAGCCGGCTGCAAATCCGGCCGAGTCATCTCAGCTACAAAATCAGCAAAGGCTTTCCCCTTGATTGCCCTTCTGGGTTCGAACGTGATATCGAAACCTCTCAGCTCTAAGGCCCATTTAAGCATGCGGTCACTAGCCTCCAAAGTTACAAACGGCTTCTTGAGTTGTTGGTCCGTATAAACCACAATTGAATGCGCCAAAAAGTACGGCCGAAGCTTCTTTGACGCCATATACAATGCAAGGCCAAATTTTTCAATAGGGGGATACCTAAGCTCGGCATTATGCAACACATGGCTGATGAAATATACTAGAATCTGGTGGCCGTCCCTTTTAGCAAGCAGGACGGCACTTAAAGAATTTTCTGAAATAGCAAGGTACATGTATAGCTTCTCATTCTTGAATGGACTGACGAGCCGAGACAATGTATGCAAATGGGTTTTCAGCTGAACGAAGGCTTCTTCGGCCTCCTCTGTCCATTCGAACATAGCTTTCTCCTTAATCGTCTGAAAAAAGTATCGGCACTTATCCCCTGATCTTGACAAGAATCGGCCGAGGGCGGCTAAATAGACGGTCAGCCTTTGCACCTCCTTAATTGTCCTCGGCGACTTCATGTCCAAGACGGCTTCAATTTTCTCAGGGTTGGCCTCAATTCCTCGCTGGTCAATCAAAAATTCGAGAAATTTGCCGGACTCAACACCAAAGACACACTTCTTTGGATTTAACATCATCTTATGCCGCTTGAGTTCGGTAAAGGTTTCTCAGAGATCGTTTAGATGGTCGATTGACTCCTTTGACTTGACAATCATGTCATCAATGTATGCCTCCATATTTCGGCCGATCTGATCTCTGAAAATAGTATTGACGAGTCTCTGAAAGGTAGCAGGGGCGTTCTTAAGGCCGAATGGCATAACTTTGTAACAGTACAGGCCTTGCTCGGTCACAAATGTTGTTTCTCTTGATCTTCCTCCCATAATGGGATCTGGTGGAATCCGGAGTATGCGTCCATAAAACTCATGAGAGCATGTCCGGCCGTCGAGTCGACCAGTTGGTCAATCTTAGGTAAGGGAAAGCTATCCTTCGGACATGCCTTGTTGAGATCGGTGTAGTCCATGCACATCCTCCAGGTTCCATTCGGCTTTCTAACCAACACAACATTGGCCACCCAGTTCGGATAGAAGCACTGCCGAATGAAACCAGCGTCCAACAGCTTCTTTACTTCAGCTGCGGCCGCCTGATTCCTTTCCTCCCCGTGATTCCGCTTTTTCTGTCGGACGGGTTTAACAAGTGGATTGACAGCAAGCTTGTGTACGGCTAGGTCTGGGCTGATACTCGGCATTTCACTTACTTCGAACGCGAACACATATTTGAATTCTCTCAATAAACTGATTAAGTCCGCTCCAAGCAAACACGCAGCTATAGTGCCGACCTTGACTGTCCATGCTAGTTGATCAGGGTCCAACACTAAATCCTGATGATCGCCGGTCGGCTAGGGCCTCAAATCTTCTGGACGGCCGACGGTCATTAATTGCTATGCCTGGTCAACCTCGGCCTGCTTTTGCTTTTGGCCGACCTGGTATGCTTGGAGTGGGGGTTCTTCCCCTTTTGACTCGGACGGCCGTCTTTGTCCGAGTTGTTGGCTTTCACAGCCAGCTGATTACATTCTTTTGCCATTTTCTGACTTCCTTGAATCGAACCAATCTTTCCATCCGACCTTTCAAACTTTAACAGCATCAGATGGGGGACGATCACGGCCTTTGCAGCGTTTAGGGTGGGACGTCCGAGTATGACATTGTAACCAGTCAACTCTTTTACCACCAAGAATCGAATGACCATGTCCCTACCTTCCCCTTTCTGCCCAAATCGGACGGGTAAGTCTATCTGTGCGACTGGGTGAATGATGTTTCCCCCAAATCCCACTAAGGGGTGAGTGATGTCTTTAAGAACGTCTTCTAGGAACTTCAGATTTTTCAGTGCGGCCAAGCTGATAATATCGGACGAGCTACCCATATCTATTAGGATCCGGCCAACTTTTAGATTGGCTATCTTCATAATGAACACCATCGGATCATTATGCAAGACCTTGACCTCCCCTCGGTCAGCCTCACTGACCGTTACCTCTAGGAAGGGTTCAACTTTGACCCCCTCGGCATGCATTACCTTGTAGAGCTTCCAAGCATCCTGCTTGATTCCCTTCATGGTAGGGCCGCCTGCAGCAAAGCCGCCTGATATCACGGCAACTATACCAGAATCAGTACTTTTGCCATAATCTTTTTCAGTTTGCTTTTGCTTTTTCTTCTCGGAGTTGTTATCTGTCCGAGTGTAGGTGAATTTTGACTTCAAAACATATGAGTTTAGCATGCCCTTCTCGGCCAGCTTGTCCAGTAATCACTTTAAATTAATGCAATCGTTCGTGTCATGTCCCACGACCTTGTGGTAATGACAATATTTTTTCTTGTTGCGATACTGAGTCGAGCCTCTCATCGGCTGGGGCTTCTCGAACTCAAACTTGTCCTTAATCTCCATCAAGATTGAGTAACAGTCTTTGGTAAACTCATACTGAGGATCGTACGCCTTAAGATTCTTTGATCTTGGCTGCTGATCATCTGCCACCCAGACTTCTTTTCGCTTCTTTCCTTCCTTTTTCTTCCTGACCAAGTCTTGCCGAGAAGATGGCTTCTTCTCAGCTCCCTTGGCCGGCTGCTCTACTTTGGTGAGCGAACAAAAATCAAATGCCTCTATGAAGGCCTCGGCTTCCCGTAGAACGCCTGCGTATGTCCGGACCTTTTTCCTGACCAAATCAAACTTGAAACCATTATGCCTTGATCCCCGGAGAAATTTTGAGTACGCCATTTCATCCGAAAGATTATGAATCTGGGATTTTTCTTGGTTGAACCTCTGGACGTACGAACGCAACCCCTTATTCTTTCCTTGGACAATTGTGGCCAAGTTAAGACCGGTCTTTCTTGGGGGAATGTTGTATGAAAAGTTTCCAACAAACAACATACTTAGAGTAGTGAAGCAATTTATGCACCCGGCCGGAATGCTATTGAACCAGTCTTGCGCCACGCCCTTAAGGGTGGCCGGGAAGCACCTACACCAGGTGGCATCATCAACACATTGCAGGGACATCAGGTTTCTGTATGAAGTAACATGCTCCTCTAGGTTGCCCGAACCATCATAGGCACCCACGAGTACACTCTTCACCTTCGCAGGCTGAGGAGAGCTAAGGATCTCTTGAGAGAACGGAGGCAGCTTGTCTCCAAGATTAAGCAAACGCATTTTCCAATCAATGGGCTGAGGCTGTCCGGCCGGTCCGCCCAGGTAAGGAGCCTGGTCGAACGGCTGAGCGAATTGTCCATATTGTCCGAGGACATTAGGACCGTGCGGTAGAAATGCATTAAAATTATGAGGAATCTGATATTGAATTGGTTGAATCGATTGAACAGGGATGGGAATCAGAGTACGAGCAGTCTGGCTCCTGCTGGTCCTGGCCGAGCTGGTATGTTGGGAAAGAGAGTGGTTAGAGAATTCATCCGGCATTGTGGGAGTGGAGGTCGTGTCCGATTGGGCCGCCCGCTCCTGTCGCTTGTGTCGGATGTATTCCCTAACATCCCTCCAGCGTCGAGACGGCTCAGGATCCTCCCTTCGAGGCTGTCTGGTCTACCCCCAGCCGACTGCGTTCTCTCAAGGAGCCTTGATAGATTCGTTCGTGGCACCTTGGGAGACCTGCCATGCGGCCGCGGAAAGGGAGTATTCCCAGAATCTTCAGCGTTAGTTGTCTTGCTCTGATTTCTTCTCTTAGGGCCATCCTTCACCCTTCTGGACGGTTGTCCGGAGGTGGACGACCTCTTCTCTTCCATCTCCTTTCGAAGCTTGTTTAGAGCGACCTTTAGGGAGGCAGCAGTAACTGGTAGATCCTCGACCTCATGAAATGTGGCGATCAGAGGATCATTAGAATTGATTGTTATGGTTATGTCCTCTACATGGCCGTCCTGACCAGGGCCAGGGCCGGCATTAGGTGTCTGACCGTCTATTGCCATTACGGACGAGTATCCCCACAGACGGCACCAAATGTTTCGGGGTTTTTTTGGAATCCCTCGGGACACTGGTCACGTACTTGCTGACAACGAGACTTGACATCTGCAAAACAACGAATATTCCATCATCGGAATATTCGCCTCTGACGGTTAAGTTAGTAACCGGAAAGCGAAAAGGCTAGAGAGAGAAAGTAGAGAGAAACTGGAGCTATTTAGTGCTCTATTGAATATTATGTCACAATCCACCCCTCCCATCATAAATGATTGGGGTATTTATAGGGGTGGGAATTTGTGCCCTAAATTTCCGTGTCCTGATTGGCTGCGCAATCAGGTATTGACACGTGTCACATGGGGCGCCGTTTTGCGGCTTTCTCGGGATTTGGGCTCTGATGTAAGAAAGGCCCTTTTTCTTCATTTCAGGTGCTCTTTGTGAGCTTATTACACGTGTCATCTTCTCATTGGGACAGGTGTCACCCTTTGATTGGGCCACGTGTCACTATGGGATTGGACCACGTGTAAGGGGTATTTTTACCCTAAACAGTAATAGTAGTAGTAATAATAATAATAATAGTAATAATAATAATAATAATAATAATACTAGTAATAATAATAATAATAATAATAACAATAATAATAACAATAACAATAACAATAACAATAATAATAATAAACATAATTATAATTTTAATAATAATAATAATAGTAATAGTAATAATAATAATAATAAACATAATAATCTCAAAACATATATAGAGTACACGTCCCTAGATTAGGGTCCCCCGTCCTTGCCTAGGGTTTGTGGTTTCAGTGAGTTTTTGCGTGCAATCTACTGCAATCTTTGTCAATTAATCCCTGTTTCTTTCTCTCTGGAAAAAAATCTGCAATCATGGTGGAGGATATCATCAAAGAATGGGAGAAATTGAAATTAACGGAGGAGGAAAACGTTGTGATTGGTGCGTCTGATGTAGGTGAGCCGGATACTGAACCGGCGATCCAATTTCGATCGGCTTTAGTTGGAAGATTATGTACAGTGAAACCCTTTAACGTTGAGGCAATGAAAAGAACCTTGACGAATGTGTGGAGGATGTCTGACAACATGGTGATAAAGATGATTGATTTTAATCTTTTTGTATTTCAATTTACTAATCAAGATGACAAGAAGAAGGTTATCGAGGGGATGCCATGGTTCTTCGATAATAAATTGCTGCTGCTTGGAGAAATTAATGGTGACGAACAACCATCTAAAAATTGTGATTAACCAAACCCCAATATGGGTGAGACTATTTGACATTCCTTTTAACAAACGCAGTCATGGTGTGTTAAAGGAAATAGGTGACTCTTTGGGGGATTCCTTGAGATTGATGATTCTGATCCTCTTTGCCTTGGCAAATTCGTTCGGATTAAAGTGATGATTGATGTGCATAAGCCACTGCGGCGGGGCTTATTCATAGCAAATGGTGATTTATCACCAAAGTGGGTTGACATCAAGTTTGAAAGGTTGGCTGACTTTTGTTATTATTGCTGCTTTCTTGGCCACACTGACAAGGAATATGAGAAGAAAGAACTGGAAGGTGAAACGAAGTTTATCTACCAAGATGGGCCATGGATGAGGGCGTCACCTTTAAATCTTTCACAATCAGCTCTGGCTGCCAGCGAGATGGAGAAAAATTCCTTGACAGATTATGCTCGAACAAAGGGGGCGTAAGGTATCCTACAACGATCCTGCTGCTATCAAGTTGGGGCCAGTTGGGGCAGCCAGGAAGCTAAAATTTACGTCACCAAGCCCGAAGGAGGTTAATAGTTGCCCACGCCGAAGAGAGGTTCGCTTGCTAAAAGTGACTGATGAGTGTACTCAAAAAATAGTTTTGAGACCAAGAAGTGTGAATGCTGAAGGAAGTAAAGAAGGTGAGGGTGGAGGGGAGGTTGAATTGGAGGGTAGGGAGTTGGGGAGTGGGGGACAGGTGAGTGGGGGGAATGTAATGTATGAGGAGTCTGCTATACATGTTATGGGTGAACCTGCTGCCAATCATTATGGTGATAAGGGAATGGTGAGCTCAAATATAAAAAATACTGCTAAGGGGGCAAAAGGTTTGAAATAGAGAGGGGCAATAATGAGGATCTGGTGATGGGTGAGAGTGAGAGTCAACAAAATGAGGGTGTGGAGGCTAAGAGAGTGTTGGAGGGGTGGGACAGTACGAAGAATCAGGAGGAGTCGGGGAAAGAAAAATTAAAAAAACAAAAAATAATTTCGAGCTCAATTGCCAGAGATGGGGTAAATCAAGTAGAGGGGTGTAGTAGAATCCAACCCCTCGAAGAGCAATGAAAATCCTAAGCTGGAACTGCCAAGGGCTTGGCAACCTTTGGTCAGTCAAAGCTCTCCGGGAGTGGTGTTGGAGAGAAAAGCCAAATATTGTTTTTTTAATGGAGACAATGATTGATGACGATAAATTAAGTAGAGTTCGAAATAGATGTGGCTTCACTGAAGGCATTTGTGTTAGTAGTAGAGGTAACTCCGGAGGCATGGGCTTTGGTGGAAAGATATTAATGTTAAAGTGCAGTCCTATTCGATTCACCATTTCATTGTCGATGTTTGTGACCACGAGGACATCCCTAAATGGAGAGCAACTGGAATTTATGGATGGTCGGAGCAAGAGAATAAGCATCTTACTTGGGCTATGTTACGTAGAATGAAAGCGGGTAGTACTCTCCCTTGTGTGATTTTTGGTGACTTCAATGAAATTTTAAGCCAAGATGAAAAGGAGGGTGGTGTGCCTTGAAGCGAGAGTCTCATGGATGCCTTTCGTTATGCCATTGATGATTGCGAAATGAGAGATTTGGGTTACAAAGGAAACATCTTCACTTGGAAGAGAGGGAACTCCATTGAAACTTTGAAAAGGGAGAGGCTTGACTAGTTTTTGGCAGATAGTATTTGGTGTAATATGTTCCCTCACTTTGAAGTGCGACACTTTCCGATTTATAGATCGGATCATGCCCCGATACTACTTGATACAATCAATTATTATGAACGTGGGAGGGAAGAATGTGCCTTTAAATTTGAAGCTTGGTGGATGGATAATGAGGAATGTGGTAAGATTATTGAAGATGCGTGGGTATGTGGAGTGGGCTTACAAACTGCTGAACGAATTAAAAGTTGTGCTGTGAGCTTAAGTTTGTAGGCAAGACGTTGCTATGGTGATATAAAAAAAGAAAATTAAGAAGACAGAAGGGAAACTTAAAGAAGCCCAGGATTGTGTCCTTGATGGAGCAATGCAAATCGCTTTCTAGTCAACTTGATGAGCTACACCGAATGCAAGAGTCGTACTGTTTTGCACGGGCTAGAGCAAATGATCTTAAAGACGGGGATAAAAATACCTCGTATTTTCACCAAAAAGCTAGCAATCGTCGACGCATTAATAGTATTAGAGGCCTATATGACAATGATGGTGTATGGAGGGACAAGAAGGAGAAACTAGAAGGGACCATTGAGGCTCATTTTTCGAACCTTTTCAAAACTAGCAGCCCGTCAGATTTTGAGCCAGCTTTAGGAGGGATCGAGCACATGGTGACTGATGACATGAACGAGCAACTATGTTCTGAGCCTACCGAAGATGAAATCAAGTTTGCCCTTTTTCAGATGCATCCAAACAAAGCCCCGGGACCCGATGGTATGCATGCTTTATTTTTTCAGAAATTTTGGCATATTGTTGGAAATGATATTGTTGGTTTTGTGAAAAATTGGTGGCGTGGTGATATGTGCTTGAAGACGATTAATAAAACTTGTGTGGTTTTGATTCCGAAATGTGAAGACCCTAAACGGATTTCGGAATTCAGACCTATAAGTTGCTGCAATGTGGTGTATAAAATAATCTCAAAAGTTATGTCGAATAAACTGAAACCTTTTCTGGAAAAAATTATTTCTATCAATCAGAGTGCTTTTTTCTCGAAAAGGTTAATTACCGATAATGCATTGGTAGCTTTTGAGATTTTTCATGCTATGAAGAGAAGGGGCGAAGGTAAGGAAGGTACGACTGCTCCGAAACTTGATGTGAGCAAAGCGTACGACAGGGTGGAATGGAGTTTTCTGGAAAGGGTTATGTACAAGATGGGTTTTTGTGACAGTTGGGTTCGTCGTATTCTTGATTGTCTGTCAATTGTCTCCTTTGCCTTTAAAATAAATGGGAAAATTTCAGGGTCGGTGGTGCCTTCAAGGGGTCTTAGACAAGGGGACCCGATATCTCCCTATCTTTTCCTCATAGTTGCTGATGCATTCTCGACTCTTCTAGCAAAAGCGGCGACCAATAATTTAATTTATGGAGCGAGAATTGGTAGGGGTGCCCCCATAGTGTCACATTTATTTTTTGTAGATGATAGCCTTCTTTTTGCAAAAGCTACTGTTAGTGAGTGCTCGGTGATAGCTGTCATTATCAGCAAGTATGAGAGAGAGCATCCGAACAAAGTGTTAATCTGACAAAAAAAGATGTCGTTTTTAGCAAAAATGTGAGTGATTCTCGTCGTGTGAAAATTGTTGGTATTTTGGGGGTAAAAGAAGTAGAAAAACATGAAAATTATTTAGGCTTATCGGGAAGTCTAAAAAAGCTATTTTTGCAAGCCTAAAGGAGATAATTTGGTGGAAAATTCAAGGATGGAAGGAGAAATTATTGTTTAGACCCGGGAAGGAAATTCTGATCAAAGCCGTTGCCCAAGCAATTCCGACATATATGATGAGTATTTTTAAAATACCGGAGGGGTTGATTGATGAGATTCATACACTTTTACCAAGATTTTGGTGGGGTTCAACCGACACATCTAGGAAGATGCACTGGCATAGTTGGGATGCTATGTGTAAACCGAATGAAGTCACAAGGTGGTCTTGGCTTTCGTGATCTTAAGGTCTTCAATCAAGCATTGTTAGCAAAGCAAATGTGGAGACTTTATTACAACCCGAACCTTCACCTTCATGCTATTCTTAAAGCTCGGTATTTTAAAAACAGCTCGATTTAAGAGGCATATAGAGGCTATGATCCGAGCTACTCTTGGAGGAGCTTATGGGGTGCTAAATCCTTACTTCTAGATGGTCTCAAATGGTGAATTGGGAATGGAAGAAATACTCGTGTATGGCTTGATTCCTGGTAACATAATTCCCTCCCATGATATGAATTATGATCCTGCGTTATGTGTTGCAGAGTTAATTGACCAACAATGTGGCGAATGGAAGGTGGACGTATTACACCAGCTTTTCTCTGATGATGTGTGTGCCCTCATCCTCCAAATTCCACTATCAACAGAGCTGCCAAATGATAGTTGGTATTGGGGGCATACAAAAGATGGTGTGTTCAGTGTACGTTCTGCTTACTGGTTTGGGAAGATGGGTATGGTACAAACAGGAAACAGTGCTGCTAGTTCACCTGATCAGTTGGTATGGCGGGTTGCTTGGGGAATTGATGGACCTCCTAAACTAAGACACTTTGTATGGAATGCGTGTAATGGCAGCATGGCAGTGAAAGCTGAACTCTTCAAAAGACATATTGCAACTGATGAGCTATGTGGTGGGTGTGGTGAGGCTGCCGAGACAATCTCTCATGCATTATTTGAGTGTAGGGTGATTAACCATGTATGGGGAGACAATGACTTTGCAGAAATTATAAACGACTCCCCTAGACATGCTCCCTTCTCGGACTGGCTGTTATGGATGAATGAGAAGGTCGACAAAGTGACTCTTAGGAGAATTCTTTCAATAGCGTGGGTTGTTTGGTTTTGCAGGAATAATAGGGTATATGCTGACACTCCCATGGAGGTTGATTTTATTGCTGCTGGGTTCCTACGTATGGTTAATGAATATATTAGCTATGCAACAAAGGTGTTCAGGTCACCTACTACTATTCAGACTGCTGCTGTGTCCAGGTGGGCTTGCCCCCCAAAAGAAATGATTAAGCTCAATGTGGATGCACATGTTGGCTTAGGTGGTAATGGGGGCCTGGGAGTGATAACTAGGGACTTGGATGGATGCATATTATGGGTAGCTGTTAAGAAGATTCCAGCAAACATGGAAGTGGAATGTGCAGAGGCTGCTGCAGTTCGCTATGGATGTCGAAAGTGATGCTGAGAAAGTTGTTAACAATGTTAGGCAGGCAATGAAAGGCTGTGCTCCTATTTGGCTGATTTACGATGATGTAAATCGTCTTGCAAAACATTTTCATGTTTTTTCTATTTCTCATATACGTAGAGCAGGAAATACAGTAGCCCATCTCATGGGACGATGGGATACTCGTAATAGTAATGAACTTATTTGTATTGGTACTATTCCGCAAAATCTATTGACTCTTGCGAATCTTGATTTGGAATAATAATCCTGCTAACGTATTCCCTCAAAAAAAAAAAAAAAAAAAGACATAATAATAATTTTAATAATAGTAATAATAATAATAATTTTAATAATAATAACAAGAATAACAATAACAATAACAAGAATAACAATAAAAATAACAATAACAATAACAATAACAATAAAAATAATAATAATAATTTGTATTTGATCTGAACTTATCTAATCTGATCTGAACTTATTTTTTCTGATCTGATCTGATCTGAACTTATTTTTTTTCTGAAATAAGTAAAAATAAGGTGAACTAAACAAGGTCTAACTTACAATTATGATAATTACTCAACTTATCTGATTACTTACACGAAAACATATACTCGTACTACGAATCTCAATGACAAATTTTTTTTTTAATATTGGTTATTAAAAAATTAAATATAACGCTCAAGGAAACCGAGAACTCGGCTAACACTAGCAATATTCATTAGCTCAATGAAAAAGCGTTCACAGTGGGACTCGAACCCACAATCTCCCGCTCCGGAGGCGAGCGCCTTATCCATTAGGCCATGCGAACAAGTCAATGCTATTTTTTGCAATAATTTTAAAAAAATTTCTTAAACCAATATTTAATCATCAGCTTTTGCATATCCATATAATTCCCATTCCTTTGGGTGTTTGTTCAGAAGTTTATAAAATATTTTAATTGTGGTTTCAAAACATTTCTTCGACAGAAAAATGTAAGTGTGTGTTTGGTAGGATAAAAAAAAAAGGAGCACGAAAATATTATAATTGAAATATTTGGTTGATGGAGTCATAGAAATTTGCCTGGTTTAGGATGTTCGATTTCACATAGTTTGTCTGTTACTTTCCCATCCCATTTAGGAGAGTTAGCTACCACTTTTAAATACGTTCGATAAAACAACCACTAGTTAGGAGACTACGAGTGTACTGTTATCCATTAACACAATCTAAATAAAAAGTACGGGATATACGTCGTAGTAATCGTTTATTTCAATAATTTATTTTTAAGGATCTAATCAATTACTTTTTAATTGATTTAAACTTATCTGAAACTACTAGAATTAAACTTCATTGTCCTTCTTTTTTTTTTTTTTTTTTTTTTTTTTGAACTGAACTAATTTTTTTTTTCCTCTATAAATTAAACTTATCTAATCCTATTAATTATTGTGTATTGCAGACTAATTAAGTTATTCACTCTATTATATCTTTTTTTTTTTTTGACAAACACTCTATTATATCTTAATCTTATCTTACCGTGCCTTTATATACTCCGTACATCTTATACTTTATTTATATTAAACCAATTTTCAAACACGTGTTTTTGAAATTTATGCCTCAAAGATTGCTTACTACACCAAATGCTAAGATATTGATAGACCAAAAGTTTAAAATTAAATCTAAAGGTGGTCATAGGCCGGGCCAAGGTTCAATTCGGGCCAAAATATGCTTGACCAAAACTTATGAATTGGAGCGGGCCTAATAGGCTTTTCAAATTTTTACTGGTCATTTAGTTTTTTTTTTTAAAGAATTACCGGTCATATAAATAAATTAACTGAAAATCATAAAATTATTTGTCCATGGCCCGTTCAAAAAAATTCCAAAATTAGGTCGGGTTATTGGGCCGGCCCATCTTGAATCTTGATCACCTTTATTTAAATCTAATAGTGTTTAGAGAGCCACAAGTGCGGGGTGAGAATCGATTCCAAAATCTACTAAAATCGGGAAGGAAACTCTAAACACATAAGCTATCCCTCAGTCTCATTTAAACCTAATAGTGTAGTGACTAGTGAAGACTAAGCAAAATAGAGATTACATGGGTAGCTTCAAATTTTGACTAGAAGGAAAAGGTGTTGTGTCATGTAAATCTAATAATGATTACATGTTACTTAACTGAAATCTAAGTGGTTTTGGCAGATTCAAAGTATTTAAGCGTTTTTGGAAAAAAAAAGTTACCAAAGCAAAAGGAAAATTATATGGTTGATAATGATATGTCAATTGTCAACACATTGAGTTTGGAACATTAAAAGTTGCCTATTTAATTTCTTTAAGGGTAATGCAATATGCTACCCTAAGGGCTGTATATAACCATTTAATATACTTCTTTTTTTAGTACTCGTATTTAGAACTGTTAAAAGCTGATCCGACTCGAAATACCGATCCGAACATGATTATTAACCGATCCATCTGAACCCGAAAAAATGGTGACCCAAACCCGACTTGACTCGACCTGAAACCAACCTTAGACCCGAGTATGTGAGACCCGAACCCAAACATGAACCGACCTGGAGATGACCCGACCCGAATGTAACCCGTAAATTATTGACCTGAACTGAATCCGACTTGTACTGAAATTGACCAAAACCCGTTTTAACCCGTCAAAACCCGAATTTAACCCGACTTGTTCCTAACCCGACCTGTTACAAACCTGACCCGAAAATAACCCAACTTGTTATTGACCCGACCCAAATTCAACCCGACTTGTTATTGTCCCGACCCGAATTTTACCCGACTTATTACTAACCGACCTAAAAATTCAACCCGATTTGTTACTAACCTGACTCGAAATCAACACGACTTGTTATTGACCCGACTTAAATTCAACCCAAATTGTTCCTGACCCAATTTCAAATCATCTTAAATTCAATTAGACCACCTTATTATTATTGATCAAAGCATTTTGTCTAGGGAGACCAAGTCGGTACAGGCCAACAAAAGAAAGGAGCATCATCCCCAAATTTAAGAGTTAAATAGAGTATATATATTTGTTGTATGGTCAAAGGAGATAATTATCTTCCTAAATTATAGACTATAGTTCCCTAGTATGTTGCCATATATATTATAGTCAAAGGAAATAATTAGCTTGATAAAAATGACAGTTATCTATTTACAGTTAGTTGAACCCGTATCTGACCCGACTTGGAAATGACTTGACCTGATTGTAACCCGCAAATTATTGACTTGAACCCGAGAATGACTCGACTTGGAAATGACCCAACCTGACTATAACCCGCAAATTATTGACTTGAATCGAACCCGACTTGAACTTGAGAATGAACCGACTTGAAAATGACCCAACCTGATTATAACCCGCAAATTATTGACTTGAACTGAACCCGACTCAAACCCGAGAATGATCCGACCTGATTCTAACTCGCAAATTATTGACTTGAACCAAACCCGACTCGAACCCGAGAATTACTCTAACCCGTTTTAACCCGTGAAAACCCGAATTAAACCCGACCTATTGTTCACCCGACCCAAATGTAACCCGACCTAAACCCGACCCAAACCCGATAAGACGTATGACCCGACGTGACCCGACTCAAGCATGACCCAATCTGAACCTGGCCCGCATAGGTTACGGCATTAACCCGAATTGACCCGACCCAAGTTGACCCGACCCACTCTTACCCGACCCGTTTACCCGAATTAACAGCTCTACTCGTATTAAGTTGATAATTTATCGACAATTTACGAGTAAATCGGTGTAATAAATGTTTATATTGTCAACTATTTCCATTTTTAGTTTCTTATATATATCTTTTTACTTTCTTTAAAATGATGTTTTTTGGGGAACATTAAATGTTGTCTATTCTTTATAATGAAATAATTGAATAATGAATAATATATATTTTTTTTAAACAGAATAATGAATAATATAATTAATCAATAGAAATAACAAAAACACTATTATGTTAAGTCATACTCGTATTATTTTATTTTTTTTGAAGAAATCAATGTTAAGTCATACTCGTATTTGATTCTCGTTTTCTAAAAAAAGTCTTATTTGATTCTCATTTTCAATAAAAGTCTTATTATTTGATTCTTAATTAGTGCTTCAAAAAATTATTAAGACATAATCAATAATTCAATATTATTATTGATAAAAAAATATGCATTGACAAATGTGCAAAACTAGCCAAGGATCATAAAAAAAGAAACGAAAGAAGGAGAGTACTATTTATCAAAACTCTCAAGTAAAGGTGGGCATCGTGCCGGGCCGTGCCTGGGTGGGGCTCGTGCCGGGCCGGCTTCGCGGCGGGCCGTGCCGTTCCGTGCCAAATTTTGGCACACCCCAGCCCACGGCACGGCCCACGTGCATGGCGGGCCGTGCCGTGCCGGGCTGCGGGCCAACCCATAATTTAAAAAAAAAAAATATATATACGTATATAAAAAAAAAATCGATATATATATATATATATATATATATATATATATATATATATATATATATATATATATATATTTCTTTTTGAACAACTTAAGTTTATATAAATAATGTTATTTTTTTTTTATGTTTATGTTAATGTTAATATATTTTTTTTAACAACTTTAATTTAATTAAATTTATATAAATAATTTATGTTTAAGTTTATAAACTTAAACATAAATTATTTATATAAACTTCATTAAATAAGTTAATATAAATAAACTTAATTAAATAAGTTTATATAAATAAACTTAATTAAATAAGTTTTAATATAATTAGGCATGGGCCGTGCCGGCGTGCCGACCAACAGGCCGACGGTCGTGCCGCCCGCCGTGCCCGTGCCGGATTTCAATTTTTGTTCACGGCACGGCCCACGGCCCACAAGTGTGCCGCCGTGCCGTGCCGTGTTGGGCCATGCCAGAGTCGTGTCAAGCATGTGCCCATCTTTACTCTCAAGCTAGGTAGGTGTGCATTCAAAATGATAACGCAATTACATTATCTTCAAATCTCCTTGATGTTAGATTATACGTAGTATATTGTTTATAATTGTTTTATTTTTTAATTTTATTATTTTCTTATTTCTACTTATGTGTGCATATAAAATTAGTATAATGCAAACAAGAGAGGGCATACCCTTTTTTTTTTTTTTTTTTTTTTGAGTGAGTAATTATTAAGGTGGCTTGAAAATTTTAGTGCATGATATCTATTTTAAAGTGGCTAATTAAATATAGTGAGCTTTTTTGAGAAAGTGGAGATGGAAGATGTCTATATATAGCTATTTGTAATGACTTATAAGTACATAAAAGAGCTAAAAATAGTTAACCTACCAAAGTTGTACATTAGAAAGAGGAAAGAAAATGGTGAGAGAACCATGTTGTGGGAACATGGGATTGAAGAAAGGGCAATGGACACCAGAAGAAGATCAAATTCTAATCTCATACATTCAACGATTTGGACATGCTAATTGGCGGGCACTCCCTAAGCAAGCTGGTACATTTACTTCATTACTTAACTTATCTTCGTTTAGTATTTCCATCAAATCGTATTTTATCCCTGAAAATTAAATCCGATGTAATCTCTTTGTTTTAAAATAAGTGTCTCAATTTAATAGACACATGTGATAAAGTGGAACTTTGAATAACAATATTTGCAATACTTTTTCATGATTAATAACTATGTTTAGTCTTATGCATAGTAGCATATCATCAAGTATCAACAAGGAGGTTACATCTAAAATCATACTCATACTCCGTATAATACTAACTAAATAACAGTGTAATCTCTCAGTTTTTTTTTTTAAATATTAAATCTCTCTTTATTTATTAATGTGGGATACTCACATATACTGTTTGAGAATGAAAACTATAGAACAATAGCCGTTACTAAATTGTAAATGCTTAAAGTGTATATATACGAGGTTGATATTCCACTATGCCAATATGTCAATTTGTCGAATATGTGATGTCATTAGGTTTGATGAGATGCGGAAAAAGTTGTAGACTTCGATGGACAAACTATTTAAGACCAGATATCAAACGAGGCCATTTTACCATTGAAGAAGAAGTAACCATCATCAAAATGCATCAAATAATCGGAAATAGGCATGCTCTCTTACGTTATCACTTATTTAATGTACATGGTTTATGAATACTACGTCCTTCGTTTTTTTTTTAAAATAGTTTGACTTTTGCACTATTTATATGTCAAGTTTGACTTAATTATTTTGCTATTATAAAATAAATAAAGGTTATTATATAATGGAAAATGTTATACATAGCCCTTAGGGCTACATATAAGCATTAAATTTACACTTGAAAATCGTAAAAAGTTAAGAAATCATAAAAATATAAACACTAATTACCCTGATTTACTGTATTTAATGCTTATATATAACCCTTAGGGCTACATATAACATTACCCTTATATAATATTTCATTAGATTCGTCACAATGTCTGTTTGTTATAATCTTTATTAATAGAAGATATTAATGGTCAAAGTTACGCCTTGACAAATGTGCCAATTAAACTGATGCATTTTTAAAAAAAGAGGGAGTATCGCTTTTCTTTATGCTAATTCAATTGTTTTTTTTTTTTCCCTCTAAAACTTAGGTGGTCTACTATTGCAGCTAGATTACCCGGTCGAACGGACAATGAGATAAAGAATTATTGGCATATCAAATTGAAGAAAAAGGCTAAACAAGTTCATGATCAAGAGGCTTTTTCAAGCCTAATTGGAAGTTCATCATCTAAATTATCAAATCCAATTTTAAATACAACCATATTGAGTAATTTTTCAGATATTTTCCATAATTCGTTGGGAAAAATGTCTAGTAATTTGGGTGTATCAATGGAATCATTAGCTTTAAAGAATAGTTCATTAGGTCCAGTTTCTCCTGCACAACTCCTAAAGGTTGATGACTACGATGATGTATTGTTGTTTTGGTATAACCTTTATCGAAATAGTGGGGAGTCAACATTGTAAGAAGGGAAACAAGAAGTCAAGAATACAAGATATCGAAGTACAAAATTATGTGACAAGATAACTATTACGAAGTAAATGTTAACTAGTCTTTTGGCCTATGCCATGCACGGATTATATATACTCCCTCTATTCCTGAAACTTCAACTTACTTTGTATTTGCACGGTCTCCAGTGAATATGTTTGACCACTAATAACTTCGGCTATATATAGTAAATTTTTTAAGAAGTTAATATTTGAAAAATTTATCATATAGAGTATCTAATAAGATCAAACTTGTTAATTTATTTGATTGTATAAATCATGAAATGTGGTCAAAATTATTTTATTTTGACCACTTGAATAGTAAGTGAGTCGAACTTTCAGGAACGGAGGTAGTATAAGAAAATTAGAAATGAATAAACATTAACAATTTTTTGTCTTTTGAAATTCCTACCTTTTAAAAAGTATGAAAAAACACTTATGAATAGTGTGATGGACAATTATATTTTTACAAATGTTTGTTTATTTATATGCCCCTATGGTAATTAACATGATACTAATTGTCTCTAAGCTTTTCCTTATGTGATTTATTGATTTAACTCTTATGAATATAGTGTTTGGACAATTATACCCTCTAAAATGCTTATTACTTATTTGCCCTCATTAGCACGTTAATTGTCATTTTTTTAAGAAAACAATTATTTAAGAATAGGAAAATATTACTCTGTATAATCGTATAATGAAAAATATATTAATTAATTTGATAAAAGTTATGTGAATTGAATAGGGAAATGAATAAAATTGATAAAGAATAATATTGGAGATGGATGAGAAAGATAGAGTGTGAAGGCAAAGAAGAATTGTAAAAGTTTTGTATAATTAATAAAGTGGAAAGCTAAACGTCGCCCTCGAATATCTAATTAACGCCCGTAAAATATAGTAAAATTACTTATTTATTCTTATAATAACGATTATAAAAATAATTAATTTTACCTTAATTTCACACTTTTACTGTACACAAAAGTTTTTACCGTTCTTTGTAGTGGTCAACAGCCACCAACGCTCATGGGTCAACCACCCTAACCACCGTGATTTTCAAAATCAAACAAATTTTTTTAAATTTTGCAAAATCAAATTCGTTAGATCTTATGGACAACGATGAAATACCAGAAACACAACCTTTGACGGTCGCCGAAGGCTCGTCAAACCGTACGGAATCAGTACGTCGCAATATTTTTTTAAAAAAAATTCAAAACCCAGGAAACGCCTAGTTTTTTTCGAAACATCCTAGGTTATTCGAAAAAACTAGGCGTTTTCTGGGTTTCGTTTTTTTTTTTTATTTCACGTATACGTTGATTGTTATTGGGTTTTACATGGTCGAAATTATTATTGTTATTAAATTTATATTATAATATTGTTATTAGAATGATTATTGGGTTTAAATCATTATTTATATTATTGAATATATTAAGTATTTTATAATTAGTGTGTTGTTAGAATTGTTATTATTATTAGTCGTGTTTGTTGGTTCTTAACTTTTATTAATATTTATATAGGATTCTGAGTCCGAGGATGGTGATGGTGTGGACTATAGCGGACATTTTTTGATAGACGAAGTGTTTTCGAGTTTTGAGGATGCTGTTCTATGGGCACAAAATGTTTGTCGACCGCTCGGATTTATGTTAGTGAAGGCTCCTTACAAGACCGATGGAAGTGGTCGACCGTATCGATATGTGAGTTGTGATCGTGGAAAAAAGGGCATGATAAGAGACATGATGAATGCGATACGCAAAGACACCAAAAGCAAGGCAAACAGTTGTCCTTTTAAACTCAAGGTTGAGTATGTCAGAGTAGTAAATGGTTGGAAACTTAGTTGCTTGAACGTCACTCACAATCATTCTTTGGTTGTTTATCTTGAGGGACATCGACAAATTAGCGGTTTTAGTATTGCTGCTAAGCAGGTAGTGCGTGACATGACTTAGGCACAGGTGCCGCCTCGACATATCATGAGAACTCTTGTAGAAAAGTTTCCCGGAGACCGTCCAAACATCAGGCATGTCTACAACTGCAGAAGTAAAATAAGAATGGAGCAATTCGAGGGAAGAGAAGTAGTTCACCAGGTGCTTCATTTGGCCAGACAGAGCAATTACCTCACTTGGGTTTTTACTGATTCCAACAATGTGTTGCAACATGCTTTCATGGCACACCTGATCATGAAAAATTTGCTACGCACATACCCGTACGTGATAGGTATGGATTCCACTTACAAGACGAACCGATACGACATGCCATTCTTTGAGATTGTTGGGGTTACACCGACTAATCAGAATTTTCTTGTTGCATACGCATTCATGAGGTCAGAGTCCCAAGAAAGTTATCGGTGGGTGCTTCAGTGCTTGAGGTTGTTGATCGGTCATCATAGAGAGTCGTCGGTACTACTGACAGATAGGGAGCTTGGCCTTTATGCAGCGTTGAAGAGCGTGTTTCCAAAGACAAGACACATGCTGTGTGTGTGGCATATTAACAAAGATGTTGAGGCGAAGGTTACTTCCATGTTTGAAAAAAAAAGGAGATTGGTGCCAAGTTCAAAAATGGGAGGTGGAGGCTTGTGATTAATGCTACATCTGAAGAGGCATATAACAGAGAACTTGCAGTGTTGAAAACCAAGTGGAGTCGATGGCCGAAAGTGATTGAATATGTTGTGGACACTTGGCTCGTACACAAGGAGAAGTTTGTATTGTTTTGGACAAACCAGGTACTACACTTCGGCAATGTTAACAACTGCAGGGTTGAGAGCCAGCATTCAGCATTGAAGTGTTGGATTGACAGTTCAACAGGTTCTTTAGACACGGTTTGGGCTCAGGTGCACTGCTCGATTGAGAACAAGATCATAGCCATTCGTAATGGATTGGAGGCATGTAGAACAAGTCATGGTCAGAAGTACAAGCATAAGCCTTTGCATCAGTTGAATGGAAAGGTATCCCACTATTGTCTATCTATTCTTCTCGGTGAGACGAACAGGATGTGAGGGTTGAGTACGGATATCCATCAACGCTGTGGGTGTGCTCTATGTACTACCCACGGCTTACCTTGTGCGTGCCAAATATACGACTCGATTGCTGCAGGGAAGGGGTTGTATTCGAAGGACATTCATCCATATTGGAGGACCCTTGTCATTGGAGATGGTGTTGACATTCCTAATATAGTTGATGAAAATGATGAGGATCGAGCTCATTTCCTCAACCTTGTTGATCAGGTTACTGCCAGCGATCCTGTGATGCTTAGGCACGTGTCACGAGTTATTGAGGGTGAGATGGATCCTAACTACGATGACCTTCAGGAGCCTAGAGTCAACCCCCGTGTAAGGGGACGACCACCCGAGAATCGTAATAGGCGGGATCCTTCGTTTTTCGAGCATGTTCAACGTAGTGGGCGAGAGAATCGATCTAGAAGTAGGCCACCCCCATTTGATACAGGTGATTATTGATTTAAATAATATTTTTATACATCATATATTTTAATTTAACTATATGTCATATTATGTTTTTGATTTTGTAGGTACCGGGTTCGACATGCGACAATGCAGATACAGCTACGCTATTCCCAACATCATTTGGCCTTATGTCGTAGGTGTTAAGGACGTTATTGGAGATGGGAACTACGGATTTCGTTACATAGCAGATTTATTGTACGGAAATCAGGAGGAGTGGTGATTGGTTCGACATCAAATGGCAAATGAGGTTGGTTCACACCCTTGGCTGTATAACATGATTTACTACGACATATGGGGCCAAGGGGTTGGTTCAGGACTGCAAAGGGAGGTAGACCGGATCAGATGGGACGGTGATGCGTGTGGAGAGGAGCACTAGATGGTAGCACAACAGGATTTTTTTGCTATTGCCACAATATGGAATTTGGTGATGATTTGTTATGGAGTAGGAAATAGACCGTCATGCTACTATCCATCTACTACTATTTTACCGTTGAACAATCGTGGACGCTTAGATAGGCCTTCTGGTGAGTTTATGATTGGAACTGTTGGTGGATCGCATTTCATTCGGTTGCATATGGATCGTGACCACCCACTACCTCCAATTTCACCAATGTGGTTTAACGCTTGTCAGGCAAGTGTAGATGGGTGGGAGACAAGGTACGAGAGAAGGCTTCAACTGTGGCAGACATTAATCAACTCTTAAGTACTGTTGAGTATTTTCGTGGATTTTGATTAAACTTTCTTATAAATTTATTAATAAACATGGTTATTTTTTTAATTTATTTTACGCAATTCTTTTCAAAATATATTAAGCAAGTACTACATAATTAGAAAATAAAAAACTCATACATAAATGTCAACTTGATAATTTCCAACAAATGTGTAAAACTTAAATGTCCACTAACAACATCCAAAACATAGTCAACATCCAAAACATAGATAAAACAACAAAATCCAAGCTAAAATACATATGACAACTAATCTCCAAGTCCTATTGCATTCCAATCATCAATCACTTGCTCCAACATTGCTCCGGTGTCTCTCGATAGCGTAGGGTACTCACTAAGTGATCGCTGTGCTGTAACCATGAATCGTCCTACCCACTGCACAAATAATTATAATTGTATTAATAGTAATTATAGGAAAAATAAATAAAAAACAACTAACAAAAAACTTACATAATCAACGTTGGTCCTCTCAGGAAGACCGTGATCATCCTAAACATTAGGAGTGACGATAGGATGGCTAACTCTCCTAAACCATGATAGGTAGTCAGGTGCACAAGTATGTCCTCCAGGTGGAACTCTAGTATATCCACCAAGCAGAAGACTGAGCGCAGCACCGGGAACAAATCTATCCCACATGCGAGTAGTCATCTGAGCTGAAAAACTGACCCTATAAGACTTAACACTAACTGGTCTCTGAGCATCATCGGGCCTAATCATGTCACCGGGAATATCCTGTATAAACCCCAAATGTCAAACAACTCGACCGGCATATATGGCTCTATGATGCCTTGATAGCGAATACATCCGGTAAACGCAGTCCTAGGCACCTGCAATGCAGGAAAAGCTCCATACGGCAACCAGCATACCTACAAATTAATACAAGTGTAAATCAACTGTAAATAAAAGAACTGTAAAACAAATAGTATTACGTATCTATTTATACCTCATGGTCACCCAGCTGGTCAAGTCAAGTACGAAAGGACACGAGACGCTGTTGATGCTTCCTCGCCATACCAACATCCCATAACCCTGCACGTGCATATGGAACGTCTCGCGTCAACACACCCTGGTGAGGTCGAAAACATGGAAAGTACTCGTATATCCAAGCCTGTAGAAGAGTTAGACAACCAGCAATAGAATCACATCCATTTCGGGTGGCATGCCCGAGCTGACGATACAAGTACGCTAGTGTGGCTGAACCCCAGGAGTATCTCGTCAACCTCTCAAGGTTATGCTCCACAAACAACTCAGTGAGAAAAGAAGGGTGGGTACGAGAACCACTCTTGTCAGTAAAGAGCGTGTTACCCAATAGGACCCATATGTAACCAATGACCTGAGTCGCCTCTAGTTGCTCTGCACTACGACACCTAGCAATAATCTGGTCAATATGGACGCCACCGTTCTTGTAGATGGCAGTCTGAGTCCTGACCTGTAGCTCCTCCGTAGTCAACTGTAACAACTCAGCTGCAAATGTCCTATACTGGTCATTAGAGAGGTCATCGACAACCATATCCCATCAACCCGAATAGCAAGTATGTGGTGTACATCGTGCAACATGATGGTCATCTCACCAAAAAGGTAGGTGGAATGTGTTTGTGTCTGGCTGCAATCTCTCCACAAAAGCAGAAATCAGCAGAAAATCAAGGTGGTCGTGCATAATGCTCGGCAGGTGCGACAACCCAGTCTAGCGTATCCGCGTAGCAATGTCTGCCGTAAATTCCTCTATCCATTCAATCAACGATCTACACACAGTTGCTCTAGTATGACACCGCAAAAACTGTCGATCTTCCCCATCCCAAATATATCGAGCAACATGGGCCCCGAAACTAGGAATAACAGTCCCAACCTCGGGTCCACCCTCCATCGGCCCCTGAACAAGCCAAGGTGCTACAGATCGAGGTGGTCGTGAACTCGTAAATCTCCCATCAAGACCTCTCGTCACGACAGTCGGATGCTCCTCAGCATCAGCATTAGCATCATTGTCCTCAGGTCCATCATCATCGTATCTCGAACCCGAACTCGAAACCGAGCTAGTAGTCCTCAACAAAGGATTAGGACCGGCTCCCTCCTGTTCATCCAAATAAGTCCCACAACTCTCCACTTCTCTGTCGCGCTCTGGTAAAGAACTACCTTCCCGTATACTAATCCCCGGCCCCCTATCTCTCCTAATCGACGCATTAATGCCGCGTGATCTAGCATGCCGTGGACCAGAATCCTCGACTACATTCTAAATTTAGAATAAAATGGCATTAATAATTGTGCTTTTAAATCTAATGAGTTTAAAATAGCATTAATATAAAACAAACAAGCTTGACCAAACAAACATTTCAACCAAATACTAAATCAACATTTCATAAAATTCAAATCTAACAACACCAATTAATTAACCAATTAATTATAACAAAATCAACCAAACAATATTTCTAATAATTAACAATTATAACAAAATCAACCAAACAAACATTTCATAAAATTCAAATCTAACAACACCAATTAATTATAACAAAATAAACCAAACAAACAATATTTCTAATAATTAATAATCAAGCAAACAATATTTCTAATAATTATAACAAAATCAACCAAACAAAAATTTCAGAAAATTCAAATCTAACAACACCAATTAATTATAACAAAATCAACCAAACAAACAATATTTCTAATAATTAATAATCAACCAAACAATATTTCTAATAATTAATAATTAACCAATTAATCATAACAAAATCAACCAAACAAACATGTCATAAAATTCAAATCGAACAACACCAATTAATTATAATAAAATCAACCAAACAAACAATATTTCTAATAATTAATAATCAACCAAACAATATTTCCAATAATTAATAATTAACCAATTAATTATAACAAAATCAACCAAACAAACATTTCATAAAATTCAAATCTAACAACACCAATTAATTATAACAAAATCAACCAAACAAAAAATATTTCTAATAATTAACAACTAAATATCTAAACTTTCAACCAAATACTAAATCATAAATTTAATTTTCTAAATAATAAACTAGTACACATATCAACCAATTAATTATAACAAAATCCAACAAATAATATTTCTACTCAACAACAACTAAATATCCAAACTTTCAACCAAATACTAAATCATAAATTTAATTTTCTAAATAATAAACTAGTACACATATCAACCAATTAATTATAACAAAATCTAACAAATAATATTTCTACTCAATAACAACTAAATATCCAAACTTTCAACCAAATACTAAATCATAAATTTAATTTTCAACTCAAAAATAAAAAAATAAGATTACGGGACCATGCCATACATAAATTGATCTCCATAATTACGGGATCTTAATACTCTAGTGATTATTTGGATAACATAATTTTAATTCAAAAATCTTGAACTTTAGTTGATTATTTAATTTCTAATTTCCAATCAGTTCTTAATAATAATAAACAACAACCCAGGAATTTAAAAAAAAACCCCTATACCGAAAAAAAAACCCAGGAAAACGCCTAGATTTTTCGCACGTCCTAGGCTGAAACGCCTAGTTCGTGCGAACAATCGTATGGTTGTACGAAAAATCTGGGCGTTTCACCTCAACCGCCTAGATTTTTCGTACAACCACACGGTTGTTCGCACGAACTAGGCGTTTCAGCCTAGGACGTGCGAAAAATCTAGGCGTTTCATGCAATTCCAGAAAAAAAAACAAACCTCTTCTCCGCCGGCGACCGACTTCCCTTTGTCCTTCCTCGGCATTACCGCTGTGTAGATCAGCGACCTACTGCTCCGCCGATGTGGTGGTGGTGGAGGTGGATGTGGTGGTAGTGGTGGGTAGTATGAAGAGGTGGTGGTGGTGGTGGTTGTTGTTTAGAGAGAGAATAGGAATTAAGAGAGTGAATAAGAAGTGAAGGTAATTTTTGTTTAAGGGGGTAATTTTTTTGGATAAAAAAAGGGTAAGTTAGTAATTTTACTATATTTTGTGGGCGTTAGTTAGATAATCGAGGGCGATATTTAACAACCCCTTAATAAATTCAAAGGGAGTTTTCAAAAAAAAAAAATCAAAGGGAGAAAGAGAGTAGGATTTAAATGAAACATATCTAAAATACTATTATCATAATCGCTTTAATTAATCCAAAAAAAAAAAAAGTTACCTCAATTGTTTGAAGACTAAAGGAAACTAATTTTATTTATTATTTTTTTTTTTGACAAAGGTTGAAAAGATGAAACAACACCACTACTCATGTCGGCGCTAGCGTTTGAGTAGCTTTTAGGTAACTTTTAGTGGTTTGACTTGGTCAACCCATTACTTAACAAAAAATGTGAGTGTTTGACAAAGTAGTATTTAGGGTAGCTTTTAATGGTGGAGGCAGCTTTTATGAAAAATTAGAAATATTAGCTTTTGAAACTAGAGGTAGCTTTTGAGGTAGCTGTTGAAAATTTAATCTATTGTTTAAATACAAAATATTGATTTTTATATGTAACAGCCAGTCAACCGCTATTTTACCGAACACTCACACTTAAATTATCTATCTTCACAGCTACAGCTTGTTGACAGCTAAAAGCTATCTACACAGCCAACAACTACCTTCACAACTATATTTTGCCACTAAAATAGTAAAATGAGCGTTCATAATATTGATAAAGCAATGAAAAAAAAAACATGCATAAACATAATCAAGGCAATGAAGTATTATCACCAATTCACCACAATCAAAGTAAATAAGGGCATAATTTAATACAGAGTATACAAAGCATACAACTACATTATATCACGAATAGATTTGTCAATAACATATTTATGAAACACTTGAGCCTGTTTGGTGGTAGCGGTTAGCGTTTTAACCAATCAAAACACTACTATAAAAAATTTAAAAGTGTATGGCAAGGTAGCGGTTTTAATAGCAGCTAGCGATAGAGATAGCGTTTAGGTAACTTTTTTCAAACGTTAAAAATAATAGTCTTTAGAAGTAGCGGGTAACGTGTGACACATTTTTATTACTCCCTCCGTTTTTAAATATTTTTGATCCATTTCTCCATGCGCAGAGTTTTAGGAGAAATTGGAGAAAATAATAAAATAGAGCGATTTCCATAGATAATGCTAAAATAAAAATAATTCCATATATATGTCAGTTTTAAAACTATTCCCCGTGATACCCTACACGAGTTTTAAAACTATTCCCAGTGATACCGTACACATAGGCTTAGTGAAGGTTTGTAAAATCCGAGGCTATAAATAAACGCTAATACCATTAGCGGTTCTAATTTGAAGAACCTTTAACCATTACAGGTTCTTCAAATAGAACCGCTAATGGTATTAGAGGTTCTTCAAATTGAACCGCTAATACCATTAGAGGTTCTATTTAAAGAACCAATAACCATTACAGGTTCTTCAAATAGAACCGCTAATGGTATTAGAGGTTCTTTTTAGCGGTTTTAATTTGTGTATAACCGCAATCTTTATTAGCGGTTTACTACTAGCAAAAAACGAACAAAAAACCCGAGCCTACGTGGCGGTATGCTGGGAAATATTTTTTACAGCAGCGTATACACGGAATTATTTTTTATTTTAGCATTATCTACGTAAATCGCTCAAACAAAATATGAAGGTAGTAGGGTAAGTGGAAGAATATAAAATTGTAAAAAGAAAAAGTAGTTGAGAGAATTAGAGGAGAGCTAATATAAAATTAATAAAATATGATTTATGTTGGCTCCACTAGGTGAAAGAAAATTAATTAAATATTATACTGTAAAAGATTTTCAAATAAGGAAATGAAACAAGTATTTAAAAAGGCCGAAAAAGAAAAGCGGACAAGTATTTAAAAACGGAGGAAATACATTTTAAACAATATTTATATGAATTTTAATATATTATAGTATTGCAACTGCTACTTTTGACAAACACTCATACTATCAACCGTTACTTTGACAGCTAACCTCTACTTACTACTAATTGACAGCTACTCGCTACTTTAACAGCTATCCATTAATTGACACCTAAAAGCTACCCGCTACCGCTACTTTTGCCAAACAGGATTTTAAAAGTTAACAAGATTAAATTACCCTAAAATTTCTTGACAAAAAATAAAAATAAATAAAAAAAGATCCAAAAAATTGCACTCCGTATTTGGTACACTTTACGCCTAAGTTTTTGGATAAAAACGTTCACAGTGGGACTCGAACCCACCATCTCCCGCTCCGGAGGCGAGCGCCTTATCCATTAGGCCATGCGAACGCCTCAATATTCTTATATTCCCCATTTTTTTATTTAAACAATAAATCATCTAAATTCATCTTCAACAAACACAAATTAATGGCTGATTCTTTTCTTCTTCCTCATCTCCTCTTTCTACATTTCTCCACAATAAACCCTAACTTAAACCCCCCTTTTTCTCTCTCCTCTGACCAACATTTCCAGACCAACAATGGCGTTGACCACTCCAAATCTCTTCTCACACTGCCCTAAATTGAACTTCTCCCGCAAAAATTCACTTCCTTTCGCATTTTCTTCCTCCACTTTTCGCCCGCCTTATCCTTCTTCTTCATCTTCTTATCTCAGGTAAATTTCTCCCAGTAATTCTCATTAATTTGATGTTTTTCGTTATTTGAATTATTGTTTTGCAAATTTGAATTTGATTGAATGTAATGGAATGAATTGTTTTGATTTTATATTAGAATTGCCCCGAAAAATTATGGAAGAGTTGTTTGTTCTGCTGCTTCTGCTGCTGGAAGTTCGGGTTCCGACGCCGAATTAAATCCTTATGAGGTAATTTCTAATTTTTATTTATTTTCAATTACTTGAGGTGTGATCATTTTTAGGAGTTTGGATTATTTTGTTTTTAATAATATGCTGTCAAGTCAGATATGAACTTGAATTTGATCATTATTGTACATTGACAAATTTAGCTAATAAGGGTAGGTGTTTTTGTAATTGTATGGTAAAATTAACTAACAATGTGGGTGTAGGATGATAGTGGTTTGTTGAAAAAACTAACTAGATTGGGATATGGGATGATGATGTTCAATACAAAGAACTGGCGATTTGGTATGATAATGCATAAAAGAAACCGAGTAAGAAGGATACATGTTGATTTCGCAATAAAATGAAAAAAACTTGAGATGTGGATATATGATTCCATAATAGAAAACGAGTGAGAGGAGGATTTATGATGATAATGGTCCATCAAAAGAATTAGCAAGAGGGATATTTGATCATATGATGATAAAGTGGTCCATAAAAATAAAATAAAATAAAAAATATAGGAAGATTTGTATATGATGATAATTGTCCATAAATTAAAATAGCTTGGAGTATGCGATAATAATGGTTCATCAAAACAATAGTAAGGTATTTGATGATAGTCGTCTTTCCAATGGCAAGAACGAAGTGTGAACAGGGTTGTTGAATCTGTTGTGAATCTAGGGATGATGTATTCGATGTCTCTTTGGGTTCAATCTGTAAATATTTGTTAGTGACAGTTAGAAGGGGAAAGTTTTGGTGCTTCAAGAACAATTGTCTTAGCCATATGCTGAGCCATTGCTTACTTTCTTCTTTATCTATCCATATACAAAAACCAAACACTTGCTCATGATCCATGCTAGTTTTATGTACTACAAGTACTATTTTGAGAAATTCATTGCAACTTCCAGTCTAGTGGGCATATGTTTTGGTTTCATATTTCTAGAATTTAATCTTTTAGGTGCTTGGAGTGAGCCCCATTGAAGGATTTGACACAATTAAGACGGCCTATAGTAGAAAACGCAAAGACGCTGAGCGGAGAGGTGATGAAGCCACTGCTGCCATGGTAAATATGCATTTTTCTTCTTCTGGATAAATGCTCTTGTCCTAGTTTTCCTGATCTAAGTAAGTGCTTGGTCACATATCTGTAACTAATTTGTAGCTTTTCAGTTAGAAAGGGCTTACGACAAGATCATGATGGCTCAATTAACTAAGAGGAAGAAAGGGGAGACATTTGGCTCATTTAAGGTACATATTTCTGATATTATTTTTGTGACCTCTGCCTTTATTTATTTATTAGTTTTCATTAGCTGATATTGTTATATCTCCTTGGCATGCTGCGCATGTTTTATAGCTAGTTGCTCGTTTTCCTGTTTCTATCATCATAGTTTGTGCGATTATTTGTTAATCAGTTCCCCATTGAGACTTGGTTGGTAGTGTGAGATCAGGTTTTAGGAGGAAGTTAGGTGGTAGATGTGATAGACGTTATCTTTCAACGGTACTTAGACTGCTTGATTGTACTTTGTCATTTTCTTTTCCCAATGTCAGAGCCCAGTCATATTTTCATGTGTGTTTTGAAGCTAAAAGGAACTTGCTTTATGCTTGAGTTGCTGTTTTATTCTGTAATCCAATTTATACTCCCTTTCTCCTTGATAAGCCTGAGTCTGCTGAGTACTTTTAATTAACTGTGGGGTGCTCTTGCAAAATACAGGTTTCAAAGGATATTAAATATGCTGATAAGCAGCCAGTGGTATCATGGGGACCCAGGTTTGTGTTTAGGCTTCTTTCTCTGGTATTGCTTGTGTACTATTAAACATTGAGTTTTTGTTTCTCCTTTTATGTTGTTCTTGATGTATTGGATTTAGTCCTTTTCCATAGGATAGTAAAATATTTCATCTAAGAGGTGGTACCTACGTGCTTAATAAAGTTTGAAGAGAACAGAGAAAATATGGAAAGAATTGGTGGATTTCTGGAGAAGACTTGAGATACAACAAAGATTAATGTAATAAGAAAAGCAGAGGAAGGCTGTGCTGATGATCCCTGAAAAGGGTGGTTACAATCATCTTTCAAAAGGCTGATAACTCCCACTCAAAGGATAATTACAACAATTCAGAATGATTCTCTCTCAAGTCTCACATAATCTTATTTTTATCCACTCACCTCATCAATAAACTGAAATCAGACACTCATGGTCTCACCTTAATTAACTTCCATGCATCAAATGCCTCTAGCAGAAGGTTTTGCTGACCCATTTTGCCTCCTTGGTAGCACCTGTTGTAGGGTGATTTGGATGGGTGGGTGATTAGGTGGATATAGCAAATTTGACGAGGGGTAAATTTTGTATAAATTTTAAAGAATGCCGATTAGTTGTAGGGGTGAGCATAGCAAAGTACCCTGTAAAAATCTCCTAAAAATAGGAACGGAACCGGAACCTGTTCAACAGGTTCCTAAAAATTGGAACCGTAACGTGCCTTGATTGTCTTTCAAAGTAAGCTTAATAGTTACTTGATTGTTTAGAATCTTTAATACAAAATTACGAATACTTATATTAATACCATTAATGAAAGTATTAAGAGTAAGATGAAAAATGGATAAACGGAAGGAGAGAGGTAGGTGACGGCTTTTATACAATTTTGATATAAGGCTTTTATACTTGGGCTTAAATGATAGGTTCCAGTTTCATGTATCCTATAAGGAACCTATACTAACAGGTACCCTATAGGTTCCAGGTCCAAAATTTTATTACCCGGAACCGAAACCTGTTGCCCTTTTTTATTACCCGGAACCGGAACCTGCCTGCGGTTCTGAGCAGGTTCCGGTTCCAGGTCAGGGTACCCTGAATTTTTTCTCACCCCTAATTAGTTGTCGTCTAAGTTGACTTATTTAGCAAATGGGCTACATTGTCATCTTATCTTGTCTTCTATACCAGTACATCTAACTATGAAATGAACTATGATATGCTTTCAGGTCCAGTAAGTCTGATGTCAAGGATATACGTATCAATATGGCTATATCTGCTGTATTTGTAAGTACTGCTTGACCAGTTGCTTTGTGCTTCCCTGTCTCTTGTTTGGCACATGTCATTATTCACAATTTCTTGTTTATGAATAGATACTAGTGGTCAGAACAATGTTGGAAACAAAAAATGTGTAATAAACTGATTTAAGGAGGGGTACTTTGGGTATTCAAGAATCTTTCACCGGGTTTATGAGAGGAGGCACAAGCACAAGACCACAAGACAAGCACAGTAGCAGCAGCAGTTGTAGCAGCAAGAAGACAAAAGCTTTAATGATCCACTAAGAAGTGTGGCATCTGATTTTTGCGTGGGAAAGCCATCTTGGCAGTACATGACAAAGTCTTTAATTGTTAGGGTACTTTTGTGTGAGGGAGAGCTTGGTATATAAGAGGTAGCAATGCAATAGTAATAGGGATGTTGATTTTGGAGTAAGTAGTAATAGAGTAGCAGTAGTTGTAGAGTAGCAATAGAGTAGTAGTTGTAGTATTCTTCAAGTGTCAAGCTTTAGCTAGACATAGTCTTGTGGCCGTTATTTACAAATATCAATCAAAAATTCAAAATACCAAAGCTTTCCTCTATTTCTGATATTACTGTTTCAACCAAGCAAACCGAATTACTCAGTCTATAGCAAAATGCAGTTTCTTTGAGTGTCATATGATGATTATTGTTTTGCTTTGAAGCTCTTCTAGACTTCGTACTTATTTAGCTGTATTGATATGCAGATAGCTTGGATTTTCATCAAGCAGAATGCTGAATGGAAGCCAATACAATTTCTGGGTTTTGTTTTTGTGTATCGAATTTTTGAGAAGTTAAAAGCATTTGAACCACCAGTGTCTCCAATGTTCGCCGTAAGAACGCTTAGGAGTTTACAGTGCTTATTTTTGAGGGTTCTGTTCTGCACTTCTACCAAGTATTATCTTGAACTTCTGCTAATTATTTGTCCATGACCTGATTGCAGGAAGATGGTGAGGATGATGGACGGGGCCTACGCATGGGGAAACGCCTTCTTCGATCTCTTTGCCTAGTGTTTGGTTGTATTGGTCTTGCTTCCTTGGTATGTAGCCTTTTTTTATAGCAACTTATTCCGTTTATATGTCTGCTGTCTTTCTATAGATATCAAGGTCTGCCATTAAACTTATACTAACAGGTTTCAAGACAGACCTATGTTAGTGTTGAAAGTACTGATTTCCAAAAAGACATCATTGTTTTCACTAACAATTTGAACTTGTTATATCAGAAGTATTTGTGTAAATTCATGGTTCCAATTTTTCAAAGCAATTGACAAAAAATATACGACAGAATTTTTTCATGGTTACCAAGCATAGATTGTTATAACCAGGGCAAATTTAAATAGGTTGCGCTTGTATCTTTTCTCCCATTGTACATTTTGTGCTCCTGTTTATCTGATCTACTTCTATTTTTAGGCTTTTACTGGTGTTCTGAATCTGATAGAGTATTCTGGCAATTACATACCTGCTGCCCTTTACAATAGTCAGGTAAATTCTACCTCCTCTTCTCTTTCCTCTTTTAGCTCATGCTTTGCTGCAGCTGAACTGAATCATGGAAATCTGTTTAAAGTCTTATTCTTTCTCTTGTTGGTATAACAGGAACTGATTGTCACTTCTTTATCAGCCATCATTCTCTTCATCCTGGCATCGTATTATAGATGATACGGAGTATGAGTTAAATTTTTAGTCTCTTAAACTTGGTAACAAATTTTGTATTGATTCTAAATGTTATGACTGCCAAATTATGTCAAACTACACTCACCCTTACCTACTGCTCAATAAGAGTACCTTTGTAGTGTAGCTTGTCTATAAATGTAAATTACGGATAATTTCTCTCTTCTCTACCGTATTGTATGCATCAGTTTATTCAATTATGCAACGTCTTTTTTGTGTGCGGTTAGCTCAAGGAAAGTGCAAGTACTTCTAGCTTATACTCCATTCTTTCGAGAGTGAAATGTGTGACAACTCCTTGCATTGATCTTTCAGATGAGAGCATCCTATATAGTTATCAACAATATTGACAGTGCAATTTCATGTTACAACAAGTAGTATATGCTTAGGGACACTTAGCATTGATGTATTCAACATAATGATGCGTTATATTCATCTCCTTTATCTTGATGCGTTATATTCAACAAGAGTAAACATTTAAGAATCAAGATGCATTTTGAACTTTAAACATATTCAACAGTATATCTTGATGGGTTATATTCAACTCTTAGGCCCTGTTTAGTTCGCCTTATATTTGCTGGTCTGATCTGACCAAATTTTGACCTTAAGTGTACGACAATCTATAAAGAAAAAAATATATCAAATGGGATCTTGTTAGATTCGTAATAATGTGAATTTTATTAATATGTAATTTTCATAATTTTTTTCTTTACGAAATTAAAGATATTTAGCGATAAAAAACTGTACATAAAACGATGTTCTGATCTGAACTTATTTTTTCTGATCTGATCTGAACTTATTTTTTCTGAAATAAGTAAAAATAAGGTGAAGTAAACAAGACCTTACTATCAAGATGCATTTTGAATTTTAAAATCTATAGCTAGATGTTGGCTTGGGCGATGCCCTAGGTATTGAAATTACCTTAAGTTTAAATACTTGTAGATATTACTATGTATAATTGCTTAATTGGTATTAAATAAGAAAAATAACATCCAAGGAAACAACCATTAGTATGTGATTGACTTCTTACAAATTAAACTGTAGTTTAATGTGCAATTATTTAGAAGTTACATTCTACATAAAAATTAAATACGAAGGTTACACATATGAAGAGTTTTGGGTGATGATACATAGGGTGACATGTAATAGTGACACATATCGGTGATGTGGCGCCAAATCACATTGTGAGAACAATAACACATGGCGATAGCATGTTATCCCTTTGAGTTTTAATAAAATTATAGATTCTATACATGTAAAATTTATAAAAGTTGATATGTAAAAAAAAAAAAAAAAAAAAAAAAAAAAAAAGTGTGGTTCAATTTAACTTTTCACAACCTTTAAGAACTTTGAACTTAAACATCTTTAACTCTATACACATAAAATTTATAAAAGCTGATATTAAAAATAAATAAATTAAATAAATCCAACAAAATTCATATGACACTTTTTTTTTTCTTACATATTAATGAAAATTAATGAAAATTTATGGTCAAAGTGTAAAGTTTAACCCAAAAATATACAATAGGAGGACTGAGAGATTATTTCTTACCATACCTTCTCGTTTATATTACTAAGGGGTGTCAAAAACTTACTTGACCCGAAAGGTTTACCTGAAACCAAACTGTTTTCGAACTAATTGGATCCGAAAGGTTTTCATCCAAATCCGATGTGGAATCAACCCGAAGTTAACTCGAAATCGATTTTATCCGAAAATTTACGATCCAAACCCAACTTGGTATCGATTCATTATTTATCTGAAACCAATAAAACCCGACAATTCAAGACCTGGATTCAATTTAACTCGAAACGAAATCTACCCGAAAATACCTCATTTTACCCCACCTTTTTTTTACCAGATTCAAAACTACCCGCGACCCTACTAAACCCGACCCAAAACTTATGAGTTAATTAGTTAACGACTTTTTTATTATAGTGGAGATTGGGGGATTTTGAATATAAAGTGTAGTTAATTGGGCGTATATTAAATTTTTAGTAGAAGAGAGAAATTCTACTAACAATAAAAAAAATGGGGTTGATAGGAGTATAAAACACTTGCATAGAAAATAGCTCTATAATGAGTTTAAAATTATATGATTGATTTGAACTGAGATCTAATTGAAACTGAATTGATTTGAACGGAGATCTAACTGAATTCGAAATGATCTGATTCAAAGTCTATTAAATCCATTTTGACCCAAATAAACCCAATTAAATCCAAATTCGAGCTTACTTGAACTGGATATGACTTGACCCGAATTTAACTTGACCCGAATTCGATTTGTACCTAACCATACCTTGACCAACTCAAACAACCCGACCCATCGTGGGTCAACCCAAACTCCATCTGGGTACCCGATTTGACACCTCTATTATTACTCTCCTTTTTTTCATTTCTATATACAACCTTTTGACTCTAATTGACTAACTCTTTCTTTTACTTTATACGGTTTAATTTTAATACATCCATTTATTTTTTTGTAATTTTCTTAAATCAGGTTTTTTTTGGTGTTTAGAGAGTCACTAGGGCGGGGGTGAGAATCGATCCCAAGATCTCTTAGAACCGAGAGGGAAGCTCTAACCACTTGAGCTATCCCTCACACTCAATTTTCTTAAATCAGGTATCTATATTGACCAAGTACATATTATGAAGTATAAGATGACAAAGGAGGGTAAGTGGATAGATAAATTAAGTCAATAATGCTATAAATGGAAAAATTGGGTTATAGACTAGTTAATTTGTGAAAGTTTATACACAAGTTATATCAATTTTCCTTAAAACTAAGAGTAGAATTCAAACTCAAATAACAAAATTTTAACCGTTGATAAGAATCGATTCCAAGATCCACTAAAATCGAAAAGAAAGCTCTAATCTACTCTGTTATCTCTCACTCTCTCATAAATAACACATTTATCACTTTTTTTTTTTTTTTTTAATTTTTTTTATTTACAAAAGCCAAGTTTGACGCAATTCTTAGAGGACTATATTCCAACCGCAGCCTTTCTCCGTTATTTTCCAAATGAAATGTAGAAAACTAAAAGTTGTGTTAGCACTGATTCTACCCTTCAAAAATTGTCTTATATTTAATGTTTTCCTGTTGTTGTTTTTAGGTTTATATATATTAACTCCTCCCTCTTCTACGATGGAGTTTTTCTTCTTCTTGAAAAATCATCATCACCGTTACAACAATGCAAGAGCTATCGACAATCGTAATTTATATGAAAGAATTCTTTATTTCATTCAATATGATATGAATTTGTTAAATACAAATATCTTTTGTATATGTTGTATGATTTTTTATTAAATAAATAATTTTACTATTTAACTATTTTAAAATAAAATCTTCAAGTCACGTTATGAATTTATCTAATCCAAAATTTAACAGTAATAAAAGAACATCTTTATTTGATACGAGGTCCTCTAAGGGAGGAATGGAGAGATGATCCAAAACTTCGGTCAAGTATTCTCTCTATAGAAACAAAGTAGTCATCTATTTTATTTTCGTACATATTAATGAGAAAATATTTCTTAAAAAACACAAAAAAGAGAAGAAATATCTTTTAAACTAATGTTAGTTCAATATTAGATTTTTTTTTTTTTTTTTTTTAAATTTTTTATAGGAATAATTCAATATTGAATTCGTTTACTTTATCTTGCTCTTTCACGTTAGGTTGTGTGAATGTGTGATGTTATGCCTTATTAAGCTCATGTCTCAGTTTACAAAATAATGTGTTTGTATCAAAATATAAAAATAAAAAGAAATAAAAAAAAAGTATTGGATTTTCTATTGTTAAGTGATGTCATATATTCGAGCATATCTATTCAACTTATCTTATTTTAAGGTTTTAATACTTATTTGAATTTGCTTATATGACCATAATTGTTGAGCATGACATAATTTTTTTTAAAAAAAACTTACATGAACTTTATTGTTTATATTAGGAAAAATATATTTTTAATAATCTTAATTATGGACGATTTACTTCTAATAATCCTAAGTAAGGTTTATTTTTTAATAATTCTAACTATGTTATGTGTTTGCCACTAATAGTCCCAATGATCGATAACCTGCTAAAAGAATTTTTGTTTTTTTTGGATTTTAATAGCCACGTGTTAACACATGATTAGTCTAAAGTTTTTTAAAAAAATTAAAAAATAAATAATACAGTGGGGAGAGGGTGGTTGGGAAAATTTTTATTTTATTTTCATTTTGGGAAATTCTCATTGGTAATCACTAATTATTTTTTTTTCTCAATGGTAAAGGGGTCAACTTTTAATTATCTTTGGTAATCAAACATTAATGTGGTTAATCAAATGGTAACTTCTGTTTAATTATTGGTTAATGAAATCATTAACCATGGTTAAATTACACTGATTTGACTTATTTACCCTTAATTTTTTTCCCTCCAATTATTTTGTTCTGATTTCCATAACCCATGTATTAAAACCCCCAATTCTCCCTCGATTTCTCATTTTTTTTTCCAGATTTTAGGGTTCTTCAATTCATTCTCCAAATTAGGGATTATGGCAAAATCGGGTTCATCATCTGTATCAACGAAGGCTATCACCATGGACGACAAGCTTGAGTGGGTAAAGGTCGTTAATTGCAATTGTTCTTCCCCAAAAATCGTTGCGGTGAAAGTATCCAAAACCATGAAAAACCCAAGGAGGCTATTCTACAAGTGTAGGGCCTGCAATTACTTTGCGTGGGTGAAGGAAGAAGATGTAGTCAGGGCAGGGGATGAATTCGAGGTTGAAGGTGCTTCATCTGGTTCTGTGAAGACAAAAGTCGAGGATTTGGCTAATTTCATGAAAAATGTTGTGAAAATGGCACTGATTTTGTATTTTGTGTTGTTGTTTGTTGTTTCTAAGTAGTAATGTATGCATTCCCTTTTGGGTATGATATGGTTCATGCATGTACTGTGAAAGGCTTTTATGCCATTATCAATAAAATAGTTGCTACAATTTCTGAATTTTTTTGCATCCAATAACAGAACAGTATATAAGTGAAATGGCCAGTGACAATGTAATAGAATTGCAAAATGTGAACAAAACATAAGTGAATTGCATAACTTACTGCCAAAAAACATGACTTGTTTCAACATCATTTGATCAACTACTAACTTACTGCAATGTCCACTAACATCATTTACCTATCCAAAATACATCATAACTATCAAATATGTCCATAAAACATCAGAGAAATTACTAGCTATGTCCCAAAAACATATTGACTTGTTACTAAGCTGACTAAGCAGGCTGGGAGGCAGAGACACCCTTCTTTGTTCTTGGTGACCTCCTTATAGGCTGAGAGGAAGGAGCATTTGTTGTTGGATCAGGCTGGGATGAATGAGCAGTTGTGCTTGGATCAGGCTGGGACAGAGACAACCCCTTAGGCTTTGATTTTGGTCCCTTTTTCTTGTTCTGCTGCACTGCTTCTGCTGCCATAGATGCTTTCTGTTTCCCAGTAAGACCACCTTGGCATGTCTGGGAGTTATGTCCATAATTCTGGCACTTGCTGCACTTAACAGTCTTGGATCTCTTTCCCTTGGCCTGCTCACCTTCTTCCCTTTTTCTATTTCTTGCAGGCCTACCAATACCTCTTTTCATATTGGGTGGGGCTATTTCTGGATAGCTGTTTTCAGGCCATTGTTCAACATCTGGGATGGCTTTGATGGTGTTGGCATAAATAAGCTTGTACCTTCTCAATGAGTACCATTCACTAACATACTTCTTAGGATCTTCATGTGCATGTATAATAGCCCTCATAGCATGCTTACATGGCAATCCAGAGAGCTGCCACACATTACATGCACAGGTTTTGTCATTTAAGTTGACAGGTAACATAGATTTACCATCTAGCACTTCATACTCTCCAGCTCCAGACTTCAAACACCTACAACTTCTTGACTCATGGCTAACCACTTGTAGTCTTTTGATGATATTAGGACAGATGTCATCATTCCAGCTCTCACACTGCTCCTTTCTAGTGGCTAGTCTCACCATAGTCAGCCTTCTGATCCCTGCAATCACATGATAAGAAATTCAACATAAGTAAAGTGAACATAAGTGCTAACTGATGGTTATGTGAACATAAGTTGACAGTAGCACCTTCAAGTAAAGTCAGAACAGGTCTGCATCTGTTAATACCCAGAGTAGAGTTAAAGCTTTCCACAAAATTTGACTTGTTCACATCACACTTTATGTTTGGGTTGAAAGCATGTTTAGACCATGTTGACTGGGGTCCCACTTTTGACAACCACTCTAATGCTAATGGGTTGGCCTTTTGAAGAGCTTTCATTGCCTTTCTAAAGGTAAAAGGGTTGTAAGCACCAACTGCCTTCCAAAAGAGTGAGAACATGAGTAATCCTGGGAAGTCTTTCTTGAAGTTCTTGACAAGATGTTTGCAGCAGTATCTTCTACCAACTTTAGGCCACAACTCAGTTAGTGCAGCTTGTATCCCCTACAAGACAAAGTAAAACAAGTCAGTAACATGTAGTAATCAATGAAGTATAAACAAAGACAATTCAGCAAAGTTTACCTTTTGCCTATCTGAGATGATACACCATTCATCTCCTCTTCCACTGTCCTTCAATGCATTCTTCAAATGCCATATGAAAAACTTCCAGGTATCAGTGTTTTCAGCTTCAACTATTCCCCAAGCAACTGGAAACAATTCATTATTGGCATCCAAAGCTACAGCTGACAGCAACACTCCACCAAAGTTGCCCTTTAAGTGAGTCCCATCAACCCCTATTATGCTTCTACAACCAGCAAATAGCCTATCCAACACAGCTTTAAATGATATGAAAATGCTCTTAAATGCTAATGGGCTTTCTGGATGATTTGCAGGATTCCAAGCACAGTGAGCCAAAGAATTGGGGTTCAAAGCTTTAATGACATCACAGTACAAAGGCAGATGTTTGTAAGACACATCATGCCCTCCATGAATTTCTTCTAATGTCTGAGCTCTCACTCTATACTGTGTTGATTGAGCCATTTCAATGCCAAACCTTTTCCATAGCAGTTCATTCAATGACTTAGTAGGTATGTCATTGTTAGCTCTAATGTCTTCCAACAGGACCCTTTTTGCCCACCTTACATTTACCATACTGTTCCTAGATTCCAATCCCTGGCAGGTGTGTTCAGAGTTCTAAATCCCTTTAATAGCCCATGTGGTTCCATCTGGCAAAACAGCAGCATGCAATCTCCACTGACAATGTGCATCAGCACACCTAACTGTGTATCTTAGTTTGTTTGCATAGTCCACAACTAAGGAAAAACCACACTGAATACAGTAGTCCCTTACAACATCCCTGAGATGTTGTTTGTCCATGAATAATTGCCATGGTTTCAACTCAATTCTCCCAAAACCCATATCTTGATACACTTCCCCATTGTTGTAAAGCTTACTAAAGTAATTGTCCTCATCTTTCTCACACTCAAAAGCAGGCTCATCAAATAGATCAAAAGTGTCCTCAACCATTGGACCATACTCATCTTCAGTATCAAGACTCTCATCAATGTCTGACCCTTCCTCACTCTCATTTGGTTCATACCCCCCATCATCTTCATTCTCATACAATGACAAGCTTTGATTATTGTCATTCCCATTACTACCATCACCTAAGCTAACTGAACTACTCCTTCTTGTACTCCCAACTACATTCAAAGTGTTCATATCACTATCACCAGCAGATGTACTAGCACTAATCAAAATTCCCTTCCTTTTTGCAGTAGTCCTAGGAAGTTTTCTCCTAAAAATGGTTGTTGCCCTAGAAGACTTAGATGATTCAGAATTCTGCCCTCCACCAAACTCTCCAGTATTCTGTAAGGGTGCAATCATAGTTGTAGTACAAGGTTGGGATTGTGTTTGTTGATGGCTGAATTCAATTGGCATTTGTGGGTGGGATTCAGGTTCTGTCTGAGGTTCATGTTCTAGAAGAGGTTGATCAACTTGCCATGGTGTTGGTGAAATGTTAAACCAATCTTCAACTGCATTACCCCTTCCCCTGCCTCTCCCTCTTCCTCTCCCAGTACCCCTTCCCCTCCCAGTACCCCTTCCTCTCCCTCTCCCCCTACCTCTCCCTCTCCCTCTCCCTCTCCCTCTTCCTCTTACAGGTACATCCCTCACTACATCATCCCAAGTTGCTTCCATGTCAGTTCCTTCAGGTATATATCCATCAACAATGGGTGTAGGCTCTGCCTTATTCAAACTAGCAACATGCCTCTCAAATTCTTCTTCAGTGTTAACCTCAGCTTCAACTACAGTGTTCTGTCTCCTTCTAGGGGTCAGTTTAGGTTTGCTAGCACTAGGACTTCCTATTTCATTAGCTATTTGTTTATCAACTTCCATGTTTGATTTACCTAAAACAAGTGACCTAGCAGCAGACACTAACTTAGTATCCTTAAGGCCATCCCCTACCCATATATATATCTCTTTCTTATCAGGTAGGTTAGCAAACATCTTCATCAAATCAGCGTCAGAATTCAGAGACACATGCTTCATTTTATACACATATTGAAAAGTCGGGTTTTGGGCTGTTTCTACATTATTTTCCTTAGCCTTCTCCCAATATTCAACTATGAGGTATATTAAATTCACCTTATCAACATCCTCAACTTTCACAGAAACATCAATACCATTATATTGAAATTGCAACACTACAACATCACCCATTCTGCAACAAACACACAACCAAACAAAACAACAGCAACAAACACTATAAGAATCATACCCTAACACACGAAAACAGAGCATACCAAAACAAATTACAAATAAATAATCATACCTGGCTGCGAATCGAGTTTTATGTTGTAATTTTCTTCAGATAAAGGCTAAAAATTTGATCTTTCAAGCTTTACGAATAGAATTTGATCGTACTTCACCCAGCAAACCTAACAATCTTCTTCACTAAGACCCTCGCAATTCAACAAATTATTCCCCAAAAAAACCCCAATTTGTTTGATAAAAACCCTACTAACTAAAAAATCCAAATTTCAGATGATAGCTCGTGTTTTTTTATCATTGAAGTTCTTCGCAAATCGCTCTCCAATTCTCTGAGTTCAAATTTTCCAACTGAAGAAGATGAACGATCGAAGCCTTCACTTTAATTGATTAGACACAGTTGGTTGGAGTAAAATAAATGGGGGCAAATATGTCTTTCCGCATCTCAACTCCTAAACCCTGGTTAAATAATTAACTAATAATTAAACAGAAGTTACCATTTGATTAACCACATTAATGTTTGATTACCAAAGATAATTAAAAGTTGACCCCTTTACCATTGAGAAAAAAAAATAATTAGTGATTACCAATGAGAATTTCCCTTTTATTTTTTATGATTTTTATTTTTAAAAAAATTTTATAAAAAATTTGGACCAATCACGTACTGACATGTGTTATGATAACCTGTTATAACAGGTTGCTGACTTAGTGTTGATCGGTTGGGACTATTAAAGACAAACACATAACATAATTAGGATTATTTAAAAAAATAAACCTTAAATGTGATTATTAGAACTAAATCGCTCATACTTTGAATCATTAAAGTATTTTTTCCTTTAAATTAAGTTAAAAAAAAAACCTCTCGCCTGTCCTCTTCCCTCCTCCTCTTAATTCTAGGGTTTCTTCAATTTTTTGGTCGTTTAGATGAAGAAATTAGACTATTTTTTAGCCCTTTTCTCTTAATTTTCTTTAGTTTTTCTATTTAATTATCAATAAATCTCCATGATTAGTGTAGATATTCGTCCGCATCCCTATGGTGGAGTATCTCCCTATGGTAGAGTCGTTAGTTTTGTTGTTTGTTTTTGTTTAGGGTTTTTGTATGTGTGGGTTTATTTAAAAAGTTAATCATCTTTTGCCATATTTAAAATTATCCGAGATCGCAACGGTTATCAAATCTTGCATTCAAGTGAATCAGATGAAAATTATCATTACGGCTACAAAAAATTGTAGATCGTCTCTCCAAAAAGGCTATATATTCCAGCAATATGTGCGAGAGATATACCATAGTACAAAGTCTATTCGGTGATCGTTCGTTTGATAAAGGAAACCCTTATTTGATTCAATTTTATATATTTGTTGATTTAGATTTCATTTGTAGATGCCGTATGGCTTTTGATTAAAAAAAAAAAAAAAAGCTTACAATATATGAACCTTTTTTTGAAGGCAAGTGAAATTATGACTAATGAGCAAGATACACGTAGTCGTGGAATCATCATAGAGTGACGATTATGTAACAATCGAAGGCAACTACTTAGTATTTAAGATCAAACACAACTAAAACTAGATACTCAGAAATTTGATAAAAATATAAAATAAATAAAAACCAATTATTCAAATAAAAGAAGAAAAAATTGCAAAAGATAATACGAACTTTGGCCAGCTTTTTTTTAAATAATACAACCTTTAGATTATTTTTTAATATTACAACCTTTAGGGGTGTTCATTTTTAACAGGCAAAACTGATTGGTAACATGTTGTTACAAGTGTATAGGACACGTGTTGCTTTATCATTTGTTGAGGCTTTTTTTTTTTTTAAAAAAAACTTTTCTCTTCCTCCTTCCCTATATCAATGGTGGTCAACCACCACCACCTAGACATTCCAACCCTTATAGCCACCAGAAAACCACCAAAGCACTCCATCAACTCACCCTTTCCCTTTCCACGAAACACCGTAGCCGCCAAAACCCACTCTAATCCCACCAAAACCTACCACGAAACGTTGCAGCTGCCACCGAAACCCACGCAAATCCCACATAAACCCAACCGAAACATCACGATACCTACCCCTTTCCTTTCCCAGACAACTGATAACCACCCCCTTCCCCTTCCCTTAACGTCACGAATAGTGCCGTCGCTTCAGGTTGGGATGCATGGTTTTTTCGCCGGGGAAGGGGATGTCGTGGTGGTTGTTGGGTTAAGAGGGGTTCAATTTTTTTTTATTATTTAACATCTAAAATTAATCATTAAAAAAATTAAAATTTAATACTCAGACCAAATACATACTGACACATGTCACGAGTAACCGATCTAGCAGGTTATAGGGTTTTTGTGTCGTTTAAAATTGACAACCCCAAAAGTTGTAACGTTAAATTACAATTCAAAGGTTGCATTATTAAAAAAGAACGGACCAAAAGTTATATTATTATTTGCAATTTTTCTATAAAAGAATTATACTTTATCATCTTATGCTCGGCACATTTATTTTTTAAATTAAACTAGTCGTTGGAGCACGCGCGTTGCGCGTGTCCCCCCGACGGCAGGATAAGCAATATTCGTGGAGGTGTGTGGCTATTGCGATATTCGTGGTGTTGTTACGATATGTGATAATAAATACCTTTTATAACTTGTAAGTTGTAAATAGTAGTAGTAGGGGAAAACGATATAATTTTTTTTCTATTTCCGAGTTTTTTTTCTGAAGCTATACATGTCTTTAGAAACTTTGCTGTCATTTCGAACTTGTTACGAGGAAATGTAAATTAGTTCACAGTTAGCAAATAACATGTTACTGGCTCCTGTTATAGGCAGAAGGTATATAACAATGCATGCCTTATTTCATTAGAAAGGCCATGCATTCAAAGCATTATAAGTTCATACAGTTATTGGTAAGTATGTATGTAAAAAAAAATGCAGGTATATAAGCATAGTAGTTTCAGATTGAAGAGTGGTTCATGTGGAAAAAAGCAGAATAAACCTTAAGCTGAGATAGACTGCTTTTATGTCCTGCAGAGGAGTAAAAGCTGGATTCTTCTTTGCTTGTTGCAGCTGTTTGAGAGTTTTGTTTTTGCACGAACCTGAAGGGGCATGGATTGTATAATCATAAAGGCTAAATTGAAGAACGAACATGATTGTGGTTGTTTTTGTGAGGTAAACAGTCCCAAGGGAGCGTGCATACAACTTGGGAACCAATAAACTAATATGAGTAGTAGCACTGCCTCTCATAAACAGAAACGAAGCATGCAGCTATTTTTTTTTGAAAAGCTTCAAGTTAAAATCTAAGAAATGTATATAATTTAATAAGTGTTCAGATTAAAAAAAGAAAAAAAATTAATGTTGCAAAGCTTTAAATTGTATTGTAGAGTATATTCTGTGACATTGAAAGCCAATCTACTAATGGAAATTTTAAACTTGAAAGTAGGAAGTTATAATAACATAGTTTATATCATAGATAAGTATCCTGATTTAAGGATACAAGGTGCTACATCATAGGTACCCTAGCATTTCTATGTACATACCAAAAGATTCCAGTTCTACTACGATAGTTTCGCTGAGATATTATTGTAGAGCAGACATTACTGCATATTTCTAGCACTATATACACACTTGATGTTTATAGGGAACACAAGATGCCCAAAATGTTCCTTCTAAACATTCAAAAGATACTTCAGACTAAGCAAGGCATCACACCATAATAAGTGACTACTACCACCATTTTAATAACAAAAGATAGTGCACTTTAATATATTTAAAGCTGTCTTTGTTCATGGTTCATCAAGAAGGCTTCAAGGCGATTCTTTGTTGTCTGGACTGTCTTTCTCTGCAGTGTCTTTGAAAAGGGCTGTTCGGAGTTTCTTCCTAGGAACTTGGTCTTCATCATCTAATTCCAACATCTCATCGACAGGCATTGGTTGTTTGTTGTTGACATTGCTTCGGGTGCGAGCAAGCTTGTTCCATGCAGGGAGTTCAGCAATTGGTGCTGCTGGTTCTGAAATTGTAATCCCTTTGCTTGGTGGCTGCACTGGAACATCAAAGCAGTCTGTATCGAATGTTTGAGAAGCTAGCCTGAATTCATGAAACTGAGCTATTTCAGCAAGGACCTCATCACTTGCCTCTGTGTTGTCCTGACTGTAATCAGCAGTCAGCTCTAGGTCAGAAATAGCAAGTCCTTTTCCATGAGCCTTAGTGTAGGCAGAAGCTGCACTCTCATGCATCAGTGGTCGATCTGTTGTGTGTCTCTTATCCGCTGCAAAGGTAGGTTGTTCTTTATTAAGTTGGGAAGATGATGAGCCTAGAACCTGAGCTTGTGGTTCTGCATCTTCTACTTCAACAGTCTTCAGAGTCCATAACAGAATGCTGTTCCTGGCCAACTCCAAAGTCGGAGTTACTTGAATGAAGAAAGGCTTTGTTGCTAGTATGGCTTGGACAACCTTAAAAGCTTCGAAATTCCCCTAAAATATTGAAGGTATTATGTAAGTAACATGTATACTATGAGCAATCTGTACATTATTTAATTTGTTGATTGAAACATGAACTAATAAGAATCTAAATCTTTCATAAGCAACTGTGACCAGCACTAAAGCTTCTGTTTAATAAAGATAAGTGTATTCAGTGTGAAATGTACAACATATCTACCTATGATATTGTACATAGGTATAGACAAATTTGAATTGAACTTGCAAAAAGGCAGAGATGATAGCATTAGCAGAAATTCTTACAGTGGCTTTGATATCCCAGATTTCTGTTGCTGTCTTTCGGAAAAGCTTTTCCGTATCATCACTAAAAGTTGTAAATGACATTGTGCAACTGTCATCAACAGCTTCGAATTTGAATGTAACTCTGCAGAAGCGTACATAAAAATGAAGTGAAGTCTTCCACTATATTTTACTGCAAGAAAAATAACGTCAGGATAAGTGTTAAAACTATACTTGTGTACAGCTACGGTGTCTCCTTTTTTGCAAGAGATGCAAGGGAAACGAGTCCCAAGTGCAAGATGTGTCCGTTTTCCACAACCAAGGCAACCTATATAGGCATTCACTCTTTGTAGGTCAGCTTCTGGTATTGTAACTTTGATCCAAGCAATTTCATCTGGAGTTGCATTAGCTGCCTGCATTAATGCAAGTAATCATATATTAGATAGCATTTAACTGATATACTTCTAAAGAATACTATGTACTGTAAAGAAATATGTAAAATTAGCAGTAGATTTAAAAAGTCTTGACCTTTTTGCTTCTTAGTTCAGCTATCGTCACAACTTTCTTTTCTGCGCTTGGATACCTGACGTTCAAAATCCTTTCCTGTCTGTCTAGCAGTACGTGCTGATATAATTTAACCCTGAAACAAAAAAATGGCTTCAATTATGTGATTATTTTTTTATGGCTTAATTTTACATTTATAATAAATGTAATACACTAAGTACCATTCTCGAAGCATATCTTCCCTTGCCCCCTTAGGATTCATGATTATTCTAGTTGACATGGTAGTATTCAGAGTGAATCTTGTGAACAAGCAGTAAATCGATTTGATATTTGATAGGCAATGGTAATTGTGATATTTACACTAAAGCTACTAACTGTACCTCTCGTGTGACGGGTTTTAAGTGCAGTAAATCCTATAACATTGAATTTTTCAGCCCAGTTGTTCATAGCATCACAAGGTTTCCCAGTAAGATCGTTCCATGTTGAGATTGTCATAGCATGGTATTGGCTGGTTTGCAATACACTGTATGTTGTAAGTTATCTAGGACATTTGAGTATGAAAAGGGATAAAATACAGATCATCTTGTAGAAGTATAAATTTACCTTGTGTCAATGACAGATACTTCTCGAACTGGACTGTCACGACCTCGTGCATTAGGTATCATCCTTGGTGTTTCTTCAACAAAGAGAACCACACCAACTATATCTGATTTAGTTAAAGGGACATTAGTAGACAATACGGAAAGTAGTATAGGTTTGTAAGATGGAAATTGAAGTGTGAATGTGCATTGAACATGTAAAATAATGAATACCATATCTGCCATTTGGATCAGGTGATCTCGGAATAGTTGACAGAGGTTGATACCTTGGTTCAATTGGACCGCTTTCAGGATTTAAACGCTGGATAATAGTTTGGTGTCCAACGGTCATTTGGTATGGAAGCTCTTCCAAGTTGAATTTGTATTGATCATCTACAGCTGTTATAGGAGCCTTAGAAATTTCGTATTGACCAGATGGCTTAAGAACTTCTTCATATGCTTCGATTTGGTCTCCAAACAGAGCACATCACATCTTGTTTTTCTGGTTAAATAGATAGGATACTAATCAATGATAGGGTTATATTATAGAAATGCATAGATATATCAAAGTATAAGAAACACACTTTAATATTTATACTGGTAAACATATAAGACATAGCTTATTGCATACACTACTTAATAAATGTTATAGATCTTTATGGTAAGCAGGTTCTACATACTCATGTATATCAAAATTGGTACATTTTCAGTCAAAAAAAGCTAGCTATATCACATTGTATGTCTAGAAGAAGATCCTATTCACTATAATGGAATAATAACTGATTCTATATATTTTTCAAGAACAGACATATAGCAAAGTATAATCACCTTTTCATCCTCCAAGAAGATGGTTTGAAAGATCACACCAGGTTTTTTAGGTGAAGGTTGAGCTCTTCCCTTTTCAGTGACTGTGACTTTCACCTTGTAGTCCTTACTTTGAGTAGTTAGCTCGTCTAAGTAAACTGGCTCCAGCTTCATTTTTGGAGGTGTATTCATGGCCTACAATACATGATATGCAAAATAGTAAGTATAACTAAATAAGATGTGTAATATAGTCTACATGTAGATCTAGCAGTAAAATGTGATGTAAACCAAGAATTGAAAGCACCAAACAGTGCACCTGTGCATGTAAAAATTATAAAAAGGACAATAACAAGTAATAGTGTGTTTTACAATGATCAAATGTAGAAGGTTGTTTTGGCATGCATCAGTTTTTTTTTTTAAAAAAATATTAACATTTCAGTAACAGTCTATAAGGCTAATGAATGCAACAGTATGACTTGTTCCAGAATTTAGTGTAAGTATAAAAGGCAAACATCAAAATTTACATGATAGTTAGAGCAAATAGGATATCACTAAATATAGATCTTTAGTATACCAAAACTGCAAAACATAAAAAAAAAAAAAAAAAAAAGCAGTCGCAGCTTTATTAGGATATATCTTTATTCAGTGAAATTTAGCTAAGAATTTGAGTGATAGTAACAACTCTTGACATAAAGGCATGAAAAAGAATTTCCAAGAAAGGAGAAGAATATACCATGACTAAGAATGATAAGGCAGAGAATAAAAAGATTTGCTCAAACAAGTGAGAACTCCTTCGGTATTTATAGGTGAAGTAAGGGAAGAAGTTAACCCACCTCTTTTCAGCAATTCACAGTTGAGATTAGGGAGTTAATGTTGCTTTTTGTTGGTTGGGTACAGCTAGAGATCATAAGCTTATTGTTAAGTACAATTTTCCTTATTCATCAAGTAAAAAGGGAGGAATTATTATGGCTAAGATAATATTCAAATACTTGTAATGTAAAAAGTCTAATTTTTTGTGGTTAAAGTAAGAGAGAAGTACAACTGTTATGTATTATAAAACAATTTGTTTACTATGAATAGTGAATTTGACTTGTACTTGATACTTACTTTATAATATAATACAAAGTGCACTTCAATTTTAAACCTAGGTAGTATCGTATCAATTAGTATATTCTATAGGGCTTTCTTTTTTTTTTTTTTTTTTGTGGGCTAGAGTCAACTAAGCCCATTTATGTTTTATCAAAGACACAAAATAACTACAAGATAAAAAGAAGCTATTAGGACCATAGCTAAGGAATAAAATGCATCGCGGCATATTTAACGCATTCTTTGCAATGTTAGCTAATATTTGTGACTCGAGAAAAGCATTCTAATTTTACAATTGATACACAACATCTATAGTAGAATAGCTGTAAACCTAATAATAGACAATTCATTACTGCTTTACCTTACAAATCATAAAAATAATAAACCGTACTTTAGACTGTAATATATACCTCACTCATGAAAGAATTGATTTAGTTAACCATATATCAGTAAGTATAACGTGCCTCTAAGAAACAGGGTCATTCAAGTAAAAACTTAAAGATTTTATCATTTAAAGGCACTACATAATTACCATCTAGATTATCAAGATAGAACAATGATTAACATGTGTAGTGAGTGCTTCTCATTACTGTGATACATCACTATGTAAGTACATACGTAGATTAGAGCATACCAAGTATAACATTTGGTAGCAAAGTGAGCACCTGAGGTAGACTATTCTAGCAATTCAATAAGAAGAAGCTGGGTGACTTACATTGTCCTGTTAGCAAGGGAAAACATGAACTAAAGATGGTCCAATCTGCAGGAAAGCAAATACAGGTTTTAGTAATGCTAGATCTAATAGCTAACTACAGAGTTACATAAAAAGGAAAACCGGCCTACCTATAAAGATTCACTAACAGCAGCCTTGATCGTCTTGCGTTTGCCTTCAGCAAGGCAGCAAATTAGTCACATTGCCGAGCCTCACCTTCAGTTATGCCTACTAGATGTAAAAGTTCATAAGACACTACATTCTTCACTGCATTTGCAGAACACTGAGCTGTACCGCCTGTTGTAAAGACACGAACATCTTTTGATTTCTTGGCCCGCGATAATGCAACATAAAGTTGCCCATGGGAAAACATGGTCGTGGAAGATAAATGGATACTTGGCTAAGAGTCTGCCCTTGTGACTTATTAATTGTCATTGCAAAACTTAACTTTATAGGGAATTGCTTCCTTTCAAACATAAATGGATAGTTCACTGAGCTAGAGGGCCTTAAGTTAATTCTGTGTATGAATACTTCTTCCCCTTTGTAATGGCCAACTGCTATAGCACACCGAATCACGTTCGGGAAAAATTTCTTGCAGATAAGCCTCGTACCATTGCATAAACCCGTAGATGGCAGCAAATTCCGTAACAGTATCACAGGAAAATTTTCCTTTAATACAAGCTCATGAGGACTCATTCCTCCGGGACATAGTTTGTTGATAAATTCTGTAGGATATACACTACAGGTATCATTTAGAATGGTATCAAAACTCTTGTATGTAACAGCCAGGGAATTTCTCAATCATGAATGTATTAACCGAATCCACGTCATCATTCATGGGGGTCAGGATTGCCTTTTTAGTGAAAACTTGACAATCAAAGTGCCCATGGACCATTTCTGGGAATGTTGTTTCTGCAACAGTACTCACTAATTCCGTGACATTGCTAGTGGATTCCACAATCTGCTCTGGTAACTCGATGAAGGCATTTTCTGTCTGCTGTAACTTGCCATTGCCTAAATCAAGAAGAAAAGCAGCATAGGTTGGATCCTCTGTTGCTCTAATATTTTCTGTTAGCCTAAATTTGATTAGCTTTGGCCACAGATAAGAAGTTACAATGCTTGCTTCTACTGCTTCCTTCATAGTTTTTCAAGGAACTACTGGCAAAACTTGCCTGAAATCCCCTCCAAAGACAACAACCTTTCCTCCAAATATCCCCTTATTCCCACATACATCCTGCAATAGAAGGTCTAAAGATTCTAGATTTTGTTTCTTAGCCATAGAAGCCTCATCCCATATAATCAATGTAGTTTCTTTCAAAAGTGCTGCTAAACTACCTTGCTTTGGGACATCGCAGACCACTGAACTATCACTATCAATCGGAATTTTGAATCGGGAATGAGCAGTTCGACCAGAAGGAATATTTTCTGCAGCAATGCCTGATGTAGCCGTAGGTAATACAATCTTGTTCATTTGTCTTATTTCTACATATAGAGCATTGTAAAGGAAAGTCTTACCTGTACCTCCAGGACCATCAACGAAGAAAGCGCCACCTTTTTGCTGCATGACATGATCCATAATACACTCAAAAGCAGTATTCTATGCAAAGTTGAGCTTTGAACGACAGCTTAGGCATTCCTCTGGGATTGGTGCATCAAGAGCATCTATAGTATCTTTGGTACGCCTGAACACATCACTAACTTGAGAAATTAATTGGTCCAAACCAAAGAAAGAAAGAGATTTGCCCATTGCTTCAAGATGTTGTTCCACTGATTTGACAGTAAGCTGCTGTATTCTCACCATCTGATTTGGAAACCTATGAGAAAAACCTTCAGCAAGAAAAGTATAATAGGCATTCCATAAAGCAGCAGGATCACGTGGCTGACAAAACATCAGAACTGTGGCAAAAAGACGGCGTAAAGCAGCAGGCATATGAGTTTCACATGCTTCAGACATGGTTAAATTAGCTGCATCATCATCTTCTATAAGACCAAGCTTTAGAGCAGCTTCCTGAAAAGTTGGGTACAGACAACCGTTGACAGTACGTAAATCCTCAAACGATTTAGGACTTCTTACATTTAGCAATAAAAGTCTAAGAAAGAACCGTTCACCTTCTGCAGGAAAGACAAATGCTAATCTACCAACTGAATTTCGGTTCTGAACTCTTTGTTTCCATTTTTTGTCACCTTGATGCCATGTGTAGTGTTCACAAAATTCACCATACAAATATCCTAGCCCAAGTTCGAAAGCAGCATTCATTGCAAAAAATTCAGTTAATTGAGTTCTTGACCGTTTTGAATCTGAAACAACAGCACAGAGCCTTTCCTGAGGGAAAACATGAATAGTCTGCATATCAGGAAAATGGACTTGTAAAGGTAGAACTGCAGGATGCATTTCAAACAGATCAAAACTGAATATTCTCCATGCAGCTTCACAAGGAGATACCCATCTACCTGATTGGTATTGTTGAATCTCATCTACAGAATTATTGTCAGAAGCAACAACATTATACGAAATCCGATCATGGCCCTTATAGACGTACTTGTATAGGTACTTTACTGCTTTAATTGTCGAACATACTTCAACATTCAAGTGACAATCAAACAGCAAAGAAAGATAAGGATTATAAGGGATAACCCATTGATTATCTAATTCTGCATTTCTTATCGTTACCTTTTCCCCAGTTTCTCTCCTACGGTAGATAGGATAACCATCCTTATTGTTACTTGTCTCATTGCAAAACTGCTTAGGATACTTGTTCTTACAGCTGCGCTTTAGGCCATTCTTTCGCATACATGGGCATTCAAGATTCAATATACCACAAGGACCATGCATCATATGGGCCAACACAATTCTTCTCAAGGTAAGATTAGTCTCAGCGGGTATTTCAGCACAAACAAATCTGTCGTAGTCAGCAGGAGACTTCAGCTTGTATTCAGGTTTTAGAACAATTAAGAAATGAGCATGCGGCAAACCTCTTTTTTGGAACTCGACGACATATACCATTGCAGCAACTTCTCCAAATAATTTTTTCTCCATAATTTCCTTTTTCAGCGCAAGTAACTTTGCTCTAAAAAGTCTAGCAACTAAGTCAGGCCTATCCTGTGCCGTCTCACCAGTCGCCAGCTCGGCTTTGATTTCAGGCCAATTAGCATTACATGTAATCGTTACAAAAAGATCTGGTTTACCGAACCTTTGTACTAAAGCCATAGCATTTAAGTACCTCTTCTTCATGTCCCGAGGACCACCAATATAGGTAGGAGGTAATATAACTCTACGACCAACATTATGACCAAGAGTTTCCCCAGAATCTAGTGAATCCAATATACCTTTATACAAATCAGCCCTTATTGTTTCCTGGTTGTTTCTGAAGTAATCAAGCCTGGTATTTTCAATCTTCACATACATATCCACTGTGTATTGCTGAAAGCATCTACCTGCTCGTAGCATCATGTTGTTCGGGCAAATTTGCAACTTGTATGCATAGTATTCCCTAGCAGAAATGAACTTGTCTGCTTTAGTATTTTTCCTCTTTGCACCTGTATTAAAAAGACGACAGGAAAAGTTACAAAAACCAGCAATACCAAGTCCTTATTACAAATATGCAATAGGACATACAAAATAGTTTTAAAAAGTTTTAAAAAAGCAAGACCAAGCTCATGCTTAAAATATGCAATAGGACATATAAAATATAAATTACTTACGGGCTTCTTCCTGATTTAATAAATCTGCTGCAGTATGCACAGCACAAGACATTATAGGATCTGGAATCGAATCTGCTGATCTCTTACTTGGATGAGAATTTTTTTTAAGGCCTTGAGTCCAGCCACATTCTCCTCGAGGAAATAACAACGGATACTGAAGGGGATCATAACAACCATAACTATGATAAATTCGGTGAGATTCATCAGATTTTCCAGTGACTAATATATGAGGGCCCAAGCTTTTGCTACATGAATAATTTTCTGGCCAGATTACAGCAACATCATCAACAGCAGAAGCATTATAAACACGCTGATCAAGTACCGAGGTTCGATTCAGAACAATTTTTGTATCTGCATGAATAACCCTGTCTCGTAAAGATCGAAAAAAGATAGCATACAGATTCTTTTCAGATACCTGCATAAGAATGCTAACCACATCTTCTCTTATTTCAGGGAAACAACCCACTCTATTTTCTGCTTCATGCTGACCATCATGGTAGTATAATTGTAGGCACTTGGGATTGCTATCATCAGGCAATAAATCTGGCATAAAATGATACATTTGGCCATGCAACTTGAATAAATAAATCCCTTTGTAAGTGTTTGCATAATAATGGCCCCCTAACGAACTAAATGCAAACAAATTGTTGTATAATCTAGCATACTTTCGGAAATGCACAGCACCTTCATCCTTTGAAGTAAACAAGTAAACAAGCTCATGAGGATAATCATTTGCAGCTATCGTAATATCTCCATTCCCACAACAGAAATGCAAGGATTCAAACATAAATTTTTTTGCACCGCATTTGTCACAAAAAACAGGTATAAAAAGTCTGAAAGGCTCCATTGGAAGCTGTCGATCTGTAGCAGCACCAAGGATATCTAACAGAAACACAAGAAAAGACAAGCGTATAAGTTAATTGGTGTGAAACATTGTAATAAACAATACAAGGTATATAATAAGTATACCTATTTACCTTCTACATGAGTTTGTTTAGTCTTCTTTTTAGAAGAAAGAGGTACTCTTGATTCTGCTCCACTGCATGGAACAAATATCATCTTACTATGGCATTTGTACGATAATGTAGTAGAACAAATATTGTCTTACTATGCCATCTGTACAGTAATTAGCAACCACTAATCTCAAACAGTTACTACGGCATCTATAGAATCTTAAGCAATAAACACTCTTAAATATTATGGCCATTCGTAAGCATCAACAAACTTCGTGTTTATCTCAGTCCAACAATAAGGGATGACCAGTAAGAAGAGAAGAAATGATGCTGGGCTAATTACTAAGATGATAATATATGCATCACAGCACTAATAAGCTTAAAGATGCCTACTTCAATGAATGTAGTGTACCTATTTAGCTGTGGCGTAGCTAGTTCCTGTATACATTTTTGTTGTTTTGAGGTAAAACATTGTCGAGAGCGTTTAGCAGCACACTGAGTGTCTGGTAAAAACGGACTGCAAATAAAGGTGAAGTCATTTTTTTCATAAATACAATACTGGCTATCCTAAATACTCTAACTTTTGATGAAGCTATATACCTAGCATAAAGATGATAATATACCCATAAATGATGCTGGGCTAATTACTAAGATGATCATATATGCATCACATCACTGATAAGCATAAAGACGCCTACTTCAATGAATATAGTGTACCTATTTAGCTGTGGCATAGCTAGTTCCTGTATACATTTTTGTCGCTTTGAGGTAGAACTTTGTCGAGAGCGTTTAGCAGCACATTGAGTGTCTAGTAAAGACAGATTGCAAATAAAGGTGAAGTCATTTTTTTCACAAACACAATACTGGCTATCCTAAATAGTCTAACTTTTGATGAAGCTATATACCTAGCAAACGCTGATTGTGATGTTCTTTGCGCTGCCCTATTCAATCTACTACAGCTTTTCCGAGATAGGTGAGGAATGCCATAACGACAATCTAACACACAATATATAGCAAATACTGTAGGGGAGAAACGATACAAAAACACAGATATATAAACCAAGATAAACTGGAAATAATTTCAGCTAAGGCAGTACCCATTGTTACTGCTGCAGAGCAGTTTCGAAGAATTGAAACGTAATAAGATTTCCCAAAACCTTCTGTAGATTAAATCTGTAATACCTGTAAAAACAGAAAACCATGACCATAAGACAATAATGAACAAAAGTACCCTTTCTGAAAGGGTACATAAAGGCAGAAAGAGCAACATTTTACATACTAAAATAGGAAACGCAAAAAAACTGCATTCATTCAAAAGAGGCCATAGTCAAAGAGGGTACATAAAGGAAAAAAGAACAACAATTTACATACTAAAATAGGAAACGCAAAAGAACTGCATTCATTCAAAAGAGGCCATAGTAGGCAGTACAGTCAAAGTAGGAACATCATTACATGAAAAGGATTCAGCTACAGGATTTCACCAACAGGATACCATCTATTACATATGCTTCATACATCTATTAATAATGGACAAAAGCTGCCTAATAAATTTACTATACCCTAACCAAAGGACTAACATCTGGTTACATACCCTTAATCACCTAAATCCAAAAGGCAGTTAGACATACTAAACATAGCTATTCAACCCTAGCACATTTATAGACAGCCTCTAAATCTGACAGGCCAGCAACAAGGTTGTCAGGAATCTGGACTCCCACACCACTGGTAGATGGCTCACTCCTATCAATCCTGCGCTTAGCCGGAAGACTTGGTGGGAGGGCTAAGACTGGAATTTGATTTGGTTCATCAGTTGGTGTCACACATGCATCATTACCTAAGCCATTAACAGAATCAGCTTGCTTTGAACTGCTCTCCAAGCATTCAAGATGACCCTTCAAAATCAAATACCTCTCCCTTATCAAAGAACATTCTCCACTGATCTTTGCTGCAGCACCATAGTTAGCATCAACTATTTCTAGATTGCAAACAGAAGCTATAAAGAAACATGCTTTCTTTGCAACTCACTGCTCAGCAATGTACACTTCAGGACAGGGGTCACTGAAAATGCACTCCATGGAGATCATGAAACGATACATATTCATAAATGCACTCCATGGTCACTGAAAATGCACTCCATGGAGATCACTGAAAATGCACTCCATGGAGGTCACCATTAACCAAGACATATAGCCATGTTCTTCTAATCTAGTGGTTTCAATGCCTGTCACAGAAACACCAGTCTTCCTAACTAAGACTCCCAGAAACTGGGCAAAATCCAATGAAACATGAACATCATGAAACGATGCATCCTCCCTTGTACTGCATTCTGCATGTATGCGACTTAAATCTTCTCTGTCCTGCACCAACTCAGCACATCTATTCCTATACAATTTGACACACAATCGATACATCTTAATGCGCTCATAAGTGAAATCAGACACGCGCACACTAAACCGACACATCAATCTCTTCACAGCTTTGTGGGCCGCTCTTTCACGAGACTCTTCCACTGAACTGGCATCTCCACCATAGAAAATGAACTTTGTACGAGAGTTTGGCTTATTAACCCGCACAAAGACATTATTCTTAGCAGCATCTATAAATCCATAGACCGGTGATGGAAACTGCAACCAAGCAACAACCTTTTCCAAAAGAGGCTGAAAAGGAACAAAAACTCTGTTTGATCGTCTAGCCATAACCTATAATGGCAAAAGCGATGTTCAGGCCAAAATTGTTTAAGAACAGGAAAGGGCTTTCTCTCCTAAACAACGCCACTGAGCCCTACTCACACAAAACTGTAAAAATATAATAAAATTCCACTAATAGAAAATCTAATCACAAAAGAAAGGCTACAATGCAAACAAAGAGAAATCACATAAGAGATAGAAAAAAAGTACGGGTATCTTTAAAAAAAACACACACAGACGTAAATAAGTATTCTAAAAGCCACATACACTCCACCAAAGCACAACCATGCCATTGTTGCTCTATAACAAAAGGAAACTTTAAATTTTAAAAGGCATATAGAGGAAACAACTTGATAAGTCCAAAAAAATCTACAACTTTGTTCCAGTCCATGTCGATTCCCCACCCCTGTCTACTTGATTAAAGGCAACCATTGCTGAACACTTACTCATACTCTATCATTAGTTAAAATTGAAGAGTTATGCCATGTTAAAACAACCAGACAGATATTTCTTGTCCTCTATACACAGTAATTAGCAGCTACTATTTCTCCTAAAGTCACATGTGGAATAGACTAAATAAACACTTAATTAATAAACAAAACCTTGTTATATGCAAGCTACCAGTAAAGCAGCACATAGAAAACATTGAATTAACTATACAACATCCAATACATAAAAGGAAGCAGAAGAAGTATTTTAACAAATGTCCAACAACAACACCACAAACAATGCTATCAGTGAACCTGTAACCCCAAAAAAATGAAATAAGAAAATATAAGTCAATCAATTTATTTGTTGGTATTCCTATTACCACAACAATTTAACCCATCTACCTATTATATTCATATCCACACTACTAAGACAATGTAAACCATTCTATGAAGACAATTTTATCAGCATTTCTCAAAGGCTGCAACATAATTGTAACAGCCTAAACTAAATTAACAAAAGCACACTCACACACAACAACAAAATTGAAACCACTATCATGAACATTCAACGAGCATAGACGCATCTGTAAAGGGAATTATAAGAGACTTCCAACACATTGTAGAATTGCATATTCAGTATTAGTCATTGTACCACAGTCCATATAATAATCTGTTAGTAATTTAAGGTTCAATTTGCTAGAGAATCCGAAACAGAACACATATGGACAAATGAAGACTGTACTATAAGTAATGTAATATCATCCACAACAAAGTACCACCTCTCACACAAACGGCTCTGCACAGGGAACTCAAATCACCCACCACCAGAAAGAAACTGTTACTGGGCATGAATCGCTTGCCATGTCCAAAAAAATGGACACCCTCAGACTATATATATAGACTATGGTCAACAAGCGCACCGCCATCAATAACCCTAGAAAAATTAGGACTTTTTTTTTCCTTGTACAAGGACACTGCAGTGGCGCCCAAGTAAGCCATTCCAATGCAAGAAACATCAAACAGCAATTATAATCCTAACCTAAGCTGCAATGTATCTACAATCCAAATAATGAAAGCCTAGATAGCAAAAAGAGCAACGGAAACATACCAGGCATTCTGAAACATCCAGCCGCCACAGAAAGAGAACTCCATTCCAGACCTGATCATCAAGCCAAAAGGCTCGCAAAACAAACCAGCAGAAGACCCAAACCTAAGCAAGTAAGCAAAACCGAATCAGAGCTCCAAAACACAAAACTACTCGTACAAGCAACAAGCACCTTAGCTGTCAGGCAAACAAAGGCATGAAGAACAGCTGGATTTTCCATCACAGATGGCAAGATAGGAAACAACTGGCAGCAAGAGCAAACTTGGCATTTCATTTAAATTAAGGGTATCTATGTAATAACACCCAAAAGTACTATTCACCACGTACAGTTATTTCTTTTGCATGTTTTATAATGGTTATAGATTATAAACAAATTTATGAATCTCGGCAAACTATAAAATTCAAGTATAATGATTTATGACATGATGTATAATGATCAGCAAGAATCATTTTTTTTTATTTTTTTTTTTAATTTTTTTTTATTTTTTTTTGGACAAAGGCAAGAATCATTCTTACGACTAGGAATTACATACATATTTGATTCGATTTTGGTCATAAATCATTGCTTCTAAATAATGTTTGAAAATGATTGTTGAAACCAAATATTAATACGGGATAATAAGAACTCTAATGGTTGAATATTTGTCTAATTTGAATTAATTAATTTTTTTTTAATCTATGATGCATTATGAGAGCTTACTTTAGTGGCAAGTAAGCTTGGTTAATCTTTATTACTGTACTACGGAGTACTAAATAAGTAAATAACTCGAAAGCCAAATAAAAAATGACAAGGAAAAAAAGAACCCTTATTTAATCGATATTCATTGACCAAAATGTACTTATTCACTAATCTTATAGAGTTTTTTTTTGTTTTTTTTTTTTTTGAGGGATTATAGGGGTTACTTAGTTAATAATATAAAAGCCAAAAAAAAAAAATGACAAGGAAAAAAAGAAGAACCCTTATTTAACCAATATTCATTGACCAAACTATACTTTTTCGCTAATTTTTGTACGGATTACTTAGTTAATATAATAGGGATTATACGATGTAGTCATCCACCATGAGTTACTCACAAATTCATTGAATCTTCTCATTGAATCTAGATACATTAGCTTCATGACCTTTGTTCATTCATTGAATCTTTTACCTACCACTAGCATTCTTACCCTAAAAGTTGGGCCGTTTTGTGATTTTCTTTTTTAGACCAAATTACGTCTCTTATACTAATATTTATGTCCTCCTTACCAACAAAAAAAAAAAGGATTTTATTTTTTATTTTTTTATTTTTTTTTTGGGTGCGTGAGAAAAGTGCTACAATTATTTTTTTTGTTTTTTAAAAAAATACGGAAAATTATTTGCATGGCTTTCAATTTAACTACAAATTTAATTATTTTACTCACTAATACATCTATATAAGTTTGTGCTCAACAATTTGGTAGCCTATCTTGCATCAAACTTCAAAGTTAGTTGGAGAGGAGCAAAGGCAAGAAAAATACGTTCCTACAATTGTTAATTTCAATTGGTAAGCCTTTTACCTCCAACTTCATTTATTTCAATGTTTGAGAAATATCATTTGCATATGTGAATAATTAATATGGAGTTCGTATTATTCAATTAATTGGTGATAATAAAAATTTTAGATCTTTGGTCTATCATTAATTTTAGGTAGTTAATGCATTATTTTTGCTTTAGCAGCCCTTGATTTAAGTTAATATTCTTTGTCAAAAAGAATTAGTACGTATTACGGTATATAAGTTCATACGTTCATACAACTTCCATTCATATGCTTATTCCAATAGCTACGAAAACAAATGCTAGGAGAGTATAAAAAGTGAGAAAAGAAGAACGAAATGTTGTTACGTTGTAACTTGTAAGTGGTGTTTTTGTAAGGTTATGTGAGAAATGAGAGTGAGGTTTGTGTGACAAAATACTTTCCAATTGTTATTGCATATTAATAATAGGTTCAAAAAATATTTTAATCTAAAAACCAAAAAAAAAAAGGAAAAAATCAAAAATCAAAGACCACCGGCCACCACCAGCCACCAAACGCTGGTGGCCATCCTTCCCAAACCATCAAGCCCCACCTCAAACCACCGTATTCAACCCCCAACCCCACATTTCTGACCTCCCCCCTTCCCCCCACCCCCACCGGAAATCTTCCCCTCACCCTCTTTGATTACATTTTCTGCACATGGAGGAGAGAGAAAGAGAGGGGGTTGCTTATTATTTGGTGGTTTCTGGGATAGGGGATGAGGTGGTTTCGAGGGTTGGGGTTAGTGTTACGGGTGGTTTCGGGGGTGGAAGGAGGAGAGTGGGAGGATTTCGGGGTAGGTTGAGGATTTTGGTTATGAGTGGCGGTTTTAAGGCGGGGGTTTTGGCTATGGCTGGTTCGGGGGTGGAGGGATTACTGCAGAATAATCAAAAGTTGAGATTATTCAAAGTAAATTAAGCGGTAAAGTTAGGATTACTAAAGTGTATTTTTTAAAAAAAAAAAATTAAAGCAAAAGTGTTAACCAAATAGGAAAAAAATATATATATATATTACAAAACAAGCGAATAATCAAGCAGAAGAGGGATAGGGATATTGAGGATAAGAAGGTGCAGTGGAAAGGGAAAAAAAATAATAAGTGGGATGATAGAAATGATGTTACATTATTCGCTTGTTTTGTATGAACTAGGAATTCAATTGGGATACTAGTAAAATTACTTAGCTATCCTTTCTCCTCTCCCCTCCTCTTTCATAAAGGTTAAAATTATCTTTTACATTTCAATTTTTATTCCAATCCTTATATGCTCGCTGCCCCCCTTTGTTATAGAAATGATAAGGCAATGTATGTATAAGCCCCTATTCTATCTCCATCCATTTTATATGAGATAACATGTATTCTCTCAAACAAACAGGGATAATGGAACATGAGAGATTTTAAATCTCTATCCCGTCAATAATCCCCACAAACAAACGGGCTGCTAATATAAAAGAGGAGGGGCGTTGAAGAAGTATTGAAACTTACCTCCCTCATGTCTCTAATTTGTTTTTCATAACGCTACACGATATGGTGCTACGTAATAGTAATACGAAAAACTCTTTTGTTTTGAAAGTTGTTCTTATATTTCACTTTTACATAATTTTTATTACTAAAAAACAAAGATAACTATCTTTAAATATTTACTACTAGCCTTATACACACTTTGTGTGTTAATTTCGAAAATTGACAATTTCAAAATAATGACGGAATAATATTCCCAAATTATGAAAATTGATACACCGCATAAATAAAGAATTTAATTACGTTAGAACTTAAAATAGCTAATCATGCGGTGATCAAATCATATAACTAATATACTACCTCCGATTCTTATTACTCGCAACAAACGAATACTTCATGTCTCACAAATAATACCCCTTTGTTGCAAGTAATAAGAACCGGAGGTAAGAATAAAAAGTAAGAGTCCCTCGCCTAGGGTCTGCTCTCGTCCCTCGACTAGGGCTTTTTCCGTTCAGTCAGTTTTCCGGTGGTTTGCCCTGTTTTTTCGACCCAATTCTGCTGCTTTTCTCGCCTGATTCAATTGATTGCCCTATGGAGTCGAAAATACTAGTGGATTTAGAGAACTTGAGTTTGACGGAGGACGAAAACAAGGTCTTAGGAGACAAAATTGCTGATGGTGTTGACGATGAAACGAAAACCAAAATTTCCTTGACACTAGTAGGGAAGCTATTGAAAGGGAGGCCTTTCAATGTTGAAGCCATGAAACGCACCCTGCTCAACGTGTGGAAAATTCATGATAATGTTGCGATTAGAATGGTGGAAACCAACCTGTTTGTTTTCCAATTCTTCAGCGAAGACGATAAGAACAGAGTTAAGGATGGCTGCCCATGGTTCTTTGACAAAAAATTGCTGATTTTGACTGAAATAGGTGGAGACGAGCAACCCTCTGAGGTCTAATTTTCTTCGTCCCCCTTTTGGATTAGAATCAGGGATGTTCCTTTCAACAAAAGATCAATTGACTTTGCATATGAGATTGGGGAACATTTGGGTGGCTTTCTTGATTTCGATGATGCAGACCCTCTAGGTTGGGATGAATTCATGAGGGTTAAAATCCTTGTGGACATCAGGAAGCCCTTACGCAGAGGAGTCAAGGTCGTTAATGGTAGGGGGTCCTCGAAATGGGGTAGTATTCAATACGAGAGACTCACTAATTTTTGTTATTATTGTGGCCGAATGGATCATACTGATATAGAATGCCAGCATGTAGAGGAGGAGGAGATCAAGAAGGGAGTAGTCTATGAATATGGACCTTGGCTAGGAGCTTCCTCGAAAAAGCCAACTCGATATTCGATCTTTGAGCGCGAGAAGGAGAAGTCATGGCTATCAAAGCTCAAAGTTAACCACCCCACGAAACTGCCAGGATATAGTGATCCTAGAGTCATTCGGAAAAGGCCTCCTAGTGTTGCCCGCAAACTTTTCGATTCGCTAACTATGACTTTGGGTAGTGATTCTCTGGTGAAGACCCCTGCTTTGGTGCATCAGGACATGGAGAGGGTTACTACAAAAGAAGCCGAAGTGAGCACTAAAGCTGCTCTTGCGCCCCTGATTACCTCACAGCAACATAATGAGAGTATTATAGAGGGTCCTGGTACCTCTTCTTTAATTGCAGATCACTTTCCCTCTGTGATCTCTCCTTCAATTCCCTCAGTCTTAGAGGGAGATGACTCTCTAAAGAAAGGAAGAACAGGACCTATGGTGGGTAAAACTTGGAGACGCTATGACAGGGACTTTGATACTACTATGGATGTACTACTTGCTATTTCTGGCAAAAGGAAGCACACAGATCATGCTGATAAGGTGGAGTCGAATGAGACATCTCTTGGGAAGCGACCTAAATCAAACCCTGGGGTGACTGTTCAATCTTTCTAGTCCGGCGAAGGTTGACATGGATCAACCCCGCCCCTCACAATGAGTACTTTATGCTGGAACTGCCGGGGCCTTACTAGTTCTCGTGCAGTTCGAGCACTACGTAAGTGGTGCACGTCTTTAGTCCGTGATATTTTATTTTTGTCTGAAACAAAAATTAATAAAAGTTTGGCTGAAAATAATAAAATTTATTTTGGTTTTTCGTATGCTTTTGGTGTTAGTAGTAATGGTAGGTCGGGTGGTTTATGCATGTATTGGAAGGACAATATTGATTTTTCTCTAGTTTCTTTTTCTAATAATCACATTTGTGGGGATGTGAAGAATAGCTCGGGTGTGTGTTGGCGCTTTGTTGGTTTAGATGGCTGGCCCGAAGCTGGTAATAAAGACAAAACTTGGACCTTAATTAGAAAATTGTGTGACGGTTTTGAAGGACCAATCTTGTTTGGTGGTGACTTTAACGAAATTTTGTCCTATGATGAGAAATTGGGAGGGGTTGACAATGAAAGAAGAGCAATGTCTGGTTTTCGTGACTCTCTCCGAGACTGTGACTTGTGTGACTTAGGTTATGGTGGCCAGTGGTTTACGTGGGAGAGGGGATTGACTCTCAAAACTCTCATCCGGGAAAGACTTGACCGTTTTGTGGCTAATGGTAAATGGTTTGATTTATCTCTTGAAATGACTGTTGAAAACCTTGCTCGAGTCAAATCGGATCACTCACCTATTTTTCTCAGTTTTGGGTCTCATAGGCGGAAAAAAAAGAAAAATAGATTTCGGTTCGAAACTTGCTGGCTTCTAGATGGTGAATGTGAGGCGGTTGTTCATGGAGCCTGGAGGGATTCTTTAGGTAGTGTGGAGGATTGAATAAAGGTGGTTGGTGATCTTCAAGCATGGAGTAAAACTAAGTTTCAAGGCTTAGAGAGGCAAATTGACACTCTAGAATGATCTCTCAAGGAGGCGCATGAAGAGGAGGTGTCAGATGAGTCTTTAGCAAGATGCTCTGAGCTGGAGAAGCAACTTGACAATCTCTATGATAAACAGGAGGCTTATTGGTATTTTCGGTTCCGAGCATCAGAGATCAAGGATGGGGACCGTAACACCAAGTATTTTCATCATAAAGCATCTCAACGGAGGAAGAAGAATGAGATCGTGGGTCTCTTCGATACAGATGGCATTTAGCGAGAAGAGGTAGAGAACATTGAAGAAATCATTCAACATTTCTACCAAAATTTATTCACAGCAGGAACACCCTCAGTCGAAGCCTGCAATTTTGTTCTTGATTCCGTTGAAGAGGTTATTACTCCCGATATCAACGCAGAGCTCATGCGCCCTTTTTCGAAGGATGAGATCTTTGCCGCTCTTTCACAAATGCACCCCTGCAAAGCCCCGAGACCAGACAGTATGCATGCTATATTTTTTCAAAAATTCTGGCATATTGTTGGTAATGATGTTTTCAGGCTCGTTAGTAATATTTTACAGGGTAATGAATCTATGATCTCTGTAAATAATACTAACATTGTTCTTATCCCGAAAGTGAACTCCCCTACTTTGATGACTGAATTTAGGCCTATCGCTCTCTGTAATGTATTGTATAAAATTGCTTCAAAGGTCATTGTGATGAGATTGAAATCGATTCTCCCTGGCATTGTATCGGAGAATCAGAGTGCCTTTATTCCGGGTCGGCTCATTACTGATAATGCTCTTATTGCTCTCGAATTATTTCATACAATGAAGTCGAGAAGTAAAGGTAAAATAGGTACAATCTCTTTGAAGTTAGACATGAGTAAGGCCTATGACAGAGTTGAGTGGAATTTTCTTGAAAAATTACTCCTGAAAATGGGGTTTGCTAGTGGATGGGTGGAGACAATTATGGACTGTGTGACTACAATTAAATATTCCTTTATTGTCAATGGTAATGTGTGTGGGGCAGTCACCCCCTCTAGGGGTCTTCGACAAGGGGACCCTCTTTCCCCGTATCTTTTTATTCTGGTAGCTGATGCTTTCTCAGGACTCTTACGGAAAGCATTAACCGATGGTTTGATTCATGGAGCTAAAGCTAGCCGTAGAGGTCCTATTATTTCCCATCTCTTATTTGCAAACGATAGTCTTCTTTTTGCAAGAGCCAACTGAAGGGAGTGCCAAAAAATTGTTGAAATTCTCAACACATATGAGCATGCCTCCGGTCAGAAAATTAACTATGAAAAATCGGAGGTCTCTTTCAGTAAAGGAGTGGATGTCGTTCTGCAAGAGGAATTACTTGGAATTCTAGATATGCGATGGGTTAACAACCATGACAAATATCTGGGTGTTCCCACTACTATCGGGAAATCGAAAAAATTAATTTTCGCAACTCTCAAGGATAGGATATGGAAAAAGCTCTCCGGGTGGAAGGAAAAATTATTATCGAGAGCCGGGAAAGAAATTTTACTCAAGTCTGTGATTCAGGCCATCCCCACCTACATTATGGGTTTGTATAAAATCCCGGCCGGGGTGATTGATGATATTCACTCTATGATGGCTCGTTTTTGGTGGGGACATGATGCGACTAATAGAAAAGTGCATTGGAAAAGTTGGAGTGATTTGTGTACTCCAAGGTGTTTGGGAGGTTGGGATTCAGGGATTTAAGAGTCTTTAATGATGCCCTCTTGGGACGTCAAGCTTAGAGATTGACTAGCAATCCGAATTCCCTTTTGAGCAGAGTTCTGGGCGCCAAATATTATGCGGGGAAGAGCTTTCTTGAAGCTAATCTGGGAGTGGGAGGAAGCTTCTCTTGGAGAAGTATCTGGTCCTCTAAGTCACTAATTATGGAGGGGTTATTATGGAGAATCGACAATGGAACCTCGGTTAATGTTTGGAACGATCCTTGGGTTGTCTATGGTGATAGCTGGTTCATATCTACCCCAAATAATTCTGGCAATGTTTCTCTTGTTAGTGACTTAATTCTCCACTCCTCTTGTGAATGGGACATACAACGTGTAGAGAGCTTGTTCAACAAAGATGATGTCCGTAGCATTCTTGCAATTCCCCTAAGCTCTACTCCTTGCTCGGACTCCATCTATTAGGCGTTCTCGATGGATGGAAACTACTCTGTCAAAACAGCCTACATGTTGGGGAAATCTTGTAATTTGGACAATTTTCATAAAGCCTGGGTCGAATTATGGAAATTGGATGTTACCCCGAAAGTCCGCCATTTTCTGTGGAGAGTTTGTACTGGCACCCTTCCAACTCGTTCCTACCTGAACTACCGCCACATGACGGAGGAGACGGACTGTCCGTGGTGTACAAGCTGCCCCGAGACAGTAGCTCATGCCTTGTTCGAATGTCCTTCTGTGCGTGAACTATGGATTGAGTGCGATTGTGTCGAAATGTCTTTGTGGCCTTCAGGTATGTCTTTCCTTGATTTAATCGAGTCTTGGGGAAAACTGGACTCGAAAAAGATAGGTAGGGGAGCCATTTTGTTATGGAATATTTGGTGTAGAAGGAATGACATGATCTTTAATGGAAAGGAGACTTACCATCCCGTGCTTATTGACTGAGTTACCTGTCTAGCTGCTGATTGTATCACGTATGCTAGCAGAATATATGGTAGAGTTAGGATGGCTGTCAGCAAGAGCCCACAAATTTGGAAACCCCCCCTGAAGGTATTATCAAGCTTAATTGTGACGCTTCCTTGAGAGAGGATGGGTGGGTTGGACTTGGCGTTGTAGCAAGAGACTCGAGTGGAGATGTTATTTTCACAGCCAATCGTCGCACCAGAGCTTACTGGCCTCCTATTGTAGCAGAAGGGAAGGCGATAGAGCTGGCAGTCAAGCTAGCTAAGCGTTTCGGGTTGACAAACATCATCATCGAATCGGATAATCAAGTGCTTATAAACCGTCTAGGCAAAGGCTCGATCTTCTTCACTGACTTGGATGCCATCTTAAATGATTTTTTATTTTCTTGTAGCTACTTCAAATCTGTTTTTTGGTGCCATGTTAAGTGGGAGGGCAACGTTGTTGCTCATAATCTTGCCCGTTTAATTCCTTATGATGTTGAACAAGTTTGGGAGAACCATTGTCCTTGTGATGTGTCTCCGTATGTGTTGATGGACAAATTATCTATATAAGGCACCGATAACGTTTCCTCAAAAAAAAAAAAAAAAAAAAAAAAAGAACCGGAGGTAGTATAAAGCTAAACTTTTAACCAGGTCACGAGGCAGCGACACTTGGCGTTCCAACTTTTCGCCAAGTGTCACACCACGTTGGATAGATTTAGATAGACTTCATAAGATAAAAAAGTTAGTTTAGAATTCTATTTGGATAGAATTTTAGGATAAAATTGTTAGTTTAGAGTTTTATTTTTGATAAAATACCAATATTTCAGATGTACAAATTGAATTATAATTTTATTCAAAAAAATTATTAGATTATAATTCTTAAAAATTATCATATAAATTTATTTTTTTTATCATAATATTTTTTGGAGCGAAGGAAGTAGTTCAAAACGTAAAACATCCATTCATAATATATACTAATCGGTTAAAATAATATACTTCACAATCTAATAGAATTTTATTACTATGTAGATCTGTCAATTATGGTCGGGTCATGATTCATCTTAGATTGGGTTTCAGGTTAAGAGTCAAGAAATGTTCAACCCTTGCTCAAAGTTTTGGGTTCGAGTCAACCCAACGAAGGACTTTGAACATTTATTTTATTTAATTTATTTTTTGCTAATTTATTTTATTTTTTTAATATATTAAATCAAACATTTCCATCAACATTATTATTAGTCATTACATGCCAACTAGATACCAAATTGTCACAAAAGCACATCAATTCCTAACTAATTTTGTATTAATGATATATTTTAAAATTTGAAATATAGATTAAAAATTTATCTTAAAATTCAATAAACAACCCAAATATCGCACGGGCACAAAACTAGTAAACAAATAGAAGTTAAGGAAAAAAAAACTTTGCTTTAAAAAAAAAAAAAAAAAAGAGAATGTATTCTTCACAAAAAAATAAAAAAATAATAAAAAAAAAGATAGATTGTACCTCTTCATGAGCATTTAAGAAAATAAATTAACAAGTAAAGGGTTTCATAAGAAACTAGTATTCATCCCGTGCGATATGATGCACAACTTAAATTTGTTTGTAATTTTTTTTATGGGAGGATTGATCAAGTTATGTATGTCTTTAAAAATAAAAAGAGAGGAAAAAAAATTAACAACCAATGTATTTATGAAAAATAAGTCCTTAAAAACAGTAACAATAATAATAATAATAATAAAATTATATCAAATACAAATATTTTCTTGTAGAGTAGAATATTAAATTTAGAAAACATAATTATTGGAAAAAAAAAAATCAAACCAAGATTAAAAAAATATATATATATAGATTATTGGAAAAAAAAAATAAAGCGAAGTCAAACAACAAAAGTTTGGATTAGAAAAGTTTGGATTAGATCTTAACAAAAAACACTCAATAAAATTTTCAAAACCATAAACTAATAAAAAAAACTAATTAAAAATTATTTTTTTTTTTCAAAATTCATAAAAATAGTTTGTTGACCTAATTCAAAATAAAACATAACAATATTACGCGTTAAAAAAAATTCTGAAACGAAAATAACAAACAAAGTTTTTTTTTATGATTTTTTTATTTTTTTATACAGTCCTAGGTAAGAAAACAATAAGCCATAAAAATTTATTTTAAGGAAAACCATATAAAAATTACAATATTAACCTAGATTTTCGAAAAAGCAAAACGAAATTATAGAAGAAATTTAGAATTGAAAATAAAAAACAAATAGCAAATCTTTAAACTTAGAAAATCTAATACAATATATATAAATAAACTAGGAATTTTTCAGGAGCATTCGGCGCACCACATAATTCAGTAAGGTATTATTACGACCAATTAAAAATTAGATTGTATTTTTGTTTTAGAATCAAAAAATTCACTCGACACCTAAGCAAAAGTGACTAATGAGAATTAAATTTTTTTTCCACATAGGTAGTAACAATTAATTTATTAGGATTTAAATTAATTAAACTTTTTTTAAAAAAAACTAAAAATTATTGTTAGATATTAAGATTTAAGTTATTTAAAAAACTATTAAATAAATTATATTTTAATATTAGATTTTAAATTATTAAAATAACTAAAAATTATGTTTTGATATTAATGAATGAGATGATATATTCATAAAAAACTTAAAACTCATAATGCAAGAAAAAACTTTACCTTCTTTAAATGAGTTAAGTATAATACAAGAACCTCACTTTTACAATTTTTCACCTTTAAGGATCTCTCACTTTTTTTTTCACCTTTAAGGACTTAACATTTGGTTTCCGGTGATGATTTATATTTGTTAATCCAAGTTGAGTTAAACAAGAGTTTAGCTAACATAAATCATAATGAGGCGGCTGAGGTGGCATGGGTAAGCGTACAAGTTATAAAGAAAATACCCCATCTTCAATTCTTCCTCCCCTATTTATTTCACCATTGTTTGAAGAAAAACCATGGCTCCAAAATTTACTCATTCAATTCTCAACTCCTATAAGTGTATCACCTTCTACTCAAATCCCCATTTCTTTTGAAACATAATTGGCTAATTCTATCTCTTCATTTTCCACTTCTTGACCTCTAATTTCCTATTTATGCTATTGTTGCAATTATTCCTCTAATTCTTTTTCATCGTTGTCACTGTTGCAGCAATTTTTGGTGGTTGCTGCTCAATAGGTTGTAGATTAATTTTTTTTTCCGACTTCATTGTTTTCGACGTATTTTTCATGGACAAGGATGCTATATTTCTCTATTAACTTTCAATCCACTATTTTTTTCCCCAAATTTCGATTGATTTTATTCCTAAAAATTTGATTTGTGGGTATATTTTGAGAATTATTGTTGATAAGATGAATAATGTGAGTTTATGTAAATCATCTTGTTCCTCGGTTATTTGCATCTTGTTCTTACTCACGAGGAAAATTATACATTTCCATCATCCATGGGAAAATCATCCCCTATTCCTCGTTTTTTGGTAATGCACTAATTTATTTATTTATTTATTATTATTATTATTATTTTAATATTAAATACTCTGAAGGACTTAAGATTTCATAATGAAGGGATTAACATTTTGGTCGGAGCTCAAGTGAGTTAAGTTGCCGGAATGTTAATGTAACACCCTAGAAATTCCTTCCTTTTAAAATACCTGATTTGCCCTATTTAAAACTTTAAATAGAAAAATCTAAGACATTACCGCCACCGTGAAAACAGCTAAGGCAACTATCAAAGGCACACAACAGAAGACTCTCCTTTAAAATATTTGAAACGACTCAACTTAAAAAGTCCACCAGCAAAAGTAAAGTCAAACCAAAGTAAAACAAAGTCAAACCTACAACTTGGAACCATTATAGGCCCTTAACAAAACCAAACAAATTTCAAAACCTTTACGTTAGTCTTGCAACAATAATATTATAATATAATTAAAGCAATAACACATCATAAACTTATGGAAACTAGCATGATCCGCTCTTCACTCATACCCATCATGAAATATGCTTCATCACCTGAAAAGCTTCCCTCTACTTGTTTCCACTACTCTCCATTAAAAATGGGTCATCATAGGGCCAAGGTAAAGATAAGGCTGTAGACACCCAAATGTGTCTCCCTAAAACCAAACCCAGTGATGAATACCTTTCACGTCATTTGATTATCGAACGAGGTGAAAAGTGTGAAAAGCCTAGTGATATGGATGTTTTTATTAAAATATCTTGCTTTCTGTTTTTGAAAACATTTTTTTTCTTACTCTATTTATGAAAATAGCCAGTACAATTAAGTTTGGTCCATGATAAGGGTCCAATAATGGTGTTGTTGGGTTGGTCTTGAAAAGACCTTTCCAACGATATATTATAAGCCCAATTCCAATGAATAATGAGGAAGTTATGGCCGAAATACTAAACTAGGCCAAAACCAGATTTTACCTACGACCCAATGATCATGTGGAGGGTCTAAAGGTTTAATCCTATACCTAAACTAATTAAGATTTATTAGAAGCTTCTATGAGTTTCTAAAAGATCTTAATTATCCTTTTTGAAAAGATAAAATCAAAGAATTTGAAATTGAATAAAACTTTCCTTTTTTAAATCCTAATTCTATTCGAATTTAAAGATGTTCAAAGACAGTCAGATATTATTTTTGTGTCTCATAATATTTATCCGAATCTTATATTTTTGGATAGATCTTGAAATTATCTTTCCAATGATATATTATAATATTAATTCCGAGCTATAACGAAAAAGATATGAATGGAATACGAAACTCTATCCAAAACTGACACCCTTCCACTATTTCGGCCATATCTTTTAACATACAAAATATTTTAATCTGATTCTAATTGGGTTGGAAATTAGATTTCAAGAGCTTTCCAAAAACATATTATATGATTTATTTGGACTTCTGGATCAAAAGATATGATAAAAACAAAATCCGCAAAAAGTTGTCCTAGCGCCAAACGTCTGTCGCCTGGCGTTGCTACCTGTCGCCTGGTGCTGCTCCTGTCGTCTGGCGCTAAATCCTGTCGTTGACGACATGAGGTTTTTTATTCCAAATGGGACTCGGACTCTTTTCTTTCGATTTTCGGGCTATTTTTCTATAAATATGGGTCGTATCTCCCCGTTTTTATTCAATTCACAACAATCATCTCTTCTCTCTCTAAAAAAGCTAGAAGCTTCCTCTTTCTATTCTTTTTCTAAACCTTCCCTTTTACAAAATTCCACATACATTAGTTCTAGACACACCTAGCCAAGTTCGAGGTTGCCTTCGCCCTAGCCGTGAAAGGTTGAATATTTCTGAGGGTTTGGTCCCAAATTCCTATTTCAATTATTTAATTTAATTGTTTGATTTTATTATTTTTCCTTGAAGTTACTAACGTGTGTATTTTGTTATTAGAAAGAGATACGAGGCATCCAAGTAAGTAATTTAATTGTTATTCTTTTGATATAGAAAGCATGCTTTGATTATTTTGTTGATTCCTAGTATCATGTTAGGATGTTATATTGCTTCCTAGTATCATGTTTAGGGTAATAACTAAAATTTCTAATATCATGTATATTATTATGATGCTTCCTATTTCTTTTCTAATAGCATGTTAGTGTCATGTTAGGGCTTTGATCTTTATTGTTTAGTGACATGCTAGGGTTTGTTATTAATCTTATTAGTATCATGCCTAGGATCTTGCTAATATTATTATGCTTTGAGATTGAGAATATTATTATTATGATGATGATTGTTGTTATTATTGTTGCTTGATATTATTATTGTTATTGCTTGATCACGCCCTCTCTTGTAGGTTTAAAGGGAATTTGTACTTGTAATCATGCTTAATAAGATAATTAATAATCTTTTTTAGGCTAATATGATTATAATTCAAGTGATCGCCAATAATAGCTTTGTTTGTGCATTTTAATATTCAACCAACATAGATAAACAGGTTTAGGGTTAACTTATTGGTTGCATGTTAGTCAGAAAGCGCACATGAATACGAGAAGAATAAAGTAGAGGCCTATTTTTAGGGCAGGTTCAATCTCTTTTAGGTTGGATTTGTACCTTCATCCCCGAACTTCCAGTCATGGTTCCAGACCTATTGGAGTAAACGATCTCATGGATCGTTAAGAGGTGTAACCTTCATCATGTGAACGGTTTACAAGTTCCTAAAACTTGTTGGCGACTCTTTTACTCTAGCTTCCTTCCCTTTGGACGCCACCATGCTTAAGTGTATGATCACAGTGGGGCTCAAGTGTGAGATGCTTGAAATATTCCCTACGAAGGCCAACAAACACACAAACACACAATCAGCAAAGCTGAGTATATAAGCGTAATTAAACACACTAACATGCTTTTACCTATCAACACACAATTTACCTTGTTGCACCTGTTTTCAAGCACACGACATACAATAAAACTTCTCAACTAAGTAACTAAATAATTTATTTAGTATTGATTACGCATCGAACGGGTTTTCCCCCCTAACTTGCCCCAATAAAGGGGTACTAACACGGGAGCTAACCGTGCCAGTATAAAAAAACCACTCGTAAGTGGCGGAATTCCTGCGCATAATAATAAAAGGAAAATACAGCATCCTGTACTCCCATTAGAAGTTATGGTTAAATATAAAACCCCATAACTCCCCCCATATGTTCATACTCAAGGTATATATGTTCCAAGAGTTTTGGTGCGTAATCTCTTTCACTTTACGTTATTTACATATTATTAAACTTGGTGATGACTCTCAAACCATAATCATACAATCATAATAATTATTCAAACAATTAAACACTCCAATTTAATTCTTGAATAATTAGTGACCACATAATATTTAATGTTGAACCATTTTAAATCTACCTCGATGTCAAAGACATCTTAAACGCTTAATGCGCCAAAAATCCTATCCCTCGGTGTTAAAAACACCTTAAATGCACTAAGACACCAACATACAATTTATTCCTCGTGTACATAGACACTTACATAGCTCCTTTCCCATTCTTATAGCATCAATAAAAATTATATGAACCATAATAAAATTCCTTTTTAATATTCCAAACCAAATTAAACATTTAGTTTAATTAAATATGCTTTCTATCATGCCATAAATAAAAGTGTGGTTCATATTCAACATGCCAAACGATTATTTCCAAATCAATAATCCATCACCAATAAATCATGCTTCATAATTCAATCACCAATAACAACCAAACCACAACTTCCAATCATAATCTAGCATGATACTATTTGGAATTAATTAATCACATCTAGCATGGTACTACATCATCAAAAATATGCTAAGTACGCGAACGCACCTCGAATACGATCTTAATATCACCACGACTAATAGAAATCATTCACTTCAAAGTCTCCTACAAATAAAAATCATAATAGAGCATTAAAATCCACTCTACACAAATTTCCAGCAATATATACTCTTATTAAACCACTCATAAGTTAATTAAAATAAGCTAAAATTTTATTTAAAACCTCATACTTTAATCCCAATTAATGGGTAATTAAAATTCTTTCAAGAAACTTGATTTTTAACATACTACCAAAAAATTCCAGCAATATATATTAATAAAAACTTGCTGTAATTATGTTTTAAAACCCTTAAATTAAAGGTTTAACCCACCCTAAATCATATTCCTTCAATAATCAATTATTTATGAATCTAGGGTTTCAAAATTGGGGCTTTTTATTAGAATTAAAATCTGAAAATTTATTTGCACCATACTTAATATCAATCATCATAAAATTAACACAAAACCCATAATTTATGATTAGATCTAAGGTTTAAACAAAAATAAAAACAAAAGATTAATTTTTTTTTTTCGAAGAGGAGGTGGCCTGACAGCAGACCGGCGCCACTGCCGGCTGCTGCCAGCCTGTTGGTGGTCGCCGCTGTTGCCGGCTAGTGCTGGTGGTGGCTGGCAATCCACCGTGGGTGGTGGTGGCCGGCGGTGGTGAACCGAAAAAGGGGAAGGGGATAAAGAAAGAAAAAGAGAGAAAAAAAATAAAGGAGAAGGGAGAGAAAGTTTACCTTGGGTTTTCTCCACTCTAGCCAAAGTTTAATTTGCCCAAGTGTTGAATATTTATATCCCTTTCTCTAGAAACCCTTCTTACCTAAACTTTCCCTTTTTTATCTTTCCTAATCCCTTTTCTAATTAAACTTTACTAAAATAAAACTTTCCTAAATTAAATTCCATCTTAATAAAATAATTAATTAAATAAAACTTTTCTTTTTATAAAATATTTCCAAACTTGTTTAAAATAAATAATTAAAATATCATAAATAATTCATTTCAAATTATTTATATACCCCACAAAATACTTATTTTAAATAAAATACGTATAAAAATACGGGGTATTACAGTTAACCCCAGGTCCTTAAAGGTGAAAAAAATGGGAGGTCCTTATAGGTGAAAAATTGTAAAAGTGAGGTCCTTGTATTATACTTAACTCTTCTTTAAATACAAAATGAAGCCCGTGTGATGGACGGTCTGTTTGTATTTTTTTCGAATAAAATATTTTACTAATATATATTTATCTAATAAACTTTGTGATATTCACTTGCTTACTACTTGAATTTTTTTTATTATAAAATGAATTATTAATTTTTTTTATTTTATTTAGATGAAATTCATAATATAAAAAAATAATATTTTATTTGACAAAGTTTCGTATATGGCTGATCACACCATGTGGTCAGGAGTACTTGGTCGGGAGTTACTTGGTCGTCAAGGATTACTCAATTGATCAGGGGGTACTCAGACGGTTAAGGGTTACTCGGTCAGTGTTTGACTGTTTGGGTGTGTCTCAGTCGACTACACGATATGGCAATCCACACAAAAAATGCGCTGAATTATTTTTATAATTAATATAAAATTTTTGATCTAAAATAAATTTCAATTATTTTCTTTTATTGGCTAAATATAACATTTCTCTATGTGACACTTTAAAATTAATCATACGTGGCATAATCCTATTTTAGCATTTTAAAATTATTAATCCTACGTGACGATTTTTTTTTATTATAATCCTATGTAGCGCTTTAAAAAAACTATCTTACGTGGCAAAATCATATTGTAGCGTTTTAAAAATATCAATCTTAAGTGGCGTTCTAAAAACTCGGGAAAAAACTCCCATATATATATATATTAGTTTATTTTTGTTGGAGGGGATTGAAATAAAAAATAAATAAATAACTATACTTCAAAAAGGTATGATTTTTGTCAAAAAAAAAAGGTATGATTAACATATATGGGAATTGGAATGGAAAAGATATTTAATTGAATTTTTGTAAGAAAAAAATAATAATAATAATAATAATAAATTACTCCATATTTGAAAACAAGAAAAATACGAAAAGGACTAGTGTCCTTCCAACTTCTTGTTTTAATTAAAATATAAGTATTGTTTAATGAGTTTTTGTTTTCTTCTTTTATCCCCTTCGTTTTTAAAAATGCTTTAGTTTGACTTTTGCACTCTTTAACATGTTATGTTTGACTTTATTTTTTTTGTTATCATAAGATAAATAAATATTATCATGAGATTCGTCACAATATTTACTTTCATAATATAATTTTGTTACAATTTTTTTTTACTAATAGACAATTAAAGATATTAATGGTCAAAGTTACTCTTGACAAATATGTCGGTCAAAGTGGTGCATTTAAAAAAACATAGTGGGAGTACGAAATTGTAAGAAAATTTATATACATACAGGATGTAAGTGGGAGTACAAAATTGTTAAGAAAATTTATATACATATAGGGTGTAAGGTGCACCCAAGTAGTTTTTTTTTTTTTTTTTAACTCATTTTTTTTTTTTAATTTTTGGTGTAAAATTTGCCCTTGAATGTACCTACCTCTACGTACACCCACCAGGATTTTATATAAAAGGTGTTGTTGAATTGTCAATCATCGCAACACCACTCCTATACTTTTGAACACTCGGTAAAAAAAATGAACAACTACAAATTTCGAACATTTAGTAAAAAAAATCCGAACATCATAAATTTTTAACATTTAGTAAAAAAATCTGAAGCGCAAATTTTGAACATGTAGTATATCAAATGAGATTTACCCATATTAAAAATAACTCTATATAATAAACATCAATTTTTGTAAAGAAGTTTGTTTGACTCGTAATAATTCAATAGTTTTGTAATAATATAAACTGTACATTTACAGCATATAAAATGAGCATTTCTTTATAAAATATGACATATAAAATTGGATGTTTATATTCGTTTTTTGTTACGTGTTCATAATTTTTTTTATTAAAGGTTCAAAAGTATAGACATTATAGGTGCACCATGTTGCACATAATAACTATTGATCAATCATACTTATTTTTTCTATTTGATTCAGATCATACCTCTAAATTTTCTTGCATGATGTCATTTTGAAATGAAAATTAATTCAATAATTTTAAATATCATTATTTGATTTATTCGTTTTGCATCAATTGTTCCCTTATTAATCAAACCCACAATTAGATTAGGTCAAAAAATAATTAAATACAGTTGATAATTCAACCTTACAATAAAATTTAATTAAATTTGGATTAGAATTGAGTCAAATTCAAGTCAGATACTAAACTTTCATCCCTACATTAAGGAAAATTTGCAAATTACAGCCATTTAAAGTTTATATTTTGCAAATTGCAGGCATTTAAAAAAAAAATTGCAAATTGCAGCCCAAATGTTCACATAAATTGTAAATTGCAGCCCGATTCAACTTTTTCATCGGTTTACATGTCGAAAAATCTTTGATTAAGGTTTTAGAGGCTATTTTAGGCCTTAGGGATCCGAATTGAGCTCGGAATCAGCAAAAAAATAACGCAAGTGCCTCATTTTGGTAACAAAAATATATCGATTTGTGGGAAACTGTAAAAATGACACTTACGTTATTTTTTTGCTAATTTCAAGCTCAATTCGGACTCCTAAGCCCTTAAATGACCCCTAAAACCTTAACCGAAGATTTTTCGACAAGTAAACCGATGAAAAAGTTGAATCGGGCTGCAATTTACAATTTATACGAACTTTTGGGCTGCAATTTGCAATTTTTTTTTAAATGACTGCAATTTGCAAAATACGAACTTTAAATAGCTGCAATTTGCAAATTTTCCCCACACTAAAATAGGATTATTCCGTACAATTCAAACTTTTAGCATCCCAACCATAACCTTTCCCAATTTGCAAAATAATTGTCAAGTTACGTGGTAGATAACAACTTTGCTTTTCCCAACTTTATTTTCCTGGTCATCAATGACTCGCACAATGAATCTTCTCCTAATTGGCATTCTTACCCAAATAACATTGGCCATTTTATACTTATATTTCTTAATTGGCATTCTTACCCAAATAACATTGGCCATTTTATACTTATATTTCTTACTTTTTTCTTAAAGAACATGAAACTACGTTTATGAAATAAAATACATTCATCCATTTCGTCCATTTTCTATGGTTTAAGAATTTATTTTTACTTGTGAAAAGAGTGTTTACTAATTTGAATTTGTTCAATTTACTTACTAATTTAAATTTGTGTTCAATTTATTTGATTGATTCAAATTTAATTAATTGGAGAAGTTCAGCAGACAAGAAAGAGTACTCTTCCTTGTTGATTCAAATGGGTACGTATTTTACCTCCTTCACCTTTATTCCATTGTTTGAGAATATAATTGTACTACTATGTAATTGAGTGAATATGGATACATTTATTCATTGATCTAGTTTAATTGTGTTGATGTTTTAACGACTAAGGGCCTCTTCACTTCAGCTTAATTTCAGTTCAGTTCACTTCAGCTCCAATCAGTTCAGTTCAATTCAATTCAGCTCCAATCAGTTCAGTTCAGCTCAGGTCCTAATTTCTTTCTCTCATAAAATATTCATTTCATTTTAGTTCAATTCAGCTCCAATCAATTCAGTTCAGTTCAGTTCCAATCAGTTCAATTCAGTTCAGCTCATTTCAGTAAATGTCAACAAGCCCTAAGGTCCTGTTCACTTCACCTTAAAAAAATAATATTCAGTAAAAATAATTTCAGTTCAATAAAAATAAGTTCAATTCAGCAAACATAATTTCAGTTTAGTAAAAAATAATTTCAATTTAGTAAAAATCAGTAAATATAAAGAAGAAATATAATAGAGATTCAGTAAAAATAATTGCAGTTCAGCAAAAATAATTTCAATTCAGTAAATTAATTTTAGTTCAGTAAAAATAATTTAAGTTCAGCAAAAATAAATTCATTTTTGTAAAAATAATTTTAGTTCAGCAAAAATAATGTGAAGTGAACAGGACCTAAATCAATTGGTATGATTGATAATTTAAACTACATATTATTTGTTGCTTTGGAGTTCATGTTCATTCCTTTTAACTTTAAACAATATTCTTTTAGGATTTATGTTCATTTGTGTAAGCCTTTATTTTGACACTAATACCCAAGTCCACGTAATATAGCTTGAGGCACGACTACTAATGGGATGAGACATGACATAAAGACTCAACTTAATTAGTGGGCTATGAGCCCCAAAAATTGCATTTTGGGAAGCATTGTTAGATAAAATCTCTAATCAATCAATTTTTTGAAAAAAAAAAAGAATCTAACAATTTCCTAAATGCTTCATTTTTTCCCCCTTATATATAGAGTATCAATGAATACTCATTGTCAATGTTTTTCACTCTAAATTGAAATATATTCTAAATTATATGATAACGATCAAAATGAAATGGATAGAATGTACGACAACGACTAATGAGACACTTTTACAAGTGGGTATCCCATTCCGATCATAGGATAAAAAAAAATTAAAAAAAAAATGAAAAAAAAAATAAAATCTCATGCAATTGAGTGTGACAAATCATAATTTTAAGGTTGTTAATTAAGATAAAAACACATGTTTGGTGCATGCAGAAATCAATTAATACCATAACCATACGTGGAATCCTTACCACTTTTAGAATTTTTAGACCAAAATTGAATGAAATTCAATTGAAAGGTGGGGAATTTGAATTTGTCCAAAGTAGTTTGATCCTTTTATTTTGGGCTCACCAAATTTATTTGTTTGTTTGTTTTGATTTGTTTGTTTTCTACTTTTTCACTGTCACACAAAACTTCTGTTTTTGATGTGGCATCCAATTTGTCCACATTTCTTTTTCATTAAATTTACGTGTCTTCTTATTTTGGTAACGCCTTTGTTCTCTCTTCCTTACTTCATAATTTCACTTGCATAAATTCTTGGTTTTTTGTGTTTTTTCATATTGCTCAAAAAAAAAAAAAAAAAAAAAAAAAAAGAGATCAAGAAATCAAATTTAAGGGTTTTTCAAGAATTTAATCTTGAAATAAAACCCACAAATTTGTTTTGAAAATTTTGAAATTTTATATTTTTGTGTGAAATTTCAGGTGAAATGGGTGAAGTTGCATCTCAAAACGGTAATTCTTTCTTTCTTTGATCGATTTTTTTTCATAAATTTTTGCATGCGTGATTATTAAGGTTGTTTTAAATTATTGTACTGTTATAAATGTGTGATCCTCGAATCATAATCCTTTGGTTGGACGTAGAAAGTTGTTGGAAGTTGATTTTCCTTTGTAGTTTTATTTCTTAGGAAGTGAATAACGTTGTTTGGTTGATCGTGGGAAGTAACGAGAAGTTCTATATAGAATTCTCTATTTTGTGGGACATTTTTCTTGTTTTTATCAACCAAATTAGCTACACTGTTTCTGCTTCTCATGAAACTTCTCATGTATATTTATGTATACCAAAAAGCATTAAGTAGGGTTAATTTGCAAATTATGGGGTTAATTCCTTTATAAAATTTTTAGGGGAGATTTCTTCTTATTTCATCGGTTTGATTGATAGTAAAATTTGTAGTGAAAAACAGAATTGCTATTTTTATCTATTACTCTATATTAAGCTTTGAGAATATTGTCAATTCTCTGAAATTGATGATTCTGTCAAGGAAAGTTAGATTCTATAATGTGTAATACTAATTCAAAAGACAATGATATAGACGAGATTTCATCAAATTTCATGTGTTGTATAGATCCGATAAACTCCTAACGTCTTGTTTAATAGCCAGTAATAAATTGTGGTAATGGGAATGGATTTTCATTGTAATTTAATATGGGAAACAACCTCCATGGGAACATAATCTCATCCTCCAAACTAGTGTTTTTTCTTCATGTTTTTCCATTACCATCCATTACCATCTGAGAGAGGTGGTATTAGGTGGGAATGGAAATATTTGAAGAAAAATAGACAATTGGGAGTTGTCTTGAGTGATCATGGGAATAAGCATGGATTTTCTTTCCAAATTAACATACAAATCCATTCCCAGTTATAATCAGTTACCTAAGGGCAGTAAAAATCGTTCCATGCATCCGTTAAGTTAGTTAACATCTGCACTAACTCTGCATGTTTAACACTATGAATCATAACTTATCTTTGTCAATAAAACTTTCCTTTTGTTTCTTTTTCTTGCCTTTCTTTTGGGTAGTATTTAGACTTTTATGTACATAACGTGGAACGCCAATAAGAAATCTATGAAGCAGAATAAACAGAAGAAAAATGAACAAGTCACAAACATTGCAACTCTTCATAGTTTCTCAAGCTATGTTGATAAAATCAATATTGACAGATTATAGAAGTTGTGTTATGAGTAAAGTGGTAAGAAAGATGAATCTTGATCATCAGATATTCTTAGAGTGCTTTTTTGTCTAAGATGCTTAAAGTTGGGATTATATAGTCCACTTCAAATAATTTTCTTGTAGATAGATACAAGTGAAAGTAACTGTTGTATGTTAAAAGAAACAAAATCTCTATGAAAAATATAGTAGTGAGTTTACTAAATATTCTTTCTGTTTTCTTTAGATAATGCCGAGATGGTAAAAAGGGTGGTGGACATGAGATCAGATACAGTTACCAAGCCCACCGAAGCAATGCGTGTAGCAATGGCAAATGCTGAGGTTGATGATGATGTATTGGGTAACGATCCAACTGCTCTCCGCCTCGAAACAGAGATGGCAAGAATCATGGGCAAAGAGGCAGCGCTGTTTGTTCCTTCTGGGACTATGGGTAATCTCATTAGTGTGCTTGTGCATTGTGATGTTAGGGGAAGTGAAGTCATTCTTGGAGATATCTCTCATATCCACATTTATGAGAATGGTGGTATTTCAACTCTCGGAGGGGTCCATCCGAGAACGGTTAAGAATAACAAGGATGGGACAATGGATTTGGATTTGGTTGAGGCTGCCATCAGAGATCCTAAAGGAGAGCTTGTGTTTCCCATCACTAGACTTATTTGTATTGAAAACTCACATGCAAAGTAAGTATTCTTCTTTGATACATTTGCTATGCTTTCTTAATTATTTGCATAGATTGGGTGTTTTAGTTTTGTTATACCTTTTCTGTTCTAGTTTTGTTATAGATATTTTCTTTAACAAAAGGACTTCTGAAACCTGAACCAGGGCTAAGTGCTTGCTTTACTTTGTTAGAATAGGAATAGGCTGGATTGTGCGTAGTTGTTACACTACAGAATTACAGTATGTATAAACTTGTATCCTCCCAGTATTATAGTTTTACATCCCTTAAAATTTAAATTCACACAAGTGAACCTTGCTTCTCTTGCTAGCTGCAATAGCAGCCTATACTCTCTTCTATGTTTCCAGAAAATGACTTATCTTCTAAGGCAACTTTTACTGGATGGTTAATCTAGTAAATTATGTCCGTTAACTAGAGAAGTAGTGTTTTTCATAATGCAGTTTGGTAAATTGATAAGTAGTGTACTACCCTTCACTCTAACTTCTGTAACAACCAATAACCATTATTGATGTTGCATCGCAGCTCTGGTGGTCGATGCCTGTCCGTAGAGTACACAGACAAGATTGGAGAGTTGGCAAAGAAGCATGGTTTGAAGCTTCATATAGATGGGGCTCGAATCTTCAATGCTGCAACAGTAAGTGGAAACTTCTAAAACATAATTTTGAATCATGGAATCATGGCTATACTTTATGTCCTCTCGACCAAATGAAACTGTGATTTGATTCCAGGAAGTTAAGCATTCATAATAGAGTAGTAATTAGGACATAGGAGACAGTAAGCTACAACGAAATGTAAAAAATAATAGAAAGGGTAATGCATACTCAGTAGTAATTGTACCTAGTACTGTTCTCTGATGGCGAAAGTGGAGTATGTCATCTGCTTTCTGTAGGAGTACTGACATATGGCTAATTGTGTGTATTATTAAGTGATATAAAATATTGAATGATAACGGCTCAGTAATGAGTAAAATTTGTCTTACCAACAGCAAACTTGTTAGTGTTTCATTCTTCCTTTGACCCTTGGTTATATCAAGAGTTATCCATCCAAGTTGCTGGTTGACGCCCATTCTAGTATCACTGTAATAATGATTTTTAGTTGCATATGTTGCTGGACTAAATAATTCCATATACATTGGTTGGCAGGCACTTGGGGTTCCTGTTGATAGACTGGTGCAAGCAGCTGACTCAGTTTCGGTAATTATGACCTTAACCAAAGAGGCATTCTTAGTCATAAGAATTTACTTTTAACAGATACGGAGCGAATTTTAAGCATCAATCCAAAAGCAAAATTTTCAAGGGGAATACCAACTTCTGCCTGACATAAACTTAGGCCTATTATTGTTTCAAAAAAAAAAAAAACTTAGGCCTATTATTATTTCTTTAAAACATTTTCTACATGTCATCCTTACATTTTTTTCATGACACACTGAACTACTTCAGGTATGCCTGTCAAAAGGTCTTGGAGCGCCTGTAGGAACTGTGATTGTAGGATCAAAAGGCTTTATATCAAAGGTACTGCTTAAGCTTCTAACCGCATGCATATATTTTTGCCTTTATATAATTATATATCAACTCTAATTAGATTTGGCCTTCTCGGCATTTAAATGATTAGGCAAAGATTATGAGGAAAGCTTTAGGTGGTGGGATGAGACAGGTTGGTATATTGTGTGCTGCTGCCTTGGTTGCATTGCAGGACAATGTACGAAAGCTTGAGGATGACCATAAGAACACTAAGCTATTAGCAGGTTATTAATCTTACCTCTGGAACTGTTTCCTTATTTGGCCTACATTCATGCTTCAGAGTGCCCGCAAAATTTTCCCTTGTTTGATATAGTTTGTGGTTTTACATTGTCTGACAGATGGATTGAACAGGATTACAGGGCTAAAAGTTGATATTAGTTCAGTTGAGACGAATATTGTGAGTAACAATCTTTTCTTCTACCCCCTTCCCCTAGTCTGCAGCATAACTTATAGCATTGGGTTTTGTTGATCCACATTATACTGAATTGAACTCATTGCAATGAACAATGGTTATACTTAAAACCCAAAATCTCTTCCTACTGCATTTATATGTGACCCAAGTCATATAGAGACTAGAGTGTCATGATTATCACAAAGCCATGAAGATAATTTGATTAAACTAAATGCTATTCATTTCTCAAAGAATTAGTCATTGCACTCAAAAGATAAAAACATCGATCTTACTGTTCCTGCTTTCCCTTATCATCAGGTGTTTGTCAATGTGTCTGAGAATTTGAACACAACTGCACCAAAACTTTGCAAGCGCTTGGAGGAGCATGGTGTATTGGTCATGCTAGAAAACAAATTCAGGTGATTATCTCCAATCTTCTTGACATCATCAAGGTTTGCTGACATGCATTTCTCTTCGTTTCTGGTACTGACGTATGTCTACAATCTTTTCAGATTTAGGGTTGTTATTCACCATCAAATCACAACAAGTGATGTGCAATTTGCTTTGTCATGCATTCAGGTAATATTAGACTTCTAGTCCATTCTTTGACAGTTTCTACTTAATTTTCTTTCTACTTTTCTCTAAGTAAATTTGTAAGACATTTAGCACAAATCCCAGTACTTTTTTTGCCCATGTGCTCATAAGGTACAATTACATGCGCAAAGGAATAGCGCTATTATATAATGTAAGGTACAATTAGTTGAAATTGCGAATATATTATTTGTGGAACCATGAACAAGTCATATTGTGAAATTAACATGGGTTAAGGCTTTTAGGGGTAGACTCTTTTCTCCAAAGGTCACATTTTATTAAACAAACTTTAAATTTCAGTTTATTTTTTTAACTCAGGTAATACTTTGGATTAATATTTGTCAATGTTCCCTGTTTTTTCTTTCTTTAAAGAAACATGTTCTATCAATATTTGATTTAAGAATCTTCATCAATTGAACATGACAGAAAGCAGTAACTGGAGAATCAATTGAACACATTGAGGAGTAAGAGACGTCAAACTGCACTTCAGTACTTACTGATTCGGTGATTGATCTGTAGGCTGTTAAATCTTGACTCTTTATGATCATTCAAGAAGCTTGTCACGTTTAATAAAATTCTGTGAATTATAAATATTATCTTATCTTACATTTTGTAAGTTGTAAATCAACTCTTTAATTTTCATCTATATGCTTCAATGAGCTATTCCATGTACGAGTCCAACATTTTTATGATTTCTATGGTACTTCTGCATGATGATGCCGTTGAAAACATACAGGATTATATAACATATTGGGGACATATTAACAAGAGATGAAATCACCCATTTACATCTACCAGTTGGGATATTAATAATAATTGGTATGGTAAATGTCAACTAATTTAGTTGGTTTAAATCTTGAATGGTTGATAGCAACAAGACTTCGGATTGAATTTTGTCCTTATCAGTGTCTCGGCTTTCTCTGCACCAAAAAAGATATAAATAAATGTAAACTTTATAAGGCATTTGGTACGAGGGATAGAGGGTGTTTGATTTGCATTATTTTGGAATAAGGTTTGTAATAGGTATTAACTATTAATAATCAAACTCCAACCTCAAAGTATGTTAGGATGAGAGTGCTAACGGAAACGTAATTATTCGAGAAATGAGAACTTTATAACTGGCAATTATTCTGTGTATCCCTGAGGTTTTGAAATATGCACCGTGTACCCCTTGAAAACTTTTAAATGCACCGTGTACCTTTGAGGTTTGTAGAGTTAAGCTAAAATACGGTCCTTGAACTTTGGTATTTGTAGCATTTTAGTCCCTCAACTTTCAAATAAGGCAAAATGGTCCCTCAACCACCAATGATTCACTTTTCAGGTATAAATTATCTGACTAAGCATAGTTTAGGGACCTTGGTTCACATGTGGCAATAAATTTAATGATTTTAAATGCAAAGTTTAGGGACCTTTAGCTGATGAGTTGACATTAATTAAATTAGAAATGAAAGTTTAGGGACAATTATAGGGTGAGGTGGCTAATGTAATTATTATAAGCCAAAGTTTAGGGACCTTAAAGGGACACATGATGCTCCCATACAAGAGTGATTATAAGTTTTAACCCTTAAGTGTAATTTAGTTCAATTAAACAAATTTCTTTTCAACTAAACCAATTTAATTTTAGTAAAAATTATTTACTTTTTTAAAATATATAAGTGAGATAATTTAAGCGTGTGAATGTATGGTCGTCGCCATTTACTTCAGTTAAACACATTTAGTTAATGATCTAAGGAAATTATTATTTTCTCCTAGAAATTAACACAAGAAAAAAAAAAGAAAAAAAAAAAAGAAAACCCTTAAAATTGTCTCACATAAAACCCAAAAAAATTGAAAATCATTTAGAACACAAAATAAATAGAAAAAAAAAACCTTGAAATTGACACACAAAAACCAAAAATTGAAAACCTTTTAGAACATAAACTCATGAAAAAATAAATTGTCAATTAATGAGAAAAGTGGGGTGGTATTATTTTTATTCTAGTTTCATAAATTTATTTAGTTTTATACTATAAAGTTTGGGTTTGTCTTACTCACTCACTTCGAAAACACATTATATTTTTTGGTTTTATTTATTTTTATTTAAATTTATTTTGGTGTGTTAAATGTATAAGGGGTTAGGAGTTAGGATTTGAGGATGTGTGGTTAATGAGTTTCATAAATTTATTCTTATTAATGAGAAAAGTGGGGTGGTATTATTTTTATTCTAGTTTCATAAATTTATTCTAGTTTTATATTACAAAGTTTGGGTTTGTCTTACTCACTCACTTCGAAAACACATTATATTTTTTGGTTTTATTTATTTTTATTTAAATTTATTATGGTGTGTTAAATGTATAAGGGGTTAGGAGTTAAGATTTGAGGATGAGTGGTTATTGAGTTTAGGTGGGATATATTGTATAAAATTTGATTACTAAAAAATGGTAGGAAGTAAAGGAATGAAAAAGAAATATATATATATAAAATATATCATGATTATCAAATTTTATTAGCAATTTTTATTCTTGCCAACTCACTTTATAAATATTTGGTTAAAAAAACTCACTTTATGAATTCCTAAGCTTTTGTTTATATTGTTTCAAAAGAAATAAAATAAAATAAAAACTTTTGTTTGTATTTAATTTAATTAATTGACTATGATCTAACAAGTTCCTAAACTTTTGCTTGAAAAAAAATAAGTACAGTCCCTAAACTTTGCTAACTCATCGCTGGAAGTCCTTGAACTTTCGTTTTGTTGGCATTGACATCCCTAAACTCTGCTGACTAGGAAGTTCCTCCACTAGAAATGGTAAGGCAAGGGTGGTTGAGGAACCTTTTTGCCTCATTTTAAAGATGAGGGACCAAATATGCTACTAATGGCAAAGTTGAAGGACAGTATTTTAGCTTAACTCGAGGTTTGTAAAAAAATGCACCAAATACCGTAATCTATTAACTATTACTAAAATAAAACGTTGCTGATGTCATCACTGTCCACATGTCACTCTCATGATAAAAATTTTCCCGCCTAGATGTAAAGATGATGTCATTTTTACTCTTTTTTTTTTTTTTTTTTGGACCTACCATATTTAACAATTTTGAAATTTGAATATTAGAAGCTTTGACATTATAACTACAACCTATCAATTTATCCTAAAAAGTTAAACAATTAAAAATAGCACACTAATAAATAGACTCCTACATTGAAATATATATTAGGTGAAGTTGAACAGATAAATATATCATAATTTTGATAAAAATCTAAAATTTTAAAATTACAAATAATTTTGTATAAGGTGCATAATTCTTATTTATATTTATCCATTTTTTAAGCGTACATATTATAAAAAATTACCTTTGATTTTTTTTTTTTTATTTATAACTTTATAATATTTTATATCTTTTAAATAATTCCCCAAAATTACAACTAAAAAAATCGGAGGTAGTAAGATTTTATATAAATCGTACATTGCACGTGTTCTAATGTAGTTATCATACAAATGCACGTATCATTTAAATCTTAATATGGAGTACTTTTAAGCTTTTCTTCTTCATTATTGTTTCCAGAATTAGATGAACATGATCAGGTCCATATCTGTTAATGTTGGAGAAGCTTTTGTTCGTCCTTGTTTTCATGGCGGCACTTTAATCAAGTTTCGTCCTCTTCATTTTCATGGCAGATCCTCAAGTAAGCTTCTCCATTTCTCTATTCCTTTTCCCCTTTTCGATTTCACTTTTCCCCTGCTCAATTCGCCCTCTTTTCACCTTTCTTTTCGATATTACACCAATTACGCTACTCAGGACTTTGATTCTGATTATGATGACCCCAAATTGTTTCTGAAATTTGTTAGACAACAATCCAAATTAGGGTTTACTAATGTTGAAATCCCCCTTTCCCATTTCCACCATATGAAATCGATTGATTTCTGTATTTTATTGAGTGCTATGCGTAAGATTAAACCCCACCCCCCTTTCTCCACTGTCATTTCTCTTTCTAGGCACCTCCATTTCTTAGGTCTTCGTCCAAATATTTACTCTCTTACCATCAGTTCGGGTTCTCTATTCTCGCAAACATTATTAAACTTGGTTTTAAACCTAATATTGTCACCTTTAATACCCTCATTAACGGCTTCGTTCATACTCATTAAATGCTCACTGAGATGTTGAGGAACAACATAACTCCTCTTACTTAGAGGTGTCAATTCGGATAACCGGATGGAGTTTGGATCGGGTCTGTTCGGGTCGGGTATGTTCGGATCAAAATTATCCTTTTAACTTGGATCGGGTCGGGTCGGGTCAAATTCGGGTCGGGTCAAATTCAGGTCATGGTCTATCGAGTCCGGGTCGGATATGGGTCAGGTCAACTCCAGATCGGTTCACTTTCGGTTCGGATAAAATTGGATCGGGTTTAAAACGGGTTTAACCGGATAACTTCGGGTCGGATGAATTTGGGTCGGGTTGATATCGGTTCGGATGATTTCGGTTCGGTCAAGTTCAGTTTGATTAAGATAAGGTTGATCCGTTGATTCATTAAATGGTCAGTTTCGATTAAATTCCTTTTTGTGTTTGGTTGGATTTTGGTCGAGCTGACCAAATCGATATCCAAATAAGGTTATTTTTAATCTAGAGATATTATTGAGTTTTTACCTTATTATTGGTTCAATATGACTATTAATTACGAAGCATGAAGTTTTATTTTCTCATTTGATCAATTCAGTTATGTATAATTTTTATCTTAAAGGAAATTTAAGATTGAATAATTATCGATAACTTTATATACCTATATAAGTGAGACCGAGCTAGTGATATATTGACGACTAATAGTTACATATGGTGCTATATACAAAAAAGAATATCAATTTTTTAAGGTTATTACAAGGTTACAACTCTTCATCAATTGTACAATCTTACGAGGTTATGAGTTCTGTACTATTAGTTTAGTTTATTACTAATTCAATTTGTATAAGATATTTGTTAGAGTTGTTAGAATTACTTTATTACTAATTCAATTTTTATATTAGAAACTTGACATTATACATATTGATAGTTAATTGTTACTATGTACATTCTTTTTATTTGAGCATAAATTATTGCATATGTATGTAGTGTGTATATAACCGTACGATGTATAATGCCTATAATTCTAGGTTAATGCACAGTTGTAGAGGAAGTAGTAATGAAAGAATGTTATGTATTTGTAAATACATAACAATGATTAAAATATTATAAAAATACATGGTAGAGAGAAAAAAAAAAGAAGAGAGATAGGAAGAGAGAGATCTTCATATGGACCCCACCTACGTTTTGGTTAGATTGTCTCACGTGATGGGTTGTGGTAAACTTAAGACTCCAGACTATTTCTTTGTAGTAAAAAAGTTAACTTATTAATATTTAGTAAATATATAGTATAAGAACTTGAATAAAAAGGTCAATAATCAATTATGGTCGGGTTAAATTCGAATCGGGTAAAAATCAAATCGAGTTAAAATCGCGTCGGGTTAATATCAGTTATGGTCAAAACAGATCGGATCTGATCGGTTATTTGTCGGGTCAATTTCGGATCGGGTTGAGCTCGGGTCGGGTCAAATCGGTTCGGTTTAAGTTTAGGTCGGGTCAAATCCGATTCGGGTTGAATTCAGGTCGGATAAAATCGGTGCCGGGTTGAGTTCAGATCGGGTCAAGTTCGGATCCGGGTTGAGTTCAGTTCGGTTACAGATCGGGTTTGGGTCTTGAATTTCTCGGATCAAATCGGATCGGTTACAGTTCGAAACGGATAACTTTTTTCGGGTCGGTTCGGGTTTGACACCTCTACTCTTACTTAGACGTACAACATGTTGATTGATATGTATTGTAAAGATGGCAAGGTTAGTCAAGCACGGGACATATTTGTTCACATGACTCAGAGTGGATTTGTTCCCGATGTCATCACTTACAATGCTTTGTTAGATGGATATTGTTTACGTGGTGAGATGGATGACGCAGAAAAGCTTATGGATTTGATGGTTGAAAATGGTTGCAAACCTGATGTAGTTACTTACAACATCTTAATCAATGGCTATTGTAAGTCTAAAAAGATTGACAGAGCTCTTTGTCTGCTACAAGAGATGCATTTTAACAGATTAACTCCTGATGTTATCACGTACAACATTCTTATAGATGCCTTGTGCAAAGACAGTCAGCTCAAGCGTGCACGCCAGTTTTTAAACGAAATGGAAGCTCATGGACTAAAGCCAGATGTAGTAACTTGGAATTCATTGCTTGATGGCATGTGTAAGAATGCACAAATTGACGAGGCAATTGCAACAATGAAGGAAATGGAGAGTACTGGAGTCGTCCCTAATATTGTTTCATACAGTATCCTGATGGATAGTTTGTATAAAGCTAATCGCCTTAAAGAAGCGGTGGACATCTTTTCCTTTCTCACAACTAAAGGGTTGCATGATGTGCGTGCTTTCTCCATAATGATAAAAGGGTTTTGTAAAGAAGGGTTGCTAGCAAAAGCCGATGAATTGGAGGACAATGGATTCTTTCCAGATGAATGCACTTTCAATACAATTATAAGAGGATTTATAGATGGAAAGGATGTTAGGAGAGCTTTAGAGCTTATCAGCTTAATGAGAAACAAAGAGTTTGCTGCTGATAATCACACTATATCGTCATTTGTGAGCTTACTTAATGATCCAAATATTGGTGATGAAGACAAGGAATTACTGAAAAAGTTTCTGGAAAACTGAGCGAGCGATAATTTGGAAAAGTGGAAGGAGCTATGACTAAAACATATATAATCAGACAAATCAGCAAGTCAATGTGTAACTTTTGATTGATTGTAGGAAAAAGCATTAACATTTGTGATTTGGAACATTTGATATTACTTCTTTTTGGGTTTGCTTTTACTTGAATGGTGCTCATGGAAGTAGATGTGGATTGACCTATTGTATTAATTTGTGTGTGTTTACTTGGTATCTGCCAACGAGTTGCATTTGTTTTCTTATTAGCCTTTGAATATTAATGGATCTAGAGCTCAAGTTTAGCTATATCTTACTATCTAAGCCATGATGAGTAATCATATTTGATAGAATGGAAGAGTATAGTTAGCTGCTAGAATTTGTCTTGGACTTTTAGGTTCTTGGAGGTGATTGTGTGTTACTAGCAATACGATCTATAGCAGCAAGATTTGTTTTTAGTACTTCTTTGAGCCAAGGATCGGCGATTCCAATGGCAGTGACTTGCATTATGTCAGATAGCTAGGATAAAATAGCAGTCCCAAGCCTCCAATGCCCAGGCTAGGTTTATGTACTCACTGTGCAGCACAATTATTGACATACTCCGTGTTCAATCAGGTAATTTTACTTATATTTTCTGCATTTTGATCCTTTTTTTATTCATCGTTTGACTTTTGCATTTCATTATTGCTTGTTTATTTGATCGGATTGGATTGTTGTTTATTTCTATCAATCGTTTTTCTGTTTAATGCTGCATTTTTTTTCTTCTTTTTTTTCAATTCTTTGTTTATGTAGTATTTAAGAATTGGTGATTGCCGTTAGTTAAAATTAAGTGTTGCGAGTGATTAGGGTTTTTTTTTTACAGAATTAGTTGAAGTGGTGTAATTGTTAGGCTGTTTTCTGTTATTCTCAAAAAGTTACCAAACCCCAAAGAAATTGAAAAAAGAAAAAAAAAATCACATTTGAACCCAAATCAATAGGCTAAATTGGTTGGAGTACTTGACGACTTACTTTAATTCTTTATAATGCTTATATTCATTTCGATTCTGTAGTGAATTGGTACTTTCAGCTTAGGTTGGTTGATTTAGGGATGATATGACTGTTATATGTAGTTGAATTGGGGAATATGTGGACTATATTTTGGGAATGCATTAAACACTTATTTCCAAGTTTAACTTATTTTCTATTTGCCCACCTCCTGTAATCGATAAAGTTGATTCTGTTTGTGTGTGTATTTGTTTTCTGCTATATGAAAAGCAATGGTGCATGTTTTATTTTCTTCTCTTGTAAATAGTATGAGTTCTGCCTTTTTAATCGTGCTCAAAGTTTATCAAGCCAATTGCTTTATCAATCTGTTTATAAACACCAACAGCATGACCTCTTTTTGAGTTGTGCCTAAGTATCAAGTTCAGATTGCAATCATTTTAGTATTATCTGATCTAAATCAATGAAGGTTTTTTTTTTTTTTTTTTTTTTTTTTTTTTTTTTTTTTTACAGAACTATAACATAGGAAATGGATAGCTTCAAAATGAAGTATGATGATGATGATGATGATGATGATGTGTATGTTTGCAAATTACAAGCATCATGAATATGCTCACTGTGTATACGAATATGGTGAGATATTAAAGTGACTGAAGAAGAGTGAAATTGGGTTATTGGCTTTGTTTTTTGTTAGATTACAAGCTTTTTTTGTACTATATTCTGTGAATGCTGGAGAATAAACCAATGGACTCTTTTGTATGAACACAGTGGTGCTTTCATTGGTTTAAATTTCTTTAAAAGGTTAAAAATAACTAAAGGGGTAAAATGTACACGCAGTACACCTATAAGATTGTTAATTTGAAGGTAAAGAACATGTGTATTCATAAGAATTTGGGGATCTTTTTTTCTGATCATTTCCCAAATATATGCTCATCAGATTTTATGAACTATTTTGAGATGATTGATTAATTTGCTTAATCTGCCCCCTTCACAGGTTCCATAGTGATGTTTTCACCATGTATACAATGATATCCTTCAGCAAAGGAAGGAAACTTCTCTGAAATCCAGCAGATTGGCGTGGCTTGCTTTTGCTGGTCTGGAACTTGGAGGAAAAGAGGGATTGGACTTAAAATATAAAATGGCGTTGAACATTGGAAAAATGGCGTTGATTGAAGCTCTACTTTGGCTTTTGGCTCCTAAAAAAGTGTTTGGTGATGATAAGTTGATCAAGAATGATGCTTTTTTGTTATCCTTCAGGATTTACACGAGTGAAGATATTCGTGAGAAACTGTAGTTTTTTTTGTATTTCTGGATGCCCGGTTATTTTTTAAATTTTAAGATAAATTTTTAATCTATATGTCAAATTTTAAAATATATCATTGATATAAAATTAGTTAGAAATTGATGTGCTTTTGTAACGATTTGCTATCTAATAGGCATGTAATGATTAATAATAATGTTGGTGGAAATGTTTGATTTAATACATTAAAAAAAAATAAAAAATGATAAAAATAAAATAAAATAAAATAAATGTTCAAAGCTCGTTGGGTCAACCTGAACCCAAACTTTGGGCAAGGGTTAAACATTTCTTGACTCGTAATCTGAAGTGATCTAATCTGAGATGACTCATGACCCCACTTTAATTGACAGGTCTACACAGTAATAACATTCTATTATATTGTGAAGTATATTATTTTAACCGACTATTATATATTATGAATCGACGCTTTACACTTTGAACTACTTCTTTCGCTCCAAAAAATATTATGATATAAAAAATAAATTTTATAAATCATAATTCAATTTGTACATCTGAAATACTGGTATTTTATCGAAAATAAAACTCTAAACTAACAATTTTATCCTAAAATTCTATCCAAATAGAATTCTAAACTAACTTTTTTATCTTATGAAGCCTATTTAAATCTATCCAACGTGGCGTGACTTGGCGAAAAGTTAGAACGTCAAGTGTTGCTGCCTCGTGACCTGACTAAAAGATTAGCTTTATATATTAGTTATATATCCTAAAATTCTATCCAAATAGAATTCTAAACTAACTTTTTTTTTTATCTTATGAAGTCTATTTAAATATATCCAACGTGGCGCGACACTTGGCTAAAAGTTGGGACGCCAAGTGTCGATGTCTCGTGACCTAGATAAAAGTTTAGCTTTATATACTGTTTTATTTATATGATTGAGAATACCTGAATGATTTTGGCGTCTATCTGACTATCTTTCCCCAACTCTATTCCTAAGTAATTAATAAACAATCTAATGCTATATTTAGTGTTTTTATAATCATGATATAAAGGCCTACAAATATAAAGGCCTGTTCTTTTCAACTTAATTTCAGTTCAGTTCAGCTCCAATTAGTTCAGTTATGTTCCTAATTTCCTTCTCTTATAAACAATTCATTTCAGTTCAGTTCATTTTCAATCAGTTTAGTTCAGTAAATCAGAACATGGCCTAAGTATTATGGTTTTTGTCAAGTGGTTTTAAGATTTTACGTCAAGATCTATTAGATGTATTCGTAGTGTTGAAAGGGAGGGGTTATTAGCGACTGCGACCGGATATAGTGGAGAAAGGGTTATTAGCGACCGGATATAGTGGAGAAAGGGTTATTAGCGACTGCGACCACTCACAAATATCAAATTAAATTTTCAGCTACACAATCCTAAACATCGTACTAAAACAACACTAGCTACGGAATATCATTTAGCCACTACAAATCAGTAACTTTTGATTTGCAATCCTTATTACATATTATATTCAACAAAAATAACCGTGATAATAAATTCTCGAGATTAATTAGGTCAGATTGGAGGGGCATGTGCTCCCACAACCAGTACTGAAACATTAAAAGAAAGAAAAGGGAATATGTTAATAGACTAAGAGCACCCACAATGGTGAGATGGCTCACTACTTTCTTTTCCCTACTTTCCCCCTCCACATCATATTCCACTATTTTGAGTCACTCCCTTATTTTTCCTACAATGATGAGTAACCCCACCACACTCTCTCCTACTTTTATCAATACCCCACCATGTTTTCTCTCTCCTACCAATAGAGTTTATGTTTAATTATTCTTCTAATAAACATATTAGTCGAACTAATGACATCTATAAGTTCTTGAATTTGTCATTAATTTAGTCTATGTAATAATTATTTGTACTAATTATCAAATTATTCGTAATAATGACATGATTAATTTAAATATTATTAAAAAAAAAAATATTGAAGACTTAACTATTATTACTCTTAAAATAACAATATCACATTTAATTCATAGATGTAATTGAAAAGAGGTTTCACAACACGGGAAAACATTACAATGAAAAAAACATTACATAAGAAAATAATTATCCGACTACTTGATATTGTCATTCATTACCAAAACGACTCCATACGTGCTCAACCAAGTCTTTTTTCAATGACACATGAGTCTCCCTGTCTCGGACATTATTTCTGTTTTCCATGTAACCCGCTAAACTGAGATTATGTAGTCGTCCTTCTCTCACAGTGAATGGTTGGTTAATATCTTGGTTTGAAGATCCGGCTATATTTTGAGGTTCATCAGTGATAAATTCAGATGCATTGTAATGCAAATGGTTTTCTCGCTCATCTTCAACAATCGTATTGTGCATGATAATGCATGGCATTATAATTTTCCATAGGATTTCCGTCGACCATGCAAGAGCTGGTTGCCGTATTATTACGAATCGAGCTTGTAACACTCCGGAGGCACGTTCAACATCTTTTCGATAACTTTCTTGCTTCTTCGTAAATAATCTTTGCTTAGAGGTTTGTGGAAGCTTGATGACTAGGATAAATGCTGCTCATTTTGGATATATGCCATCTATAAGGTAGTATCCCATATTGTATCTATTTCCATTCACATTAAAACTCACCTCTGGGACTCGACCTTCACAGATATCATCGAACATTGGTGACTGTTGGAGGACATTTATATCATTCAGTGAACCAGGTGTGCCAAAAAAAGCATGCCATATCCACAAGTCTTTGGAAGCAACAACTTCTAAAATTATGGTCGCAGTTTTACTTCTTCCTTGGTACATTCCTTTCCATGCACGAGGAAAATTTTTCCACTCCCAATGCATGCAGTCAATGCTCCCCAACATACCAGGGAATCCATGAACATTACTTTCACGAAGAAGTTGCTCTACATCCGCGGGTGTTGCCCTCCTCAGGTACTCTTGTCCAAATTTAGAGATAACCTCTTTAACAAAGTGTTGGAGACAATCTCTTGCTGTACTTGCCGCGATTTGGGGTATTCGTCAACTGCATCAGCTGCTGTACCATAAGCCAACATCCTCATTGCCGCAGTACATTTTTGGAATGCGGAAGCACCAAGTCTTCCAGTGGCATCAGGCCTTTGTCGAAAGTATTCGTTACTTTCTCTTAGCTCCTGAACAATGCGCATGAAAACGTGTTTACGCATGCGAAATATTCGACGAAACATATCGTTATTATAAAGTGGTTTGGGACTGAAGTAGTCATTATATAACCGTGTATCAGCATCTTCACGATCTCTTGGTACGTACCACCTTTGCTTCTCAGGACCGGGAGTGAATGGGACCTGAAAAGTAGAGGTGACAAGGGGGACAAGAGCTGAATTGATCGCTTCCTCAATCAATTCCTCTTCCTTACGCCTATGAGTAATTAATTTGTGTCACTCAACATAGTCGTTCACCATATAATCGAAAATACAAGAACTTGATGAACTAGATGAATTTGAATCAGAATTCATTTTTGGGTATATATGGTAAGAGTAGTGTTTAGTGTGAGACTGTTTTTGTGATGAAGGGTATTTTTGTTTGTGTGTTGAACTACAAAGTGAAAAGGCCTTATATAGAAATTTTTAAATGATTTAAAAACGATTATGGATGATATAATGTATAGGCACAAAACTGTAGAAGATGAGATTTTTTATAAGGTTTGCAGATTTCCATCCAATTACAAAACAATGCATGTATTGGCACACAACTCTAGATGATGAGATTTCTAATGATATATCCAGATTTCTATCCAATTACGAATTATTTATGGGCACGCAACTCTAGAAGAAGTGATTTCTGATAAGGTTTGCAGATTTTCATCCAATTGCAAACCAATGTTTGTGCACACATCTCTAGAAGATGAGATTTATAATGAGGTTTAAAGAGTTTCTTCATTGACAAGTCAATGACTTCAATTATATTTAAGCAACATTAATTAAAACAAGTTTAACATATGCTCTGAAAACAATTGTAAAAGCATACCAAAGGAACAACAACATAAATTAAGGCAAACGTTGAAGAAGCTTAAACTAACTTAGAATAATATCAAACTAACAACATAAATAACTAGCCTAAAAGGTGGCTGAACTCCTCTTTCAATTTCCGAAACAGTTGTTGGTCGTCTTCGGAGAGGTTTGGTTTTGCAAGTAGAACACTAAATAACTTGAACCTCTTTTCCTCCTCTTTCCTCTGTCTCTTGATGACATCTCGCTCCTTTTGATAATCCAACATTTGTTTCGCTAAATCAGCTCGCTTCTCATCAACAGTTTTGTATTGCTCCTTCATCACATTCATCTCTAATAGGGTTTAAGTAAACGAATCTAAACTATTAATTCCAGAATTAGCTACAGATTTACCTTTTTTTTTTTTGCCTTTTCACCCAATCTGGACGCCCACGCCTACCTACTTTCGTTGGAGTATCTGACTCTGATCTTTTGGAGCTATCACTTTTACTGGTATTCGGCACTTGCTTGTTTGTTGGCCTCCATTTATTAGATTTTCTCAACACTTCCCATATACTGATTAAAGTGAACCGGGCTCCGTTACATGATGCACTATACATTTCTTGAGCTTCAGTCATGACATTATAAGTGTTGGTACCACTTGCATTTCTATGTTGTGTCGCAGCATAGCACCCAACCCATAGGTTCACATCTTTGTTTATTCTACCCCAACGACCTTTCATAGCTCTCAAGGTTCTAGGGCGGAAAGTGGAAGGATTGTCTTCCCTGGCTTGCTCATACAACTCATATATGGATTTCCACATCATAGCCAAACTCTGATTAGTTGCTGTCTCCGGATCTTCAATCGCACATTCTATCCAAGCTGAGACAAGTGCGTCGTCTTTTTGTGCACCCCACTTTGCATTTGATGAGGTGGTGTTGCTATCTTGCATATCTTCACCATCAACGTCATCATCGTCATTTTCATCATCATTGGCATTTCTTTCAGGAGGAGTTTTGTTACTACTTCCATCTCCCTCGGGAGTTGTTGGACTATTCTCCACTTGGTTTCCAATGTGTTGAGACATTGGGAACATTAAACCAGAAGAAAATTTTTAGGGAATTTGATTCATGAATTGTTGTTGGAATTGGTTAGGAAACTATTGTTGAAACTAGTTAGGAAACTGCTGATTAAGATTTATTACTGGGCGGTTAGGAATGTTATAATATAACATTTGTTGAACATTTGGATTAGGAAGACCATTTGGATCAAATTGGAGATTAGCTTGAAAATTTGGAGAATTGGAATTAATTTGGTAATTTGGGTTATGTGGGGAGTAGAAATTATTTCCTTGATTATTAGGAATATTAGGATCCATAATTAGGACTAATATTATTTTTTTGGGTTTAGATAATATATAACTTAGCTTTTGTAGGTTAGTAGAGGGATGGTGAAAAATTTAAGTGTGAAAAACATTGGCAATATTGGTCTCTTTTTATAGGCAAAAATATAAAAAAGCCGTTGGTAATTTTTTTTAAAAAAAATTCATAGCAGATTTTTTATTTTTTATTATTTTTTTTTTAATACCGTTGAAAGATATTTGAGAGACAAAAATCAAGTGAAAAATAAATCCCCAACAGCTATAAAATCAAGCCCAAAATGAATTAACACTCCATTTAGTGGGACACATGGCGAAAATCTGTTGGGCCGCGTCCTCCTTGACGCACGTCAGACTTCCTGTCAATTTTTTTTATATTTTTTTAAATCAAAACGGTACCATTTTAACTCACAATATGGCAAAAAAAATAAAACGATGAGTTGAGCTTCACGTGGGCCGAGGCGTCGGTGACCCGCCAGAGAGGGCATCCCCAACCTATGGGTTACCCATGAGTCACCTCCTACAATGATGAGGTAGCTCAAATGGAGGAGAGAGAGAGTTGTGGGGAGAGTGCTCCCCACCATTGTGGGTGATCTAATAGAGGCATAGAGCATGTACTATCAAAATTTTCTCTTCATTTAATAAGTAACTAGTAATTTATGCACGCCGATATCTTCATATAATTTAATCAATAATGATAAGATGGAAAAACTTTCATGGTCTATTACTTACTAAATATTTTTTAAATATCGGGTTTCAAAGAAAAATACTAAATATTTTTTTTCCTTCAAAAAAAAAAAAAAATTCTAAATATTTTTAAATACCTAAATCATTTTTTAATTTTGTTTTTGATTAAAAATAATATAGGAAATTCAATAATTTTTGGGATTTCTATTTTGTTACTGGATTTCCACTCCTAATTTAGTCCTTTGTATAATTGAAATACAATTAAGTTAAAAAAAAGCTCATCAAATTATAAGTAATTTCGATCATTATATGTAATTATAAGCTTTAAAATTGGATATAATATGGAACATTAAAAAAAATTATCTTTTTATCTGATTGTCTTTTTAAATTATTTTTCACCACCTGTAATCAGAATACGAAGTGCAGAGGTTAGAGGAGAAGCAATTACCTTTGCAATGGTTGTTAGGAGAAAGGGTATAAAGGACATTTGGAACACTAATCAGCTACCCTTTCTTTCAGAACGTTGCTCAAAGCAATGTTTTCAAATTTTGTAAGCCAAACCCCAATATTAGCTGGTTTGTTTTTCTTTTCAAAACGCTTCTTGCCAAATTATTATTATTATTATTATTATTATTATTATTATTATTATTATTGAATTAAGTTTATGTCTACTTAGGCCCCATTCACTCCACCTTATTTTTGTTGAACTGTAATTATATTTATCGGTTTTTTAATTATATTTCTTCTTTAAGTTTACTAATTTTTATTGAACTGAAATTATTTTTACTAAATTAAAATAATTTTTGCTGAATTGAACTTATTTTTAAAGAACTAAAATTATTTTTCTGAATATTATTATTTATTTATTTATTTTAAAATAATATTATTATTTATTTAAGGTGAAGTGAATAAGGCGTTAACTAATGTTTTTTAAAAAAATTTCACCATCTTTATACCTTTTATTGTTGCAGAGCCAACAATATGGACAGGTATTCTTCCCTGAGAAGCGAGAGTGTGTGAGAAGTGAGAGTGAACGATGATGATGAACAAAGCTTTGCTTTCAGTTGGTTCTGCTTCTTCGGCATTGTTAGGTAATCTTCTTCATCTTCCTTCTTTTTCCCCTCTTTCTTCCTGCATTCCTTTTATTATTTCTCCTCTTCCTTTTCTATTTCATTCCCGATTTTACTCTTATTATCGTTCCAAACAATCCAATTATTTTCATTTTGATGTTGATGACCCCAAATTGTTCCTTAAATTTGTTAGACAACAATCCAAATTAGGGGTTTACTGATGTTGAAACCCCACTTTCTCTTTTCTATCATATGAAATTGATTCGCCCTCTTCCTGGTATTATCGATTTCAATCATCCATTTGTAAGATTAAACCCAACCATATTTGAATCCATGATAAGTCAAGGTCAGATTCCCGATAATATAGTTGTCAAAGGACTTTGTGAAAATGGTTTTCAATATGACGCCATTGAATTGGTGAGGAGAATGGATGTCCTCCAGATGAATGTACTGTGTACATACAATCTAATTATCAGGGGGTTTTTGAAAGGCAAGGACATCAGCAAGGCTTTGGAACTTGTCAGTAGTCACCGCTATGAGAAGCAGAGGATTTGCAGCTGATGCTCACATCGCTTCCTTATTTATTAGCTTACTCACTGATCATAACTGTAAGTGATTCAGACAAGGCTTTACTTCAAAACTTTTTCAAGTGCTGAATAAACTTGTCAGTTTGTCACCGCTATTAGAAACAGAACTTGCTGCTGATAATCACGCTATATTGTCATTTGTGTGTTGCATTTGTTTTCTTATTAGCCTTTGAATATTAATGGAGCCAGAGCTCAGGTTAGCTATATCTTACTATCTAAGCCATGATACAACCATGGCCGGAACACCAGTCGTGTCAACTTTGCTAAGGGTACAATTTCACTATTTTACGTAAGTAGGGTAATATACAATGAAATTATTGCACACGGATCTACTCGTACTTAGTTTTAACTCGTTTACTTGAGATGTGTTGAATGAATTACCTTAGGTGTGGTTCAGCTTTCTGCAGAATAACTACACATTGAAATCACTGTTGTTGAAGATTTTGCTTCTTCAGGACGTTAGGAACTTGCTGGACTAAATTTGTGATTTGATCACATATCATAGTTATAAGTTCAGAATCGTCATTTTCACCCATTCTTTTAATTTTTTTTTCTCTTTTTCCCATTCTCGAGTTTGAAGATCAATTGGAGCTGGTTAAGCTGTTATTTCATATAAAAGTAGATCCATGCGGCCCGGTTTATAAGAACGTCGCTTAATCTCATTGGAGCTCTAATATATAGCAAAGTCTGTAGAATTGTGATATGCAAGTATATCAGTAAATTTTACTAGGCTTTCCTACTGATTTAAATCTTTTATCTCCTTTTGTTTTGTATCTTCTTTCAAGTGCAAGGATGCACATCTTACAATTGCTATTCACTGCCCAGCTATTCACCGTCAATCCATCAGCAATGGCTTCCCTCGTTCCTTTAAGTAGTGCAGTAAGCTCATCAACTTCTGTAATAGAAGTGTCTGGATGTTCAAACTGTACGCCTGTAAATTATTTTGTCCTGCAATTTTACGCCTGTAAATCCGAACATCAAGCAGATATGCTACGATATCCTCAATTCCTCGTCAAGATCAGGGTCGATAAGAGCTACATGATCATTGCATACAACATTATTTCAAAGACTAAGTGGCTCCTTATCAACATGCAGAACCAACGTCCTTTAGGATTTCTTTCAAAAAAAGATGTAGGCTTTCTTCAAGTTTTCTTTATTGCATTTCTTTTTTTAACTACACAGATAGTTCTTTATGTTAGCTAACCGCAAATCATTATGGGACTAAAACTTTTGTCGATGTTATTTGAACTTCTAAATTGAAGTCATTAAAAATCAATCTAAAGACGATAAATAGAAATCAAAACTATCAGTCAAGGACCAAGGTTTCAAGGGGAAATGGAGAACCGTTGGAGCCAATTAATTTTGGAGTGTATCCAATATCCCAAACGAGCAACACACCAAATGGCTAACTTACTCCTTTATCAAATATAATTCCGATTCATTTCCTATTAAGCGGCTAAACCAAACTTAACCATACAATTCATCAGGAAACTAAATTTCAAAAACACCACAAAAATCTATATCCCCAAACCATAAAATTAACTTCATTAGACCAACTTCTCAATGGCTCACGTCACTACTTATTACAGTCCTCACACATTGATGAAAATTTGAATCCTATGAGTGTTCGCTTAGTGAATAAGTCCCTAGTCTGTGCAACAGAATGTCTTGCCATTGTTCTCATTTAACCTTGCCACTTCCAGAACATAACATTAAACTAATAGCTCAGTATATCACAAGAGATAAACTGTCCAAGTAACCCAGCCATTTGCATAACAAGGGACATCTTTGATACATATAAAAAAAATCCTCCTTAAAAAGATACGAGTACTTGAGAAAAATATTTAAATTGAAAGAATAGATGAGAAAAAAAAGGGAAAGAAAAAGACCAAACGACATCTTACAGCGAAGACCCAAAAGAATTGCCAAATGTTCTAACACTACCATTTCCTGGTTTCAACTAATCACCTGTCAGCAAACGACCACTCCTCTTCCCCAAAGAGGCCAGCAGCAGGATCCGATATGGAGCCGACAAAATAAGCACTGCTTGTTATCAGATAAAATCTTCGAGGCATCTTATATTTAAGGTATACATCAATAACCCAGCTTAGGCATCCGTGACTGATGAAGATGAGTGTCGTTAACTAGGCCAACTCCATTAAATTGACAATGCTCCCATCCGATGGCCTGCTTTATGAAAGAACTCGCATCTTGTGGTGAAGCAACTGCCATAGAGACGTAATAAATCTTGAGATACAAATTAGGTATAGTAGTAAGACAGAATATAGCAATATTACAAAACCACAAACACATGTAAATATGGCTGCACAACCACAAACATATGCTCACAACATCAGACAATTTAACCCAAATAATTGAAAGGTTAAATTACCATATCCAACTCAAAAGGGAGCCTCAAGAGATTCATCCCATACTTCTGCACTTCCATTAGAAGCATCTTCAACATCTTCTTCCATAGAAAGTCTAATATACTCTCTATGTGCAAACCGATCCCAATCTGTCAAGGTTGGATTCTCCCTCTCCTGTTTAAAACATAAACATATTTACATGTCTAACAAGAAAAATAGCAGAGAAGCTACCATGACACCTAACTTATATCCACAATATCTATAAAAGCAATTGATCAGTTTGACGTACCTGGCGAATAAGGAACGGGTCACGAGTTTCAAAGGCCATAAACTTATTTAGATTAAAGAGGATATTAAACACACTTCCTGAAAGTTTACTTCCTTTCAGATCACGAATGGTGAAATAACTCTCGTTCTGCAAACAAAATATGGGATACATCACATATTGGAATCATGCATTGGCAACTATGATACAAAGCATTACGAATTGGTCATGCAAACAACCTGAGAGGATTTTAATTTAAAAATTATAAGTACAGTGTACACATAATATGAGCACTGTTTCAAGCCTTAAAAAGGTTTCTTCTCAGGAGACTTTAAGTGTCACTGTCTCACTTTGTGTCCAGTGACAGGCTTTTTTTTCACCTTTATGTATTGTTCTCTTCATCTTGTTCTTGTTAACATCAGAACAGACGAGAAAAATTCAGACTAGATAACACAATATATTAAGGACAATGGATTCAAACCCATAAATATAAATCAGACCAGACTAAATTCAGATTAAAGGCACATTAAATAAGGTGAAGAAAATAACTCCTAATACACCCTGTAAGGACAAAATAAGCCACCTGAAATAGCCTGTAGGTCATTTCCATAAATTTGCTTCTGTATTTAATTAGAAGTGATCAATAGGCAATAGCCACAAGTATCTCTGATCTTCTAATAATAATCCTAGCTGTGTGTTATTCTAGAATAATCCCAACTATATAGTTTACCTTCCCAAAATCATCCAGTGTGAGTTGGAAGTTGCAACCCAAAGCATATAATATTCTTGCATTATTCTTACTTCCCTCCTACCCAACCCCTCCCTAACTCACTTTATTATACAATAACAGAGAAGGTTTGACAAGGCCCTGTGCTTTTTTTTTTTTCCCCATCATTTTACCTTTTCTTCTCATTCAATCACCAAAGCAATGTTACATTGTTAGACCATTTCTTGTGCATAAATGTCTGCAGACCACAAAACCAAAGCTAAGTTCATCCGCCCTTGTAATTTTAAAATTTCAATGCACCTATGTTTTAATTTTAAGGTATAGGCGACTATACCATGCTTGGTACAGACAAAAAACGCGGAATGAACATGTAGCTGTTTTGTAAAGAACATACAACTGTTTTGTAAAGAACATATAGTTATTTTGTAAAGGATATCCAGTTTTTTTTTTTTTTTTTTTTTTAAATCTAAAAAACATCTGTAATATTAATAAAGAACATGACAATATTATGTAATGAACATTATTTATATGTACCCACCATAATTTGAAGACAAAATTCAAAAAACATTAAACAATAAGCAAATGAGTGTTATGTCAACAATAAAATCACATTATACTGATAATCAAAGAACATGAACAGATGTTCTTTTCACTCTGTTTTGGTGTAAATAAGTTCTTTTCACTCTGGGTATATGTTCATTGCATTTTATTAGTATGTTCTTTTCATTATAGTTATATGTTCTTCACTTTTCTATATTATGTTCTTTCATGCAAAACGGCTGTACGATGCAGCGTACCAGCGCGCCTGCAAAAACCAATGATTGTGAAAAACAAAGCTCTAGCAGTCTTTACTTTGCTAAACTTTCCACCACTGCTATAAACCTATAACCCAAATCCCCTTGTTACCTAATCACATGAAAGTGAGCCAACTCTCAACAAACTTCATGTATCCAATTTCACCCAAAATTCAACCAAATTTCCTTCCCAAGCAATTTTACCCATCACATTTTGTAAATAAACTCCAACCTTTCTCTCATTCTCCGCTCCCCTCCCCTTAAAAGCTTTTAAGCCTGGCAGGCTGCTAAGAATACTTATAGGCCTATCAATTTGTAGAAATCTTAATATAAATAAGCAGCAAGAGACCAATTTTACTAAAATTTAAGGACACCCTCCCAAGGACAGGTGATTGAAGATAGCAGATAGCAGAGAGAAGGGATGGTGGAGCGGGCAGTGGGGGTATCAGGGTGGTCACCGGTGTTGCTTTCTAAGAGGGAAAGGCCAATCAGAGCTCCAAAAAACACCATTTAACATGCTTAACCGCTTTCTATATGAGATTATTTTGGATTACATAATTTGAAATATTGTGGGAGCACCCTACATAGTTGGGAATATACCTTAAAAATTTTCATATTTATTACCAAAGATAGGGATTATAAATTTTCCCTTCAAGTGTGAACTGTGAAGTTAAATATAAGGCACTCAAAAAATTGAGGAAATTGAAAAATAGGAAGTACCAAAGGGAAAATAATCAGACGTGTATGACAAGCTCACCACAATTCACAATCCAATATAATAAAAAAAATTATAATTATGTATCAAGTTTTGCAAAAAGACAAACCTCAGGTCCAACCATATCAATGATCTGACATAATATATCTTCAAAAAGCACTGGTTCTTGAGCCATGCACTCCATTCGATGCAACTGCTCTTCATAAAAAAATTGCATTTCATTCCTTGTGATGATTCCATTTCCATCGAGGTCTATGCATTTAAACCTGTCAATGGAAAAAAGTCAGAAACCCAGAGAAGCAACAAAGACAATACTTGGATCCAGGAAAAGAAAAAAAAAAACCCTAATAACTACAATCATTATTTCATGTAATGTTCTGTTTTACAGAAAATGAATTCCTGATTGATGACATCTCTCAGGATCCAAAGCTAAACAACTGCCCCCTCCCCCTAATTTTTCCCACATCAACCTTGTGACCATTGGAACCCCAACTCCAAACCACTGGAATAGAATATAAAGTTGCTAACCAATACTCAACTTGAACGTCTTCCAAACCCATAGGTCATAAATTTAAGACCAAAAATTCTGCCAACCAAAACTGTAAAAGATGCATGAAAAATATGTTTGACTAGACATACCAATATTCAAGACTGGGTTCTGAAGATTTATCTTCCTCTGCCAATATGAAATAAACAAAATCTTCATATCCCATCTTGCCCTCAACAGTACTAGTGAACTTTCTCGGAACCTAGTAGAAGATTACGCAAGGGGAAAGATATTATTAGTTTGTAAAAGTGTACACAGATAAAAGCCTTCTCTGGGGAAAGGTTTTGTACACAGAGAACAAAGAACTACTGAGACAATATACCTGGGAAAATATTCTATCAACAATCCTGTAAGTAAGTGCATGGTTCCCATATCTGATAAGGTTCTCTTTATCAATGAAGAAATCGTGATCTGTGTCCAACTCCCAAAATTTGCAATATATCACATAGAAGTGCTCATAGGAGAAGTACCTACAATGCAATAGTTAGAAAGTGCAGAAATGAGAAAGCTCCCTAACTGGAACAAACCATGAGAGCTCAAAAAGGGGTACAAACTACATTGGGATGGAAAGTTTAAAAAACCAACAGTAGTGACAAAATATGATCAAACAAGTCACCTAAAGATAACCACACATTTCCCTTCCCCACCCCCAACAAGAAAATGACAAAAATAATTACGACCCATATCTTTCAGACTATGAAATTGCATAGAACCTAAAATGGGGTCTTTAGATTCTATATATTAATTGCTACTGTTTCAACAGAACAAAGAACCCAAGAAAGCAAGGACTCCAAAATAAGTCATCATCTAGAACATAAGTTAAAACCTTCTACAGCTTGCACCCAATAACAAAATACCTCTTAGAGATCACATAACAGCCTTGTGTGTAATTACGATGGGCACCGTCACACATGCCATAAAAGACACCATAATTCACTATCAAATTTTGAAGATAAAACTACCATCTACAAGTGCAGTAAAACATACTTCCTCTGTTTTTATTAACTTGCAACACACCACTTCGGCACGCACTATAAGGAAGATACTAACTAGGTAAATGGACAAATTAATAATATATTTTGCCACCAATAAGAAGAAAGCGGTAAGTTGTTAGAGTTTAAACTTTATAACTTAATCAGTCCGTTTATCTTTTCTAATCACTTCTTCGAATAGTGTGCCAAAAAAGTGTGTTGCAAGTGTGGAAAAAACAAAGGAAGTAGCTTGTATAAAGAAAATTCAGCTCAACTCTACCTCAGAACTTTGTTAATGTCCTCTTCTTCATCAGCTTGTTGCATAGCCGCAATTAAATTTCCACGCTTCAGCTCTCTGAGGGTTAGTTGACCATTTCCGGCTCTATTAATGTAGTAAAAAATTCTGTATATAACAGTTTCCGCTGTCCCATCACCAAATGAAAAGAAATTACAAACTAAAAGACATATAATAAAACTCTAATATATACCATGATACCAAGGGGAAAAGAGAAAAAAGTCAAGAGGATCCGATTAAAAAAGAAGCCTAGTTACATCTAATCAAATTTTTGGTTAATTTGATTATTAGTTTTGTAGATGTTATATTGATTGGTTTGAATAAATTAATACAAAAATAGTTTTTTTTTTTTCATAAAATTAAGAACCTTTCACATATAGACTTGTCAACAAATCTCAAAAAGTCAACTGGCCAGATATATTTTAAGGGTAGAAGACATCATATCAAGCTCTAATCAACACGCTCAAAACATACAAGGTCTACAGATACATCAGCCCTAGACAATAATAGTTAAAAAAAAAAAAAAAAAAAAAAAAAAAAAAAAAAAAAAAAAAACTTTGACAAAGAAATACAAAAAAAAAAAAAATGAAATATGAAGAATTGAGGCTTGAAACACAAACAATACACCATTCAACCCAGAAACTGATAGAAACACTTACAATATTCCATGGGTTAGTCAATTATCACTTACTCTTCATTTTAACTCAAGTACCTATGTCAAATACTCTACACTTAAAAATAGGTCTCACACTTTCACTTAGACACTCACCCAATCAACACATTCAGCTCATACAAGGTCTACACAGACATCAGCCTAGACCATACCTGCCAGGATATGTTGGATAAAGCATGCCAGGATCAGGAAATCTACATTTCAGCTTATAAAGAAACCAGATGAAGCCATTTGACATGTATATATACAACACCTGGACTTTCTAACAGGTTGAAATTTGCTGATATATTTGGCATTCACATCTTGTGTATGACCCAGACATATATTTCCATATGACAATGGTGTACGTTGAAGAAAATATTATGGTTAACCAAAAAAAAAGGGGGGGGTCAAATTAGGAGGTTTTCTGAAGAAGCTGTACAGATTGGAGAAACCGAGTAGTGTAATTATAATCCTCACAATCAGCCTCAAGATCTCAACTAAAAATAGAATTTAAGTATTCTAATCAAACATCCCCAAAATATCTTATAGATCCTCAAATGCTACTACTTGCAACTAAAACACTATCGGAGTGTAGCTTCATTTTTCACCTTTTCAACAAAGCACCAGCAGCCGAGAATTAAACAAGCTAAATTGATAACTTCCAAACCGACCTAATCCAAAAACATGAGCAGAAAAACAAAAAGGTTTTGCCAGCTTACCTCACTTCAGATTCCCAATTCATGAAGCAAAATGAACGATACAAAGGTGAAAGCATTTTGAAAGGTAAAATGCAAAAAAATGAATCTAAAAAGTTCATCCTGAATACTACATGAAGCATATACTAGGAGAATGAAATCAAGAAAATACCATATCTTTCCTGAAACTCTGGCGTACTCTGCAAGAATTCCAGTCCTGGATGAGTTGACAAAAGCTCTCGAAGTACAGGCTTAAAGTCATCCTACAGTAAGAATTCAATCATGTTAATCCGTAAACAAGAAATTAATTCTAGAACATTGTACATTTTAACCATATTAATACAACAATCAGGACTCAATAGCTTTACATATATTACTATGGAACTCTAGACCTCCATTGTGGGTCACAAGTAAAAAATGTGGCATATAAAAGAGTTAACCAGGTATTTGGGTTTTCTTTCCCTTACTTTTGATACTTGATTTACAAACAATAAGATGCAATTAATTTTTGAAAAAAAAACACCTTATTCTGCTTTCAATGTATTTAATATTTATTTATGAACCTGTGAGCTATCATCCCTTGGCATATTGTCTCTCATTCAATTTTGAAAAGAAAATCAACAATGACTCAAAATACACCCTACGGAGAGCAAATCATTTTCAGCATCAAGAGAATTTTCCAGAATCTTTTTAAAAAGCAGGCAACTACAATACGAATTACCCAAAAATTCTCATTTCTGATATTTTTAAGAAAATCATCTTTAAATCACATATACAAGAGCATATATACAATAAAAGATGCACTCAGAATTCTTTTTCCAAGATTAAGAAGTTAACAATGAAAAAACCAGCATTTTTTTTTCTTCCAGTTCTTTTCATTTCACTGTTCTCACGAAAATAAGGAAAATCTGGGCAGCAACTCAGAGAAAAGTCTTTATATTCCTACAAGCAAAGTTGACCAATTTATGCAGAAAATACAGGAGATTCTGATTAATGATTAATCGATTTGCGTCTTCACAATTGCTGGACCTGCTCTATCATTCTTCCCACTTCCTCTGTTCTCAGTGTCAAAGTGACCATTAGTGATATTACATGTGGAAATAAAAATATCAGGGTTATGACCATGGGTAAATTGAGAAAAATAAGATTTATAAGCAAAGCCTGCCACTTAATTTACAAGGGAAAATACTCAAAATGCAAACATTCAAAAGACAAGAAAATGTGAACTTCAAATGAAAACTTAAGCCAGATCCTTACAGGCTTAAACCACAAGTTAGAAACTTTGAAACCTGAAACCTAAACTAATATCTATGTCCTGAATGTTATGCATCCCCACTTTTATTAATACAGAAACAACTTCAAGAGAAATAGTGCTCGTTCAACATACTAGGGGGAAGAAAAAGAGAAAGAAAAAATGAAAAAGAATCATCAAACTCACCTGGGTCAAAAATTTGCAGTCCGGTTGCTTCATGATAGTATATATTTGAGTAGCTATGTCCATGGTCAGCATATTACCGTTGACCCAATAATCAACAAAAGCATCCCTACAAAGATATCCTTAGGTTAAAACAAATTACCTCCAATGGAAATTGAAAGAGACCTCAAATTCCACATTTCAAGCAGCCTATACAAGAAAGGCTGGGAACTGACCAATCCAGAAGAGAACGCAGAGGTAATGTTTTAATGGTAAGCACTAAGGTAAAAAAAAATAATTAAATAAATAAGCTAAAATAAAAATAAAAAGAGCAAAAGGAAAACATTCAATCCATATGATTGATGCAGTGTTCTTTATAAAATCCCAGTATTTTTCTTTATTTTTCATTTACACTGGCATATTCTTTCATTGTAAGGAAACATGAGAGTGGGTAGCAAATCCTGCAAGAAAATAATAAGGTAAACACATCACTGAATGATAGCCACAAGACTCACATGTACCCATCTTCACTGTCTGAAATATGCCTTCTTCCTTTTTCACAATTCTTTTAATTTATTCTAGATAAATTTATACGGTACCTCTGGGAGAATGCAGAAATCCAGAACATAACAATCAATACAAATTTACACATTAGACAGAGATGTTGTAGTATACTCCCTTAGGCATCAGCTAAAACATTACTAAAATAAAAAGTTTGAAGGCTCATAATGCCAAATACTGCCGTTTAAGGTCTCGGCCTTTAAAAAAATACTTGAAACAAAAAATGACTAGGCATCAACCAAAAACTAGATAAGTGACATGCATGGTAAACATAAATCATATGGCGACAAAGGCAAAAATAATCTTTAAAGAAAAACCTAATAATCCTTTGTCATGGGACACTTTAACAGCAAAAAAAAAAAAGAATTATTCCATCAAGTTCCAAAGTTCTAGGCCTTCTAGATGCATGAAGCACATGTATGAAAAGCCCATAATAATATTTCTTTACCAAAACTTTCAGTTAATAAGCAGTTATTAATTCCATTTAACCACCATATATCTAGGCCACAGCCGATCCAACAAATACCAATAGCATCAGCAAAAAAAAAAAAAAAAAATAAATAAATAAACAAATACTTGACACGTGGAATTGAAATTCAAAGTCAAATTCTCTTTCCAAAATGATAAGGCGCCACTACAAATATCCAAAATCTAAACAAATACTAAAGCCTCAAACTTGGTTGTCTCGAATACATGCAAGAACTGCTGATCAATAAGGGGTAACAAGTTCATTGTTGTGCAAACAATATGGAATTGGAAAGGAGAGTGAAAAGGAGTCACATAGCTGTTAAATGACAACTGATCACATCATATCTGACAAAAATAATACCCACCAAAAGGAACAAAAGGATCTGCAATAACCTAAATTAGGATTTAGTTGTATACCTGGTGACAAATCCAGTGCTACTGCTATCAATCTTTTGAAAGAGGACAGTAGAGAAGAAGGACGGGAGCTTGCATATTTCTTTCGTAACAGCTTTGAACTCTGCTACAGAAGATTAAAAATGAGCATGTCGGATCTCTTACAAAATTTTCAACCACATTTAGTTTAAGTTTCTCACCATGCATTGGAAGGCCTTCTGTATGACCGTAAAAAAACTGATTTATTCTAAACAGGCACCGCTCCTTCAGTTCCTTTGGTGCTGGACGGCCGTTCTGGAAGTAAAACTGCAATGTATGCATAGAAGTCACAATAAAGACCCTCACATTTAATGGAAAGCTCTTTCGAACAACAAAGGCTAAGTTAGAATCAACAAAATAAAAGATGGAGACAAAGACAACAAACCGGTGGTATCAGCTCTTTCACTGGCTCGCTCAATACTTTAAGTGGGCTTCCTAAGGAAGAAGGACCGGCCCTCTGTTTCATAATACGAGGTGAACCTGATGAGCTTCTCGGTGAGAGTGGAGGCGCACTCCCAGCAGGAAACATGGATGGTATTGAATTGCTAGCAGCAGCATTTGTACTAGAAGCATTTCCGGCAACATTTAAAGGATTCCCAGCTTTTGCGTCATTAACTAGTGATTTTACCTGCAGCCAGACCAGCGTTTATATGCAAAAAGCAAAGCACTTTAAAACACACACCACTAAAAAAATGCAACATGCCACAGTTCAGGAATTTAAGAGCAGTAAAAGAAATCAAATGAAAATCGCATAGAATAATTTAGCTATTAAACATGAAGGGCCAAAGTTGGTAAAATTGAAGAAAAAGGTAGCAACTTCATGCGAAGACATCAAAGCATACTACTACAATATTCAAATTGTTTAGCATTCACCATAAATAAACTCCCAGAACAACCTACTGACCTAACTAAAATATAGATGGATAGAGAAGCCACATTAATCTGACACCAAAACATAGCTCCCACATACAGACCAAACAGAAATGTACTGTCAGCAATTGACATAGCTGGAAATCCCCCATAAACCAAAAAAAAAAATTACAAACAAATTGAAGATTAGATATAAAGTTTGCAGTATTAGACAGACTGTTGCACATGACTTATTTTTCCTTTAATAAAAAACATATAAAAGGGGGTTCAGTGCATCGCCCATATAAAGGGGGATTTTTTTTTTTTTTTTTTTTTTTTTTTTTGTGGGGGGGGGGGGGGGGGGGGGGGGGGGGGGGGGGATGGGTTACATCACACCCCTAGTCTATATCTTAATCAACAGAATATATTCTCCCAAAACTCTCAATCAAGCAAAACTTTCCTGTTTTGTCGGTCACTCTTCTTCGCAACAACCAGAAGCAAAATTTTCCAACATTAATACATACCCCTAGTCCATATCATAATTAAGAAATATTCTCCCAAATCCCTCAATCAAACAAAACTTTCCTGTTTTCATGGTCACTCTTCTTGACAATCTGAAGCAAGTTTATCCAACAATAATGACCTCATCATGAATGCCAACATCTAATAGATTATTAAGACGCTTGCTTGGATGATGAACAATTTCATTTTAAAGCAGCATTCAAATCCAGAATGTTGTTACTTAAAATAATACAACTCAGTTACAAGACTTCAAACTAGGAAAGAAAAGTTTGCTTGAAATTCTCATAACAAGCAAAGGCATTCCATTTTTCCAAGTTAAAACTGAAATCTCAGAAGCCGACCTAATATAATTGAGCTATTCATTGACCCTTCCACAGCTCATCATAGAATGAGAGAACCTGGAATTGAATGAGACAACCTGGAAAAGGGCAAAAATTGACTTATGCAACTAGGTCTAGTCAATGTTTAGACTCCAAAGCTTACAAGACCTTGCACCAATTAAAAGCGATGGCGCAATGCCATTACCAAAGAGTCCATCAGAAATATGTCCCCCACATTTTGCCCATGCTCCTTATAGATCAATTACAACGAAATAGCCGATGTTGATGAGAGTGTCAAGCACCAAAACTCCCTCATTCCATAAAAGGCTCTTCACATATACCAAGGTATCGAGAAAGTCATTCATCGTACATTTGCACACCCCAGATATATTAACTGTATTTACTTCAGCACCAATGAAGTAGGCTGTAAATGACATCTCACAGAAACCAACTTTCATAAACTCATAAAACAATATCTTAAAAACAAACAGCTAATTTCTGCAGCTGAAATGCAAATTGCAAAAGTATGTTGTTCTTGATCAAATCTAAACCAAAACTGACCTTCAACCACTCAAGGTACACGAATTGCCAATCCCAAGAGTTTAGTAAGCATGTAGCAACCACTAGTGTTAAGCTGGCTTTTGCAAGTACAGCTTCCATCATCTTTAGATGAAAATATCTTAGTCCTAGAAATTACAAAGGAAGATCAATAAAATGAATCATGACCATCCCAAATCATATCAATTACTGCCCCTGGTGTGCACTGATCAACCATAGCTCCAATATAGAGATGACGGTTCCAATAGCAATCGAACGTCTATAAACATAAATTTACTTAACCATAGGAAGGAAAGCCATTTCATTTCTTGTATCTTTGGAAACCCACAAGTGTTAATTTACTTCTTGTCTCTTAACACATCAAGAACTGCTCAACAAACAAGTGATTTGCCCTCAAAATGAAAATGACCAGCTGTTAAGATCCTTCGGCAGGTGAATTTCCCAATACATAAATAACAAAGAGAAGATATGCGTACATGATACTTCCCATTTGTGTGAGGCATACATTTCAGATGATAAACTTATTTTCCACAACATTTCGAAACAAAAATTCTCACCACCAGATGATACTTCCAACATAATTCCAGTGTACACGATACCCTCCAATAGAACATTTCAATAACGAATTTTCGAGCTGGTAATCTTAATGAAAGAAACAAACCTACCTAGAATCTAATTTCCGCAATTTAACAAAACACAAGTAAATGCAAGCATTTAACAAGCAAGATTCATACTCTCACACAACACCAAGAAAAACCTAAAAACAGCAGCAAATTAAAGAAACAAAAATTTGAGAAATGCTTACCAAACGATTGGTTTCGGGGAGCGAAAGCCATTGCTCAAAGAGGTCTTGGGCAATATATGGATTCGCTTTAAGCGCCAACGGCGAAACCTCAGGCAATTGCAAGAGCTCAGCATCAAGAGCTACCAAATCTCCATTAAAATCCATATCCATTAACAAAATTATCAAGAATCAGGGATCAATCTCTGAATAAAACTACGTAACAACATGCAAAACGATGAAATCGCCAAACCCTAGACGATGAACAACAGCTACAACAACAATAGCGAGGAACCACAAATCGCTTCACAATTTTGAATATCAACCCAACAAATCAACGATTGATTCACGAGCATTAAAACCCCCAAAATCAAAACAAATTCCAAATCAAGATTCAGTTCCGCGGTACTCAACGAAAAATGAATTCGCGAAAAACAAGAAATCAACAGATCTTGAATGAAGCGCGAATCGAAAGCAGCAGATTACAGAGAAAGAGATCGGAAAATGGTGCGATTCGAGGCCTCGAAATCAGAGCCCTCGGAGAAGATGAAGAAGAAGAACGAAGGAGGAGGAGGAGAGAGAATGATAGAGAGAGAAAAAGGAGAAAGAGGGGGTTTCAGAAGAGGGCGCCTGAATGAAAGGAAGGGACACGTCGAATGCTAAAAGGCTTTTTTTAAGTCTTTTTTTTCTCTTACAAAATGAAAATTAGCATATGAGGGAGTAGTACTATGGTCCATGACTTCATGGTACTTGGTTCCAGACATCGTATCCCGTATTCAAGCTGGTTGATTGCATTAAAATGGATATGAATACAGAGATGGATATGGACGGATATTAATCTGTTGTATGGTTTGTGGTGCTTAGTTTGGGATATCATATCTCGTATTCAGGCTGGTTGTAGTAAAATAGGTGTGGATATGAAGATAGATATGGTGACGGATATTGATACGTCGTATGATTCATGGTACTTGGTTGGGACATCGTATCCCGTAATTAAGCTGGTTGCAGTAAAAGGGATACGGAAGTGGATATGGTGATTGATATTGATCTGATGTATATCCTTATAGAAGGTACATCATATCTCGTATTCAAGATGGTTGCTGTAAAATGGATATTAATGTGAATATGGCAACAGATATGGATACAGTGACGGATATTGATATGCCGTACATCCTTACAGAATGTTGCGGTAACATGGATACATATATGGATACGATTAGGCTTTTGCCAATACTATTCAAGATGGTTTCTGTAAAATGGATATGGATGCGAATATGGCGACAGATATGGATACAGTGACGGATATTGATATGCCATACATCCTTACAAAATGTTGCGATAACATGAATACAGATATGGATACAACTAGTCTTTTGCCAATACAACGTACGGACTTATTATTGGTTTTTTTTTTTTTTTTTGGTTTGTGTGATTTTAAATATTAAGTGCGATGTGTATTTGGAAAGGAAAGGATAAATGGTGTAAGACACTTTGCTGAATGTAGTGAGTACTTCCTCTGTTTTTTTTTTAGTTGATACCTTTCTATTATCACACTTGTCCACGGATGTTTTTTAACAATTAATATCTCTAATTATCAACATTTTAAAATTATAAAAACTGGATATTAATAAAATATACATTGAAACGATTCAAACAAGATCCCACATAAATATGTTTTATCAAATCTATAAACCACAAAAGCAAGTCAAAGCGTGTTGTCAAATGGTGTCAACTAAAAAAATGGAGGAAGTATTAAATAGTAGCATGGACACATGACTGATTATTGATCACTAGTTATTTGTAAGCATTATTCTTAATTTTGCATCTCATACAATCGATGTGTTCATTAGACTGTGACTCTTTAACAATAGTTTGTTTCTGTTTCATTCTTTCTTATGTAAAGTAATAGTAACATTTTTATGTTGATATTCATGGGATAGAACACCAATCGATAATTAAGAAGATAGATTAGAATAGTATTATTGATTACGTGTTTAAGGTAACTATTCGAAATCATATTATTTGGAATATAGCATCCACATCTTCATGTAAGATTTTTTTGTTTTATTTTTGAACTCCTTCATCTCTCATGGCATGGTGCATGGTGTTTTACTATTGAGAAATTTTTGGGAATTTAATTCAAAAAGAGGATTTAAAAAGTGGATGGACTAAAATTAAAGAGGGAAAGAGAAGAAAAGGTTGAATTGAAGGGGAGATAAAGATGAAATGTGCGTGGAAGATGAAGTATAGTTGATTTGGATTATTGTGGATTTTCTGAAGTTAAAAATGTAACGTGGCACATTGGATTAAAAAAGGAGAAGATTGGAAAGTGTAATAGGATGGGGACATGCATCATTCATGGTTTGAGTTTTTAAATATAAAGTATAGAAGTATAGAAGAATAGATATGTTATAGTTGTATTTTGTCTATTTTATCTTTATATAAAAGTGTAGTGAAATTATTGTGCATCGCACAAACCTAACCTAGTAGAAACATCATTTTGAGACGCATGAAGTAAAAGACCAGTAGGTATGGCAAACAGTGATAAATACTACTTTTTATTTTGTAAGGTCTTTCACTTAGACTATCACAAAAATGCATATTGATGAATCAAAGTCATTGTAACTTTTCTTTAATAACAAGTTGACTACACTACCCAACTACGTATTACTAACTTTCCAATGTGCTATTCCCTACATTAGTTTCCATTGTAAACTTAAACTCGTCATTTGTGCTTGAGTCCTTTTCTCTATCCTTTAAACACCATGCACTATTACCAATCTCTGTGCTTAAGTGCTTTTCTCTATCCTTCCTTCTGCCACACAGTATTATCTCTCATCTTTCTTTGCTTCTCCAATTCCTATCCATGGAAGTTCAAATTCAGTCAAAGACAAAGTATTGATTAAAAATGTACAACATCCGCAAATCTATCAACGAAGGAGAGATTAATTTTAGGTCTATGCATGCGTTAAATTCAATGGTGATGTCAAAATTGTTCACGAGAAGAGAAAGGTTACAATCATGGGTGTAGGATCAATGGTTGAAGCTATGATTGTAAAGCTGAGTATATACATTTTCTAATTGAACTTTGAATGCGCTTTTTTTAGCTAAGTTTGAGGCTTAAGGAAGCAGATTTGACGGTACAGTGCAGTGATGCTTGGGAATGAATTTTCATGGTTAGGGGTTAATATTTTTGTTGGCATAGTAAAGGAGTGTAAATTTGATGATCATTGAGAATTACTTCTTTCTCAAGGTACTCAATTGATTATTTAAGTTTACTTGAACATTTTCCTCTTGATTTCAGTTGTTTATCAAAGGATATTAAATTCTTTTTTGAAAATAGATTCTCATAGATTTTAGGTTGTTTAAAGGCTAGTTAAATTGCATGCTGATAAAGTTATATATCACCCCTAGCTAATTGTTCCATTAGCCTTCCATTAAGTAGGTTTTCAAATGATGGTACTATTAAAACATAAAATAACAACAATTAAATTTCTAAATAAATTATATATGTGCAACCACCATTTTCTAGCTCCAACGAGGGTTTTTTATTTATTTATTTATTTATTTATTTTTGTTGATTATATTTTTGGTGTTTAAAGAGCCACAAGGGTGGGGGTGAGAATTCCCAGGATCTCTTGGAACCGGGAGGGAAGCTCTAACCACTTGAGCTATCCTTCACTCTCTATTTTTGTTGATTATAGCAAAGCTTTAAATATTCTTATGAGATTGATCTGACATATGTGTTTGTATTTGATTTTTCATTCACCAGCCATTTCAAAATTGTATGTTGTAGACACCCATTTGTGTCTCCCCAAAACCAAACCCAGTGATGAATGCCTTGCACGTTGTGTTATTATCGAATTAGGTGAAAGTGATTCGAAAGCCAAGTGTTGCGGTTTAGTTTTAATTAAATTCTTTTCTTTCTGTTTTCGAAAACCCACTCTATTTTATTTGAAAACGTCCATTTCAGTTTATTTTGGTCCATGATAAGGGTCCAATAATGGTGTAGATGGATGGGGCTCGAAGAGACCTTTCCAACGATATATTATAAGCCCGATTCCGATGAATATTGAGGAAGTTATGGCCGAAATACTAAACTGGGCCCAGTTATTTATTTTAATGCGGCCCAATGATCTAGAGGAGGGCCCAATATTAATTATTATTCCTAAAATTATTAGGATTAATTATAGTTTTCTAGAAGTTTCTAGAAAGTTCCTTTTAATTCTAATATTGTTAGATTTAATAATTAATTATCTTAAAAGATTTTTATTTGGAATAAAATATTGTTTTGTTATCTTAAAAATATGTATTTTATCTTCTGTACGGATTCCGTAGATCAAGTTGATTAAAGATCGGATTCCGCGTGAAGAAAAACGCGCTAATACAGGCTGTCGCCAAACGACAAGTCTGTCGCCGCGCGACAGACATTGTCGCGTCGCGACAGAGTTAGTTCCTGGCGACATCGTGGAGTTTTATTCCTTATCAAATTCTATGTTTTTCCGGATTATTTTCATTATAAATAGCGTCCGAATCCCTGTTTTCAAAAATCATTCATCATTCACAATCATCAACTCTTTCTCAATTTTCTCTATTCTCTCATCAAGAATTGCTTAATTCTTCTTTTCTCCCTCTCTTTCTAAACTAGCTTTTTTTCACATACAATATTCCGCATTCACAAGGCTTAGAGTCTCTTAGCCAAGTTCGAAGTTGCCTTCGCCCTAGACGTGAAAGGTTGATAATTTCTGAGGGTTTGGTCCAAAACTAGTCAAAACTTTATTTAATTTGATTCTAATTTAATTCTTTAATTGTTCTTTATTATTTTCATTGAAGTTACTAACTTGTGTATTTTGTTATTAGAAAGAGGTACGAGGCTTCAAAGTATGTAATCTTATTACTCTCTTTCAATGTAGATTGCATGTTTATTAATGTTTAATTCCTAGTATCATGTTAGGATGTTATTTATTGCTTTCTAGTATCATGTTTAGGGTGCCTTTTATCCTATTCTAATATCATGTTAGTACCATGTTAGGTTTAAAGCTTTGATCTTTATTGTTTAGTGACATGCTAGGGTTTGTTATTAATCTTGTTAGTATCATGCCTAGGATCTTGCTATTATTATTAAGCTTTATTATGCCTTATCATGCTATTATCATCGTTATTGTTATTATGATTATTATTTATGTTTTATTGATTATTGCTTGATCACGCCTTTTATGCAGGTTTAAAGGGAATTTGTACTTGAAATCACGCTTAATAAGATAATTAATAATTTGGTTTAGGCTAATGTGATTTTAACTCAAGTGATCGCCAATAATAGTATTGTTTGTGCATTAATATTCAACCAACATAGATAAACAGGGTAGGTTTAATATAATGTTTGTATGTTATTCAAAAAGCGCACATGAATACGAGTAGAACAAAGTAGAGGCCTATTTTATAGGGCGGGTCCTTTCTTTTGTAGATTGGATTCGTACCTTCATCCCTGGACCCTGTTTGGTTCAAGACCTTATGGAGTAGTTGATGGTCCTTTTGGATTGTCTTTTGGGTTTACAAGTTCCTAAAACTTGTTGGCGACTCTTTTTGCTCTTTGTTTTTCCCTTTGGAACGCCACCGTAATTTAGTGTATGATCACAGTGGGGTTCAAGTTTGGGGTTATCGTAATGCTTGAAATATTCCCTACAGTTTTTGGCGACTCCACTGGGGAGGATTTCTATTTATATTCCTGAAATTTATTTAATTTTGGCAATTATTTAGGATGAGCGGATGAGACTTGAAAAATTCTAAGTATTTCATGTGCGTGATTTGATTAACATTATTGTCATATGCATTAAAAGGTCCTCATGGGAGCACCCCATGAGTCAATCCATAGGAATTTTACACGTAGGAAATTTGGGAAATATCTTTCATGACTAGAATCGAAAAGATAATACGAAATCTGGAAAATTCGAAGAACACAGAAACTTGCCAAGGCATGTAGGAACTAGCGTCTAGAAAACAGGGCTTGTCGCCCGTAAAAAGTTTCTGTCGCTTGGCGACAGTTCTGTCGCTTGGCGACAAAAGCTTTTTTGCGGCGACAGTCCCTGTAGTCTGGCGCCAAGTTCTTCCAATACCGAGCCAGGGGTCTGCCTTCTTGCTTTGACCATTTCTAGTGTTGTTGGCTCGATTTTGCTTATTGATTGAGTTATTTTCTCACTTTTCTGAACCCATATGTGTTCTACATATGGATATAACCCTCTGGGGGTTCCTGCTTCACCTGCCCAATGGAATATCCCACTATCATGTGCAAAGTTCAGATTTGGGTACGTGTAATGTTTGTGAATCCACCAAACCATGGAGTCGAGTCCGATTTCATCTCGCACTCGCGGAATCCTGTCCATTCGCTCCAACCCTCCCGGTAGGCTTGTGTGCAATGCATATGGATTCTTAACCATGGACCTTTTTGACTTAACCCACATCCTCGAACTTTAGAGAACTAGAGCCATGGTTAGGTTGCAAACTCATCTTGTGACTATGTGAACTACTTGTGCACCCTTGCTTGAATTTATTATATATGTGCTAACCGTTTGTTTGACTTGTGTTAAAGACTAAATAAATTGACTAATGACTAAAAGGACTTTGTCTAATTAATTAATTAATTTTGAATTAATTAAAGGCTAATAATTTAATCAAATCGACTTAGTACGACTTTAGGCATGTCCATTTAGAGTAAAATTACTGGAAACAGTCCAGATTAATGTTCCAGCAATGGCGCAGGAATTTGGACTGTGGCGCTGCAGTCTAGTGTCTGTCGCCTGGCGACAATTTTGTCGTCTGGCGACAGACTCTAAACCGTAGCGACAGTCCTGTTGTTTTAGCGACAGTCTAGTTCTTTTGCTCGAGTCATCACGACGAGTCTAATTAACAGTCTACTAATCGGATTAATCAGTTTGTTAATGGTTCAAACCATGTTTAAATCTTTAATTGAGCATTAGGCACTTAAAGTCCCATGGTCATACACTAGTAGTCAAAGCATGTCACTCACATACACATAAAGCACACACATAACATGTTTGTCACATTATGACCATGTCTAGAGAGTCTTGAATGCGTGTTTTCCGTCATTTTTTTTAGGGGGGTAAGTCGGATATTAATCCTCCAATTTTTAAATTCCCTTAAAATATATACCCCAATTTTTAAATTCCCTTAAAATATATACCCCATTTTTTTCACTTTTTCTTTTAAGTCTTTTAAACATAAAGTCAAGTCAATTAGAGTCAAATATTAAAACAAATATGGTTTAAATTACAGCGCGTGGTTAAGAAAGGAAGGGCGTTTAATCAAAGACAACACTTTTGTTCAAGTTTTACTTTTCGACAAACCAATCGGTAGGAAAAGGAAAGTTAAGAAGGCAATGGCTAGTCAAGAAGAACTTAATGAAGTCAAGGGACAGGTAGCCAACTTGGCTGAAATGCTGCAAAACCTATCGCTGCAAATAAGTAATCCTGAAAAACAAAAACAAATGGACCTAATCCAGGAAAGCTTGGGCAAATTGTCCAGCGACTTTAGATTTCAAGAGATTAGCTCCCAAGGGGTCTCGGTGGATAAGGACCTTCTTCCACAAAAGTTCAATCCCAATGACATCCCTAAGTTCAAGGCTATGGATAATCCCTATTTTCATTTAAGAGCTTTTGAAACTGTAATGGGTATTAAGGGGATAGATAGAAAGGCATTTCATTCTGTATTTTCATTATCCTTAGAAGCTGTATGTCAACAGTGGTACTTTTCACTTGATAAAGAAAAGACCTCTAGTTGGGAATCTATTGTGAGCGCTTTCATTGAAAGGTATAAATGCAATATACAAGTTGAAACCGATCATAGAGAATTAGAAATGCTGAAACAAAAAGAAAACGAGGGTTTCACCTCCTTCTTCAATAAATGGAGGGAAACCACTGCAAAAATGGTTGAAGTGCCTAGTGAAAAGGAATCCGTTAGGATGTTCATTAAAAACCTCCAAGAAAATATTCTAAGCATCTCAAATATCAAAGCAACTTAAATACTTTCAAAGCGGTATATGACATTGGAATTAACATTGAAGATGACCTTGCTAAACAGAAAATTGCTAATAACAACTCAAGTGGTGGCTGGAAAAATAAGAAGAACGACAATCCTTCTTCATCCAAATCTACCCACTCAAATAATGTTAGCACTTTTCCTCTTAATGAAGTATTGGCAATGAATAATAATCAAGGACAAAAGAAACCATTTAGAAAGAATTATACTCCTATTGGTATGAGTTATGACACCGCATTTGATCGCTTACATGCAAAAGGTCTTATAACTCCTATTGGACCATTTGGGGACCCACCTGTCGAAAGGAGAACGGCTAGCTGGAACCCAAATGAACATTGCAAATATCACCAAGGTAGGGGTCATCCTACAGAGAATTGTTGGAGATTAAAGGAAGCCATTCAAGATTTGATTGATAGTAACAAGCTCCCATTACCTCCTGCAAGTAAGAAACCAAGTATCAATACCGCACCGCTGTCGGATTCCTTAGTTATTTCCGATGAAGAAAACCAAGAGGATCCATCTAGTCTCATAGAACCTATCGAAACCATTGAAGAAGAAATCTTTGAAGATGCTCTCGAATTCTCCGGTCAGGAACCCGCAACTAAGCAAGAAGTAGTGGCATTGACATTAATATTGACAGAATTGAAAAAATTAATCTCACAAACCTTCGAGGCCATAAAAGAGAAAAATGAGTTGCTTAAAAGTAAACCTTCTCTTAAGCAAAAGAAACCATTTTCTCTCCAAGTAATTGACACTCCCAAAAAGAACAATAGGAAATATACTTCAATTGGGACATCATACACAAACATGTTCAAAATGCTCTTCGAGAATGGAAAAGTTCAACCTCTCGAACCAAGACCATTTGAATCACTGAAAAGGACAGACAAATATTATTGTGCATATCATCAATCAGGAGGACATACAATAGAGCAATGCTTCAAGTTTAAGGACTTGGTTCAACGTTTGATTGATGAGAAAAAGTTAGTTCGACTTCCACAAGATGCCATAATTAATGGAGTATGGGACAGTGATGATGAGGATGTTTACCTTAAAGACATTGAAGAAACTCCTCTATCAACAATATACCCAGTAAGTGACATTTGGGACGAGGAGGACTCACCCATAGATGTCCTCACTAGGTCCGGGAGAATACAACCTCCCATTTCAACACAACCCATACCTTCTATTCAGCAAATTCCCGTGCCTATTATAGAAGACAACGATGTTGTCAAACAGCTAAAAAAGACTAAAGTAGAAATGAATGTATGGAAACTTTTAGCCACATCTCGAGAACATAGAGTCGTAGTCATGGATGCACTGGCTAAGGTAGGCATAGATTCGGACACCACTCCTGAGGGACTTGCAAACTTCCTCACGAGCGATCTCCCAAGTCCAATTAATTTGGTCACTTTTTCGGATAAAGATCTACCACCGGAAGGTGACAAACACAATAAAGCTCTAAACCTCACAGTCATATGCAAAAGAATGAATGTCCCTATGACTCTTGTGGATAACGGTTCAGCAATTAATGTGTGCCCACTTAGAACCGCAAGAATGTTAGGAATAAGAGATGAGGATTTATCCCCGTCAACCCAAGGAATAAGAGCCTATGATAATTCACGTCGTCAAGCATTAGGGACGATCACTATGAACGTAACGGCAGGCGCAATTGAACATGCTACTACATTTCAAGTAGTAGATATCAAAGCATCTTTTAACTTGCTATTAGGACGCCCTTGGCTTCATGATTTAAAGGCCGTCCCTTCGTCTCTCCATCAACAAGTAAAGGCTATAGTTGGAGGCATTCCAATAACCATTGATGCTTCATCTATGAGGATTAAAACAGTAGAAAATCCACTAATTAATGTGGAACACGACGAAAACGATGAAGATTTGTGGGGCTTTAGCGAAGAGGTCTCCTTAATAGAGGAAGATGAAAGGACCCCTCTTCATTATGACCTCCACTCAAACATGATAACAAATGCTATCCTAAGAAAACAAGGACACTTTCCTGGAATGACTTTAGGAAAGAAGAAAGGAGTAGCTAAACACATGGGCTTACCTGGCCTCCCTAAATTGGATACTTTCGGACTTGGTTTTGAACCAACTCGCGAAGACTTTAAGCGGGCCCAGGAAAAATCAAAAGCACGAAGAAATGCCCGCATACAAAAAAAGGAAATACCCATGGATCAATATTCTCTCACTTTAAACGGGCAATTTATAAGAGAAGGAGAGGATTACCCCTGTCATGAATTTCCTGAACCTTTTGTTGTGAATGGTATAAGACAGCCTGGATTCGAAATCTTTTTGGATTGTTGTTTCCTAGACGAGATCCCAGCTCCAACATATAAGGAAAAGGCACCCCCTTGTTTCGACTTTAATGTCATGGGACTCCTCTTTGGAAGGGAAAAGAACAAATCAAGATATGCGGAAGATGATTCTTCACTTATCCAAGCAGTTCTCCAAAGCGAAAATTTCGATCCCTCCGAACTTATCACTCCAATAGAAGATCAAGAACGTGGATGGCGCAAGACAGTGAAGATAGTTACTATAAATGGAAAGAAGATTTCAATAACTACAGGGCAAGGACCAATATTCGAAGAGTCGTCTGAGTCAGAGTCTGAGTTAGAGTCTTCCTTCATCGAGTCTTCTAAGTCTTTAGTTGTAGCACCCTCACCTTCTTTTTCTACTCCTAGGATAGTTAGCAATCAAGTCCCGACGGACATCTCTTTATTTGATGTAATGACTTCTGAGTTTAATAATATGTCTTCTTCCCCTTATTCCTCTTGTTTTTCTTTATCTAAAGATGACGAGCATTGCTTAACTAATGATGAAAATGACAAAGAAATAATTAAAGCAATGGAAACACTTGAAAATAAGACACCAATAATTGAGGATACAGAAACGGTTGATATCTCAAAAGATTCAACCATTAAAAGAGAAGTTAAAATCGGACTGACGCTAAACAAAGAAGAAAGAATCGATTTAATTAATCTACTTAAAGAATTTATCGATGTATTTGCTTGGTCATACGAAGATATGCCAGGCATTAATAGAGAAATAGCTCAACACACTATACCATTAATTCCAGGAATGAAACCTGTAAAACAAAAGTTACGTCGAATGAAACCCGACGTGGCCCTTAAAATAAAAGAAGAAGTACAAAAACAAATAACTGCAGGTTTTATCCGGGTATCCAAATACCCCAAATGGGTCGCCAATGTTGTCCCGGTTCCGAAAAAAGATGGTAGAGTTCGAATGTGTGTCGACTATCGAGATTTAAACAAGGCAAGTCGAAAGGACGACTTCCCTTTGCCACACATCGATATTTTGGTAGATAACACAGCAAACCATGCACTTCTCTCATTTATGGATGGATACGCAGGATACAATCAAATACTCATGGCCGAAGAAGATATGGAGAAAACAACATTCATAACGCCTTGGGGTACTTATTGCTATACGGTAATGCCATTCGGGTTAAAAAACGCGGGTGCTACTTACCAACGAGCAGCAACTGCCCTACTCCATGATATGATGCATAAAGAAGTGGAGGTCTATGTGGATGACATGATTGTAAAATCAAAAGACCGCCAAGGACACCCAGTAGCCTTAAAGAAATTCTTTGAAAGATTAAGAAAATACAACATGAGGTTAAACCCCTCTAAATGTGCTTTTGGAGTTACCTCAGGGAAACTCTTGGGTTATGTCATAAGCTCTAGAGGAATAGAGATAGATGCCACCAAAATTAAAGCAATCATGTCCATGCCACCGCCCAAAACCGAAAAGCAAATTCGAGGATTTATTGGCCGGTTGCAATACATAAGTAGGTTCATATCCAAGTTAACCACGATATGCGAACCAATATTCAAAAAGCTTAAGAAAAATATACCAATCATATGGGACAATGAGTGTCAAAAAGCCTTTGAGAAGATAAAGCCTATCTTGTGAATCCTCCCGTATTAGCCCCAGCACTCCCCGGAATACCCTTAAGACTATACTTAACCGTCACAAAGGAAACAATGGGAGCTATGCTCGCACAAGAGGTAGAAAGCAAAGAAAATACTATTTACTACTTAAGTAAGAAAATGCTCGAGTATGAAACACGCTACACACCATTGGAAAAGCTGTGCCTCGCGTTGGTGTGGGCCACAACTAAATTGAGACATTATATGCTCGTGCATACCGTTTACATAATCTCACGAATGGATCCCCTAAAATATCTATTCGAAAGATCTACACTTAATGGACGAATCTCAAGATGGATAGTAAATTTGGCCCAATTTGACATAAGGTTTATGCCTCAAAAAGCAATTAAAGGATCAGTGGTCTCGGATTTTCTAGCAGATTTCCCAATAGAAGATTCAATACCCTTAGAAGAGAATGAATTCCCGGACGAAAATTTAATGATGACAGAGGATGACACATGGACTCTATATTTTGATGGAGCCTCAAACCAAAAGGGGTGCGGCGTAGGAGTCTTATTAGTATCACCTAAGGAAGAACATGTCCCTATATCCATCAAATTAGATTTCGACGTCACCAACAACGCAGCTGAATATGAAGCGTGCGTGGTAGGCCTCGAAACCGCTTTAGCCCTAGGTGTAAAGAAACTCCGGATATTTGGAGATTCATCCCTAATTATTAATCAAATCTCCAAAAGATGGAAGGTTAGGAGTGAAAGTCTAGCTCCTTACCAAACATATTGGGAAACTCTCACCGATCAATTGGAAAAAGTGGAATACACTTACCTACCTAGAGAGGAAAACCAATTCGCCGACGCCTTGGCAAGGCTAGCCTCAATGGTTAGAATACCTAAGGAAATTGAGAAAATGCCTTTAACCATAGAAAAAAGGCATAAACCAGCATACATTCAGGCCATAGAAGACGACGAAGTAATTCAAGAAGAAGAACCAGAGGAGGAACCATGGTTCGCAGATATATTGAATTATGTCACCAAAGGAGAATATCCTCCTCATGCTGACAAAAGAGCGAAAAGAGCATTAAGACTCTTAGCTTCCCAGTTTGTACTCATAGGAAATGAACTACACAAAAGGGTACCTAAGGGACGAGCTCTATTATGTGTAGGCAAAAAAGATGCTCAAAGGGCTATGAGAGTAATCCATGAGGGTATATGCGGAACACATGTTAACGGCAAAATGCTAGTCCAAAAGATAATGCGAGAAGGATATTACTGGACTACCATGAATAAAGATTGTCATCAATATGTAAAAAGATGCCCAAAATGTCAAATTTATGCAAATTTGCAACATATCCCACCATCTCTTCTCTACACCTACACTTCACCATGGCCTTTCTCTACATGGGGAATAAACATAATTGGAAAGATTACACCTCCCGGAACAGGAGGCCATGAATACATCTTGGTTGCAATAGATTACTTCACAAAGTGGGTGGAAGCACAATCATATGCTAAACTCACTGCCAAGCATGTAGCACTCTTTATCGAAAGAAACATAATTTGTCGATACGGAGTCCCACATGAAATGATAAGTGACAATGGAACTCACTTTCAAGCAGAATGTGAAGAATTACTACAAAAGTATGGTATTCAACATCACCATTCTTCCCCGTATAGACCTCAAGCAAATGGAGCAGTTGAGGCCGCTAATAAGAATTTGAAAACGATCACTGAGAAAATGACTGAAAATTATAAAGATTGGCCTGACAAACTTCACTTCGCACTGTGGGGTTATCGCACGTCAATCCGAACATCAACAAGAAATACGCCATTCAATTTAGTATATGGAATGGATGCCGTACAACCTGTAGAGTTAGAAATACCTTCTTTACGCATTGCGTTAGAAAGTAAACTCGATGAAGTCGAGTGGACTAGAGCACGATATGAAGAGCTAATCCTACTCGATGAAAAACGACTAGAAGCTCTACATCATACCCAATGTTATCAAACCCGCATGGCTAGACATTTCAACAAAAAGGTCAAAACTAGAAATATCAAGGTTGGGGACTTGGTATTAAAAGCATTAAGGAAAAATGTCTTAGATCCAAGAGGCAAATTCCGGCCTAATTGGTCTGGACCATATATTGTCAAAACAATCCTGTCAGGAGGCACGGCTAAATTAACTGATATGGATGGCAATGAATTTTCAAACATGACAAACCTTGACCAACTGAAGAAATACTACCCATAAGTACTTGAGTGAAACGCTCAAGAGAGCTACGCTCGGCCTGATTCCTTAAATAAAGGATACGTAGGCAACCCGTACAGGGTGCGGCCACTTTAATTCCTTCAAATTCTGTATCCCCGAAGTAAAAAATGCACGTCCGCAAAATTTCAAAACTGGCGCCAGACGATAGCCTCTGTCGCCAGACGACAATTTTGTCGCCAGGCGACAGAGCTAAATCGTCAGCAACAGTGCATCAGATAGCGGCGCCATTCTTCTGCGAGTGTCTAGACCAGTTTCGCATGTTCTGGAAATTTATTCGATTCCGTACTCGAATTAATTCTCCGAAAAATAAATGTTGTAATTGTTTTCATTGCTCTAATTGAAAGTTAATTAAAATAAAAGCTGAAACTTTATTGATTAATAAAGAAAGTACATTATTGATAAAATAAAAGCTGAAAAATTAACTAAAATAAATTAACTTTGTCTAATAAATCAAAAGAAAAGCAATGTTCTAATCCTTTTTCTCCTTCTTCATTCTTTTCCAATTTGTGTCTTCATTCTCTTCCTCTTGATCCATAACCTTCGCTAGGAGACAACCGTTAGAAGATCTACACTCTATTTTAGTATAGATAGTTTCTCCTTCCGCTAGGACTCCATGTTTCTTCTCTACCCAAGCTTCCTTCTTAGTAGAGTCGACTTTTCTTTTTCCTTGATTCTTCTTGGCACTCTTCTTTCTAGGCATAATAGGAGTCTGGAATTCAATTCTTTCCCCTAGGCGTTCTTTAGCAGGGACCTTCTTGTCACCTAGACGATCCTTAACATTGGTCTTTTCAATTGTAACTTGAGGTTTTTGGAATCTTCCATCAAGCCATTGCTTCACTTTATTTGACAAGCAAGGTGGTTCCTTATGGGTAATCACCTCCCATAAAGGCCTACCACTCCAGTATCCATCAAAGCGCTCAATCTCTTGTGACACAGGAAACTCATAAGGACGGCGAAGATCTCCTGTAGGGATGGTTTGTGCGAGACCATATTGTCTCATGACTCTACAAGGAAAGTAAAAGGTTAGTCTCGACAAGCTCGGGAGACGACAATATGCTTGGTTACTACAACCAATCATCGCCTCAATCCTCCACCAAGGAACAATCCAGTTTATGGTAAAGTCACCGGCAGCGAACACCTTGCTCCACTCACGGCGACCGATTTTCAAAAATCGTTTCTTTCGGCGGACTATGCAATTTGGAACATATGTGTGAATATCATCAGGAGGATTAATAAGCTTCAGCCTCTCCATGAGCCATATCTGCAAATATGTATTTAATTAATATTACAGTGTAAAATAATATTCTTTAGTTCTTGATAAATTAATAATAATATTATTTTATACCTGTAATGAAATTGGAGAACCTCTTAAAGGTGCTCCTGAATTCTTTCTTAGTGCATCTAACCACAGCATAGTCTCTCCAACAATTAATGGCATTGGATTTCTCCCAGATTCAACTTGTTCTATAACAGATATAATTATCGACTGCCCTTCATTATCTTTACCACTCACTAAGAGCAATTGGTTAAATAAACAATAAAGGAAAGCCCTTCTTTTATAGACACGGAAATCGGGATTGGGATTATCATAAAAATAATGTGCAAATTCTGTCAAATTAACTATGTTACCATGCACTATGTGTTTTAAAGCCGTCCCCCTCAAATAAAAAAAGTGTTCGAAATCTTTATAGTAATATTCATTGATTCTAGGCATTACCGCAAGGTCTGTGGAATAATAACCTATGATGGCCCCAAATTCTTCCGGTAAAGGACATATTTCATCATGAAAAAAATCTAAAACAATGAGTATCAATATTCCAATAGTCTATGGCAGAATAAATAAAGTCAATATCAAGACTCATCCCCTTGACTCCAAACATACCCCCCATATGAGAAAGATCTAATGCTTTTTTATCTTTAGCAGTTAAGTGACGACACCATTCATCCATGTACCCACAAAAGGTTCTTTTAGCTAAAGGCATGATTACTAGTTAATTAACTATTTAATAAGCTGGTTAAATTATGCAGTAAACGGATGATTCGGGGGCTATTTATAACTTTTTCTGCACGACAGACTTCAATTCCTGTAAGAAACAGGAAAGCGCGTCTGTCGCCAGGTGACAAAATTGTCGCGTGGCGACAGAGCCTGTCGCGTGGCGACAGGATGGTTTACGCGGCGCCAGTTTATTCCTTAGCAGCGTCACCTATTGCGCGTAGGAAACCGTGTTTTTACGTATTTGATTTCGACTTTGACTTGACTTACTGTTCTATTCCTCTTCTCATACCCTCAATATTTTGATTTTTATTTTTATTATTATTATTATTAGGAAAATTTGTCAAAAACAACCTTTTAAAGTGTCCACTTTATTTAAAACAACCTTTTAAATTTTTTTTTGCAATTTCAAACCACATTATAAATTTTTTTTATCAAAGACAACCAAATGTTACTTTTCGGCGTTAATTCTATTTTTCCCGATGTTGACCACGAGGGTGCGAATCACGTGACCTCCTATTTTGCTTAATACACCCTCTTTTCCCTCCAATTAACTCTTATTAAAACCCCTGCTTCTCTTTCATCCCTATTTTAGTACGAGTAAATTGGAGGGAAAATTAGTGTATTAAGCAATATACGAGGTCATGTGCGTTGCACACTAGTGGTCAACATCGGAAAAAATAGAATCAACGCCAGAAAGTAGCATTTGGTTGTCTTTGATAAAAATTTTTTATAATGTGGTCTGAAGTTGCAAAAAAAAATTTAAAAGGTTGTTTTAAATAAAGTGGGTACTTTAAAAGGTTGTTTCTGACAAATTTTCCTTATTATTATTACTCCTATTATTATTATTATTATTATTATTATTATTATTATTATTATTATTATTATTATTATTATTATTATTATTATAGTAACGCTTAATTAATTTTAAGCTTGCCTTCATTTTCTTCTTTTTTTTTTTTTTTTTTTTTTTTTTTTTTTTTTGGGGGGGAGAGAGTCGGTACCCTCCATTAATATTAAAAATGACGGAAAAATTTTGCGCAAAAATTACACTTTCTCACACACTTACATACACAATGCATTCATTATAAAGTAACAAACTAAATAAAATGTTCAATAAATAATAAAATGCATATATATATACAAGTGTCTGGTACATGAGTCATATAAATACAATAGGCAAAGTCCTACAAAAGTCAAACATAAAACAAACACAGGTACAACTATGGCGCTGGAGGTCGCAAGTCGCGAGGAACGCCAAATGTATCGAAAAATGCCCTACTCCGCGGAGTATGTCCATCATCGTCCCCTGAACCTCCAGACGGCGCAAACTGCAGCTCAGGACCAGGCCATCTAACCTCACCCTGAAACCCGATGGAAAGAGGCTGGGGCTGCAAAGGCTGCTGCGACGACGAGCCAAACTCGTATGTCCCACCACCCATCCCACCTCGAACGGTCGGCCCGGTCGGAATGTCCTCAGGTGATGACGCCGAATCCTCTACAGCGGCGGCCTCAGAACGACCACCTCGACCACCAGAAGTAGTCCGGCGATGCCTCGAGTCGGACCTAGTAGTCTCCCTCCTAGGCTCAGGCCTCGATCGAGTGCGTGGAGAAGGAATAGGCTGCCCCTGCAAAAGTAAATCAAAGTTAGCAAATGCAACGAAAATAAAGCAAAAGCAGTAAAAGTAAAAGTAATACCTCCTCAGCGTCGTTGCTACGACAGGTAGCACGGTTCCGCAACCTCACAAGCTGGCTGCGAAAGGCGTCAATGCACCTGGCCATAGCCGTCACCACCTCACGAGAGAACTGCCAAAATAGCCAAAGTCAATAACAATTATACAGCCAACATAAGGATGGTATATAAAAAAAAACTACTCACTCGAGTCTGGTGACGAGGGATAGACCGCTCCACAAACTGCTCTCCCTCTGGAGCTGGCGGAATAAGCTCCTCGATCGGTCCATACGTACCCTGGTAGCGTATAGACATCCTCGGAGGGATGAACTCCCTAGGACCAGCTTGCTAAAAGTAAAAGTTAGAAAGATACTTGGGGGCTACCTAAGAAAGATAAACTAAACGAATAAAAGCATACCGCTGCCTCCTCTGAAGGGACAGGAGCCGGCGCTAGCAACGGTAGCAGGTCCTCCTCATAGCTCTGCTCGAGGAGAACGTATGACCTCCAGGGAGTACCTCGCGAAGGCCCACCAGCACGATCCCGCTGCAAGGCATCGTGGAACATATGCCGAGGTGGAGGAGCGGGAACAACGAAAGTATCCGAGGAGTGCTGGATGGCCACCCTCTCCCCTAGGTAGACCACCGCGCCATATGTCCCCAGAAAGTAACGACGCTCAGCTGTATACTGCGCCGCCAACGCAGAGATAGGAAAAGCAGCCCAAGGTCGATATACCGGGCTAGGCTCCTGAAACATCACTAAGTAAGATACTAACGCTAAAAGGTGATAAAAGAGAAAGTCAGAATTAAAGAAAAACCCACCGTGAGGATCATCTCTCGAAGGCGTAGCACCTCCGGCGGACCTCTGCGGCCTCCCCAACTAGCAGCAATGGGGAGCACGCGAGGAGAAGGCCTCGCAGACGCAAGAGAAGGAAAGTACTCGTAGAACCATATCTATACGAAACAAATGAAAATCAGTAAAAATTGTGCTTCTAAATTTAGAGTTAAAACCTCAAAAAGGAAAGGAGATGTACCTCTACGACCCTCCAGAAACTGGAAAGGGCTATCTCTCCAGACAAGGCCTTGTGACGACAAGAACGCCGCAAGCCCAGTAAAAAATCAGCATAGGCCATGCTGGCCCAGTCATATGTCCCGACCAACTGGAGGTCGCGAACGGCGGACAGGTAGTATAGAAGTACTCTACTACCTCGATCAGGGGAAAATGTCCCTGATAGCAGAATCGGCACAAAGATGCGCACCCGCTGCTCTCGGGGAGTCGCATCATCCTCGAAAGCTGCAGCCAACGCGCAGCGACGGATACATCGGGAACTCAGCTGTCCCGACTGAGCCTCAGCCTGGGCCCGAATAACGATCGGCCCCAATAACTCCAAAACCTCCGGCGAGTAAACGGTAACGCCAGCATCGAAAGGTAGAGGAGTAGACTGGAACTCTAGCCCCGTAATGAGACTAAAGTCAGCTGGAGTGACTGTCATCTCACCCCAGGAAAAGTGAAAAGTGTTGGTAGTGTCCCAGAAGAACTCCACCAAAGCCCGAACGACGAGGTTACCCCCATCGTATGAAAACATGGCCCGAGTGGCCTGCAGCAGAGGAGTCAACCCACATGACTCCCAAAGACGACGAAGCCCCTCATCGCGGCAGATGAAGTTGTCGTACAGGGAGATGATGGTGGAATTACCGGAGCCATGGCTACGGGTCCTCCCACTCGCTAGACCTCGTCGAATTCTCTTTGACAGATGATGAACCGGCGCGTGAAATAGAGTGCGCTCGTCCCAATCAGGCATGACACCCAGCCCGGAAGTAGAAGGTACGTCCTCGCCCTCGCTGGTGGGCTCGTCCTCTCGACGTGTGTCCCTCGACCGAGAACCGGAACCACGTCGTCTAGCCATGCTAAAGTGTGTAAAAGTAATTAAGTTTAAGGCTCTACAGTATCTAAAGTTCGCCTAAGCCGCATGATACTATGTTAAAAAAAAAACAGAGTACGTAGTACTAAAACAGAGCAAAATCTCAAACAAGCATGGAAGTGTTCTTTGAGCAAATAAATAATTTCTTGCAAACATATGATGAATATTGTGACAAATTGTACAAGTAAAAGCAGTCAAAATGCAAAGAACGACCCACATTGTTCTTCACGACCTTAAGAGGTCCTACAATGGTGAATTGTTTGTTTCTTCACCAAATTGAGCCAAACAAGTCTCAAAATACTCCCAAAGTAATATACAAGCATCATTAAACAAATTCAAGGCATAAAATTCAACGAGCAAAGCAAATTAAGCAAAATGATTTTTGAATTTTTCGAAAATTCGCAAACAAGAATGCGTAATTCATCAAAAACCGAGTAGAGTTTGAGCAAAACTTACATGGATCGGGAAAATAGATAAGAAAAGCTTCGATTTGCAACAAGTTTGAGCGAATTTGGTTGAGAAATGAGCAAGAACGAGTAGATTGAAGTTTTCGCGAAATTTGTGAAGCAGAGCAGCGAAATGAGAAAGAAGAAGAAGACGGGTTTAAAACCCCGATTCTGTCGCCAAACGACAGAATTGTCGTGAGGCGACAGGCTCTGTCGCGTGGCGACAGATGCAAAAGCTAGCGACAGGCACTTCTGGTCAGCGCTGGAGCGGCGACAGGGTGCTGGGCTCTTCCTTATGGTTTTGTGGGTCCATTTTAGTAGTTTGGGTTCCTTGGTACGCCAGTTAGCCCCTTTGAGCAATTGACATGATTTAGTCAGCTTGATCAAAATGCCCCGAGTGATCGACTTGATGAAAGATCGTCTCACTTTAGCTTAAAGCGCCTACATATTGGCTCGTAATAAGGCACCGAAATAATGGTTCAAGGCACCGAAATAATGGTTCAAGGCACCGAAATATTGGTTCAATAGACGCGCCAAAGTAATGGTTTACAAAGGCAAAAGCACCAAAGTACCGGCACAAATATACAAAACAATGATAAATAATGATATTAAGGGTCAATAGGTAAAGTGATTCTTTGGCAATGTCTCAACATAAAGGGAAATTGTTTAGCGGCGAAGTACGGTCGTGGCGAGGTAGTGTCACAAATAGTGGAGATGGCGAAGTAAGGTCAACTTCGATGGTCCCTCAAGGTAAAGAAGAGATTGTCTATAGCGGCGACATATTGCTGTGGCGACGTACAGCCACACCCAGGAGATGACGACATACAGTTATTTTCGATGATGTTCCCGAAATACTGTGGAGGATTGTCACCAAGAATATTGAAGGCGACGACATATGGTTATCTTCAACGATGGCGTTCACGAGGCACAGTGGAGGTTGTCACAAACAACAAATACAGCAACAAAAATGGTTACTTTCAGAGACGTGTGCTCGACGGTGCAAGATACGCGTTTCTTAACTCTTTTATCTGTTTAACTAACATTGTTTTGCAGGTATCGGCGTTATAAGAATGATTTGGAATTGCAGAACATTTTGAATCATTCTCCGTCCCTATCGCTACTTTGACTTTCGTTTTCGAAACTTAAGTTTCTCCAAACTCAGTCAAAGTGGGGGCTTCTGTAGACACCCATTTGTGTCTCCCCAAAACCAAACCTAGTGATGAATGCCTTGCACGTTGTGTTATTATCGAATTAGGTGAAAGTGATTCGAAAGCCAAGTGTTGCGGTTTAGTTTTAATTAAATTCTTTTCTTTCTGTTTTCGAAAACCCACTCTATTTTATTTGAAAACGTCCATTTCAGTTTATTTTGGTCCATGATAAGGGTCCAATAATGGTGTAGATGGATGGGGCTTGAAGAGACCTTTCCAACGATATATTATAAGCCCGATTCCGATGAATATTGAGGAAGTTATGGCCGAAATACTAAACTGGGCCCAGTTATTTATTTTAATGCGGCCCAATGATCTAGAGGAGGGCCCAATATTAATTATTATTCCTAAAATTATTAGGATTAATTATAGTTTTCTAGAAGTTTCTAGAAAGTTCCTTTTAATTCTAATATTGTTAGATTTAATAATTAATTATCTTAAAAGATTTTTATTTGGAATAAAATATTGTTTTGTTATCTTAAAAATATGTATTTTATCTTCTGTACGGATTCCGTAGATCAAGTTGATTAAAGATCGGATTCCGCGTGAAGAAAAACGCGCTAATACAGGCTGTCGCCAAACGACAAGTCTGTCGCCGCGCGACAGACCCTGTCGCCGCGCGACAGACCCTGTCGCCTCGCGACAGACATTGTCGCGTCGCGACAGAGTTAGTTCCTGGCGACAGCGTAGAGTTTTATTCCTTATCAAATTCTATGTTTTTCCGGATTATTTTCATTATAAATAGCGTCCGAATCCCTGTTTTCAAAAATCATTCATCATTCACAATCATCAACTCTTTCTCAATTTTCTCTATTCTCTCATCAAGAATTGCTTAATTCTTCTTTTCTCCCTCTCTTTCTAAACTAGCCTTTTTTTCACATACAATATTCCGCATTCACAAGGCTTAGAGTCTCTTAGCCAAGTTCGAAGTTGCCTTCGCCCTAGACGTGAAAGGTTGATAATTTCTGAGGGTTTGGTCCAAAACTAGTCAAAACTTTATTTAATTTGATTCTAATTTAATTCTTTAATTGTTCTTTATTATTTTCATTGAAGTTACTAACTTGTGTATTTTGTTATTAGAAAGAGGTACGAGGCTTCAAAGTATGTAATCTTATTACTCTCTTTCAATGTAGATTGCATGTTTATTAATGTTTAATTCCTAGTATCATATTAGGATGTTATTTATTGCTTTCTAGTATCATGTTTAGGGTGCCTTTTATCCTATTCTAATATCATGTTAGTACCATGTTAGGTTTAAAGCTTTGATCTTTATTGTTTAGTGACATGCTAGGGTTTGTTATTAATCTTGTTAGTATTATGCCTAGGATCTTGCTATTATTATTAAGCTTTATTATGCCTTATCATGCTATTATCATCGTTATTGTTGTTATGATTATTATTTATGTTTTATTGATTATTGCTTGATCACGCCTTTTATGCAGGTTTAAAGGGAATTTGTACTTGAAATCACGCTTAATAAGATAATCAATAATTTGGTTTAGGCTAATGTGATTTTAACTCAAGTGATCGCCAATAATAGTATTGTTTGTGCATTAATATTCAACCAACATAGATAAACAGGGTAGGTTTAATATAATGTTTGTATGTTATTCAAAAAGCGCACATGAATACGAGTAGAACAAAGTAGAGGCCTATTTTATAGGGCGGGTCCTTTCTTTTGTAGATTGGATTCGTACCTTCATCCCCGGACCCTGTTTGGTTCAAGACCTTATGGAGTAGTTGATGGTCCTTTTGGATTGTCTTTTGGGTTTACAAGTTCCTAAAACTTGTTGGCGACTCTTTTTGCTCTTTGTCTTTCCCTTTGGAACGCCACCGTACTTTAGTGTATGATCACAGTGGGGTTCAAGTTTGGGGTTATCGTAATGCTTGAAATATTCCCTACATATGTATATCTAGTGAATACAAACAATGTTACAAACACTAAAAGAATTGAATTTAACTTAACCATAGACAACTTTTCTACCACAACAAGAAAAACAATATTTTACCGATCACAAAAATCCATCGGTAATTTACCAACTATTATCGGTCAGTAAGACGACTAGTAAAGATTTCATAGGTAAATAAAAAATTACCGACTGTTTTATTGTCGACAAATTTTTATTGACGAAATAGTTTTGCCGACCATTTCCACTTTGTTGTTATTTACTGACTGATGATGCAACAATTGCTATTTTTTTGACAAAGGATAAAACAGACTACATATTAGTACTAAAGCAAATTAAATGAGCAGCAACTTCTCCAGCAATTTGATGAGCACGATGAACACTCTGACAATTTGCCTTGTGTACGCTATAATATTGGAAGATTGATCCAAGTTGTTTAATATTGCGCATGAGCCAAAGGTAATCAGTGTTAACTTGAGCATCCCCTTGAAGAAGGCTAACAAGATTATAGGAGTCAGTAAAGACCTTGATGGAATGAAACCCCTTATCACAAGCCTATTGTAACCCATACATGCATGCCATTGTCTCCGCATGTACAGTTGAAGTACAAATCCTGATCTGATTATCTAACTGGCCACCATTATCCAAGCACCATCCTATCCCAGCACGTTGAGTATCTTTGAACCAAGAGCCATCTACTTGTAAAGAGAGTAAAGCACTCCCTTGGTTAAGCAAACCAAGCTAAGCCATATAAAAACCAGGCGGCGGAGATGGCCCACCATCACCCGCAGCAGCAGAAGAGTTACTTCCAGAAGCATCCGGTGTGACAAAGACTGTTTGTGTATCCATAACCTCAGCAAACTATGAAGAAAGCGATCGTGTAGTAGTAGAATCTCTAAAGATTTGGGAATTTTGACATAACCAAAGACTCCAAAGAGTACCAACTAAGGTACCTAAGCAAGTACTAGAAGGCCCATCATGATTAATAAAAAGCCGAATATAATCTTGGATCCAATTTGAGAAAGAAAGGTCTTCATTAAATTATGAGCGAATACTGAGGCATCCACCCCTCCAAACTGTTCGTGCACTAAAGCACATCCTAAAGTGATGTTGTAAATCCTCTGGTTCTGAACTAGAGAGATCACAAAATACATTTTGAATCTGCACACCCTGATGATGAAGTTCCACCTTAACTGTGAGAGCACAATGTAGCAGTTTCCATAAAAACAACTTCCATTTAGGTTATAACTGGAGAGACCAAAAAAACTTTCCAGAAGTTGTCTAAACTAGAATGTGCAGAAGTAGGAGCAAGTTGTGGTTGTAGCATAGCATAACCTGTTTTCACCGAGTATCTCCTCGAAGGGGTACGCGACCAAAAACGAAAGCCTTCCTATGTCGATTCTGGTAACTCCATGGCTAAAATTGTAGACGCATCCGTAGGAACAAACCAATTCAAAACTTTGTTAGTGTCCCACCCATTTGTCTGTGGATGAATGAAAAAACTGACAGTACGATCTCTTGTAGTGTTTAGTAAAATACTGGGTTTGAACTCTGAAATGCTACCATTGACCCAATTAGCAGAACCGACTAGAGTGGAGCGGCCATTACCTATTTTCCAATAACAACCCTATTATAAAAGAGTGTCCACCTTACTTAAGCCTCGTAGGCTATACGAGTGGCGACCAAAAACCCTGGGTCGACTGTTAGAGTTTTTGGAAAGAAAGGAAGTGCGAGCACCAAAACTTAAGAAACTAGAAACTGTGGGTTTGTTACCAATCTTAAAACCTATTTCATTAGGAATGCCTTGTTTAAGGAAGACAAACAGCGAATTCCCAAGCCATCCATGCCACGAGGGAGATGCATGGTATCCTAATTAACCTAGTGCATACCTTTTGTATCAAAATGCACCTAGAAGAAGCGCATGAGCAAAGAATCAATTTTCCCTGTAATTGAGATTGGTAGCTCATAGCAAGCAAGAACTTGTAAAGCCATAGCTATAGGAATAGAGTTAATAAAAACTAATTTTTGAGATTGAGAAAGCATGACAACGTTTAAGCAATTAATTCTTCTAATAATTTTGTCGATGAGAAATTAAGAGTGGTTCTTTATTCCGACGAAATCGATTGGAGCGCCCAAATGATGGTCGAACACATGAACATGCTTTCATTTGGAATATTGATTTGAAGCTCTCACGAGTAGTGGAAAATATATTCGGGATAAACTTAATCAAGGATTTTGACAAGTTTAATTCCTCACCTGAAATCTTAAAAACTCGTTGAATGATATATGCACAATATTAGTACACGAACTACTAGTTTCTCGGAAAAAGATGAGAGCATCATCTGCAAAGAATAAATGCGAGATAGTTGGGCTTTGGACAACTTGATTCCTTGAAAAAACTTCATATCTTGTCCTAGATGTAACATACGAGAGAAAATATCCATGTTGAATAGGAAAAGGTACGGAGAGAGAGGATCACCTTGACGAATACCACATTGTGGTTTGAAGGTGATAAAGGTAGTACCATTGACAAGAGATTTATAAGAAACGGTCGAGAGACATTGTTGAATCATTTGTAACCAATGTTCCAGTAATCCATAAGCTCTTATGATCCGCAAAAGACAACTCCAGTGAATTCTGTTATATGCTTTGCTTATATATATATATCAATTTTAATTAAAGCAAGGCAATTAGTACTAGATGTAGAACAATTAATTTTCTCCATTAATTCATGGCTAAACAAGATATAATATGTCATAACACGTCCTTGCACAAAGGTATGTTGAGAATCCAAAATAAGAAGAAGATATTGGCGTAGTCTGGCCACAAAGCATTTGGAAGCACACTTGTAAATAGTATTACAAAGGCTAATCGACCGTAAATGGGCCATCTCTATTGGGGTACCAATATTAAGAATCATGACTAGGAGAGACTGATTCCATTCTTTTAGAAGAAACCCTGTTTGAAAGAAAATTTGAATGCCTAAAACAACCGAGTTTCCCATAACTTCCTAGTGTATTTTGAAAAATTCAATTGTATTCCATCCGGCCCCGAAGATTTACAATTACCCAAGGCGAACATAGCACTTCGAATTTCCGAAGTAGAAAAGGGACGTTTCAAATTATTGAGCCAGGAGGGAGTGAAACAAGGAAAATCTAATTCACGCAGGACCATGTCGATTTTCGGATTATAAGGAGGCATATCATCGCTTTTAAATGTCTTTTTTAGCGATTACACAATAACACGCTGAACATCTTTCATACCATGTTGGATAACACCTTGCTATTTAGCGACAGTTAAATAGTCATAAAAGATTCTAAATTCCGACCATATATGATTAGTCCAAATGGTGCAATTAATTAAACTCATTGGCAACCATTAACACCAATTGGAACAATTAGTTAGCAGCAAAAGAAGTACTCAATAATTTATGCTTTTAAGTCTTTTGATTCATAAATAAAAAGTTATACGACATCTATAAAGAGATTTATATCTAACAAATATATGACGATTGAATCAAATATAAATATTCTTCATGCTCTCTTTCACATCGCTATGATTTACAGTCTTCTTCGACGAAGGGGTCTATCGATATGTTTTTAACGTGAAGAAAACTTTCAAAAGATTTGCTTGATTTTACTCGAAAGATTAACCTCTTTTTCCAATCCCGCACAAATCTTTACCCATGAAACAACTTTAAAACAATCCATCAAACAAAAAAACAAATCCTATCTCAAAAGAAAGAAAAACCCTGTCTTTCAAAGGAGAAAAAACCTTTCTTTTGAGGAAGAAACTTTCCTCATAGATGAGGAAGAGTTATTATAAACCTTAAACAAACAAAAACAAAGAGAAAAGACACACACAAAAAACAATGGAACCTAGGGTTTTAGAGAGAAAAGTGAGAAATTTAATTGAGAATCTTTAAATGTCTGGGAATGATTTTAAGTAATAAAATGGTATACATGAAATTTAATTTTTTTTAAATGTCGTTCTATTCACATAATACCTATTATTTTAACAATAAAACATAGCATGAATAGGTTTTACTTAACTAATTTTTTTTATATAACTCTCAAAACCCTAACCTTTTTTCTCTCTCTCTCTATCTCTCTCACACACACACACACACACACACACACACACGCACACACACACACACACGCATAAACTCTAGCCTCCATTGTTAATTTTGAAGGGACTTTCATTGGATTTCACCGGTGAAAAGCCCCAATGTAGCCACCTAAAAATGTCTCCCCAAAACCAAACCCGATGATAAACAACCTTTCACCGCCATTATTGGTCAGGTCAAGTATTTAATCTCGAAAGTGCTTAAAACCCATATTCAGTCAAACATATTAAGTCAATAAATCAGTCAAATCATTTATTCAAACCCAGTCCATCTCGTATCCTAGCCCAAACCCTTTTAATTCATTTCGTGTTATTTATTAATTAAGCTTAATTAATAAATAATAAAACCCTAAGCCAAAAATTAATCCGGAATAGCTAAAACGGTGCATAAAATATCACGTCCTTAATCGTTAAGCAAAGTATAAAATGAATCTGGACTGTTTTCAGGTAAACGTGTGAACTGTGTCATGGTAGACACACCGCATCACGGTATTCCGAGCCATGTCGCGGCATTTTATTCCGTGTCACGGTATCCCGCACCGTGTCGCAGCACACATACCGTGATGCAGTGTTTTCTTAGGGTTTTTCCGTGGCGCCTTTTCACTTCTAGGGTTCCGTGCTTCACCCTACTCTTTTTCTCTATAAATACGAATCTGATTTCTCCAGTTTCGGGGCACTAAAAATCATTCTCTTTCTCCCTACACCAACTATAATTCCCTTCTCCCTCTTTAGCCTAAATTCTAGCCTCCCTATTCTCTCATTATACTTTCCCTAAGCACTCCAAGGAGTCCATACTTGACCCCAAGTTCTATACTTAAATCAAGGCGTGAAAGGTAGAATTAACTGAGGGTTTGGACCAAATCAACTTTAATTTTTATTAATTGTTTCAATTTGATTTATTATTTATTGAAGTTACTAACAATTTATTCATGATGTAGCAATTCAAAGAAACACGGAAAGTGAATAATTAATTCACTTAATTACTCTTATTATTTTATATTGCTAGTATCATGATTAGGGTTATTATTATTATTATTTGATTTGACTAATGATATTATGGTTAAATTGCTTCCAATATTAATGTTTATTCTATTATATTTATTGATCACCATATTGCACGTTTAAAGGGGAATATGTAATTGAAAATCACGCCTAATAAGATAATTTGGACGACCAATTTAGGTTCATTTTTAATCTTGTTGTTTAATCAAGTGATCACGATATTTTAGAATTATATGTTGCATTAAAATTCAACCAATTTAGCATAATAATAGTTTGGAGCAAATTGAATATTTTGTTTGCATGCCTTTGAGATCGCATGAATCACTTTTCATAATAAGAATCGAGTAGAGGCCAATACGGGCGAATGTGACTCCATGACTCACTTCGTACCATCATCCCCGATCCTCCTTTTGTGGTTCCGAATCATATGGAATTAATAATCTCATGGATTATGACTGGGGTGTAACCTTCACGGGTCAATCGTTGTTGCCTTAAATGATCCGTGAACAGTTTACAAGTTCCTTAAAACTTGTTGGCGGCTCCCTACTTTCCTTGTCCCTAATCGTTGTCCATAATCGTATGTCAATTCCCACTTCCTATGAGTGCCAAGCATATTCACAATATGCTTAACGTAAGTGTGCTTCGATCGGGCCCCTACACCCAATCTTTATTTTTTTTAACGATTTCTTTGTTTTTTAGGTTATAATAATATCTCCCTCGAAAGGAAAGGTTTATCTCCTTCAAAAGAGAAGGTTTTTTCGATCTCCTTCGAAAGACAAGGTTTTTCGAACTCTTCCAAAGACAAGGTTTTATTTGTGCTTAATAAGGTTTCTAGTTGTGTGGGGCTACGATTGATTATGGCTCGAATTCGGGCTACGAAATCAACACAAGAATTTTCATTCTCACAAAATTATGAAGCGGTGACGGATCCACTCAAAAAGTTATATGAGACAACGAATCGAGAATGAGTCAAATGTTATATCCAATGATTTGGAGTCTTATCCCTTCTTCGATTAATTCTTGTTTGATTTTGTTTAATCTGTTTTCATTATCGTTACTTGTCAATTGTAGATGTCGTGTGACTTTATTTAATGAAATTTAATGTCCTTTAGGACTTCTAAAAAAAAAAGCATGAATACATGTATCTTAGCGTCGGAACATGTGGGTCACACCCACTCCAATTTCATGGAACTTTTTAAATAAAAATAGAAAAGTTTCTAGTTTGCGACCCATTAAATACACACATTTTGAAATTACCACCCAAACAAAATTTTATGTTAAATTACCACCCACTAAATTAAAAAACTAATTAAATCACCACATATTGCAAACTTGCAGTTAGTTTTCTAACTGTGGGCCCCACTTTTTTTTTTATTAATTTTTTTTATATATATATAAAATCTTCCTCCCTTTTTTTCTTCCGTTCTCCTAATTTCCTTCTCTTACTACTCTACTCTTCCTTCATTAAATTTCTTCCTCTTCCATCATAAATTCAATGTCAAATTATCAATCTTCCCACCATTAATGAAAGTAAACCCTAAGTTTTTTTATTCTCTTTTGCAACATAACTACAGTGTACTTGTAATTTCTGGAAAAGGGGAAAGAGGAAGGAACTATAATTTCATAACAACCCTAAATTAATTGAAGCAGGAACCCTAATTTCAGAAAACCCCCAATTCAACTGAAGCAAGAGCTCTAATTATAGAAAACCCCCAATACAATTGAAGCAAAGACCCTAATTTCATAAAACCCCCAATTCAATTGAAGCAAAGACCCTAATTTCATAAAACCCCCAATCCAATTGAAGCGGGAACCCTAATCTCGAAAAACTCCTAATTTAATTATGCGAAGAACCCTAATTTCACAAAGCATTGAGCTTACCTGATTGTGAAAGGAGCGTCTGCACTTGTGTGGGCAAATTCTTCAATTAAAACCTTGTAAAACTTGTGAGAATTTCAAGGAAATTAATGTCGAAATTGGGGAGGAGAGTTTGCAAGTAATTTTGTACAACAAAGTTGAGGGAAAAAATTGAAATAGGGTCAAACTGCCCGTTATTAGCCATTATGTGGGCCCCATTGCCGGAAATATGACCGAAAGGAGGAAAAAGGTGGTGATTTTTTTTTAATTATTTGAGTGTGTGGTAATTTAAAATAAAATTTTGTTTGGGTGGTAATTTTAAAATACGTGTGTATTTTATTAGTGGGTGGTAAAATACAAAATTTCCATAAAAATAAGATGATGCTGAAATTTTGTGATGAAAGTCGGTTTAATTATATAGATTCATAAAACATAATAATATGATCTTTATCCTAGAAATAATAGTTTCAAATTTCATTATTATATGAGAAAATAGTGTTGTATTCATTTTTTTAAAAGGGAGGATGTTTATCATAGATACTAATAAGGGAATGTTGACTTGTACTCTAATCTAATTATGAGTGCGTAAACAACCATGTGCCCGAATCCATGCATAATTCAAAAGATTAATCAAAGTATAAAGTCCTTCTGAAGATTATTACATCTTTGAAGCTTGCTTATTAGTACGAACGGAGCCTAAGATTCGCAATCGCAATTCCTCTATCGAAAGTCCACAACACAATCAATGTAATACCCCGTATTTTAATGTGTTTTATAAATTATTTAATTATTTAAAAAATATATTTTGAGGGTAAAATTATTTTAATCACCATATATGAATAAAACAAGTTTATTTTCTTAGGTCAGTTCTTACCTTTTTAAATGTAGCCATATTCATTTGAAAAATACAATCCTCTTGTTTATATATTTGGACCAATTACTTTATCACTCATTCCATTTGATGAGGCCCAAATATCTTTTACATAACCTAAATATAAATACTCATTAGATCCCTAAAATTTACCACCCAAAAGTTAAAAGATCAAGGCAAATTTGTCAAACAAAACCTTTTAAAAGCTTTTTGGCTAAAAAAACCCCGAATTTTAACATTTTAGCAAAAGGAAGCCCGATGGTTAAATTTTTTTGTTGAAGACAACTTAATGCCACTAATTCACTTAATTAAGTTCTAATTTCTTCTAATTATCCTATAACTCTAACTTAACTATTTATTGATTAACTTAATTTATAAATAAATAAAAAAAAACCCAAAAACCACCACTCCCACCACCAGCCAGCCACTCTCTCATTTTCCCCCTCCTATGGCAGCTGGCAGCAGGCAGCAACCCCCTCCCCCCAACCGTATCGCCGCCTTGAACCCCCAACTTCCGGCGATCCACCTCGACCACAAGCCAACCCTCCTACCTTTCCCGCATACATCCGCTACAACCCTCCCCCTCCCTAAACCCTAACTCCGAGCAGGTCCCTCTTTCTTGTTCTCCTTGACTCTCTCTCTTTCCCTCTTTCTCTCCCTTGCCGCCGCATCGCTGACCTCTCTTAGGATCCTCCATCACTTGATGTTGCTGCTCTCATTGTTGTCTCAATTGATTCTCTAATTGAAGAAGAAATCGTCGGTGTTAGGGTGGATGGTCGGGGTTAGGGTTTAGGGAAGGGGGAGGGTTGCAGCGGGGGTATGGTAAGGGGGAAGGGAGAGGCTGGCCGGCGGTTCAGGGAGGCTCGGTTGGGGGGAGGGGGGCTGCCGCCATGGGAGGGGGAAAAGGAGATGGTGCTGGTTGGTGGAGCGGTGGTTGGGATGGTGGATTAAGTTTTTATTTTTGTTTATAAATTAATTTAATTATCAAATGACTAAGTGAGAGTTAAAGGGTAATTAGGAAAAGATTAGAGCTTAATTAAGTGAATTAGAGGCACAGGTTGTCTTCAACAAAAAAAAAATTATCTGTGGGTTTTCTTTAGCCAAAAAGCTTTTAAAAGGTTTTTTTCGCAAAATGATGCATTTAAAAGGTTTTTTTTTTGACAAATTTGCCAAAGATCAAATTGTATTTTCCCTTTTTCTCAATTTCTTTTTCTTTTCCTTTCTTTTCTTTTCCCCTTCCTCCTTCAATTCCCATGAAAGCAGATTTAGGTGGCCATAATTCGGATTAAAACCGAAATCCAATTCAGTCTAAATCGAATTATCAAATCGGATCGGATTTGAATTTTAAATTGGTTCGGATTAGATTGAGAGTTTTAAAAATTCGAATTTTTGGATTGGATCAAATTGACCCTAATTGGATCCAAATAAAACTGAAAACCGAATTATAAAATTAAGCTTGTGCGAATATGGATTTCTTTGTTTTACGATTGGGCTTTTGAAGTTTAGCCCATATACTTACTACTACATAAGTTAGGGAAACTTTGTATAATGACTTGATGTTGATATATTTAATTTAATCATGATTTTGAAAACTTGTATTAATATTAAGGCTTTACTTTTATAAGATTATTAGGCATTAAAAATTTAAGTACTTTATTTGGATTCTCGGATCGGATACAAAAAACCGAATTTCAATTCGAATTGGATCAGATTAGATTGGGAGAGAACTTCGGATCGGATTGGATTGGAAAATTGATAACCGAATTATATCTCGGATTTGATCGATTTGGCCTAAATCCAAACCGAAAACCGAACTAACACCCCTAAAAACAGAGCAGCCCGACCACACCACATTGCTGCTGCCATTCAACCACTGATGGCCTGCTCTAGCCGAGGTTCGGACGCTTGCGCGTCTGCTACCACCACACAGCTACACTATGACTTCTTCCCTTCTTTCTCTTCTTTGTTTTCTTATTTTATTTATTAGTTTGATTTTGATTTTAATTGTTAAATTCGTTTAATTAGTATCAAAATCGTGTTTTAAAGGTTTTAATTTTTAGATTATTATTACGAGTATTATTTTCAGATTTTGATATAAGTAAAGTTAGGGTTTTTAATTTATCAAAGAGGTGATTTTTAGGGTTCTTTTATAAACTAATTTGGGGCTTTTGTGTAATCGTTGATTATAACAAGCAATTAAGTATAAAGTAAGTTTTTAATGAAATTTTAAGGGGTTTTGATTAGTTTAAAGTGCTGAAAATTTATTTTAAGCGGTGTATTTATTGTTTACAAAGAGGGTATGATTACCCATTAAAAGAGAGAATAATTAAGGGATTTGAAAGAGATTTTCAGATAATTTTAAGTAGTTTATAGTGAGTTTAAGTTGCTGGAAATTGTGTATACAAGAGTAGTGAATGTAGTTTTATTGGCCCTCTATGTAGGAGACCTTGTTCGGGAAGTGTTCTTGTATGTACGACTACTTAGTGGCGGTTTTGAGGTAGGCACACGTAGTCAGAATTTATTAAGCATATAGAAGCATGCTATAAATTATTTTAATTGATTCCAAGTTAGTATCATGCTAGGAATTGGTTGGAATTGGTAAATTAAGTTAAATTGCTGAATTAAATTGGAATTGTTGGATTGAATTTGTTTTATGGAATGGAATTGAATTTCATGATTTGATTATGAGGCATGATTAATTAGCCTGAAATGATTTGCTGTTGGAATTGATGATGATTAAATGTTGTATATGAACCATACATTTATTATTGGTATGATCAAGAGCATGTTTAATCAAACAAACAGTTTAATGATGTTTGGAATATGAAAAGGGAATTTCATGATGGTTTGTATACTTTTTATTAATGCTTTAATGCATGGGAATTGAGCTATTTAAGTGTCCTAGTACACGAGGATTAATTATATTTCGGTGCCTATGTGCACTTAAGGTGTTTTATACACCGAGGGATAGGATTTGTGGCGCTTTTATGCACTTAAGGTGTTTCTACACCGAGGTAGTTTAAAAAGGATTCAACATTTAATAAAACGTGGTCACTAATTATTCAAGAATTAAATTGGTATGTTTGATTACTTGAATGAATTATGTTGGTTGATTATTGCATTGGTTGTGAGTCATCACCAAGTATAAATATTTAAATAACGTAAAGTGAAAGAGGCTACTGATAAGTGGTTTATTTAACCACTTATTATGTTGATTTAAACCCGGTTTTTGCAATCTTTTTAACCCGTTTTGTATATAAATGTTGTAATTCAGGGAGTATAAATACTTCCCCTTTAGTTCATTTGGGAGAGATAGCAGTAACATAGTTTTTAGCAGCTCCTCTTAGTTTGAAACAATCCATTTTGATAATTTAGCTTAGTTTTCATCAAATTAATCATTGTAATAGTTAGTTTCAAGGATTATTCTCAAGATTCAACACTTGTACTCAACATTTGAAACTTCAATTAGTAATTTTTTCCACCTTCATCTATTTAATTTCTGATTTCATTTTGTATTTGCATGTCACTTGAATCTTTTTAGTTCTTGATAATTTGTTGTTGGATGATAGTTTATTCATTAGTTAATCACTTTTTCCCAATTATTGAAGTAGTTAGAACCCTAACCCTTGTTTGCATGTCACTTAAGATGAGTTGTGAGTAGTCTTCTTTGCTAGGGGTTGGGTGAAGCTCAACCTAATGGTTAGTTATGTAAATTTGGGAGAAGTGTTGATGTTTGAATTGCAATTAAATTGATTGTATGAGACTACTTGTTAGTTCTTCATGGTAGGATTAGCTACCCTTGATTTAGGAGCTTGATAGCACGGTATGCTTAGTTTGACAAGGAAATGTGAATTGAGTGTGTCATTACTTATTGCAATTTGATTATGTATCTTCTATTGCTAAACTAATGAGGAATATAAGTTTAGTAGTGTGAGTTGTTTCCTAATTGCATGAGGTCGATCTTACATATAGTCTTTGCTATCTCTTGTCTATTTTACTCATTATTTGCCTAATTGCCATGGTTGAGTGGATCCCACTCCCTAGTGTCTTTAATCCATTAATTTAGAACTATACTTTGTTTGTCTACTTGACGAACCCCAAATCACTATAGACTTCGAATTAGCTTAAGTGTTAAGATCCTTAGCAACCATATCCAGTTCCTTGTGGACCGAACTCTTACTTATCATTGTGCTTGGTTTGTGGGATGTTTGTTTATAAATGTGTTTGATTGAGTGTAGAATGTGCGACCGTTCCAACACCCATCAGTTACTCACCAAAACTCTTGTAATGTATGCACCTAAGAAATGAACATATATGGGGGGAGTTATGGGGGTTTTTATATTTCCGCCACCTTCGAGTGGCTTTTTTATATTATTTTTTTTATACCAACACGATTAGCTCCCGTGTTAGTACTCTTTTAACGGGGCAGGTTTGTGGGGAAATTCGTTTGATGTGTAATTCAAATTAAATAAATGATTAAATTGTCTTATGTTTTGTATTGTTGGTTGGGTGTTGAACTCAGAGGTAAAGGTAAATCAATGATGCTAGGTTGTACACATGTTAGTGTGTTTCGTTTACGTTTATGTACTCAACATTGCTGATAGTTATTTTATGTGTATGTTGACCTTGTCTTAAATGGACAAGATCCCTCAAGGTTAAGTGTTTAGATCTAGGTTCTCAGTTTTAGGAGGCAATATTAATTCTCTTAATTAATTGTATGATCATCTTACAATCAAAGGATATTTATAATAAATAATCACATTCCTTTCAAAAGCATAAACCTAATCATGAAGTGACACGTGAACCCCACATGCACGTGCATACCCACGCGGGGCCCACGCCTTGTGCCCCAAGGCAGCGAGACTCATACCTTGCACACCAGGGTAGCAAGGCTCGCACCTTGTGTGCCAAGGCAATAGTAAAGCCTGGCCTTGCGCTGCTGCAAGCTTGTTGGGCCTTGTGTGTGTAAGGTGTAGTTACAGGCTTAGGCCTAGGCTTGCGCCTGGCCCATGTGTGCCTAGCCGAGGCTAGCCATGAGGCAGGCCATCATTGGGCGCACGAAAGGCCTTTCGTGCTTGTCCCATTTGCTATGGTTGCTTGATTTTTATTCCAATTCGTTAATTAAATCTTTTGAAAATATTTAACGATTATACGCTTGGACTTTGACGCTTCCAAGTCCAAATTCCAACGCATTTGTCTAAACTATATTTATAGACGTATTCGGGCCTTTGGAATGATTCGTCTCACGCTTTGAATTAGTACTAAAGGTTTGACCCAATAGGTTCAGTAAAGAGCAAGATATGAGACTAATAATATTATTTTCACTAATCGAAAATGGCCTCCAACCAAACATTTTGATCACTTGACTTTACTGAATAATTAACTTCGTAATTAATCGAACCATCTATAAGAATAATACACTTGGCTGAAGGACACTACTCCTATAGGAAAGATGGATCTTTTGTCCTTTCTCTTAAATCTGTTCAAGCCAGCTAGTGACTTAAGGGCAAATTTGTAATCTGTCATAAGTAGTTATTTTGGAATAGGTATAATGATACATTTTTTTGTCTTTTTATTAGCATATATAACATAATAGAGCCCTAACTAAACCTTAAATTACTCACAAGTAAATTTTTTTATTGTTGTCATATTGAGAAATATAAATAAGGAAATATTTATCTTAAACCATGCTATAAAGATGTAAAGTTTCAAAATAGGGCACGTGAGAAATGTAACTGCGCGCAATTGTAATACCCTGAAAATTTCCTTTTTTTGAAATACTCTTCTTACCCTTTTTAAAACATAATTTAGGAAAATAACCAAAATATTACCGCCACTATGATGTTCATGCTTTAGTTGCTTTCACTATATTTCAACCCCATTACTCGCCATTGAAATGGGTCATTGTAGGGCCAATCTAAAGAAAAGTCAAACACAAACAACAAAGTACCTATCACCAAAAGCTCAGTATATACTTATACATCTATATAATTAGCACACTAACATGATAGTCCTAACAATAAATAAATAAATTAATTAACATGCTCACCATACAAATCACAAGTCATCTTACATTTGACTGTTAACTAATAATACTAATTAATTATAATTGGATATGGATAATGCATCGAACAGGTTTCCTTCCTTACTTATATATCCCTGATAATAATGGACCCCTTACTTGGGAGTTAACCAAGCAAGTATCATGTGTCACTAGTGTGACGGAATTCCAGCACAAAATTAATTACAAACGAAAGTATAATGTCCTATACCCATGTAGAATCTATGGTTAAACGCCCCATACCCCCCCCCCCACAAGTTCATACTCAAGGGTATATACATTCTAAGATTTTTGGTACGTATCTGTAACACCCTCAAATCTCCCTCTACGGAAATACTAGTATAATGCATATAATTATACCATAGAGATAGACTTAGGCGTATTACCACCGCGTGATTACGCAAGGCTACTCAAAATACTTAACTCAATAACAAAACTTGCAGCAGAAACTCAACTTTCTTTTATTAATACTTATAAAAGTAGTAACATTGTTATGAATATTTAAAATAAAAACGAGACCAACATTCCTAAACTAGGTGAAGCAAATCCCGGGACTCCCATATGCTCATTATGACTCCACCTGAAAATAGTTAACATTGCTTACCATTAAGGTAAACAGGGCGAACCAAAACAAATAAGAAATACGGATTAGCAAAATATGCTAAGTAAGATAAGTGAAAGATAATGTGTAATACAGTCACCATTTCAATGAAATCAGCTACATGTTCAAGATTGACATGGTAAAGGAATTTTCAGTTAGTTCTTATGATGTTGAAGATATATTCTTGCTTCCACATGTAACTGAGAACAAGGTCAGTTTTCAGTTAAGGAAGCAACCTCTATCAAACTTGTTGATTCAAAAAGAATGGAACAAGAAGCTAGGAATTTCAGAAGATGATGAGATAATTGTGAATAATTTGGAGAGCAAATTAAAGACTTTGAAGAAAGGAGGGGGGGATTTTAAAAGATTCTTTGTGATGTATGTTTGCAGCACATTCTTGGCCCCTGTTGCAAATAGAGTGATTGATTACAAGATAATCAACTATGCAGACAATGTGAAACATATACATAACCTAGATTGGTGTGGTTATGTGATGAATAACCCGTGCAAAGCAGTGGGGAGCTTCAAGAACAAAAAATACAAGGAATCAAGAATAGGTTTCAGTGGATGTATCCTGATTCTTCAACTTGTCTACTTTCATCATCTGGCATTCAAAGGGCAGACTGAACCTACAACACTGCCATTGATCAAACATTGGTCAGATGAGAAACTGAAAGAAAGAATTACAAATGAGGTAAAGGCATCTTTTGGTCAAGGAGAACTCCAAAAAGATGTCTATCCAATTTGTAGAAGAAAAGGAAAGCAAGCATTCTTGGGAAATGTAATTGAGAATGCTTATAGAAACTTTGCTGATAAAGAGAGAAGATTGGTGTCATTCAACCTACCAGAAGGTGTCATGACAGATAGTGAAATACATGATGCTGCAAAAGATGTGAGTAATTTTTTTATAAGTTACAATGATTTCTTGTATTTACTTTAAAATGAAATGTCTTTACTTTTATCTCATATTTGTTTACTTTTATTATATTGAATTGCTCTGCTTCTAGTGGTAATAATATATAGTAAATTATAAACATAAAGTAAATAATGTAGACTTAAAAGTAAACAAATTAACTTAAAAAGTAAATAGTATTTGTGTTCAAAAATAATGTATTAATAAATTGTTGTTATTTATTTTGAAGGAAATTGAAGAAGAACTGCATTTATTGACTAGAGATTCAAAACTCTTTGCAATGATACATGCTGAGCGTATAGCTACCTTAGGAGAGAAGATGAAACAACAACAAATGAATGTGCCTACATCAAATTCTCAACAGGTTTTTGAAACACAAAGGCTAATGGAAGATCCTAAAGTACAAAGGGCTATGGATGAAATAGTCAGGCTTTATGATGATTTAAGAGATGTATCTAGTGTGATTCTGTCAACATGGGAGGAGCAACACAAAAATTCTAAAACAGATCCTAAACCTAATCAAGAAAATGCAGTTGATCCTAATACTGTCAATTTGGATGATGATGATGAAGATATGAAAATAGAGGATCTGGATGATGAAAAAAAAGAGGATGATGACAAAAAAGAGGAGGAGGAAGAAGAGGAGGAGGAGGAAGAAAAGGAGAAAAAGAAGGATGAGGAACAAAAGGAACAAAAGGAGGAGGATGCTGATAAGGACGAGGAAGAAAATAAGGAAAACAAGGAAGAAGACAACAAAGAGGAGGAACAAGTGAATGAACCAGAGAAGGAACAAGAGAAAAAGGAAGATGAGAAGTAGAAAGAGAACACTGAAAAGAAAGAAGATAAGAATGAAGAGAAAGGAGAAAAGGATGTTGATAACCAGGAAGTTGATGCTGATATTAGTAGTGTAGTACACTCAGTCACTGAGAGTATCCTAAATCAGCCAACCCTTACAAAAAAAGCAACAAACAAAACAATTGAAAGTAAGTTGTTAACTTTAGTAAATATTTAATCAATCCATAATCAATAGTGGATGATTGTTTTGAAATTATATCTGCTATTTTATTTCAGGTGATGCTGAAAAACAACTTTAGGCAGAAAACACCATTGAACTTAAAGACATTCACCAGGATATAGTTTCAAAAGTTAAAATCAATTTAGATTGTGGAGAAAAAGATATTGAAATTGATTTTGTTTCAAAGACAATGAAAGGAAACAAATCAAGAATGCATGAAATGCCAGAACTTTATCAAGTAGTGGCTGATTACTGCTTTGTGAAGTACAGCCCATTCAAACGGTAAGTAATGTATTATTTAATTTCAAACATATTATATCTACTTTAGATAATATTTAGTTTACTTTAAATAATATTTTATTTACTATAAATATTTAATTTTGCACAGTGAAGAGATTGTGAAATTTGAAGGTCTTCTCATGATAACAAGAGATGACACAACATCCCTAGCTCCAACAACCCCTGCTCAAATGATAAAATCTAATATAGTTCAATGTTGGTCATTCCTTATGAATGATTTTCGATTGAAAGAAGATCGTTCATGCTTTTTCTTTGGCATTGACCACAATGTAAGAGTTAAATAAAATGTTAAGCTAAATCATAATTAAACATGTATTAAGTAATATGTTTTATGTGCTCATTAATACACAGAGACCTCTAGAGATGTCTCTCATGTCACAAGATGCTTCCCATCAAACAGATAAAACAACACATGTGAAGTCTCCTTCAGTACACTCACAAGAATTGAATCAGGCATGGTATGATTGGATGTGCTTATGTGATGCAAAGGAGAAAATTATGACAGCTCAGTTGGTATGTCTTATTATTCATGTATATTAAACTACATTGTAAGCCATTATGATTTTGAATTTGTAGACTAATAACTGTAATTTTAATGACAGATTTTTGTTCCAATCTATCTGAGTAACCACTATAGTTTGATAGTGGTTAACTTTATGAATCAGACCATTCAATACTTGGATAACAGGGAGTATAATGACAGGAAAAAGCCTTTCTACAGAATTCTTGGATCTATTGTGGTAAGATTTTTTTTCTTTATAAAAAGTAAATTATTAAAGTAAATAAGACTACTATTAAAGTAAATGAATATGTATTAAAAGTATAAATTATAATGTCTGTAAAAAAATAAGATAAAATATAAAGTAAAAGATGTTCTGATTAAAGTAAATAATATTTTTATTAAAGTAAAAGAATATCTATTAAAAGTATACATTATAGTACCTGTAAAAAAATAATATAAAATATAAATTCAAAGATGTTTAGATTAAAGTAAATCATATGTTTATTAAAGTAATTTATACTATAAATTTGTATTACTTATATATTGTTTTACAAATGTTATAGGTGGAGGAAATGTCAAACTTTCTGAAGAGAATTAATCATGAAAAAGCTGATGAAATACTAGAATATGAGTTTGATGAAGTTAACTTAAAGCGGAAGACACCAAGATATACTCTTGAATGTGGTGTTTTTGCAATGATCCATATGCTGTATTTTTCTGGAGACACTTTTGATTCTGACCTTGATTTAGCAAATAGGAGAAAGGTGTATCGTGCAGAAATATGTGCTACTCTTGCTTTGGCAGACATAAACACCAAAAGAAAACAACTTATGGGAAAAATTTCAAGGTTTAGGGTAGTTAGGAAACTAGAGAAGGAGAAAGGGGTGGAAGATATGATATGTGTTTCTGATTTTTTGAAGAAACACAAGGAAGTAATGGATAACATGAGTTTGACATGTCACCAAGTGATTGACTACTTAGCAATCAATGATGATGAAAACTTTCCAAACAAGAGGTATGTTTTATACTTGCTAAAAAACAAATACTCATATTGCATTATATATAAAATTGTTTGCCATAAGTATAACTTTAATTTTAATTCAACATTACAGCGAAGTAGTTGGTTGGTTTATAGATTCAATTGAAATAGTAAGGCAAGATTGAAACGCTTTGCTCAATGAATGGAAAGTTTCAAGTAATATGATCACTGCTTGGTCAAACCACCTCAATAACATTGAAATGCAAAAAGACAGGTCTGAAAATGACTTGATCAGATTCTTCTTTGGATTTGAGTTCATGGTAAGTTTTTCCGATTTAATTTTATAATTTAAAATTATGCATTAAACAAATATTAGAAATAATCTTTGTATTTTTTTTTGCAGGATGCTTTAACAATGTGTTTGAATGCTCATGGGAAAAAAGGAGTAACAAGTCTGCAAAAATCATGGATTAATTGGAACAATTCACAATCACTGGACTTGGATGCAGTTCAATGTGTAAGACAGAATTAATATTTAAAGTAGAACAATATATGTGTAAAGTAATAAAAAATAGGTTTAAAGTAAATATGTGTAAAACAAACCTATGTGCAGGTATTTATACCTTTGAAGATGGAAGATCATTATTTTCTTGTTGTGATAAACTTCAAAGATGAAACAATTGATCATCTGGACAACATTTTGTACGAGACCAATGAAGAATATGAGCATGTACAGAGTTTTATCTTAGAAACGGTAAAGAATCAATAGATTAAAAAATGTCTTTAAATTCATTTTTCAATATCTGATATTATATTAATATTCATTGCATTGCAGGTGATACAAGTATAAAAGTTGTTTAAAAAAAGAAAGCATCCACAAGAAAATGATATGTTGTCCTACAAGCTGAGAATAATTGATTCCATTCCAAAAAGAAAAAGAAGATAATTTCTGAGCAACCTATCTACTGCTGCATATGAAGGTTTATGATGGTGCAAATGGGATAGGATTAGGAACAATAAAAGAGGTAAGTTACCATACTTATTTTTGAAGTCCTTGAACTCTATACTTATCTGGTAATTTATGTAAACTAAAGTTAATCTTTTATTTCTTTTACAGGAATTTCCAAGACTGAATCACCATCACATAAGAATAGTGCTTGACCTACTTCTCAATGATAACAATCAAATGAAACAAACACTACTTACAAATGTTGAGAATTGGGAAGAGAAGAAAGCATCTGAACAATTGTAAATGATATCAGTAGATTTGAATATATCATAGATATTAGAATATATCAGTAGTTTTAAGTAGTATGTTTGTATGAAGAATACATATTATATCTCTAAGTTGAATTACTAGGATTGTTCTGTGTCAAAAATGATGGTAGATGTAAAAGTAGAAGAAATCAATCAAAAAGTAAATGAAAATAGTGTTAAAGTAAATAACACTATGTTTAAAGTAAAAGAAAAAAAGTTTTAAAAAAAAACCTTTCTGAAATATGGTGTTCGATTTTAAAGTAAACAAAAATACTGTTAAACTAATAGAAAATGGATCTAAAGTAGAGGTGGAGATGGGAAAAAGTATTAAAGTCAAAACAAGAAAAAAATTCAAGTAAAAAACATGTTATTCGATTATAAGTGAATGAAAATAGTGTTAAAGTAAATAACACTATGTTTAAAGTAAAAGAAAAAAAATTTAAAAAAAATCTTTCTGAAATATAGTTTTCGATTTTAAAGTAAAGGAAAATATTGTTAAAGTAATAGAAAATGGATCTAAAGTAGAGGTGGAAATGGTAAAAAGTATTCAAGTCAAAACAAGAAAAAAATTCAAGTCAAAAACATGTTATTCGATTATAAGTAAAGGGAATTAATTCGATTATAAGGGCGGGGCGGGGCGGATGTTGGTCTTTCAATCCCCATCCCCTTCCCCACGACGCCACGACGGGTACAATATTTTAATTCACGTAATTCTTTTATTAAATAGTATAAAAGTATATTATTTTTCTTTTAAAGATATATATATGTGGGTATGAGTTGGGGATGGGGCGGGTACAAAGTGGAGCGGGTAGGGTGAGGCAGGGATGGGGCGAGTACAACTTAAAATCCATCCATCCCCACCCCACCACCCGCAAAACCGAGACCCATCCCCACCAAACTGGGGATGGGTCGGGTCTCCTACTTGACCTGCCCCACATCCATGGGTGGAGGTGGTTGTGGAGGTGGTAGTTAAATGCTTGGTCACACTAAAAAAATACAAATTTTTAAAATATTGTTTTTTGGAAGGTCATGCACCACACTATTTCAGTAAGAACGAGTTTGGTTTGGGTTAAGTAAGAATGAGTCGGGTCTATTCGAGTTAGGTCAACAGGAATTAATACCGTAACCTATGTTGATCAAATACGGATTGGGTCATGCTTGAGTTGAATTATAACCGGCCTTACATCTTATTAGGTTTGGTACAGGTTTAGGTGAGTTTAATAACAGGTTAAGTTACATTCAATTCAAGTCAATAATTAGCGAGTTAGAGAATTAAGTCAATCTAGAATTTTGAACGAATTTGGTTGAAGTCAATAATTTTATGGCTTATAATCAAGTGGAAGTCACCAAGTCAATAATCTATGGGTTACAATTAGGTCAGGTCATCTACACGTCAATTCATGTTCGAGATCGGGTCCCAAATATTCTTGTCAACTCGGGTTCCATGGAAAATGTGACAAGTATTTTAGAACAAAAAATGGAAATGGTAACAACTATTCTATGACAAAGGGAGTAATACAAGATATTATCTTTAATTTTGTAAATAAGGACATTATATATATCAAACAATTCATATGATATAAAATATCATAAAAGTAAATGAATTATTTCATAAAGTTAATGTATAATAGCTAAAAGTAAATAAACTGAACTTAAGTTCTGTAGTACAATTACTTATGGTAAATGTAAAAATATTACAATAATAAAAATAATAAAAAAAATTTGTTCATTAAATCTTGATCTTGATCTTCCAAAACATCTTCTAATTTCCAAGTATTATAATAACTGCACAAAAATAAACATCAGTTATTTGTGACAAATTAAAGTAAATAAATTAGATTGTAAAGTAAATAAATTACAACTTAAAGTAAATAGGAAAAGTAAAGAGGTAAAATACCAAATAAAAAAAGTACCAAGTATAATAATACCTGCACAAAATAAAAAGTAAATGAAGTTACTGTTAAAGTAAATAAATAGAAGTTTAAAGTAAATGGAACACATTTAAAAGTAAAATACCTGAAAAATTACTTGTTTGGACAGTTTCTACTGTCATGAGAAACACCAGATTGACCACAAGCTCTACAAGTTCTGCCCTTTTTGGATTTTTGTTCAGTAGCTATTTCTTTTACAATCTTCAACCGCTTTGAACTTCTGGCAGAACCTTTATTAAGACACTGATTTGGAGGCAAGATATTTACATCTACTTCATTTGACCCAACCAAAACCTGAATATCAGCATCTTTCACCTCTTTTGAACTAAGTGCATTCTCAGGATTATTCTTTGACATCATCTGCTCCTCAAATGAAGATAATGTCCTAATAAGCTCAGATAAATCATCCTCAGATTGGTCAGTTAAACTCACACAACTGAAAATCTTGGACCATACATCACTGACCAATTGCTTCTTCTTATCATACTTAGAAGCATCATCCAGAGCAACATTTATGATAGAAGCTTTCTTCAGAACATCTTTTCTCCAACGATTCAAGATATAAGGATTGGGAATTTCACGTATACACTTGCCTTTCATAACAAACAGAATGTGTCTACATAAAACACCTTGACTCTCAAACATTCTACAAGTACAACTTGACTCATATGTGGCCAAGTCAAAAGTTACATCAAAATTTTTCCTTTTCTCATGATCAACAATAACAGAAAACTCCACACCATCTCCATACAGAGAACTACAACTTTCAACACCACATGAAAAACAGGGTCCCTGGCATTCTTCTTGAAAATCATAAAATATGGCACGAGTATAAACAACAGCAGCGTGCTTTTCCAAGTGTAAATGAGTAACCAATTGAGGCTCGAGTTTATTAAGCCTGATCAACTCATCCCATTCATGCCTTTGAGTATCAAGAGAAGTTTCATAACGGACCAAGAATTCAACACAGGTTACAGGAGGGTTTGTAAAATTATAAAAGAAATTGTTTTCACCTTCAAACCTAGAAGTAGAACGCAGTAAACCACCCATAAATAAGTCCCTAAAATATGCAGGAATCCAAAGATGTTTAATCTTGAACATGTATGCAAACCACTCATGATCGACAAGGTCAAACTCCTCCATAGCACTATTCCAGCCATCAACAAATACATGAGGATCAATTTCTCTATCCCAAACTACTGCACTTAGCTTTTTCAGGAAATCAGTTTCATTACAAAAAGCAGTTCCAACCTTTTCAGGTACCTTCCTCATTATGTGCCACATACATAGCCTATGTTTAGTCTTGGTAAAAACCTTTTCTATGGCAATACCCATTGCAGGATCTTGATCAATGATAATACAAGAGGGTTCTCCTTCCATACACTTTTAAAAAGTTTGAAATAGCCACACAAAAGAATCTATTTCTTCTTTAGATAATAAAGCAGCACAAAATGTAACACATCTCTTGTGATTATCAACACCAGTAAAAGGACATAAAACCAATGAATATTTATTTGTATCATAGGTAGAATCAAAAGATAAAGAGTCCCCAAATAATTGATAATCTCTTCTACCAATAGCATCAGCCCAAAAGACACGGGTCAAATGCCTGCTTTCATCAACACAGTAATCAAAATAATAACCCCCTTTACTGGTTTCCACTTTTTGTTCTGAACAAACATCGCACCATCAGCATTAGAGATATAAACTTTCAAGTCCCTAGAAAAAATTTTGAAATCATTTTTACTGCCCCTGACATTTTGAAACCCACCACAAAGTTCTTTCATGATCCTATAAGACATAACAGCCCTTATATTTAACTTTGAGTTGTCAAAAATAAACTTCTTATGAGAAAAATTTAAACCAACTTCATGTTTAGTAACCTGCCTAGTAATAGGTGTAGAAAAAGGATGAGAATGCGATTCATAAAAACAATAAACCATATACTTCCCACCACTACAAAACCTAAATTTTATCTTAGCAAGACAACCAATTCTCTTCACAGTCTTTCTCTTTAAACAAGAACCTTCAACTTGTTTACCAGATTTCTTGTTATTTGTCACATACCCTTCTTTGCTACATAATAAATATTTAATTACAGTAACTCCTTTACCAGTAGGATCATCCTTATTCTTTTGTGATTTAGTAGTACTAGAACGGACTTTAAATCTACACTCATTAGCATATTTGTAATAAAAGGCAATACCATCTTGAAGAGTATCAAATATCATTCCAACAAAAGGTTTGTTTTCCAAAGAACAACCTGGCATATACTCTTTATCACCTCCAGAATTATAATATATTTTAGACTGAGTGGGTGTTTTGAAAATTCTTACATTGTTATCTTCAGTAGTGACAGAAGAAGAACAATGCTCTACACTTTCAGACATGAAACTGAAAAGTAAATGAATCGAAGGAAAAAGTAAACAAACAATAAATAAAATTAAATAAACTATAACTAAAAGGAAACAAAATTTTTAAAAAATATACTAATAAAAACTATTAGAGATATACTAAAAAGTAAATGAGTCAGAGCATAAAGTAAAAAAAAAAAATTTAAAAACTTGAAGAAACTAAAAAACATGAAGTTATAAGGATTAAGTAAAACTAATAATGAGAAGTTAATGACTGAATGCAAAATGTAAATTTAAAACAACAACAAATTATACTACTTGATTAATAACAGCAAGCAATATAGAAACTATATGCAAAAAACATCTACAATGAACTCCTTAAGTGTAAAACCATAAAATAGAAATTAAAAACCAAAATCATAAAAATAAAACACTAAATCAAACACTAAATTGTATAGAACAATTCAAAGAACAATTAATAAGTAAAAATTGATAAAAATTACGATAAAAAACCCTAAATAGGAAAACTCGTAATAAGATAAACAATGAAATCAAAATAAACAATGAAAATACAAATATAATTAGAAAATTACCTCAATGAATGAAAAAAAATCGAAGAATACGATGTAATTGAAGATAAAAATCAAAAAATCTGGGCAAAAAAATTCGCAAAATTGAAGAACAGATGGTGCGGCGGAGAAAGCAATGTTAGAGAGAGAAAATGAAGACGCGAAGAGAGAGAAAATGTAAGGAAGAGAGAGAGAGAAAGAAAAGAGGTCATTCAAAGTGACAAAATTACCAAAATGCCATTACTGAAATGAAAAAGGCGGGTGAAGCAAGGGCCGTTGGATTGAGAGTGATCAACGCTCCAGATTAGTTCTTAGTTCCTATTCTATGCTTAGGTTCTCACATGATCCCATATATATATATACACACACACAGATTAGAGTTGTTTCTATTTATTTGCAAAAGAATGAACATCCATTAGCGGAAAAGGTTACTAATTTGCCATGGCATACTCCATCTTTATCTTGGAAGACGAGCACAGAAAATTATGATTGTGGGCTTTTTGCATTAATGTGTATGCAAAAGTACATTGGACTAGATGGAGGACTTCTTGATTTAAAACTTGTAAGTGTTTTTTTTTTTTTTTTTTTTGATATTTGTTGTGATTTATACTAATTATTTTTTAGTGTTCTTATTTTTGTATAAATTTGCAGAAGCAAAATCGAAAGTTATATAGATGCAGAATAGCTTATGATTTGGTTAATAGAGAAGATAATTTTTTGCGCAAGAAATTGTGGAATGATTGCATTGCCTTTTCTATTACCAAAGACAAAATTTTCAAAGCTCAGCCTGCAAGGAAGAAGCTTGAGGCTCAATATCAGAAGCAAAAGGCTGCTATAGAGAAAGAAAAAAAGAGGAGATACAAGTTGGAGCAGCAGAAACTAAAGGAAATGAAAGAACAGCAAAACATAGACAATAATTAGATAATTTTATTTTGTATATATATTTCCTTTTTGTAGTTAAATATTAGGTTTGTTTTGGTTGATAAATTTTGTTTTTACAGTTATTTATATATGTATATATATATTTTTTTAATATTATCAGTCGGGTATACATGCTTGTTTTTGCATAAGTTAGATTAATTTAATCAGGAAAAACAAAAGACAGTTAGGAGATAGTATTCAAGAAATAAGTGATTTTTATCAGGGAATAAATCATATTAGTCAGGAATAGCATTATTTTGTTCAGAAATTAGATTAATTCTGTCAGGAATAATAAAATTTATCAAAACTTAATTTTGATTATAAATATAAAATATCAAAATCAAAATATACCTGAAGAAAATATAATATTTTTTACAAATATTTTTAATGAATAAAAATTATTTGATGAATGTCTCAATATTAAATGAGTTGTGGATTTGGAGTTTTTATTCCAAACTCATTTGGATCTCTAGTTGTTGTACTTCTTTCAAAATATCCTCTAATTCTTTTGTTTTTCTTTAGCCTTCCTTTTGTTTTTGGTCGTTTTGGATCTTTTACAGCATTCCTTCTCTCTTTTTTCTTCATCAAGCTCATGAAATTTTTCTTCATTTGTTTGGAACCCTTTTCTTACAGATTTGTACATTTGTTCCAAACCATCGTCACATAATTTTGTTGCTTCTTCGTTCCCTTGAGATATTGTTACAAGGTTGTAGAAATTCTTTGTTATTGATTGCCTCCAAGGAGTGTTTATTAATGAATGATCCGTAGTTGCATTTCCTAACAAAAAAAAAAAAGATTACTACATTTTTGTCATAAGATAATATTAGTCAGGAATAAATACTACCTCCGTTAACTTTTATTTGCAACTTTGGAATATTTTATATCTCACAAATAATACCCCAAAGTTGCAAATAAAAGTTAACGGAGGTAGTATATAAATATTAGGAATACTATTACAATTGTCAGTAATAACAATATATATATATCAGGAACAAAATTATAATGTTAGAAATAAGATATGTTTGGCCAGGAATAAGATATGTTTGGTCAGGAATAAGAATATAAATGTCATGAATAAGATAAGTTTGGTCAGAAGTAAGTTTAAATTTTTCAGTAAAAACAATATTGTTTTCTCTTTGGGCCATAAGTGTTTTTGCATCATGAAAAGTTATAAAAATCTGAAAATTTAATATATTTCATTATGAAAAAGTCATACAAATTTAACTAAAGTCATGGAAAAGTCATATAAAACTAAAAAGAATTTAATTGCAACTTCAAAAAGTCATACAAATCTGAAAAAACTGAAAAAGTCATATCATTTCAAAGTAATTTATTGCATCATGAAAAAGTCATAAAAAACAGACAAAAGTCAAAATTTCTTCTGTTAAATTACATGTTAATTATTGTTGTTCATACATAACTGTTTTCTATTTAAAGGCTGTTTAAATCAAGTTTTTTCTATAAAAAGACTTAAATTAACAACCTCTATTGTTTCTATATAAGGTTGACTCTTCTATCATTAAATTTGCATTAAGTTATATTTTTGTTCTTTTATACAATCTTGAAGACAATGGTTGATTTCAATGAAAATTTGGCAAAATGTTCTGTTAAGTTCAGATCAATTTATCGACTTAGTTTGGTAAATACATTAAGCTTTATACTTATACATTTGTTTTGTGTCTTAGTAAATATTTAATGTTTTCATTTTTTTTTGTGTGTGTGTGTGTTTTTTTTTTATTATTATTTCAGCCACTTCCTGCAGATTGGAAAGGTTTTCTTTTAAAATTCACAGGTCCAGTTAGAGTTTATCGTGGGAATAATGGCAGATTTTGGGAGGTTAGAGTGTTAAGCGTACCACAAAATAAAGGAACCTGCGGTGATTGTTTTATTGATGATGCATGGACAAGCTTTGTATCATCCAATAATATTGTTGAAGGAGAAAGACTAGATATTTATCATGATAATGATTCAAATTTTTACATTAGAGTTTTTAATGCTGATGGTAATGAGAGGGTTCCTACTGAAGCAGAAAATGGTATTAATGTATAAGTTTATTTGTTAAGATTATGTTTGTAATAAATAAGTTTATATTTATCAGAAATAATAATATTTGTATCAGGTATAAGATTATGTTTGTCATAATTAAATTGTTTTATTAGAAGTAACAATATTTGTTTAAGGAAAAAGACTATATTTGTCAGGAATAAGTTCTTATAATTAGGAATAATAATACTTTTATTTTATATTTAATTAACAAATAATTAAATTTTAAAATAACAAAGTATGTACGTACCTGATTCATTCTCATCCCATATCATTGATTTAGCAAGCTTTGTCCAACGTTTCAAAATGTATCTCTCTGGTATAGCATGTATGCTGTACATTTGCATTATCTTGAGGATGTGAAAGCACAGCAATCCGGTCTCTGTGAAGCACATACAAGAACACAGAAACTCATTGTTTTGATAGTGATATATGACTTGATAGGTGTGCTTATAATCTTCTTCAAGAGAAACATCAAAGAATTTGACATATTGCATTGAAGTTGGCTTTTCTCTTACATATGCTCCTAGACTTGTGTCAAATTCCAACTTAAAATCCTTGAATAAGTTTAGAGTATAAACTTCAGCAGCATGTTTTAATATTTTTGTTGTTGTTTTTGGTTTCTTAGTAGTACATCTGAAGTTGTCACTCTTTTCAGTGTTTCTCCATCTTCTCATAGTAGCTTCAAATATGTGAAAGAACTCCAAAATTTTAGTGGTTCTGTTTGCCTTAAATGAAATTGCTCTTTTTGTTATTTCTACTCTTTGAGATGAAAGAATTCCAGTAGAGAAAATATCCTTGCTCAATGTTGTGCACCATTTTTCTCGTAGCCCGAATAACCTATCAAACCATTCTTTTTTTTTTTCTAATCCATGATTTTGAACCATCTTGTTCCAGCAATCTTCAAATTCAGATTTTGAATCACAGCCACTTAAGCACTTGTGAAACATATTCTTGAACTCAGGATTATTTTTTAAAGTTCCAAAGTGTGATACAAAATTCTTTTGCAAATGCCATAGACACAGTCTATGTCTTGAATTTGGATACACCTGTAACAATGATAGAACAATTTGATTATTTTCTTCACGTTTTAACATTTTTAAATCAGAAATATGATTATTATGATCAGGAATTAAATTATATTGATCAGGAATTAGCAATTTTTAGTCATGAATTAGACAATCTAAGTCAAATATTAGCATTTTATAGTCAGATATTAGATAACTCATGTCAGGTATTAATCTATTTTTGTCAGGCATAACAATATTTTAGTCAGGAATTAAAGAGTCTCAGTCATATATTAGATAACTCATGTCAGTTATTAATCTATTTTTATCAGGCATAATAATAATTTAGTCAGGAATTAAAGAGTCTTAGAGTTAGAGTTTTGCATTTAACATTTTTAAGTTTAACATTATATAGGTCAGGAATTAAATAGTTTTTTTAATCAGGTTTAACATAATATAGGTCAAGAATAAGATAATATTAATCAGCAATTGTTATGATTTATAGGGGTACAATTAAAACTTAAACACCAAGATATTATATTTTATGATATATTTCCTCATTTCGCTGAATTGATTATGAAATATATGAAATTTGTAGCTTATACATTACTTAGTATTTATTTAGTATCGTAGTTTAATTTTATTTTGTTTTGTTAGTGTATATTATTTTATGTTTAAATTGGTATGTTTGATTTATGAATTATACTATATTAGTCATGTATTATCTTTTTTTTTTCAGGAATTAAATTATAATAGTCAGACTATAATAGTTTTTGGTCAACTATTAGTATATTTTAGTCAGGAATTAGATTTAATTTTTCATGTAATGGTTTATTTTCGTCAGAAATTAGATTACACTAAATTTCTTATATTACAATATTTTGTATTAGGGCTAAGTATAATACGTGGACAAATTAAAAGCCAGGAAATGATGAATTGATTGATTTAGAATAAAATTACTTGGGAAAGCGCGCAATAATAATTGATTTAAGTAAAGTATTAAAAAAATCATTTTCCCAAAAAAATCTATCCACCCTTCCATATTTCTCTTCTGTTCATTAAAAAAAAAACCATCCATTTCCAGAGCTTCAACAAAGGAGATTTAGTAGTTTATTATTCAATTTTTATTCGGATTCAAATTAATTGCAAGGTACATTGTTTTCTCTGTTATTTTTATTGTTTTAATATTGAAATTAAGTTGAAAATATTATTGGTATTGTAGGATTTAGAATGCTATGTTGATCATCTGTTTTTTTGTGAAGTCGTACATAAAGTGTTATAATGTGTGGAATTTATGTATTTTGTTATTTGTGAAGTCGTACATAAAGTGCTATAATGTGTGAAAATACTTGAGTAAGATGCTTAAAATTGGTTGATGTTCATTGTTAGTATTTTTGAAAACAGAGTATTTTTTGGTTTGAATTATTTTAAATTGTGGTTGTGTTAACACCATGATTATTGGGTGTTTTGTCAGTTTAAATGGATCCAGTAGACGACCCTCACTAGATGGCTGCTCTAGAGGATGCCCCACATGCTTTATCTATTCTTGAAATCTTATGTATGTATATCTTTCCTAAGTGCACCCCTCGAGCCCAAGCGATGTGTAATTGCGTGTGTAAGCACTAGAATGATCTGTGGTTTTGGAAATCCTGGATTCCTCATGTTGTTAGAGCTAGACAGGCCAGTGAAAGGTGGTGGATTGCAACTGATATTATGATGCATAATGGGTATGGCTTCGGCTTCCATAATTCAATGGTTCAGGATTGGGCTGAGTTTCTGGATGGTTTGCAATGGCTATTTAGGGATGAAGAAGATATGTGGAGTAAGAAAAGGAAGAGGGAGGAAGCCATTCAACCTGGTGGGCAGCAGAAGAAGATTAGGCTAGAGTAGTGATGTAGATAGTGCTAGGTTAATTGCCCTGTGAGTTGGTTTTTGCTTAACTAGAGGGCAGTCTTTTGTATAGTGACTGACTCTAAGTAATTAATGCATGGAATTTTTTTCTCTTGTCATAGTTTAGTGTGACATTGTTCTTTTGCTTTTGTAAGGCAATGTCACCAGTATGACAAAGTGTTAATGTACTTATTTGACAATCATTAATGAAATGAAGAAACTGAAGTACTGATTTTGACTTAATTTTTTGTTTTGGTTTTGGTTTATATTCTGTATCTTTTTATTGTTTATTCTTTTTTGTGCATAATGTTGGTGAATGGAAAAACACCCCTCAATTGGACTATGTTATATTATTTTTCTCAGGAAATAAATTACCTCAACCAGGAATAAAATTCTTTCTGTCAGAAATTAGATGAATATAATGAGGAATAAGTACATTTTAGTCAGGAATTATACTAATTTAACCAGAAGTTAACTTATTTTTGTAACTAAATATATATTTTTAATCAGGAATAATATTATTTATTTCAGGATTATTATCCTATCCTTTTAGTCAGGTATTAGATTATTTAGGGCAGGAGTTAAATTATATTTGTCAGTTTTTATTTTTGTTGTATTTTTGTTAAAGATTATAATATTTAAGTCAGATATTAGTATTTTATAGTCAGATATTAGATAATTCTTGCCAGGTATTGATCTATTTTTGTCAGCTATAACTATTTTACTCAGGAATTAAATAGTTTTAGAGTTTATTTAGCTTAGTTGTGAATAATTAGAGTTTTGGATTTAACATTTTTAACTCGGAAATAAGATTATCTTAATCAAGAATTAGATATTATTAGTCAGATATAATTTTTTTCATGTCAGGCATTGGTCGATTTTAGTCAGGCATAACATTTTATTCAGGTATTAGATTATGTAGGGCAGGAGTTAATTTATAATTGTCAGGAATTAAAGAATATTTGTCAGAAATATATTTATTTTTGTAAGTAAATACATTTTAAATTGATAATAAGATAGTTTCATTCAGGTATTAGATTACTTTTGTCAGGATATAAAACTTTATTATCAGGAATAAGATTGCCTTCATCATGATTAAAAAGTTTGAAGTCAGGAATTAATAAATTTAAATCTGTCATTAATATCTTAGTCAGTTATTGCATTATTTTTCACAGGAATTATATTATTTTGTCGGGAATTAACCTACATTAAATTATAGAATACAAATCACATATTAAATTATACAACACAAATATTATGAAGCTAAAACTGCTTACCTCTGGTATGGCATTGCTCATTGCAAGATCTTGATCAGTGAAAATTGATTTTGGTTCAATTCCATACATTGACTTTTTGAAAATTGAAAGCAACCAAACAAATGTTTCAGTCTTTTCATCAGTTATGAATGCACATCCAAACATTGTTGTTCTTCGGTGATTGTTTATACCAACAAATGGAGCACATATCAACCCATATTTGTTTGTTCTGTATGTTGTATCGAAGATTAAAACATTACCATAAGCTTTGAAATCTTCAAGCATTTGAGAGTCACGCCAAAAATAGCTCACAACATTATTTTCTTCTCCAAATTTCAGTCTATAAAAGAATGAAGGATCTTGATCTGCTCTTTCTTGAAGGGTGTCTAATACATTCTACATGTCTCCACCTTCAACCATACTCATTTTCACCCTTGATACATAGTTAAGGTGATCTCTCTTAGTATGACCTACACATTCTTCTCCTCCAGCTTCATTGCTTATATAAGTATAAGCATCCATTGGTTGAATACCACTCTCAATCATGCTCTCAATTAGCTCACCCATTGGAGATGATATTTGCCTTTCTGGTCTTAGATGATGTCGTTGAACTGTTATTACCAATTCATGATTATGTTCCAACTCATCTACCTTTCAGCAATATATCAATTCAGATAGTTTGTAAGGAATTAAAGATATACAGTCAGAAATTAGATTTTACATATCAGGAATTATAGTTATACTGTCAGGAATTTATTTTCAGCAATAACATCATTATAATTACAGAGCATTTAATTATTAGTTGGTTGAGTAGGTAAAATATTTAATATAGTTGGTTAAGAGTCATTTATTCTACCCTAAACGCACTATTCTTCATTTATCTTTTAGTCAGGAATTACATTATATATGTCAGGTATTACTCTATTTTTGTAAGCATTAAAATATTTTTCTCAGGAATTAAACTATTTTTTGAAAGTCAAAGTCTCAGGAATTTGCATGTTTTGATGAGGAATTAGATAATTTATGTTAGGTATTACAATATTTTGTTCAGGAATCTAATTATTTTTAATCAGGTTTAAGATAATATTGCTCATCAATTGGTATGCTTTACTCAGGACTTAGATTATTTTAACACTTCATAAATCTTCTAATATTTATAATTTTCAAACAAACATACATATTATATTTGCAGCATCTTCATCTCTTTCTTCATCATCTCTTTCTTGATTGGTGTTCTCTTCTATAATTACATTATCTACTGCATTCATTCATTATAAGTCGAAATTAACAACGATCTGAAAAGAAATTAGCCTTGGTTGCAATTTATAAGTCGAAATTAACTCGAAATTAAATACGATCTGAAAATAAATTAGCCTTGGTTGCAAACTATAAGTCGAAATTAACTCGAAATTAAATACGATCTAAAATTAAATTAACATTGCATGCAAATTATAAGTCGAAATTGATTGTATGCAAATTTAAATTGCATCCTAAATTGAATGAATTCTTTGCAAAAATTTATAAACTCGAAATTAATTATGAACTAAATATGATCTGAAATTAAGTATAATCTGAAATTAAATACGATCTGAAATTATGAAATTAAATTGAAATAAATTGTACCTTTTTCAGCAGTAATTGAGCTCGAAATTGATTCTATAGGTGAATCAGATTCTTCTTCAATTATCATTCTGTTGTTTGATTTCTCCATTTTTGTGACTTGAATTTTCTGAAATTCGAAGATTTGAATGCTCTGAAATTTGAGTAAATGTAGGAGTTCTTAGTTTCGCGAAATTAATGCGTTCGCAATTTTAATAGAAAATGACGGCGCTCGAAATTTGAGGAAAATGATAAATGATAAAAAAAATTCACACATTTTATAAAATGGCGCGCGGGCTTTGGTCGGGTATCTCAGACCCGCGCCCTTTTGATTAAGAGCCCGGTCTCACGTGAGTCCAGTCTCACACAAAACGCTTTCTATTTTTTCACACTTAATTAATATGATATCGTAGCCAATGATTTTATTGAAAGATATTTTACTTGAGCTATGATTCGCATATGATCACAATGACTTGCCCATCACAACGTTAAAAAAGTTGAGCATGTTTACTAACAGTGGAATAAATAATTACAACAAATCGACTATATAAAATAATGATCCAGTGATGGAGCTAATTAATACCACATACTCTAGTATACAACATATTAGTAGAACAATCACCATGGACAGTTTAGTAAGGTTTCCGGCCAACATAGATAGTAGTTACATGTGATAAAATACCAACCGCTGTTACATTGAACCCTAGCATATTCAAGCTGAACCGACTTACTCCAAACTACTTGAGTATATGTCCACAGACCTTGTTAGGGGAACAAGTATTTAAGTATTAGTCATAATTGGCCTTCTCATTCACCCATACTTGTATGGAAGCCGTGCCAGTTAAGGATGCACTACTACCTGCAACGATAATTTCTCCACCTGAGTGCTGCATAGCACAATCGGGCGATCCTTTGGTTGGCATAATTTGGGCATAGGTCGCCAATGTTGTATTCCAACACCCACCGCGGTCCTAGCTAGCAGAATTGTGGTAAAATGGCGTACGTAGATAAGTTGATGATCAAACTTTTTTAACCCTTTACCTATATTGTACTCCTCAATTTGATATTGATCGGTAAAATATTTGGTAAGATTGTTCAAGTGCATCAAATTCAATGCAAAGGTTGTTATATACTCCCAGATGCAAGGTGCATTTAAGGGTTACAAAAAAAAATTATCAACAAGAGCGAAAAATTACCCTTAAATGACCTTGCACCTGGGTGTGCATAACAATAACCTTGGGTGGAATAATTATATTAATGTCTGGAAGGAGTAGGAGAAGTTGATGCTCTGGAAGAAGTATGTCCGAAGAAGCTTAGCTTGCTGAGATTCTTTGAGAAAGAGCTCATAAATTTCCGAGAACCAGATTTTTCATACGAACATGATTCTTTTCCAAATAATTGAGTCTCATTCTCATCCGAGCCAGCTCAAGCTTTAGCTCTCTGTTTTCTCTCCTTAGAAAGAATTGAAATTCCAATTTTTAGATCAACCAAAAGGTAAATTTCTAGATCTTAAATTCCAGTCAAAAGAAAGCTCAATTTTTTGCCCCCAAAAAAAGAATCAATCAACTTGTTGTACACGAAACTAATCAACTAACCATATACATTAAACCCAATTCTATTAATTGAATCAAAAGCAGTTCAACTTCAAGATTGGTAAAAACCTAAATCTTCCAACTACCCCCAAAGTCCCAAACAAAGCTCTGAAACCCAAATCAGAAAAAGCAATACGTTCATGCAGCAATTGGAAACCTTATCCATAATCACTGCAAAATATATAAAGTTTTGAGAGAGATTACCTTCTATTATTATTACGTAGTACTATTATTGAAAAATAGAAAGGAAAAGCAGTCAATGTGGCACAAAACCGAACAGCAACTTACACTTAAGATAAAAATGTAATTTCGCTCTAAAGGATAGGACTATATTATTATTACATATTTCAAAAAAAAAAAAATTGTTATTATTATTATAATAGATTTTTTTTTGCCTTTTTTTTAAATTACGAAAACTAATTAATCATGAATGTGAGAACTTAACCCCGGTTCACATTTAATGAGGTGAGCTGAGCTGAACTGATTGGAACTGAACTGAACTGAATATTTTATGAGATAAGGAAATTAAGAACTGAAATGATTTAAGCTGAACTGAACTGAAATGAAATTAAGCTAAATTGAACATACCCTTATTCTTCCTTCTTTAAAAAAAAAAAAAAAATAATAATAATAATAATAATAATTAGTCTTTCTAATATATACTTTTTTTTTAGGGATTCCTAATATATACATAAAATGAGGCTATAAGAACTTAACTAGGGTTGTGAACTAATTTAAAAACGTCGTAGTTAAATTGGCAACAAATTTGATTGGCTCGGACAACACTAATAAACTAATTAACTAACGGATAACGATCTCTGGGATTAACTCCCAAATTCTAACAAACCAAGAATTCATTCTAGTATTCTACTGATTACTATACTTATATTACTCGTACTATATATATTACTAGTTTACTACTCTACTCTTGAGTTAACACACTACTAACAAAACACCAAAGCCCTTAATTTTCTGCATTCTTACAACTTTAAACTCAATCTTTCTCCTACTAGCTCGATCAAGAATTTCAAGAATCCTTTAATATCTTCATCGTTCGTCAAAATGGATAATGGTCGACTGCCGATGATGATTGATGACGAAACAGGCAAATACTCCGATCATTACACACCAAAGGCCGCCGAATTACAGGGTACGTACGTAATTATATATTATTATCTAATACTACTCTAAGTTTTTCATATTACATATACTTTTATGTAATTAAGACTAAGGAAAATCAATCACTAGATTCCAATTTGTTAAGGCATTGATAATAAAATATATGGAAATAAACTTTGTATTAAATGCGCTGCTTTATTATGTAATTCACTGTTTTATGTTCTATATTCGTTCTTTATATGGAAAATCAATCGCGAAAGTTAATTAGTTCGTTAATTAAGGCATACAATATGATGGGAATGAGTTTTGTATGTATTATATGGGTTACTATTTTATTCAAAAAATATTTTACGTTCTTTTATGCCTCTAAGATTCAAGAATAGGGTGAAATGGTTCGTTAAAATTCAAGAAACAGTTGTACCGAGTATAAACATCCAAAATACAGTACATGATATTGCTATGTGTAAAAACAAAACAAAAACAAAAACTAAAATACATAGGGTTTAAATTATTTCCTATGGGGTCAATATGGGCTAATATTTAATTTAATCATCATCAACATCATATAATTTCCTTTTAAAGTAGTTACTAGTTAGGCAAAATGGGTGAATTTTTTTTTCTCTCTTTTTTTGGGTTGAAAAAATAGTTTCAATGGGCTAAACTAAATGAAAAAGAATAAAATTGGCAATTTAAATTCTTGTACTGAATCGGACTAAAATTTGGACTCATTTATGTACTGATAAATGATCATTAATACTTACATGTTGTAATTTATGATAATCATTTTTGTAATTGAACATTATTGCTACTGTATGTGTTCATTTGTTACATTTTAATATTGCAGTGGAAAAAAAGGATGCTATTGTTTTTGAAGAAGTAGCTAGTTCTGAATTTTATGGGAAACAATTTCCTTCTGAAGATGTTGCTTATGAAATGTTTAATGAATATGCATTTAGAAAGGGATTTGGAATTAGAATTGGAAAAAGTAAGAGGCGAAGAGATGATTCATTCTCTATGAAAAGATTTGTTTGTACAAATGAGGGTTTTAAAGATGATAAGTGTAGGAATAATAGGCTTTATGAGAGAGTTAACATAAGGACTGGTTGCTTGGCTTTTGTGCAGTTTAGTATTGACCGTTCAGGTGTTTATACATGTACAAGACATGAAATGGTCCATAATCATGAAATGATTCCTGTTGACAAGAGACATTTAATAAGGTCTCAAAGGGATATTTCTAAGGAACATATTCATTTCATTTCTACACTTAGATTGAGTGGAGTTAAAGTTTCTGATTCTTTGAGAGCTTTGAAGAAGGAGGTTGGAGGGTCTCCTAATCTTTGTTTTACAGCTCCTGATGCTTATAATGCTATTTCTGCTGAAAAGAGAGCTAAACTTGAGGGAGGTGACAGCAATCAACTAATCAAATTTTTTGCTAAGAGACAAATTGATGAAGCAGATTTCTATTATGATTTTGAACAAGATGAAAATGGTGCATTGGTTAATTTCTTTTGGAGAGATGGAAGGATGATGAGAGATTACCATTATTTTGGTGATTTGTTAGTTTTTGATACTACTTATAGGACTAACAAATATGGTATGATTTGTGCTCCATTTGTTGGTATGAATCATCATGCAAATAATGTGATGTTTGGCATGGGATTTATACTTAATGAAAGAACAGAATCATTTGAGTGGTTATTTGATACTTTTCTAACTTCTATGGGAAGGAGAAGTCCTATTACTATAATGACTGATCAAGCTCAAGCAATTGCAGCTGGGATAAGAAATATTTTCCCCAATGGTGTTCATCATAGATTGTGTGTGTGGCATATTGAACAAAATTCTAAGAAATACATTGGGGCGTTGAGAGCTTTGGATGGTTTCACTGATTTATTTGGTTATTTGCTGAAGTATTGTGAAACTCCACCAGAATTTAAGCATTTTTGGAAAAGGTACTTCTTCTACATACTTGTTTAGCTGCTTAAGAAAATTTTACAGATATGTACATTTAGTTGTCTGTAAATGTTTATTTGAAATGCTCATAACTGTTATGCTTAATGATCATGTTTGATTTACAGAATGGTGCTGAAATATGACTGTGCAAATGTTGATTGGTTGAATGATTTGTATAAAATCAAGGAGATGTGGTGTCCAGCTTTTTCAAAGAAACATTGGTCAGGAGGTGTGCTTTCATCTCAACGTAGTGAGACAACTAACAAATCTGTTTCTCAAAGGCTTAACAAGACACAAGGTCTATGTGATTTCTATCAAGTGTTTCTCGATGTGGTTCAAGAGTGGAGAAGCAAAGAAAAAGGGAGAGATTATAATACAATCAGAGGTAATCGTCATTTGGCCTTTGCATACATTGGGATTCTTGTTCATGCTAGGTCATTGTATACTATTCAAGCTTATGTGCTTTTTGAGGAAGAGTTCATTAAGGGTACTGCTTGTGATCATAAAGATGCTGGTGTGAATTTTCCTGAATATTATTATCATTTGTGGAGACCTGGGAAAGATATGATCAAGCATGAGGTTGTTTTTAATAAAGAAACACATGCAGTATGTTGTACATGCATGTTGTTTAGTGAAATGGGTTTGCTTTGTTCTCATGCTCTTCGAATTTATCATATGAATTGTGTTCGTAAGATTCCAGATGATTATATATGTAAGAGGTGGACTAAGGCTGTCATGTGTAGTCATGGCCTTGATGAACCTACAATGAAAACCAATGTAGTATCTACAAGTGTTTGGAGGACACAAACACTAAGGAAATTTGTTAAGTTGGTAACAAGTTGTCAACACTCTTTGAATGCTAGAGCAGAGGTTGAATGTTATTTCAATCTTTTAAAAGAAAAGATTGAGAGTGTTACTGGTACTATTGATTTTAATGAACCAGTTGAAGGTATTGAAATTGTTGATCATGAAGTTAAGAATCCGGAAAAATCAAGACCTATTAGAGAGAGGAATTATAGGCCTAAGAGTAATATGGAGAAGGCTTATAACAAAGCCAGGGGTCAGTGGATGAAGAAAAATTCAGTATACACTCCTTATAAAAGATCTAAAGGTCAAGCAGTAGTTCAGGTAATGATGAACATTTATGTTTTTGTTATTGATTATTTATGTTCAGGAATTGAACATTTTTGTTATGCCTTAGGAATTGGACGAGAATGGGTGTCCTATATCTTATGCTAATTCTTTGGCTGATCCTAATGAGTTAATTGTGATTGAAGATCCAATTGGTCAGGTAAATATAAACTTATTTTCTTTTTTTTTTTTATCTGTTTTTATCAAATTTAGTAGAATATAAAACATTTTTACTTTTAATTTTTTTACAAGGTTGGTAATAAAAAGACTGGCATTGTAGAAGATATCCCTTCAGATGATAGTGTTTCAAATGACTTTGAACTGGTATTATGTAAATGATTATGTATATAATTGTAGTTTTTCATTTTAGTATGTTAAGTTGGGATTATAATGTTTTTATAATTTTCATTGTATTATAGGAATATGGAGATAGCTCTATGCAATCAAATGTTGCTGTTGATCCAGACATATCTTCTATTGTGAAGGTGAAATATTAATCATCTACCTTTTAATTTTGTATAAGGTCATTATTTATTTTGAATTTGATCATTTATTATTTTAATTTTGATCATCAGGGTAAAACAGCTATTATTGCTCATGATGTTAATAATGTCCCAACAAGTTCTCAGTTGCCACCAAAGAAACCAAGAAATGTACAATTTCCCACAGCTCAAATCAATGCTCAAGCTCCTTCTAAAGTTTCTAGCATTGTTAAAAATCCTCCAAGAAAAGTTCAAGTTCGTTCTAGTATTCCGAAGAAAGTTCAAGCTCCTTCTAATGTTCCAAGAAGTACTCAAGGAAATTCAAGGAATGTGCAAGATTGTCCTAGTTTTTCAAGGAATGTTCAAGTTTCTCCTACTGTTTCAAGGAATGTTCAAGGATCTCCTACTGTTTCAAGAAGTACTCAAGGTGGTTCTCCACAGATTTCAACCAAATATGATAGGTTATTAGCGTTTTTTGATACTAGTGTGGCTAAGAGATTGGCTACAAATGGTAAATAAGAGATCCGATCAATATGCAATTATGTTTTGCTGTTTAACTATCAACATTTTTAGTTGTCTCAACTTTATAGAGATTCAAGTGCTCTAAGTTTTTAATATTTAGATTCATTATGTAATTTGAACCTTTTTTTTCAAAACCATCCTTAAATGTTCTATAAATGTTTATTATCGCTTTTGGAAGTGATCATTTACTATTTTAAATAGTATGAACCATTATTTAATAGTAATAATTATATTAGATCATTTCAAACTGGCAATTATAATGTTACACTTTACTAAAACAACAAAAAAAAAACAACAACATTAGTTAATATTAAAAAGATAATTAATTTTGTCTTTACTAGAACAACAACAAAAACTTATGTCCATACAAAAACTGAAAGCAAGTATGATCATATATGTGCCTATATATGAACATATTCTATTAAGCTTGTGCAAATCTTCTTGCTGCTCTTCTATTGTTCTGTGACTGCCTGTTTTGTTCATTCAGCATTAGTTGAGCAGTGTATTGTACTCTGAGCTTTCTGATTTGGTTCACCTGTTTCAGAAAAATAATTTATTATAAACATGAACATTAATTGTGATATAAATGATCATTATGTATTATAAAGTGATCATGAAGTATATTTTTTTGTTATGTTGAAATTTACTTACATTGTTTGCTTTTAGGTCACAAACCCATTCTTCATTTGGATCAGCAGTGAAAGTTTCCATATGTTTCATAATGTAAACTCCACAGTTGATGTATTCTTCGTTGCTCCTCCACTTCATTTTTTGCAAAACCACCTTATATTTCTCAATAGAATCTGCATCTTCATACCCCAACCCTTTCAAGTATTCTGCATATCCTTTTAACTGCAACAAATACAGAAAAAAAAAGGGTCATATTTATATTGATCATTTTAGTACTCAATATTGATCATTTTTTATAAACAAATTAATCATTTTTATATCTGTTAAACAATATACTTACCACCAATTGGGGTTGGTTTTCATATTTTGCTGCAACTGTTAGATGTTGTGGCAGTTTCCTGTTGTCAATTATATGCATTGTCTCATTTATATGATCAATGCATAGAAGATAGTAATGTCCATATATGGCCACTGGAAAAAAAATCTGTACATAGTACACAATATTATTATATATACACATTTTTGTAAATGAACATATTATAATTCCATATTGTTCATTAATACCTGTTGATATCCAACTACGCTCTTGATTTTGTAAATGAACAATTAATATGTCAGTAAATGTATATAAACAAACATAAATTGCATGCTATACACATACTATACATATTTAAACATATGTATACATATATATGCACAAATATATGCACACAAACCAATTTGAACATGTACTTTATTGTATTTGTTCATTATATTTCACAGTACTAGACATTATATTTTTCCCACATTTCGTTTTTTTGTATATTTTATATAGTTTTTGGTTGATCATTTAATCAAAATTATGCATACATTCAAATATAAACAGTAACTTGTTTAAATTTTAAGTATCGTTTCAGAAATAGAGTAAAATTATGTTTATATTCAAATTTGAACAGTAACTTATTTAAATATGAGCAAATTTCAATAAAATTATGCTTATAATTCGAAAAAAATCAGTAATACTTACTTTGATTGTTCTGGAACTCCAGAATCTTCAATTTTTTTCCTGAAACATCATCAAAAAAACAAAAAACCAAAAAATTAGGATTTTTGTTGCGCAATTTTCAATTAATTTTACACTAAACTTGCAAAACATACTTACTCTTTAGATTTTTGTTTTGTTCTTGGTGATTTTTGTTGCGATTGTGCAATTTCGTCTCTAATGTCGGACATTTTTAGACGATTTTACTTGCTATTTGCATGTACGAAAATGGAGTAGAGAGAGAAAATGGAGGTTGAGTGAGAAAATGGAGAAAGAAGATGAGAGAGAAAATGCAGAGTAAATGTGATCATTTGAAATTTTTTTTTTTTAATTATATATATATGGGTGGGGTAGTGGGAAGTTACTGGCGGTTTAAAGGGAAGTTACTGTGGGGTATGTTGGGATGTGTGGGGGTAGAGGGAAGTTATTGTGGGGTAGGTTGGAATGTGTGGGGTTAGTGGGAAGATACTGAGCGGCGTCGTTTTAGGGGGGGTGTAGGTTTAGATGGCTAGACTAGAGTCTAGCCATAAATAATTACAAAACTAGACTCGAATATACGGGCTTAATTAGACCATGGGCCAGGTTGGGGGCATGCATGACGGGTCTAGATCCAACTGGGATGTTCTTGATTCATGATCATTTCATTTTTTTTTTTCAAAGGTAAATGTGTTTTTTTTATTTTTTTTATTTTTTATTTATTTTATTTTATTATTATTATTTTTTATTTGACGGCCTATATTAATATGTAAATTAGTTGTATAGTTCCGTTCAAAAAAACAAAAAAAAAATAGTTGTATAGTTGTCTTCTGTTAGCACAATATTATGTATGTAAATAATGATATTTGTCCATAATTACTCTCATACTTGTTTGTGCCACTTTGAGGGCTTATTTTGACTATTTTCTTTTTCTTGTCTATAAGATATCATTCCGTACTACTTAAAAAGCGATCTTCAAACACAAAACTTTAGCATTATATGAGGTTTCTTAAACTAATAACTAACCTTGAGAATAACTAATGTGTTCTTCCTTGGAGCTCATCGTGTTCTCTAGCTAGACAAAGAGTCTTGCTGATGAGCTCTTCTCGTTTTTACTTATATCCTGACAATAAAGTTGTTGGTTAAAGACATTTAATATTGGCTTTGTAAATTGTGGTAATAACTTGAGTATATTATTGATGACTTTTGGAGTTGTAACTGAAAGATTTATGCTTTTCTTGCTTACTTTCTATTAACAAGTAAATAGCCCTTAAATAGGCAAAATCATGTACTGTATTTCATCATGTACTGAATTAGGATATTGCTATGTATTTACGAGAAGATAACTACAAGCTAAGCTATACAAACTAGAGATAAATTCAAAAGGAATATTTATCTACAGTAACAAACTACCAAACTAAAAGAGATAAGAAGCTAGCAACTTTGACTAAGTAAAGTTTATCACAAGAGAATAATCGGAGGATAATCATTCATGATGTTTTATGCTTCCCTATTGTTTTTTCTGCAGGTGCACAACAATGATATTCCTGACGATTTACTTGCACTCATCATCTCTAAGCTACCAACAGCACAGGCTGTGTCAACCTCCGTGCTTTTAACAAGATGGAGGGAATTACCTAGCCTACTCACCAGCTTCTGCTACACTAATGTAAAATCTGATCTTCTTCCTCTTTATACTGATTGCATTGCAAAGGTGCAATGCTAACACGATTAAGAGCTTTGTCTTGGAAGTTTCAAAGCGTCTTGAACTTAGCATGGAAGACATACTTCGAATCTTGCACATCCTCTCTTTAAAACACCTAAAACAACTTGATTTGAATATACCAAACTCCAAGACTCCTTTTCATTTCAATCTCACTCCCTTTTCCAACCTGGTAACCCTCACACTAACCATTGACACTGTGTTGAGGATTTCTGACAACTTTCTTCTGCCTTTCCTAAAAACTACTCACTTCACAAATGTGTCGTTCTTTGATCATAAATCCAGTACCAAATGTTTTGTTCATTCATTCCAACTCCGGAAAGAAATATGTCTTGACTGTCCTAATCTCACATCCTTTACCTATATTGATGAAAAATTGGCATATTTACTTTTATAGAATTTTCAACTATCTTCTTCCTCTGATATTCCCCAGTTTTTCCAACATTCATACTCTTACTCTGAAAATCCTAGACATGAGTAAAGATCTAATGCTAGAAGAGAAACTGCACAAAATGACAAATCTCAAAAATCTGACCTTGTATTTACACAAGGGATCACACTCTACCTTTGTCTCTTGGTTAAGAAGCTTTTTAACTAGTGTACCATTGCTGGAAACATTGACACTCTCTCAATCTTACCTTTCTACTGATGACCGACTACTACATGATGCATTGGAGCTGGTTACTGTTATTTCATCTACAGTAAAAGAAGTCTCTTTTAAGCACCTCAGTGCAGCACAACGAGCCCGTTTTCAGCAATTCATTAATGATTCTGATGAGGAGGAAGAGAAAGTTGATAGTGATAGTGATGTTTGGAAGAGTGTGACCTCATGGTGATCCCGTGAATATGCTGTGTTTTATCTGCTTGTTGAATTTTTTTTAAAAAGGCCTTGTGAGGAAGCTTTTAGAATCATACAGCAGATCGAGCTCAACTTAGTCTATGATATTTTCTATACAAAGTTGTTTCTCTTTAAAAAGAAAAGAGCTTGTGCTCGAGTTTTGTGCCTTTTTTTGGCTCTTGCATCCTTTTTAACTTTCTTTTTTCAAGACGGGGGCAAATACTTTGATCATCATGTTGATGTGACAGTAACTTTCACATTTCTTGGTGGTGCTATAGCCTTGGATCTATTGGGTTGCTGTTATGTTCATGTTGTCGGATTGGTGGGTTATCTTATGTTCTGATGGTATGTTTAAAAACTACCTACAATCGCTAATGCTGTCCTTAAATGGTCAAAATGGGCTAGACAACATAACCGTTGAAGGTGGTCTAATTCCATCTCAAAATACTATTTATTAAGGCGTTGCTTTAGAAAACCCTCTTCATTGTTCAACTTGATATACTTGTTTAAAATAAAGGAAATCAGGGATGTTTTAGTTGGAATCCTCTATGTCAAAGAAGATCTGGTTGAGGAGGAGCTTATCAAGTACTTAATAGAAGGGCTGCGGTCCAAAGCTAAAAAAGCAGAAGAAACGGCAGTAGCAAAGGAGGTTTGTTCTGCTAGAGGGAATTTGGTTTTGCAAAAAGATTATTTCCTCGCTTCAGAGTGTTTAAGCCCTTGGATCGTAGATGTTGATTTTGATGAAAGTTTGTTGATTTGGCACCTCGCTACTGATATCTGCTACTGGACTACAAGTGACGATAAAGATGATGCTGGTTCATCAGAATCAAAGGATCGTAGATTCAGCAAGGCACTTTCAGATTACATGGCATATGTTATACTCAGACAGCAGAAGATGGTGTCTGCACTAGTGGGTATGTCAGAGACTCGATTTGAACACTTTGATGCAGTAGGAATATTCAAAAAAATATAAGTCTGAACAATGTAAAATACTGAAGCAAAACATTTCGAGTAGACGATTTAAAGATGGAGTTTAGCATTTGCAATACATAAAACTAACATTAAAGGAAATCCAAATCAGCTAGTTTTGTTGGCCAAGAGGGTGGAGTAAGAGTGAAAAATCTCAAGCAGTGCAAAATCCCTGGAGGTTTGAATTGGGTAAGAATATCGAGAGATTTAGTCTTTAGGTTCAATGCTAAAAAAGAACGAGTATTATCCAAGTAAAGATACACAACATCTCCAAAATGATTGAAACCTAAAATCACAAGTCGTTGCTTTGGGTCCTGTGTAGTAGACATAGTAGTAGTTGGCCAGTTAACAGCAGTAAGATCAATGTGTTGGTTGACGCTCCAGCTCCAAACACCGTTGGTGTAGTCGTTTATTAGATCCCAATATGAAATTGTTGAATTAGAAGTTGGTTTGGCCTCGTAAAGCCGGATGTAACCCCGAACATTGCTTATCCAGTATGTATTCTTTTTCTTTAACAACTTTAACTTATCAGGAAAGTCGATGTAGTCAAATCGTCCAGGAGTTTTGAAAGGATCATGTACAATAATGATCTTCTTGTTGACCCAATGGAACTTTCCATTGCAATCCACGGCATAGTGACTTCTAACACTCCAGGTAGGACTCCTCCCAACAAGATCGAAAGGGGGATTTGCTTTATAGTGTGTCCACTTGCCGCTACTTGAAGAGAAGACTGATACATCTAAAGGTCGATACAGATAATATCCATACAACGGGACCGGAGGTAGAGAAGCAACCACCACTTTGTATTCATCCTCCAGCTTGCTACACAAGCACCCACTAAAAAGACTAATGCTTTTTCTATCATCATGTTGGAACGGATACGGAGGAAGAATGAATTTTTCTTCTGTTAAGGCGTTATATATCATCAGTTTTGGTTCAAAACCAGTTTCGTCAATGTTCATCAACAGCAAGTCTTTGGACACATATAACAAACCATGTAACGAAAATTGCAGATTTTCGAAACCCAAACTAATTCCAAGGAGCTTGTTGTTAACATCTTCGTTAGGCATAAAATTTGTTATATATCGCTCTTCATATGATTCTAAATCTGTTTTAACACCATCACGCATAAGAGCGCCAACAATTAGTATATAGTTGTTTTTACCGTCACCACGATGCCTACAATAACGTTCCTTGAAGTGAGCCTTAGAAATCAAAGAGAGCCAATGCTTCGAGACGGCCTTACATTGATGAGCTGCTCACAGCGGCAATCGAATCAAGATTTCGATCATCAAATCATCACTTAGATCTTCCATGTAGCTTAGTGATGCTATTTAATTTGGATCGGAGGAAGATAAATATATATGAAATCACTGACTTCTCAAATTAAATAATAAAATTCAGTACCTTATTTATAATAAGAAGACTCCTAACCAATGTAGGTCAACAATCTAAATAGTTTCCTATACATTAACAACTTACAACTGACTTATTAAATAAGGAACTACTGTAACCTGATCTGATCTATAGAGCAACACTGACGGCATGTGGAGTGTATATTAAATTTAGCTCTTATCTATTGTGGATCGTTTTTGATATCATACAAAATACCAATATGTACATATATCTTAAACCAATAGTAAATATTATTGACATGTTTTCTTAATCTTTACCCAGTATTTAATTTAGCTTGAACTTTATTTATTTATTTATTATTAGTAATTGTTGATTATTAATACGTAACGTAGTAATATATTTTGGGACTTAAAAAAAATACCTCTGGTAACATGGCAAATGACTATATTTGAATAATACTTTTTTTTATATATAATATATACATGAAATTGTTGGAGTTAGGGTGTGATAAATATATAGTTGAATATGATGAACTTAAAAGTGGTTTTTTTTTTTTTAAGTTTAATAGTTTTATTATTATTTTTTTAATATATATTTTATTATAATCAATTATGTTATTTTTTTTTTCAATTTAATCCAAAATTAAACATTTTTTTAATTTTAATTGAACATGATTTTCATATTTTCCAATTTTCATATACTCACTTTTGTCATAATGTAGGAAACTTGGGCTAAAAATAGATTTATTAAACATTATAAAATAATATTGAAAATAAAACTTTAACCAACAATTTTATCCTAAAAATATATCCAAATTTTATTGAGAAACAAACTTTTTATCTTACAAACTCTATCTAAATCTATCCAACATTAAATTTTTATCCCAACTCTATCTAAATCTATCCAACATTAAATTAGTATTCTATGTGTCTTTACAAACTCTTAAATAGATCTGATTCACATTAAGTTATTGTGGACCACTAATAGTAGAGATACTATAGTCGTTTTACTAATAAAAAATAAAAATAAAAATAAAAAAAGTCACTATGTTAAAATAATGGTTATTAGGTTAATATAAAAGTGATTGTGTTTTAACAAAGATCACAAGAGATGAATTTTTTTAATGAAAATTTTGAAATACTGGTCAATATGAATAATATAGGTCACTAAGTTAAAATTAGGATCATAACGTCATACTTCAGATTTGCAACAATATAAAAATCACATAAAATTTGTTAAAGGTTACTACCTTAAAATTAAGGTTACTATATGTTTCAAAAAAAAAAAAATAAGGTTACTATATTTAATATTAGGGTCATTAAACAAAAAGCCAGTTGCGCACGTATAGTCATGTAGAACTTCGGGTTTACAATAATATTATTGTGAACCAAACTCACACAAGTTTTTCCTAATGTGTCATACTAATAATTAATGCGACACTTGGCGTAATATTAGAATGTCTTTTGTGTCCTGATTAAAAGTTTAGTTTTATATATTAGTTATGATATATTAGATGTGTGCAAACCTAACATAAAACTTTAAAAACTGAATGAAAATTATACAAAATTAGAACTCTAGAAAATTGATAAAGAATCAATGCGAAAAAATTTTCAGTGCATTATCGCGCTTGCAGATACAAAATTTTACATTCAAGTTACAAAATTATTGTGTCAAATGAATGCTCCTTATTTGCCTTTTGTCCAACACTCGTATGAAGTATATAGATATCTATATATATATATATATGACTGTACAAAAAAGAATCACTAATATTAAACCAAACAGGGTCGGATTTCCTCCCTGTGCTTAGTAACTTGTACAAAAAAGAATGACAAAAAAATAAATTTAAATGCAAAATAGGCTAACCTTGATTCTTCAACTGCTTCAATAACATACGAACACTTTCAATTTGCTGACCAAGTTCCTTGACACGATCAAGGTGTTGTGAGGAAGTCTCTGATTCACCGATACCAGAAATCAGAGCAGCACATTTGGATTCTGTATCCTCAACTTCCTTCTCAAGCAAGGTTACGATGGTTTTCACAGATGGATGTGAGCCATTTACATGTCCATTTGAAGCCGGGCTATGTTCAAAGTCATCATTCTCACCCCGTGTCAGCTGTTTTGAGCTAAAAAATTTATCTATGCCTTCACTTCCTGCATGCCACAGAGTTCCAAAGTAAATGAAAGAGAAGATGAGATTAAAATTCTCCATGAGTTTAAGCATGTCAAGTCAACAAAAGAAAATAATATGATGTCAGTGCTAACCAATTACCATATGAAAATGAATACAAAATATATTTAGTGCTAACCAATTACCATCACTGCCAACCTTTTAAACCATCAGAGATTCAGAGAGGTGCGATTGGGTGCACACTTTATTTCTCCGCGAAGAGTAAAAGTCTTACATATGTACCAGATGGTCCCCAACCCCCTCGAAGAGCAAATGTTGGATTGAACAAAATGACATGCATCAATATTGATATTGGAAAAAATTATTAGTATCAGGACACAGAATTTGGGCTCCTATATAAAGAGGAAGTCTCCCTATTCCCCGGCCCCCCTCCAACTAAATATAAGCAAATAAATAAGCAATCCCCATCATAACAACCCCCTCCTTATTTTTCTACGCTCTCATATGGTCTACAAATAAATAAATAAATAAACCCGAAAATATGCTTTTTCTAAGACTGGAAACCAGACCTGAATTTATTGGTACAGTCCAATCCTGTCCATTCAGGCCTGGGTCTAATTATGCACAACCGAGTTATTCATACCACCAATCACACCTTCAAACTCCCACTACCACCGGCAATTCTTAAGCTCTAAGGCTCTAAGCATTACTGACATTATCAAAATCAGCTTCTAGCCAAAGTAGCCATTTCTGTTCCAGTACAAATTTCATTTTCACTCCTTCCTCTCACTAACCTTCAAATGATAATATAAAAGCTATAATCAAGTCCATTTTATGCATTTCTGACTTAATGGTAACCCAGAGGTAGGTATAAATAAGAGGATAAACTTCTTCCGTTGTTATTTTCACAGGTCAGCCCCCAAGGCAATCATAATTGATGATCGGAAACAGTCCTCTCACACAGACTAAGGGTAATTAGCTTTTACTGCTTAACAAATTTCTTCTCTCCCAATCCTACTTTCACCTTCAACCTCTCACTAAGTTCCCATCAGCAGCAGTTCTTATGCAACAGGTGCCAAGATAAGAGCCATTAATACCATTCTGTCACTTTTCCTGAAAATGCCAAAACCTTTTAATCTTTATCAATAATTTTTATCATTATTGTTCATAGCTTAGCATACACCCTAGGAACCCTACAAGACCTACAGATGCAAAAGGTCCTTGAGGTGTCTTAAGTTTCTGCTTCAGTGTAATGAGAATAAATAGAGACATATTTGCATTATTCAGCAAGTAAAAGTGGCATTTAAAGCATCTGTTTACTGGCATTTCAAGCGGAAAATGACAGTTCAACGGAACAAGTTCTCTTGTCTTTATTCTTCATCACTGCCATTCCTTTCCTCCTTTCCCAACCAATAAATCTCTACTATTTTCCATCCCTCAATTTTATGTCCATCTCTCTAGACTTTCTCTGAAGTCCTTCTGGGTTGGTCTCGCTGAGGCCCCTCAACCTTGCTGTTGGTTAAAGTCAACGACGGTATGGATTAAAATTTACATAGCTGTGAACTACCAAACCGCCCCCCCCCCCCTCTCTTTCTCAAACATGACTTTTCCCGAAAGACTTGGAAAAAATGACTGATATGTTTATCTAACGAAATTGATCCCCTGAGTGTGGGTGTAGCCACCATTGGAATGGTAGAGCACAATCATACTCCTGACACAAGATATGAGTCATTCTACAATAAGAATACAACATTAGCTATCACTTACTTGAAGAGAGTCAAACAAGGATGTAGTAGCAGGATAGCAAAGAGTTTCCCAAGAATAAGTGTTTTCAGTACCTTGGATCGAAAACAAAAGGAGACATTGTCCTAGACGTGATTTATAGAGCACAAGATTAAGTCTGGGTGGCACTGATAGAAGTACGCGTGAGTGTGTGGCCGTAGCATACCTCTAAAGTTAACGCTGGATTATATAGGACAGCTATAAGACCAGTGCGATTACATGGGTTAGAATGTTAGGCCATTTAGGAAGGAATGAAGGATCATATTAGAAAGATGGATAAAGCAGAGATGCATATATTGAGATTGATGTGTGGGAACACCGTAAAGATTAGAATGAAAAATGAAGCGGGTAAGAATTGCAGATATGAGGATAGGGAAAGGGAGAACCAGTTTCACTAGTATGGAAGGAGTTATGAATGATAGAATTTGGGTTTACATGAACATATAGTATTTGACAGGAGGTAATGGAGAGAAAAATTTTGTCAGAGAATAAAACTAGGTTCATGTAGCCGGCCCTATCTATTAGGATTAAGACTAATGTTTTATAGATTATTGTTAAGCTAGTTTCCCTTAATTTTTTTTTGGTCAAACTAGTTAGCTTTTCACCTTTTGTTTAACTTTTGAGTATAAATATGCAACTACTTAACTTGAATAAAAAAAAAATGCAACTTTTTTCATAGATCACTAGTAGGCGAACATCTTGCCCATGGTTTCTAATTTTTACTGTGTTGGGTTTACTAGTTGACAATATTTCCAAGATATTTGCATTTTTTGTATTTAATCAATGCAATATTAAATGCCATTTTACACAACAAGCGTAGTTTTAACAAAATATAGCCAACTTATTAACATGTAAAACATGCTAGAAGGAGCTTATTTTGAATCAGAGGGAATAGCAACCAGTAAATAAGACATTGACACTAGAACTCAACTTGCCAGGTTACCCTAAAGTTGCATTAGTTTAGGACAGAAAATTGTGTTAATATGTAGGATTGTAGTATTAAGAATTTACCGAGGTTGCTCAACTGATTGATAGCTGCTTGACCAATTGAACCCTCCAGTTTCAGAAGTCGCAAAACACTGGCAGCCACTCTTCCAAAAGAGTCAACTTCAGATTTGCAAAGAAAGGCAAGATGCTGCAGCTCATTCTTGGTAACAACAGCCTCAATCTACAGAAAAATGCACCCCACAAGCAATGACGAATTGAAAATGGCTAGAGACGGACTCAAAAAGTCGAATAAATGTCCATACACAGAAATTGAAAAAGTTAAACTCATACCGGTTGCTCAACAGAAAATTTAAGGTTTTCAACCATCCAGTTGTCTGTTAAATCATCAAAACCATCTTCCGAGACAACCATATGAACCTCAACATTTACCCCTCCGAATTTCTTCATATCTGCTTCTTTAATAGCAATGACAGGAAACTCCACTGTATGGATGCTTGTTTGGACTTGAGGTTTCACCATCTGCAAACCTTCAACGCCAATCTGCGCACATTATACATTAGTTATTTTACATAAGTTGAGAATGACCAGCAGGGTATACTAGTCTATGCTGCTCAGACAATTATACTTTTCAAAGAACATTGGGTGCAGTCACATCAGTAAGGATTAAAGGATATAACACTTACTTTTCAAATTTTTAATATGGCCTAAAAAGGTTTCTTGAGCTATCCTCTTGACTGGAATGACTCGTCTTAATTGTCCAGAAATTAGTGTTTATATATAAAAGAAGGGGAAAAAAAAAAAAAAAAAAAAAAAAAAAAAAAAAAAAAAAAAAAAAAACCCTTAGATATTATTACCTAAATTCCCCTAGAACTTCATCGAAAATACATAAATTTAATGCCCTATTAGACAAACAGCTTATAAAGAGAGAAATCAACTATAGATTATCCAGTTCCATTAATCTTGATAGGAGTACAACTGTTTCTTCAATCCAACCGTACATATATATAAAGCATACAAGTTGCAGAGAAAGATAAAGCGCTGAAAGGTACGGAGTAGTAGGTTATAGGAGGGATTAGGATTTAGGAAGCTTCATATGACTTTCTCAGAGAAGCCCCACATCCTCGCCCAGAATTACAAGAAAATCAAAATGGAATGAGCACGTCCTTCATGCAGACAAAAACCTAAAATCTTAACCAGTAAAGACTAACAGATTGAATTGGATGTTATCTGAGAATACACCAGAGAGCAATGACAGGTGAGTAACATGACTAAAAAAATTGCACACTCCCCATCAAATTTCTTTAAGTTTTGAACCTTGATCTATTTATCAATTAGACCCTAAATTAGAATAATATTATGGCACTATTGTAGCACCTTTCATGGCTATATATAACAACCACTTTATGCGCAATTGTGCAAAAGAAAACATTGAAGATAAGTAAAGTTGGTAATACTAATTAAAGACTTCTCTCTTGAGTCTCTTCTCCATCAATCCCTACAAAGATTTAACCCTTGAGGGTGTATCCCAAGCATATAGGATTATATCAGTCAGAGTGTCATGACAATGCCATCATCTGATCTAAGGGTTAAGTGACCTGTTAAAGTAACCAAGTATCGTGATACTGTTCTTGACTTTGATGCTCTTGACATAATTCTTCAGTAAGTAAAATTTTACAATATTTTTAAGCCAAATAATTACATTGCTGTAGTTTTACGCCGTCCTCCTCGTGAAAGCACAACTTCCAATAAGTGTTCTTTCAAGAAGTCTAAATGATAATCCCCTATTCTTAAACTTGCTCTCAACATTTTTCGGAAAAATAGCTAATTGATATGAGAGTAGTCAATCAAATCCAGCAAAAATAAAATATGGATCAGAAGAAAACTGAGCTAGAGCACCAATTACACCAACTGTCACAAATTTAATTTCAGTTAGTTAGAAATTAGTATTTGTGTAGATAAAGAGCACCAAGGGCTAATTTTTGAGTTTGAGGGAAATTAAGAGAATGAATCCTCACCATTATCAGTTCCACAGGATATCTATGATCACAATTGGACTTTACACTGCAATTCAATAGGTCCTTTGGAGTATTCTTTGCCTTAATCTTCAAGCTCTTAAAAGTATTATGCCAACACTTATCTTCCCTATTAGTATTTACATGGTTATCAAACCATGATCTGTCTTCCATCTCCTGTGCGCCTTCAACAGCAAACAACCAATTTCTCAGATCAACCAGCACATCCACTTCATTTGGCTTTCCCAGGTCAGAAAATAAACTATCATGGCTACTGTCACATGTTCCATCTGCAAAATGAATATATATTTTTAATTAATATTTTCATGTTTATTATAGTTAATGCCAAGGATTCAAGCAGGACAGCATTGAGATTAAGCATATACAAGTGCCAGTACATAACGTATGACAAGAATTCACTCATGCTTTGTGATGCACACACTACAAATAGAAGCAAGACAAATATCATACTTTCTTTCACACGATCCACAGTATGAGACGGTGCCTTGAAAATTTTTGACAGTGGACCACCAGACAAGTTCTCCAACCTTTTCAAAAGCCCTTCACTAGGGCCCCCATCAGGACCAAGAATTCCAAATCGATGCAATAATGCTTCAGCATAGTTCATTCCTCCACCCAAACGAACACCATTAATACAAGCTGACACATTCAAGCTATGACAACCAGCATCCTGAGCTTGGGAAGGTATAACATGCACAATACTTACATCGAGGAAAGGAGCATGCGTTGCTCTTCCACTTAACTGACTCTGACCTTTATGCTCTACCCATAACACAGCTTTGAGCTGCGGACATCCATTTGCAGTAATCAGAGAGCCATTTGCACAGGGAGTTGACAGTGTGCTGTTGCCAAGCATAGAATTACCCTCCACGTCTAAACAATCCACTTCCACAGTTTCCCAGCGTATAGTTGATGATATAGCAATGACTCCGCCAAGGGTTCTATGACCTACTTTAACGAACAGATCTTCCCCGATAAATTGAACCAAAGTCTTCCCCTGTGTAGTCTTGCATGAATCCTCCAGAAACTTCAATTGAAGGTCCTTTATGGCAAAGCTCACAGCAGTATCACTGGGAGCCTTAGAAATCAGCTCATCATTCCATGATTCAGTTCTCTGAATTGTCGATTTATTACTCTTTCCTACTAATGCTATCCTTTCACTTACTTTTCCAAAATATGCATAGAGATCCAGGATGAAAAACAACTGCTCAACAGAACCATTAGAGCAATACTGCTTACACGCAATACCAAATCTCGCAATACCCCCGGGAGGAGGAACTTGAACCAACACACTGCCATCTAGAGTCGCCATAGCTACCTCAACACAAGCCTCTTTCACCTCAACACACCTCCACGATCCCAAAGATGATTTAGAAGAATTTTGCTGACCGTCTGCATCTTCAGATGTTTCAAGAGACAAACTTGCGTAAGAAGCTCCAGCAGACAACTTTTTCTGGCTAGCATCAACAGGTTGATCACTCCAGAGGCAGAAATAAGCAGGATCCTTCTCCAAATCAAGCACGCTCATACTTAGCGCAGGTGATTCAGAAAAAAACAGATTTTCAATGTGAAGCTTAGCTTCAGCAAACAAATCCTGGAAAGCAGTATCACCACTGCAGGCATTATTACAATATTACCTGCCTTTGCAAAGTCCAATGGAACTGTAAGATCTAGTTCTTTAAGAGTGAACATAAGAGAATTGATGGAATAATCTGGCAAGATGGAGCCAGAATCGACTATAATTCCATCAGCTAAAAAGGAACATACTCTCAAACAAGACTCCTCCTGAAGATGGATCTGAACAAGGTGCAAACTTAGAGTTTAGAAATCAGAAAAATAATCAACTCCAAAAAGCCTAGAGATGTAAATATGTAATAAATGGAAACATACCAGAAGAGGCAGGCAAGATATTACTGTCTGTGAAGCAAACAGTGGAGGAGCTGGCGATGGCGTCACCTGCAGAGAATGGATACTTATAAAAGAGGAAGCCTCATTTGCTTGCCAATATTTATCTCCCAGCGGGTATATTGGGGGAGAGAAGTCCTTTGCTGTATAATCATTTGCTAATGCCTGCATTGATGGTTGGATAATCATTTGCTAATGCCTGCATTGATGGATGGATAATCATTTGCTAATGCCTGCATTGATGGTTGGATTAAAGTGCATGGAGGTTGAGAAAATGTATCCCTGCATGATGAACAAGAACATCAGATATTATTCAATGCAAATAAAACAATTACTCATATTAAAAATTATGACTAAAATTGCCACTTTGATGCAAACTACCAAAGCAATATAATATATGTCCACTGTCCAACATGAAATTGAAAGGTTTAATATACATAATAGACTAGTTTGTATAAAAAAAAAATAAAAAATAAAAAATAAAAAAAATAAAAAAAAAAAAAATTACAAAGAATTATGGAACCAAACCTTCAACCTTAGGTGAGGCGTGAGCAATAGCAAATTAATACAGGTGCTAAACAAAAGATTATCCACATAGACACTAGACTTCAACGGCCAATTTTACAATTAATGACAAATCTCTCTTTTTAAATAGCCATTATATTAAAACCGTAAAAGCAAAACCCCACTGCTGCCTTCTGTCTCTAACGTCAATTACCAGTAAGAAAATCCAATGTCCTTTGCTCCTATGACAATCTAAAGATCATCTACGTTAACAAAGTAGAACTGTTTAAATAACCACCCAATGTATAATAAATCTTAGAGGTCATATCAAAAAGATTGTGACCTTATGTTCATCGGAAATAAATGAGATTTATTTATCTAACAGGCCAGAGAGCAAGACTAGGATTCTAGGAATGATAGCAGTGTACCCAGACTTGTGTATGAAATGGGTATGAGCATCAATAGTTTTCCAATGAACAAAATTATTTTCTGCTTGACAAGCTACTGGCTAATCTCACACACACACGCACGCACGCACGCACGAGCGCACATACACACACATAGTGTTAAAAGTCAAATATTTGACCCCCATTTTGAGAAAGATATAATGAATCAATCAACTGAAAGTAAAGTGATTACTAAAGGAGCACTCCTAATAGAGTTGTTGAAAAGAAAGGGGGAGAAGTGATTGAAAACATCATAATTAAGTACGATAAACAGTTTATCATGCAATAGACAAGTAGACAAATAGAAGCATTAAAAAAAATAAAAAATAAAGAGAGAGAGAGAGAATGAGAAATAGCAAACTCAAAAGAGTTCATAACAGGGGGACTGCCCCAGGCCCATTTCTCAATTCCAAACACCCTCCCCCCCCCCCCCCCCCCCCGCGTGCGATAATTAAATAAAGGTCCCTCCCTATACCCTACGCTACACCACACACACTCACATACCTAGCCCTAGTAATTTTATTTTTATTTTATCAAGTTCAAAAGACTTGGAAGCCTAATGATATAGTCAAGGCAATCAGAAAGGTGCAAAAACTAGAAATTTTAGCTAAAATTGATTTGATATGCTACTGCTGCTTGATTCCCGCTAATTAATAAACGGGAGATAATTCACATGAAGTTAGCTTAGCACAAAAAAACATAGGCAATGAATGAATTAGGCAACAGGCACCCAAGCTAATATTAAACCAACCTGAAATCCAAAAAAAAATAATTCAGAGACCAAATTTTCTACGAGTTATTGTGTGACGCATAAGTCCAGATACAAACATATGAAGATTATGCAAAACCAGGGATGACAGAGGAAGGTAGACTAATGATAGGTTAGATATAAAGTTCACCTCAGAAAAAGTCCACCAATCATAACTTGTGTCAAGTTTTTGGCTTTTTCTCCATCAGATATACTTGCCTGACATAAATAGGAACAAAATTAGCAGAAGCCACAAGAAAGTATACCAAATATTTCCAGGATACAATTTGCAATGTAAAATAAACAGGCCAGTAAACGGGGATTAATAAGAACAAAAATCTACTACGGACTTATTATACTAAGCTACTCTTGATTTAGAACTACTACAAACAGAGTGCAAGAATCCATTCAAGCTGTAAGTCTGTTTCTAATGTCATTTTTCCAACAAACACTCAGTGAGGGTATAAAATGGAGAAGACACTTGAATGGCGGGAAATATATGCAAAGCATCAAAAAACGCGGCAGAGAAAGAAGCAAAGAATAAAGGAAAATCCAACTGGCTGAGTGATGAAGCAGGAGACAGAATAGAAATTGCAGAAATTTAGATAGAGAATTTTTTTAAAAAAGTTGATCCTTAACAGACTAAGCTGAAGTATATTCTTCCTCCATTCTTTTATTAGTGCAACATGGGGATAACGCTTCCCAAAGCATAAATTCAACCTTAAATATCTTTAAATATCTATGAATATCTTTAATTGATATTCGGAAAAATACAGATCAAGACGAATCTAAAAATATCCCACGTGACTATTTTCCTTGCATATAAATTAGAGTCAACTGTCAAGGAGAGTGTGTGAATAGTGCAAAAGTTTCATAGTTGTAGTAATAAAAGAACATAGGAAGTGTTTACTAAGGGCTTGTTCTGATTGAGTGAACTAAGCTGAGATGAACTGAATATTTTTATGAGAGAAGGAAATTAAGATAAGAACTGAACTGAACTTATTAGAGCTAAACTGAAAAAAATTTGAGAGAATAGGCCCTAAGTCTTCCAGGTTTTTTAATATGGTTATGAGATGTTTGATATAAAATTATAAATATGTTCAAATCCCCAATCCTATGATTTAGAAGCCCAATTTAGAAATGTCTAATCAATGTGCAATATTTAACGAAGCGCAACGTTTCCAAGACTCAGTGTACCCAATATCACAACAATGCTACTGCAAATCAAAAGTAGTTTCATATGGCAGTTGGCTTCTCCCTTTTTCACCAGAACTAGCTTCAACGTAAGGGTCACAAATGCTGTTCACAACCAACTTACCCAACTCACATAAACTAATACTCCCTCCGTCCCACAATACTTGACACAGTTCCCATTTCCGTCTGTCCCACATTACTTGACACGTTACTAAATATGGTATGAGACTACTAATAAAATAATACTTTTTCTCATATTTTCTCTCTCCTCACTACCCCCACCTAACCCACACTTGTTGTTTTCTTTAAATATAAAAATACAAAAGAAAATCTTTTATATAATAATCAAATGTTTTAAATGGACCCACTTGTAGTTTTCTTAAACTACGTATCCACCCCAACGTCCCAAGTATTATGGGACGGAGGGAGTAGTCCCTAACTCCCTAATTCCGGTAAATTCACAATTAAAGACAAACATGTATAAGAAAGTCAGGAATTCCCATAGAGCAGAGGTGGCTAGGTATGCCAGTACTAAGCATATGCAACTTTGATGTCCCCTTCTGAATTCGCATGTGCATTACAAAGCATTAATCCCTATAGGTATAGGATTTCCGGATGACAAACTTTGAATCAAACATGGGTAAAGCCAACAAAATATGTTGTCACTCTATAAAGAAATCAGATATTAAATCATTTAGCCAAACAAGGGAGGGAGCAGGCTTGTGAAATATGGTAATAATTGATATGACTTCAGTTGCATAATCTTTATTTGCTTCCCATTCATTCCTTTATTTGGCACAAGTATAATCTTATTATGGAAACAATACAAACCACATAATATACAGAAAGTCACACAAAAAGAAAAAGAAAAAGGAAAAAAGCAAAACAATTTGGAGATCTGAAACTTGCAATCACTTGAATATATTTTGCAAGAATTGAAGATTTGAGCCATTAGACTAAATATAGTATTCCACAAGGATACAGACTACAGAGTAAGACAAGACCATACCCGAGAAAAGCAGAGAGACTGCATCAGAAGTTCAAGCCTGAATTCTGCAAGAAAACTATATAGTCAGCAAATGTCAGATAAGATCAAATTTTTTTCTTTTTTTTTTTTGGGAGAGGGGGGGGGGGGATCAAGGTTTTGTATTACTAAAACGCCACAACAACCATTATTCTACAGTTACACCAGCAATGAAAGTAGAAAATAAAGGGAAAGAAAAAGGTTAGAAAATTCTGAATGGGACTGACCCGTGTCTCTAATGCAGAGAAAAACATGGTCAACAACAATCGAGACTAATGAACGGCCAGCTGCTTCTGTAGATCGCTGAAGATACACAAAATAGCCTTAAAATCAGCTAGACACCAATAAATTCTATCTAAAACAAGAGGTCAGGCATAACCTGTTGTGCCCTTGGATCCACATCTCCTCTATTAAGGCATACATACAGTCCCGTTAAGAAGCGAAGAAGAGCTCGGAGTCGTGGTAAACAGAACAGTAGGTAACTACAGAGAATATGTCAGGATGGAATAACATCTGTGTGTGTATGTGTATCCCTAACCTGGTTCACTCAAAGCAGGACAAACAGCTTCAGTTATATGCAACCTGGCCTCAAGCCCCAAAGGGTCGTTAAGCTGTGTCCTCTGTACTGTTATCTGATGGGAAAACAAAGTAATTGATGAATTAACATTGTAGAAACACCATTTGCAGATACATGCTAAGTCAAATGAAAGATGAAACCATACATAAGCCTGTCCCGATATCCCCTCAAGAAAGCGCTCGCCGCCAAAGAATAAACGTTTTGCTCCATCATCATCTCTCTTATTTGCCCCCTCTTGAACACGGCCATCCATAAACATGTCAGGATGAGGAAGAAGATCGATGGACAGCGATCCCCATTCAAGTTTCTGGCAGAAAAGTAAAGAGATATTGAGATAAAATCATGCATGACATATTGATACTTCCTCCATTCCAAATTAGAAACATTTAATTTTGGCACAAATATTAAGGAAAAGTGAGAAAGAAAAATAAATGCCCTTACCAATCCCTACCCCTTATCCAACCTAACCTACCTTGACATGGTGCACGCCCAGTTGACAATAAACAAGCAGCCTCTTGAGCCCACTGCAGGGACTGCATTACCACCTCCATTTACTCATCAGACACCTCATCTCCATCCACCTTCTCACCACTAATCTTCTCTCATCTTCCCTCCTTACTTAAGTCTCCCAGCCACAACCATCTAAGAAGACACCAACTAATCTACCTAAAACCACCTAACTCCAGCGCGGTTGGATATAAAAAAATTTGGGTATTAGAAGTTTTAGTGTCTCCAGGTTCTGTTGTGGAAAGCATGGCCCATTTCGCTCAATGAAGAGAAAGGGGCATTGGCTATAAAAACTAAGGTTTATCACTTCATTTTCTTCCAAGTTTTCCTCCGTTCTCATATTTGACCACTGCAACAATGGCAGAGCTCTTGTTGTCAACCATTAAACAGCCAAAGGTAAGACCGTGAGAGCTTGGAAGTAGTGGGTGGAGGAGATGTTCAGGTAGAGTGTTTCGCCAGAAAATTGGGTGTGTACCAGAAAGAGAGGAGAGAGATGAAGTGGTGATGGTGGCGATGGAGTGGGGAAGATGATAATGTAAGAGTGAAAATTCACAGGGCCTCTTATGGTAAAGGTAGGAGAGAGAAGATGAGATAGAGAAAATAATAAGGGTAAAATTGACATTTTAACATATAAAAATTTCCTAATAAAATAGAAACGCTTCAATTAAAAAGAAACTTCCCGAAAAGGACGTCAACTAATTTGGAAATGAGGAAGTATTTATACATTCAAGCTATGTTACATGGACTCGGGAACGGGTGTCGGACACGGACACATGTCGAAGTGTCCGATTCGGCAAGTTCCAAAACTTTAGGACACGGGGACTATGTCCGATATTTGGACACGGGTACGGGGACACGTCTATATGACACTTAAATTTATAAAAATAAATTATATATTACAAAAGCTTTAAATTTTTCATTATGTCTACCCCTATTTTTTTATCTTAATTCTTTCCTCGGTAAAATCTCCTAATAAATGGCAATCTTCTTATCTCCATTTTCTCTATATTAATGGTGGTTTTCGAACAAGACACATTTTTCTTTCATGTTTCTTCTCTTTTTTCCTCTCCTCTCCTAATGGAAGTGTCCGAGTGCACAGTGAAGGATAGGACACGTGTCATGTGTCCGTGTCCATGAAGTGTCGACACGGACACTTTGTGATATTAGCCGTGTCCGATTAACATAGCATTCAAGGACAGGTGATTTATGAATTAAAATAAAACAAGGACACTTTGATAGTTACCACTAAAAAGACAATTCAGGACTATTATAATGAATATAACAAGAAGTCCTAAACCTAAAGATAAAAAACAGCAACACAGTTACTTTGAAAACATAGATGTAATCCTTGTTGCTTGAGAAATCCCTTGCTTCTTTAAGATTTACAACCTGCCAGAAAAATAACGTTTACTTAAACATTTTCTTTAGGCAAGAAAATCGACAGAGGAAACCATTACTAGTACACGAACCTCCCAGTTTTCATTGGTGGTGTAAAGTACAAGGTTACACATAGTAATAGATGCCATAGGAGGTGTCCTACAAAACATAATAATGACAATGACAACAATATACAGCAATCAGCTAGAATTTAAAAGTTTAATGCAGCTTGATCTTTAATATCCAATCATACTAAAGAAAAGTAATTGATGATTGTACTACAGTCAAAAGGTTGATGTTACCATGTTGCTCCACCTTGGCGACGACCACCTCCTCGAGTTTCAAGTAGAAGATTTACAGTCTGTACTTCTATTGTCATCCCATCTGCAATCTGATGCAGCAAAGATAGTCAGATACAATATAAACAGCATTGTACTTGTTGGTATGGCTAATAGGTGTTGGAATATGCCTTAACTCAGTCTATCATTATTATGGAATATGTTTTCCGTTTAGGCATTTTTTAAGGGCCTTTTATTTTCACTTTTCAGTTTCAAAAGTAATATATAAACTCCCTAATTCTTAACTCAGCATAATTTGTAATCAGCTTATCCTCAAGATCAATAAAACTTCCTCTACTCTACGTGGATGTAGCTAAAGCATGTTACTCGGACTCTTCATTTCACCTCACGTACCCGTGTCGGACTCTCGACACTCGGACATGGGTATGACACCCGGACACTTCACATTTAGTTCAAAATCATGGAATTTTTTCACAAAATAGCCGAGTCGGACATGGGTACCCGAGTCCAAGTAACATAAAGCTAAAACATCATTAATCAACTGCTTACAATTTGTGTCTTTTTGTTTATTATTTTTGCTTTATCTTTCTTGTATCCGTTTTGGCAACAAGGGACCATAGTCAACATATTCACTATGCCACAATGACTCAATGTAGAAATTTTGTCCCTTAAACAATGAGTTTATGACACAGAAAGCTTGGTCCACCAGAAGCATGCACAACAAAGCATGATGATAGAGACAGTTGAAGGAAAAGAACCAAAAAATGCAGAGACAAGAATATCTAAAATTCGGAATGCAAATTTTCCTGTTTACCCATTTCAATCCCTTCTCAGACAACCATCACACGGCCTTAGAGAGAAAAGAAAGGGTAATTGAAAAACATTAGGAAGGAAAGGGCCTGAGCCCAAAAGACATTGACAACCCTAACTGTTATTTTACCTTAGGCACCTCTTTGATATTAGGAATAAATAATAAAAGCTACGGAGTCCTTTTTTATCAGGACATTCCATCACTCTGCATTCCCATTGATCCCCTATATATTCTGGCAAAGTGTAATGACAGCCTGACAGGTGACAGTGGATTAGGCGATGAGGGTTTCTTTCTAGTTTCATATGTTTCTTGAGCTATTAAGCTCACCAAAGTAGTACCTTAATTTCCTTGGCTGCAGCCTGCAGGCCTGCAGCTAAGTTCACTAACTAAAACAAGCACTAAAATTCAGTTGAAGAAGAAAAGGAAAAATTGTTAGATGGGAATATCCCTGTCCATTAATTGTAAATAGTAGGGACTAAATTATATAAAAAAAATATAACACCCTTGACAACCTAAATATGGAAGTCTGAATACTGTACGGGATACCATCACTTATAGTTCCACCATTTTTTAAAAAAAATTGAATCACTATTATATGTTACAATACTAAAAGCATGGCTAACTTTAACTTAACGTATTTACATCAAAGCAGCTACATTTAATTGATGAATGCAGATTTGCAGAATATATGGGCTTACTATACACAGTAATTAAACTTATGTTAAGGATAGTTGGGTTGCCATAACACGGAATGAAGAACAAAAGATTCTTAGTATTAATCAAAGATGCCTCAACGCAACTGGACTCCAACATAAAAAAAAAAAAAAAATAAAAATAAAAAATTAGCTTAAGCTTAAAATGCTTTCTCAACAACATGTAACAGGATGGGACAAAAGTCAAAAACCTAACAATTAGAATCAAGAGAAAAGCAATAATAACAAAATTCACATATAAGAGTCTAAGCTATGTTCATTTCAAACATAACATAAAACAAACTATGGTTTTATCTTATCTCCACAACACACGTTATACTACATCTTTTTACCAGTCAACCCTCATTTGAACTTCATTGAATTTACCTAAATTCATTTAAATATATTTAAAGTTGTCATGTTAACTCTATAACCCTTATTTGAACTCATATTTTGCAAAAAAGTCTTTTGATATGACAACGGCAAGGCCGAAACAGAAAGGGAGGAAAAAATAATCAAGTTCACCTTATCAGCGAATCCATAACCGCTCCCTCTTCCTGTACTACTAGCAGATTGAGAGCTGCAAAAACACTTCCCAAATCATACTCCTGGATAATTTACAAAAACAACCTATTATACATAGTCCATAAAAAAACCAGACTCCTTTCAATTCGAATCGATAAAGCAATGACCATACCTGCTGGAACTCTGACTCGTATCAGCATCCGCATTATCTTCAAGAACCAAGTCAAGTCTATCTATTTGCACAACAATTGGCTCTACTTGCACATTGCTTACCGACGGTAGCTACACTCAAAACAACGAAATCTCAAGTCTTAATCATTATAATTCGAAGAAAATCTCCACTAAATTATCACACAACCTTACTATTGTCTGCATCAACCACTACTATAACTACATTCCCATCAAAATGTCCATCCAATCAACAACTATTACACATTTACATATATATGAAGCATAAGATTACTACCCCGCTATCAAAATGTCCATCAAATCAATAATTCAACCAAACAAAAAACCGAGAGCGAATTACGTACCACGATTTCCAATTTCCCTAATTTGGCTGTAGTAACAGTAATTGCCGGCGGCAATCCGAGGCTCGAATGTAACGCATCTCCATCAATATCCACATTTTTAGGAAGGAAAAAAAAAAATCATCAAAATTCAAATCCAAAAAATTCCACAAATTTAATCGAAATCACGCAATTTAATCCAAAAAAAATCTCAAATTAGGTCGCAATTCTACCTCGTAAATCATGCTACAGCATAATTCAACTAATCACAAAACCAAAATTCGATTCATTTGCTAAAATAAATAAATCAGCAGAAAAATAACAAAAATGTAAACCTAAATTGGAGAGCTGAACAGTGCGGCCTTGAAGCTTGAACTGATCTCTGGTAAAAGATTTCAACCAATATTTAAGCGTGTATTCCAACGCTCTTGCAAGAATCGACTCCATTTTCAACTCTCTAGAAAGTTCCAGAAGCTGTTTTCAAGCTGTTAGAGAGGATTATAGGTGCCGGAAAACAGGAAATGGAGGTCGGAATACCAGAAGCGGTTTTAACGGAGGAGTAACGGTGGTATTTGTGATTGTGTTGTGTGCATGGAGAGGAGAGTTATTGGGTTATTGCAGCACACATAAAGTGCGGGTGAGGAAAACGGAGGAGAGAGAAAATGGAAAAAATGAGGGTGGTGGCACGTGTGGAGAGATTTAAGAGAAAGTGTGTGGCACGTGTACACGTGTGGAAGGAGAGAGGGTGTTGGATCTTGGTTAAGGGGAAGTGTCACAGAGGTACGGGGTTTAGAGAAAACTAGCGACGTTGGCTTTTTAAGTTTCGGAGTGTTGTGAGAAGTTTTGTCGGACTCTTCTATTTTAAATTCTAACATGCATGCACCGATGCACGGTTAAAGTCGGTAGAGAATCTGTTAATGTTTATTCTTGTTTTCTAAATAACTTGCAACATTTTAACTAAATACGTTTGTCGATTCACATGTTTGACTGTTGATATTTTTTATATATATTTAAATAATTTATAAAAAATTTATATTAAGAAACTATACATTAAAATAGACTCAACAACATCTTTTATGATTATATTGACTTTCATATAATAGTTAAAAAATATTGTTAAAGAAAGATGTGTGAATAATGCAAAAAGTTAAATCGTTACGAGTAATTTGGGACGAAAGAAGTATCTTATTTTAATTTATTTTGGATGCAATAAATTTTGAGTTTTAAAAAGAGCAAAACAGATATTTTAAAGGAAAGGATTATCTAGGGTGTTACAACCTAAATCAGAGTTTGTTAAAAATCACTACCACTTAATGGAATCCGTTAGGATTCTGTTAAGTTTATTCAAAAAAAAAATTAAAAAAAAAAACAAAAACAAAAACCAACCACCTTAAAACACCTTGCTTCTCCCGTTGGCCACCCTCCCCCTCCCCCTCCCCCTGCCGACGCCACCCTCCCCATGGTCCTCCACCTCGCCGCCGGAAAACTCCACAAAAATCACTCTTCCTCCTTCTCCTTCTCCTTCACCCACATTCTCCACCAAACAACACCTTGATGTTACCGCACCAAACAACACATTCTCCACTCTCGTTACGGTTTAATTTTTTGAGATTTGCAATTTGCTCAATTGGGGTTTTTGGCTGGGATCGAGGCGGGTTTTCGAGGGGAGGGGGTTGCGAATTTGGGTTCGATTGATGCGGCTTCTCTAATTGGTTGTGGAGCTGGGAAGCGTTGCTGCTGTGTGCGACGGCCGGCGGTAGCTGGGATTGGTTGTGGTGGCTGTTGGTGTCGATTGGTGGTGATGAAAGGGAACAGGGGGAAGGGGCAGCAAAAGGGTTGGTAATTGATGGTGGTTTGAGCGGCTGAGGAAAGGAAGAAGGAGCAGGGGAGTTGTTTGGGTGGCTGGAGTCACGGCAAGGGATTGGGCATCTGGTGGGTGGGGAAGGAGTGGTGGCTGGACAATGGTTGGGTGGTGGTTACGGTGGGTTTGATGTTGAACAGTGGCGGTGGATTGGGCAGCTGATAGGTGGGAAGGAGTGGTGGCTGGACGATGGTTGGGTGGTGGTAACGGAAATACTAACGGTGTAAGACAAGTGGTAGTGATTTTAAACAAACTCTGATTTAGATGGTAGCAAAGTAAAACAAAAAAAAAAAACCGGTAACAAATGTGAAGCTAGGTGTTTTTCCTGGTAGCAAATGTCAATTTTTTTTTTCCTTACTTTCCGGATGGGTGTCAAGGTTGAGTCAAGTCATTAAAGGTGCGTTTGTTTCAATGTCGTAGCGCTTGGTTGAGAAGCAAGGGTAGATTGGTACGATTCGAGTCAATGCCACAACAACCTCTTATACCTAAGAAGCGTACAAGGAAACCACCACAATCGTCTCCACAAAGTTCATCTCCATCACCATCTCCAGTTTACTTTCAATTCATTCCAATGGCTACTAAAGAAAATATTAAGGGCATTCACAAGTCCATCGAGGCACTTTTTGCCATGATGAAAACTCTCACTATCCAAGTCAATACCATGGAACAAACTAAGGTCACTGTTGCCGCAGTAGACAAGATCAAGGAGCGGGTGAGCAAGATTTCTGAGGACTTCACCTATGTGGAACAAAATAAAAAATTATCATGAAATGAAATTAGTCTTTGGATTGAAAATATATTTGAAAGGATTAGTTGTGAATGTTTTATACAAGTATATGAAGTTTTTTTTTTATAAAAATATATTATGGGCTCTATGACAAGGCTTATGATTTCATGAATTGAATATTTAATTCGGCCCTTGAAACAAATTTGTCAAGATCTGCCACTATTGCCAATATAAGGGGGAAATTGAAAATTCCACTTACAAGGGGTGAGGATCAAGTCCCTCTGACATGAGTGGAAGGAGATAGTATAGACACCCAAATGTGTCTCCCCAAAATCAAACCCAGTAATGAATACCTTTCACGTCATTTGATTATCGAACGAGGTGAAGGTGTGGAAAGTCTAATGATGAGAATGTTTTTATTAAAATATTTCTCCTTTTGTTTTCTAAAAGTATTTATTTTCTTACTCCTATTTTTTGGAAAATAGCCAGTCCAATTTGGCTTGGTCCATAATAAAGGTCCAATAATGGTGTAGTTGGATTGGGCTCGAAAAGAGCTTTCCAATGATATATTATAGGCCCAATTCCGATGACTTATGACGAAGTTATGGATTAAATTAGATTAGGCCCAATGATTTTCAAAGGTGGCCCGATGATCTAGAGGAGGGCCTATTAACCATTATTTTTTAAAAAAGAATATTTTATTTAGAATAAAATATATTAAATCTGATTTCGAAAACTGCTCGGACGCTTAATTACCTGCAACCGGTGTTGAAGGTAATTACGCATGGAAAAGCGCGTTGACTTTTGGACCAACGCGAGACGACAGTGTCGTCGCCAGGCGCTGACCTTCGTCGCCTGGCGACGAGCTCGTCGTGTGGCGCTGGCTCCTGTCGTTTGCGACAGGAGGAGTTTTATTCCGAATATGATTTTCTTCGATCCCATGTTATTTTTCTTATAAATAAGGGTCGTATCTCCCTGTTTTAGGATCATTCACAACAATTATCTCTCTCTCTCTAAAAGCCAGAAGCTTTCTCTCTCTCCATTCTTTTTCTAAACCTTCCCTCTCACAAAATTCCTCATACATTAGTTCTAGACACACCTAGCCAAGTTCGAAGTTGCCTTCGCCCTAGACGTGAAAGGTTTGATAATTTCTGAGGGTTTGGTCCCAAATCCCTATTTTAATTATTTAGTTTAATTGTTTGATTTATTATTTTCCTTGAAGTTACTAACGTGTGTATTTTGTTATTAGAAAGAGATACAAGGAATCTAAGTAAGTAATTTAATTGCTTAATTGCTTTATTATTATAGAAATCATGCTTAGATTATTTTGATTCCTAGTATCATGTTAGGATGTTTTATTGCTTCCTAGTATCATGTTTAGGGTTAATTAATATTTTTAATATCAAGTATGATTATTATGATGCTTTCTATTTTTTTTCCTAATATCATGTTAGTATCATGTTAGAGCTAAAGCTTCGATCTTTGATGTTTAGTGACATGATAGGGTTTGTTATTAATCTTGTTAGTATCATGCCTAGGATCTTGCTAATATTATTATGCTTTGAGATTGAGAATATTATTATGATGATGATGATTGTTATTATGTTGCTTGATATTATTTATCATTATTGTTATTGCTTGATCACGCCATCTCTTGCAGGATTAAAGGGAATTTGTACTTGTAATCATGCTTAATAAGATAATTAATAATCTTGTTTAGGCTAATATGATTATAATTCAAGTGATCGCCAATAATAGATTTGTTTGTGCATTAAATTCAACCAACATAGATAAACAGGTTTAGGGTTAATCTATTGATTGTATGTTAGTCAGAAAGCGCACAAGAATACGAGTAGAATAAAGTAGAGGCCTATTTTATAGGGCAAGTTCAATCTTTTTTAGGTTGGATTTGTACCTTCATCCCCGAACATCAGTCATGGTTCCAGACCTATGGAGTTAACGATCTCCTGGATCGTTAAGGGGTGTAACCTTCACCTTGTGAACGGTTTACAAATTCCTAAAACTTGTTGGCGACTCTTTTACTCTAGCTTCCTTCCCTTTGGACGTCACCATGCTTAAGTGTATGATCACAGTGAGGCTCAAGTGTGGGATGACTTGAAATATTCCCTATAGAGAGCTTCCAACAATTAAGCCAATTTTGATTCTCATTTTGTCCCTAATTATATTCAGCAATTGTATTAGATAATCTCACACTACTTGTAATGATCCGGATAGCGACTAAAGAAGAATGACAAAACATTGCTTTAAAATTTCAATAATATATAAATAGATGTCTGATATGATAATAATTGAAGTTCACGTATATACGATATACGAAGTATATAATAAAGTCTTCATTAATTATCTTTAGTGATTGGTAAACCGCAGTAATCAAAATATACATCAACAATCCCCATCTACACAATTGATTGTGTTGTACTTAAATCAAAAGAGGTAGATTTGGTTTACAGATATCCATTAATAATTTGAGGTGGTATTTGGTAAAGGACCTAAATTCATGAAATTGGTACGTATGAAAAAATGGGATGGACATTAGCAAAACAACGTGGTACTTTTGTAACCGACAGCTACAACCACACACCAAGCATGACAACGTAGATGTGGAACTACGTAAACGCCCCATGCTATTTATTTATTTTTAAATAAATAAAGTATATATAATTCTTAAAAATTACTTATGTATATGTTTCTGCCATTTTTTAATGACACATTTGACTGAAATTATTCACACATCTACACCGTATATATTGTGATTATATATGCAATAAAAAATTAGTCACGTTTGATTATGTCAAAAAATACATTTTAGTGACCGTTCAAAAAAAAAAAAGAAATTTGCATTTTGGTGTACAATTATATAGTCATCAATTTTTAAATTAAAATTACTTATCGTTCATAAAAAATAATCTATCCTTGATTAAAAATAATAATAATAATAATAATAATAATAATAATAATAATAATAATAATAGTAATCTATCCTCTTCGAAATTTTGGCTAGCTTGCTATAATTATGTACGTAGTATACGGAGTTTTGTTTTTTTTTTTTCTTTTTTTTTTTTTTTTGACATGAACAATATTGACTAGTTGATAAAATAAGAGTGTGTAAAAAGGTTGTACAAAGTAACTTATAAGGGGGTATGGTTCATAAATAAGCTTTTAAAATAACGGGTTTGAACAAATACTTAAACTATTACAATGTGTTTGGCAAGCATTTTAGAATATTTATTTTATATTTATTTTGATATATAATTCGTTTTAATAAAGTGTTTTAGTTTGAGGAAGTCCCAATTTATCACCTTGATAAACAAAATTCATTTATCCAATGACAAAACTATAAATAAATCAACAATTTTGTCTAATTATCATGACATATTTGTAAATAAATCAACTATTGTGTAGTTCATTTTCAAGTCATCATGGCATATTTGTAAATAAATCAACTAGCGTGGGGTTCATTTTTAATAAAAAGTTGTTGATTTAGTTATAATTTTGTCATTTGATATTTATCAATGTGATAAATTTGTATTTTCTCTTTTAGTTTGACTTTCTGTACTAACATACAATATTTTGACCAATGTTGGTGCTTTATATTTCGTATAAAAGATGGAAGAATCTTTTACGGACTTGTTGAATAGAGCCATCTTAATGTACAATTGTGAATACCAACTTGTTATTAGTTATACTTATTGATAATTAAATATAATTGATTTTGCAATAGCAGTGTCGATCAAAATAGGACATTTATTTTGAAATAGAGAGTACTTGGATGTCTAGCATCAATTAAACTCACATTTCTCTTAAGTTTTCAAAATTTATACATTGGAGGTTTAAAGTATGAAATTTAAATTACATTACTATGTACCAAAATTTCGTGAATCTAACACATGTAAATAGTGCTGGGGGAGGTGGGGTATTAAGAGTAAACACAATGATTGACCATAACCATTGTGGTTATAGGTTAATTTATTAATTTCTCCATCTTCCACCTCACCTATAACTACTCTTATACCCGTTTAATAACTAATGTCTTCCAATAATTAACCACAACTTTTTGGTTATATATTTTTCTCTCTCCAACTTTTACCCAACCCCGCCACACAATCTCTCTCTTAAATCCTATCATATTTAATGCACTTGGTAATAATCAATCAAAACTAATAATTATTATTAGCATACATTAATTAAATAAAATGACTTATGTTTAAAATTAATGCATTACATTATTTAATTAGTACTCCCTCCGTCCCAAATTACTCGCAACGGTTTGACATTTTGCACTATTCACACATCTTACTTTGACCATCTTTTTTAGCTATTATATGAAAGTCAATGTAGTTATGTAAAATGTTGTTGGTTCTATTTTAATGTAAAGTTTTCAATATAAACTTTTTATAACTTAGGTAAATATTTAATAAAAGATAGCAACGGTCAAACATGTGCATTGACAAACGTATCCAGTCAAAATGTTGCAAGTAAACTGGGACAGAGGGAGTAAGTAATTAGTCGTTAATTAAGAAATACACAATAATTGCAACTTTACTAAATTCGATAATAATATAAATGATACATATTCTATCAAATGACAACAATCAGAGTTGAGATCAATTATATTGGAAGGTTAGAATAGTAAGGTTGAAGATTTAGATTATTTTGGGGTTGTGATAAGTTTCTGAGATTTTGTGGGGGTTTTTTTTTTTTTTTTTTTTTTTTAAGTTAGATTTTGGAATATTCATCTCTACACAATTTGATAACAAAAAGAGTAATATTCACTAAAAAAAATTTGTTTCAAAATACCTCAATATTGGGCTCATTTTATAGAGAAAAGAAATGTATTTTAAAAATTATGGCCGTAACAAAAATTACAACGGTTATAAATTCAGAGCAAATCTCAACCATTGATCAAAGAAATAAGTGTCACAATCTCAAGAAGCCATGTCATTATGGGTGACCATCAAAAGCAATAAATTATTACATGACCAAGCTTTAATAACCGGTTATTCTACTAACCAGGTTATTGAAAATTTCCCCCAAAATTTCTCTCTTCATTATTTTATTATTATTCCACTTTCTATCTCTTAATAACCAACCTCAATGGTTGATGGCTGTGTATACTCTAAGATATGTAGTAGTGTATAATGAGTATTCCAATTAAAACACATAACTATCAAGCTAAGCTTGGTCTAGTGGGAAAGATTGCACCTTCCAACTTTGAGGTTGGGGGTTCAATTCCCACTAGAGGCACTCTAAGGATGGGGATTCCTTTCTAACCCGCAAATACCATACCAAAAATACCGTGAAAGTCGAGGTTCGATCAGGGTCCTAATTTTTAATCAAAAATAGAAAGTGACTCACAGACAACAATAATAATGAGCATTAGGGGTGAGCATAACAGGGTACCCTGTAAAAATTCCAGGAACCGGAACCGGAACCTGTTGCAACAGGTTCCTCAAAATGGGAACCGGAACCGGAACTTGTTGAACAGGTTCCTAGAAATTGGGAACCGTTCCGGTTCCGATTCAGGGTACCCTGTATTATAAGATACTCACTAACTTTTTGTAGATTTTTTAATAAAAAACTGGTTAGTCACTAATTTATAATGTTTACAGCTCGCAAATAAGACAAACTAATAGTAGTTATCTTACAAATTTAATATATATATTTTTATAATTGCAATTTTGATATATATTATTTAAAAATTGAGTACAAATTAGTGTATAATTAAAAATTAAGTGATATTTTTATCAGGTACAGGGTACCCTACAGGTTCCGGTTCCAAAAAATTGAGAACCTGATCCGGAACCTGTTACAACAGAGTCTCCAATTTGCTACCCGGAACCGGAACCTCTTGTACAGGTTCCGGTTCCGGAACCTGCGGTTCCTAACAGGTTCCGGTTCCGATTCCGATTCAGGGTACCCTGATTTTTTGCTCACCCCTAATGAGCATAATTGCGTATCACAGTATACGAGTGATATCACCATTAATTTAAGGCATATATCTTCCCAGAATAAATTATTTGTCTTTTCTAATTTTTTTTTTAAAATTCAATTATTAATTTAAATAAAAAAAAGAGAAAAAAAGGGTGGAGACTTTAAGGATCACATCTCAAAATTACACCAAGTACCAGCAAAAGCCCCACACTTTCTATCTGTCTACTACTGTTCTTCTAATTCTCTCTCCTCAAATATTTTGGCGGGAAGAGTTTGCGGCGGCGGAAGATGGTCGGTGTTACGGCGGCGTCAACGGTGGTTGTGGAAGATGATTCGCCGCAAAGGATGTCGTCAACTGAGTCTAACTTCCGTGAGCTTGACGATGCTTACTTGCAGGTTTTTCTTTTTCTTTTTAATTTTTAATTTGGGTTTTATTGAAATTATTTCTATTTTTAGTGTGATATCAATTTTAAATATTAAATACTCGTATGTTGTAGTTTATTTATTTATTTATTTTTTAATTTTGATTTTTTTAAAGGCTTTTAGCTAATATCAAGTTGAACTACTGATGACTACTGAGGAAGTTTAAATTTTGTTGATTTTTATTTGCAAAAAAAATTAGATAAATACTCATAATAAACTATAAAACTATTGTTTTGTAAGAATAATTAAGTAACTTTAGTTTTGAAAATGTTGAAAATCAACGATATTTTAGGTGAAATGAAGAATACCCATGTATTAAAATTAAAAAAAAATGATTATAGAATATATATATTTAATTAAACCAACTAAAAAAACTTGGTAATTTATGTTGCGTATTAAAATGAGTACAATATAATAACACCATCACAAAACTCAAACAATAGGAATTAATGTGAGTGTACAATCGCAACCTTGTATTTTTTTCGTATAGAATTTTAGTGGAGTATTTAGCAATGTTGCTATGTCAAATAGACAAATACTCTTAAGCTTAATTTTTGTAAAGCAATAGAAGAAGGATAGGAATTTAGATATTTTAAATGTTCATTGGTTGATATTTAGTTTTTTTTTTTTTTTACTGTTATTTAAATTATTTATACAGCACATTACATTAGCATGGAATTTTTTTTTCAGATATTATGGCATGAATTAAGGGATGGTGTTTGGCAGTTTAAGCATATTACTGCTTTTTTCTTGTACTAAAAAAAAAGATATTGGGAATCTTAAATCTTTTTGACTTTAGTTTAGTAGTCATTGGCTTGTAATTACTCTGAAAAATGGGTTCAAGTTTTTCAACCTTTTTTGTTTTGAAAATTGAAGAAAGTACAGCTGTATGACAACTCTCCTATGAATATTTGATCATGGCTTATTATGAAGTAGTTCCTTTTTTTATTTTTTATTTTTTTTAAACTTTGTCCAATAACTGGCAATAAGTATTTATTGAAGGGGAATAAAGTAGCCGATAGATTGACAGCATTGACTAATGTAGGGGTTGTTCTTGAAGAAAGGCTAGTTTATTTCGATGTTCCTCTAATCAAAATAAAAGAGCTTCTGTTGAAGGACACTCTCAGGGGAGCTAAACTTCGTATGGTAGCTTAGTTTCTTTGGTTTTGTTTGGCCTTGGCCCTCATTTGCAATAAAAAAAAGGAATTTATTGAAAATATGTGTCTAGTGATTTAAATTTTTAGATGTGGATCTATTCCAAAAAAAAAAAAAAACAAATGTAGGTGTGGATAATATGTGTTGCTACGAAAAGTATTAGTACAATGAACAGTCAAATATGAGACAAGTCAGACAACTGATGATATCACAGTAATTACACAATTGTGAATTGTGACATAAAAAGAGTTGGAACCATGTGACTACTAATTCCGGGTGGAGGTGAGTACAATCAATAATCATACATGTTCTTATTAAAACCAAGATATGATTCAATAACTAGGAAATCCTTTAGGTCCTAACTTATTGAAATCCTATTTGATTTGGTTGATTTGCCTGTCATGTTACTCTTTGATGATGTGACTACTAATTCTGGGTGGAAGGAGTACAACACATGGATTCAAATATGCTCTTATTGTTTCTTAAGAACCAAGATATGATTCAACAGTTAGGAAACCCTTCAACACCCCCCCCCCCCTCTTCATTTTATGTGTTGGAGTCTATTTTGAATTTGACCTGTAAACTTTTGAGAAACATCGCATATGATAAATCAAGTTCCAATGTTTAATTGTACTTTATGCCACAGACTCAAGCAAGAATATGGCTTGGAGAAGTGTTGCAGATAAGATTTGATGAACGTATAGACATCTCAGATTTACTTGCAGATGGGGAGCTACTGTAAGATCTTTTTTGCACTCATTTTATTACATTTTGTTTCCTCCAACTTGTTGTAGTGTTGTACACTCTCATAACACTACTCATAATTTGTGGAAACCAGCGTACATTTTCTTTGTGTCAACAAAACTGAGAAGCTGAAAGAGGGGGGGGGGTGGTCTTGTACACATAAAAGGCTAGAGCAGTGTATCTTACCTTTTAGCTCACAGAAAAATTTGAGATGCCTTGCTTGTGAAATTTTGAAAAGGTTGGATGAACTTAGCTACTCATTGATTAGACGGATCATGCTCTATTAATTTGCCAAATTCTGTTATATATTGAAGATTTTAAATTTAACCTTGGGGGATTATCTTCTTACTGGAAGTTGTTTTAATAATTAGTGTTTATTAGATTTAGCTCTTATTTGTCATAATTAACAGCAATTTGAAAGAAGTATCAACACTTTTTGTCTTAAGACTCGAGAATACAAGACTACAAGTAGTTTTACATGTACATGTGCTCTATTTTGCTTTTGCCTTAGGCCCTCAGTTTGATGTTCAATTGATGGATAATTTCCTTACATTCTGTTTGTTTTTGTAGATTTGAAGTGTCTGAGGTGATATCTAAAAGGATACCATTACTTCATGTGGATGATACTCAGAATAAAGTGTATGAATGGAAAACTCTTGCATCAAACAAGAGCACTCGGAGATATATGCCCTATTATAATGTTGATTCATTTTTAAGGGTAGGGATTACACCGAGGACCTCCTTTTACTGATAGTCTGATACTGCACTCATGCATTATTTTCCTTGTGTTCATCAATTTATTTCCTGCACTTCATTGAATGTATGGTCATTTATCTGTCCAGGCTTCATTTTTATATTCATCTGTTAAATTAAGAAATTGCAAATATGAGTTCCCTCTTTAGTGGATTACTGTTGAATTATATTAATTAGGCTATGTGGATCATTAACCAACTGAAACCCATCAGCATGAGCGTTTGAGTGTTATTGTGTCTAATATTAGAAATATTAGCAACGCCTGCATGTTTTAAGCTTTTTAAGATCCTTTTCAATTTGCAGATGTGCAAAAATCTGGGCATAGACGGGATTGATCTCTTTGCTCCCTCTGATGTTGTGGAAAGGAGGAACACTCGAAAAGTTTGCATGTGTTTACGTTCTCTATCAAAAAAATCACGGTTAAGAGATTTAAATGTAAGATCTCCAGCATCATTTGTGTATAAAGTCTTTTTTTTTTTGGTTCATATTGTTTAATTGATTGTATTGCTGTAATTGTAAACGTGTGTAGGTTCCTGATTTTGATAGTGTCACTTGCACTTTAGCAATGCCGACTGACATGGTTGAAGGCATTCGGAAGAGCCTAGAGATGTCACAGTCAACCTCTTCACTCTCAGCTGAACAAGAAGTAGAAAAAGTTTCAAGGGTTAGAGTTTGGCAGGTATGTTTGTAAAGTTTGGAAGTATGACAAGAATTGAGGACAAGTAATCTTTCTACTCCCTCTGTCCATTTTTGTTTTCCCCATTGGGGCTTTGTTACTTTTTTTGTTATGTTTTTTTTTTTGTTTTTTTTTTGGTTGAGCACTTTGGTACCAATTTATAAGAGCAAAGGGGATGTTCAAGATTGCTCAAACTATCGAGGTATAAAACTCACAAGTCACACCAAGAAATTATGAGAGAGAAAGATAAGACTTGAGACTGAGGAAATTTACGAGAATCTCCAAAAACCAATTTATGTTTATGCTAGGACGATCTACCGTGGAGGCTATGCATTTGATAAGGAAAATGTTGGAATATTATAAAGCAAGGAAATAGGAATAACACATGATTATCATTGTCTTAGAAAAGACTTATAATAAGGTGCCAAGAGATGTACTTTGGTGATTACTAAGATGGTTATTACTTGTAAGTGTGTTGCCTAATTAAGGATATGTATCTAGATGTCAAGACAAATATAAAGACTTGCAGGGGGAGTAACGAAGGATTACTTATTAACACCAAGACTTGGCATTAGTCCTTTTTTCTTTGCAATAGTGGAGGATGAACTAACAAGGCCAATACAAGGTAAGATACCTTAGTGTATGTTGTTTGCAGATGATATTGTTATTGTGTTAATGGATGAGACTAGAGTTGGGGTTAATGCCAAATTGGAGCAATAGAGGAAAATCTTAGAATCTCGGGGTTCAGATTAAGTCGGAGCAAGACCAAGTACATGGAATGTAGTTTTAGCAATGCAAGGAAGTCAAGTTGGGATAGAATAATGTTGGATGGTAAGGAGATTTCCATGACTGCGTATTTTAGATACCTAGGGTGGTTTTTGCAGAAGATTGAAGAAATCGACCAAGATATAAATTATAAACCACATAATTAAGTCAGGATGGCTCAAATGGGGAGCAACATCTGGAATATTGTGTGACCGGAGTATACCTTTACAGTCAAAGAAAAAATTCTATTGGATGGGTTTTAGACCAACATTGTTACATGGGTTAGAAGGTTTGGCATTCAGGAAGCATCGTTTTAGGAAAATGGGAATAACGGAGATGTGTATGTTGAGATGGATGTGTGAGAACACCTTAAACGATAGAATTGGAAATGAAGATATTAGAAGGAAAGAGTCGCGGACATTGTAGATAATATAAGGAAGACTGATTGCGTTGGTTTAGGCATGTCATGCGGAGATGGGATCATGGGAAGATGCACAAGTAAGGAAAGTAGAGGGTTGAGATTGAGGGAGCTTAGAAGAGGGAAAGGAGGACCAAAGATGACTTGGATGGAAGGAGCTAAGAAGAGCATGAAGAAATTGGATTTGTAGGAGCATGTAACATTGGATAAAAAGGAATGGAAGTAAAGGAACATTGATGGCGAAAGGAGAAAAATATTTGGTTCATGTAGCCGGCTCCATTTTTTGGGATAAAGGTTTTGATGGATTGAATTTTTGTTTTTATTATTATTTTTTTATTTTTATTTGGACTTCATAAGAGAAGAATTGCTGGGACCAATGTAGAAGATGTGGAAGGAAAGTGGTGATCCTTCTAGCCATTAATACTATGGGCCTATGGGGCAAACCCAAACTCCCAAAGTGACAAACCAAAAGGGGAGCAAACAAAAGGGAATGGAAGGGGTATATTTGTTTCAGTATTAGCCAAATTGTTTTCTTTCCTCTTTATAGAGAAACTGGAAAAAATATTTTATTGCAATTGCTCTCAATAATTTTGCTCTATTTTACTGACATTCTGTAACTGCCATTTGCAGAGGATGTCTAATTCTACCTCCGCTGTTAGTAATGGTTACTCAGACAATTGTGATGAGGCTGAAAGCAGATTTGTGGTTGCTGAATCTTCTGGATCATCAGACTATGCTTATGATGCTGAATCTCCAATTATTTCGGGTTCACCACAAGTAGTCCGAGTATATAGTTCAGAATTACAGTTAAGCATGAGAGCGGACTTCGAAAATGAGGACGATGATCAGTGTGAATACCTGTCTCCATCTAATGCTGAGTCTGTTGGCTCACCTTGTTCTCATTATTACAGTGATGGAGAGCTCAGCGTGCCATCTTCGAACGATCTTGGCTCTCATATTAGCAGTAAAGTTCTAGAACTAAATAGTGAGACTAATCATGGGTATCAATTTGGTGATGTCAGGCATGTCCCAATCAGTTGGGAAGATAGTCATTTGAATCATGGAAATGTCAAAGATGCCAACGATGATGAAGTTGATTGTGTATCCCATGATAATATAGATGTAGATACAACTTCTTCTCATGATATTTATCTGGTTGGCGATGATATTAGCAACAAACATCTTGGAACTTTAAACAACCTTTCTTTAGTTGACTGTGATAAGAGCTCTGAGTTGGGTGAACCCCCTGAATGTGCTGTAACAGATGAATTTCATGTTGTTGAGGCTCCATATTTGAGTGATACGGATGTACCATCGGACAATAACTCAGTCAAACATGAATCATTTGTCCGTGACATAGTTCTTGATGTTGGTGAACCCTGTTTTCATGGGAAGACTGATGACAAGGTTCTTTCCAGTGAGCCTCTAATACAAGGCCCTTTTGTTTCCAAACCCTCAGGAAATCCCGATTTTTTGTATGATAGTGAGAATCAAGCATCTAATACATGCACAGAAGTTTTAAATGTTAGAGAAAATTCCTGCTATGATAGGTTAATTAATGGGAATGCTACTTCAGAAGATGTGGCTGGTCAATTGAGGTCTCATGAAGAGAAGTCTCCTTGTTCTGTTGATTGTGATGGGCACAGTTGCAATTGTTCAAGTTTGCTTGCTGTTAAATCAAATGGTGATGATGATCAGTTGATTCCTGCAAGATTTGTTGCTCCAAGCAGCATATCTCCATCGCTTCTTGTAAGAGACACTATTATCTATACAGAGCTTCTTTGTCCTCGGATACAAAATGACAGAATGTCATTTGATGACAAGAAGATCACACCAGATTATACAGAAAAACACTCTGGCAACAATTTTATGGATGCCAATGAAAGTAATTTGTCGGATATGCCTCACATGAATCTAAATTCTGTACCTTACATGGTTGTGGCTGAGAATGGCACCAAATTCTTAAATGATTGTCATGATGCCATGAAGGGATCTGAGAGTCATAATGCTCTTGCTGAAAGTATTGATGACAAACTTATCAACACAGATAATGCAAATCTTGTTAATAGTTTTGCTTCAGCCCTTTGTGATCCTCAGTCAGAAGCTCAATCCCCTAAAATTGTGGAAGATACAAATCATAAGCATCTTCACTGTGTGAAAGAGGCAGAAAAGGTGAATACTACATAATCAGCTGATGATCTATTTGCATGTGACCTCTAACTCTTTGGTGTGAAATCTATGCTTCTTTTGCTGTTTCTTGGAAAAAAAAAAACTACCTACCTTTTTTTTTTAATTGTTTCCCTTTGCTTTTGAAATTACTTCTATTTTTACCTCTTAACGGGTAATTTATAGCAAGATTGGCCCTAAGCATTTACAAATTTAGGATATACCAATTGAATTCCCCATTTATTTTGCTGTTACTTTAGCAGTATATTTCTCTCCAGGAGTTATGGTAATCTGTTAGGTTCTTTTCTTCTAACAAGTCTTTATCCGAACCTTTTTGAACTTGATGCTCTTTGCTTAAACTTGTTGATGTCGTGTCTGAATTATTAAAACTTACACCTGCTAAAACTCATTTTTTTGATAATAATAAAGCCCAAGTCTTGACTGGTTAGAATTAAGGGCACACACTTTCTAGATCTTTACATAGACCATGCCAATCACAAAATTCATAGTGGGTGGTGGTGGCTGATTTCACATGACCTGAATAGATATTTTCTGGTTCAGGAAGCTAATATGCTATTTCATTTGACTGGATTCATATAGGGAGAGTCTGGATTTGCAAAGCAAGAAGATACCGAAAAAGATGTACCAGTGCATAAGCCCCAAAGGAAATTGTTGAAGTCAGTTGTCAAGGGCACTGCACTAGTAGGCATTGCTGTTTTCTTGCTCCATCTCAGGTACGTATGGAAAAGTCTGTCCAAATGAGTAACTTTTCGTTAAAGCTATGCTTTCCAAGTTCTCTTGTTGAATTCATTTTCCATGCATTACAGAAAGAACAGACGGGAGAATCTCTCTGAAGCAAAGAAGCAACCAATTCACTTTGTGATACAGGGTACAACTAAGCCATCGCAGAAGGGTCAAAAAAGTGGAAGTACAAGCAGTGTATATCCAGCTGAGAAGCTTAATTTTGGTATATAGACTACAAGAAGCAACCTCATGGTAATTGATTGTAAGGCTGATCATTACAAGCTTGAGAATATATTTACAATCGAGATGTAGAGTATGTCCATATATGCTGTAAATGCTGATGACCACAGTCCTAGGAGCTTATTCTTTTAGAAAGAAAACATGGTCGTAGCAGTGAAGTTTGGTGTAGAAGCTCTCGTAATTGGAGCGATAATTTCTTTTGTAGATCATTGTTGTTTAACCTTCTGTTAGCTCTGCAACTGCAGTTAACTTGCTGCGGGTTGAGGAAGCTCTTTTTATTCTTCTTTGCCTCAGATATCTTGTTTAGAGGGATCAGGAAATCTTTTCTAGTCTGCCTCATTGTTGGCTTCTTCTTCATTCAAGTGAAGAAGATGTATTTAATTATAGTACTAGCTGTCTAGCTGATGCAAGATCTATCAATAAAGTACAGGAACAGTAATTATGTTCATCTCCAAACATCCACCATCATCTTGTAAATTTCAAAATTTTTTTTAATGAAAAATAGAATTAATTACCCCTCTTCCCCTCTCTTTGAAGGGTATGAATTTCTTGACCTAATTGTGAATTAAAACTTACAATTTTGATCCTTAAGTAAATTAACATGCATTAATGTTTGTTAGATGTATGTGGTAATGTTGTTATTTTATACTATCGAAATATTTTTTATGGAAAATATGCGAGGAAGGACATTTTAAGAGGGCATTTTTGTGAGGAAGGACCTTTATTTAAGACAAAAATTGTGAAAAAGGATCTTATAAATTGTGTTTGGTTGTGAAGGGGGCAAAGTGCTTTTTTGGCTAGCCAATACCTGACTCCGACGTTGACTTTTATGTTTCTAGCGCATGGCACTTTAAAAAAACTGTCAACGAAGAAATACTGACAATCAAACTCTTACCATCTACATTGTTTGGGTACCATGGCCAATCGTCTACCTTTTTCCTTTCATATTTGCCGATTAATATAGTTGTATTTATTTATATATAATGTTGTTAAATTATTGTAATATTGGATCCCTTCAAAATTAAATTAGATAGAATTGAGAAAATACAAGTTTATCATCTTGTTTATCAAATGGTAAAATCTTAAATAAGTGAATAATTTTTCATTAATATGTGGCTGGCCACAGCGTGTGGCCATCCATCATGAGGGGTTATTTCGTTAGTGATTTAGGGGTTACTAAGTCAATATTCCAGGGGTTACTTGGTCAGTGATACAGGTAGTGCTGGTTATTGGGTAGGATAACCCAATGATAATTAGGGTCAGGGCCAAGCTTACAGAACTTTTAATGGACATGACCTTTATTGGGTAGGGTCAATATAGGGCCAAAATATTTTTCCAATTTAATTAATAAAGAAAATGGTTCATGTAAAAATAATTACATAGATAAATTTGTATTCATATATACTTAATAATGGCTTTGTCTGATATTTATTTTTTAATTGATTTTTTGTAGGCCCGCCCATTATCGACTCACTATCGACCCGCGACCCGCATTGGCTCCACCCAATATTGTCCCGATAAAATATGACCCTCTTTGACTCGAACCGTAACCGACCCACATCGACCCTAACCTGACCGCCCAATAACCAGATCTGGTTACAGGGATTATTTTGTTCTTTTACAAGCGACCATATAGTGTATAACTAGACGCACGTAAAACTCATTGTATAATCAAATATGAGCTTACAATTATTAATATAATTACGAAAATATTACACTAAATCTATTATTACTTATTTACCACTACGACATTTTTTTTTAATCGTTTGAAACTTCTTCAATTAGAATATAAGGATCGATTAATTTTTGACGGATTATATTGGATCAGTTTGTTTTTGACACCTCATGCCCCTCCTTTGCCGTCTCTACCCTCTAGTACACAAGTTTTTTTTATTATTTTTTTTTTCCACCCATGCAAATATCAGGCATTGATACTCCACTCGACGATTCCCACCACCTTGAAAGCTTTAATGCATGTTACGGAATACATTGTTACAACCAGAAATCGACAAAACTAGTAAGTAGTAACCTGCTAAAAATAAGGACATCATCAAGTAACGTTTTTCATTCATCTCAAATCCCTGCTCTCCTAAAAAAAACACATTCCCAACTCAATTTTACCCTCATTCCTTCAATTTTTATGTGGGGTTTTCTTTCCTTCATCAATTTTCATCTGGGTTTTTGACAATTTTTAGTGGGTAATTCACTCTTTCCTTTCTTTGTTTTTTTATTTTTATTTTTATTTTTTATTTTCCACTTTTTATTAATTTATTTTTTTTTAAGGAATTTTTTATTTTCCACTTTGATTTGGGTTGATTTCATATTTGTTGTGTACTTTTTTTTTTTCCTGATTTTTTGTTTGATTTATGATTAATTAGGAAGGAAAATTTCTGGGAAAAAATGGAGGAAAATCCAGAGTGTAATTGTTGCAGTTCATGGGAAGAAGAGATGTATTGGAAACATTTTAATTCTGTACATTTTTGTCTGACCTTAACTTCAGACTTCCATGATCATCTTGTAAGTTCTTCATTTTTTTTATTTTTTTATTTTTTTTTATTTTTTTATTTGGTATTTTTATTTTATTTTTATGGAAATTCACCCGATTCCCTTGTTAAAGATTTCAACTTTCTAGTTTTTTCCCTAATAAAAAAATTTAGATTTCACTGCTCCTCATTCTGTGATTAATAGTCGTGTTGATAGTGTAATTTGAACTACAATTGCGATGATTAAATCCAAACAGTTATAGAGGGATTGATGTTCTTTAAAAGCTGCAAAGTGTTTGTTATTGTGCATTCATACAATGTGTGTTGTTGATTTATCCCAATTCCGAGATTAGAGAAGTGTTTACAGTAGAAAGTTGGTCATGTCATTAGAATTTGATGTAAATCTTTAAAATTATCTTGATTACAAAAGGAATCTGAGCCAATTGTTGTTATAATTTCCTGTCCATGTGCTAGAAATTGTAAGTACTCTCTTAGATTATGAAAACCCCTGTGCGAGGAATTACTTGATGCTGCTTACGTCGTATGGCAGTATCGAAATTACGAATGGGTGTTACGGTTGTGATTTACTTGAATAGAACTTACTGTGAGATGCTTATTGATGGCTGTGCTAAGTTTTGTCGCAAGGTTTTTATGAGCTTAGATTTTGTGTATACATTAGCCTAATTGTTAATGAATTATTGTATGATGTATGTTTAAATGTTGTGTATACATTATAGCCTAATTGTTGGTTTTTTAAAAGTTTATCTTGGAAAATATTAAGATTTTGTTTCTTTTGAGAGTCTTTGACTGCATATTGATCTTAGTTTAATCATGACAATTATGAATAGGTACTGCCTGAGAAATTTGCTGCACACATGAATGATTTACCAGATAAAGTGTCTCTGAAAGGCCCAAGTGGTGCTTTGTGGGAGATAGAATTGCTGAAATCTGATGATCTTCTTTTTGTTGGAAATGGATGGAAAGACTTTGTGAAAGTTAATGATCTGAATGAAAATTGCATCTTGGTGTTCAATTACAAGCGGAGCTCAAGTTTTGAAGTTTTAATCTTTGATGAAAGGAGTTCTTGTGAGAAGGAATCAGCCTATTTTGTTAAGAAACGTAGGCTCACTGAGTCTAACCTCGAAGACCAAAAAAAGAGGACTGCTAGTGAGGCTTCCAGCGACAAGATTGAGGATAATGATGATGAAGGTCCTGCTTTTGCTGTTACAAAGAAGTCCAAGAAAGATGGTGAAGAAGTGGTTCGCTCGAGAGAAAAGTTGAACGCTCCAACTTCAAAAAAACGTGTGCTTTGTGCAGCTGCAAGACCTAAAGGCAGATTAAGAAGGGTAGTACCGCCCCTCAATCCGCCAAGTGATAAAAAAATCAAATCTGGTAACCATTCTAATACTTTAATGTCTGAAATGAAAACATGCTTCATCTAAGTATGGCGATTTATTGTGTTACTTCTTGTACATGACTTGTCAGGGAAGTCAATCATAAATGAAAATCTCAAGGAACCGAATCAGATTTCAAACCAAGACAGGATTACCTCTGAAAATGGAGGAATTCTCCCTGAGAAAGATCATTCTCAAAAAGTTCTGACAAAGTCTAGTAAGTATGATCTTCTTGAGACTAGAAGCTGAGTTATTTATTAATAGGAAACATTTATTTATTTCTGTGTACTTCATTTGGCAGGAAAGAAGTCAAACGGAAAAGGCAATGTCGATGAATTGACTCAGAATGCAAAGGACCTGACCACCCCCGAAAATGGAAAAAATTCTCTAGCTGCAGATCATTCTCACATATTGAAGGCCCACTCTGGTATCTAATTATTGAAATGAAAAGCTATCTATCATAAATTCTGTAATTATCTGAATTACTTACACTTGTATGAACATGATATGGCAGAAAATCCAGTGCGTAAAAAGGTTACTGCAATTGATCAGAGTCAGACTAAAGTGAAGTACTTACTTACCATGGAAAATGAAGATGGTCTCCGGGTCACAGACAATTTTTACTCAGAGAAAGCACCATCTGGTCAGCATTGCTTAGCAGATTTTCTTCAAGAAGCTAATTCACGTGTTGGTTAAATTGATGACTTAATTTACATGATATGGCAGAAAATAGGCTTAACAGAAATGTCACTTCCAAGGATCGAAGTCAGACTTTACAGGAGGAGCTTATCACCCCTGAAAATAGTGAGATTTCACCAGTTGCAGATTGTTCTCCTGATTTCGAGGGTCAAGCAGGTAACCTTTTGTCTCCCTGCAAGTTGGAACACTAAGATGTTTGTATGTAAATATTTGAAGCTTGACTCATTATTATTAATTTTATGTAAGAATTGGCAGAAAAGGAGCCAAATGGAAGCAGTATAGCCAAGGATGCCATTCCTATTTCAGTTTGGGGGCCGTTGGTCACATCTGATTATAGAGAAAGTTCCCCTGAGAAAGATCATTCTTGCAAATCTCGTGGAAAAAGAGGGCAACCAAAGAAGCAAGTTCCTACATCTTCAAAGAAATCAGGGCTCAAAAGAGGTAATCCTCTAATCTTGTGGAAATTTTGCCTGGTTGATGTCGCTTTCTAACAGATTATTTATTAAAAAAAAAAAAAAAATTTCCCCTTGCATAGGGATGAATGAGGTGAATAAAGTTAGGGCCTTGCTGTGTTTGATATTATGTACTCCGTACTTGATCACATCTAGTTACTCTTGAATGAGTTGATGGATGTTTTAATAGATTGTAGATGATACTGGTTTTTCTGAAATTTGGCTAGCGTTCAAACTACACCTTCTTATCTTGCTTGGAAATCTTTTCAGGAAAGAGTTTCTCAAAGGAGTACATATCAAATAGAAGGCCAGTGACTGAAGAAGAAAAAAATGATGCTTTGCGAAGGGCAAATCAAAAACAGACTGAAAATAGTTTCACTGCAATAATGCGACCTACTTGTGTTTACAGGAGGTTCTTCTTGGTACTGATTATTTGCAACTTGATCTTTCCACATTGTAGTATATGTCAGAAATATGTTTGACAGATCCTTTTTTTTTTTTTGGCAGCAAATTCCTGCTGAGTGGCAGTTCAAGAATCTATTTCGCCACAAACAAGAAGTCATTCTTCGTGTGGGGGAGAATTCATGGCATGCTTCAATAGTTAATTATGGCTGCAAAAATAGAGGGATTTCTACTGGGTGGAAGAAATTTGCGCTTGAGAATTTCTTGGAGGAGTTTGATGTTTTGGTATTTCAGCTGGGAAGCCAGAAAGACGAGGCACTTGTTGTGATAGATGTTGACATATTTAGAGTGATCCCAAGCACCATTCCTCCTCTCCCCATTAGTTCTTAGGCTAATATTAGTTTAAGTTATTTTCTTTTTTGATCGAAAGTATAAAGTGTGTGCCTTGTCTCATGAGCGTATTTTGATATAATAAAATCGCAACTTCTTGTGAATGTAACTCTGGCTCAAAAGACGCCCTAGTGTATGCATCAGAAGAACAGATGGTAGTATAAATTTATCAACTGTCAGATTTCTTAGCTGCAATCTTAATAACCTGTTATATGCATGACAAATCCTTCAAAATTTGTTCTTAAATACGAATAACAAAGGTGCTTTAAGGTAATTAAGCCTTCTTAGGGTCCAAGGATTGTATTTGGAGTATCACACATAAGAGAAATTGTTTCCCCTTGTTATTTGATACTCCCTTTGCCACTGATTCACTAAGTTACACTAACAGTGTAATTTGAATTAGTGACTTGACAATTGATTTTAAATAGGAGTATAGACTTTTAAGATTCCAAAGTGTGTGTGCCTAATCTCATTATATATTTTACTGTGCCATGACAATCCCCATTTCTCGGCCTAGGCACAATATAGACACATTAATCCGTCCCAATGATCGAATTCATATTTGAAATTAGTTGACCCAAAATTGTCACAACACGACATTAAGCATAACTAAATTGGCAAATTGCTCTATTTTCATGATAAGCTAACTTGACATTCAACAATAATTTTTTAAGTACTGCAACCTAAATTTACTCGACCCAAGCTAATATAGAAAGATTTTTACCCAAACATGAGATGACAACAATAGAGTCGATCGAACCAAACGACCCATATGCCACCTTGTAGCTGTATTATAATGGTCGTATGCTCATTCGGTCATTCCCTGTCCAAAAGATGTTCAATTATGACCTTAATTAATGCATGATACACATCCTTGGTTTTAAACCCAATTTAGCACAATTCAGTGGGTTTTTAACTGTCATCACACATTCTACATTTCTACTGGGTAATTCTCTCTCTCTCTCCTCTTTTTCCTTTGTTTGTTGAGTTTTCATGGCTGATTATTTCTTTTCTGTGTTTAGGAACTCGTTTTCTGCTGCAAAGTTTTGATCTTTGATAAAAAAATAATGGGGGAAATTTCAGGGTGTAAGAAATGCAGGACATGGGAAGAGGAAATGTACTGGAAACATTTCAACTCCATGCATTTCTATCTTACCTTACCCCCAAACTTCCATCATCATCTTGTAAGTTCATTTAGTATTTATTTATTTTTAATGCTTTTTTATTTGCAAGTGCTTTTTGTAGTAATTAATTTTATTCATCTTTTAAATGGTAGTATTAAAAACATATAGAAATGAAATAAAATAAAAACAGAATCCATGCAATTATAATTTAGCAACTTAGGGAAAAAAGTATAGTCAAAATGGCTAATTTCAGATTTTTTTTTATTTTTTTTTTTTATTTTTTTTTTTTTGGAACTAAAGAAGAATTTTAATGTTTTTGTTCATGGTGAGGATGAGATATTATGAGATTTTTTTTATATGAAAAATCTCTGTGGTTAGAGATTGCTACTTAGGGAAAATTTTAATTAGGAACATACTGTACTAATAAAAAGATATGAATAATGCTGTATTGTTGTGTGTATACATGTTTTGTTACTTTGTGTGGGGAACTTTTAGTTGTTATGTGTTACTAATTCACTTTTCGAAGTCTTAAACTCAAGTAATTGAGCCTCTTACTATCTTTCAAGTGTATTAATCTGAATCCGTCCACGAACAATCTGCAGCACATTTGACCTTAAAAATGTGTGACACTAGGAGTTGAGGTTCTTTAGGATCATTGTGAATCTTCTGTGATTGTTTTATGTATTTAAATCTGGTTTCAAATGTTATAAGTTTACCTTTGAAAATCTTGAGCTCGAACATTATTTACCACATAGCTAGCTGAATGTTATCGTGATCAAACAGGTACTACCTCAGAAATTCGCTGTAAACATGAAAGATCAGTTGCCAGATAACATGCCACTTAAAGGCCCAAGTGGTGTTTTGTGGAATATAGAGCTACTGAAATCCGATAATGTTCTCTTTAATTGTTGGGAATGAATGGAAAGATTTTGTGAAAGTTAATGATCTAAAGGAAAACAACCTCTTGATGTTCAAATACAAGAGCAACTCGACTTTTGAGGTCTTAATCTTTGACCAAGGGAGTTCTTGTGAGAGAGAGTCAACTTATTTTGTTAATAAATGTATGCATCCTAAGTCTGACCTTGGAGATGTAGAAAAGAAAACGACAAGAAAGGCTTCCAGCACTGAGGTTATTGAGGATAATGGTGAAGAATATTCTGGCTTTCTTGTATCAAAGAAAGATAATGAAGGGGTGGTTTGCTCAGGAGAAAAGGTGAAAACTCCAACTCCATCACCAAGTGTAAATGATGCAGCATATGAATCTTGGCCGATTTCAAAGAGGGACTATAGCGCCTTTGAAAATGAAGGAAATTTCCGGGTCATAGATCATTCTCACAAATAAAAGGCCTTATCTGGTCAGCTTTGTCATGAAGATTGTCTTCGACGAACTAGTTTATGCTTTTATGGTTAACATGCGTTTTTGTGTACATGATTTTAGCAGAAAATGGGCTTAGTAGAAATGACACTCTTGAGGAACTAAGTCAGATTTTAAGGAAGGAGATGACCACCCTTGAAAACGGTGAATGTTCTCCAGTTTAGATTGTTCTCATATATTCAAAAATAAAGCAGGTACGCAATCTGTCTTCTTGAAATACCATAATATTATATAAAATATGTAAATTTATTGAGGATTGACATGTTACTATTGGTTGCATAAATGATTTGGAAGAAATGGGTCCGAGTGGAAGCAGTGGAACTTTCAAGGAACTGAATCAGATTTCAAGGTGTGTGGTGATCAGACCTGATTATAGAGATTGTTCCCCGGAGAAAGATGATCAATGTCACAAATCTCATGGGAAAAGAGGCAGACCAAAGAAGCAGGTGCTTCCTAATTCCCCAGGTGAGCTGGTATTTTAAAGCGGTAATCCTCTATTCCTGTAGTTGATGCCTGGATCAAACAACTATTGTTGTCTGCATAGTATCTATCTTCACTCTGAGGACAGAGAATGAAAATAGAGTATTTTACTTGAAATACCTTAGTTCGCTTACGATTGAGTGTTGGTGATAAATGATGCTGATGTCTCAAAAATCTGGTTGTTTAAGCTTAACCTTCTCATTATTCTTGAAAACAGCTTCTGCTGGAAAAAACATCCTGCAAGGATTACATCCCAAATAAAAGGCCAGTTACTGAAATGGAGAAACAAGCAGCTTTTCAAAGGGCGAATCAAAACATGACGGAAAATAGTTTCATTGCAATAATGCAACCTAGCTGTGTTTACAAGAGATTTTTCTTGGTAATGATTATTATTAGAAACACTATCTTTTGAATACATTAAAAAACATGATATACCACGAATTCTCTTTTGCAGAATGTTCCTGTAGAGTGGCTACACAAGCATTCCCTTCGCCATAACCAAGAAGTCGTTCTCCATGTGGGGGAGAAAATATGGCTCACTACTTATTATTCCTATGACAAAGGTCAAGGGCTCGGTCCAGGGTGGAAAAAGTTTGCTCTTGAGAATTTCTTGGCGGAGTTTGATGTGTTGGTCTTTACACCAATTGACAAGAAAGATGAGGCAGCTATGGTGATTAATGTTGACACATTCAGAGTTGACTCTACCATTACGCCTATGCCACCCATACTTTCCTAGGTTAATAGTGGCTTGTATGGTGGTATAATGGAATCTATATCCTTATTGTGAATGTTACTCTTAACAAAGTTATTACAGATAGGTACTCCGTAACTTTTAGTACAAGTAGCAGAGTTACTCTCAGCTATTTAAGTCTGACTGACAAGGTGCAGTCCATGTACTTTGTGTTTAGATTGTCACGGTCTGGGTCCTGTAAAAAACCTCGTAATGCTCTAACAAATCGATGTCTCTTGCCTGCAGTAGTGTTATCTGTCAAGGTTGTCTCTAAGTATAGCACAAATTTATGCTCATAGTTTGCTGCCTTTCTTGGTAACTCCCCCCCCCCCCCCCCCCCCCCCCACCCAAAGGCGGAAATGTGCAGATTCAGGGCATGAGAATCATCAGTGTGTGAAAGAGATGAAGAATACTGCATTACTAGCTGACTCTACTTTGCACCTTGTTTGATATCTAAAATGTGTGTATATGGACAGTTTAAGCAACTGTATTTCTTGTTAAAGATGACTTTGTATTGTAGTGACTAAAATTTCATGGCCATAAGAACTTGAGAAGGAAGTGTATTTGTGCAAGATTTTTCAATCTTTTATCGAATGTAAAGGGAGAGGGAAGGTGTTCATCCACCCCTCTCCACCTCTCCTTGTTTCGACATGGTCACATATATGTATACTCGTCTTTTAACCATTCATAAGTTTGTTGATTTGCCTGTCAACTTTGTTTTGGTGATATGGTAAGGTATAATCTTGTACTACTAATAAATTTATAAGGCTTATCGATTTCCAAAAGTTTATTGCACTCTTCGCAACAAGCTCAAGTAAGAATACGACTTGGAAGACATATAGCAGAAAAGATTTGACGATCAAATGAGAATCTCAGATTTATATGCAGACAAGAAGCTGGTGTAAGATCATTCTTTGTGCTCATATCAGCTGTATGTGGATGTTATACATCCAACTTTGCATGTATAAATGTATTGAGCTTAAACTTATGGGAAAACATTATGACTATATCTAGCCCTTTGTTGTTACAGTGCAATAAACATGCATATTGTGGCCTAGATTCCAGAAATCTTGCTCAGATGGATTTCAGTAATAGCTTTTTGTTCAGATGGATTTAAATAGCTTTGTAGATGGAATAAGAGTATAAACGAAGTCTAAAAGGATCTTAGTTATTGATTTGATCGATGATCTATAGCATGGCAATTTCGTAATAAAGTTGGTCATTGTTAGCCGTTTAGAACGCCTCCTACAAGGTAATTGTTTATCATTTGTACCACACATTCAGCCTTGTCCAAATTACTATGACTCACTAGTTTCAATATCTAAAGTCATCAAAAGTTAATCTGATATGACAACATGATATGAGTTAGACATGAATCAAACGGGTTTGGGGCGAGCCTTTTTACCCATTTATATAAGAGAGTCAATTAGAGTTTTATTGTTTCATAAATAATCAAGTTAGTGTTGAGATTTTCATTATGAAACTGATATAATTTTAATTTGTTCGCTTAAATGTATAGAAAATACTAACAATTGAGCACAATGTAAAGTTTTCACATCATGATATCTATTAACTATTACTAAAATAGAAGTTGTTGACGTCACCATTGCCCACATGTCGCTTTCTTGATAAAAAATTTCCCGCCTAAATGCAATGATGATGTCATCATTTTATTATTATTTTTTTTTTGTAGAGCTATCATATTTAACATTCTTGAAATTTAAATATTGGAAGCTTCTACATTACAATTAAAACCTATTAATTTATCGTAGAAAATTGAAACAATTTTAAATAGCACACTAATAAATGACCTTCTACATTGAACTATGAATTAGGCAACGTTGAACAGATACTATATCATAATTTTGATGAAAAAAAAAAAAAAAATTAAACTTACAAAATATACGTAATTCTTATTTATATTCATGTATAATAGCGATTTATTTTTAAAATGTACAAATTAAAAATACATTTTATATAAACCGTGCATCACACGAGTTCTAATCTAGTGAACTAGTAATTCAAATTTTAACATACTAGCAAGTTACAAAATACTCTCCCTCCAAAAAAAAAAAAAAAAAGAAAAAAGGTTACGGAATACTCAAAGAAAAAAATATAAATTCAAGTTACAATCAATGGGTTAAGATGTCAATAAATACTACGTAGATTACGTCAATTAAAGATTTTTGATAGGTTTATTGCTCCGTATATAAAAAATATGAACACGGCTCTACCCAAACCATTTTAGGTGGTCAGGCCTATTACGTTATAATTGTTAAATTTTTGAAAGAATATGAAACGGATCTGGGCAATTCAAACAAGGAGCACAAGAGTTTGGTCTACAAACAAGGTTTTGGAGATTCCATACTAAAATCAATTGGTAATAATAGGAGTAAGGCCTTGTTCTTTTGAGCTTCTGGACAGAGCACAGCAGATTTCAGCGGTGCAGAGCAAATTTCAGCAGAGCAGAGCAGAGCAGATTAAAGCAGAGCAAATTCATACTATTATTGCATCATTATTATAATCATTAAATATTATTATTAAATATTAATTATTATAATAATAAATATTATTAAATATTATTTAATTATTATTTTTATTAATATTACTAAAAATTAATAATTAGTATTATCTTTAAATATTAGTTATTATCTTTAAATACTAAATTTTTATTATAAAAAATCAATTATTATTATTATTAGTATAATTAATAATAAGTATTATTATTAATATTATTATCATTATTATTATTACTATTATTATTATTATAATATAATAATTATTAAATATTAATTATTATTAATAATATTATAATTATTAAATATTAATTATTTATTATTATTAAATATTAATTATTAATTATTATTATTAAATATGTATTACTATTATTAAGTATTAATTATTTATTATTATTATTTTTAAATATTAATTTTTAATAATATTATTATTATTAAATATTAATTTTTAATAATATTATTATTATTAAATATTAATTTTTAATATTATTATTATTAAATATTTATTATTAATTATTATTATTAAATATTAATTTTTAACATTATTATTAAATATTAATTTTTAATATTATTATTATTATTAAATATTTATTATTAATTATTATTATTAAATATTAATTTTTAACATTATTATTAATAAATATTAATTATTTATTATTATTAAATATTTATTATTAATTATTATTATTAAATATTAATTTTTAACATTATTATTAATAAATATTAATTATTTATTATTATTAAATATTAATTATTATTATTATTATTATAATTCAATATTAAGTATTATTTTTAAACAGAGTAGAGCAGAGCAGATTTCAGTAGAGCAGAGCAGATTTCAGCAGAGCAAAGCAGCTCTAAAGAACGGGGCCTAACTCTTCTATAGTGGCGGATTGAAAGGTATTAAGTAGGGTCCCTTATTTAAAAAAAAAAAATTCTTATTAAATTAATTTTTTTTTCTTATAAAATCACTTATATTTTTTACCAAATGACCCCATAAAAAATTATCAAATGTATTTTGACTTCCTTAAATATTTTTTCTGAATCCATCACTGCTACTCTACCTAATAAAGTGGAACCATCACTCTTCTTTCTCCAATATGGGACACTCAAAAGTGGACAACAATGGACTTCAACAATTATAATAGTTTGTTTTTAATGTCATCTTCACTAGTTTTTCTGTTTCTAATAAATTTTAACATTTTTTTTCATTTTCATTGGTTTTATGATTACAATCCTTCTTACATTGGAAGGGAATCAATATCAATTTAATTATTCATCTCCTTCAACTAACCTCACCTGTAATAAGTTTTAATGTAATTCACATAATATACTTTATACTTTTTTCCATTACTTTTTTTTTATTACTTGAAACATTGTCTCAAACACGATGACGCGATGGGATTAGATGTAATACTTGTTTGGTTGACATTGTAAAATAAAATTGGAAATTTGTGGAAATTGATAAAATGAGTAGTTGTTCAATTGGTTAATATAAAAAGGCAAAAATGAGGAAAGTGGGAATTCATGAGAATTTCAACTTCTCACAAAACATGGGAAGTAAATTACTAGCCCCCTTAGGTAAACCAAAATTCTTGGGAATTTCAATTTCCCTTATTGCCAACCAAACGCATTTAAGAAATTCCTAGGAATTTTATTAAGGAATCAACTTCCCACGAAGGTATAAATTCTTATGGGAATTAAATTCCCACATCAACCAAACAATAACGTGTGGGTTAAATTGTAATATCAAGTGACCATGTAATAAAGTATAATAAAGTTTCAAGTTTTTTCACTAGACTAGAATTGTAATTAAAGTTTTACATTAATGAGTGCAAGATTATGAGTTCAAATATTGATACTAACATTTGTACCTAAGAGAAGGGTCTTGTAATTTAATTATTATTATTTTATTTTGTAAAAATAATTATCAAACCATGTATGGTAATGATCAAACTCAAAAGAATAAAGAAAAGTCCAAACAAGACATGACTTGCTCAATACAATAGTAAAGAAAATAGTGTCAAAGGTAGGAGTAACACATTTATGTCAAAGTGACAAGTGTCCATAGATGAACACTTTCTCTCTCTCTTTTTTTTTTTTTCTTTTTTTGGATGTGTGTGTCCAACACGCATTTAGGTGTGTCCTATATGTGTCTATTCCAAACACAATGTTCAATACACAATTACACATATTGAATTTGGACGATGTGTTCGTGCTTTATAATTGTAAAAAATAAGTTGATATTGGATGATGTGTCTGTACTTTATAATTGTAAAAAAATAAGTTGACGGAAAAGTAACTAAAAGAGTATAAAAGATTATTAATGCACATATAATCTGTATTTATTGTGGACTAGGACTAGAAGTCATGGCCTCATGGGGAGGTCTAAGACCAAACCGGTCAAATCATTTCATGCAAAATGTACACTACAATTATTACAGTAATGTTTTTCCGGAAAAAAAAAAAAAGTTATTACTTGTACATTATTACAGATTGCAGTCACATTACTCAATTTTAAGCAACAAAAGTACACTGCATTAAGAGGAGCATCCTATTGGCTACCTCGGTAAGGAACTCTACCTCTCTCTTAAACAGAGACCTCTGTAGTCTGTACACTTCTCATTTATTTATGGTAGTAATTGGTCATTGCCAAATTGCTCAATTTCTCCCAAAAATTCACACATTTTCCTCAATTTCACTCTCATTTCTTCACTTTTTTGTAAGTGGGTATTTCTTCCTTTCATTGGGGTTAATTTACCTGTTTTATCTTAGTTAATTATTTAATCTCTTCTCTGAATTATCTTAGGGACTTGCAGCAGATTCTCTGTACTATAAAAAGTTTTGATCTTTGGAAAAAAAAATGAACATTTTCTAAACTCTTGTTTGAATTATGATTAGGACTTTGAGTTTTTTGTACGTACAAAAAAGTTTTTATATTTGGGGAAAAATGGTGGAGATTTTTTCATTTTTTAATTTTTTTGTTTGTTTTATGTTTAGGAATTGAAGCAGATTTTCTGTACTTCATAAAGTTTTGATCTTCGAGGTTAAAATGGTGGAAAATTATCTAATTTCTTGTTTGATTTGTGTTTAGGAATTGAAGCAGATTTTCTGTGCTACAAAAGTTTTGATCTTTGGGAAGAAAAATGGTGGAACATTTGGAGTGTAAACATTGCAAAACATGGGAAGAAGAAATGTACTGGAAACATTTCAACTCCATGCATTTCTTCCAGACTTTAACCCTAAACTTCCATGATCATCTTGTAAGTTTTCTTAATTTTAGAAAAATTTAACCAAGTGGGTTTAGGTTTATGAAAGTGTTTATGTTAGTACTTAGTAGAAAATTAATAGTCACGTTGTTAGTGTTATTTTGCTCCACTATACTCTGAACAGTGAAAATGCACCAACTCCGTCAAAAATTAGTAGTCACGTTGATGGTGTAATTTGATCTAGTTTTACCCTGACAGAGATTTTTTTTTTTTTCTTTATTTCTAGAATGTGAAATAATGTTTGTTATTGTGACTTTAATACAAAGTGTGGTGACTTATCCCACTTTCTTGGGGTTAGAGAATTATTAAATGTAGGATCATGCAATTTTAATCATGTTAAATGATTATTGTGGTATTTTAGAAAAGTAAGATCTCTTTACAAAAATCGAACTATTTCTCTGGTATAAACAATTTGTTGTTGTTGTTCTTGTGTTTTGTAATAGTAGACTATTTCACTTTTGATTTTACGAATTAAGGCACATTATTTTTGTAGTTAGTTTGTAATGTGGTACTACCTTGGAACTACTTACGTAGTATAACTAATCATACTACTGTAAAGAATTGTCAGTTGGAGTAATAGAGATAAAGATAAATATGGGTAGAATTAATGGGTTATTTCAAATGCAATGATGGGCATGTATGACATTGCTTGGTGCAGCTTACTTTCATGAGAAAGTTTTGAGATTTGATGATTAGATCGATTCTCGTGGTTGTAAAATAACTTGGATAGAGACTTTTTAGATAGGTATGATGGTTGTGTTATGTTTTCTTGAGGAATATATGTAGTTAATATTAGTACCTAATTGAAAAATAAGTAGTTTGTAATACTCTTAGCCTATTTAAAATTGTTACTGTGATAGTGTGATGTGGGTATGATGCTGTGCTTGTGCCTTGTGCTATGTTTTTCGAGGGTTATATCTTATATGTGCTTAACTGAAAAACATATGTATAGTACTTTGTCATGCCTTATAGCCTAGTTTCATACTTTCATTGTTATTGTATGATGTGTGTTTGTGTGGTACATTTACTTGTACCTTTGCAAAATCTTGAATTCTCGAGCCTCTTTAAGTGTTTCCTTTTTACTATGTATCAATCTTAATTTGAGTTTGAACAATCAGGTACTGCCTGATAAATTCACTGCACACATGAAATTTCAGTTGCCAGATAAAGTATTTCTTAAAAGCCCGAGTGGGGGTGTGTGGGACATAGAGCTGCTTAAATCCGATGATCTTCTGTTTGTTGGAAATGGATGGAAAGACTTTGTGAAAGTCAATGAATTGAAAGAAAACTGTGTCTTGATGTTCAAATTTAAGAGAAACTCGATTTTTGAGGTCTTAATCTTTGATCAAGGGAGTTCCTGTGAGAAGGAGTCAACCTACTTTGTTAAGAAATGTAAGCATACTAAGTCTGAGCATGAAGGAAAAATAAGGACTGCAAGAGAGGCATCCAACACTGAAACTATTGAGGATGGTGGTGAAGAAGATTCTGCTTTTGTTGTATCAAAGAAGTCCAAGAAAGATGATGAAGCAGTGGTTTCCTCCGGAGGAAAGGTGGACACTCAAGCTCCGAGAAAACGTGCGCTGAATGCAGCTGCAAAAGCTAGAGAAGGAACAAGAAGGATACTGCCATGCCGATTACCAATCAAACGAAAAGCTCAATCTGGTAAGCATCCTAACTTTCTAAAAAACTCTCTTAATACTTGTAATCTTGAAATGAAAACCTTCTTTAAGTGCGAGAGCTTGTTAGTATACTTCTTTATGATTATGTAGGAAAAAAGTCTTTCAGAAATGAAACAGACAAGGAACTGAGTGAAACATCACAGAGAGATGTGATCACAGCTGAAAATGGAGAAAGTTCCCCTGAGAAAGTTGATTCTGACAAGCTAGAGTCCCATTCTAGTAAGCATTGTTATTTAAAGTGTTTTTGTGAAATGAGAAGCTGAATTTTTTAAAAAATTGCATACATATGTTGATATTGTGTACTTAATTTGGCAGAAAAGAGCTTGAACAAAAATGATGTTGCTAAGGAACAAAGTCAGATTTCAAGGAGGGAGTTGATCACCCCAGAAAATGGTGAAAATTCTCCAACTGCAGAACGTTCTGGGAAATTGAAGGGCCAACCTGGTACCTTACTTTTGAACTGGCAAAAGTGCTTTGTGTTGAAAATGAATTTTAAGAATTTCTTACAGTTATGCACTTATGCTTGTGCATACTATAGCAGAAGAGCAGCCAAGTGGAAATCATGTTGAAAATGAACCGATACTGAATTCTGAGATGGACATAACCACTGAAAATGAAGAAAGGGAGTTGGTCATGGACCGTGCTCCTAAACTGAAGCCTCAATCTGGTCAGTTTAGTTATGCAGATTGTCTTTTAGGAGCTGATTATGAATATATGATAAAGGTGAATTATGAATATATGATAAAGGTGATGTCTTTGTCTACATAATTTGGCAGAGAAGAAGCCTAGTAGTAATGGAACTCCTAAGAAACCAACTCAGATACGAGTGAAGGATCTGATCACCTCGGAAAATGGCAAAAATTTCCCAGTTATAGGTTGTTCTAACGGATTCAAGGGTGAAGCAGGTAAGCTACTTTCTTCTTGAAACACCAAGATGTTTTATGCAAGTATTCAGAAATTTATTAGCTTACTATTGGTTGTATGCATGATCTGGCAGAAAAGGAATCAAGTAGAAGAAGAGGAATTGTTAAGGAACAGAGTCCGATTTCTGGGCGGGAGGTGATTAGACCTAATTACAAAGAAACTTCCTCAGAGGAAGATCGTTCTCGCAAATCTTGTGGAAAAAGACGCAGACTGAAAAAGCAAGAGCCTCCTAATTCATCTAAAAAGCTGGTATTCAAAAGTGGTAATCCTCTATTCTTGTAGTCTGGTTGCCTAGTTGATGAGTTGTTCAAGGGATTTTTTTTTGTCTTTTCATTTATTACATTAGGGGTTAAAGTACTGTGTCTTCTTATTGTTGCAAAGTCGGTCCTGATATGAAGTGGACATCATTATATATTTTGTGAACAAAATGATATTGAATGGGGTTCATTTGATTGTTAAGTATGGAAAGAGTTTATATGGGTTTTTTCAAATTTTATTTTTATTAGAGTAAATAAAACCTGAAACTTCTCTGCTCTAACCATCACCCCTCACCCTCCTTAAATCCTCCAACTTATCTCATCTTCACTGATGCTTCTTCCTCCATTTTTACCCAATTACCCTCTATCAACATCTCCAATGGATCAAAGTCCTGGTCATAAGGCTAAGCCACCTCATTTCTGTAGTCTGGGTGAGCTTATAGCCACCCTCATCTGAATGGCGGGACTTCACATTCTTATCAGATTTTAGGACTACTGTCCTATGAGTAACAAGGAACTTAAAAATTGCTGATCAATAGTTCAATGTGTATATTCTTTTCAGGCCAGAGAACACGAGGCTAGAATTGGGACCACTCAAAGAATACAGTGTGTCAGCCATCCCATGGTGGATGCAGTGGATCATCTGCTAAGCTAGCTAGAAGAACTTCCAATGTCTTATGTTGCTTTCTCCTTAGGGACTAACCCAATTATCAATAATGTTGTAATAATCTAGTCTCCTAGTCCAAGCTGCTATTTCAAACAAGTTTGTGTTTGACTGTAATAACTCTAATATTCTATCCTAATGACTCTCATGATTAATATAATTTTCTCCTTTAACCAAAATGAAAAGGGTGGATGCCATGGATCTGTTACAGGATTATACTTAATATTCTGGAACTGGGTTGTGATTTCAGTAAATATCAGTAATTTCAGGATTATACTTATTTTTAAATTTTTGCTCAAAATAGTTTCGGAAGAAAGGAAGTCTCTGGTGAAGGAGTACATGTCAAACAGAAGGCCAGTGACTGAAGTGGAGAAAGAGAATGCTTTGCTAAGGGCTGATCCGAAACAAAGTGAAGATAGCTTCATTGCAGTAATGCAGCCTACTAGTGTTTACAGAAGATTTTTCTTGGTAACTATATTCGGAGACGCTTCTTTTCCTGTTTCGGTGTTTCCACTTCCAGTATACTTCGTATTTCTTAAATGTCTTTTGACTGTTCTTGTCTTTTGCAGGACATTCCTGCAAAGTGGATGCAACAGCATCTCCCCTGCCGAAACCAAGAAGTAATTCTTCGTGTGGGCAAGAAAGCATGGCATACTTCTCTAATTACTTACGGCAAGAAAGATGCAAGTATCTCTACTGGATGGAAGAAATTTGCCCTTGACAATTTCTTGGAGGAGTCTGATGTGTTAGTCTTTAACTTGGTTAATCAGAAAGACAAGGCAAGTGCTGTGATGGATGTTGACATATTCAGAGTCGTCGAGAAAACCACTCCTCCCCTTCCTGTAATGTCTTAGACTATTAGAAGGCTTTTAGTGGTCTGGCTAAGAAAGTAGACTGCGTTTGCCTAATCTTCGGCTGTGTTTTGATAATACTAACAGTCATCGACTTATTGTAAATATAACTCTTAACAGACTTGACCTATAAAATTACCTGGTGTATGCATCAGCTTCCTAAGATATGGCAATATCTTCTACTGAATTTGTTAGACTTCTGTTTTAAACTTTGTTTACTGGATATGTTACTGAAACATTGTTACTGATTGTTGAAACGTTGCTACTGTTCTGCAATAGTCATCTCGCGTTAGCAGCTAAGCTAATGCTTTTGTAATTCTTATCTTGTATATTCTATTTTCATCTGTTGTTACCTTTCAATCTTTCATGTTCTTGCTTTAGATTGGGAGTTTTTATGTATGTATACAGGACAATGAAAACTCATTGTTGGCTCTTGTTGTTTATTGGTGTTAAATGAAAGCATATACTGTTAATCAGACTTTCTCTTTGATTTAATACATGCTTTGAAATCTAATTGCTCCTTCTATACGGCACTTACCCATGAGCTTTTTCATTTTGATTTTGGCACGAGTTTGAAGATGTATTGTAGCAATTTTAATTAAAATTATACTTTGTATATGTATTGGTAGATGGTAGTCATGGTAGATTTATTAAATTTGTACAAAAAAAAGTGGTTTATTAAAATACTTCCTTCTTTTTTACTTGGTATTTTTTCATAGATTCGTAATTTGCATAAATCACAAGTTTATTTTGATTAAGGATAGTTTTGAGCCGAACTGGGTTATGCCTCGTGCCAAGCTTGCGTGCCGTGACCTTGACTAAAAATATCAAGAGTCTTGAATGTGTATACATACATATACATGTATTTTTCTCGTGCATGATACGGACCACCATATGAAGCCAATAAGCTGTTACAATTTGTCAATTAATATAGTTCTATTATCTAGGGAAGGTAAAGAATATGTCAAATTCCAAAGATTTTGTCTTTAAAATAAATTGCATTTCTACTGTATCATGCAAAAACACATTAAACATCCCATTGGTAAATTTCATAGCCTATATCTTTGTCACAAATCACTAATCTCGAGGTATAAACACTTCAAAGTTTCTGAAAAAAGTGTCGTTTTCTTCAATCTAGCTTCTGGGTTGTCACTTGTGAGTAAAATCTCTTCTTTTTCTCCAGATTGTTTTTTTGTTTTAAATTATTTTTTATTTTTTGGGTGTTTGATTATTTTTATGTTTGATTTTTGATTTTTTATAGGTGATTAATTTGAGCAACAATGGAGGAGAAATCAGATTGTGAGAATTGCAGGACATGGGAAGAAGAGATGTATTGGAAACATTTCAATTCCATGCATTTTTATCAAATTCTACCCCAAAACTTCCATGATCATCTTGTTAGTTTTCTTCAATTTTTTATTTTTTATTTATTTTTGTTATTATTTTTTATTTTTCTTAATTTTGCTGTCAATTTCATGTTAACTACCTTTAATTAATACAAGTATTATAAAATCCAGCATCCCATAAGAAATTGTGCAGAAAATTTTAGCCATTTAATGTGCAAAAATGTTTGTTGATACGCCTTTATTTATGCAACATGCTAGGTATTGAGGTGTTTCGGAATTATAGTGATTTGCTCTTGAAAACATGCATTTTTGCATTTGATTTGATTTCAGTGGGAAAGACTGTCATAAATTGGTATACTGAATGTAATGTGTTAGTGATTGTTGTTAGGGTAATAAATTAAATGTGCTTGTATATGTTATGGACTCAATTGTGAGTAGGAGTGATAGGTGGATAAGTATTTTTATTTTCCGAATGAATCACTAGAGCATTACAAATTACAAAAGAGGAATAGGGAAGGGGCCGGGCTGTGGGGATTCAACGGTGACCTATCGTATAAATGCCCTTAGTGAAGTTTGCATAGGTATTAAGGTAATTTGGGAAGGACATATAAAGATTGATGAAAGGTTTCCGAATGAATCACTAGAGCATTACAAATCACAAAAGAGTAATAGGGAAGGGGCTGGGCTGGGGGAATTCAAACGGTGACCTATCGTATAAATGCCCTTGGTGAAGTTTGCATAGGTATTAAGGTGATTTGGGAAGGACATTTAAAGAATGATGAAAGGTGAAACAAAGCCTAACTACGTACAGCTTGAATTTTGTTTGATAGAATCTGTGTACATGGGGTGATTTATTTAGTTTACAGCATGATGGGAATTTGTTGATTGTATACAGTTACGCCAATTGAGTGGCCGTGTGAGGGTTAAAATTTCAGTGTATGATTGAAGAATTTACTATGTATTGAGTACACCTTTTGGCCTGTTTGTTATGCTTTATGAAAGTTTGTGGTACCTGTTTATGATTCATAATTCCAAACTTGGCCATCTTTAATGAACAGAGATTATTATCTTTTTATTAGTATAGAAGATGGCCTTGTTGATACATTTTCCTGTATAAATTGAACTTGATCATGAACAAACAGGTATTGCCTGAGAAATTTGCTATGCATATGAAAACCCATTTACCAGAAAAATTGTCTCTCAAAGGCCCCAGTGGTAATGTATGGCAAGTGGATATTCAGACAACTGATAATGCGCTGCTTGTTGGGAATGAGTGGAAGGACTTTGTGAAAACTTATAAGCTAAGAGAAAATTGTCTCTTGATGTTTAAGTATAAGCGTAACTCAAGTTTTGAGGTCTTAATTTTTGACCAAGAGAGTTTGTGTGAAGAGGAAGCATCCTATTTTATGAAGAAATGCAGCCACACCAAGCCAGTACATGAAAATCATAAGAAGAGAATTGTGAGAGAAGGTTCAAACACCAATGTAATTGATGACGATATAGATGATGATTCTGCATATGTTGTATCTAAGAAGTCTAAGAATAATTGTGATGGGGAGGTAAACTGTTTGGGACGAGAGGAGAACACTCAAAATCCTAGGAATCAGACGTCCAATACGGCTATAAAGAAAAATGGCAGAGGCAGACCAAGAAAGATAAAAGAACCATGCAATTCTTTGAGTAAATCAAAGGCCCAACCTAGTAAGCACCTTATATTTTGTGTTTCTTGAAAAAAGTTTTTACTTAACATGAAATAAGGAGTGTGTTGAATATCCTTGTGTACATCTTTTTGCAGAGGAAAAGCCCGGCATAAATGAAGCTACCCATGAAGTGAGTCAGGTTTCACTACAAGACCTGAACACCCCTGAAAACGGAGAAAGTTCCCCCGGGAAAGATCATTCTAACAAGTTGAAGGACCAATTTGGTACATATTATAGTTACATCATATTGCCCTGAAATGAGCATCTATTTTGTGTAATAATGTGAAGTTATGCTTCTTGGCTCTTATTTATCTTGAATACCTGTGTTGGACCCTCAGCACTCCAACAACCAATGAGAGTGTGGAATCCTTATACATGTTATTCATATTCAAAATTGGACTTGAGATAAGAATTTTAACTAGAAGTAGGTACAATTAAATCTATATTATGTCGCAATTAATAATTTTTATCAGAAGTATTCTATTATCAGAACTATGCTTAATAGCTTATGATCTTTGGGCCTATAATTTTTAACTAGGGGTATATTAAACTTGTGTGTGTGTATCATAGATAAGAAGTTATGAATTTATCCTTTTTTTTTTTTTTTTGTATATTTTTAGCAGACAAGAATCCTAGCAGAAATGACGCTGCCCAAAAACCAGGTACAAATTCAGGGAGAGACTGGAGCACCCCTGAGTATAGAGAAGGTTCCTTAGAGATGAATAATCACCACAAATCTAAAACAATATCTGGTAACATCGTGATGTATTATTATACAATATAGATAATAGAAAGTTACCACATCACTATTGATTATGCACGAAATTTGGCAGGAAAGGAGCCAAGTGAAAATGGTACATCAGAAAAAATAAGTCAATTTTTGGGTAGCAAGCCAATAGTTCTAAATTTTGAAGAATGTTCCCCAACGGCAGATGATTCTCACAGTCATAGAAGGAAAAGAGGCAGACCAAAGAAGCAGGCAGTTCCTATGTCATCAATGAAACAGGTGTCCAGAAGTGGTAAATCTCTTATTTAATGAACTTATGTCACCTCAATGTTACTTCAATAAAAATTATGGTACCAGGTAAAACATATACAAGTAAATGTTGATCTCGATTTTTGGTGAAAAATTTGTGTCTTGATTATTAGACACCAGAAAAAAGAAATTTCTGATGTTGATGCATAGTTGTAGGCTTAACCTGCTTTTTTTTTTTGCCCTGAAGTAGTTTCATCTGAAAAGGAATGCCCCGAGTATGTGTCCAATAGAAGGGCGGTGACTGAGATGGAGAAAGCAGATGCTTTGCTAAGGGCTAACCAAGACCGAACTGAAAAAAGTTTCACTGTAGTGATGCGACCTAGTAGTGTTTACAGGAGGTTTTACTTGGTATTGATTCCTTACCAAATCTATCAATTCTGTTCATATAAATCCTTCCGTTACAACTTCATATAAGCTTTGCTGCAGTGTATCTAGCTTCAACTTTGAGAGTATTGATAAAATTATGTTGCTGTATTTCATATATAAATTTACATTCATAATATACCTTGTTATAAACCTACAACCATAGTTCAATCATGAAAACAACTGCTATTTAGTAACAAAGGGAGTAATGAATACTAACATCATAGCCGTGAAAATTTCTTTTGTGCTGTTCTCTTTGCCAGAGCATTCCTGCAGACTGGATGAACAAGCACCTTGCTCTCCAAAACCAGGACATCATTCTCCGAGTGGAGAATAATATATGGCACGCCAAGTTTTATTATAATGGGAAAAGATGTGTGGGAGGACTCTCTGGTGGGTGGAAAAAATTTGCCTTCGAGAATTCCTTGGAAGAATTTGACGTACTACTCTTCAAGCTTGCTAACCCGAAGGATGATGCAACTGTCTTTGACGTTGAAATATTCAGAGTGATCCCGAAGATCCTCCCTCCCCTCCAAGTGAGTTCTTCCATTTTGACATGAAGATCTTCTATAGGCTACATTAGCTTGTTGATCTTTAACTGCACTGTAATGGATTTGCAGGCATTTGATATGATGTGATACATGTACCTTTTCGAACTACTTCGTATAAGATAAGGCAATTATGAATGTTGGAGTCAAATATTTACTCGCTTTTTCAATATAATTGACATTAATCATGTAGCATTGGTCTAGTGACATTGAGGGGGCCTTTGGTTCAAATCAGTTGATTGAAACGGATCGGGAACCCATACCAAGGAGGTATGGATTGAGAATTTCAAATTGATTGTATTGGTAATTGGTGTCTTAAATCTAGTAATGTTTGAAAGTACTAACAAAGTAACAACCATCATGAGTGATGAAATGGCTGCTATAGCTTTTTTCAATGGAGAAGTTATGCAACAAACTTTGGGAGATACCTTATTAGAGTATTTCCATTAAAATTTGTTGTTTTACCTACATATGTTGAAAAATATAAGTCTAAAGCATCAACATCTTTTCATATGAAGTATCATTGTAGTAACTAGTAAGTGTATACTCCATTTGTTTTTTATTTGCTTGCTCCATTTTCTCAACATGATAAACATATTGTATGTTGCAAGTAAATCACAGAAAAAAAATATTTTGAATCAATTAATAGCAACCGGAGAAATCCAAGTTACTTAACATGATAAACAATTAAACATGCATTACTTGACTACTTGTTTATCAAATGACAAGCTTGTAAATAAATGACTAAATTTCACTGTTTATAGGTAAAACTGCTAACTAATGATGTTAGCGGTTTTATCCATTGGTGCCCTAAAATATGTCAATCCGACCCTTTGATAAACAAACTTTGTTTATCATGTTGAATAACTTGGGCAACCTCTCGGTAACATACATTTGATTTTTTTCACAGGAAATGTACATTTCAAAAAAACAAAAAAAAATTATTCTTTTTATAAAAACATACAATCTAATTAGTTAAAAAAAAAAATCGAATCCACAAAATATACAGCAACTCTTTGGTGTAGCAGACCACACCTTGCGGCAGGGGTTACCCGAGTTTTTTTTGCTAGGGGTTACCTGAGTTTTTTAGTCAGGGGTTACTCGAGTTTTTCGATCAGGGGTTACTTGAGTTACTCGGTCAAGGTTTACTTGAATTACTCGGTCAGGGGTTACTTGAGGGGTTCAGACAGGGGTTACTCGAGGGGCTCACTAGGGTAACTCAGTCATGGGTTACTCGACTTTCTCAGTCAGGGGTTACTCGACTTTCTCGATCAGGCTGCATACAAAAAATTGTGACTTGAGTAACCCCAGCAACTCGAGTAACCCTTGACCGAAAAACTCGAGTATTTCTTGACCGAGAAACTCAAGTAACCCCTAACCAAGAAACTCAAATAACCCCTGTTACACAATACAACAGGTCACATATAAAAATTGTGCAAAACATAATACTTTCGTTTGACTAACATTAAAATTAATTACAATTTAGGCTAAATTTTCGTCTGACTTATATTACTTCTTCCGTTTCTCAACTGATGCATCTCTCTCTTTTTAGGTTTTTATAATTGATGCATCCTTATTCTAATTAGTAAAATTTTATATGGAGTATGTGAAATCATTATGTTGCCCTTGACTTAAGTAAGGATCGGACCAACTCCACCTTTTACTTTACATGCTATGCTTAAAAGTTAACGCGTGTGCAATTATGTAAAATCTTCACTCTCCCTCCTTTTTATTGGTTCGTGTACCAACTCTGAAGAATGCATCAATTAAGAAATGGAGGATGTACTTTATATCTCAATATAAATGAGTCTAATTAACAAGAAACTTTCACAACATGAAAAACAAACTATGTTTCTATGTTTCTCAAATGACAAAGTAGTAAATAAATATATTATTTAACTTTTTATCGACAAATACGCTATTTAAAATAGCGGTTTTGCCTGTAATTTTACAAATTTGAACTCTTGAGAACAAATTCAAATTTATTTCTCATGTTGAGATATTGGGATGGTCTCCTAATTAACCTAATAAAAATAAGTAAGGAAAAAAAAATTAACCCAAAAAAAAAAAAAGGATCGGTCAAAATAAGTTTAGTGAATCAAAGCCTCTTAAATTCAAGTAAATTTACGACATTGTGATCATGAAATGAGTATAAAAAAAGAAAATTGGTCAAGGTCAAAATAGCTAGAATAGGATAATCATGTATGATTGTATGAAGTATAAAGTTAATCATAATCACATCACTGAAAAATATAAAGGAAGAAAAAGCATATAAGACAGAGCATGAGAATTGTAATTGTCTTTTGCAATGAGCATGATTATTCTACTTAAAGTAGGACACCAAGCAAATCGTAATGGCAGTAACTAAATCTTTTAAAATTGCACTGCCATGTGATCACAGTTTCAATACTACTGGATTATGAAAAGACCAAGTTATACCATTTCATGCTTTAGATCCCTTGCTTTTCAGGTCACGTTCTCTTATGTTATTTTAGATTAGTTTTGATTTAATCTCATTTTACCTTATTGTGGAATAATTAGACTAGGTTAATGACCTAACAACGTTTTATGCTACCCGAAACGGATTTGGAATAGGCCCAAACAGGAAACCATAATTCAAAAGTCAAAACGACCTACAACATTAGATTGAGGGTGTTGTTTTCAAACCGCTGTGCTAAGTAATTCGTTATCAATATACACTACAATAACTAGTCGAGCCCATAGGAAGGGAATTTTGTTTAATACTCCCTCCATTTTTAAAAGTGTCTCATAGGTCGTTTATTTGTTGGGTAGAATAACTAATTTACCAAATAATTCAATCATGAGTTGGTTTCATTGGTTGTTATTGATTAAAGCATTCATGGTAAAAAAAATTGTACCAATATGTAGTATTAATATTTACATCTGTATATTTAATGATAAAACAATAAATACATGATAAATGTGAACAATCATAACATTATAGTACTCCGTATTTTTTTATTTTTTATTTTTTAGGAATTGTATAAGTGAGGTGTTAAAAAGTAGTTAAGTTTATGAAGTTGTGAATCAATGAGTAGTGACTAATGAAATATTATCTCTATAACTTTAGCCTCTATTACAAGAAATAAAACACTTATTAAAATACAATCATAAATGAAAAGTGAAGCACTAATTAGATACAAAGGGAGTATTACAAATATTTCACAAAGATAGAGTAAAAGCGGCATAAAGTGGATGGAGTTTTCAAAAAGTCATAGTGAAAGCAACATAAAATGATAGGCCGAAATGACAAGAGAAAGACTAGTAGAGCTGGGCATGGGCCGGGCCGGTCTGCGAGCGCAAGGGCACGGTATGGTAGCGGCCCGACACGGCACGGCATGGGGTGATCCGTGCCGTGAACAAAAAAATAAAAATTCGGCACGAGCCCGCGGGCAGCACGAATTTTTGGCCCGCCAGCACGGCTCGCCAACCCGACCCATAATAATAATAATTGAATAAACTATATGTAATAAAAATAAAAACAATAAATATAAATATTATAAAAATTAAAATAATAAAAAGAGCCATAATAATATAAAGAACTATAAATAATAAAAATAAATTAATATAAATATTAAAATTAATTAATTAAAAATAAAAATAATGGGTTGGTCTACGGCCCGACACAACCCGCCAGGCACCTGGACTATGCCGTGCCGTGGGCTGCGGTGTGCCATTTGGTGGCCCGGTACGGCACAACCCGCCATCACCCAGGCCTGGCACGACACGGCACGATGTCCAGCTCTAAGAAAGAGTAACAAATAATTCATGGACACTATGTCATGGACGCTAATTCTATATTACTTACTCCGTTTTTACAATTGTTTCTTCTTTTCTCTAACATCACCCCCAAAATCGACACAAATAATCTTTAAAATAAACCAACACAAATAAACGTTCTTGTAATAGTGACACAAGCTCTTGACATCTATTCAATACGTCAAAATATTCAAGTACTAGGTTAAACATAAAGACAAATGTCCTAATGTCTCATCTTAGTGAAAAATCCAAATAAATCATTAAATAGATTATCAAAAATTCAACAAATTAGAAATAAAGAAATTATCCAAATAATTTATGAAGATCTCCAGGCTCCAGCAATGTAGAATTGTTTCTTTCAAATTTAAGAGGGGACAAGAATAGAAAATGAGGGGCCAATATCCCCACTTCTTTAATATTATGCTTTTGCTCTTCTTTTAATAACCCAACCTCACTGCATAAAGCAAAACCAACCGCATTTTTTTGAATTAATGTTGCTTTTTTTGGTCAGCAAAATCAAACTTCTATGTTAAAATATTACAATACATTACATTACATTACAATTAAAAAAAAAATTACAAAAAAAAATATGAAAATAATTTCACTATGTTATCCAAACTTTCCCTTTCCTTTTTTTAACTGTACAGTTATTTTGAATTTTCCTATTTCCTTCTTTTTACTTCCTGGCAAAATAATCCAGGGAAGGGAAAACACAAAAATAAAATTTAAAAAAATTCCAAAAAACGAAGAAAAAAAAAGATACAAAAAATAAATACAAAAATTATGCTCCCCAACCCAAATGCATGACTGTTCCCTACAATGTACAAAATGTATTCACCCCTCTTTGATTAATCTCTTTCTCTTCAGTATAATGGCTGATCCCAAAAAATTCAGCCGCCATAAAAATTGTATTAGTTTAGTACGATATGATTCAACGAGCCATTGATGGTTTAGATGAAGCTCATTGAAGCCGTGTTTTAAGAGCCCCGAGTGCTGTGCTTCTAGGGGGTTTGAGGCCAGGGCCAGGGTCGCAGAAGCAATCAACAATGTGTTAATGGTGTAATCTGATGATATGGTTTAGTGAGTGATTGTCCTTGGTTCTTATGCTTACTCATCTTCCACAAAGACGCGATGCATGAAATCCCGGAACCTTTTGGAGTAGAGCTTTGGATCCACAGCTGAAATAAGGGTGGGATCCACTTGCAAGGACTTGTAAGCATGTTCGAATTTTTTGATGATATCATAATCTTGGAGGATGTCAATGATACCAAAATAAAGAATTACTTCGAATACCTCCCCACCACCACCATTTCCACCAGTTACACTTCGTGGAGTTCCATTCCCTTCGAATTCTGTCCGTGATACTCGCTCTGCTCGTGCAGGCATGTTTGCTCCTAGCCGGATGAAAGGTCTCCTGTGATTTAACAAATCACAATAGCACGGATTAGAATAATGCTGGTAGAGACATGATTACTGTATTTTATTATCAATATTAACATCAAACGAATTTCTTACTACTAACTACTACATTAAACATAAGTCACGTAGTTTGACTCGTGATGATCATGACAGCAACTCTCACAATCTGACTATATCACCAGTAAAACTTTTGACGTATTCGTTCATTCTCATTATTTATTATTTTAGTCCAGCTTGTACCTTATCACCACATAATTTACACAAGTATTTGGTTCGTTTGATATGCCAGTCATGTTCTGCGGTTGTTAACACAAGTCCTAATCATCTACATTATTGTAAGCATACTAGATTTTCTTTTTTTGTAAGTATTCGACAAACTCCAACTTCCACCTATTAGAGATTACTACACATAACTGAAGATAATAACAGCTATTACACCGGCCAAAAGCATAAATAGCATAAACTACTCATATTACTGCAAGGACCGCTAGAATTATTCAGATTCGTAAGAACGATTTACTGCCACATCACAACTTAAAGGTTCCAACAATATATTAATCAATTTGAGCAAATCAAAGGGCTAAGTAAGCAGTATATAGTATTTCCAGCCTGTCAACTACCAAATTATGAACCATTCCAAAAAATTTTGACAGTCCATTTTTAATTGGACCATATCCTACAGGTCATATATATAAACAAAGAAAATGACAAACAAACCAGTTCCTTTCATTTTAAGACAATTCATTCAAGGCTTAATGGAAAACTACTACGTCAGGAGACCAAAATCTATCAATGCAAAAAATAAATGAGATTAAACAGAGACATTCCAATGGTCTGTCTTACAGTACAGCATAAACAGCAGTAAATGCAATGTCGACGACTGAGGGCAGAAATGTAGACAAATCAAGGGTAGGAATGTTGGACCAGTACACTAAACATTACACCATAATGTTTAATCACTGCCACACAAGGCTTAAGAAAATACGCGGGATCAGATGATTTCCCATCCCAGTGTATCTTATATTCATAGCAAATCAGATTTAAGGAATTTGATATTCTGGTTGCAATATTTGAACTGAAGAGAGAATGAAAAAACAATGGTAAGAAGACTTACGTTCCCTCCATTATGCAGTTTGAGTCCTGCGTAAATATCTCGTACCCTAGAGGCGAACTCTTATCATGATTAGTACCCCCTCTGCCTGGAATGAGCCAAAGAAACAGTTCAGTAAATATCCCTTGTTCAGAGAGGCTACTCATGTGAACTCAGCCAAAACAGAAATATCGGAGGTAATAGTATTAGTAATGAAAATACAAAAACATGTAAGAATGGCAATAGTATACCAGTAGGAGACAGTCCTGGCTCGTTACTGGAACAATCCTCACGGAAATGAAGACCGATCAACAGACTATAATCCATGATTTTCTCTGCCTCTAAGAACTCGCAATCTCTATCAACCTGACTGCTTTTTGAAAATGTAAACTATTAAATAAATGCAAAACTGAATGAAACTGCAGTTTTGAACAGTGCAAACAAATTTTGAATGAAACTGACCTCATGAGCTCTTGGAACCAAGATTGCTGTAAGCGAAACACAAATTTTAGGTCAAGGTCCTTAAGGGTGGTAGTCTCATCAATTTCACCTTCAGGTTTGTCAATTGACCGACCATGGGAAGAACCTTTTAGATCAAATCTTTTATGAATCCGGTATTCAGAGTGAAACAAATTTCCCATAACAATGAAGCGAGTCTATCGGCCATCAAAAAAAGAGAGTAACAATTAGTTTTTCAGCACACCAACAAATTTGTAAGTTTACTCGATTTAGGGCAAGATGGTACCTTCTGACCACCTACTGCTTTGAGTTTGACACAATGCACACCAAAGAACTTTGTTACCAACGTATTCTTGTATTTGGCAACATGGTCATAATACTTAGGCAGCATTTTGATGAGTACCTGACATAAATTCCCGCAATAACCAATTATGAGAATCCATTTTCAGAAGTATTATGATGACTCTCATTCTAGCATATTAATCAACCATTATGAGTTGTAGTATTTGCTCATTTTTAATATACTACATGAATGAATGTCTTAAATAACAAACCTATTAGACAAGTGCAAACTGACCTTAACCTCAGCCTTCTTGACAGTTTTAATCATATACCGATCATCTTGAGTTAGGTAGAAGCAACTTCCACTCTTTCCAGGGGACGAAAACTCTCTCAACGCGTCACTTCCACAAATAGCTAACATATACTCAGCTGGATCAATCCCAAATAGTTCTCTCAAATGTCTAGACATCCATATCAGCCACATATGGCAACAATGAACAAAATCAGCAGATTATACAAGCAAACTGAAGTTCGATCATGACATCAAACTAGTACAATTCATTCACCTGAACACCATGGGACAATAGTCTTTCCATCTGAAATCAGCTGATTGATGTGGTGGTGTATGTTTTGATCCTTCAGGAGGGAACCTAGTCCAAAATTTCTCCTTAGGCTCAAAATCAGAACCCTTAAGATCCCGAGTTTTCGAGGCATGCTTCCCAACAGAATGCCTATACATTATCAAATTTAAAATTCAACCCACCATTCAAAATTAACATAATTACCTAAAAACAATGCATTCATGCTAATCAAACTCAAAACACAACAATCATAAACCAACAAAACAAAACCAATGCTAATAATGTCATTACCTGATACCTAACTGCAAATTAAGCATAAGCTCATAATTCTTATGACCTTTGGAAATGGGTTGTCCGGGCTTCTTAATCTCATCACATCCACCACCATACCAATACGGCGTTGAAGGCGTTGAACCCACATTTTGATTACTATGATTACATACAACAACATTCATATCCCTAGGACTTTGACTCCTACTCAAAGCACCCCTAGGACTCTTCTTAGCACAACTACTAGCAACCCTATACAACTTAGAAGCCTCAGAATTATCAATAATATCACAAGTAATATCCCCTGCATCCTCATCCGCTTCCCATATACATATCCTTGGAAAATTCACCCCTCTATCCGAAACACTCATCCTCCCCCCATCCTCCCTCTTGGCATTCGTCGTAACGAAACCCTCATGATTAGTCCCACTCCCATTTCCATTACCCCAGTTCCCAGCATAGGTGCTCCCATCGGGGCGAGTAAAAACCCCGGCCCCTTTCGGAACACCGTTCTCCCAATGCCCTTGATACCTATTACCATTGGCCCATATCAATACCCCTTTCCCAAAGATCACCCCATTCCTCCACTCCCCAACATAAACATTCCCAATACTCCAAACATACTTTCCTTCTCCATTTTGCACATTCTCCTTCCATTCACCATCATACAAATCACCATTAGCATACAACTTCTCCCCTTTACCACTCTTCTTATCACACACCCACATTCCTCTATATGTATCCCCTTCTGTCCCTGTAAACGTCCCTAACCCCTCCATCCTCCCTGACCTGAATTCGCCTTCATACGTCGCACCCGACGGCCACGAAAACCTCCCCTGCCCCGTCGCCTTCCCTCGCCGCCACTCCCCCTCGTACATACACCCATCTGACCACAAGTACTTCCCATTTCCATGAGGTACATTCCCCACAAATGTGCCTGTGTAATAATCCCCGTTTGCCAGATTCCTCTCCACCACCTCCGGCACCTCTAACTCCGGCGACACTCGCCGGAGACTCGCCGGAGATCGGTTTCTCATCTCAGCCGGAGGTAATACAATCTGGGGTGGTTTCTCTTCTTCTGAAGATGAAATCTCCTCCTCTTCTTCCTCTTCCTCCTCCTCCTCCTCTGCTTCTTCGTCGGAAGATTGTGTAGATTCGGAATACTTTGTTGTTGTTGTTGAAGCGCGTGAGCATAAACTGTAGGATCTTCTGAGTGTTTTCAGCTTAAGGGTGTCCTGCATTTTGTGCACCGGAGAAAGTTTTGCTGTTTTCGATAACGGTTGCTGTTGTTGTTGGTGGTGTTGTTGTTGGTGTTGTTGGGCTGTTGTCATGATGATATCAAGTAATGAGTAGTCGGAGATTTAAGCATTCTTTGATTGTTTGATTTGAATTTTTGTTTTGTTTTGTGAGTTAATTAGTGAACTAAAAATGGATGGTTTTTGAGGTGGGATTTTTGGAGAAATTAGTTGGATTTTTGTTGGGATGATAATGAAGAAGAAGAAGGAAATAGTGTGTTGTTTTTAGTTTGAAGAAAGAAGGAGAATCGAGACAGAGAAGACAATACAGGAAGAAAATGGGAAAGTGTAACTGTGTAAGAATGAAAGAAAGAAATTCAGGAGAGAGAAACAGAAAGAGAAAGAGAAAGGCCGGCTATACGTTTGAGAGACTACTTCAAAATTTTATTTTATTTTTTAAAAAAAAAATTTGTTGAAAAAAATTTATTTATAATAAAAAAAATTTGGAAAAATTATTGCCATTATTTGATAATAATAATAATAATAATAATAATTATTATTATTATTATTATAATTTTTTTTTGAGGAAATTATTATAATAATATAAATAATAATAATTATTATTATTATTATGTAATTATAATAATAAATTATTATTGTTATTATTTATTTAATTTGTTTGGTGAATCTGACTTACGAAAAAAAAAAACCCAACAAATTTTGATAAAAATAATTAATTAAAAAAACATTTGATTTTTTTAAAAATATAAATAAGTGTTATTTTTGGTGATTTAATAAGTAATGGGGGTGTTAATAATTTGGTTTGGTGAATCTAAGTGACCTCTCAAAATTTTTTTTAAAAAAAAAAAGAAAAAGAAAAAGAAAAAGATAGGGGCTAATAAATGTGATTTGTTATGCCAACAACTTAATTTAATTGAGGTTATTATAATGAAAGAGAATTTTGGGAGTAGTGACATAGCATTATAGAAGCATCATTTATAAGGTTGCTGTGTTTCTGATTTTGGTTTAGTTTTGTGCTTCATTTTGGGAGGAGTGACTACTTTATGACTTTTGATTTACTACCAATATTTTAATATTTTAATATTTGAAATTTGTTTTAATTTGTGAATTAATTATACAAGTATTTGATTCTCGTTAAGTTGTGCTGCTAAAATGTGTTTGGTTTTTAGTTTTTTACTCACTTACAAAGGTCCCTAGAGGTCTATTTATGTACTTTGTACTAGACCTGGCAAATGGGTCATTCGGGTCGGATCATTTCGGATTGGGTTATGTTCGGGTCAAAAAGTTATTGGGTCAAGGTCGGGTCGGGTCATTTCGGGTTTGGGGTTGATTTCGGGTCAACTGATAATCGGGTCGGGTCGGGTTTCGGGTCAACATTTCGAGTTGAGTTCGGGTCAAGTCAAGTTTGGGTCAGGTCAGTTCGGGTCGGGTCAATTTTTGGGTCGAGTCAGTTCGGGTCGGGTCAATCTTCGTGTCCAATTTTCGGGTCAATTTCGGGTCGGGTCGATGCATTGGTTAAATTCAACTCTATACATAGTATATATTTATACATTTTTTGACGAGAAACTCACTATATTTATTAAGGCTACATTTTTCATGGAATAAAGTAATTGTTTGAATTTAGATTATTTTGTAATTTCATTTGATATTGAACATTATGTTATGTACGCATTATTATTGTACTATTTTTTTTTCTAGACTTGTGAGAATTGTTGTTTCGGGTGTTTTTTTGGATTTCCTTGGATACTGGTCGCGCTCTTCAGGCTATGAGACTCGGACACCTACAAAATGAACGAATATTCCAGTAACGGAATATTTGCCTCCGACGATTAAGTTAGAGATCTGAAACGGAAAGGTTAGAGAGAGAAAGTAGAGAGAAGTTGGAGCTATTTAATGCTCTTTTTATGTAATGTCGTAATCTACCCCTCCCTTCATAAATGATTGGGGTATTTATAGGGGTGGGAGTTTGTGCCCCTTTAGGGTTTGTACCCTAAATTCCGTGACATGATTGGTTGCGCAATCAGGAGGTGCCACGTGTGATACGGGGGCGACGTTTTGCGGCTTTCAAGAATATCTCTCGGGATTTGGGCTATGATGCAATAAGGCCTTTTTATGCTGATTTCAGGTGCTCTTTTGGGCCTTAGACATGCGTCATCTTCCCATAGGGACACGTGTCGCCCTTTGACTGGGCCACGTGTCGCTACAGGATTGGATCACGTATATGGGGTATTTTTACCCTAAACATTTGCCCCTCAGAGGGGATGGCTCGTACGCTACATGCCGCCTCCTCTGATCTTTCACCTATCTTGAGGCATACGAGTACATGGAGACTGGGCATGTTGCTGAGAAGGCGAGCAGATCTGTCCGCCATAATAAAGTTGGCCGTCCTAGGCTGGTTGACTGTCTTCGTCCGCCTAAAAACTTTTCTAGAGGACGCTCGAGTCCGGGAGTTAGACGGACGAACTATGCCACCTGGATTCTCGGGGGTGAGCTCAGACGCCCGGATTTTTAGGACGAATCCCTTAATTTCGTTTAGTTGACCATCTATTTGGATGCGCTGTTACTCGTCCGAGTCCGGGAGTTAGACGGACGAACTATGCCACCTGGATTCTCGGGGGTGAGCTCAGACGCCCGGATTTTTAGGACGAATCCCTTAATTTCGTTTAGTTGACCGTCTATTTGGATGCGCTGTTACTCGTCCGTCTCTTTCTCTGTCCAACTTAACAGGACTATCTTTTCACCCTTTTGAATTCTAGGTTACATTTTCAAATTATAGTTGTTCGAATTCTGAAGGCGGGAAAAATGAATTTACTAATATGCCCCCATAAATTTTGCCTATATATGCAGAGGGTTTGACCTCACTTTTGCACTTTGGAACTTTGCGAATTTTAGAGAGAGATCAGAGCTTTTTAGATAGGGAAAGTGATTTCCTTTGAATCTTCAAGAGCTCCGCCGTGTGATTGAGTTTTCCGGGCATATTTTTGAGTTTTCCGGTCAACTTTCAAGACTTCTCAAGAACTTTTCGAGTTTTCTACATGGACAGAGGTAGGCCGCCTGTTTTCTTTCCCTTCTCCTTTACTTGTATTATTATTTTTCCTTTTGTTATTTATTTTTTCAAATCTGGCTCAACACTCAGGTTCGTCCGTTTCTCCTCATGAGGCCGGTCGTTCGCCTGGGACTGAGGAGTCTAAAGTGGACGGAGACGAGTTGTCTCCTTCATGGAGTGGGTCCATTTCTAGTGCGTACCTACTCACCTCCACCTATTCTTCTCTGTCCCTGCAATCGGACATGGCAAGGACAATGCAAACGCATGATCTTCATGCGGCCAGAAATCCAGACGGTAGTCTGGTCAACCCTAGGAATCCTTATGACCCAAATAGCACGGATGTAGAAACCGGGTCTACTACCCATACAACCGCTTCCACGGGTACTAATTGCTCGGCCGTGGAAGTAACTTCTTCTTTTGAAGAGCGCCAACGTGCACAGGGCATCTCTTCTTCTGTGGGGGTGTTCGGGCCAACCCCGGAACTCAGGTCCTCACAACATGCTAACTCGGCCATGCAAGAGGCCAAGTTGCTATCTCGTGAGAGGCCTCCTTCCCTTTCTCGGGTGGCCACTGCTGGTACGTCCGTCTCATTTCCTGCACCATCCCATCTCCAACATAGCAGGCCGGACAGGCCTAGGAATAGGGTTATCATTAATGAGTCGTCCGACCTGCCACCTCACAGCAACCCTTCTTCGACAAATCAGGCGACCCGCGCGACAAACTTTATTTAATTCTTTAATTATTCTTTATTATTTTCATTGAAGTTACTAACTCGTGTATTTTGTTATTAGAAAGAGGTATGAGGCTTCAAAGTATGTAATCTTTGTTGGGGTTTGGTGAGTCCGACTCACCGCGGAAACAAACCCAAAACCAAGACCGCACTCGCAATAAATAAAACCATAAACATAATTAAATTAATCACAAGATTAAGATAAGCTAATTACCCTTGACGCGTGCTTCGCTCCAAATGAGCTCTTACTTGAAAGCTTCAAGTCCCGCTCGCACGGAGACCTCCAACGAAGTCCACCCGCACCAACAAAACCGACGAGGTCCAATGTCTTGGAGTTAGCAAGACCCGACCAACAAAACCCGAGTAATAATATTGAGTTCAAAGGTTTTCACTAATTGTGATGCCTTTTCCAACTCTTACCCAAGCCTCTTTCCCAATGCCCATACTTGGGTATTTATAGGAAATGATGGGAGTATCATTTACTCTCCCATCAATGTGGGATAGTATGATTTTTCCATTTTATTTTAAAGCTAAAATAAAATCAATAATCAAGCTAGTAATAAATCAACAAGTGGCAAGCTCATGTGAGTGGTTAGGTGAGGACCATTTGGAGAAGGGGGGGACCAAACTTGCTCCCCACTCCCTCTCCCATAACCGGCCACCTCACTCCCCACACACTCAAGGACCACAAGCCACATGGCACCCACCCTTGGGCACCAAGGCAGCCAAGGTGGGCTGCCATGTGCTGCTGTCCGTGGCAGCCACGCCCAGCAAGCCCAGCAAGCCCAGCACTTGCATGCGGGCTGCTGCTGCTGCTGGCCAGCACGCCCAGCATGCTTGTGCGGGTTGCTGCTGCTGGCCTTGTGCCTTGGCCAGCGCTGCTAGGCAGCAAGCAATGGCCTAGCCATGCTGCTGCTAGCTGTTGCGGGCTGGCGCGCCTAGCGTGCTAGCTCCAGCAGCTTGTTGCGGCATGGCTTGCTAGCCATTGCGCGCACAAGGCTGCGCCTAGCATGCTAGCACGCACTAGGCAGCGCCTAGCCTTGCGATGCTAGCATGAGTGCGCTAGCACGCACCAGCCAGCCTAGGCTCGGCTTGGTGCGCATGCTAGCCACCATGCTAGGCCATACGCCCTTAGCACTCGGTTTGCTAGGGCATTCCGATGCTAGGGGTATTTTGGTCTTTTGTTGATTTATTACTATTTCTCGTCTCGTCTTTCTCTATTTTTCGACTCGACTTCCGACGCTCGGTTTCGACGCTCTAAGCTCGAATTTCCGACGTCTAAATAAATATTACTCGGTCGACTCATTAATTCCTTCCGAATTAATTCGTCGTTTCGGTTTGTTGAATGCTTGGGTGTGACCCGAAGGGTTCAGTCAAGATTAAGCTGTAACATTAATTATCCATTAATATTACTGATCGGAAGCGGCCTCCACCCAGGCATTCCGATCACTTGACCTTACTGAATATATTAGCTTTCTAATAATTCTGAACCCGCTAACGGAATAGTACACTTGTTCGAAGGACACCATTCCTTTCAATCTCCCACTTGTCCTTCCGGACAAGTGCTCATTTTGTGTACAGCCCTTTCCTATGTCGCTTAATGTCTCTTCATGAACTATAAGGTAAGATTTATTTTGTCATCCTTATTACGTCCAGAAGTGTTTCCCGATTCCGAGTCCGACTGTCAATAAACAGATGATTTCTAAAATCCATCCGAGCACGGCCATGCATTTTACAGTCTCGCTCTACGAGAGGCCTTGAATACAACAAAGACATCTTCCCTATTTTACTAGGGGGACATTCCCAGTCTTGTAATGTAGCTCCTCTTACTGAGAGGACCTAGCCGCCCGAGTGTTGCCGTTATAATCCCCTATTACGGCAGACGTTTGACAACATCAAAGCGAACTAGTACTCAAACAAGAGAACTCACAGTACTCATGGTCGAGGAAATAGGTTCCGATAGCCATAATGAGAAGTATACTTATGACAAATTTTTAATTTCTTAAAGTATTCTCATAGGTCGATCCAGTATGGTTCTAAACCAATACCTGTGCAAATGATTTATGACAATCATGTCCTCGTAGCACATGAAACGGTGCTATAAATCAGACTACACACTAATCTCAATTGGTCATTAATCGTCCATCGTTTAAATGACCTTGATTAGGGATAATTTTCGATTATAATATTCAATGTTCACTTAATAGGTGTTTCCTTACCAAGACTGGTCTTGATACCCTATTTTGAATATTCTCAGAATCGAATGGACTCATTATTTAATCCTAAACCACAATTAAATAGCATAACGGAGTAATAAAATGTTGCATGAAATTTTATATTACTCCAAAACATGAATGGTTTTCCTTAGTGTCTTACATTAACTTTTCTCAAAATTAACTAAAACACTAAACAAGGAAATCAAAGCCAGTCTCCTACATGCTTGATTCCCATTGCCTCAACGTGCTTGTTGTGCTTCACTTGAGGCAAAGGTTTAGTAAGTGGATCGGCTACATTGTCATCCGTTCCAACTTTGCAAATTCTGATTTCACCCTCTGATTTCCATTCTCGAATCATGTGAAATCGCCGCTTGACATGTTTGACCTTCTGATGTTCTCTAGGCTCTCTGGCCTGAGCAATAGCTCCATTGTTGTCACAATAGAGGGCTATTGGACCCTTTATAGAGGGTACAACATCAAGTTCGCCAACGAACTTACGAATCCAAACAGCCTCCTTAGCTGCTTCAGCAGCTGCCAAGTATTCGGCTTCAGTTGTAGAATCTGCAGTTGTACTCTGCTTTGCGCTCTTCCAACTAAACGCCCCTCCATTTAGACAGAACACATATCCAGATTGCGATTTCAAATCGTCTCTGTCTGTCTGGAAGCTTGCGTCGGTATAACCTTCCACAACCAAAACCTTTGTACCACCAAACACCAGGAATTTATCCTTGTTCCTTTTCAGGTACTTTAGGATATTTTTGGCCGCAGTCCAATGCGCCTCTCTTGGGTCTGATTGGTAACGGCTCGTAGCACTCAAGGCATACGACACATCTGGCCTAATACATATCATGGCATACATGATAGATCCAATAAGCGAAGCATATGGAATCTGATTCATTCTTACCCGCTCATCAGGTGTCTGTGGACACTGCTTCTTGCTTAGGGTTATGCCATGTGACATTGGCAGGTGACCTCTTTTGGCCTCCTCCATGCCAAATCGAGCAAGTACCTTATCAATATAAGTACTTTGACTCAATCCAATCATCCTTTTCGATCTATCCCTATAGATCTTGATGCCTAGTATGTACTGAGCCTCTCCCAAGTCTTTCATTGAGAAGCACTTTCCAAGCCAGGCCTTTACAGACTCTAACAACGGAATGCTGTTTCCAATGAGCAATATGTCATCGACATATAAGACTAGGAAGGCGATGTCACTCCCACTGACTTTCTTGTAAACACAAGATTCATCTGGATTCTTGATAAAACCAAACTTACTGATGGCTTCATCGAAACGCAGATTCCAACTTCTGCTTGCTTGCTTTAATCCATAAATGGACTTCTTAAGCTTACAAACCTTCCCAGCATTGTTTTGGTCGACAAAACCTTCAGGCTGTGTCATATACACAGTTTCTTCCAAATAACCATTAAGGAAGGCGGTTTTGACGTCCATCTGCCATATTTCATAGTCGTAATATGCAGCAATCGCTAGGAGGATCCGAACGGATTTAAGCATTGCAACTGGTGAAAAGGTTTCATCGTAATCAATACCATGAACTTGTCTGTAACCTTTTGCCACCAATCTAGCTTTGTAAATGAATACATTTCCATCTTTGTCGGTTTTCAACTTGAAAATCCACTTACATCCGATCGGTGTATGACCTTCGGGTAAGTCAACCAAGTCCCAGACTTGATTTTCAAACATGGAATCCATTTCAGATCTCATGGCCTCTTGCCATTTAGCAGAGTCGGTGCTTGCCATCGCTTGCTTGTAGGTTGCCGGTTCATCTCCATCCATAATCAGGATGTCCTGATTCTCGGTTAATACTAAACCAAGATATCTATCAGGTTGAGATCTCGGCCTCAGAGACCTACGTAGGGTAATGGATTGAGCATTTGCATTGTCGGTTCGACTTTGCACATTTTGATCATTTTGACCTGCGTCAACAGATGCTGTTTGAGCACTCTAACTGTCATTATGATTTTGTTGCTCATCCTCACGAACTTCGTCGAGTTCGATTTTCCTCCCACTTGTCATTTTGGAAAGGTGCTCCTTCTCCAAAAAGACACCATCGCGAGCAACAAACACTTTGTTCTCCGATTTGTTGTAGAAGTAATACCCTTTGGTTTCTTTTGGGTAGCCCACAAAGTAAACCTTGTCAGATTTGGGATGAAGTTTGTCAGAGATCAATTTCTTGACATATGCTTCGCATCCCCATATCTTTAGAAAAGATAACCTAGGAGGTTTCTTCGTCCATAATTCATATGGAGTCTTTTCTACAGCTTTTGATGGAGCACGGTTCAGTGTTAGTGCCGCAGTTAGAAGTGCGTGTCCCCAGAAAGAGATAGGAAGATCACTAAGACCCATTGTTGATCGTACCATGTCTAACAAGGTCCGATTTCTCCTTTCGGATACTCCGTTCCATTGTGGAGTTCCTGGAGGTGTCAATTCTGAAAGTATACCCTTTTCTTTCAGATGGTCATCGAAATCTTGGCTCAAGTATTCACCACCTCGATCCGATCGAAGGGCTTTGATTTTCTTGCCAAGCTGATTTTCAACTTCACTCTGAAATTCTTTGAACTTTTCAAATGATTCAGATTTGTGCGACATGAGGTAGACATAGCCATATCTACTATAGTCGTCTGTGAAAGTGATGAAATATCGATGTCCATTTCTTGTGGTTGAGCTCATTGGTCCACATACATCGGTATGTATAAGACCCAATAAGTCACTTGCCCTTTCTCCCAACTTGGAGAATGGCTGTTTAATCATCTTGCCTAATAGACATCCTTCGCAATTCTCAAACGATTCTAAATCGAAAGAGTCAAGAACACCTTCTTGTAGAAGTTTCTTGATGCGTTTGATGTTAATGTGGCCAAGACGACAATGCCACAAGTAAGTCTGATTTGACTCCATGGTCTTAGCTCTTTTGGTATCATTATTCACATTATAAACTTGTTTGTCTAAAGAAAGCACATAAAGACCATTTTCAGAATGTGCAATACCATATAAAACATTATCGAGATAAAATGAACATTCTTTGTTCTTTACTCGAAATTCAAAACCTTTGGCGTCCAACGCCGAAATTGAAATAATGTTTTTGGTAATGTTAGGAACATAATAAACATTATCGAGTTCCAAAACTAGCCCGGTGGGCAAAGACAAACTGAGAGTTCCTACGGATACGGCACCAATTCTGGCTCCATTGCCGACCCGGAGTTCAATCTCTCCCTTCTCTAGCCTTCTAGCGTTCCTTAGTCCCTGAGAATTGGAACAAAGGTGTGAGCCACATCCGGTATCTAATACCCATGATGTTAAGCTAGTGAAGTTAAAGTCTATAACGAATATACCTGATTCAGAAGCAACGGTTCCGTTCTTCTTATCTTCCTTGAACTTGAGGCAATCTCTCTTCCAATGTCCCTTCTTCTTACAGTAGAAACATTCGGAATCAGATTTAGAAGACGCTACCCTCTTATCCTTGGTAGCTTTAGACTTAGGCGGAAAAGTTTTCTTCTTACCTTTCCCCTTAAAGCCTTTCTTCTTCTTGCCCGAAAATTTGAACGGCTTGCCCTTTTTAATCATGAGAATATCATGCTTTCCCTCATCCTTGAGCGTTTGCTCAGCTTGCTTCAACATACCATGAAGCTCGGTGAGGGTTTTCTCCATGCTGTGCATATTATAGTTCATCTTGAACTGATCATAGCCTTTGTGCAGCGAGTGGAGAATGATGTCAATTGCCATCTCGGTTGAATACCCCGCATCAAGCCTTCCCATGTTTTCAAACAATCCAATCATTTTGAGTACATGTGGGCTGACTGGCTCTCCTTTCTTGAGCTTGCTCTCAAGGATCTGCCTGTGGGTTTCAAACCTTTCAGTTCGGGCCTGCTCTTGGAACATATTCTGCAATTCAGAAATGATCTCAAAAGCCGTCTCCTTTTCAAAGAAAGTCTTTTGAAGTTCAGGAGACATTGTGGCCAACATGATACATTTGACATCTCGATTGGCACTTTGCCATCGATTTAGGGCAGCTTGAGTCACCTCCTCATTGGGAGTCTCGGGCATTTCCTCATCAAGGACATATTCCTTTTGCTCTTGCATGAGAACAATTCGCAAATTCCTTTGCCAATCAAGAAAATTTGGCCCACTCAGTTTCTCCTTGTCGAGAATTGAGCGTAACGAGAATTGGTTGTTTGAGTTATTTGAAGACATGATTCTACAATTGAAAGAATTTAAAATGAAAAACCATTCATTATACTTAAATAAGATTGAAATCATGCATTTTAATCAAACTTATTTAAAACGTCTTATTCACACATTAAAGATTGTCCCCAATTTTGGTGAGAATAAGTCGATTCCAAGATCCAAAGAAACAAAGAGTGGTTAAGCATGCTTTGGCTTGTCTTAACACTCAATCTCCTAAGGTAAGCAACGCTTTGCTAATGGCTCCAAGCCACTCTTGGTTGAATAAATCGTCGCATCCAATGCTCTCTAAACAATTTATTCACTTTGCCACGACATGTTAGGACTCCATCACTCATATCGTTGAGTATAACCAAAACCACTTGCATACCTAGTATGCCTTACGTTCCTTGGAGAAGTAGTGATGCCTCGCTTTGGCGTAGCCCATCACTACCCTCGTTCGGTTGGTAAGTGTGTTTTGGAATGGCAAGTTTTACTCAATTTTAAGGGACCTAGGGTTTCTATGTTGGTTGATTTAAGTGAACTTAATTAATCATCTCAACATTCGAAATCTTAACCATGCATCTAACATATAATTCAAATATATAAACATAAATATATATCGAAAACATAAATAGAGATGCATTTGGCAACTAGCATGACCCCTTGAGATCTTCAAGTCTTCAAAAGGTCTTCTTTTGCAACTTCATGGCTTCGTCTTCTAAGAACTCCGTCTTCAAGACTTGACCAAATAATATAATTGCTAGTTACTACGATTAGGACTAATCTAAATATTAAGGTACAAAAATACTCAACGGTTCGCAGACCGTATTTAGATTTACAAAAATACATCACGGATCACAGTCCGTATTTTCTATCCTAATCGGGCCCCACTAGTTGCCATTTCATAAAACCTGTGAGAGAATTTTACATTCCATTCATCCATTCACTATCTGTGAATGGCCCATGCATTTTACAACGATCAAACAAGTAACAATGCATAAAACCGCGCGGGAACTAGTAATTAATCTAGGTGGTTAATTCAATTAACACGCCTAATTAAACTAGTCAAAGTTGTTTTAACCGGTTATGGTAATAACTAAGAGACGCTCCCACTAAATTCCGCATCCAATCTTAACTAATCCAATTAATTAAGTCGGTGAACCCAAATATTTGTCAAAATTAATTTTGCAAATGTCGCTCATAAACCCGAGGCCTAGCCTCCAAAATTTTAATTAAAATAAACAAAATAATTAAAATAATTAAAACGACAATCTAAGCAAAATTACGTATTCCATAATGTCTAAGTGCCTTGCACTAAGACTTGGAACCCAAAATTACCCTTATTTACATATTAAGCAATGCTAAAATTAACTTAAAATAGCATCGACTTAATAACCCGGGGTTATTGTGCCAATTATGGGATCGTACGTACCGTACAACAAGCTCGTAACATACCCATTCGCACCCCCGCAACACCAAGCATGCCCATGGGCTGCTTGTGCTCGCACACGCCACGCCCAGCCAAGCCAAGCGTAGCAGCACGCACAGCGCGCACAGCACTATGCTGCTGCTGCGCCATGCTGCTGCTTTGTTGCTGGCTGGTGCGGTAAGTGGCTGGCAGCGAGCAGCAGCCCACGCCCTTCCTCGCACACACAGTCGCACAGCACCACGCACCTAAGCACGAAGCACCCAGCAGCCTCGGCAGCCACATATGGGTTGCGTGAGCAGCCCAGCTGGCCGAGAGCTAGCTCGGGGCTCTTAGGCCTCGTGTTGCGTGCTAATGCTTCGAAAATTATCGAATTTTGTGTGTGACATTATAAATCAATTCTAAATTAATTTTAGAATCAATTTTGAGGAAAAATGAAAAATAACAAGTCCAACTTAAATAATTCATCCAAAGCAACTAACCAAATTTATTACCAAGAATCATTCTTTAATAAAATTGGTTTAACTTGGTGTAACAAAATAAATTAGGGCATTTCTCACTATTAATTTAATCACTTTAAATTAATCTTGAGATTTTGACAAAATAAAAGGGAGTTGGAAAAATGAACATAAGTTCAATAAAGACTCCAACTTTAATACTTGTGACTTCATGAAAAATTATATCTTCCAATATGAAGATAAACCAATTTCTATCACAAGTTTTAAACTTTATGATTCCAATCAACTAAAAAATGATTAAATCAACAAAGTTTAACCAAAATTCATGGAATTTAGTAACTCAAAGTTTCAATCACTTATCATAAGTAAAGATTGAATCTTTAATACTTGGAAGCATCAAAGAACAACTATTTCACACTCAATGCAATTAATTTGCAATTATGTGAAAAATAAAACCAAACTTTCAAGCACCAATTACTACCAAGTAATCATGCTTAAAGTGGTCTAAAAATTGCATATAAAATAAGGAAAGAACCATTTACATAACCACCATAAATATGCAATCAATTTTCAAGGTTAGAAAGACTTAAAATTTTTCGTCAAAACGAAAAATCCCTCGAAAAATGCATTTCTGGTCGTTTTCTGGCTAAAAACCGAGCCCTAAAAGGGTAAAACCATTTCCAGAACACCTTTTCCACCCAAAATTCACTATTTTTGGGTCGAAATCTGGGTTCGGGGCTGAAGATAGCTCTAAAACGAGGTAAAATTTGAAAAACGAGTTACTAATATAATTAGCAACTTAAAACCAGAAAAAAATAAGCCATAATGACACCTTGAAAATATTATGATTTTAAAATAAACGAGCGAGGCTCCGATACCGCTGTTGGGGTTTGGTGAGTCCGACTCACCGCGGAAACAAACCCAAAACCAAGACCGCACTCGCAATAAATAAAACCATAAACATAATTAAATTAATCACAAGATTAAGATAAGCTAATTACCCTTGACGCGTGCTTCGCTCCAAATGAGCTCTTACTTGAAAGCTTCAAGTCCCGCTCGCACGGAGACCTCCAACGAAGTCCACCCGCACCAACAAAACCGACTAGGTCCAATGTCTTGGAGTTAGCAAGACCCGACCAACAAAACCCGAGTAATAATATTGAGTTCAAAGGTTTTCACTAATTGTGATGCCTTTTCCAACTCTTACCCAAGCCTCTTTCCCAATGCCCATACTTGGGTATTTATAGGAAATGATGGGAGTATCATTTACTCTCCCATCAATGTGGGATAGTATGATTTTTCCATTTTATTTTAAAGCTAAAATAAAATCAATAATCAAGCTAGTAATAAATCAACAAGTGGCAAGCTCATGTGAGTGGTTAGGTGAGGACCATTTGGAGAAGGGGGGGACCAAACTTGCTCCCCACTCCCTCTCCCATAACCGGCCACCTCACTCCCCACACACTCAAGGACCACAAGCCACATGGCACCCACCCTTGGGCACCAAGGCAGCCAAGGTGGGCTGCCATGTGCTGCTGTCCGTGGCAGCCACGCCCAGCAAGCCCAGCAAGTCCAGCACTTGCATGCGGGCTGCTGCTGCTGCTGGCCAGCACGCCCAGCATGCTTGTGCGGGCTGCTGCTACTGGCCTTGTGCCTTGGCCAGCGCTGCTAGGCAGCAAGCAATGGCCTAGCCATGCTGCTGCTAGCTGTTGCGGGCTGGCGCGCCTAGCGTGCTAGCTCCAGCAGCTTGTTGCGGCATGGCTTGCTAGCCATTGCGCGCACAAGGCTGCGCCTAGCATGCTAGCACGCACTAGGCAGCGCCTAGCCTTGCGATGCTAGCATGAGTGCGCTAGCACGCACCAGCCAGCCTAGGCTCGGCTTGGTGCGCATGCTAGCCACCATGCTAGGCCATACGCCCTTAGCACTCGGTTTGCTAGGGCATTCCGATGCTAGGGGTATTTTGGTCTTTTGTTGATTTATTACTATTTCTCGTCTCGTCTTTCTCTATTTTTCGACTCAACTTCCGACGCTCGGTTTCGACGCTCTAAGCTCGAATTTCCGACGTCTAAATAAATATTACTCGGTCGACTCATTAATTCCTTCCGAATTAATTCGTCGTTTCGGTTTGTTGAATGCTTGGGTGTGACCCGAAGGGTTCAGTCAAGATTAAGCTGTAACATTAATTATCCATTAATATTACTGATCGGAAGCGGCCTCCACCCAGGCATTCCGATCACTTGACCTTACTGAATATATTAGCTTTCTAATAATTCTGAACCCGCTAACGGAATAGTACACTTGTTCGAAGGACACCATTCCTTTCAATCTTATTACTCTCTTTCAATGTAGAAAGCATGTTTATTATTGTTTTATGCTTTCTAGTATCATATTAGGATGTTTTATGCTTTCTAGTATCATATTAGGATGCTTTTATTGCTTTCTAATATCATGTTAGTACCATGTTAGGTTTAAAGTTTCGATCTTTATTGTTTAGTGACATGCTAGGATTTGTCATTAATCTTGTTAGTATCATGCTTAGGATCTTGCTATTATATTTAAGCTTTATTATGCCTTATCATGCTATTATCATCGTTGTTATTGCTTTATTATTTATGTTGCTTGATTTTATATTTTGTTATTGCTTGATCACGCCTTTTATGCAGGTTTAAAGGGAATTTGTACTTGGAATCACGCTTAATAAGATAATTAATAATTTGGTTTAGGCTAATGTGATTTTAACTCAAGTGATCGCCAATAATAGTTTTATTTGTGCATTAATATTCAACCAACATAGATAAACAGGGTAGGTTTAATATAATGTTTGTATGTTATTCGAAAAGCGCACATGAATACGAGTAGAACAAAGTAGAGGCCTATTTTATAGGGCGGGTCCTTTCTTTTGTAGATTGGATTCGTACCTTCATCCCCGGACCCTGTTTGGTTCTAGACCTTATGGAGTAGTTGATGGTCCTTTTGGATTGTCTTTTGGGTTTACAAGTTCCTAAAACTTGTTGGCGACTCTTTTTGCTCTTTGTCTTTCCCTTTGGAACGCCACCGTACTTTAGTGTATGATCACAGTGGGGTTCAAGTTTGGGGTTATCGTAATGCTTGAAATATTCCCTACAGTTTTTGGCGACTCCACTGGGGAGGATTTCTATTTATATTCCTGAAATTTATTTAAATTTTAGCAATTATTTAGAATGAGCGGATGAGACTTGAAAAATTCTAAGTATTTCATGTGCGTAATTTGATTAACATTATTGTCATATGCATTAAAAGGTCCTCATGGGAGTACCCCATGAGTCAATCCATAGGAATTTTACACGTAGGAAATTTGGGAAATATCTTTCATGACTAGAATCGAAAAGATGATGCGAAATCTGGAAAATTCGAAGGACACAGAAAGTTGCCAAGGCATGTAGGAACTAGCGTCTAGAAAACAGGGCTTGTCGCCCGTAAAAAGTTTTTGTCGCCTGGCGACAGAAGCTTTTTTGCGGCGACAGTCCCTGTAGTCTGGCGCCAAGTTCTTCCAATACCGAGCCAGGGGTCTGTCTTCTTGCTTTGACCATTTCTAGTGTTGTTGGCTCGATTTTGCTTATTGATTGAGTCATTTTCTCACTTTTCTGAACCCATATGTGTTCTACATATGGAAATAACCCTCTGGGGGTTCCTGCTTCACCTACCCAATGGAATATCCCACGATCATGTGCAAAGTTCAGATTTGGGTACGTGTAATGTTTGTGAATCCACCAAAGCATAGGAGTCGAGTCCGAGCTCATCTCGCACTCGCGGAATCCTGTCCATTCGCTCCAACCCTCCCGGTAGGCTTGTGTGCAATGCATATGGATTCTTAACCATGGACCTTTTTGACTTAACCCATATCCTCGAACTTTAGAGAACTAGAGCCATGGTTAGGTTGCAAACTCATCTTGTGACTATGTGAACTACTTGTGCACCCTTGCTTGTATTTATTATATGTGCTAACTGTTTGTTTGACTTGTGTTAAAGACCAAATAAATTAACTAATGACTAAAAGGACTTTGTCTAATTAATTAATTAATTTTGAATTAATTAAAGGCTAATAATTTAATCAATTCGACTTAGTACGACTTTAGGCATGTCCATTTAGAGTAAAATTGCTGGAAACAGTCCAGATTAATGTTCCAGCAATGGCGCAGGAATTTGGACTGTGGCGCTGCAGTCTAGTGTCTGTCGCCTGGCGACAGACTCTAAACTGTGGCGACAGTCCTGTTGTTTTTAGCAACAGTCCAGTTCTTTTGCTCGAGTCATCACGACGAGTTTAATTAACAGTCTACTAATCGGATTAATCAGTTTGTTAATGGTTCAAACCATGTTTAAGTCTTTAATTGAGTTTAGGCACTTAAAGTCCCATGGTCATACACTAGTAGTCAAAACATGTCACTCACATACACATAAAGCACACACATAACATGTTTGTCACATTATGACCATGTCTAGAGAGTCTTGAATGCGTATTTTCCGTCATTTTTTTTTAGGGGGGGTAAGTCGGATATTAATCCTCCAATTTTTAAATTCCCTTAAAATATATACCCCACTTTTCTTTTTTTTTCACTTTTTTCTCTTAAGTCTTTTAAACATAAAGTCAAGTCAATTAGAGTCAAATATTAAAACAAATATGGTTTAAATTACAGCGCGTGGTCAAGAAAGGAAGGGCGCTTAATCAAAGACAACACTTTTGTTCAAGTTTTACTTTTCGACAAACCAGTCGGTAGGAAAAGGAAAGCTAAGAAGGCAATGGCTAGTCAAGAAGAACTTAATGAAGTCAAGGGACAGGTAGCCAACTTGGCTGAAATGCTGCAAAACCTATCACTGCAAATAAGTAATCCTGAAAAACAAAAACAAATGGACCTAATCCAGGAAAGCTTAGGCAAATCGTCTAGCGACTTTAGATTTCAAGAGATTAGCTCCCAAGGGGTCTCGGTGGATAAGGACCTTCTTCCACAAAAGTTCAATCCCAATGACATCCCTAAGTTCAAGGCCATGGATAACCCCTATTTTCATTTAAGAGCTTTTGAAACTGTAATGAGTATTAAGGGATAGATAGAAAGGCATTTCATTCTGTATTTTCACTATCTTTAGAAGTTGTATGTCAACAGTGGTACTTTTCACTTGATAAAGAAAAGACTTCTAGTTGGGAATCTATTGTGAGCGCTTTCATTGAAAGATATAAATGCAATATACAAGTTGAAACCGATCATAGAGAATTAGAAATGCTGAAACAAAAAGAAAACGAGGGTTTTACCTCCTTCTTTAATAAATGGAGGGAAACCACTGCGAAAATGGTTGAAGTGCCTAGTGAAAAGGAATCCGTCAGGATGTTCATTAAAAACCTCCAAGAGAAATATTCTAAGCATCTCAAATATCAAAGCAACTTAAATACTTTCAAAGCGGTATATGACATTGGAATTAACATTGAAGATGACCTTGCTAAGCAGAAAACTGCTAATAACAACTCAAGTAGTGGCTGGAAAAATAAGAAGAACGACAATCCTTCTTCATCCAAATCTACCCACTCAAATAATGTTAGCACTTTTCCTCTTAATGAAGTATTGGCAATGAATAATAATCAAGGACAAAAGAAACCATTTAGGAAGAATTATACTCCTATTGGTATGAGTTATGACACCGCATTTGATCGTTTACATGCAAAAGGTCTTATAACTCCTATTGGACCATTTGGAGACCCACCTGTCGAAAGGAGAACGGCTAGCTGGAACCCAAATGAACATTGCAAATATCACCAAGGTAGGGGTCATCCTACAGAGAACTGTTGGAGATTAAAGGAAGCCATTCAAGATTTGATTGATAGTAAGAAGCCAAGTATCAATACTGCACCGCTATCGGATTCTTTGGCTATTTCCGACGAAGAAAACCAAGAGGATCCATCTAGCCTCATAGAGCCTAACGAGACCATTGACGAAGAAATCTTTGAAGATGCTCTCGAATTCTCCGGTCAGGAACCCGCAACTAAGCAAGAAGTATTGGCATTGACATTAATACTTTCGGAATTAAAAGAATTAATCTCACAAACCTTCGAGGCCATAAAAGAGAAAAATGAGTTGCTTAAAAATAAACCTCCTCTTAAGCCAAAGAAACCATTTCCTTTCCAAGTAATTGACACTCCCAAAAAGAACAGTAGGAAATATACTCCAATTGGGACATCATACACAAACATGTTCAAAATGCTCTTCGAGAACGGAAAAGTTCAACCTCTTGAACCAAGACCATTTGAATCACTGAAAAGGACAGACAAATATTATTGTGCATATCATCAATCAGGAGGACATACAATAGAGCAATGCTTCAAGTTTAAGGACTTGGTTCAACGTTTGATTGATGAGAAAAAGTTAGTTCGACTTCCACAGGATGCCATGATTAATGGAGTATGGGACAGTGACGATGAGGATGTGTACCTCAAAGACATTGAAGAAACTCCTCTATCAACAATATACCCAGTAAGTGACATTTGGGACGAGGAGGATTCACCCATAGATGTCCTCACTAGGTCCGGAAGAATACAACCTCCCATCTCAACACAACCCATACCTTCTATTCAGCAAATTCCCATGCCTATTATAGAAGACAACGATATTGTCAAACAGCTAAAAAAGACTAAAGTAGAAATGAATGTATGGAAACTTTTAGCCACATCTCGAGAACATAGAGTCGCAGTCATGGATGCACTGGCCAAGGTAGGCATAGCTTCGGACACCACTCCTGAGGGACTTGCAAACTTCCTCACGAGCGATCTCCCAAGTCCAATTAATTTGGTCACTTTTTCGGATAAAGATCTACCACCGGAAGGTGACAAACACAATAAAGCTCTAAACCTCACAGTCATATGCAAAAGAATGAATGTCCCTATGACTCTTGTGGATAACGGTTCAGCAATTAATGTGTGCCCACTTAGAACCGCAAGAATGTTAGGAATAAGAGATGAGGATTTATCCCCGTCAACCCAAGGAATAAGAGCCTATGATAATTCACGTCGTCAAGCATTAGGGACGATCACTATGAATGTAACTGCAGGCGCAATTGAACATACTACTACATTTCAAGTAGTAGATATCAAGGCATCTTTTAACTTGCTATTAGGACGCCCTTGGCTTCATGATTTAAAGGCCGTCCCTTCGTCTCTCCATCAACAAGTAAAGGCTATAGTTGGAGGCGTTCCAATAACCATTGATGCTTCATCTATGAGGATTAAAACAGTAGAAAATCCACTAATTAATGTGGAACACGACGAAAACGATGAAGATTTGTGGGGCTTTAGCGAAGAGGTCTCCTTAATAGAGGAAGATGAAAGGACCCCTCTTCATTATGACCTCCACTCAAACATGATAACAAATGCTATCCTAAGAAAACAAGGACACTTTCCTGGAATGACTCTAGGAAAGAAGAAAGAAGTAGCTAAACACATGGGCTTACCTGGCCTCCCTAAATTGGATACTTTCGGACTTGGTTTTGAACCAACCCTCGAAGATCTTAAACGAGCCCGGGAAAAATCAAAAGCACGAAGAAATGCCCGTATACAAAAAAAGGAAATACCCATGGATCAATATCCTCTCACTTTAAACGGGCAATTTATAAGAGAAGGAGAGGATTACCCTTGTCACGAATTTCCTGAACCTTTTGTTGTAAATGGTATAAGGCAGCCTGGATTCGAAATCTTTTTGGATTGTTGTTTCCTAGACGAGATCCCAGCCCCAACACATAAGGACAAAGCACCCCCTTGTTTCGACTTTAATGTCATGGGACTCCTCTTTGGAAGGGAAAAGAACGAATCAAGATATGCGGAAGATGATTCTTCACTCATCCAAGCAGTTCTCCAAAGCGAAAATTTCGATCCCTCCGAACTTATCACTCCAATAGAAGATCAAGAGCGTGGATGGCGTAAGACAGTGAAGATAGTTACTATAAATGGAAAGAAGATTTCAATAACTACAGGGCAAGGACCAATATTCGAAGAGTCGTCTGAGTCAGAGTCTGAGTTAGAGTCTTCCCTCGTCGAGTCTTCTAAGTCTTTAGTTGTAGCATCCTCACCTTCTCTTTCTACTCCTAGGATAGTTAGCAATCAAGTCCCCACGGACATCTCTTTATTTGATGTAATGATTTCTGAGTTTAATAATATGTCTTCTTCCCCTTATTCCTCTTGTTTTTCTTTATCTAAAGATGACGAGCATTGCTTAACTAATGATGAAAATGACAAAGAAATAATTAAAGCAATGGAAACACTTGAAAATAAGACACCAATAATTGAGAATACAGAAACAGTTGATATCTCAAAAGATTCAACCATTAAAAGAGAAGTTAAAATCGGACTGACGCTAAACAAAGAAGAAAGAACCGATTTAATTAATCTACTTAAAGAATTTATCGATGTATTTGCTTGGTCATACGAAGATATGCCCGGCATTAATAAAGAAATAGCTCAACACACTATACCATTAATTCCAGGAATGAAACCTGTAAAACAAAAGTTACGTCGAATGAAACCCGACGTGGCCCTTAAAATAAAAGAAGAAGTACAAAAACAAATAACTGCAGGTTTCATCCGGGTATCCAAATACCCCGAATGGGTCGCCAATGTTGTCCCGGTTCCGAAAAAAGATGGTAGAGTTCGAATGTGTGTCAACTATCGAGATTTAAATAAGGCAAGTCCAAAGGACGACTTCCCTTTGCCACACATCGATATTTTGGTAGATAACACAGCAAACCATGCACTTCTCTCATTTATGGATGGATACGCAGGATACAATCAAATCCTCATGGCCGAAGAAGATATGGAGAAAACAACGTTTATAACACCTTGGGGTACTTATTGCTATACGGTAATGCCATTCGGGTTAAAAAACGCGGGTGCTACTTACCAACGAGCAGCAACTGCCTTACTTCATGATATGATGCATAAAGAAGTGGAGGTCTTTGTGGATGACATGATTGTAAAGTCAAAAGACCGCCAAGGACATCCAACAGCCTTAAAGAAATTCTTTGAAAGACTAAGAAAATACAACATGAGGTTAAACCCCTCTAAATGTGCTTTTGGAGTTACCTCAGGGAAACTCTTGGGTTATGTCATAAGCTCTAGAGGAATAGAGATAGATCCCACCAAAATTAAAGCAATCATGTCCATGCCACCGCCCAAAACCGAAAAGCAAATTCGAGGATTTATTGGCCGGTTGCAATACATAAGTAGGTTCATATCCAAGTTAACCACGATATGCGAACCAATATTCAAAAAGCTTAAGAAAAATGTACCAATCATATGGGACGACGAGTGTCAAAAAGCCTTTGAGAAGATCAAAGCCTATCTTGCGAATCCTCCCGTATTAGCCCCAGCACTCCCCGGAATACCCTTAAGACTATACTTAACCGTCACAAAAGAAACAATGGGAGCTATGCTCGCACAAGAGGTAGAAAGCAAAGAAAATGCTATTTACTACTTAAGTAAAAAAAATTCTCGAATATGAAACACGCTACACCCCATTGGAAAAGCTGTGCCTCGCGTTGGTGTGGGCCACAACTAAATTGAGACATTACATGCTCGTGCATACCATTTACGTAGTCTCACGAATGGATCCCCTAAAATACCTATTCGAAAGATCTACACTTAATGGACGAATCTCAAGATGGATAGTAAACTTGGCCCAATTCGACATAAGATTTATGCCTCAAAAAGCAATTAAAGGATCAGTGGTCTCGGATTTTCTAGCAGATTTCCCAATAGAAGATTCAACACCCTTAGAAGAGAATGAATTCCCAGACGAAAATTTAATGATGACAGAGGATGATACATGGACTCTATATTTTGATGGAGCCTCAAACCAAAAGGGGTGCGGCGTAGGAGTCTTATTAGTATCACCTAAGGAAGAACATGTCCCTATATCCATCAAATTAGATTTCGATGTCACCAACAACGCAGCTGAATATGAAGCATGCGTGGTAGGCCTCGAAACTGCTTTAGCCTTAGGTGTAAAGAAACTCCGGATATTCGGAGATTCATCCCTAATTATTAATCAAATCTCCAAAAGATGGAAGGTTAGGAGTGAAAGTTTAGCTCCTTACCAAACATATCTGGAAACCCTCACCGATCAATTGGAAAAAGTGGAATACACTTACCTACCTAGAGAGGAAAACCAATTCGCCGACGCCTTGACGAGGCTAGCCTCAATGGTCAAAATACCTAAAGAAATTGAGCAAATGCCTTTAACCATAGAAAAAAGGCATAAGCCAGCATACATTCAGGCCATAGAAGACGACAAAGTAATTCAAGAAGAAGAACCAGAGGAGGAACCATGGTTCGTAGATATATTGAATTATGTCACCAAAGGAGAATATCCTCCACATGCTGACAAAAGAGCGAAAAGAGCATTAAGACTCTTAGCTTCCCAGTTTGTACTCATAGGAAATGAACTACACAAAAGGGTACCTAAGGGACGAGCTCTATTATGTGTAGACAAAAAAGATGCTCAAAGGGCTATGAGATTAATCCATGAAGGTATATGCGGAACACATGTTAACGGCAAAATGCTAGTCCAAAAGATAATGCGAGAAGGATATTACTAGACTACCATGAATAAAGATTGTCATCAATATGTAAAAAGATGCCCAAAATGTCAAATTTATGCAAATTTGCAACATATCCCACCATCTCTCCTCTACACCTACACTTCACCATGGCCTTTCTCTACATGGGGAATAGATATAATTGGAAAGATTACACCTCCTGGAACAGGAGGCCATGAATACATCTTGGTTGCAATAGATTACTTCACAAAGTGGGTGGAAGCACAATCATATGCTAAACTCACCGCCAAGCATGTAGCACTCTTTATCGAAAGAAACATAATTTGTCGATACGGAGTCCCACATGAAATGATAAGTGACAATGGAACTCACTTTTAAGCAGAATGTGAAGAATTGCTACAAAAGTATGGTATTCAACATCACCATTCTTCCCCGTATAGACCTCAAGCAAATGGAGCAGTTGAGGCCGCTAATAAGAATTTGAAAACGATCATTGAGAAAACGACTGAAAATTATAAAGATTGGCCTGACAAACTTCACTTCGCATTGTGGGGTTATCGCACGTCAATCCGAACATCAACAGGAAATACGCCATTCAACTTGGTATATGGAATGGATGCCGTACAACCTGTAGAGTTAGAAATACCTTCTTTACGCATTGCGTTAGAAAGTAAACTCGATGAAGTTGAGTGGACTAGAGCACGATATGAAGAACTAATCCTACTCGATGAAAAACGATTAGAAGCTCTACATCATACTCAATGTTATCAAACCCGCATGGCTAGACATTTCAACAAAAAGGTCAAAACCAGAAATATCAAGATTGGGGATTTGGTATTAAAAGCATTAAGGAAAAATGTTTTAGATCCGAGAGGCAAATTCCGGCCTAATTGGTCTGGACCATATATTGTCAAAACAATCCTGTCAGGAGGCGCGGCTAAATTAACTGATATGGATGGCAATGAATTTTCAAACATGACAAACCTTGACCAACTTAAGAAATACTACCCATAAGTACTTGAGTAAAATACTCAAGAGAGCTATGTTTGGCCTGATTCCTTAAGCAAAGGATACGTAGGCAACCCAGACAGGGTGCGGCCGCTTTAATCTCTTCATATTCTGTATCCCCGAAGTAAAAAATGCACGTCCGCAAAATTTCAAAACTGGCGCCAGACAATAGTCTCTGTCGCCAGACGACAATTTTGTCGCCAGGCGACAGAGCCCAATCGTCAGCGACAGTGCATCAGATAGCAGCGCCAGTCTTCTGCGAGTGTCTAGACCAGTTTCGCATGTTCTGGAAATTTATTCGACTTTCGTACTCGAATTTAAATCTCCGAAAAATAAATGTTAAAATTGTTTTCATTGCTCTAATTAAAAGTTAATTAAAATAAAAGCTGAAATTTTATTGATTAATAAAGAAAGGAAATTATTGATAAAATAAAAGCTGAAAAATTAACTAAAACAAATTAACTTTGTCTAATAAATCAAAAGAAAAGCAATGTTTTAATCTTTCTTCTCCTTCTTCATTCTTTTCCAATTTGTGTCTTCATTCTCTTCCTCTTGATCCATAACCTTCGCTAGGAGACAACCGTTAGAAGATCTACACTCTATTTTAGTATAGATAGTTTCTCCTTCCGCTAGGACTCCATGTTTCTTCTCTACCCAAGCTTCCTTCTTAGTAGAGTCGACTTTTCTTTTTCCTTGATTCTTCTTGGCACTCTTCTTTCTAGGCATAATAGGAGTCTTGAACTCAATTCTTTCCCCTAGGCGTTCCTTAGCAGGGATCTTCTTGTCACCTAGACGATACTTCACATTGGTCCTTTCAATTGTAACTTGAGGTTTTTGGAATCTTCCATCAAGCCATTGCTTCACTTTATTTGACAAGCAAGGTGGTTCCTTATGGGTAATCACCTCCCATAAGGGTCTACCACTCCAGTATCCATCAAAACGCTCAATCTCTTGTGACACAGGAAATTCATAAGGACGGCGAAGATCTCCTGTAGGGATGGTTTGTGCGAGACCATATTGTCTCATGACTCTACAAGGAAAGTAAAAGGTTAGTCTCGACAAGCTCGGGAGACGAAAATATGCTTGGTTACTACAACCAATCATTGCCTCAATCTTCCACCAAGGAACAATCTAGTTTATGGTAAAGTCACCGGCAGCGAACACCTTGCTCCACTCATGGCGATCGATTTTCAAAAATCGTTTCTTTCGGAGGACTATGCAATTTGGAACATATGTGTGGATATTATCGGGAGGATTAATAAGCTTCAACCTCTCCATAAGCCATATCTGCAAACATGTATTTAAATTAACATTACAGTGTAAAAATGATATTCTTTAGTTCTTGATAAATTAATAATAATATTATTTTATACCTGTAATAAAATTGGAGAACCTCTTAAAGGTGCCCTTGAATCCTTTCTTAGTGCATCTAACCACAGCATAGTCTCTCCAACAATTAATGGCATTGGATTTCTCCCAGATTCAACTTGTTCTATAACAGATATAATTATCGATTGCCCTTCATTATCTTTGCCACTCACTAAGAGCAATTGGTTAAATAAACAATAAAGGAAAGCCCTTCTTTTATAGACACGGAAATCGGGATTGGGATTATCATAAAAATAATGTGCAAATTCTGTCAAATTAACTATGTTACCATGCACTATGTGTTTCAAAGCCGTCCCTCTCAAATAAAAAAAGTGTTCGAAATCTTTATAGTAATATTCATTGATTCTAGGCATTACCGCAAGGTCTGTGGAATAATAACCTATGATGGCCCCAAACTCTTCCGGTAAAGGACATATTTCATCATGAAAAAATCTAAAACAATGAGTATCAATATTCCAATAGTCTACGGCAGAATAAATAAAGTCAATATCAAGGTTCACCCCCTTGACTCCAAACATACCCCCCATATGAGAAAGATCTAATGCTTTTTTATCTTTAGCAGTCAAGTGACGACACCATTCATCTTTGTACCCACAAAAGGTTCTTTTAGCTAAAGGCATGATTACTAGTTAATTAACTATTTAATAAGCTGGTTAAATTATGCAGTAAACGGATGATTCGGGGGCTATTTATAACTTTTTCTGCACGACAGACTTCAATTCCTGTAGGAAACAGGAAAGCGCGTCTGTCGCCAGGCGACAAAATTGTCGCGTGGCGACAGGATGGATTACGCGGCGCCAGTTGTTTCCTTTGCAGCGTCACCTATTGCGCGTAGGAAACCGTGTTTTTACGTATTTGGTTTCGACTTTGACTTGGTTTATTGTTCTATTCCTCTTCTCATACCCTAAATATTATGTTTTTTTATTATTTTTATTTTTTATTTTTATTATTATTTTTACTCTTATTATTATTATTATTACTCTTATTATTATTATTATTATTATTATTATTATTATTATTATTATTATTATTATTACATTAAAATTTATTTTTACACTTTCCTTCATTTTCTTCTTTCTTTTTTTGGGGGAGAGAGTCGGTACCCTCCATTAATATTAAAAATGACGGAAAAATTTTGCGCAAAAATTACACTTTCTCACATACTCACATGCACGACACATTTGTCATACAATAATAAATCAGGCAAATAAAATGTTAATAAATAATAAAATGCATATATATATACAAGTGTCTGGTACATAAGTCATATAAATACAATAGACAAAGTCCTACAAAAGTCAAACATAAAACAAACACAGGTACAACTATGGCGCTGGAGGTCGCAAGTCGCGAGGGATGCCGAATGTATCGAAAAATGTCCTACTCCGTGGAGTATGTCCATCATCGCCCCCTGAACCACTAGGCGGCGCGAACTACAGCTCAGGACCAGGCCATCTAACCTCACCCTGAAACCCGACAGAAAGAGGCTGGGGCTGCAAAGGCTGCTGCGACGACGAGCCGAACTCGTATGTCCCACCACCCATCCCACCTCGAACGGTCGGCCCGGTCGGAGTGTCCTCAGGTGATGACGCCGAATCCTCTACAGCGGCGGCCTCAGAACGACCACCTCGACCACCAGAAGTAGTCCGGCGACGCCTCGAGTCGGACCTAGTAGTCTCCCTCCTAGGCTCAGGCCTCGATCGAGTGCGTGGAGAAGGAATAGGCTGCCCCTGCAAAAGTAAATCAAGGTTAGCAGATGCAGCGAAAATAAAGCCAAAGGTAGTAAAAGTAAAAGTAATACCTCCTCAGCGTCGTTGCTACGACAGGTAGCACGGTTCCGCAACCTCACAAGCTGGCTGCGAAAGGCGTCAATGCACCTGGCCATAGCCGTCACCACCTCACGAGAGAACTGCCAAAATAGCCAAAGTCAATAACAATTATAAAGCCCAACATAAGGATGGTATATAACAAGAAAAACTACTTACTCGAGTCTGGTGACGAGGAATAGACCGCTCCACAAACTGCTCTCCCGCTGGAGCTGGCGGAATAAGCTCCTCGATCGGTCCATACGTACCCTGGTAGCGTATAGACATCCTCGGAGGGATGAACTCCCTAGGACCAGCCTGCTAAAAGTAAAAGTTAGAAAGATACTTGGGGGCTACCTAAGAAAGATAAACTAAACAAATAAAAGCATACCGCTGCCTCCTCTGAAGGGACAGGAGCCGGCGCTAGCAACGGTAGCAGGTCCTCCTCATAGCTTTGCTCAAGGAGAACGTGTGACCTCCAGGGAGTACCTCGCGAAGGCCCACCAGCACGATCCCGCTGCAAGGCATCGTGGAACATATGCCGAGGTGGAGGAGCAGGAACAACGAAAGTATCCGAGGAGTGTTGAATGGCCACCCTCTCCCCTAGGTAGACCACCGCACCATATGTCCCCAGGAAGTAACGACGCTCAGCTGTATACTGCGCCGCCAGCGCAGGGATAGGAAAAGCAGCCCAAGGTCGATATACCGGGCTAGGCTCCTGAAACATCACTAAGTAAGATATTTACGCTAAAAGGTGATAAAAGAGAAAGTAAGAATTTAAAGAAAAACCTACCGTGAGGATCATCTCTCGAAGGCGTAATACCTCCGGCGGACCTCTGCGGCCTCCCCAACTAGCAGCAATGGGGAGCACGCGAGGAGAAGGCCTCGCAGGCGCAAGAGAAGGGAAGTACTCGTAGAACCAAATCTATACGGAAAGTGAGAATCAGTAAAAAATGGTGCTTCTAGACCTAGAGTTAAAATCTAAATAGGGAAAAGGAGATATACCTCTACGACCTTCCAGAAACTGGAAAGGGCTATCTCTCCAGACAAGGCCTTGTGACGACAGGAGCGCCGCAAGACCAGTAAAAAATCAGCATAGGCCATGCTGGCCCAGTCATATGTCCCGACCAACTAGAGGTCGCGAACGACGGACAGGTAGTATAGAAGTACCCTACTACCTCGATCAGGGGAAAATATCCCTGATAGCAGAATCAGCACAAAGATGCGCACCCGCTGCTCTCGGGTAGTCGCATCATCCTCGAAAGCCGCAGCCAGCGTGCCGCGACGGATACATCGGGAACTCAGCTGTCCCGACTGAGCCTCAGCCTGGGCCCGAATAACGATCGGCCCCAATAACTCCAAAACCTCCGGCGAGTAAACAGTAACGCCAGCATCGAACGGTAGAGGATTAGACTAGAACTCTAGCCCCGTAATGAGACTAAAGTCAGCTGGAGTGACTGTCATCTCACCCCAGGGAAAGTGAAAAGTGTTAGTGGTGTCCCAAAAGAACTCCACCAAAGCTCGGACGACGAGGTTACCCCCATCGTATGAAAACATGGCCCGAGTGGCCTGCAGCAGAGAAATCAATCCACATGACTCCCAAAGACGACGAAGTCCCTCATCGCGGCAGATAAAGTTGTCGTACAGGGAGATGATGGTGGAGTTACCGGAGCCATGGCTACGGGTCCTCCCACTCGCTAGACCTCGTCAGATTCTCTCTGACAGATGATGAACTGGCGCGTGAAATAGAGTGCGCTCGTCCCAATCAGGCATGACATCCAGCCCGGAAGTAGAAGGCACGTCCTCGCCCTCGCTGGTGGGCTCGTCCTCTCGATGTGTGTCCCTCGACCGAGAACCGGAACCACGTCGTCTAGCCATGCTAAAGTATGTAAAAGTAATTAAGTTTAAGGCTCTACAGTATCTAAAGTTCGCCTAAGCCGCATGATACTATGTTCAAAAAAAAAAAAACAGAGTACGTAGTACTAAAACAGAGCAAAATTTCAAACAAGCATGGAAGTGTGTTCTTTGAGCAAATAAACAATTTCTTGCAAACATATGATGAATATTGTGACAAATTGTACAAGTAAAAGCAGTCAAAATGCAAAGAACGACTCACATTGTTCTTCACGACCTTAAGAGGTCCTACAATGGTGAATTGCTTATTTCTTCACCAAATCGAGTCAAACAAGTCTCAAAATACTCCCAAAGTAATATACAAGCATAATTAAACAAATTCAAGGCATAAAATTCACGAGCAAAGCAAATTAAGCAAAATAAGTTTCGAATTTTTCGAAAATTCGCGAATTAGAACGTGTAATTCGTCAAAAACCGAGTAGAGTTTGAGCAAAACTTACATAGATCAGGAAAATAGATGAGAAAAGCTTCGATTTGCAACAAGTTTGAGCGAATTTGGTTGAGAAATGAGCAAGAACGAGCAATTTGAAGTTTTTCGCGAAGTTTGTGAAGCAGAGCAGCGAAATGAGAAAGAGGAAGAAGACGGGTTTAAAACCCCGATTCTGTCGCCAAACGACAGAATTGTCGCGAGGCGGCAGACTCTGTCGCGCGGCGACAGATGCAGAAGCTCGCGACAGGTGTTTCTGGTCAGCGCAGGAGCGGCGACAGAGTGCTGGGCTCTTCCTTATGGTTTTATGGGTCCATTTTAGTAATTTGGGTTCCTTGGTACGCCAGTTAGCCCCTTTAAGCAAATTGACATGATTTAGTCAGCTTGATCAAAATGCACTGAGTGATCGACTTGATGAAAGATCGTCTCACTTTAGCTTAAAGCGCCTAAGTATTGGCTCATAATAAGGCACCGAGATAATGGTTCAAAGCACCGAAGTAATGATTCAAGGCACCGAAGTAATGGTTCAAGGCACCGAAATATTGGTTCAACAAATAAGGCACCGAAATAATGGTTCAATAGAGGCACCAAAGTAATGGTTCACGAAGGCAAAAGCACCAAAGCACCGGCACAAATATAAAAAACAGTGATAAGTGATGATATTAAGGGTCAATAGGTAAAGTGATTCTTTGGCAATGTCTCGACATAAAGGGAAATTGTTTAGCGGCGAAGTACGGTCGTGACGAGGTAGTGTCACAAATGGTGGAGATGGCGAAGCAAGGCCACCATTGGCGGTCCCTCAAGGTAAAGAAGAGATTGTCTATAGCGGCGACATACTGCTGTGGCGACATATTGCCACACCCAGGAAATGACGACATACAGTTATTTTCGACGATGTTCCCGAAATACTGTGGAGGATTGTTACCAAGAATATTGAAGACGACGACATACGGTTATCTTCAAGGATGGCGTTCACAAGGCACTGTGGAGGTTGTCACAAACAAAAAATGCAACAGCAAAATAGTTACGTTCAGAGACGTGTGCTCGACGTGCAAGATACGCGTTTCTTAACTATTTTATCTGTTTTAACTAATGATTAGTTTTGCAGGTATCGGCGTTATAAGAATGATTTGGAATTGCAAAACATTTTGAATCATTCTCCGTCCCTATCGATACTTTGACTCTCGTTTTTCGAAACGTAAGTTTCTTCAAACTCAGTCAAAGTGGGGGCTTCTGTAGACACCCATTTGTGTCTCCCCAAAACCAAACCCAGTGATGAATGCCTTGCACGTTGTGTTATTATCGAATTAGGTGAAAGTGGTTTGAAAGTCAAGTGTTGCGGTTTAGTTTTAATTAAATTCTTTTCTCTCTGTTTTTGAAAATGACTCTATTTTATTTGAAAACGTCCATTTCAGTTTATTTTGGTCCATGATAAGGGTCCAATAATGGTGTAGATGGATGGGGCTCGAAGAGACCTTTCCAACGATATATTATAAGCCCGATTCCGATGAATATTGAGGAAGTTATGGCCAAAATACTAAACTGGGCCCGGTTATTTATTTTAATACGGCCCAATGATCTAGAGGAGGGCCCGATATTAATTATTATTCCTAGAATTATTAGGATTAATTATAGTTTTCTAGAAGTTTCTAGAAAATTCCTTTTAATTCTAATATTGTTAGATTTAATAATTAATTATTTTTAAAAGATTTTTATTTGGAATAAAATATGGTTTTATTATCTTAAAAATATATTTTATCTTCTGTACGGATTCCGTAGATCGAGTTGATTAAAGATCGGATTCCGCGTGAAGAAAAACGCGCTAATACAGGCTGTCGCCAAACGACAAGTCTGTCGCCGCGCGACAGACCCTGTCGCGTCGCGACAGAGTTAATTCCTGGCGACAGCGTGGAGTTTTATTCCTTATCAAATTCTATGTTTTTTCGGATTATTTTCATTATAAATAGCGTCCGAATCCCTGTTTTCAGAAAGAATCTACAATCAACAATCATCAATTCTTTCTCATCAGCTCTTTCTCTCTTTCTCTTATTCTTAATTCTTTTCTTTCTCTCCTTTTTTCAAATACAATATTCCGCATTCACAAGATTTAGAGTCTCTTAGCCAAGTTCGAAGTTGCCTTCGCCCTAGACGTGCAAGGTTTGATATTTTCTGAGGGTTTGGTCCAAAACTAGTCTAAACTTTATTTAACTTTATTTAATTCTTTAATTCTTTAATTCTTTAATTATTCTTTATTATTTTCATTGAAGTTACTAACTCGTGTATTTTGTTATTAGAAAGAGGTACGAGGCTTCAAAGTATGTAATCTTATTACTCTCTTTCAATGTAGAAAGCATGTTTATTATTGTTTTATGCTTTCTAGTATCATATTAGGATGTTTTATGCTTTCTAGTACCATGTTAGGATGCTTTTATTGCTTTCTAATATCATGTTAGTACCATGTTAGGTTTAAAGCTTCGATCTTTATTGTTTAGTGACATGCTAGGATTTGTCATTAATCTTGTTAGTATCATGCTTAGGATCTTGCTATTATATTTAAGCTTTATTATGCCTTATCATGCTATTATCATCGTTGTTATTGCTTTATTATTTATGTTGCTTGATTTTATATTTTGTTATTGCTTGATCACGCCTTTTATGCAGGTTTAAAGGGAATTTGTACTTGGAATCACGCTTAATAAGATAATTAATAATTTGGTTTAGGCTAATGTGATTTTAACTCAAGTGATCGCCAATAATAGTTTTATTTGTGCATTAATATTCAACCAACATAGATAAACAGGGTAGGTTTAATATAATGTTTGTATGTTATTCGAAAAGCGCACATGAATACGAGTAGAACAAAGTAGAGGCCTATTTTATAGGGCGGGTCCTTTCTTTTGTAGATTGGATTCGTACCTTCATCCCCGGACCCTGTTTGGTTCTAGACCTTATGGAGTAGTTGATGGTCCTTTTGGATTGTCTTTTGGGTTTACAAGTTCCTAAAACTTGTTGGCGACTCTTTTTGCTCTTTGTCTTTCCCTTTGGAACGCCACCGTACTTTAGTGTATGATCACAGTGGGGTTCAAGTTTGGGGTTATCGTAATGCTTGAAATATTCCCTACAGCCGCCTTACACATTCTAAGGCCGGCCAGCAACGCTTCATACTCGGCCTCATTATTGGAGGCTTGGAACTGAAATCTCATTGCATATTCAAACTTATCTCCCTCTGGAGATTGACAGATAATCCCAACGCCGCACCCAGCCGCCGTTGCACTACCATCTACATATACTTTCCAGATCTGGTCTCCAGCCGGTTGTAAGTCTGGTCGTGTCATCTCAGCCAAAAAATCAGCAAAGGCCTGCCCCTTTATAGCTTTCCTGGGCTCGAACGTGATGTCAAAACCTCTCAGCTCTAAAGCCCATTTAAGCATGCGGCTACTAGCTTCCAAAGTTGCAAACGGCTTCTTGAGTGGTTGATCTGTGTAGACCACGATTGAATGTGCCAGGAAGTACGGCCGCAGCTTCTTTAATGCCATGTACAATGCTAGACCAAACTTTTCAACAGGGGGATACCTAAGCTCGGCGTTGTGTAGCACATGACTGATAAAATAGATTGGGATCTGGTGGCCGTCCCTTTCAGCAAGCAGGACGACACTTAAAGAGTGTTTTGAGATGGCGAGATAAATGTACAACTTCTCATTCTTGAGTGGACTGACGAGCCGAGGCAATGTATGCAAATGACTTTTTAACTGTACGAATGCTTCCTCAGCTTCTTCCGTCCACTCAAACATGGATTTCTTATTGATAGTTTGAAAAAAGCATCGGCATTTGTCCCCTGATCTTGACAGAAATTGACCGAGTGCTGCTAAACAGCCGGTCAATCTTTGCACCTCTTTAATTGTTCTTGGAGACTTCATGTCCAAGACGGCTTGAATTTTTTCAGGGTTAGCCTCGATTCCACGTTGATCAATTAAAAATGCGAGAAATTTACCAGACTCAACGCCAAAGACACATTTCTTCGGGTTTAACATCACCTTATGCCGCCTGAGTTCGGTAAATGTTTCTCGAACATCATTTAGATGGTCGGCTGACTCCTTTGACTTGACAATCATGTCATCAATGTACGCCTCCACATTCCGGCCGAGTTGATCTCTAAAGACTGTATTGACCAGCCGCTGAAATGTAGCAGGGACATTCTTAAGGCCGAATGGCATAACTCTTTAACAGTACAACCCCTTCTCAGTCACAAATGCAGTCTTCTCTTGATCTTCTTCCTATAGAGGAATTTGATGGAATCCGAAGTATGCATCCATGAAGCTCATTAGGGCATGCCCGGCCGTGGAATCAACTAGGCGGTCGATTTTAGGCAAGGGAAAGTTATCCTTTGGGCATGCCTAATTCAAATTTGTATAGTCCACGCACATCCTCCAAGTCTCATTCGGCTTTTTCACAAGAACTACGTTAGCTACCCAATCTGGGTAGTAGCATTGCCGAATTAAACCAGTGTCCAGCAGCTTTTTCACTTCAGCTGCTTAATTCCTCTCTTCTCCATGATTTCTTTTCTTCTGGCGGACAGGTTCAATGACTGGGTTCACAGCCAACTTGTGCACGGCCAGGTTAGGGCTTATGCCTGGCATTTCATTAACTTCGAACGCAAACACATCTTTAAATTCTCTCAACAGCTGAACTAACTCATCTCCAAGCAGTCCCATAGCTATAGTGCCTACACTGACCGTCCGACCTGGTTGATCGGGGTCGAGCACTACATCTTGGTGATCGCCGGCCGGTTGGGGTCTCAGCTCTTCAGGCCGACCAACGGTCATTAACTGCTATGCCTGGTCGCCCATGGCCTGCTTTCGCTTTTGGCTGACCTGGTATGCTTGGAGTGGGGGTTCTTCCCCTTTTGACTCGGAAGGTGTTCCATGTCCACGAATCGTTGGCTTAACAGCTAGCTGATTACATTCTTTTGCCATCTTCTGACTTTCTTGAATCGAACCAATTTTTTCTGTCCGATCGCTCAAACTCCAACAGCATCAAATGGGGGACGATCACAGCCTTTGCAGCATTTAGGGTGGGACGGCCGAGTATGACATTATAGCTAGTCAATTCTTTCACCACTAAGAATCGGACGACCATATCCCTTCCTTCCCCTTTCTGCCCAAATCGGACTGGCAAATCTATCTGTCCGACTGGGTGAATGATGCTTCCTCCAAACCCCACTAAGGGATGAGTGATGGCTTTCAGAGCATCTTCTGGGAACTTTAAATTCTTCAGGGCGGCTAGGCTGATAATATCGGACGAGCTTCCCGTATCTATCAGTATCCGGCCCACTTTCAAGTTGGCTATCTTCATGATGAACACCATAGGATCGTTGTGCAGGGCTTTGACCTCCTCCTGGTCGGCCTCACTAACGGTTACTTTGGGGAAGGGTTCGATCTTCACCGTGTCCGCCTGCATCACCTTTCCCAAGTTCCAGGCGTTCTGCTTGATTCCCTTCATGGTGGGGCCGCCTAAGGCGAATCCCCCCGATATTACAGCCACAAAGCCTGAATCGGTACTATTCCCATCATCTTCCTTGTCATTTTTCTTTTTCTTTTCGGACGTATTGTCTGTCCGTGTATAAGTGAATTTGGACTTCATCACATAAGAGTTCAGTATGCCCTTCTCGGCTAGCTTGTCCAACAGTCTCTTCAGATTGATATAATCATTTGTGTCATGCCCTACATCTTTGTGGTAGTGGCAGTACTTGTTTTTGTTCCTGTACTGGGCCGAGCCTCTTAACGGCTAGGGCTTTTCAAACTCGAACTTATCCTTGATTTCCATCAAGATAGAGTAACAATCCTTGTTGAACTTAGTCTTGAATTTTTTTTATTTTGGTTGTTGGCCGTCGGCCACCCAAACTTCTTTCCTTTTGCTTCCTTCCTTCTTTTTACCGGCCGAGTCTTGCTGAGTAGATTGTTTCTTCTCAATCCCCTTGGGCGGCGCCTCTGCTTTTGTAAGCGAACAAAAGTCGGCTGCTTCAATATAGGCCTCGGCTTCCCGCAGAACGCTTGCATATGTCCGAACCTTTTTTCTTACCAAATCAAACTTAAAACCATTATGCCTTAATCCCCGGAGAAATTCAGAGTAAGCCATTTCATCCGGCAGATTATGAATCTGGGCTTTTTCTTGGTTAAATCTTTGGACGTACGAACGTAGGCCCTCATTTTTTCCTTGCACAATTGTTGCCAAATTGAGACTTGTCTTTCGAGGTGGTATGTTGTAAGAGAAATTCCCCATGAACAACAAACTGAGTGTGGTAAAGCAAAGCAATTGATACACCCGGCCGGAAGGCTATTGAACCAATCCTGCGCCACACCCTTCAAAGTGGCCGGGAAGCATTTGCACCAGGTAGCGTCATTTACGCTTTGTAACTACATCAGGTTTCTGTACGAAGTGATGTGTTCCTCAGGGTTAACTGTACCATCATAGGTGCCCACAAGTACACTCTTCACCTTCGGCGACTGAGGAGCGTTTAAAATTTCTTGCGAAAACAGAGGCGGCTTATCTCCAAGAGTCAGCAAACGCATCTGCCAATCAATTGGCTGGGGTTGCATGGACTGTCCGGCCAAATAGGTAGTCTGGTCGAACGTCTGGCCAAATGGCCCATATTGTCCGAAGACTTGGGGACTCGGCTGCAGAATGCCGTTGAAACCCTGGGGGGACTGATACTGAAGCGGTTGTACTGGAATGGGGGTTAGAGTACGAACAGCCTGGCTCCTGCTGGAGATGGCCGAGTTGCTATGTTGGGAAAAAGAGTGGTTAGAAAATTCATTCGGCATTGTGGGAGTGGAGGCCGTGTCTGAGTAAGCGGCACGTTCCGCTGTTTATGCCGAAGGTAGTCTCTCGCGTCCTTCCAGCGTCGAGACGGCTCTGTCTCCTCTCTTCGAGGCTGTCTGCCCCTCCCCCCGACCGACTGGGTTTTCGCCAATAGACTAGACAAATTCGTCCGTGGCACCCTAGGAAACCTTCCATTCGGCCGGCGAAATGGGGTGTTCCCAGCATCTGTTGCATTGGTTGCTCTGTTCTGAGTCTTCTTTGGAGCTCTTTCTCCCTCTTTTCTGGGCGGCTGCCTAGAGGTAGAAGCTCGATTGCTCTCAAACTCCTTCTGAAGTTTGTTGAGTGCGGTCTGCAAGGAAGCAGCAGTAACTTGAGGATCATCGGCCTCTTGAAATGAGGCGGTCAAAGGATTACTTGAATGAATTGTAGGGACTATATCCTCTACATGACCGTCCTCGCCTGGACGAGGGCCGGTATTAAGTGTCTGACCATCTATTGCCATAACGGACGAGTATCCCCACAGACGGCGCCAAATGTTTCGGGTGTTTTTTGGATTTCCTCGGATACTGGTCGCGCTCTTCAGGCGATGAGACTCTGACACCTGCAAAATGAACGAATATTCCGGTAACGGAATATTCGCCTCCGACGATTAAGTTAGAGATCTGAAACGGAAAGGTTAGAGAGAGAAAGTAGAGAGAAGTTGGAGCTATTTAATGCTCTTTTTACGTAATGTCGTAATCCACCTCTCCCTTCATAAATGATTGGGGTATTTGTAGGGGTGAGAGTTTGTGCCCCTTTAGGATTTGTACCCTAAATTCCGTGACATGATTAGCTGCGCAATCAGGAGGTGCCACGTGTAATACGGGGGCGCCGCTTTGCGGCTTTCAAGAATATCTCTCGGGATTTGGGCTATGATGCAATAAGGCCTTTTTATGCTGATTTCAGGTGCTCTTTTGGGCCTTGGACACGCGTCATCTTTCCATAGGGACACGTGTCGCCCTTTGACTGGGCCACGTGTCGCTACGGGATTGGACCACGTATATGGGGTATTTTTACCCTAAACAATTGTGACTTTTATTTCGAGCTTTAGTTAATTTTTTTAATCTTATGGACAAACTCCGTAGAATAGTCGTTAAATTTCATTCTTATTACAATTTTTTAATAACTTATAGAGATAAAAGATCGAAGAAATCGAGAAAAGTAATGCTCAAAATATGTAAATTACTTACACTATTACACATTACAAATTAATAAAATTATTAAGTCAGTTTGATTGCGGTTATTTTCTATTTCGGTTTGCTCAGGTCAAGTCTTTAGCTTAAATACATTCTGGTCATTTAAGGTATAAGATAATTCTGGTTCGGGTCACTTTGGGTATCGAGTTTATTTGGGTCAATTAATTCAAGTTAAAGGTCGGGTCACTTTGGGTATCGGGTCAACTTCGGGTCTCGGGTCACTTTAGGTCGGGTAATTTCGGGTCTCGGGTCAACTTCGGGTTGGGTCATCTCGGGTGGAGTCGTTGGGTCGGGTCATTTCGGGTTTCAGGTTAAGGTCGGGTCAATTCCACATCGGGTCGGGTACGGGTCGGGTCGAGTTGATTCGGGTTTTGGGTCAATTTCGGGTCACTATTTTCGGGTCGATTTCTGGTCATGGGTCGGGTCATTCAGGTCGGGTAATCGGGTCTGGGTCAGAATTGCCAGGTCTACTTTGTACTAGTACTAGTACTAGTACGTAATCAGAGTGTTGATCCAAGTTTTTACTACTCCCTCCGTCCCTAAAAGAACAATTTTTTCGAGGAGTTTTCACAGATATTAAGAAATTTAAATGGGAAATACAAGTGTATGGAAAACTAATAAATGTACATTGAAAAGGTAAATCTACTACTCCCTCCGTCCCCGAAAGAACGACCCTTTTGGGTTGATTTCACGGGTATTAAGAAAGTTAAATAAAAAGAAGTAAATGTATATTGGAAAGATAAATTTACATGGGGTTTGTAAAAAAGTAAAGAGAGAAAGTATTAAAAGTACACGAAAAAACAAAATTTTATATTGGGAAGTTAATTTTTGCATAAATATTGTTGTAAATTGGTAGGTATTTTAATGCAAATGGGTCGATCATTTTGGGACTTTAATTATGCCAAAAGGGTCGAACTTTTGGGGATGGAGGGAGTAGGAATTTGGAAAAAAAAACAAAAAAAAAATAGAGAGAGAAAATAATAAAAATACATGGAAAAAAAAAACAAATTTTTCATGGGAAAGCTAATTTTGCACAAATATTATTGTAAATAAGAGGTAAATGTAATGAGATTAATATTTTGGGACTAAAATTTGACTAAAAGGATCATTCTTTTAGGGACGGAAGGAGTATATACTCCGTTGATTTCAAAATAATTGACACATTTGACTATTTTATTAATTTTAAGCATCTGTTATTGTAGGGGAGAAAGTAATTCGGATTAAAACCAAACCGAATTAGTAATTCAGTTTGGATTTTTTTTTTTTTTTAATTCTGATTGGATTGGTTTGGAAAAATTTTAAAATATGGATTACGGATTGGATTCATTTTGGGGTTTAAAAAAACCAAAAACCGAATTACAAACCGAATTTCGACCCATTACTTTAAGCCCAATTTTCTTTTTCAAAGTTTCCAACCAATTTCCCCTTTCATATATAAAATAAAAAAGAAAAACCCTAATTCTCCATTCTCCTTTTTCAATATCTCACTCTCTCAGAAAGAATGTAGTTAACAAGAAAAGGTTTAGTGATTGTAGGATTTTTTTTGGGTGAAATTTGGGTTTCGGGTTTGAATGTTGCAAAAGAAGGGAACAAATTTGGATTGGATTTTAATTTGAAAAACCGAATTAATTCGGTTTGGTTTGGATTGGATCGAATTTTAATTTGGTTTGGATTCGGATTAAGATTTCCGAAACCGACTTAATTCGAATTGGATTCGGTTTTGGCTATAATCCAAACCGCAAACCGAACTTTCACCACTATGTTATGCTAATATACTACTCTGAGTATTTCTACCTCCACATGTATGAAGCAGAAAACTCTTGGAGTCTCGTTAAGTAATGATGTGGATCAAGAGGCTAATTTTTTTGAAGGGTTAGAAGGTTTAAAAAACTCCATTATAGGCTGCCCAAAAAAGGAAATAAACAAGAAAAGGTTCAATAGTTTAAATGGGAAAGAAGAAAGCATGATTTGCAAGGAAGAAGAAATGACACTTTTAACTTCCGACGACTACTCCGGCCGCCACGCGGCGGCTCCCTAGCTCCGGCTTGGACCCACCTTGATGGTGGTCAGGCGCGTGCCCCTCCTTGGTGGCGCGTGCAACGAGCTTCGGCTCCGACTTGAAATGGAATATTTTCCATACTTAGTTTTTTTTCTAGAGTTTTGCTTGCAAGTTTTTACCTTTCACTTGAAAGGATTTTTCTTGGTTTAAGCACTTAGGATTCCTTTTAATTTTGTTATTTTAGTTTAATAAGTTTCCTTAGTTGATTAGGATTTATTTTAGGAATTATAGGCTAAGTTAAACTAGTCTTACTACTAGTTTCCTAATCTAAGTAGAACTAGTTTTCCTATTCTATTTAGGTTACTTGGAGCTAAAGGCTAGGGGTTTGTCCTAGTCCTATTAGACTTAGGATTAGTTAGTTTTTAGTCTATAAATAGGGGATTTTTGTGGCTTTGTAAAACAACACAACAAATACACAAAAAATTCAGTTGAATTAAAATTCATTGTTTAGCTTTTTGCTTAAATGTTTTTGCTAGTTTTCAATTCAAGGAGTTGGTTGAAGATTAGAACATTAAACACTTAGTGTCTAGGAATAGGCTAAGAGTTTAATCTCAAAATAATTAGCGTCCAGGAGTGGGTTAATTAATTTGGGGATTCGAATCATAAGTTTCAGGATTGATCTTGTGAGGAGAAATATCGGTTCGCTTGTATTCAATCTTAAAGAAATCCTTCAAGGTTGGATCTTTACTTCAAGATTGTGGGTTTTCTAAAAACTTGACTAAACAAGGGGTTAGAATCCACATCAAAGTAGCATCATTGCTTTCTTCTTGCAACTCAAACTCTATAACTCTAACTTCATTACTGTAAGCGCAGAGAGATTTCAGCCATTACAGTTCTTATGCAATGTAATGAAACAAATTGAAAAAATTCTAGTGTGAGACATTTCAATGATTTTTTATTATAGTTTTGGTACCATGTAATGAAACAGATTGAATAAAGTCTCGAGTGAGACACAGCTCTCAGTATATAAATGTATATAAGTCTTATTACTAAATGCCATAACAATCATCTAACAAACTATGTTAACATTGCACCAGTAACAATAAACCCATCAAACTAAACTCCCACCGATGACTTTATGATCCACTGGTTTCTATTCACCTATTCCACAGAATATCACTAGATCATCAGCATGCGAGCTTGTTGGACTTGCCGACTTGGACTTGTTGCATTCTTAGGCTGATTGCGTAGTCCAACAAAAGCATAAAGCTAAGGCTTGTGTCAAATGCCAACCTTGTTCTTAAGCACATTGAACTGAGGTGATGGAAGTATCTTTGTTATACATCAGCCAGGTGAGAACCTATAGGTAGATAAGTGACTTTCAAGTACCTTGTCTCGTGTAAAATGACAGTCAATATCTATGTATTTAATTTTTATGCTATTGAACACGGGGCGAATCTGGGCTGAATAGAAATTTGCGAGCCCTATCTCTTCTAATAAGTGCACCACCTATGTAAGTTCAATTGTTCACATATGCTGCAACTGCCATTGCTCTGCACTCGACTTCTAAAAAAACAAGGAAATCATGACTTGTTTGATTTTCAGCTGATTCAAGCCAAGAAGAACTTGAAATTAGAAGATGATTTCTATCAGGACTTGAGAAGGCAAATAATCTGAGTAGATCAGTCACCATCAGTTGATGCCTTTTCATGCTGCTGTTGCTACATTATTGAGAACATGCACTATGGTTATAATGCAGTTTCTTTAGTTGATGCATATACTGACTTCGGGGTATATATGAATTGAAACCTATAAGCAAGATCAGGCCAATATATTTGAGGAAATTCAACTTCCAAATTAGGTTCCTATACAAGGGTTGATCCTGAACAAGTCACATTATTCTGTATATAACTTGCTCTAAGGTACAGGCGTAGCACTGTAGCCATTGCTTTAAATATTGATCCCACTATCTTTAAGAATTTTCTTAGTAAACTTACCCTAAGTGTATAATCCGTACCAATCTACCACATAATTAAACTAGACATCCCTAGAAGATGGTTTAACTGTTTAAGTATCCCAATTTCCAAAGGCTTCAATGCTGAATGCATTTTGCAGATGAGCCTTGAGCTTCTGAATTTCAGCTATATTAGTCTTCTTAGGAGTTAGGACTACATAATCTACATATACTGCATTAAAGGTGACATTCTCTTTTCAAGTAAGGAATTGTCATCCTAGGATTAATCATAGTCCCGCATATTTAAGTATTAAATTAATTTGGCAAACCATTGTTTGCTTGCTTGTTTCAAACCATAAAGCCGGTGGATTGTGAAGTCTAGCTGACCTCCTAGGTTCAATGCTTAAGGTTTTAGTGTTAACTGTGATCTCATGATCATGAATTGGCAATAAAATGTCTGTAAAATAACTTCCACACAGTGAACCCCCCAATGTAAGTTTCTAATATGATCTATATTGTGCATTAGCACGGTATACTATAGTAGATAAAATAAATAAATAAATAATTAAAAAAAAAAAAAGCAAAATACATATAGCCTTGAGGTGATTCAAACAACTGTAGATAAAGCTGTAAGTGCAACCATAACAAAGTGTCCAAATGGAGAACACATACCAAGTCAATGTGTAATTTAGATAGCCTTGGGGCATGACTGAGCTACAAATCTAAGCACTACCATCCTGTGGATCACAATATGGTTTTCTAGGATGAACTTATTCATTGATGGTCCTTGTCTTGTAGACTGTATTGAGGAAGAACTGATGCATGGGCAATGGCAGGGACATCCACGAGAAATCACTGGCTAGACGCAGGATTAATTCCTTCGGAAGAGATATGATTGGCTTTGGGAAGAGATATGATTGGCTTCTTGCTCGCACAAACCACACCAGCTACTTCACAGTTTCACATGAGTAACAGACAGAGTTGGCTGCTGCACTTAAACAACAGGGGAAATTGGATCAACCAGAAACATATTTACTGAATGTATCCTTTAAAAAAAATAAAAAATAAAAAAAATAAAAACACGGAGCAAAGTTAAAAAGCTCAATCGTTTGGGGCTTTATTTAGACCAAAATCTCCAGAAAGAAGATGCTGCACTGGGTAAAATTTTAAATTTTTCGAGATCTTAATAAAACTTCAGTTACTTGTCATATCCAAATACTGCGATCAATCCTGAATCAATAAAACTAGGGGCTGAACATTAATATTTGAACCGTCATCAATAAGAAAACATAGCACAACCAAATCATATGAAGTATGTATTAAACATGAAGGTACAATACATGCAGAGAATTTCAGCAAAGGCAATTGGTATTCAGGGCTTTATAGTTAAAAAAATGCTCACCCAATTATCCTTTTCAGGGTAACTCAAATACTTGCCCCATCCTTTTATGGTAAACTTTTCCCCTAAAATGTCAGTGAAGTTAGGCCCTTTCCCCTCTATTTTTTCACTCATTGAATAATAATACCAACTCTGCCAACTGCATACGGAGCAAGTAGTTTGAGAGATTTGAGACTAAAGAGTAGATATTTCAGCAAGAAGTATTCCATAAATAATTAACATGACTTTATTTGCAATCTGACCAGATTTTACCAATCAAAACCTCTTCTCTGACTTCTCTCAGCTAAACATTCCTCTTTTACAACGATCTCTCTCCTCACCATCAACCTATCCATTGGGATTAGAAAGCTTAAAAAGAAGAGAGAGAAAAGGCATACATCCAACTTTAGGTCCCAAACAATAAGCTTTAAAGTTCAGATCCCAAATGTTAAGATCTCTAAAAATCCATTCCCAGAAGTACAGGTAACAAAATGATGACACAGCACCGTATTTTATTGACTGCTTTCCCTGAAAATTGATCAGCATCAAACCTAAGTTTGTGAGGCAGATAAGCTAATAACATTATGCAGCTAAATGCTTAGAAATTCATGACCTATCTATGGTAAACCATGATCAAAATGAAACATGTAGAAGACAAGATCAATTCTAAAAGAACAAAGCGAGACAGAATAAATCTACATAAGAGTAAAATGATCACATTGTATCTTTATGCAGCTGACAATCAATACTAAAACATGAAACAAACTGCAGGTACAAATTCACAAACACGATCATTCTTCTGCTCACCTATCAAGATTGTCATATATAAGCGCAAGAGGTGTGATAGGTCAGTATCCAATTTCTGCAAGTCTTGATATACTTCTGGAGTTCTGGATTGTTAGGCCACAAATATTGACTTCTACTCTTCAAAAGCTCCCCTGTAAATCACTCACTGAAACTCCTAAGTGATGGAATTTTCAGTAGGAGCTGTAGCAGTAAATTGAATAGGCTTCATTGCCAACCTTTAGTTTTCACTTTTCAGTAATCCAACATTTTGATCTGCAGCAGCATACATAAACAGTTAAACAAAACAGTTTAGAAAGTAACACAAATGGAAGCTTGAGTAACAGATGTATGCCCTTCTAGTTTATTATATATCATATACTACGTATATGGAAGCTTGAGTAACAGAAGTATGATATTTTACTCTCCCCCACCCCCAACAAAAAAAAAAAAAAAAGGGGTATAAGGACATCAAATAATAATATTAAAAAACCAAAAAAAAAAAAAAAAAAAAAAACAAACAAACAAACAAACTATCTGTGGGCAATACATTAATTAACCAGTTCTAATCATCCTTCTATGTTCTTACCAAAATCAATCATACATTTCTCTATATAAAATACTACTACGTAAAAACAACACATTACTTAAGTAACCAATTTGATTTGATGATACATGTGAAATTGATGCCGTAATAAATGAATCAAAAACACACAAAGTTATAATATGCATCACAGATTGCATAAATCTCAGAAGGTAGAAAGCTGGAATTGTTACAGATTTCAGCAAGTATATACAAAGTCAATATTGGATAATACGAAGTATAACAATATGGTTTTTGACAAAATGTAATATGCAATAGATAAAGTGATCTCTCCATACCAATATCAGCCAGTGAAGCATTTTAACATAAAGAGATAGTAGTAAATATATCAGATTGAGATCAAATTCAAATCAACAATAGTTGTTTTGGATTAAAATGATCAGAAAGATGGAAAAAGATGAGCATGTACCCACCATCTTAATTACGATAACATTGGTCTCTATCAGTATTGTCTCAAACTGAAGAGGCAGAAATCTGTCTATTATCTTTGTCTCGCACATCATCTTTCTCATTGACTGACTCTTGAGTCATAGTTAACATTCCACGGCGTTCCATCATAATAAGATAAAGAAGCTTCATCCTGGCCTCATAAACAGGATTTGAGTTAATCAATCGTCCTCTTTCATAAGCTTCTCTCAAGAAAACTGTATGCATCTTCCCTTTGCTAGACAAATAAAATATCCCAGGGTGATCCAAAAATAAATCCCTCATATTCAAATCAATCCCAAACCACTTCCTGAAATGACTGATCTTCTCCACCTCCACCGTCTTCTCAACAGTCAAACTCATGAATTCATGAACAATGGCAACCACTCGTTTCTCCAAACCCTTTAAACCAATCTTTGCTCTCTTCTTCTCTCCTACAACCTCATATGGCCCAACATATGGCAACTTTTGCCATTTCCTAACCTTTGTCCAAAAAGTCTTCTTCAACTTCATTCCAGGTGGAAACCCTTGCTTAAAACTATATTGCATCTCCGTCCTATCAACCTTCGAATCCTCCTTACAACACTCCAAAACCCGCCAATCCTCCACCGCGGCAGTAAAATGATCACTAGGGTAACTACCAACTAGCTTCAAAACATGGGTATTAGGCTCATTCCCGTCACAAAGCAAGAACAACTGAGGATTCTTTGCAATAACAGACTCCTTAAAATCATCAGGAAGACCAACTCCCTCAACGGCACTGACCTAGACACCGACATCAACAACACTTGAACCAATCGTTCCACAACCAACGGCAAAGACTCATTAATCGCACCCGCCTCCAATTTAGCAATCTCAACCACTTTATGATCATAGAAAATCTTTGGGACAACCTAGACAAGAAATCAACTGAAACTGAAGGTGGGTTTTTGTTAGGGTTTGCCAAGATTAAGTCTTGAATAGCAATTACTTTAACTAGCTTCTTGTAATGATCCATATACTTCTCAACTTGTTCTTATTGTTGAATTTGAACTAAATGAAGCAGAATTTGAGAATTTTAACATGAATTTGACTAATTGAATAGCCATTACACTATATTCAGATTAAATTCAAGGCTACTGAACCCCAAAATCTGAAGAAAAACTTGTAAAAATTGAAAAAAATTAATGTAAATTTGAATGAAATTAAGATAAACATTGATTTACCTGAGCGAGAAAGTCCTGAAATCATTTTCTGGAAATGTTTAATTACTCCTGAGAATATGAAATCCCTTCCTTCCAATGTGTATATTTGATTGCTATAAGTATATTTGATTGTTAAAATAGATTAGTAAAAGCTGCAGTAGCACATTGGCTAAATCATACTCAGATTGATCCAGGTTCGAACCCTGGCTGCAGCAAATTTTTAGTTTTTTTAATTTATCGCTTCTTATATTAATATTTATATAAAATTTTATTTTTTTATAGATTGTTATCACTGAAGCTGCAGTAGCACATCGGCTAAATCTTACAGAGCAAAGATCCAGGTTCAAATCCTGGCTGCAGCTATTTTTTTAATTTTTAGTACTACTTTATTGCTTTATTTAAATATTTTATTGCTATAAATTTTTGATCTTTTCCACTCAAATAATAAAAAATCAACGATTAGAAATCAATATATTGACTCATTCACTAACTCACAATTTCATAAACTCAATACATAATTTGGGACTTGTTTGGCATCATTTTTTATTTTCACTTTCCTGTGTTTTTTTTTAAAACAAAAAACAGGAAACAAGAAAAAGGTGTTTCCACTTTTTTGTTATCAGTTTTCAAAATTTTTATTATGATTTCAATAAGTTTAAATAATTTCTCATTCATTATGTGACATATATCATATACTTTTATACAACAAAAAACCAAAAAACAGAAAATCACAGCAATGTCAAACGAACCCTTAAGTTCCCATTAACGAAAACAACCGTTATTGGCATGCAACCCCATGTCCAATAGGGTAAACAAAACATAAAAATAATAACCCTAAAATAATCAATAATCCTTCTGTTTACTATATATTTCACTTGTTTCATATTAAATGACACGTCTCATTTATGCATGCATGGTTGCCAACTCATACTTTTAGTTGTAAATATATTTAATTATATATTAGCAAAAGTTAATAGAATTTGATATTTGAAAGCTTTAAGTATAGTTGATATGAATCTAACAAAACCCCATATGATTTTGTTTGTAGAAAATAAGATAACAAGTTTTATAAGTGTAATATAGGATTTTTTTTTTTTTTTTTTTTTTACTCAAATCTTATAATTTTAAATAATTTAAATAGAGTATCTTTATCAATAAAGCATATATTAAATTTTATCACAAAGTTTCATATTTGGCTAGCAATATTGTGTAGCTAAAGTTACTTAGTCAAGGGTTATGCAATGGATCAGGGTACTCAATTAGGGGTTACGTGGTTAAGGGTTACTTGATCGGTCAGAGGTTACTTGATCAAGAGTTACTCAATCAGGGGTTACTTGATTGGTCAGAGGTTACTTGATCAAGAGTTACTCAATCAGGGGTTACCTGATTGGTCAGAGGTTACTTAATCAAGAGTTACTCAATCGGGGGTAACTCGTTCAATGTTTTGGTGTGTGTCATTCGATGGGCCAACCACACTGAAAATAAGCTGGATGACCACATCGTGTGACGGGGGTTATTTGGTTAAGGGTTACTCAATTTGTTAGGGGTTATTCTGTCGATCAGGGGTTACTTAATCGGTCAAGGGTTACTCGGTTAGGGGTTACTCGATTGGTTAGGGGTTACCCGACCAGTGTTTTGGTGTGTGTAGTCAGTCACACAGTGTGCCCAGCCACTCAGAATACGCGCTAAACTTTTATTTATATTGAGGTAGCTTTGATTTATCTCGGGTGACTTTTGATTCATCAATTTAGGGCCGGGAGACTATTTTAACCAATATATAATATTTTATTGTACACTGTATTTTTTTTTATTTAAAAAAAAAGTTTGTGGCTATATCATGGGATGTAGATAGAGAGTATGTTTTATTGATTAAAAAAAAGAGCACATGAAAAGAAATATACTATCTCTGATTTTTTTAAGTTGCAACTTTGGAATATTTTATACCTCTCAAATAAAAGCCCAAAGTTGCAACTAAAAAAAATATAATTTATGTGATTGTGCATAACTCATTATGATCTAAAAAGATTAAACATGACCAATATATTTGAAGGGCATAACTTAAACATTTATCATATAGCTATTTCTAAATTTTTTTTTACAGTATTGAACATCGAATTGAAAACATGATATGGAATGTTGTGGTTGATGATTAGATGTGCAACACATTATTGTGATTAAAATTGTTACAAAATAATGAATAATCAATTAATTGTACACTAAAACATTTCGCTATTATATACTATGATAGCCAATAGTTTAGATTGGTACTATACTAGTTTGAACTACTTAAAAAAAAAAGTTTTTGAACTAAATAAAAAAAAATTTGAGAATTTTTACAGAATTTGACTAATTGAATTACTATTACATTAAATTCAGCTTAAATTCAAGGCTACTAAACCCCAAAATCTGGGAAAAACTTGTAAAAATTGAAAAAGTCAATGTAAATTTGAATGAAATTAAGATAAACATTGAATTACCTGAGTGAGAGCGACAAAGTCTTGAAATCAATTTTCTGGAAATGTTTAATTACTCGTGAAAATATGAAATCCCCCTCCTCAATTCCAATGTGTTAATTTGATTGCTATAAATATATTTGATAGTAATAACAGAATACAAAAAGTTGCAGTAGCACATTGGCTAAATCTTATAGAACAAAGATCCAGGTTCGACCCCTGGCTGCAGCAAATTTTTAGTTTTTTTAAATTTATCGCTTCTTATATTAATATTTATATAAATTGTTTTTTTCTGTAACTGAATATCACTAAAGCTATAGTAGCACATTGGCTAAATCTTATAGAACAAAGATCCAGGTTCGACCCCTGGCTGCAGCAAATTTTTAGTTTTTTTAAATTTATCGCTTCTTATATTAATATTTATATAAATTGTTTTTTTCTGTAACTGAATATCACTAAAGCTATAGTAGCACATTGGCTAAATCTTATAGTACAAAGAACCAGGTTCGAATCCAGACTGTAGCAAATTTTTTATTTTTTATAGTTACTAGATTAGATACCGTGCATGTTATAGATTATTAATTGAAAAGTATTATAATCATAAAAGTATGTGATAGTTTAATTTGGTATTTGAATTTTTTTAATTGTAGCTTCTAATACACAACTAAAAATAAAAGTAGGTAAAAAATCTAAGCATTCTTTTTTCTTGTTGTAAAACAGGTCACAAAATATTTTAAGAATATAATATTTGGTTTATAGTTGTCCAATTTTTTTTAGAAAGATTTTAATATAATAATTACCACATTAAGATTTTTTTATACATTTTTTTTAATAAATTTTTTCCCTCAAAAAATGTATAAAAAAATATTATTTTTGTAAATAATTTGTTTACTTAATTATAATTAGATTCTTTTAATTAAAAAAATTAACTTAAAAACGCATCAGGAGATGACACGTGTCATTAATGGTATGCCTTTTAGTATATAGTTATTGATTTGCCAAAATTTATTTTTAATTTGAGTCATTTTGTATTATAGATAAGGGAGAACTATTGTTCTAATGTATTTTTTTTAGTAAAAGTATAGAGTTACTAATAAGAATTTCTCAAAAAAAAAAAAAAGAAAAAAAAAAGAGGTAAGAATAAGAAGCATTTGAAGAGAACTATAATAAAAATAAAATATTAGAGAAAACATGTTTTTTTTAAAAAAAAAAATTGCTAAAGAATGCTTTTAATTAGAATAAAAAATCGAGGGCTCGTTAGTCTTTGTTTGATGTTCTATGGCTCGATCTAGTTTTCATTTGTTTTTTTTTAAAATCATGTGATATATGTCATTTAATAAATTAAAATCTGGTCAAATTTATTAATATCACGATAATTTTTAAAACTAGCATAAAAAAGTGGAAACAACTTTAACTTTAGGGCTTGTTCGTGACCGTGTCTTGTTTATATTATGTTTCTTAAAAGGAAATAAAATTATGAAAAGTGGTTTGGACCTTTTTGTTGTCAGTTTAAAAAATTATATTGATGATTCTAATAAGTTGACTAATTTTTTTTATTCCCTCCGTTTCATAACAATCACCAACCACATTTTGCTGGCACACATGCAAATGCATAACTTTGACCATTAATGTTTGAACCTTATATCAGTAAGAAGTATAGTTTGAAATATACATAAAGACTGATCCAACAATATTTTACGAGTACATGGTAACATATGTTTTTTCATATATTGGTATAAGTATAGTCAAAGTAAGTATATGAATAATGCATAAGTCAAACTATTGCGATTATTATAAAATGGAGGTAATACTCTTACTTTTTAATTACTTTTTTTTTTTTTTTTCATTTTAAAATAAATTATTAATCACACTCTCTTTCTTTTACATTTTTTTAATACTCTAACTACCCTACCTCACTTATCACTTATTTTATTTAAGTCAACCAAATTGCCTAAAGCTATTCAGCGATTAAAGTGTAACACTTAAGATAACGCGAAAGATGTATGGCTTTTAAATCAAATAAACCTAATCAATGGGCGGGTTGGGCCGAGGCATAAAAATTCTACTCATTTCTCGAGTCGAGCTTGGCTCCGGGCAAAAAATTTCATGCCTAAACCCGCTCAAAATGGAGGGGCCGTGCGGGCTTTTCGGGTCAAGTTTGAGCCGAACCAATAAAATGAACTAAAATAGCATAAACATGCACTCCCAAGCCCACCCAATAAAACTTTTTAAAAATCAGGTCGGGCCCGACCTTAAAATGTTGCCCAAAACTTGCCCAAATTCGGTGTGGGACGGGCTAGCCAAAAAGTGCTACCCAAAACTTGCCCAAATTAGGATCGGGACGGGCTAAACTATCTTAGATCAGCTCTAAAATTTAAAAACCAAAAAATTGATAACCACTTTAATGGATACTAGGAGAGAGTAGTTTCATGTAGAGGTGATCAACTACAACCTGCACTCGAAAATAGGCGAGTTTGAGCAATACTAAAACACAATTGTTTAGTTATAAATCCTAATCCGACACGAAGAAAGCCCAAAAAGCTAGCTTTAGCTTGACAATCCCATTACTTTTTGCGAATTTAGGCACGATATATGTTGTTAAGGTCGAACGGACCCGAATTTTCAGCGCATTTTGTGTACAATTGGTCACTCCATGCAGTCGCTTATAAAAGAACAAAGTAAACTCTGTAATACTGACTCAGTAACCTCTAAACCACTAAATAACCCCTGCTACACTAAAAAAAAAACCATGCTAACATTAAGGGCCTGTTCTCATTGACTGAACTGAGCTGAATTGAACTGAACTTATGGGAGCTAAACTGAACTGAAATGAAATGAATATTTTATGAGAGAATGAAATTAAAAGCTGAACTAAACTGGACTTATTAGATCTGAATAAAACTGAACTGAAAATAATCTAATCCAGGACCTAAAAAAAACATTTATAAATTATAACACTAACGAAGTAACCCGATGGTGGCTGGTCACACCGTATAATACTAACGGGTCGGTAGCGAGTTACTGTTATACGGTGTGATCCTTGTAACTTATTAGTCGTCTTCGTCTTGGTCATCATCATCACCCCCTCTCTCTCTCTCTCTCCAAACTTCCCACCACTATCTTTTCTTTCTTTCTCGCCGTCGCTCTGAAGAAATACTTCCTTCTTCCACAAGTCACTTCTTTCTCTCTCCTCCTCCTGGTACCTCTCTCTTTTCTTCTCAGCTCCTTTTTTTTTTTTTTTTTTTTTTTTCTTTTTTCTTCCAACTTTTATTCTTATTAATTAATTTTACTTCTGATTTTGTACTCAATTCTTGACTGATTTAATTGTGTTTACAAACTTTTGTTTTCTGTTTTATCAAATGGATCTTGTTATTATTTTTGAATTGGGATTTTTTTTATTCAATTGGGTAGATCGTATTATTTTATTTTTCTTTGATTCCTTTATTTTGTTTGGTTATTGGTTTGATTCTACTTGTATAATTTTATCATGATTTTTTCGACTTTGATTGCTTAATTCATGAGTAGTGTTTGATTGTGTAGGTAACTTTTGTAGCAAATTATTTGAAGATATTTACTTTATTATTTCTAATTATGTACTAGTTAATAGTAATTTATACGGAGTATTGTATATCTGTATTGATTGTATTATGATCTTAATGCGTATTGATTTGGATTGATATCGAATACTCGTAAGTTGATGATGCTGGAATTAAAGCTACAAGTAGTTTATAGTGAAAATTAAGGAGTAGTAGTTTTGTGTTTTTTGAATTTGATTGGGTTGAGGCTTCCCTAGATTGCTGTAGCTAGTAAAATGACATTTGAAGAATATTAAAGCCTTGTATGCTGTTGAATATTCCGTTAATTGCCGATATTTGTAGCCGCCTTGCTGTAGGCAGTTTACCCCTGTTAAGGAAATAACTAGTGAATTTATAGAAATGGGACTTTGAGTGAAGTTGTGTGACCAAATAGAGTTGCCAAGGATGTGATTTGTTGTGCGTTTTTAATTCTAGCGAGTTCATGTTTGTTCTTGAACCTTGCTATGGATTGTTGGGTTTTACTCTTACTCATAAGCCATAAATCTTGGCACCCCCCTCCACTTTTTTAAACATGAATATTCAAGGTTTTCAAGGGAGGGGTGTTTAAATCTATAGACATTGTTTCTTCTTTTATCTAATACTCTCTGTTTTTAAAAGTTCTTTTCGTTTAGACTTTATTTTTTAGTATGTGAGGCAATCACCGTCTAGACAGGACAACTTTTACAGACGAAAGGAGTAACGTACCTGCATTCATTCTCAATCACATGGTTCAAATTTGCTGGAAAAGTCTAAAGCTTTTTAGTTTTCTTTTCATGAACTTCTCTTTAAATCTTGCACATAGAGTGTTTTCCATCTATTTTTGACGTTGTTATAAGATAAATTTTCTAGTTTATTGCAGATTTCCTCTCATAGGAACCATGCTTGCCAGTTCAAACATGACATCATGGGGAGTATCTTCAGATAGCTTGGAGAGAAGTGCTGCAAATGTGCCCAACTCTAATAGTAATGTGGCACAACCATCTGGCAGCCCCCCAAGCCGAATTTCCTCCCCAGGTCCCGTCGCTATTTTGTGGGATATAGAGAACTGCCCTGTCCCTAGTGATGTCCGTCCTGAAGATGTTGCTGGGAACATCAGAATGGCATTACGGGTCCATCCTGTAATTCAAGGTGCTGTTACATTGTTTTCTGCGTATGGGGACTTTAATGCATTTCCCAGGAGAGTTAGAGAAGGGTGCCAGAGGACAGGAGTTAAACTTGTGGATGTTCCGAATGGGAGAAAAGATGCCGCTGATAAGGCTATTTTGGTTGACATGTTTCTTTTTGCCCTTGACAATTCCCCACCTTCTTCCATCATGCTGATCTCGGGGGATGTGGACTTTGCTCCTGCTCTGCACATTCTTGGTCAGCGTGGTTATACTGTGATCCTTGTTATTCCTTCAGGAGTGGGTGTTTCATCTGCCTTGTGTAATGCTGGTAGGTTTGTCTGGGATTGGCCTAGTGTTGCACGTGGAGAGGGTTATGTGCCTCCGAATTTGGACCCTCGTGGGGGATATGATAATGCTGGGTTTTTGACAGGTTTCCATATTAGTGAGAATATTGATGGAAATGACGAGGAAGCAATTGTCTATCGAGGACTTTCACAAAGCTATTACAACTCAAGGGATTTTACAATAGTTTCTCAGTCTTTATCTGAGTATAACACTTGCACTTCAGCTGGTTTGCCTGCCTTTACCACGTCACTAAGAGCCAATTCTCTGTCTTCTGGTTTGAATGATGTTTCAGGCCCTACAACAGGTTCTATTGCTGTAATTGACCAAAATAGTTCAAATCGTTGGGTACAAGTACAACCTGGCGATGTAAACACTTTGAAGGCACAATTAGTAAAACTGCTTGAATTTTCTGGTGGATGTATACCCCTGGTTCGTATTCCTGCAGAATACCAAAAGGTGTTTGGTCGGCCTCTTTACATTGCAGAGTATGGAGCTTGCAAGCTTGTGAATCTCCTCAAGAAAATGTCAGATGTGATTACTGTAGAGGGGAAGGGTCAGAAGAAGTTTGTGTACCTTCAGAGTGCGAGGGCAGGCCTTTGTGCTCCTTCACTTGCACCAAAGAGTAATAAGAAAGGGAAAGAAGTTCAGGAAGAGAATATGGAAGCTAATGCTATTTGTGGCTCATCTGATGAGTTCTCTGACGATGAAAGAGTGGTTGTAGAAGACCAAGAGCGAACATGTGCTGCAGACAATTCAACTTTGAGTTCAGCAGCGCTATTTGCACTAGAAGACCAGAACTTGTTACAGTTTAAGCATGAGCTGGAGGAGATATTAGTGAGTTATTCATGCGGGATATTTTTGAGTTATTTTGAAAATATATACCAGCAAAGGTACAAGAAGCCTTTAGACTGCCGAAAGTTTGGGGTAAATGAGCTGGAGGAATTGTTCGAGAAGCTGACAGATGTTGTGCTTTTGCATGAGGATCCAGTGACTAAAAAGAAATTCCTGGCTCCTGCTTTTGGTTAAAGGCTTTTAGCAGCCTTGAGTTTAGTTTGCACCTTGGATAAGAGAATCTGTGCCTGTGCTTTGATGCGGGTCATCCATGTGCCTTTTGAATTTGGGAAGAAATTGGTTTCACATGTTAATTTTATTCTGCATGTGCCCTACATGTTGCAAAGGTTACGACGGGGTTTTTTTTAGTTCAGAGTAACTGGTCAACATGTTGATAAGTGGATTGAAATAAGCTTGTGTATATTGTTGTGGCATTCTAGTGGCAAATTTTACTTATGATCTATTAAGCGATGAAGGTGGTTGACTGTGATGCAAAACATGTTGAAACCATAAGGGAACAAAAATGTATTGACGCCTTGACGGCGCACTTTTCTTTTATCATATCTTATAGCTGTGTCTTCGAAAGTGCATTTATCATTCTAAATGATTCAGATTGGCACTTAAATCCCGCAAAAGTGTTAGGTAGGCTATCTTAATCTTTTTTGCTATTTCCTTCCCATTTTTTGCCATTCCGTTGTAGTTCTTTGTTTGTAACTTATACAATTAAGACTCTATGGACAGGTGGCACTTTATCGTGGAACCTGCGGTGTTCATGCCTTCCACTTTGATTGTTAGGCTACATCCTTTCCATCAAGTAATTGTGAACTTTCAGGTTAGGAGTTTTTTTTTTTTCCCTCCCTTTCTTTCTTTCTCTTGGTCTCCTTAGACATATATGTGATGTATCTGTTGATCCTTTTGCTTTATTTTTTTGCCTGCTTGTTTGCCAGTGGACATCTCCATTTTATTCTTTGTTAATGATTGGATATTGAGTTTGTAATCCTTTGATAATGCATTCTGCATAGTATAGAACTATAGAAGCGTATATTAGGCCCCAGGCTGTCAGGTTAGGATATTTGTTGATAATGCCAAAATTATTGGCATTTATGATATACTTATAAATTTGAGTCATTTACGTCTGCCTCCTTTGTGTATGTATGAGATTGTGACGGCAGAGTGGGTCATTTTAATGTGGATAAGTGTTCAAAAATTAGGATGTTACATTTTGCAAATATGTTTTTCTTGTAGATATACATCTTTTTGTGGTGTTCATTGCTTATCAAGAAGTTTTCTGTATTTGGTAGGTGTATTACTGATTCTCAAATGTGGTTGGATTAAAGCACATTCTCTCTTGTTGTCAATTTGCACTCATCTGCTTTGGATTAAAGGCCAACTAAAATTAGCCTTTCTGCGTCCTTTCTCTCTGAGATCTGTGTACTCCACTTCTCCCCAAGGCCTATACCTTTACCTTGCCAGGCCGGTATCCTCTTAAATAGGGTATGATGCATGAGCTCTCCACTTTGTCTTGCCCCTACTCATTTCGACCTGACTTGGCCCATTATAGTCATGTGAATATGAAAAGTGCAACTAGCACCTCCTAATCTATGTACCTGTAAGTGGATAATATAGATCTTCTGGTAGATTAAGTCATAAAAGTTCCCTTTTCTATCTAAAATTTACGTCTTATAACTTAGGCCCCGTAAGGGAGCCACTAATCCCTAGCAAAGTGTGAGGCTTCAAGGCTTTTGATCCTTGCATTGAGGCAACATTGGTTTATATTCTTGTAGCCCGCCTTCGATCATAGAGGGGCTATATTTAGATTGAGCTTTTTGACGAAGAAATATAAAGAAGTAGAAGGTGCTAGAAATGTGAAGAATGACAATATTTTAAAATGTAAAATTTATTGTGTGGGACTAAAGTAAAAAAATTAGGGCTTAGTATTATGTTTTAGGAAAATTTGTTATCATTAATCCCAACTTTGGGTCATTTACTTTCATTAATCCTAACTTTCCATTATTATTGAATAATTCCAACTTTGGGGGGCATTTACTTCTATCAGGTCATGACCGGTCAATAAAAGTCAATGACTTGTTGTTAGAGGTAACTTGACACGTGTCAAAGCCCTGATTGGTCCAAAAAATAAAAAAAATTTAAAAATTACAAAAATTGAAAAAATTGAAAAAATTTAAAAAAAAACAAAAACTTCATCCTCTCCTCACGTTCACCGGGCCACCCTAACCCACCACCCTCACCGCCCAGTCTCATAGTCTCATCCCCTCCCTCGTTGGCCCACCGTCCCACCCCCACCTCTAGCATCGCCCCCTCCACCCAGCCCTAGGAGCCAATCCTTGCGTTGCGAAAAACCACCCCGACTCCCTCCCCCACTCACGAAAACCACCAAACGCCCCTTCCCCACCATGCCGTTAGGGTTTTCGATGGTTTTCGTGAGTGGGGGAGGGAGATTGGTGGTTTTGGTGAGTGGGGGAGGGAGATCGGTGTTTTCGTGAGTGAGGAAGGGGAAATGGAGTTGCGGTGCTTTGGGGGTCGTTTTCGGTGACGAGGGGTGAAAATGGTGGCTTTGGGGGTTGTTTTCAGCGACCGGGGGGGGGGGGCTGCTAGTGGTTTTGGGGGGAAGGGAGTGAGGTTGCGGTGGTTTTTAGTGGGGTTGGGGAGAGAGATGGTGGTTTTCGGTGGTGCTAGGGAAGGAGGTGGTGGGGCTGTGGTGGGATGAAGGTGGATGGGTTTGGTTTTTTAATTTTTTTTGGTTTTTTTTTTTCTTTTAAAAAAAATTAACTAATGAAATTGCGACATGTGGCGTGTAAGAAAGAAAAATAAAAAAGTTACCTTTTAAACAGGTCACCGGTCAATGTCCTGATAAAAGAAAATACTCCCCAAAGTTGGGATTATTCAAAAATAATCGATAGTTGGGATTAATGAAAGTAAATGGCCCAAAGTTAGAATTAATAATAACAAATTTTCCTATGTTTTATTCTTTTTCAATTTGTATGGAAAATTTGTCAGAAAGAAGAAAGGCTCTTTTTTTTCTGAAAAAAAATGTGGCACTTCAAGATAGTAAACCCTTTTTTGTTGCCCATAACCTTAGTCTAGCTGATTCCAGCCGTTCAATGTCACTTTTCGGCATTGACTATTGTGCTTAATCAAAGGCCTTGATTTTCTCCCTTGGTCCTTCCCAACTGTGACGCTTGGACTCGGCCCACCACCCCTCTGTACAATACGACGTGACCTGGGTACAGATACAGGGGTCGGACCCTTGGGAAAGAGAAAGTGGACTCGTCAGTCATGAATTCTAGTTCTAAAATAGAAGGGCGGATTCACCAAAACCTTAGGGGTTTTTGATCAGAAGACAATGGTGAGCAGACCGATACTAAGAAGTTGCCGATTTTCTTATCAAACAACTTCTTCGGCATTTTCAGCTGTTCAATTTTTTTTTTTTTTTTTTTTTTTTAATTTTTTTTTTTTATTTAACGTGGGTTGGGGGTAGGTAGGGTAAATAGTCGATATGTGGGTGGGGTAAGTTTGTGGACTCACATGATTTTCTTTACTATTTTTTTAATCTTTATTTAAAATCTGAACAATGAATATTTTTTTTTATTGACTTTTCCTACATACCTTAAACTTCTTTTTTTTTTTTTTTTTTTTTTTTTTTTTTTAAAAAATTTTAAAATTGTCATGTCCCTGAGTCCAAAGTTTGGACTCTTTAAAAATGTATCCACGGATTCTTGATTTTATTATTTTCCGAGTGTGACACTTGGATCTACATTGACTCCAACACCCGTAGTCGAGTTTGAGCAACCTAGCTTCTTGACCACCATCTCCACCATTGCACAACCATTCCACTACTATTCCTTTACCATCCTCCTCAACATCATGCATAAAATCAAATTTTGATATTTAAACCAAGTTTAATTTTAAAATATACTACCTCCGTTTTTTTTAGTTGACACGTTTTGACTTTAAGCACTATTCACATACCTTCCTTTGACCATTTTTTGTGCTTTATACGTAATGAAAAATGTAGTCATGTGGGATCTTGTTAAATTCGTCACGTTATATACTTTCAAAATATCAACTTTTCATAATTTTTTCTTATCGATAATTATAGATGTTAATGATTGAATAAGTGTATTGACAATCGTGCTTAAAGAAACGTGTCAACTAAAAAAAAAAACGGAGGAAGTATTGTATAGTGCAAAAAGAGAGAGAGTGTGGTGTCGCGGGTTTGTGTGGGGCTATAGTGGGTGTTGGGCAGGGTGCCAGGAGGAGAGAGAATGAGTAAGATAGCGAGAGGGCAAAAGAGGAATAAAAAAACCCAACAAGAAAACAGCCAAAGAAAACGTGAAATTGTCGGTGAAAATAATAAAAAAAAAAAAAGGTTTTAGAAATGAGGAAGAGAGCGAGAGAGCAATAGGGCTAGTGGTTAGAACATGGCGGTCACCCGCTATCGGTGCACAAATTGTCGGCAATTTCGCCTGTTATAACAGTTCGGTTATTGGTGTCTAATTTTCGACGGTTTTTTACCGCCACAAGCCTTTGGAAAACATCGATAGCCACAACTAGTGCCAAACGATAAACCCCTCACTGACGGCTATAAGTCGTTGGAGAATTTTAACCGTCTACAGAAACCGTCAATATAAAACCACCCACCAACGATCTTTGTCCGTTGGTATACCCACCCCCACCCCCCCCCCCCCCCCCAAAAAAAAAAAAAAAAAAACTGACCCCCACCCACTACCCCAACCCTCACACAGTCACACCCCAAACCGTCATCTGCCTCACTAACGCCCCCTAACCTACCACCATCGTCCACCACCACCAAAAAAAAAAAGATAAAAACCCTAAAAGCACGTATCCCACCACTGTCATCCACCCAATGCAAAAAATGAAATAATAAACCCCTAGAAAAACCACTAAAACCACCCTATATACTAACAAAAAAAAATTGATTTGTCACCATAAAACAACCAATTAAACCAACTAAAGGGTAAAAAAACTCGAAAGTCATAAAAAATATGAATAAAACAAAAAACAACACACCTTTGATATTTCATCAACTCTAGGTTTATATTGTGAGATTCAACCATGAAAACTTTAAATCTGGAGTTTGAGTTTTCATGTTCGAATTACACCATGAAAACCTTTGTTCGCTTGTTTTTTTTTTTTTTAAACCATTTTGGGTTGAACCTTTTTTTTTTTTCACCATTTTGAGTTAAAAAAAAAAAAAGAAATACTAATCAATAAGTTAAAAAGATTTCTGAAATGTACCTTTTCCCTTTTAAATTTCATTCCCACTTGTCCAGATCCCTTGTCTGAAATTCTGACTACTTCTTAAAGGTGTTCATTTTTCTAACCTGTTAGACTCTTGAATCGATTCCTGAGCTGGATACCCTTATGCCATATCTGAGCCTAGGTATCACCGTATCAGTGTACAGGCATTACGGCAGTGTACTTGTGTCTTTTCTCTTGTTGATAAATTTTTCTTTATCTTCCCTGAAGCAAGCAGGCATTACTTCTGCAGTGCTGGATTTGTTCCGTCTCTTTTTGAAACATACGAAGTATTTGTTACTTTTTGCATGTAGTTTCACTTGGTGGCTACAAATAGTGACCCCCCAAAATGGAATCAAGCACATCTGAAAAGTTGTATCTGGTTTGCCTGTGTCAAAACTTTTAGTTTCCTTGTGATGCTTCATGAATCATGCTAATAGTGAATGCACTCGAATTTATTGATCTTGAGGTGATGATTGTTGGCGATTCATATCAGGGATTTTCTCATTCAGAAGCTGGCATTTAGATAATGGGCATAGGCATATTGAGTATATTACTGTCGAATTTACTGATCTTGTGATACTTTGCTTTCGAAACTTGAATGACTTGGCTGATCTGTTAACTAGTTTGTCTTATATCTTATAGTGAATGGATTGAACTTCAGAAATATAGCTGAACTTCTGAGTTTATATCTTCAAAAATCTTAGACTTGGATGACTTGCAAGTTGCAAGAGAAGTTATAGTTTTCATAATTTTGTAGGCTACTTTACTCAAATCCTTCATTTCACCTCAAGTAACCGTGACCAAAAACATGATTTTCTCTCTTTTTTTTTTTCTTTTCCTTATATAATATAAAGTAGCCAAACCTGAGGGTTGGACATGTTATCCTGTCTGACACTATTACCTAGCATAGGTTATATAGGTCAAGCCTTTGAATTGCTTGCTCTGCATGACACATGTAATCTTTCCTCAAGCATAGTTTAGGCTTTTAATTGGCGAAGATTGCTGCAAATCCTTAATGCTTAGAAGCAGCATCCAGATAATTAGAACTTTTGAGTATACTTATTTCAAGTTCTCAATCTCAGCTTTTAATTCTCAAATAATGTCCCAAAGAGGGAACATATGCATGGCTTAATTCCTTTGAATACGCATTCGTAAATTGCTATCAGTAAGTCAATGCTTCCTATGAAAATTAAGAAACTTATAAATACCTGAATACCTTTTCAAGATTCTGAAACATATAGAAGTGTAAAAACAATTTGATGTCCTTTTTCATGGAGTGACTCGTAGGAAAATTTTGAGAATCAATATGCAATTTTTATTCTGCCATTGAAATTAACAGGATTAATTGTTCCTTTGACAGTTATGTTTAATCTTGCCTGCCTTTGTCCTTTGCCTCAGCTCTTTGACTGACTTTGATTCAATTTGATGGAATCTGCAGGTGCCACAACTGTTGTTTCAAATTCATTTCAGTGTTCGTTTTTCTGCTTTATCCGTCTAAACTGCCGGAGAGGAGAGTCCTTGATAGACCTTGTCTGGCGATTGGTGCATAACCCTTTTTATTCTCTGTATCTGTTGCTGGGTTTCTGGAACATGGTAGTCTGATTTGGTTGGTGCATAAGCACCATGAAACTACAGATTTGAGAATCTTCATGATGCATGATTGTGGAAATTGACAAATATGATTCTGTAGCAACTCGATATTTGTTGTTGAACTACTTTCACGGTGCCTAATTAGAAATCCTTGGCACTAAGTTTATTTATATGAGACGAAGTTATTTCCTTCGTCTGTATTTAGTTGCAAGTTTGCAACACTTCTATTTTTTTTTTTTTTTTTTTTTTTTTTGACGAGTGCAACACTTCTATTTCGGCCCTTTACTCTCCTTTTTTTTTTTTTTTTTTTTTTTTTTTTTTTCGGGAGAGCGGGTGGGGACTAGGCTCTTTTTCTGGCCTTCTACACTAAACTGGATTACTGATACACAAATACGTAGTATGAAGGTAAAGTGTACCAAACAGTCACGTAGTATCTTCTTAGGGCTTTTTAAGGTATATAGTCAAAATATTAACGTCTTATTATTTTTATTTACTGATAATTTAATATATTACGATTAAAGTTATACATTGGTAGGCGAAGAGAAGCACTGTAACTAATAAAAACAAACATATGTAATAAAGGTTATGGACTTGTGGTGTTAACTTGCTTTTTATGGAAGCGATTTATTTCCTCTCTCCCTATTCTTTTGCCTCATTTGACTTTTCACGCTCTCTAAAATACATAATGCATATAACTCCATTTTTATATAAGTAAATTTTTTTTAAAAAACTTGATATTAATAAAATATAGGGAAATTCTCAATGGTAACCCCTAACTTGTGTAACACTGAAATGGTAACCCTCTTTATTTTTTATTATACAAAATGACCTCAATTAAAAATTCATTCTCACAAGTAATCTTATTTTAATAAATAGGTTAGTTAAAATTAACTATGGTTATTATTATTATTTTTTTTAATGAAATACTAATATTAAAAATAAAATAAATAAATAAATAAAAACCACCGGTCCACCACCAACCAACCCAGCCAACACCTTAACAACTTCCACCCTCACCTTCATCCAGCCACCACCAGACCTGACCCTAATCCAAACCCTGACAACCGCACGCCCCGAACCCTTCGACCTTGACCATCGTGCGCCTAGAACCCTCCGACTTTAACCACCGCGCGCCCAGAACCCCTGACCTCGATTACCACTCCGTTTCAGGTGAGGTGGTAGGGGATGGGTTACGGGATTCAGGTGAGGTGGTGGGAGATGGGTTACGACATTCAGGCAAGGGGTGAGGGATGGGTTACGGGTTTCAGGCGAGGGGGTTGGAGATGGGTTATGGGTTTTAGGCAACTAGGCGATGGGGTTGGGGATGTGAGTTTCAGGCGGCGCTCGAGGTGGAAGAAAGGGTAGGGGCTGGGAGAAAGAGTCGAGGTAGGGGCTAGGGGTCGGTTTAGGGTCGTTGGCGGTTGGGGGTTGGTTGCCGGCGGGGAATCTGTACCGAACGCCGGCAGTGAAGGGGGAGGGGGAATGGATGGGCTGACTGGTGGAGGTGGTGTTGTGGGTGGCTGGTTGGTGGTTATTATTTTTTTAAAGGTTTTTTTTTTTTTTTTGAATCAACCTTAACTATGGTTAATTTTAATTAAATAATTAATGAAATAAGGTTATAATTGGGATAAATTTTTTAATTGAGGTCATTTTGTGAAATAAAAAAAAAAGGAAGTCACCATTTCAGTGTTACACAAATTGGGGGTTACCATTGAGAATTTCCCTAAAATATACGATAAGACGAATTCAAACAATCAAATATTTAAAATTTGACCCAGTTATTTAGAATGAGCAAAAAATATAGGGATAGTGGGAAATGTTTCAAAATTGGTCATGAGGCCTCTCCTTTCCGCTCAAAAAAAAAAAAAAAAAAGTGAAAAATTGTTTAACTCAACCAATAGTATCCATCAATTGTTTTTTATGCATGAAATTACTCACTGTATTAAATTATGTATAATAGTATCTAACAATTAAGTAGTACAAACAAAAATTTGATTCGGCTTCGAAAAAATAAAAAATTGATTATATGACTCCGTTTATTTTGATGTAAAACGTGTTTTAAGAATTTTTTATTTTTTTAATTATTTTATTTTTTTGTCCATTCTCTATTGTTTGGTTTAGTAAGGATGTGAACTATTTTTCCAAATGTGGAAAATAATTTGTCTTTGAAAAGAAGGTATGCTACGTTTTCCTTCCTACTCCTTAGTCCTTACATCCCTAAACTCTTCAAGATTTGGTGTTGTTTCTTTGTCTTCGTTGTGAGGGGTTGTTTAATTGTGGTTATTCCTCTTTGTCGATGAGAGGCTTCTTGTATACAAACTCTAGAAATTACTTATCTTTCTCGATTCCATTTGCTGTAATCCTTAGCGGTTATCACTCTACTTTAAATCATCTGATAACCATTGATTTTCTATTGATGAGCTTCTTTATGTTGTAATTTAATTTAGTTTATTCAGTATTTTTTTTATTTCCTTTGTGTTTTTATTATCTATGGTTTTTATTTTTGGTTATCTAGAGATAGGGGGACCATTATGCTTAAATGCCTTTCTAACAAAAAAAATAGTACAAATAGTACAAATGAAATTCAGGTCCTTGTGACCTCAACTTAGTAGAGGAGTAGAGAGAAAACAATTTCATAGGGAGAGCAAAGAAAAACAAGAAAAACCTAAAAATTGCGACTTGAATTTCTCTAATACCAAGTTCAGGCAAGGGTTTTGGGAGCATGAATTTGCCGATTATTTGTTGTCGTTTCCGAAATTTCCTAGAGTAACCGATTCCAACTGAAGGAAGTTTCCGTGTACTTGTTTTGTTTTTTTTTTAACTAAATTTTTCTTCATAATTTTTTTAGTATCACTAAATGCCTATATCTTCCAATTTATTTTTTCAAATTTCGTGTATTTGGTGTTTGTTTTTTTTTTCTTTTTTTTTTTATACAAAAAAGGTTTTGTCGTGTATTTGGATAATTAGGGTTATTTGTCCAATTTTGCTGTTGGTTTGTTGAGGTTTGAACAGGTTTTTTAATTTTGTGATTGGTGAATTATGTGTTCGTGAAATTGTAAATCTGTAATTGTTCTTAGTAATTGTCATGGGAATTGGGGTTTTAGGGGGGGGGGGGGGGGTGTCCAATTATCTGTTAATTTATTAGTGTAAAATTATGGGGAATGTTATTGATGATGTATTCACTACTAAAATTAAGGTTTTTGTGACCGTAGCAAATGATTGCCAAATATAGCAACGATTGCGACTGCCAACGGTCGTAACGAGGTGGTCGTTATTCATTTGGTCACAAAAATTCATAATCACGACTGATTGATGGTGGCAATAAATTTGCGTTCGTTTCCTTGATTTCAACAACCGGTGCTAAAAGCGGTTTCAAATATGGACTTTTTCAACGGATATAGGTGATCGCTAAAAGCTAAAAAAAAAAAAAACTACAAGCAACTAAACCTAGCAAATTTTTTCAAAAAAAAAAAACCTTAGCAGAAATCCACCATATGCGAAAGCCAGCATAAATCAAACAAAAAATCGACCAAAATCAAATCAAAAATCAAACAAACCCAAAAACAAACCACAAAACAAAGGAAAAATGGAAATTTAAAATCCAATCTTTTCACGTTCTTCTCTAAAGAGATCCAATTTTCATTTAATCCCACAAAAATCCAAACTTTATACCCCACCTTCTCCAACAGATCCGTTTGACCTTTAACCTATTAAATAGGTTAAAAAGTTTTTTTTTAATTCTCTCAATTTCCCTTCTCACTCCTCCTCTTTCTCTCTCCTCTCTCCTAAAAAACGGAAACAACCCACCAATTCCACCACCAAAGAACAAGAAGTTGTTTTTTACACAGAATGAGTAAACCGAATCTTTCGTCCTCTTTAGGAGGGACCAAAGTACATCAAGAAAGAAAGAAAAATTTTGACTCAAAACCTCGACTCTGACTAGGAACCAATTTGAACTACGATTAAGATCAAGTCTTACCGAAATCGGATTTCTTTAACCACAAAAACGGAAACAACCACAACAACCCACCACAAAACGGAAACAACCACAACAACCCACCACAAAACAGAAACAACCCACCACCTATCGCCCCGAAACTCACGGCGTCACCCTCCTGCCATTCCGATACCCTACCTCGATCCCAAAATACACCTCAAGTGATTTTGGCGGTTCCCCGTGATGGCTGCGTTTACGTGTTGGCGAGCCAGGCAGTGGACTGTCGTTTTGGCGGTTAATGGACGGAGGAAGGGCGAGGAAGGTAGCGGGTTTGGAGAATAGTGTCGGATGAGGAATTCGCCGGTACCGGCACAACTTCGGCTTGACGGGACCGTGAAGTTTAGTTGTGTGGGGATGGACGATAAGGTGTTGATTCAAGTGATGGGGTTGCTGGTGGCCGGTGGGCGGTGGGGATGGGGTGGTCTGGTCAGGGAAGGAGGGTGGGTTTTTTTTTTTTTTTTTTTTAATTTTTTCTTATAATTATTTTTGTTTTTTAATATTTAAAAAATAAGGAAATTTTGACTTTTACCACCAAAAAATTGTTTTCTACCACCAAAACTTCTACAACTTTTATTTTACCACCAAATAAAAAATTAAAAATTGTTTTTTACCACCTATCGTCAAAAACCTAACGGAATTTTTAAAATTCTTCGATTTTTGTGTCAAACACATGCTCTTTAGAGGTTTTGTGGGGCATTTTGGTCCTATGGATCCAATTTGAAGTCAGAATTGACAAAAAATGATTGAAAATGTCTCATTTTGCGTGTTTAAAAATACCTCAATTTGCGTGAACACGCAAAATGAGACATTTCCAATCATTTTTTGTCAATTCTGACCTCAAATTGGTCCCATAGAACCAAAATGGCCCTCTAAACCTATGAAAAGCATGTTTTGCGCACAAAATTCGAAGAAATTTTTTTCAAACCGTTAGATTTAACGGTTTTCTTGACGTTAGGTGGTAAAAAACAATTTTTAGAACTTTTTTCGGTGGTAAAATAAAAGTTTTAGAAGTTTTGGTGGTAAAAAACAATTTTTTGATTTTTTTTGGTGGTAAAAGTCAAAATTTCCAAAAAATAATTGACCTATTAATAACAGACACGTGGCATATAACTTACAAAACTGGTCATCAACATGTAATGGATCTGTTGGAGAAGATGGGGTATAAAGGTTGGATTTTTATGAGATTAATGGAAGGTTGGATTTTTATGGGACGAACGCACAAAGGTTGGATTTTTAGTTTTCATTTTTCCCAAAACAAATTGAAAATCAAACCGAAACCAAATCACAAAACAATCCAAAAATCAAACGAAAAACAAGCCACAAAAATCAAAAACCTGAATCAAAATTAACAAAAATCAAACCAAAATTGAAATCGAAAATCAAACAAAAAACAAATCACAAAACTAACAAAAAACCAAACCAAAAACAAGCCACAAAAATCAAACCCGAAATAATCAAAATTAACAAAAATCAAACCCAAATTCAAACTGAAAATCAAACGCAAAATTAACAAAAAAACAAAACAAAAATCAAACCCAAAATTAACAAAACATCAAAACAAATATCAAAACCCAAATAAAATGAACACATATCAAACAAAAAAAACATTATAAACATGAAAACATACCTCGAACTCCGAATTGACATAGAATTTCATCTTGAATTTGGTTTAATAAGGCTAAATTCGACCATGAAAAGTCTAGATCTAGAGTTTTCATGGTCGAATTTGACCTTAAAAACCAATAACTTGTTTAACACCGTCATCTAAGCATCGAACCAAGAAAAATAGGGACCGTGAGGGAGAAGTCGCCGGACTCGTCAACACCACCGACGTTGCCAGAAATTTCCAAGAGAAGAGGAAAGAAACTAGATTGTTAAAACCACCCAAGTGTTGCCCGAAGTTTCCGAGAGAAGGGGAAAGAGAAGGAAAAAGAAAAGAGAAAGAGAAGAGGAAAGAGAAACAGAAGAGAAGAGAAGAGAAAAGAGAAGGAGAAGAGAAAAGGGTGGAAATGCGAAGGAGAAGAGAAAGAGTGAAAAAAGAGAGGTGATGGATGGAGTGGCGCCTAAGAGAATTAGGGTTAAGGACTGATTTGGGCAACCCTTTTATACCTTTTTTTTTAAAAAAAAAAACACTTTTGCGACCGCTAAACGCAATAAAATTAATTTTTTTTAAGAATTATTTTACACTTCTATTTTATTTTTTAAAAAAATGTTTAAATACCTTAGCGACCGTTTAGTAACCCAAAAACAGTCGCAAATATGTGAACGTTTTCAAAGCGGTTGCAATTATGTGACCGCGTAAAAATCAATTGCGGATTTCATATTTTGGTGAAATTCGTAGAAAAATGGTCGCAATTTGTTCGAATTTTAGTAGTGATTAGCCACATACTATTTAGGTGTGGATTAGAATTTTGATATCATTTAGTTATGAAATTGGTATTACGCTGATACCAGCTTATGGCTTGTTGGTATTGATATGATACAATTATATTTAACTTTGTCAGTGGATGTTTATTTTTTTTTGGTGAGAGTGATATTTGTGTAAATCTAAACATGTTTGAACTTAGTATGAACTTGTTTGAGTTGATGTGTTGTGTCCATTAAATTGGGAAATCATGTGGTGGCTGGATTTGTGTGTAAATTGCTCTAGTGTGTATGTAAATTGGTGATTTAAATTAATGAATTTTTTTTTTTATTTTTTTTTATTTTTTTTTATGGTTCTAATGTGTTTAGTCACGGTGTCCGAGCAATTCAATGACTCCTCAGTAGGCTGCAGAAGTAATTGGAGAGGGGAGGGGTGAGTGATTTGTAATTAAATAAAGTATGTTACAGGGATAATATGTTTGAGAGTAATTTTTTTGTAAGATTATACAATTCATGAGTTTTGTTCTCTAATCATTTAATTATATAGGGTTCTGTTGAGTTTTGTATGTAATAAGTGAATGTATATATTGAATCTTTTTGCATTGTACCACTTGCAATCTAGCCTAAAAAAATCATGTGACATGTTCTTGCTGCTTCATCTAGCAAACATATCAACAATAAAAGAAAATGAAAGCTGTGGTTGTTGAGGATGATGAGGATGATGAAGATTATAACTTTGACGGAATGATTAGCGGGTTAGATTCTGATGATGCTGACTATGTGTTGGAAGAAGAACCCTATGCTGAAGATCACTATGCTGAAGATGATTTAAATCTTGCTAGCTATGAGGAGGAGTCAGAGTATGTAGTTACTCATACTGATAAGAAGTGTAAAGTTGTTCTGCCGCCAAAACCCCTGAACAGACCTCCTCAAAAACAACATAGGACTGTGAGAAGGGTAAAGCGGCCAGTAGTAGTTGAACAAGAAGGGGTATAATAACAGAGAATTTCAAATTGGATGTTAAATGAGTTTTTGGATTTTAAATGGTAGATGATAATAAATATGTGTTTGATTCTAGGTTGTTATTGAAGAACCGGGCCTATCGTTGGGGAAGAAGGTAAAAAAGAAAGGTGTGGTAGTTGCGACTCAGTTGAGGAATTGAGACCGGAAGGTAAATATTTAATAGTATTTCAACATGTCCCATTTATTTGGTTGTTGTATATTTGTCGATTAATGGTTCTTTGCATTTTATTTTGTCATTACCCAACGAATTTCAACTGTCGTGTACTCGTGTTGGTGCTTTTGTTGATGTTATTAAGGTGTTGATGACAGATGATAAAAAAATTAAATTGTTGGAGAAAAGTGGTTTTGGAGGGTTGTTGACGCTGAAAGTAACGAAGTTGGATCGTAGGTTTTGTTACTGGCTTATATCTAGGGTTAATCCTGAGAAGAAGATGTTTATTGGAGGAGATGGCAGGGACTTACCTTTATGCCCTAAACAATGGGTGCTTATTTGGTCTTCCTCACGGTCCAAACCTTGTGCCAATTAGAGTTCAGAATGATGGTATGAAAGAGAGAGTTGATCGTATTATTGCTGATTATGGGGTGGTAACTTCAAAAGACGTCTGTCATATTGTGATACAGAAGGTAGTTGACGAGTTGGCTTTGATGCTAATTGAAATAGATTTTGAGCAGGACCAGTTTATGAAAGCATTTCTAATAGTGGTGTTGGGACTACTGTTATGTCCAACTATGAATGGTCAGAGCAAGGCAACTGCCTTATTGCTACTGTTTCGCTTGGGCTGCTGTAAGTGATTTTGATTGGTGTTCATGTGCATACAGTTGGTTGATGAACCATGTGCATGCGAGACTTTAGCAAGAAGCATGAGAACAAAGGGTATGTACATGGTGGCGGTGGATGCGTTCTATTCCTTAAACTTATTCCTTACTGTTATATTATTCAAACATTTATGCTTATGTTGGTTGTGTTTGGATATGCAGATTTTTTACTTGGATCACATTACATTGCCTTCTTTGAGATAGGGAGCATACGCCAAGAATAGAGGTGTAATTTGTTTGTGATGCTACTCAAGCTAATTTTCCCCCATCATTAGACTGTGGGAAACTGAAAGTAAATGTGTAATTTGTTTGTTATAATTTATTTAACTCAATGTTGAATTTTATGTAACTCATTAGACTGAGAAGAAAACTGATTATGTAACTCAATGTTGAATTTTATGAGCTAGGTTGTGGAAATGATGAAGCCTCTGTTTGACAATATAGAGAAGATGGTGAATGCTGGCATCAATAGGCCAATTTTGAGGAATGCGCTAAAGGAAAGGTCCCCTATTCCCAATGCTTCTACTTCTTCTGGCTCTGACTCAATCTAGGAGCGCAAGTTGGAGCCACCAAATGTGAAGAGGACTTCACTGGATGAAACTTTCAAAAAGTTAGATGACGTTGATGTTGGGAATACACAATTCACGGTTAATTCATGAAGTCACCTCTAAGGTGTGCTCTGAATTTTGTCACGTTCATCATCCGGTCCGGAGCACCCCAAATAGGGAACATTGCACCTGAGTTAAGTAAAAAGGACGTGAACAAGGAAGGTACATATTGTGAATCAGTGCAAGAAGAGGGTGACAAGTCTATTAAGGTAGTGTGCAATGTTCTTTCGGCAGTCCATATGGAAGCCTCTGGTGACAAGGGGGAAGGTGTGAATGGCCATGAAGGCGAAGTAAACAAGGACAGTGGGGAAATAGGCAAAGGAAGCCTTGGGATATTGCATGAACATGAAGCTTCACAGGTGCATGAACATGAACCCGAGGCTTCACTGATTTCAGAGGAAGCTGAAGATGGAGATAAAAATTAGGAAAATAGAGTCGGTAAGCAATCCTCAAAGCCGTCTTCGATGGTGATTTTTGGAGACTAGGTTAGAAATCGCAGGTCTCGGGTGCTTAAGCCAGCTGATACAAAACTCATAAATTGGATTAGACTGTGGTGTGTCGCACGTTGAAGGTGAGTGCATACGGTCCCTTTTTTTGTTATTTATTGACGTTCTAGATTTATGAAGTAGCAACATAACATGGTTTTTGTTAATAATTAAGATATGATTGAGTTTATTTAACTTGTTAATATTCATGAATAATTTTTTTAGATTTAAATGTGTGTCCTAAAAAGAGTGGTGAAACTGTCAGGATCCAAGAGTTATGACACCGGAGCGTGCGGCACGCTCTTGTCTTTTGGCGACAAGGACGTAAGCCTAGGACAGGAGAGGTTCATGAGCACACAGCAACACGAACCAAAGGGTATCTTAAGGAAGCACTCGTCAACAACGGGTGCTGAGTCGGGGCTTGTGACGGACGATACTTCAAAGCGGGCACAAGCGGAACCGACGAGATAAAGGCGTCTTTTGAGGGTTTCTTAGTTTGGTGGGGGATGCTTTAAAACAAGGAAAACACAATATCTATAAAGGCTTAAAACAACACACAAGTCTTAAAGCAATAGCAACACACAAGTCTTTGGTTGTCAATTGGTTTGAATAACCTTAGTTAAGTCAAAAGGACGTGAAAAAGGAAGGTACTTATTGTGAATCAGTGAATATGCCACATACACCACCGATGGCGTGTTTGAGGCATTGGAAAAACAGCTTTAATTGTCTTCCTTATCGCCCCATCCTGATCTGTCTTGATATATACCTGTCATGGCCTTACCTCTCATGCATGACACCCAAGTCTTGAAGAACCACTTAAAGGTCTCGGCATTCTCATGTGAAACCAAAGCATACCCAGGTAGGATTGTTTGACCATGGTGATTCACCCCTACAAAGTTCAAAAAAGGTAGTTCATATTGGTTTGTCACGTACGTTAAATCGAAACAAACAACATCCCGAAAATTTTGATACGCCTCCCTACTCCGAGCATCAACCCACATGATGTCTTTTAATCTCTCCTTTTCATCAAGCCGGTACATGTGTAAAAAAATTTAATTATCAAAATACTCCAACATATAGCCGAGGTATCACCATTTTTTAACTTCAACCTCCTCTTTTTATTCACCTAATCATGTAGTGAATATATTTTTTCGTGAATCCCACATTCTTAACACCATTTCTTTGGCTTGCCATATTGTTTAAAATCTGACCTACCGAATAGATCCATGGTCATTTTCAATCCTATGCTCCAAATGCTTTATAATATTTTCCTTTCTATACATAGCAATGTGTTTGGATAACTCAATATTGACTTTATGATTGTGCTCATTAACAACCTTCTTGATCTTCCAACCACCTTCATCATTACTTTGGCCATAAATCATAACTGGACAATTGCATTTTTTAGTCTTCTTCTTCACAAATGGTTATTCCTTCACCACAACCCTCTTCCCATTAACCCTCCTCCTATATGTTGTCTTAATATCACTCGCACTTCTAAACATAAGTGCATAATGAATTTAACGTCCCCGCATTTTTTAAGGCTGGCTTCCCACCACCTATACACACAACACCAAATCCTTCTTGCTTCCCATAACCTCAATAAAAATTATTCATGTCATGCCAAGTGCCAAACACCATTCCTACTTATGGATGAGGTAATGAAGTAGCCTCTCTACCTAACCCTGAACTCCCTGAGCCTGCACTATGTGAACCCACACTATACTCATCGTCATTAAAGTCGATACCCTCCATAGTAATGGTACCCTCCCCAGTAATGGTACATTCAGCATGAGATTCCTTATTCAAGTCAATACCCTCCCATCCATCATCATTCAAATCACTTTATGAACTTTCATCACTCTCTGAACTATTTGAGCTACAAACTACTATGTCTTCCTCCATGCCCTGGTGCATATCAAAATCATTCTGCTACCCAAAACAGAAAATAATAAAAACCTTTTCTTCTCTTATTACTAATAGTCATCATAATACAGGAACAACAACAATAAAAGAACAATAGCAATACCATAACAACACAACAAGAAACATCACAACATGAGCTACACTTTACCAAAAATTATGGAGAAACTTCATTTAATTGGATAGACATATATGGCATTTAATATAACATAATTGAAATATAACAAAAAAGAATCCTCAATATTTAACCATATCCAAATACAAATCAATTGCCTACTGCTAATTCCAATTTCCTATTCATTCCGGTGCTTTACAGAGGCAGACTTATTAAGCCCGTGTGGTGAGAACCTGCATAAAAAAAATCAGGTCTATAAGCCCAAGTTAGTGTTTTTTGTTTTTTTTTTTTTTTTTTAATTTTTTTTTTATTTTAAAAAAAGCCTAAAAATTTGGACCCCCATTCCAAATATGTCTACTACATTAGCGACAAACAAGTACTGACTCCTTATTTCTCCTAAGCGTTTCACGTGAATTGGGGAATATAAAAAGCAATTTAATTTTTTTTAATTTTATTTTTTTTTATAATTTTTAAAATTCTTATACAGTCACCTTTTTCACAAAACCCTTACCTCGGATTTAATTTTCTCTCTCTAACTCAAATGCCTCAAACACTAAATGCCCAGATCTATTGACTAGTACTACACTACTACTGTCGCCCCACCCCACCGCAACTGCCTACTTTGATAGCGCCGTGTCATGACTCAAGTCCCACACCCACCAAGGCAGCAGCAACGTCAATTGGGCACTAGGCAACCATTTGGGCCAAGTGAGTTGCCCATGGGTGCTAGGAAGCACCACTTCCCTAAAGAGCTTTATTTTGATTTGGTGTAGTTTTCCTAGTGAACATCCGATTGACAGTAACACAATAATGGGCAATTTAGGGGCCCAAATGAATCCCAAACGGGCTGAAACTTAGGGGTCCACCATTTTTAGGCCCAATAAAGATAATGGTCAAGACGAATTTTTGAGATGGGCCCCACAACGTTCCAGATTGCACTACAAGGTTCGTGAGCCTTCCGGGAGCTTCTATAATCTTCTAGGGCAATCTTGTATATTCTTTGTACACTAGAGTAGTCTAGATTATTCTAGGACTATGTACATAGAGAGATGTAGATTGGAGAAGTGTAGAACTCTCTAGATTAATCTTGTTATAGGACCCTTCATCTGAAAAGGTTAGAACTTTCTAGATAAGAAGCATCTAGGCCTTGGAAAACACTATAAATAGGCAACCTCTCCTCATTTGTACCCTCATTCAGACACTTGTAAAATTCTCTCAAGCAATAAAAAGCACTCTTTTAAGCAATCTCTTGTTCACTTACTAACTTGCTCACTTAGCCATTTCCAAGCTCTCTCACTTAACTTTGAGCATCGTACTTAGCGTAGCTAAGGTACTTTGGGGGATCTTTGACTACAGTGGCGGGGGTAATTCTAGTAGGACGCGTGCAAGGGACTTAGGGAAAGAGTCAGCACGTGACAGCCGGCCGGCCTGATTTTTCTATTTTTTTTTTATTTTATGTTTTACTTTGTTTTGCCCCTTATGAATGTATTTGGTCTGTATAATTAAAAGCGATTTGTAATTTTCGGTGATGTATTTTTGACATTTCCTTACCTTGTTGTTCGTACATTGATATGATTAAGATGGAAGTTTATTTTGGACCCCCATTTATAAATTCCTAGATCTGCCACTGGTGCTTTACAACTTATAAATAACAAACAAACTAAAGTTCAAACAAAATTTAACCTTACTCTTCACTTTCTCACTACATAATTAACGATTTTCAAATAATTATTTAACCAAGTGTTAACTGAGCAATTTCTGAACAATTCAAATTTATGTGTATATAATTAATCACATGCATGCAACAAATAAAGACTAACCTCATTCATCTCACTTTGTTTTTGTTCACCCATTTACCAACTTCCATTTCGGCAACTGAACCAGATTTGCTCCCACAATTTCTTGGATTGTCCAAACTCGTGTAGCTCGTTCAATTATCGTGTAACTTCAGTCTTTCACCCCTGTATTTTGGGGCTTTTCGCTATCGCTTCAATTTTTGGGGCGTCTTCAACAATAAAGTTCAATTGGGTGGGAATTCCATTAATTTTTGGTAGAAAATTTGGGAAGGAAAATTTTGGGGAAATTAACCCCGCCATGATTTTTGTGGCGGATTGCAAAATGCCATTGAAAATTTAGGGAGGAAAAGAATGGTAGTTACTGACATGAGGTCTCCCCCCCCCCCCCCCCACTTTTTTTACTTTATTATGAGGTCTCCCCCCACCTCTTTTTGCTTTTTTTTTTTTTTTCTTTTTTTTCTGCAATTGTTTCTTTTCCATTTTCCTTTTATTTAAAATATGAAGTTGATTCTTTGTGGCCTCAACTTAGTTGAATCCTTTGGCTGCCCAATCGCAATTAAGGCATACCAACCATAAGGTGGGCCATGCCAAGTGATGTTAACTAGCACTCGATAATTCTTCTGCTTTGATCCTCTTTCGCGCTCCATCGAATCCCACATTGCTCTTTTTACCTCATCATATCGCCCTTGAAAGAATGCCATGACATCAAATGGAATTTCATCTCTACGATTGAAGGTATATCAATTTCTCCATCACCAAATCCACCAAACCATAGTACCAATAAACATCAACCAAGATTCTCCATTCTCCGTGCCATCATCTCTTGCATTCGTAGTGATCCAATCTTTGCGAGAGCCTTGATAGAAGCTATGACGAATAGATGGGCCGGTTGTCTTGTTCCACACAACCCAAGCAACAGGGCAGTCATGAATTATGTGCAAGGTGCTCTCTTCTGCTGCCCCACATATGTAGCAACGAGCATTATCAGTTAACTTTTAACGATTCAAGTTCCCCATAATCCTGTCATGGCAAGCAAGCCAGAGGAAGGCTCTAATTCTTTGCTGTACCGGAGCGTTCTAGACCACCTCCCAACAATCTTCATCTAAAGTGTTTGTCTCATGCCTCATTATGCTTAAAACTGATTTTATTGTAAATTTCCCTTTCTCACCCGCTTTCTAGTAGACTAAATCTCTAATATTGGGATCAACTTTGACTTCATAGCTCTGATTGTTTTTTAGCGCCGTTTGGTTAAGATATGGGGAAAAAATTCCATCTCCATCCGACCTCTTCTTCCCACATCTCTTCAACAGTTACCCCCGCTAACTCCATAGGAAGAGGTTGCACTACAAGATTACTTAAGGGTTCATCCGTAGCCCATTTATGGTCCCAAAAAAGAGTTTTCATCCCATTTCCTACTGCTACTTTGATTCCCTCATTCAAGATTTTTGCATTCTCTGTAATTCCACTCCAAACATTAGAAATTCTAGCTTTTGGCTCGAACATATCAACGGCGCAGCGACCTTTACAATACTTAGCCCTCAACACACGAGACCAAAGGGTATTGGGCTCCGATAGCATTCTCTGCCCTAATTTAGTCTAGAACGCCACATTCGCTTGCTTAGCCGAATAAATACCAATCCTGTTTTGGGTGTTTTTGTCCCTCGGGAGAGTTACGTCACAAAGACTGGTCCGGCTCGAGTTGTACCTGCAAAAACATGGAGACTCCGGGTGGTGGAGCTCCGCCTCCGAAGATCAAGTTAGTAACTTGAAAGAGAATAAAGAGTGCAGAAATTTAGGTGGGGATCTGCTTAGATTCCAAACTTAGGTGTTTCTCTGATGAGAGAGAAAGTAGGTGTAATAAATGATTGAATGTGTCCCCAAAATGGGGAAATATCTCCCTATTTAAAGGGTCATTGGTAGGTGTGCCTCTATCTAGGTCACTTGACCTAGATTTTAGTGGGTTGCACCGAATTACGGCGGTTTCTTGGGATTTGGGCCCTTGAAGGCCGCCATTTCAGAATCTATCTGAAGGTGCCACGTGTCAGATGGCTGGGGGACCACTTGGGTCAGCTTGGTCTTGACATGTGGCCTTCTCTTATTGGGACACCTGTCTAGGGTAATTTTTACCCTAAACATTTGCCCCTCACAGGGGTCACGTGAGGGTTGCGTGGGGCCTGTGACACGTGTCCACCTATCATAGGTGAACAGTAACAACGGCTAGTAAAATTTAAAATTCAAACGGGATCCCCCCGTTTTCACCTTCTATAAATAGAAGTTTACCCCCCCCCCCCTTTTTCTCTCACTTCATTTTCATTTGACTTTCTAGAGAGAGAAAGAGATTATTTAGAGGGATTCTCTAACTCCATCTGCATCAAATTCTCAAGATTTTCGTGTGCTAACCTTGCAACACCGGTCACCGTCTGTAGCAGTTTTCAGAGTTTCCAGAGTTAAACGTAAGGTAACCGCCTGCACCATTTTTAGCTTTTCTTTTCCAACTTGTATACATTCTTTTTTCCGTCTGTATACATAGTTTTTTTTTTAAAAAAATAAAATGAGCTCTCAATCCACACACTCGGCACTACCTAGGACACTCAGCTGGTCTCCCGGAACGGCTGAGTTTAGAACAGGGGGTGCCTTTTCTGGACTGTCGGAACTGCTGTGCTCATCCCCGAATTCCTCCCTCTCTGTGTCTGTGCAGGACACAATGGCCAGAGTCAAATAGACGGCCAGAAGGCCTAGGAGCCGGCGCACTATGGAAGTGCCTGCCGACGAGGTTGTTCCGGATGGGGAACATGAGGGTATGGAGGAGAGCAGCAATTCTGATGAAGAGGCTCCCTCTTCTTCCGGGAGCTCAAGCGTACGAGAGGTAGACGGTGAAGAGGCCGCCTCCTCTAATGGATCCGGGGAGGGATCAGGCGGTAATGAGGCCGCTGAAAGATCGGGAGTCGAGGTTTCTAGCTCCGATCAAGATAATTTCGCGGCTGACTATGAGCAACCAGCGAAAGTTACTAACAACCCTGACCCGAAGAAAATTAGGATGCTTCTGGGTGACATAGCCCTGCTGAAGAGTGGTTTCAGGGCTTTCAAAGAAAAGCACCCCTTTGGAAAGGGGTGGGATATTCTCGTTCCGCCTGGGGACACAGTGATGACTTGGGACGACAAAATTGAAAATGCAGACAACTATTTTTTCTGCTACGAGGCGGTAATAGAAGCCGGCCTCCGGTTCCCCCTCCATACCGGGATTAGGAAAATCCTGAAGGGGTATGATCTGGGAGTCTGGCAGCTCACCCCAAATTCTTGGGTGAACATTTTAAGCTATATTGTTGCCTGCGAACTCCAGAACCTTTCTCCCAGTTTCTCTGCCTTTGCTCATATGCACTACTAGAGCAAGGCCCCAGGCGGTCATGGGGCATGGTATACTCTTACTACCTTGCCTCAGTATTTGATGACCTTGGACAAGGTGTCCAAGTGGTCCGGGTGGAAGGACAAATTTTATTTAATATCCTCACCAAACCTGAGACACAACCGGACACTACGCCGGTATAATCAGGAACCGGTTCTCCTTGGCAGGAAATGCCCTCTCCCGGCACTCTCTACCAGGGCCCGGGAGCAAATAATGGAGCCGGGTTTCTTCGAAACCACTACTGAGCCCTTGAGGGATGGGACTCACATTATTTTTCCAAAGAACTGGATTCCCCACCCGGACTATTTCAAAGATGAATGCTTTCTGTCTACCTGTGGGTTAAGCCCCATGTTTCCCAAGGGTAGATCCACTTGCATTCGGCTTTTATGTAGTATTTATTTTATACTTCCGATCTTTTTATGATTTTCTCTAACTTTTTGTTTTCTCCTTGCAGCCGACGCCTTAAGAATGGTTGACCCGGCTAAGACTCCGTCTAAGTCAGCAGCGTAGCTGCGCAAGGAAAGTGCGCTCTCCAAGAGAGCCGCTGTTGAGGCCAAGGAGGCCAAGAAAGGCGGGGTAAGACCGCCTGACTTTAGTTTTTTCTTAAAATTTCTTGCAAAGGTTTTTTACCAGCTGATAGCATTTGGTTCTTGATTTGTAGGATGCTGCTAAACGTGTTCCACGCTCTGTCTCCAAGCTTTTCAAAAGCCAAGGGGAGGAGCTGGACAATACTCTAGCTGCCAAGTTCGCCAAAAAGAATCCTTCCCAGACAACTCCTGCTGCCAATCCGGATCGTCCTACGACCGGTGGAAAGTCCCCTTCTGCCCTGAAAATTCTGAGCGAAAGCTCAGAACGCTCGCAGAAGAAAGCGCCGGATGCCTCTACGGCATTGAAGGGTGGTCAGCCACCCAATGTTGCAATTGATGCTGCAACAGCTGGGGAGGAGGATACCTCTAAGCCCCATCTGGAGACCCAAGGTAAGAACAAGATTGAAATACCTTGGCCACTTGACTTTATGAGAGTCAAGACTAAGGTTGACCCTTCAGGGGGTTCAGTCAGCAGCCGGCAGCGAATGAATGCCAACTACGCTGCATCCCTCTCACCAAGTACTTCTTTTGGTGCAGATCTGACGTCCGACGAGCCGGATCTTCCTGGGTTTGCCAAGAGGATGGTGAGGACCCTTACCCGGTCGGAGAAGAATTCCATACCTGATCTGCAGGTGGTGGACTTTGACCGAATAATGGGCAAACTGGCTGAGGTAAAAGATTTTTCAACTCGATTCTGATATTTTTTCTTCATTTTTTCACCAAGTGCTTCATAATCCGACTGCCCTTTTCTCAGGTAATGCTGAGGGTGGATGGGCTCTGGGGCCCCTTCAGGCGGAAACAAGAAGAGGTAAATGACGCCAAAATGAGGGTCCTTGAAAACCACAACTCTGCTGAATATGCTAATTATATGTGTGATTTAAAGATTAAAGCAGTAGTGTTGGAATAGGAGCTGATCCGGAGTTTGACAGCTGCGAACGATGAAGCTACCAGCCGGGTTAATGACCTTGATAAAAAACTGAAGGATGCTAAGGCTGAACTCAAGGCATTAGAAGACGCTGACAAAAAGAACACGAGGCTCCGGGCAGACGTCACCCGGTTGGGGCTGGAAATTGTCAACATGCGGAGTCAGCATGCAGATGAAATTTCCAAGGAGCAGATGCGGCTGATGGAAGAGAATGAGCGGGACAATGCAGCCCGCCTGAAGATCACTTGGGATCTCCTCTATCCAGATATAGACTTTTAAGTCTATAAACTTAGGTATGATTACGCCACTGCGGTGTATGATACCCAAGTGCTGGGAGAGGCAGCTCTGCCTCGCTTCAAGGAATGGGCTGCAGAGCTGGGATATGATGTTTCTGATAATGAGGAGCCGGCGGAGGATGAGCAGAATGACGGCGGCCAGCCTGATAACCAATCAGCAACCCTCCCAACCGGTCAGAACCAGCCGGATCAGCAGCCTCCATCTCAACCTTAGGCTAGCCTCCCCAAATTCAGCGGCAGTATGCCAAATTTCTTTCTTTTCCGGCTTGTAAGCCGAGTATGTCGTATTTTTACCAACTGTGGAGTTGGGTTACAATCATTTCCTTTCTTCTTCACCGGATATGATTCTGGTTAACAGTTATTATGGCCTTAGTGCCATTTTTAATATTTATATGAAGTATTCCGACTCAGTCGGTTGTTTATACATGTTTGCGTTTGAATTTTGCGTATATACTGCAATTCTTTGATATTTTGCCTAACTTAAAAAAGCATGCGGCAATTTGCATTCCGGCTGTTCTTGCCCCTGGACGGCTGTGTGGTTAGTTTCATATCAATATTGATTGATTGGCTTGAAAACACTTGATACTTGGAAAAGTATGAGGTGTTTTAAGGCCAATCGATCACAATGGTGATTGCCCCAAACCAAGTGCACAGCCGGCCATTTAAACGGGTGCTTCGAGCCTCTTTCCCAAGCGGGTTATTGCATAGCCTTTACACAAAACTCTTTTGCCCCAACCGGGTGAGAGTGTGCAATTTGGAATAAATAATCTAAGTAGGAACTTCAGCTGGTAACCGACTGATGCCTCAGGGCATCCGGTATTCGGAAACTTAATCATTCTTGTAGACTATTCTGGTCAGACGACTATGAGTTGACCAATTTGGTCGTTCAATTTTTGCCGTCTGCATAGGTACGTAGAGTTGACAAAGAGTCTGCTCTCTGCGACGATTGCACCCGGAGGGGTGTCGCCGGACACCATTGTCCATGTCGGGACAGGCGATTTTGTAAATTAAGCAACCATCCGGCCATTGGCCTATGGTCTTGTTTGAGACCGGTTGTATAGCTACTAAGCGTTTTTGTGCTTAGTTTTTTTCAATCTGGCCATTGGCCGCGTGTTATTTGATCATTGAATTTAACACTAAGTATCAAACTTAGTTGGTTAAGCAAATAAGCCGTCTGGGTATTACCTAGAGCTGTCAATTTGGGTAAATGGGTCGGGTTTGAGTCGGGTTTGTGTGGGTCGGGTCATCTCGGGTCGGGTCAATATGGGTTAATGTCAAGACCTATGTGGGTCGGGTTTGGGTTGGGTCATGCTTGAGTCGGGTCACGTCGGGTCATACATCTTTTCGGGTTCGGGTCGGGTTTAGGTCGGGTCAATAAAAGGTCGGGTTACATTCGGGTCGGGTGAAAAACAAGTCGGGTTAAATTCGGGTTTTTACGGGTTTAAATGAGTTAGGGTCATGTTCGGGTTCGAGTCGGGTTCGGTTCAAGTCAATTATTTTCGGGTTATAATCAGGTCGGGTCATTATCGGGTTTGAGTCGGGATCGGTTCAAGTCAATAATTTGCGGGTCATAATCAAGTCGGGTCATTCTCGGGTTCGGGTCGGGTTCGTTTCAATTCAAAAACTTGCGGGTTATAATCGGGTCATTTCCAAGTCGGGTCATTCTTGGGTTCAAGTCAGGTTTAGTTAATAATTTGCGGGTTACAATCAAGTTGGGTCATTTAAACTTATCTAGTCATTCTCGAGTTCAAATTGGCAAGTCAATAATTTGCAGGTTATAATCACGTCGGGTCATTTCCAAGTCGGTCTCGGGTGTGGTTCAAGTCAAAAATTTGAATTCCCTTAAAAAAAATAATAATTAAAAAAAAAAGATAAGTCAAGTAAGATGAGAAAGACTTGCTATTGTCTGGGTCCCGTGTATTTTTTATTTTTTTGTTTAATTTTTTTTTTTTTTTTTTTTGCTGCTATCCAGTTCAGTTTTTCTTTGACGAGGATTATGTAAGAGATAAGTCAAGTAAGATGAGAAAGACCACTTTTGTTTTATAATTGGAATCCATGTTAATAAATTGAAAAAAAGCCTGAAACTCAATAGTCAATACGGAGTACTCTTTTTATCCTAAAAATTCCTAAATCCTAAAATTCGGGTTAGTAATAGGTCGAGTTTAAATTCGGGCCGGGTCAATAACAAGTCGGGTTGAATTTGGGTCGGGTCAATCACAAGTCGGGTTTATTTCGGGTCGGGTTTAAAATCGAGTCGGGTTAGGAACGGGTCGGGTTGAACTCGGGTCGGGTTAGTAACAGGTCGGGTTGAATTCGGGTTTTGACGGGTTAAATCGGGTTTGGGTCATTCTCGGGTTCGAGTCGGGTTCGGTTCAGGTCAATAATTTACGGGTCACATTCGGGTCGGGTCCTCTCTAGGTCGGTTCATGGTCGGGTTCGGGTCTCAAATACTCGGGTCAACTCGGGTCTAGGGTTGGTTTCAGGTCGGGTTAGGTCGGGTTCGGGTCACCATTTTTTTCGGGTTCAGACGGGTTAGGGTTAGGGTCAGGTTAGGGTCGGTATTTCGGGTCGGGTCAGCTTTTGACAGCTCTAGTATTACCCAGACGGATAAGTAATTATAAACAAAACAATTTTGAAAACAAAGCCTGATTTCTCATTAATAGACTCTTTTTTTACAAAAATTTACAATTCTCAGAAGTAGTACTTTTTTAATTTATCTACATTCTAAGTTCTAGGTAGGCGTCTGCCGTTTGGGGTTTTCAGACGGTAGGTGCCATCCCTGACTTCTTCATAGATCCGGTAGGGGCCTTCTCAATTGGGGGTTAGCTTTCCAAGCTCATTGGCCCTACCGGTTGCCTCCATTTTCCGTAACACAAAGTCGCCAGCTGTCAAAGGGCGCTTGCGTACCTTCTTGTTGTAGGCTCTCGTCATTCTCAAACGGTATATCTCATGACGCAGGGCAGCATTGCCCCTGCGTTCCGGGAGGGAGTCCAATGCCAGCCGCATGGCCTCCCAATTTGCATCTTCATCATAAAGCATGACTCTAAGAGTCGGCTCGTAATGCTCAATGGGCAAGACGGCTTTAGCACCGTACACCATGAGAAATGGGGTTTCACCGGTTGCCCCTTTGGCAGTTGTCCGGATGGCCCATAGGACGTGAATCAGTTCTTCTGCCCATAAGCCACCGGCTCTTTCAATTTTCTTCTGTATGCCGTCTGAGATAAGCTTGTTGAAAGCTTCAACTTGGTCGTTTGCTTGGGGTCGGCCAACAGATGCAAAACAATGTGAGATTCCCTGATCTCCCAACCAAGTCTTGAGGTGAGGCGTTTCAAACTGAGGGCCATGTCGAACACCATAGACATAGGTACCCCAAACCGGGTGATGATGTTCTTCTAAATGAAAGAAATGACATCCTTCGTCTTAATGTTCTTGACCGGCTCAGCCTCTACCCATTTGGTGAATTAATCCACAACCACCAAAATATAACGCTTTCCGCCTGGTGTAGGCGTATAAGGACCCAAGATATTCATGCCCCACTTAGCAAACGGGACTGGGCTGTGGATTGTCGTCAGATCAGTAGCCGGACGGTGTATAAGCTTGCCAAACCTCTGGCATTTGTCACACCTCTTCACCAACTCCTTAGCATCTGCCTCAAGAGTAGGCCAAAAATAGTGCTGCTTGGCTCTGACGGCTAGGGACCTGCCGCCTATATGAGAGGCTTAGTATCCCGCATGTAATTCTTCGAGAACTTCTTTACCCTTTTCTGGGGTAACACACTTCAATAGAGGTTTAAGGAAACCTGCCTTGAAGAGCTCTCCATTTCTCATCTCGAAATTTGCTGCTCGTTTCTTCATGACGGCTGCCTCCTGTGGTGAATCAGGAAGCATGCCGTCTGTTAAATATGCCCGGATGCCATCCATCCAGGTAGAGCTTCGGTCCAGAATTCCAATGGGCTCTTCATATATACTTCTTTTTTCCAAAACTTCCCAAAAGACTGACCGAGGCGTATCGCAGCAGGCGGAGGATGCCAGCTTGGACAATGCATCCGCCTGGTTGTTATCTGACCTGGGCACCTGACTCAGACGGAATTCTTCAAGTGCCCCAGCCTCTTCTTTGACTGCCTGAAGATACTTGATCATAGCCGAATGAGTTGCCTCATATTTTCCCTCATACTGGCTTACAACCAACCGTGAATCAGAGTAGGCGTCAATTTTTGTTGCCCTTGCTGCCTTACACATGCGGGTTCCGGCTTGCAGGGCTTTGTATTCCGCCTCGTTATTCGAGGCCTGGAACTTAAACCGCAGTGCATATTCAAACCTGTCCCCCTCAGGGGACTCGTAAATAATTCCTGCACCGCGGCCGTTCTTCGTCGAGCTCCCGTCTACATACACTTTCCAAACCTGATCAATGTTATCCGGTGGTACCGGTCGTGTCATTTCAACAATGAAGTCGGCAAACGCCTGACCCTTCACTGCCTTTCTGGGCTCAAAAGTGATTTCAAGACTTTGCATTTCAATAGCCCATTTCAACATTCTGTCGGATGACTCCAAGGTGGACATTGGCCGCTTGAGGGGCTGATCGGTGTAAATTACAACCGAATGTGCCAGAAAGTACGACTTCAATTTCTTGAATGCCATATATAAAGCAAGGCCAAATTTTTCAACCATGGGGTACTGGAGTTTAGCAATTTTTAGCACATGGCTAATGAAATAGACCGGGAGCTGGACGCCGTCTCTCTCAGCAAGAAGAACAGCACTGAGGGCATGGTCTGAGACGGCTAGGTACATGTATAACGTTTCTTTGGGCAGAGGGCTAACAAGCCTTGGCAAGGAGTGCAGGTGTTCTTTCAGCTTTTGAAAGGCCGGCTCAGCATCATCCCCCCATTCAAATCTGGTTTTCTTCCTAATTGCTTGGAAGAAGTAAAGGCATTTGTCACCTGACTGGCTGAGGAACCTCCCCAGTGCCGCCAGGCAACCGGTTAGTCTATGTACTTCCTTACAGTGCGGGGTGACTTCATGTCAATTACCGCCTGTATCTTCTCAGGGTTAGCCTCTATCCCCCTTTGATCAATCAGGAATCCGAGAAACTTCCCAGACTCAACACCAAAGACGTATTTCTTAGGATTTAACATGACCTTATGCCGCCTGAGTGTGGTGAAGGTTTCTCGGAGATCAGCAAGGTGATCCGCCTGCTGCTTGGATTTGACTATCATGTCATCTATGTACGCCTCCACATTCCTCCCAATTTGATTAATGAAGACCGTATTAATCATCCGTTGGAATGTAGCCGGCGCATTTTTCAAGCCAAACGACATCCCAGTGTAACAGAATAACCCCTGATTAGTGACGAAGGCCGTCTTCTCTTGATCTTTTTTCCACAGGGGTATCTGATGGAAGCCGGAATAGGCATCCATAAAGCTCATCAAGGCATGCCCGGCTGTAGAATCGACCAGACTGTCGATCTTTGGAAGCGGATAACTGTCCTTTGGACATGCCTTGTTGAGGTCTGTGTAATCAACACACATACGCCAGGTACCATTCGGCTTTTTTACAAGCATAACATTCGCCACCCAGTCGGGGAAATTACATGGCCGAATGAACCCAGCATCCAGCAGCTTTTTTACTTCGACAGCTGCCGCCTGAATTCTTTCCTCACGGTGATTTCTTTTCTTTTGCCGGATGGGTTTCTTTTTTGGATCCACGGCGAGTTTGTGGACAACTAGATCCGGGCTGACGCCTGACATCTCTTCCACTTCAAAGGCAAAAATGTCTTTGAATTCTTTCAGCAATAGGTGTAGGTCTGCACCCAGCTTAGCATAAGCAGCCGTCCCAACCTTAACAGCACGCTCTGGACGGCTGTCGTCCAGAGGTATATTAATATGTTCTCCAGCCGGTTGGGGACGGAGCTCATCTGACCGTTCCCCGGTCAGTGATTGCTATTTTTTCTCTTTCTTCACCTCCACCAACTGAGGAGCCGGTGCTTTTCTTTTCTTCCCGGTTACTGGTGGGGCTGGGCTAGCGTCCTTGACATTGTCAAGGTCTATTGGTTCCTACCCTTGGCTGTCTTTTGGTCCCTATTCAAGGAACCAACAGAGCCATCATCCCTCTCATACTTAATGAGCATGAGAGAAGGGATGATTACAACCTTGGCTTCGTTGAGGGTTGGACAGCCTAGGATGATGTTATAGGCGGTCAGTTCCTCAACGACCAAGAATTTGACGACCAAGTGTCGTCCTTTTCCTTTTTCACCCAGTCGGATAGGTAAGTCGATCCTACCGACTGGGTAAACCATCCCACCCCCAAAACCAACCAAGGGGTGGGTAACCGGATGCATGCTGCTGAGGTTGTATTTCAGCTTTTGCAGGCACCGGAGACTGATAATATCCGACGAGCTGCCGGTGTCAATAAGGATTCGACCAACCAGCTGGTTGGAGACCTTACATTCAATGACGACCGGATCGTCATACAGACGGCGTACAGTGCCCCTGTCCTTCTCAGTGATCAGCACGTCTGGGAAGGAGGAACTACCTGCCGCCTGATCATTCTTCATCATTATTGTCCATCTTTCGAAGATGGCTCTTGGTGCCTCGGATGGTAGGGCCACCGCATGAGAACCCACCTGCTATGGTGTAGACCGGCTCCTTATCGGTGTCCGAGCTACTAGCAGGCTGGGGTGTCTTAGATGACTGCCCCGGGTTATTCTTATGAGTCCCTTTGGACTTAGAAATGTAGGACTTTAACATCCCCTTGTCAGCCAGACGGTCCAACGCCCGTTGAAGGTTGAAGCAGTCGTTGGTGTCATGGCCAACTTCCTCATGGTATTGGCAAAATTTATTTTTGTTCCTTGATTGAATGGAATTTTTCCATTGGATTCGGCTTCTCTAGAGACAGCCGGTCCTTGATCTCCATGAGGATAGAGTTGCAGTCCTTGTTAAACTCGTACCTGGGGACGTACGGTTTAAATTCTTTCTTTTTCTTCTGGGACGGCTGGTCAGAATCACTCACCACCCAGACTTCTTTTCTCTTTTTGCTCTCATCTTTTTTCTTGGCCGGCTGAGCAGGCCGGCTGTCTTTTTGCCTATCAGACTTCTTGGAGTCCGAGTGGCTACCAGGCGAGCAGAGGTCGGTTGCTTGAATATAGCTTTCTGCCTCCCTCAGGGCCGCCTGCAAAGTAAAACCCCCTTTTCTAACAAGGTCGAACTTAAAGGTCGACCCGTCCCTCAGACCTTTAAAAGAAGTTTGTAAAAGCTACTTCATTAGACAGTCCTTGAATATGAATTCTGGTCAGATTGAACCGCCTGACGTAGGAGTGCAGTCCTTCTCTCTCTCCCTGCTTAATGGTGCTCAAGTCAAGACTTGTTTTCTTCGCAGGGATGTTCATTGAGAAGTTGGAAGCAAACAAGAAGGCAAGCTTCTTGAAACTATCGATGGAGCCGGCTGGCAGGTTGCCAAACCATTGTTGGGCAATGCCCTTCAATGTAGCCGGAAAGCATCGACACCAAGTGGCATCATCCAACCCCTGTAGATACATGAGGTTGGTGTAAGCCATGAGATGATCTTCCGGGTTGGAGGTGCCATCATAAGTACCCACCAACACATTTTTAACCTTGGCCGGCTGCGCCGCCTCGGTTATTTCCCGGGTGAACGCAGAAGGTTGTTCACCCAGGCGGAGCAGACGAAGCTGCCAGTCCAGTGGCTGGACATTGTTGAATGCCGCCTGACCTCCGAAGAGGGTCGGCTGCATGTAATGAGGAGAATACGGGCCGTAGACCATAGGTGGCACATCGGCGCATTCCCAATCATCTGAGGGCCAGAATGGACGGTATTACCGCCTGTATGGCTCTCATGCAAGGATTGGCCATTCCTTGTTGACTTATTCTTAAAGCTGTCTGGAAAGCTTGATGTAGAAGCTGATTCAGACAACTGCTGATTCCTCCTGCGGGAGATGATTTCCCGGGCATCAAGAGGTGATTTTTTGTTTCCCACCGGCTGTTCACTCCGGCGGGTATTGTTGGTGTTCCTCTTAGGCAGAAGAATCTTGGACCAATCAATGGTCCCGGCTGCCTTCTCCTTTGGATGCGGAGTTGGCTGCCTATTTCTGACTGACTTCCCCTTCTCCAGATGAGTCTTCCTTGCCGACTGACCCTTGCTTGGGCCAGCCCGGTTCTTTGCGATCAGATCCTTAATTTCACCCTGAAACTAGTCATGAATTTCATGAGTTCGTCTCGAGTGACGGGAGCAGATCCACTGGCCGTATGGGTTTCCCCTTCCGGCTGTCCGGGGGGTCGGTTAGTACCCGCCTGGCTGGCACCCCGCTCCAGAGTGTCTCTAGGCCGGATGCGCTTGGTTATAAGAGATCCATCACTGGCTATATAAGTTTCGACCTGAGGATCGTCGTCCTCTTGGTCAGTAAAGACTTTCGATTGGTCTACCGGACGCTCAGGAGGTGGTACAGACTCTTGAACCATCCTTGAGGTACTCTCCCCACAGACGGCACCAAATGTTTTGGGTGTTTTTGTCCCTCGGGAGAGTTACATTACAAAGACTGGTCCGGCTCGAGTTGTACCTGCAAAAACACGGAGATTCCGGGTGGCGGAGCTCCGCCTCCGGAGACCAAGTTAGTAACTTGAAAGAGAATAAAGAGTGCGGAAATTTAGGTGGGGATCTGCTTGGATTCCAAGCTCAGGTGTTTCTCTGATGAGAGAGAAAGTAGGTGTAATAAATGATTGAATGTGTCCCCAAAATGGGGAAATATCTCCCTATTTATAGGGTCATTGGTAGGTGTGCCTCTATTTAGGTCACTTGACCTAGATTTTAGTGGGCTACGCCGAATTACGGCGGTTTCTTGGGATTTGGGCCCTTGAAGGCCGCCATTTCAGAATCTATGTGAAGGTGCCACGTGTCAGATGGCTGGGGGACCACTTGGGTCAGCCTGGTCTTGACACGTGGCCTTCTCTTATTGGGACACCTGTCTAGGGTAATTTTTACCCTAAACAAATCCCCCCCTTTTTCCTTAGGCTTTTGAATTAATTACCAGGAAATAAGATAAATTCCACGCTTTTCCTTACTTCCTCCCCAAATAAATTTTCGGGTTTTTTTTTTTTATCAATCTCTTCACATGTGGCCTTTGGAATTTTTGTTGTTTGCATAGAGTAGAGTGACATTGTAGGAAAGTGGATTTCGCAAGTGTCATTCTTCCTGCTAATGACAAGTACTTGGTCTTCCATCCCGCTAATCTCCTATCAATCTTCTCACACAAACGACTCAAAGTGGCCTTTGTGACACACTACTCGTTAAGGTGGGCATTCCCAAGTACATCCCAAGGTCTTCCATCGCTTCCATTTGGAGGGCAGAGCTAACTGTATTTCGTGTATTCTCATCAACATTCGCATAAAAATACACCCTAGATTCGGTGAGACTCACTTTTTGACCCAAAACTTGAAAAAACCTTTCCAAACAACAGTGCACAATCGAAGCTTAGTTCTCACTGGCGTCCGCAAACAGGATGATTTCATTTGCAAAGAACAAATTAGATAGCTTTGGACCATCTCTACTAGCTCTAATTGGCTTCCACCTTTTGTTCACAATGTCCTCTTTAATGGTTTGGTAAAATCTCTCCATACACAGTACATAGCAAATAAGTATGGTGAGAGCGAGTTTCCTTGGCAGATACCTTTACTAGGCTTAAAGCTTTGTGAGGGTTCACCATTCCAATGAACTTGAAGTGAAGCGGAAGTAATGCACTCCATTATTACTTCAATCATCAAAATCGGGAGATTCATTTTCACCATCGTGTCTCGAATGAATGACCATCTTAGCCTATCATAGGCTTTTTCAAAATCAATCTTGATCGCCATGTAACCCTTCGCCCCTTGTTTTCTTTCTTAGAGTGAATCACCTCTTGAACAATCACAATATTATCCGTTATTTGACGACCCAGAACAAAGCTAGCTTGAGTGTTAGAAATCACTCAAGCTAGGGAGGACTGGCTTGAGACTATTTACAATGACCTTCATTACCACTTTATAGGCCACATTGCACAATCACCTTAGTACGATTGTATGAAGATTTTTCTAGGCTACGCAATTATTCTTTTATCCTTTCTTTTTGTGCTTACTTATAGGTATATTTCTTTATACAGAGGACATAAATTACTATTGGTTAAGATGAAAGATTTGTTATCTTATATCCATGAGGTTTAATTTAGTGTTCGAATCTTGTAGATAAGATGTATTTTTTTCTCATTAATAATGACATAGAATAATTGTTGCAATGCTAATGGTGACTTGTGCAATGCTAGTGCAGATCTAGGTGGTACATAAACATTTTCAGACACGCTTTTTAATATATAAGTATAAATATACTCCCTCCGTCCCTTAATAATAGCCCCTTATGGGCAATTTTCACGGGAATTAATAAAATAAATAAGAAGTAGTAAAGTACATTGAAAAAGATAAATTTACATTGGGTACTTAAAAAAGCAGAGAGATAAAGTAATAAAAATACACGAGAAAACAAAATTTACATGTGAATGTTAAATTTGCACAAATATTATTGTAAATTGGAGAGAATTTTGATAAAAAAATGATATTAATGGTACTTGAAAAAATCAAATGGAATCATTTTGGGACTTAAAATTGGTCATAAGGGACTATCAGTAAGGGACGGAGGGAGTAGATATCTATAATTAATTAAATTAAATGATAAAAAGAACATACTATTTCTTGTTATTAATCTCATTTAATAATCAATAAGCTAGATTACATGAACTATCTATTTATTTTTATTACGTGTGCAAAGGGCAAATATGACTTTAATTTACAAATGGAGTGACTAATAAATAAGGATATCAAATGGGCGGTATGGGTGTGGTTACCTCCTTTTCCCCATCTCACTTAAAGTTTCGATACCCAGTACCACCCATTATCCATGATGGGTATGTATTCAAACATTCGTACCCACCTAAGTGATTATAAATCTAAATCCATGTCTGCTTTTATCATTCAAGTTGATATCCATTACCTGTATATATATATATATCCATCTTTTTAAATTGTTGTGGACCATCATATAAGTCAAACAGATGGTATGAAGATTGAAGAGTGTGCAGGTAGATACATGATGGGTTAGTTAGATATAGGACACGTATGATTTCAAATCTATCAACTACTCACTACCCATGACAGACATGACTTTTTATATCCATATTGCTCTACAACTCACTAAGGTCACACCCATAGCCGCTTCGAGTAAGATAAATTCAGTTCCAAATTTGTGAAATTATACCCACTTGTCATCTCTAATAATTACTTTGTAATAAAGTAAAGAGAAAACGGCCCAAATTAAAAATGCATTTAAGTGAGCATTGGTTATGCATAGCATTTGACACAAACTCACAAAGTAACACATTGACAAAGCAAGGAAGTACTACTCCTAGCATTTGCGCCCAACAACTATGGGATCATTGCGCTTCCCCTTCTCATCGTTCCCTCCGCCATTCAATCCCAAACCCTCCGCCTCCTCCGCCACTTCCCTCCGCCTTTTCACTGCAGCCGGCGCCTCCATTGCCGGCGCTTGCGCCGGCATTGCTATCACTCAAAATTCTGACAAACACCCAATTATTCAAAATACACTTGATTTCTTACTCACCCATCTTCCCTTTACCCCAAATGCTCCTTCTTCCTCTTCTCCTTTCTGGGGTTGTCTTTCTCTCTCCTCTGACGTCACCCCTCCTGATGTCACTGAACCAAAAACCGGGGTTTTGTTTCCTTCCATTGTTAAGGATTCACAGACATTGCTGGGTATTGGATTGAGGAGGAAGAGTTTGTTTGGGCTTAAGAACATTGATGTTTATGCTTTTGGTATACTTCTTAAAACTGTTTTCTTTGATTTTTCTGGTTAATTTTATGATTTTTGTGTGATTTTGTTCAATTATCATTACTAGTTACTATTTATGATTTTTGAAACCCCATTGTTAAATTTTAATTTATGATTGATTCTTGATTGTTTGATTTAGTGGGTTAATTGTAATTTCTTACTAAATTATGATTAAGGTAGTAGGATTAGTTATTCTAAGTTGGGAACATTTTATGATTAATTGAGGGTGCAATAAAAAAAAGATGCCTTTCTTTCCTTGGAAAAAGCTTTAGAATTGGGTGCAACAAAAGAAGATGCCTTTCTTTCTTTGGAAAAAGTTCTGGAATTTTAAGATATTGTGCTGAATTATGTGCTGAGGTATTGAGCATTACGAAAACTTAGTCATTCGACAAATTAACTAGAAAATAAATGCAAGAAAGCAATAAAGGATGCTCAATAATTAACATGAGGAAAAACCTTAAGTAAAAATCCCACGAATTTGAGCTGCCAAAATATTCACTACATGAAAATTATTATGATACAAAAATCCCAAATTTATAAGGCGAGTAAAATACATCTCTCACAATGATTGTATATCAACTCACAAAGGAGCTCTCAATGAATTGTTTATGGAGAAAGAGAACACTTTTGTGTACTCAAGTAGTTGGATTCTCGGATGCCCATAAAATTTCCCAACATCTTATATAGGTTGTAGAGGATGAGAAGGAAAAACGTATGCCAAGAAAAGTGGAGAAGCCTCTTCCACCTAAACATATCCTCTTACAAAGTTACAAATGTAGTAACATACTAACATATTTTGGGCTGAATAACAGTAAGTGCCAATAGTAATCCCAGATTTGTAGTTTAAATGACGAAGGTTCATTTAAGAGCATTCCAATGCTCCTTCCATTGTTGAGCTACCAAAGGAGGGCGCTTAATTTAAATGTGAGTGATTAATCTACAACTTTAATCTCAACTCATCATTCATCAAGGAGTTTGAGATATAGGATTTTGTGCAGCAAAGATGCATCTTTTCCATAGATTAGTGTTTAATCACCCAATAAGTTAGTGCAATTGATAGTCTTATGTATGACATAGTCTGTTCTAGACTAATCTTGCATTTTCTATAAGCATGGTGAGCTGTTATATGTACAATAATCCTGGAATAGAGCATTGTAACGCTACTCCCTCAATCTCAAATTTTTTGCTCCATTTGACTTTTTAAATATAAAGAATATCAATTTGACTAAAATTTATGCACTACGATATAAGAAATTACACAAGGTATTATCATATGGGAAATTGTTAGATTTGTCTTAACATGTACTTTCAATATATTAACTTTTTTTTTTATAATTTTTGCATTCATGTATGGTCAAATTTGAATCCTAGATGTTGTGAAAAGTGAATGGAGCAACTAATTTGAGACAGAGGAAGTATTAAATAGAACCTTTTGTCCTTTAAGAAACTACAAATCTGGGGCTAGACTTTGACATACCTTATTAACTTCTAGTTATGTTGGCTTCGATGATTTTGGCTATGGAGGCTATCTTGACTGTTGAAGATCACTATCCAGTTATATCTTCATTTCGTGTTCTGTTGGAAGGCATCTTGCTACCTTAGGTTGCATTATCTACAACTAGAGCAGATTATGAAGGTATAAAAGAGGTACATGGTTCCAGGGTCTTGTTATGGATCTTGGTGTTCCATTAAGGCCTTACCTTTGTGTTCTTCAACAGCCAAAGTGCTATCTGACCAAGAATGATGCCTACTCCAAGACAAAGTTCTATTAAATACTCTATGCTGCAACATTACTTTTACTTTAAAATCCTAATGAATTAGAGAAAGTCTTTGTTTATATCCGAGATTGATCAATCTCACACACATGAACAGTGAACAAATTTATGATTCATGTGTGTGAGATTGATCAATCCCAGATATAAACATAGACCTCCTCTACTGAAATATTAGTAATGATCTTTAAATTTCGATACAATAATCTTACAATCCCCTAATTGTTGTGCATGACTGTTAAAAGACATTGGAATAGCGGCAATAGCCTTATTGTATTCCGTAGCATCACCATGTGATGTAAACATACATGTATGTCAAACTGATTTCTTCCTGAATTTTTTAACAAAGATGGTCAAATCAGTACAGTTGCACAGGTAATCAAGAGTGGAAGTAATCAGTGAAATTAGCTACATGATATTTTTAATAATTAAATTTTAATTTAATTAAATTTTTTTATTTTTATTTTTTTATCTTTTTATTTTTTTGTTATGGACAGGTGTATATGCTGATGAAGATGATGTGCAGAAGAATCTGAAGGATAAGTACGGGGAATATTCTGCTTCTGATCTGAAAGACAATAAGGGTTTCACTGAAGCTCTGCTGGAAAGTGATGTAAATTTGACTGTGAGACTACAAATATTATATTCTAGATTGAGCATACGATCTGTGCGGAGTGCTTTTGAAGAGTCGGTAGGAAGCAGACTTCAGAAGTTTGGGGTGGATGCTAACAAAGAATTGCTTCACAGGTAACTCAGTTAGTCAATTTCAAAATCTATTACAATGTGTTTGGTATGCTTTTGAAGCTTCTACAATTCAGAGGCTCTAGCGCACTCTTTCCATCTTCTAATCATATCTTAGATTTGCCAGCTTTAATTTATGTCAATTTTTATGCTTACTACCTGATGTTTAGGCATAAACTTCTGTTTGGGACTATAAATTCAAACAATACTGTTTACTCTGTACCTTATAACATTATTTTTTGTGACTATTTGCCTTATTCCACCAATCAATTTTTACTATGTATAACAATTTGTTTGAAGTCATATACTCTTATAGTTTCACCATTTTCAATTGCTCTTTATTTTTGGCCTAATCACTCAACTTTATTCATCCATTCCTTTTTTTCTTTCTGCCGCCTGTCCTGCTCTTCATAAAAGTTCACTGCTTCATATTTCATTTTTCTTTAGTATGATAAACAACCATTTTGATGCTGCACAAAATTGCGGCAGCATTCTAACAAGTCAATGGCTGAGTAGCTGTAGCATTATGGAAAGCTCCTATGTATTCAGAATAATAAGTCAAAATTGAGGACAATTCTAAAGAGTATAATGGGACATTTTGGTGAATCTTTGTCAAAATTTTCAGATTTAACTTTGGAAAATCTTTTACTTTGTATTAACTTTGTAGTGTATGTAATTCTAACTCTTAACAACTTGAACAAAACTTTCCGAAAAAATTTAGCGACTTTCATTGTGAACAATAAAGGACATTTTCTGATTGAATTTTACGTGTCATATCAAATTCATTCCTTCTTCTTTCCTCCTCCCACGCTATACCTCAACCTCACATTGTTTCACTGCCATCCTACTTCATCAGTGCACAGCACCACTATCTCGTAGGCCATGGTGCCATACTGCCATCTAGCATTGGTACATTACAACTCTGCCCTTCTGCACCTTACTACAAATTGTTGTGCGAGGAAAGTTGGGTGCACCATCATCCTGTGATCAATGGTGCAATCTGGTACTGGCCCATTACAGCTTCTTGTGCATCTATTCATCTAACCCTAAGTTGTTGCACAAGGAAATTTGGGCAGATGACTGGATGAGGACATCTTAACTTTAGCTTCAAGACTTGGTAGTTACTTATTCTATGCCATACATAAATCTTGCTTACTTTTTGTGCTTTCTTATTTATGTACCTCCTCCGTTTCTTTATAATTGCAATACACCTTCTTATCGTTCTATTTAAGGAAGGGAATAGAGAAGGTAAGTGGATGGATTAATCTAAAAAATTTAAACCATAACAACTTAACTCTTTCTCTTTAAAATCAATGTTAAGATTATTTAATTTAGTCTAATACTCTAATGTCTCTCTTAAACTGCCGTGCCAAAATGGTGTGTTACTATAAAGAAACAGAGTAAGTACTTCATATATAACTATATAAGTCAACTTTCTTGGAGGACAGTTAATTCAAAGTGCTATTTATTTAAGAGTGTTAAAGTAAAAATAATTGTACAATTTTCAAAGGAGATTATCTCTGCTCAATAAATGCTGTAAACCTTTTGAAATCCATTGAGCAGTAGGGTAATTTATATATGCTATGGATAAAGCATTTGTCAACCAGAAGGTTTTTACTTTTGACCATCATGAAAGCAGAGTATTAAGTGGCTTTGATGGTAGGGCATGTGCGTTTATTACACCTCACAGAGTCTTGGTCCAACTGATAGGGTTATGAGTACTTAATCCCCTTGTAGATTATTATGTTTATAATGGAGCACATAGTTGGTAGATTTTGAAGAAGTTGATAAAAATAATAACTCAATGGCCAAGAAAATTATACTACCTCTTTTTTTTATTTTTTTTTTATTTTTTTTTATTTTTTTATGACACGTATTCCTTTTTGGGAAGTTATTTTTTAGTCGACGCGTATTCCTTTTTAATCAACTCAATGTCCAAGCCTAAATTGAATTTGTCATCTAAAATGGAATAGAGGAAGTAAATTATAAACAAGGACCAAAATGGAGTTGAGATTTTCTATAATGTAAGGAACGCATTATCAATTGAGCATGATTGAGCTGACATATGGTTCGTTGCAGATTTACTTCTCAGTTCAAAGATGAAATGAAAATACCAAAGGGTTCTGTTATAGAATTGTCCAGGGAGCATGGTCATGTGCTTCGCACAAAAAGTAAGCTCTCTCTCTCTCTGTGTACTTGAGGAATGGTTGGGGTACACCTGTACAGCATCAGCTGATTTCAGTCTTGTGGTATTGTCATTCATTAGTATAAATATTGTGCGTAGCAAGTTTATTTAAGAAGCCATTACTCCTATATGGAACTGAATATGAGAGGGGCTATATACATTTAAGGTAAGAGAATGGGTTTTTTTTACTACCTCCGTTTCATGTTTTTTACAACTTTGGAATATTTTATATCTCACAAATAATACCCCAAAGTTGCAAAAAATATGAAACGGAGGTAGTATGTTATTTCATCTGTCCAATAAGCATGTTGTGAAATGGTTATATACCACTCTCTGTGTTTCTTTTTATTTGTTACGTTTTGACGTGTGGTCAACTTTAAAAACTTTGACTACAAAATTTATAAAGATCAAAACCATATCAAGTGGAATATTGTTAGATTTGTATTGAAATTAAATTTTAAAATATCTAATTTTCACATATCCTATTGAACATGTTCGTGGTCAAAAATGTGCTTTGGAGACCGTAAAAGTCAAAATGTAACAAATAAAAAGAAACAAAGTGAGTAGTTGAGCTTCCTGAAAAAAAAAAAAAAAAAAAAAAAGTGAGTAGTTACACTGATATTGCATAAAAGTATGATTGCTGAGTTAGATATTTTGTTTGTACTTGCACAAATATATGTTTGAACTTTTGCAGTTAACGGAGATGAGGTGGGGAGCATTGAGAGCAAACTTCTTTGTCAATCAGTACTGGATTTATACATTGGTGAAGATCCATTTGATCGACAAGCAAAAGAGCATGTAATGCACAAGTTGGCGAGTGTCTTTGAGAAGAACTAACACAGTGGGATAGAGTGTGATACCAAGTTTGGTTGCAAAATGCGAGTATTTATCTAGATGTTTCTCTATTAGAAGCACCCTGGTAAGCTGTGGTACCTGGGGTGTCAACTCTACCCAAATCTCCCACTACTTATATTTGTATCATAGTGTAGATTGTACCAATAATATTTGCACATTTGTGTAAATAAATGTAATTTGAGTGTCAAGTGCATACTTCCATCTTTTCTTCTCTTTTCAATTTGGAAATAAACATACCCTAGAGTTTAGTGAAGGAATACAAACTGAAAAATGGAAGAAAGGCATTGATGTCGGTGTTTCACTATGCAGTTCATCTCTTTATTAGCTTGTCTATAACAATGATTACTAATAAAATTTGCTAGGCACGAGTCTAAGATGGAACTGTATCATCAATCCTCAGTCTCTGTTTGCCCTCTAATTGTTCTTTTATTTTATATAATACAAGTTGATCTATTTGATTTCCATATGACAGATTTCAACAGTGTAAAACCGACATTGTCATGAATTCTTAAGGGGGTATTGCTATAAATTCGATAGGTTGAGTTAGACAAGTTGCCACATATGCTTGATAAGTAAATGGATGTGAACAAATGTTACTTGGGAGTGTAAAGCAACAATAGAGATGGAGAAAATCAAGCTCAATGGCAGCTTCAATGGAAGACATGGTCACCCCTACGGTGGTCCTACCCATTTGAGACATTTAACTCATTTTTCATAGGGTTTTCGTTAAGCAGCCAAAGATGGTAGTGACGTTAGTGGAGGATGGAGACCAAGAAGATGATGGTGGAAGATGGACACGAAGAATTTGGTGTTGAAAATGGTGGTGTCAGTGGAAGGTGGGTGGAGATTGGGGAAGGAGGAGGAAGCTTATGTATACAGAGTCAAGTAATGCTAGCCTTCATATTACGAGGAAGTGCAAATGAAGGGTTGTGACTTGTGAGCCACACAACAAGTGTAAAAAGGTACAAAGAAGAGAAAGGAAAAGTGAAAAAAGGTGGTGTGGGTCTCACTCTTTCTTGCCAGATGTAAATTAACCTGCAAAATAGAGAAAAAATTGTGGGAACTACTACCACTGAGAGTGTATTTTATACCATTGAAATTTAGTGGTATCATTTGACAACTGTCTTTAATTTTGCAACGAAATGACATTCTCACCCCTATTAGCCTGTTAAACACCCCAAACGAGACTCATTGTTAGCCGTTTGAAATGCCTCTCATTTTACTTTAGTTCTATATGATTCGACATGAGTATAATAAATCATAAGTTGGCTATATACTCATACTTGTAATAAATCAAATTTCCATTAGATCTACGTATTATACTCATAATTTCTATATGATTCGGCATATGACACCACTATTAGATCTACGTATTTCGTCCATCAAATAGATCAACTGGGGCACCCTCCGTTTAACTAGGCCTACTGAGAAACTTCCATTGTTAAAGATATTAGTCGGAAATATAGCATTGAAGGCGTTCAATACCAGCAAGGTACTCATGCGTACATGTATGGAATACTATGGATGACAAAGTTCCTATATAGTTCTCTCCAGTCTCCACCTTGCCCTGTTGTGCTGCTATTTCACTTGACCCTCTGTTTCTGTAACAATCTATATTTGCTATCTAAGATCTTTAAACATAAAGTCTTATTTCAACTTAATGAAATTTGAACTTTCAGACAATACAAAGAGAGAGGGAGGAGACTTGACCATCTTCAATAAAAGCACCATCAACAAGTGTGCGTTGCGTAACATAGGCACCTAGCACTAGCAGATTTCAAAACTTGGGCTGAGATAGCACTAGAACTTTTGGGATCCCCACTGTTACATTCTAATACTAACTGACCAAAAAACTTAATTTTCATATTGATTAAAGCCATATCCTTAAGTCGCCGTAAAGAAGTATAAAAATCAACTTTTGACCTGACCGAAATAATAATTAAGTGCCAAATGATAAGCAATCTACCAATATTGCTAATTTGCTATAACAGATTAATAGGGCAACTGAACTACACAGTATACGGCAGCCATTACACAAGAAGAGACACATTTACAAGCTTTATCAAGTATGTATGAGCAAATTTTTCAACTGTTTAAAGTGGTTATCATCTTCCACTGAATCTTCCAACAAAAAAAAAAAAAAAGAAAAAAAAAAAAATTCCACTAGACCCTATTACAAACATGATAATCAGAGTAGTCCATTTCTATCAAGGTTTGATAAATCAAAACCTATTTTCGAGAAATTTAAGTGCTATTCACAAAAGAAACCGCCAAGGAAAGCTCTAGCATCATATTTTACCATTAAGGACATTGGAGCCACGGTTTTAACGTTTGCAAAGCTACATATATTTCAGCTTTTAGTCTCTTAGACTTTCATCAACTCCTGAAAAGAAAATATGAATCAAAATCATCATATGAAAGGACAAAATATTAAAGAAATAAATTTTGTTTACATTTCATGTATATGTAACCAATGAAATTGTGAAGCTAATTCAAACTCAAGAGCATGAGGACTGAGAGCGACAATCTCAGTGAATTAAGAACAGCTTTAATCACATTTAACAGGTTAATTTCCTCATAATTCCATTTAAACAAAAGTAATAAGATTTCGACCCAAGAAAAAATAAGAGAGTAATAAACGCTTGTGCGGTTAGGCTCATTCCTTACAAAAGAGAGCATCACATGCATATGAAAAAGAGTAAATTTAATTAGACCTGTTTCTGACTACTATAAATCACAATCAAGAAAGATTTCACTCAGTACCTGTTCTTTCTGCTTGTAGATAGACTCAACCTTCTTCATGTACTCATCAGTCAGCTTCTGTAATAAAACAATATAAATCCAGTGGCTAAGTCCTCTCCAAAAATATCAAAAAAGGGTATACTAAAGGTAGCACATTTTTTTAACTGCCTAGAACTACTCCACTTTTTGAAAAAAAAAAAAAAAAAAAAAAAAAAAAACTATCTAAATGAGTTTTCTGTTTTTTAAACAGCCTAAAGTCTATGATTTTTATTTGAGCAACACTGCTTGTTGATAATTTTTGCCACAATATACTACATCGGTTGGCAGGTATTGAATAATTGCACATATATCGTGAGCACCATCTCACCCCAATGCATCAAAGCTGTTAGACCAGATATAGCCAAGCCCAAAACTTTCACAATGCAGATGATCTAGCATTTACATTTACATTCACATGTATATACTTCCTTTTTTTTTTTTTGACTGGGTTTACATGTATATATTATATGCATGAGAGAGAAGAAATCCTACCACCTCATACAGTTACTTACTCCGTTTGATATAATTTGCAACGAAGGAATATTTTATGTCTCACAAATAAAATACCCCTTTGTAGCAAATAATATGAAACAAAGGTAGTATTTTCTTTCTTGAGTTGACCATTTATTCAGAACTTCGTATATCTTCATATTTAAAATATAGCAACCAAGTACAAACCAAACCTCATCTTCCCAGATAGATCAGCTACATGACTACATTATCCATTGGCTTTCTAAAAGGTCATCTTAAAAGTTCTTATCCATATAAAAACCTGCCAGCTTCTTGCCCCTAAGTCACATGGATGACGTATTGACGTGTAAGATCAATCAGACAACCTCCTGCCCCCACACCCCCAAACACACAAGGCCCAGTCATAAACACCACTTGGTTAAATGCATCAATTGTAAAGTTGTGAAGCCTAGTATTACCTGTAGATCAGCAGATAGGTCTTTCACGTTGTCTTCTGATAGTTTTTTCTCCTGTGAAGACAAAGACAGAGACAAAGAAATTTCAGTGAACATTCACATAAAGTCAAAATTACAGAATTACTGATTAAAAGATCAACACCTTCTCAAGTTTTTCATAAGCCTTCAGAGCATCTCTTCTTATGTTCCTAACTGCAACCTATGAGAACAAATTTTGCAAGAGAACAACCACTTGTTAGTTTGCCACCAGAAAAATGATCAAACTACAACATATCTCAGAGTGCTGTATAAAAGAGTGATATACCAAGCTGCAGATCTCAAGATGTAGAGTTACTTACTACAATGTTGGATTAAGCTCTGATTTTAAATTATCTATGCTAATAGGAAGGTCAGCTGAAGCTTGGCTCTTTTTATCTCATCTATAGAGCAAAGTCCACAAGCATGCAGATCAGCTAGTATGCAAGAATAAAATTGTATAATTTGTAAAGACAATTTAAAACCCTAAACTCAGTTATGCTTATGCATCAATGCAGATTGCAGAATCAATTCTACAAAAATTATTCACTTTTTTTTTTAAATTATTCTTTTTTTTTTTTTTTGGTTGGCGGGGGTCTTATGCAAGTCAACTTTACAAAGAATTTGCCAGAATCCCATGCTTTATAATGAATCTTGTCTGTGAACGATGAAACTTATACTTCCTCCGTTTCTTTATAGTTGCAAAACTTCCTAAAATGAAAATGTCACAATAGTTACAACACACTATAAAAGGAAGGTTTTGAAGGTGAAAATTGTACTATCACCTTTATAGCTCATGGCCCACTTGATTATAATCCTAACAACCTCTTAACCCCATTTTAAGTGTATTATATTATTATGTAAGGTCCACTTTTCTTAAATACCGTGATACAGTGTATGTTGCAACTATAGAGAAACAGAGGAAGTAATTCATTAAATCAATTACCAAGTGTGTTTTTACATTTATGGGGTGACCTTCAACAAAATTTTTGTGGGAACATTTTACAATTGTGGGGATTGCTGAATCCTCACTAACCTCTCAATCTCAATAAAACCCGCGAGACGCAGGCTCACATAAATGGGAGAAGCATCTAGACTACCTAGACATTTAAGCCACAATTCCTTTCTAACTGATAATGCATTAATGCATACAGAAGCCTACATGTGTCAAACTATTAAATTCCACTATTAAAGAATAAATGCAATACAAATGGCTTCTTCTGATCAACATAAGGCCTAACATTAAACCATCAGAAGTTCAATTGCTGATTAGCTGGTTTATGCAAACATGGTCAGCCCATCAGCACAGGTATGCAGGGTATTGACAAGGGATACAAATAAAGCATTTCCCTAGAAGATGTAGTAGAGACTAGAGCCAAAGTTTCAGATTTAGGCTACTGACCAGCTGCTCATCTAATAATGAGCTGTCAGTACTACTTATCGAGCTTTGGATTTTTATTTTTAAAAATTAATACCAAAAAGAAAGGAATAAAAAAAAATTACTAGATGAAAACAAACCTTTCCTTCTTCTGCGAGTTTAGAAACAACTTTTGAAAGCTCCTGCAACAGAGATGCAAGAATTTTAATACTGAGGTCAAATAAAATATTCCAAGAAACTAGTATGAAATGAGCAGTGTAGATATAAATTATAAAGCCAGCTTCTAAGAAGAAAATTCACTCAGTTTATCTACTGAAATTGATTTATATCTGGTCACTGTTTATATTGTAATGATTGGATAAAAGTGAAGGTGTTACTTAGCATAAAGCATTAACAACACTAATATTGGGGAAAAATTTAGTTTAATTGAACCATTGATTGATACCAGAGGGCATGAAGTGGAATGACATATGTAAAGTGTGATATACAATACATTCTCAGCTTTGTTCGGGAGGGCCAGATATGAATAGTGAAACATCATACCGCATTTTGTTCCTTATAATATCTATTTCCTTTCAACTTATTTCTTATACCCTAAAATGCCCAAATGCAGACTATCAATTTGTATCCAGAGTCTGCACATAACCATTTGCCAAGGTCATTTTACAACAAAGTAGACAGCTTATCAGAGTAAAAACGTTAATATAAAAGTTATAAGAGGCTTTATAGTGTGCCAAAGTCCACCACTCCACATAGAATATAAGGATTGGATAAGTAGCAGTACTAATAAGAGGAAAAAAGTATCTCAATGGATCATTATGCACGCAATTGCCAAATCTTGTCAGAGCAAGTCTGCATGGTTTTCATTAACAGCTTTGAGCCTTATATAACCAAACAAATGACTCTCTCTATGGTATAAGAATATAAGATTATTGAAGATTACCTTCCTTCTATCTGTAGTTAAGGGAGGCAGGGACAGCCGGATAACTTCACCGTCATTACTAGGAGTTATACCAAGTTGAGAGCTCACTAATGCCTTCTCTATTGACTTCAAGCTGGAAAAACAAATATCGAGTGAGATCTATTGACCGTGTACATAAATTAAGTACGAGTAAGAAAACTTATGTGGATTCAGTTTACTACACAGATTGAGCATTACATATATTGAAGAATGTAACAATGAGAAGAGTTGAAATTTGCATCTGAATATCAGAATTTGATGATTCATTAAATTTTTTTCAAGTGAAACTACTTTCAGGCTCTTTCTTTCAATACGCTACAAGGCTCTCGTCCTCACCATCAGACTCATTGAAAAACCACAATCTTGAGAAAAGGATATCTTTTTAATCAAAGCTTAAATGTTCAGAACAGAACCAAGACAAGCGATTTTAGGGTACATATAATTTCACCATCCAAAAAAAAATTCACAGGACCAAGAATGAATATATTGTCATCAACATCATGAATTCATAACTATATACATTCTCCAAAAATATTTGAAGAAAGTTAAAAGTTCATAATTTAAGATATGTTAGTTTAGCTGATGCCAATTCATTTCCCTAAATCCTTTTAGATCCACGCATATATATAACACTCTAATCCTAATCAAAGCACTCAAAGTAGCAAATCTAGTCCACTAGGTTAATTGCACTTTTCTAAGCTTCTCTTCTTTGCCCTCTCTCTCAACTTCCTTGTGAATTACAGTGCCACGAAGTGCCCAATGGTAAGTTCAACTTTTCAAGTGCTGTACAATGTATTCAACACCCTTATCATTGTTACGACATGAGTGTGATTCCATAATGCCTAAGTCAGAATAGTATAAAATAACAATCATTATTTATAAAAGCAACAAGCTAACTTCCCCCTATACCCACCAGCGACATAAAAGTCCCCTATATAATTACAATAGAAAAAAGTAAAACCCACACTGCCAATAGAATTTGACTTTCAGAAATCATACCTTGATTTGTCATAAGGTGTAATCAAAAGAGAACTAGCATCTGGGGTACTTATTTGAGCAATGCTTTTCAAGCTGACTGGAGTTCCGTAATACTCAACCTGTTCAGGCATATTTGTCAACTAAGGTAAAGGAAAGTTCAAATAGCAAGAAACTAGAATCAGAAATAAACTGCAAAATCAAAAAGGAAACTTATATTAGGCATTGAACCCAGTTATTTAGATAAGACATTAAGAGTAGACATTCATACCACAACGATTACTTCAAATGAACTACAAGAATTAACAAAACATATGATATTGCAGGGAGATCAACGAAACGTACTTCTATCCGATCCAACATTGATGGATTAGCTCGATTTGTCCTTACAGAATTGAAATTTGAGCGTACTGTATCAATAGTCTTCTCCATCCTTTGTTTCTTTACAAGAAAAACATTCACAAACAATCAAATTCCACATCTAGACACGCATACACAATAATGCAAACAATGATTCCTAAGTCCAAGTAACATTCAAAACTCAAATTCCGGAAGCAAACTTACAGTATCCGTCTCTATCAACGACTTTTCAGCTTCGATTTCCTCCATAGTTGCACACCTAAAAGTTCCTGCTCTGCAGTAAAACCACTAGAGTACATCAAAACTTAATAATTCTATTTCCATTCTCTTAACCCAAATTTTAACAAAAACCGAAAGGACTCAACACCGAAGTGACAAACATACCGGTTCGGCAAATGCTTTATAACAAAAGCCTTCCCAGAAAACTTCTTCACACCACAATCCATCCCAACATAGTTAGCAGCAGACCTCCAAACTGAAACATTGGTTCTTGCAACTTGGTTTTGCGCAAATTTACATTCCACATTGCTAACACCTATACAAAATCATCCAATTCATTGATCAATACTCAAAAATCAAATAAGGATACCTAATACTTACATTAATAAGCCAAAATTCACAAACCCAAGAATTAAATTTTTTCCAATTTGTGTTTTCAATGGATTCCAGAATTAGAAATGACATGAAATTCAACGAATTAGGGTTATTATTTTCAAAATTACAAATTGTACAGTATATCGTTGAATGATGAATTGAAGATGAAGTAGAAAATTGAAGGAGAGGAATTTGATGAAGAAAACGAACCTTGAAGAGAGATGTTAGAGGAGTTGCGACGGCTGAAAGAGTGGAGATAGGAAGTTGCAGAGGAAAGTTAAGAAGTCGCCATTAGAGGTGAGCTTTGAGGTAAGACAGTGGAGAGAAGAAGAGTAGTGAGGTCCGACTATAGAGGAGAGACAATGAGCAAACGTCTACGGATAAGAGAGTGAGAAAGTGTTTTCAAAATTTAGACAGCTTGTACTAGCATTAAGTGACTGTATTTTTAATTCTTATTCTTATTCTTATTCTTAAGATGGATTACTAATCCTTTACCATATCAATCAATATCAATATCAATATCAATATCAATCAATCAATCAATATTATTATTAAAACTCAAATGCAAGGAGTTACAAATCCGCCACGTGTTAGTTTTTCACCCTAATTAAGCCAAGTCAGCAAAATTACCACATCATTAACTGCCACATCATCATACCTTATCACCTTATTCACCCTATTAAAATAGCAACATTTATATTTATTCACCCTATTAAAATAGCAATTAATATCTTTATTCAGAAAAAAATTAAAAAATCCTTCACAAAGTGAATACTCATAATCCACTATCAACAACTTCCGAAGTGAATACTCATAATTTCCTTTTGGGTGACTATGTATTATGAACAAAGCTTTGTTTATTCTGTATAGTTGGCTAATCTCTCATTGTCACTTTTGATCAAGTGAAATTCTAGCTCAATTATCACCCTTTCATGTATGTGATTACATTTATTATTCTAGCTCAAACATAAACAACTTTGATGGTTTAGTTGTGTATCCTTTTTATAAAGGATGTTACATTTTTTTCGCGCGGGGGGTTGGGGGGCGGGGAGCAAGGAAAGCTATGGGCTTCAGACTGTCACGTTAGTGAATAATTTTAAAATAATTTAACTGTTTAAGCTTAGTACATAGGGCTTAAATATTGTAGTTTTGTAATTTAGATAGTGTGTTACATTTATTTCCTTAAAAAAAGAATATTAGTCATGGTAATTAGTTGGCATGTTAGTAAATATGAAGCATGTAAAGTGGTATGTTTTAACACTTTTCAAAGTAAGAACCATGTTTTAATTTAGTATGAAGATAGTAAAACAACAAAAATCTTTCATAACTTAATGCTTGGATGGTTTCTACTATTATGAGTTTAAAAATTGGTCATAAGTCGCAACTACAGGCACTCAGGTATATGTTAGCTACATATTGTTGAACTTTATAATTTTTTTTACCAACCTTTATAATTTTCAACATGTCACTGAAATTGAATATAGCAGGAGTCATCACTTATTAGGGGAAATTCCAATATCCTTCATGGAGAACCAAAAGAAAATCTTCAATATAAGTTTCACTGCCCTCTTATCAAACATCATCATGTATTATGGTCTCCCACAACCATTGTATAAACAATACCATAAGGACCTCCGTCAAAAATATGTAGTTAAAATCAATTTCTCTATGAATAGAAAGGCGAGACCAATCAGTATACGGTGCACATCATCAAAGGACTTGCAAACTGCAACTGAAAATGCAACAAGAAAGGCCATTGCGAAGCTTAAAGAGCTATACGTGTTTGACATAGCAGATTTCAACTTAGAGGCCATCCGCCTTGAGAGAAAGAAACGACGGATTGCAGACATTAAACGAGTTGAAAAAGAGATTGCATTAGAATCTATGAAGAGAGAGTATATGGATGTTTGCAATAAAAATGATAACCTTGTAGAGATACTAATTAGAATCTAAGAAGTTAGGCTACCCCATTAATTGGGCGAGCTTGCGGACATGGTGAAGAACCTAAACATGTTTTGTCTATGACTAACATATAAAGCCTAGAAGTTAGATTATCTTTTTATTATTTGTAATCCATTATATCTCTCTTTATGGTTTCCCATTTTATTTGTTTGATTATATATTTTACAAGAATAAGACAATTAATGAGAAATAAATTTATATTATTGGGATTTTCTAGGATTGTTATCATTATGTTGTTCTTATATTTAGTTTTGCACTACCTTTTCAAAAATTGTAGTTCTTTCATCATTTCCTAAAATCCATGGCAGTTAGCTAAGTATCGTTCGTCCTACAACTATCAGAATAGATACTTTTGGAATGTTCCTTTTTTTTAGCTCTATTATTATCTACTTGGCAGACAGAAGTCCAATTTGGTTAACCATCATTTGTTCTGTTATTTTCATTAATTTCATTTTATTATGTTGGAATTTGCAGAGTTGTTTGAGGCTAATTTCAGTGGTTGACACTTGACACTTCATTCCAATAGCCTAAGGTACTTTCTTCTTATTATGCAAATCAATTTTTTAAAAATATAATGCATATATTTCCTTTTGGGTGTCTATGTATTATGAACAAAGCTCTGTTTAATCTGTATAGTTGGCTAATCTCTCATTGTCACTTTTGATCAAGTGAAATTCTAGCTCAATTATCACCCTTTCATGTATGTGATTACATTTATTATTATTTTAGCTAAGTTATCGTTCGTCCTACAACTATCAGAATAGATACTTTTGGGATGTTCCTTTTTTTATAGCTCTATTATTATCTATTTGGCAGACAGAAGTCCAATTTGGTTAAATAGATCCCTTGAATATATATATATAAGCATAGTATTATTAAACCTGCCAGCCACATGTTTATATATATTTTAACAGGTTAAAAATGCTGATGCAGTGATGGTAGACATAGAAAAGGCAAGACAAGCACGACTCTTACGCCGACACATTTTTAGGCAAAGAAGGGCAAACCAAGTATGGACCGCAATACGAAATCAAGACAATAACTTACAAACTCAACAAATAGTAAGGACCATATTGAGTGAAGGCAAACAAACGAAAAATCTCATTATTCTAAATTTTATAGCATAAGAATCACTTAATATGTTCACATTTCATGTTTTGTTGACATAGACAAGGCAAGGCAAGCAAGACACGCACGACTGTTACGTCGATACATTTTAAGGCAAAGGGCAAACCGTGTAAGGGCCACACTAGCCAGCGACATACCATCTCAACAAAGTGTATCAAGTACATTAAGTGAAGGTACATACAGAAACTAACAATACCAAAAAAAAAAATGAAACTGCACAAAGTTAATACCCCAATTAATGAGTTCGTATATGTTATTTTCTGACATCCAATGTACCATCCTTGGTTCCAAAGGGTCCCCTCAAACTTATTGTCAAAAAAGGAGGATTGATAATGGTGAATGTTCGAAGTCATCACGCCAAAAACAAAGAGTGGAGTTAGAAGTAAATGAAATGCACGATCAGGCCAATCAAATTGACACCCACTTAACAACAGGTATAATCATAATTGGCATAATCGTGTTGTGAAAAGCTTATTAATATGTATACAAGAAATTAACCTTGAGTTTTTATGTCATGCAGCTACAACAACAATTGGATGTAGTAGCGAGAACAACATACATGCACACGTTTCTGGAAGAAAAGAGCGACAAAGTAAGGCCACTATCTTTTAATGCTTTTACAACTATTTAGATGTACAATGCCATATGATGTAACTAAAATCAATATCATTACAGGGAAGTACAAAGAAACATGGAATTTTGGGCCACCGACAAGAAAATGTGTTGACTGCAGTGCAAGGGTTTGGATTGAAGAAAGAGTGAAGAGTGTTGGCTCAGTTGACAACCCTAAGCACATCATCTGTTGTCAAAAGGGGAAGATTCAACTCCCACAACTCGAGAATCCACCTCAATTCTTAAGAACCCTTTTAAATCCAGATGGAGGTACTTGAAATAAAAATTTCAAGGAGAATATCAGGCCGTATAACTTTATCTTTGCATTCACATCTATGGGAGGAAGGGTTGACAGAAGTGTTAATAGAGGTCCTGGACCATATGTCTTTAGATTACACGGACAAAACTATCACAAGATAGGCTCATTGCTCCCTCCTGTTGGTGAACAACCAAGATTCACCCAACTTTATATTTATGACACTCAAAATGAGGTAGCCAACAGAATCAACTCCCTCACAAGCAATGCCACCAATGAGTTGGATCCCGAAATAGTTGCTGGTCTTGCAAACATGCTTTATGAAAACAACGAACTTGCTAAGGTGTTTAAAAGGGCAAAGGAACGATTTGCTATCACTGAAATGCCAAATGTTCGAGTACGCCTAATTGGTGTGCGGTCAAAAGATGGTAGGGAGTACAACCTACCAACTATAGAGGAGCTCGCGGCATTAATTGTTGGAACAGGTGATCCACAACAAAGTACTAGAGATGTCATCATAGAGGAAAGAAGCTATGGCCTTCGAAGGATCTCAGAGAACCACCCCAGTTTTATGGCCTTACAATATCCATTGTTGTTTCCTTATGGAGAGGATGGTTATAGAATTAACATCCCCCATAAAGATGCTGAGACCACAACTAGAAAGAAAAAGAAAACAATCACCATGAGAGAGTATTATGCTTATCGATTGTGCGAGGAAGTAATGACTTCTCATATATTGTGGGAGGCTACGCCAACAATTCATAGTAGATGCACTGACATGCATTGAAGAAGTGAGGCTAGATTATGTCCGCCTCAATCAAACCACAATAAGAGGAAATTCTGCGTGGGTTAACAGATGCAGTTTCTCGAGGGAATACATCACCCGCCTCAATAGGGCAACGTGTAGTATTACCTTCATCATTCACTAATAGCCCCAGATTTCGAGTCCAGAACTACCACGATGCAATGGCCATATGTAGATGGGCCGGCCCACCAGACTTATTCATCACATTCACGTGTAATCCAACATGGAGTGAGATTAGAGAGTTCGTAGCATTGAATCCGGGGCAGCGGCCTGAAGATCGCCCAGACATCGTGGCTGCTCGATGAATTAATCAGGGACTTAATAACAAATGAAAATTTTGGGAAGGTTCTTGCAGGTATGAAGAGAAATTAACGAGTTACGAAAACTTTGAGATTAATAATAAGACCAGAAATTAATTATGTTTTTTTTTTTGGCAGTTATATACACCATTGAGTTCCAAAAGAGAGGTTTGCCACATGCACATATACTTCTTTTTCTACATCCGGAGGATAAGATTAATAACCTTGAAGACATTAAAAGCATAATCTCAACGGAACTTCCATACAAAGAAGCCGACCCATATGCATACGAATTAGCTATCCTGCTAATGGTACATGGGCCATGTGGGGTTATAAACCGAAGCTCCCCTTGCATGCAAGATGGGAAATGCTCCAAATACTATCCCAAGGATTTCAATTCTGGAACAACTGTAACTGTTGAGGGTTTCCCAATATACAGACAACGTGACGATGGTCGAACAACTATAAAAAATGGCCACACAATAGATAATAGATTTATCATCCTTCACAATGTTGATTTGCTGGTGAAGTATGCAGCCCATATAAATGTAGAATGGTGTAACAGAGATAAGTCTTTAAAATACCTATTCAAATACATGAATAAAGGACAAGATATGGCTCTTGCAATGATTGAAGAAAGGCACACGCCTACAATGGAGAATCAAGAGAATGGGTCTGAACAAGTAGTTGATGAAATTGCTTCCTACCTAAACTGCAGGTATTATTCACAAATAGTTATTAGTACAACAATAAACATCTTTTTCTATATATATTAAAAATAAACTAACCACTTCAGTGGTGTTCATGAATTGTAGGTATGTCTCGGCCGCAGAAGCAAGCTGGCGAATATTTGGTTTTGAAATGCAATATAAGGACCCCGCTGTTGAGAGGCTGACCTTCCATCTAGAAGATGAACAAGAGGTCATTTTTCATGACCATGAAGCACTTGACACGGTCATTGAAAGAGTAGGGGCTCGAAAAACAAGCTTGACAGAATGGATGGAGACCAACAAGTTGTTTCCAGATGCTTGAGAACTCATATATGCTGACTTCCCAACCGAGTGGGTGTGGAAAAAATATTTGAAAATATGGAAAAGGCGAGATAGGGGGTTTAAATTAGGAAGAATATATTTTGCTCATCCTAGCTCTAGTGAAAAATACTATTTGAGGATGCTACTCAACATTGTCAAAGGTCCAACTTGCTTCCAAGACATCCGCACAGTCGATGGAATCATTTATGCCACATACAAGGAAACATGTTATGTCCTAGGATTGCTTGACAGGGACAATGAGTGGAATGAGGCTCTAAAATAAGCTGCTACATGGTCAACCGCACCACAACTATGTGAGCTTTTTATAACAATTCTACTCTTCTGTGAGGTGTCAGAACCAAAAACTCTATGGGAGAAGCATTGGCAAAACCTTTCCGATGATATACAGTATAGACAACGACGTCGTCTAGGTATTGAAGGGTTGAGTCTAACAGAAGATGAAATCTAAAATTACTCGCTCTATGAGATTGAACAGATCTTAAAAAGAGGAAATAGAAGCCTAAAAGAGTTCCCTGGAATCCCATTTCCTGATATGACCCATCTTGAAGACATTGGAAATAGGATGATTATGGAGGAGCAAAATTATGACACATGCACATTGACTCAAGAATCAAATCACCTTTAAAGAGGTTTAAATGTTGAGCAGAAACAAATTTACGACACTATACTCCAATCTGCTTATCGACAAGAAGGCGGGGTGTTCTTTGTCTATGGAAGTGGAGGCACAGGGAAAAATTATCTATGGAGAGCCTTAATATCAAAGTTAAGATATGAAAATAGCATAGTCCTTGCGGTGGCATAATCGGGTATCACATCGTTACTTCTGCCAGGTGGACGAACAACACACTCGAGGTTTAAAATACCACTAGTTTTTGGTTCGGGCGATGCCCGGGATCATTGTTTATATATAAAAGAATTATAACAAAACTAAGTGCAATATATTGGTGTGGTACCTGGTTTTTAGTGGACAAAGATTAGTTTATAAAAGGTTCCACTTAAGTATCTAATAAGACTTATAATTAAAGACTTAGAGTCGCCACCTCATTTTTATCCGAATAAGGACGGATTTTAAAACAGTCAATAAAAAAAAAATCAACTGTTAACTCCATAAAAAGAAATAAGGCACAGGGTTCGGGGTTTAGGTTAAGAGAATCGAACGTCTAGAACTTGTCTTCCCTTCCGTTCTAAGGAACGGGCTCTTACTATTGCGTTGTTAAGAATCAAGTTTTAAAACATGTAAACCACATTAAAAAAGATAATACAAGGTAGGTTTGAGCACCAAAGTTGCACTACGTACCGATCATAGCGAGATTTTGAATTCACTCACGGATCAAAACCTTCGTAGTTCGGACAGATGCCATGATTTAAATTACCAATTTCATTGGGTTTTTTAATTTGGGTAGTTGACATAAACGTCATTTTTTGTAAGTGGGATCTTAGTGATCTTTGACGGATTCACTCATAAAAGTAAAATGAACCACCTTGGTTGAGGAAAATCACCCCGATTAGTGATCACCAAAAATGTCTTTTGAAGAAGACAATTCAACAAATGCGTCCCAATTGACGAATTTTTTAGCGGGTCAAGGTATTTTTTGGAGTGAAACTGTAAGGGTTCACTATATAATCTCACTTTGGGTTTCAAATTCACTCGAAGGTAATTTTTATAAGGTTTTAAGGGTTGTGTGTTTAGGCTTAATGGAATTGACCAAATAAAACACGACACTTGTCAAGGCCTTACTTCCAAATAAAAGGGAATAATAAACTATTTAATTATATTCGATTGTCAATTAATCCATCGGGTAATTATAATGGGATATAAGCTTATTTTTATGGAGATGGATAATTGATACAACCTTATACAACTAAATAATTAATCTTAACCTCATGTTTGTAAATGAGGCCATAACCTTATATTAACTATCATTAATTATTAGAAATAAACAAGCAAAGTTATGATTCATTCTTGTGTAACAAAAGGGTTTGAAATAAAAAGGTTCACGAAATTATAAAAGAAAATAATGTTTGTTAAAACTTTATTTCTGAAGTCATCTTAAAATAAAATAAAAGATTCTTAAAATAACACTTAGAATTAAAGCAAGTTAAAACTCTTATTTCTAAAGTCATTTTTAAAATAAATTTAAAGACATTTTAATTAAAACTCCATGAGTTAAGAAGTATATAGTGTAATATAGGTTTCATACCACCATTAGTTCTTTAAAAATAAATTAATACAATTTTTTAAAAAGCAATTAAGAGAAAAACGTGCATATTTCATCTCTTTGATATCTTGAACTAAAAAAATAATTAAAAATCATAGAAAAATCGAAAAAATTATTGTGAGATATGGTTGGAAAGATCTTGAAAAGTTCTAGCACTTGAGCTAAAGAAATGGAACTGATTCTAGTCGTAAGGGTTGTTTTACAGGACATCTTTGGGTCGTAGTAAGTAATTCTTTACTCTTGAAAAACCTTTGCTTAAACTCTTAATTCCTTAGGTCTTTAAGCTCACTTTAAGAAATAAATCATTCTTTAAAATATATATTAGGCAGTCACATGAATGTATTAACCTTTCATATTTAAAATGCATTGTAAAGAGATGCAATGCAAAATGTAATTAACCCCCCTCTTTGTAACTTATCACCTCACCAATAGGCTTGGCTTTCTAATGTGGAGTAATGAGAGATTTAGGGCTAATTTAGCACCTAATATCGTCATTACCCCTATTGGTAACATCACATGAAAACAAACACATTAGTTAGCATAATAATAATAATTAAGGAAATTAAGAAAGGAATAAAGATAATACCTCGAACTAGATGTAGCAATTTTTTGGATAACCCTTCTTACTTATCAAGGATGAAAGGATGATCACTCCTTAATTAAAGTGCAATAAAAGAGACTAAGTGATTTTTTTTGGAGTTTTGAGATATTAAAGGAAATTAATGCAAAAATAGAGCTAAAGAACTTTTTTTTTTTTTTTTTTTTTGATTTTTGATTAGAGAAAATAAACTTGAAAAATAAAGCTGAATCTTGAGAAACAAACCCTATTTTTTTTTTTTTGGTTTTTAATATGGACTTACTAATATTTTTTAATAAGGATAATAAAAAATATAATGCTTGAACTTGAAATATTTTTGTGTTGTTTTTTATAGGAATTAAAGATGATAACAACTCTTAAATAAAAATAACAATATCAACTTAATTATAAGATGCTTTTAATAAGCTAATAATTTAAGAATAAAGCTAAATTAGAGAGATTTTAACGAAAGCAAAGATTAGAGGAGAAAATTTTTTAGAGAGAATTTTTAGAGAGAGAATTTGTAGGAATTTTTGGTGTGTCTAAAACTTGAGAATTAGGGGGGCATTTATAGGAAAATAAAGGGGTTAATTTGTAAATAAAAAAAAGTAAATAAATTAAAAATCAAGGATTATTTTGGTAAATATAAAGATTTTGGTAATAATGAGAATCTTGATATTAAATTCTTTCGTTTTATATGTAACAAACTTACTTAATCTATTTTGCAACACTTAAATTGATAAAATAAAGAAAACCGTAATAAAATGAACTCTAATATTCACATAAAAAGGTTCTAAAATGCCATGGTATTACAAAAAAAGAAAATATATGATCAAGTTATGTCACAACTCAGTAATACTTACATGGTATACGATAGCAGAGTGCCTAAATTTATTTAGTGACTATTATACTTACCAAGGTATTAAAACAACACTTATAAAGTAAATATCAGCTCTGAGATGTCAGCTCTGAAAGTTACACAAAGACATTAGGTTACAATACTAATAGGATTGGACAAAATATTTCAGAGCTTATAAAAAAAGAGTAAAAACAATAACCCATGTCCTTATTAGACAGTACATATAAATTTACCCAAGAACATCTAAACATACGGCAAAACCTTAAAAGTACGAGCATTACAAATAATAACCCTTACTAAAAGTATAAAGTAAGGTAAATCATATAAAATCATAAGATTGACATGGTCAAAGTGAAAATACACCATGTAAAATCATACAATATTAAGTCATACGACATAGATTTCAGGTAGTCAAGAGTAAACTATATTCCCTTGACCGAATGACCTTTAAAAAAAAAGGTGAACCCTTATCTTGCTTTACTCTACTAAAACACAAATTTATATTTATCATAGTCGTAAAAAAAATAAAAGATACAAAACTAGATCAAAACAACAGGAAAACAAATAAAACAGAAGACCAAATTCACGTCGGCAACGTAAATTAACGTAACAAAAATTACTATTTGGAATAGCGTCAAATAGTGTTTGAATAGTGTCAAATAGTGTTTGAATAGTGTCAAATAATGTTTTGAATAGTGAAATGCAATACATGACACGTCTGAAATCCAGCTGTCCCAATTAACGTCAGATAAATATTGATGCAATTGGTCCAAATTGAAATTTATTGGATACAATATTAACTGCAGGAGATAAAAAAAAGGTGACGTTATTTAACTATTGATCATTGCTTACCAAAACTGACGAAAGAATACACAAACTAGACTGAGTAAACAAAAAAAAAAAAGGAAACAAACGTGAATGTCAAAACTATTAAGATACCAAAATGAAGATAATCATGCAACATCATTCACAGAAACTCAATACACGATCCGAATTTTCAGCTGTCTTTACTATTCATACATACTTCATTACTACGCGTTGTATTCACAAGTATTTCCCGTTTACTCTCGTCCATACAATACTCAATTATCCTTAGATAAATATCGATGGGTTTGGTCCGAACTTATATTTATCAGATCAAGTATTATCTGCGGGACAAAAAGACAAAGACATTATAACAAGCGTACATAAAAGGAGGTCCCTTTAGCACTACAACATATAGTACCCATTTAGGTGTGGGGATGTTTGTCATTTCCTATGTTGGTTGGGCATGAGTCTTTAGATTAGTGGACTTTATAGCTTAGGTAAATTGGTCATATAATAGAGTAGTGCACAAATCGCAAAAATCACTAGATAAAATAAAAAGAATAAAACTTACTCTAACAGTCTAAGTGAACATACGATATACTTATTGTACTCTAAAGGAGTAAACAACGCTTGTTTATAAAGAAAATGACATATTCCCCTGGCGAGACAAAAAATATTGTACTTTATACTATACGATTATTATACATATACATATAAAAATACGATCTAAAATACTTACTTTTTACTATAAAAAGAAATTACCCTTATCCAAAATCTCCACTCACCACTTAATTCTTATCTTCTTCCATCTTCCTCCTTACCCGAAAAAACCAAACAACAACAAAAAAAAAAACACCATTAAAACCCGGCCACCATGTTTCGAGAAAACCAGGAAGATCAGCCGGTCTTCAACTTTGAGGAAGACATGAGGATGATAAGGGTGTACTTCATGTACATTGTGGGGCTAGTGGTCCTCCTAATGGCTGCATTAATTTACTTGTTAATACACAAGTAAAACCCGAAAATTACTTCGGTGGAGTAGGGTAAAAATACATGTAGTGTTAGCTGTACTTCTATATTTTGTAATTTAGTAGTTTAAAAGTACAAATTATAACATGTATTTTGGAAATTATAAATAAAAATCATTATTATTACTTGTTTTCTTCGTTTTAAATAATAAAACAAACGTCATTAAGTTTATAAAATATATTTAGCAAAAAAAAAATAATTATTTGCAAAAAACAATAACTATAATAATAAAAGATAATTAATAGTGATAATTACAAAAGTAAGATTAAAATTTGGTGTCTACAGATTGCCCCACATTGATTGAGTTTAAATAAAATGATAATCAATGTTTGAGAAAAGACACGAAATTTTGATGTGTGTTTCGGAAAAAAAAGGAAGGAAAATCCCAATTGATTTTCATTTAAACATTGGCTACGGTGTAGTTGAAAAACTGGCTGAAAAATAGAGTGAAATTCTCACTCAATTGCAACACAAATGTTGTCTTGGGTGCAGTTGAAAAACTGGCTGAAAAAAATAGAGTGAAGTTCTCACTCAATTGCAACACAAATGTTGGCTTGGGTGCAGTTGAAAAACTGGCTGAAAATAGAGTGAAATTCTCACTCAATTGCAACACAAATGTTGGCTTGGGTGCAATTGAAAAACTGGCTGAAAAAAAAATAGAGTGAAGTTCTCACTCAATCGTAACACAAATGTTGGCTTGGGTGCAGTTGAAAAACTGGCTGAAAAATAGAGTGAAATTCTCACTCAATTGCAACACAAATGTTGGCTTGGATGCAGTTGAAAAACTAGCTGAGCCTTGCACTAGTTTAATTTAGATAGATGTTTAAAAGATCAAAATTCCAATTTGCACAAGCTTTAGGGAAGATAATAATCATTCTTGAAGGAACATAGTTTATGGATTTCGGATGCAAAAAACATCAGGCGGTTTGTACCGAGTTTTTGGAAAAGTAAACTCCTTCGGCCTTTTCTTCCTGGCACCATTATCACCACCACCCCTATAAAAAGGGAGGTGATACTCATTATTTCTACACCAAATCAATTCCCTCCTTCTCCTTTCAAGCTTCTTAAGTCTTATTTCTTCTCTCCTTAATTTTTCTAAGAAAATGAATTCAATGTTTCAAGAAATCAATGAAATCAGTGGAGCTAGAAAGCTCCAACTAAAAGGAGTGGTAGAAAACATTTCCCCACCTCGTCTTTCCCCTTATACAAGTGTCTTTACTAGAACCATCACCCCTCTCCTATCTATTCAGCCTCGGTATGATATGATTCATGCTGCTGTTGAATTTTGGGATAAAGGACGCCATGTTTTTCGCTTTGGAGAGATTGAAATGACCCCCCTTCTGGAAGAAGTGGAGGGTTTACTAGGTCTTCATAAACGAGGCCGTGTGATTACACCTGCTGACTCAAGGGCAACTGATGCGGTCATGAGGGATTTGATAGGTATACCATTAAATATGGAAAGCAATTATCGCCTGCTCGACATTTTAATGTTAGAGAATTTCCTTGAAACTTTCTCTTTACCTCGTTGGGAATTTGCCAACAATGAAAATTTCCAAAAGTGCCAAGAAAGAGCTTGCATCCTTTTATTCCTCGGCCTTGTTTTACTCAAGGAATCATTATTTTCCTGTCATGTTCGCTGCCTTTCTTTGTTGTCACAGATTGAGTCAGGGAACCGTTTAGGGCCTCTTATCCTAGGGGAACTCATGATGGGGCTTGACCATCTGAAACAAAATCCAGGGGGTTTTGTTAAAGGATGTCTAATCGTGCTTCAACTCTGGTTATGTGAGAAATTCAAGCTATCTAGACCACCTATTCGAATTCCTTACCAAACCTGACATATTCGAGAGAGAGGTTTTTTTCCCTATATTCCATCAATGTTGCAACCATGGTGCATGGACAGAGCTTTTCGCCGCAGCTGATGTGGAATGGATCATTTCATTTCTCAACATAGATTCCATAAGAATTAGCACTAGCAGGCGCAGAGGTGTCCAACTTCCAGGATTGTGTCGCGTCACCTTCTATCTTCCTTGGAGATGCTTGAGACAAGCGGGCCAACTCCAACGACTCCTAGAGTTCCATGAGCTCCCGATGGTACCTTGTACCACCTATGAAATTCGGAATGTGGAAGCTCTTAGGGCATCATCTCGTGTATGGCAATTTGCACGAATGCTCCCAGCATTTTCAGTTCTTGAGGATAATGTTCCAACTGTGTCCTACGCAACATGGTTGTTGGAAGACCTCGAGGGTGATGCTTAAATAAATCCTTAGAAGGATTTCCTTATTGTATTTCGATACTTGTACTTGTGTTTCCCTTGTTTGTGCATTTTCAATTCCAAAAGAAGAAATCATATCCGAAGGCATTGGTTTTTCGGGAATGGTGTATGTGGTTGTTGTTTCCATGGTTTTTTTTTTTTTTAAAAAAAAAAAAGTTGTAACCTCGCCAAAAAGCGAGAGAGTTTGTGTTATATTTGAATAAAAAAGCTGTTTGTTTGTTGTAATCATATTTTGTTAAGTATTGACTTGATCATGATCTTTTAATAATAATGAATATTTCTACATGACCCTTAAGCATGCAATGCAAACATGAATGAAATCTAAACTTTAACCTATCTAAAGCTAGTAGAAGATTCTCACAAACTTTAACCTATCTAATTTTTTTTTTTTTTTTTTTTTTTTTTTTTTTTTTTTTTTTTTTTTTTTTTTTGCGAATCTCACAAATACAACACTGTACCAATCAAGCATAATACTTTTTCAACTGATCAAGGTTGGTGAAATGAACAAACTCATTTCCATCAAGATCCATCAATTTTGCTGCTCCTGCTGGTGTAAGATGTTTGACCAGGAAAGGACTAGACCAGTTCGGCTTGAACTTTCCACGTGGATCATGAATCGGCGCTCGATTTTCCTTAAGTACCAAATCTCCTTCTTGTATATTCCTTTCCCTGACCTTTTTATTGAAAGCCCGAGCTATGTGTCTTTGATAAATTTGAATGTTGTGAAGGGCCTGTAACCTTCGTTCACTTGCCAAAGAAATTTCATCGTATCGTTCTTTAAACCATTGTTCTTCAGATATATCGCTTTCATTCATTACATGAAGCGATTGAATCTCTGTTTCGATTGGAAGAAGTGGATCCATTCCATTCTCGAGCCCTATCTGTCATCTTGGCGATTATCGTCTTGATAGTTTTATTAGCTGCTTCAACGGCTCCATTGGTTTGAGGACGATATGGCGAAGATTGGTGACGCCTGATTTTGTACTTCTCAAGGGTTTCTTTAAGATGGCCTTCAAATTGTGAACCATTGTCAGAGATAATTTCAAAAGGTACCCCATACCGACATATAATGTTATTGATTACAAATTTTGAAACTTGTTTTGCCCCTAGTTTTGAATATGATGATGCCTCCACCCATTTCGAAAAATAATCAACAGCAACCAATATATATTGATGCCCATTCAAAGCTTTCGGATGTATTTGCCCAATGATGTCTATGCCCTAGCTGGAAAATGGCCATGGCGAAGTAAAATTATTCAAGCTAACTGACGACATATGATTAAGGTTTGCAAATAGCTGACATTTTTTGCATGTTCGTACAAAATGGATGCAATCACTTTCCAAGGTGGTCCAATAATACCCTGCTCGAAGAATCTTCCAAGCAAGCATTCGTCCATTCATATGAGGCCCACATTCTCCCCCATGTACTTCTTCCATGATCCTTTGTGTCTGTTCTCCATCGATGCATAATTGCAAGTTTCCATCGAAACTTTTATGATACAACAAACCTTTTAATATTGTGAAATGAGAAGCTAGCCTTCGAATAGCCAACTGATCCTTCTTGTTACTTCTTTCAGGATATTCTCCATCGATCAGATATTTCTTAACATCAGTATACCAAGCATCCTCATTGTCTTCTTGGGTTAACAGAGCAATTGTTGGTTCAAAATTAACCACTGGAATTTCTTTTTCTACAATCGTTACTGATTGTACCTTCACATCATCGTCCCAAGTCAAATTTACCGCAAGATTTGCCAAAGCATCGGTGAAGCTATTTTGCTCACAAGGGAGATGTTTGAACTCTATTTCTTTAAAGAATGGGATAAATTGTTGAAGATACTCCGTGTACATTTGCAACCTTTCATCCCGAACTTTCCAAGCTCCAATAGTCTGGGAAATTATGAGATAAGAATCACCGTATACTGTGAGATTTTTTGCCCCAGCTGCTAATGCTGCTTTGATTCCATAGATGCAAGCTTCATATTCAGCCGTGTTATTCGTCGTTGGAAACTAAGCTTCATAGCGAAGGGAATATGTACTCCATAAGGATCAATCAATAATACTCCTGCACCATTGCCCCTCCTGTTAGAGGCTCCGTCGAAATAATTCTTCCATTGTGACGTACTAAGATAGAAAATATGTTCATCTGGAAAATCATCATCAAATTCATCACCCGATATAGGTCCATCAGCCAAAGCTTCAGATATAGCCCTCCCTTTGACAGACTTTTGATTCACACACTGAATGTCAAATTCTGACAATATCGCATGCCATCTTGCTATTCTTTCACTCAAGATTGGCTTCTCAAAAATGTACTTGATTGGATCTAACCTCGAAACCAGATAAGTAGTATATGCTTGCAAATAATGTCGAAGCTTCTTTGTTGCGTAAATAAGGGCAATGCAAGCTCTTTCCAAAGGAGTGTACCTAGTTTCATACTCAAGGAACTTTTTACTGAGGTAGTAGATAGCTATTTCCTTCCTTGTACCCTCTTGGTATTGTGCCAAAAGAGCTCCCATGGCCGTTTCCGTGATAGTAAGATATAATATCAAGGGCTGCCCTGGCTTTGGTGGCATTAAAACTGGAGGATTAGAGAGGTATTCTTTCATTGAATCGAATGAAGCCTGACATTTGTCGTTCCATTTTGTAGGAACATTTTTCTTAAGTAATTTGAATATAGGTTCACACCGGGCTGTCAATTGTGATATGAGCCTACTAATATATTGGATTCTACCTAGAAATCCCCAAATCTCCTTTTCTGTTCTTGGTGGAGGAAGCTCTTGTATGGCCTTTACCTTGTCAGAGTCGACTTTAATTCCGTCTTGACTTACAACGAAGCCCAGAAGCTTTCTCGAAGTTACTCCAAATACACATTTTTGAGGATTCAATCTCAGATTGTATTTCCTAATTCTGTCGAAGAATGATTTTAACGCATCAATGTGTGTCTCACGATCATGACTTTTGACAATCATGTCATCAACATAGACCTCCACAATATCATGGATGAGATCATGCAAAATCGTCGTTGCAGCCCGTTGATAGGTTGCCCCAGCATTCTTTAATCCGAAGGGCATTGCTCTATAACAAAAGGTTCCCCATGGGGTAATAAAAGAAGTTTTTGACATGTCCTCTTCTAACATGAGTATCTGATTGTACCCCGAGAATCCGTCCATGAATGAGAACATGGCGTGTCCAGCAGTGTTATAAACTAGAACATCAATATGGGGCAATGGAAAATAGTCTTTTGGTGATGCTGAATTTAAATCCCTAAAATCAATGCATACTCTGACCCTTCCATCTTTTTTGGGCACTACCACCACATTCGCCAGCCATTCCGGATGCTTGATTGGTTTGATGAAGTTGGCATCAAGCTGCTTTTGAATTTCTTCTTTAACTTTGAGACTAACTTCTGGTTTCATTCTACGAAGCTTTTGTTGCTTCAGCTTGCTATCGGGGTAGAGTGGTATACGATGTTCAGCAATATTACGATCGACACCAGGCATATCAGCATAAGACCATGCAAACACATCCACATATTCTTTAAGTAAAATAATGAACGCATTTTGTTCATCGAGGGAAAGGGAAGACCCTATCTTGACTTCTTTTACACCATTATCCGTACCTATATTTAAAATTATAGACTCTTCCATGGGGGTCACACATGATTTAGGTTCATTGAAAAGTTCATTATTAGAAAATGCATCATGATCAAGATCAATTTCTTGTACGCAAATATGTTTACAAGCAACTTCATCGATGTTTTTATGATATGAGATATCAGGCAGTGTATGGATAGATGATTGGCTAGATGATGAGTTATCGGTTTCATAACCGTCTGAGGTAAAGGATTGAAAAGGATATAGTTCAGGGAAAGGAAAGAATTGTTCTTGAGCTTTGGGTCGGATATTGTTTTCAACTTCTGTTTTTATAGGAGTGATAAGTGTAACGGGGTCGAATCGAACTTCATAATCATAAATTGGTGAAAACAAGCCTCTTAGAACTCCTTGCTTTAGATGGCCAGCCCAATCAATATCTTTCTTAAATACCGGTTTCTTATCAAACCATTTCTTAATAAATTCTTTATTCTTTGCTTCTGCAAAGAAAATTTCTAACCCAGGGTGAAATTTCTCTTTATCCAAGTCACACCAAGGTTCAGGAAACTCATAAAATGGCTCAGTGTCGTTTTGCAACACAAATTGCCCATTCAAGGTGAGAGACTTCCTTTTCATAACTTTAGAACCCATTTTCTCATCAAAACCTAAACCATGACGATTTCGCTTATCAATTATTGGGATTGGGTGCCTCATGCCTTAACTATTTCGTCCTAAACCAGCTCCCGGAACATAACCCATTTTCATCATCAATTGAAGTCCTCTGGTAAGTGTTTGTGGTATTGGATCTTGGATGGAATCCGGGGATAGAGTAGATTTTCGAGTTTGGTTGGTCATTGGTTGGCAAAGGATACCTAAACATTACACACTCAAGATTAGGACTTCCTCCTTTTTTTAAAAAAAATAATAAAAAAAAAGTAAATGACAAATGCAAAAATGCATGCGGGAAGCAGCTTTTGGTAAACATTTAAAAGACGTCTGTTAAGTTAGATAAGTTAGCGGGGTGTTCATTCCAAAAAAATCTTTTAATTATTTTGGGTCGCGCCATAAGGCTGCCTACGCATCTCCAGATAGATTTTTTTGTTTTTTTTTAGAGAATCAGACCCGTCGTAGTTCAAAATGGAAGAAGAATATATTTTTTTTGAAACAGCTGCACTCGATCAGAGTTGCCTAGGTACCCCAATAACAATGTGCGTGCAAGTACAATTTTCGTGTATGATCATGAAATAGTGCTTTGGGGGATCAAGTTGTACGTAGTTCTTTGTACCAAAAGAAAATATAAAGAGAAAGAAAAAAATGCTTGGTTTACAAAGTTCATACTACCCCTCTCATTCATCCTTCTTGATGGAGGGTAAGATAGAGATCACCATGTTGTTGCAGATGCTTCCTTCCCTGTGCAGAGATTCCTTAGGCTTCAGGACTTTCAACATTCTTTCTCGTAGTCTTGTTGAGATATCTTTTCCGAATAGTGACGAGCAATCAAAAGAGTGGGATCGTCTTCGCGTGTCAAAATGGAAAGGGCATTTATGGACACTTTCTGATTCGGGCAAAAAATTCCAGTTGTGCGCTTTATACACCAACGGAGGGCATGACATTCGTTAGTATCATGGCCATGTAACTGATGATAGTGACAATATTTGTTGAGATTTGGCCCAACAGGATCAGCTCTTGCTCGACGAGGTAGTGGCTTGATACGACCTTCTTTGAGTAGTTGAAGGAACAAATCAGCTTAAGAGGCCTGTGGCTGTGCCAGGCTTGTCTCTGGTGCGCTAGACTTAGGATGGGCCGGAGTGATGACCCCACGATCAATGAGATCCTTGATTGCACACTTAAGGTCGTAACAAGTATCTGTTCTATGCCCATATTGATGACAATAACTGCAATATTGTCTCATATCGGTTCCATGTGGTGGTAATGAATACACATAGCTTTTTGCCCGAAGAATACCTTTTTTGCTCAAACGATCGTACACCGCACTCAATGGTTTGTCGATTCGAGTGAATATCCTCTTGTTAGCTCTTTCACCTTGAGGGTGCACCTTAGGCCTTCTTTCTTGAAGTCGATAGGCATTAATTTTGTAACCATGTCTCTCCATGTGCGAGAGATCGGCGTATTTGATGGAGACCATATGTCGATAATAGAAATCATTTAACTTCCTTAGTAATATCAACATAAACTCTTGATCAGTAATGGGAAAACGAAGTTGAGCCCGAATGTAAGAACATCTTGAAAAGAGATGTGAAAATGATTCCTGGTCACTTTGCTCCATATTCACTAGCTTCAGTTTTTCGGTGTCAGTCTGTCGAAATTCAAACGCCCAATCACTGAATGCTGGAGCTATTTCTCCCCAAGAACCTTTACTTGTTACCCCTGAGGTATAATACCAGGATAACGCGGGTCCATCCAGACTTCTGTTGAACAACATAGGAAAATGTTCTTCTGGAACATTTAAAGGATATAAGGTGTTCACAAAGTTGTATAAATGGAGGATGGGATCTCCCAACCCATTGAACTTCTCGAACTGGGGGAGATTAAGATAACGATCTTCATGCCTGTAGTTAGGGAAAAGAATCAACTCCTCCGGGTATACTAACCTTCTATAACACAGGACATCGAAATCCAAATCAAAATCCTCGGCCCTAGATCTCTTCCGAGATCCCTCATCATGACCCTGTTTAAAAGAATTACTTGTCCAAGATTCTCCTCTAAAACATGGGTCGTTGTCTTTTGGAGTTTTAGGCTCTCTTTCTGCCTCGTCTTCTTTGGACCAATTTGTTCCACCCCTAACTTTTTGAGGTTTAACCTCAGAGTTATCGTCATCTTCTTGAAGCCCTTCTTCTGGATCTTCCTCAGTTACTACTTCTTTTGGATCTTCCTCAGTTTCTTCATCTTCCTTTAAGTCCTCTTCCGGATCTTCCTCGGTTTCTTCTTCTTCCTTCCATGAGCCAATTAAATCAGATCCAATATTATGAATAGTGAATCCGTCTAATCGACTACCCTCTTCTTCATCTAAGTGGAGAACCAATTTTCCAACCCTAGAAACATTCATAATTTCTGGATTACCCACAAGTGTTACCGCATCATGATCCGTGAGCATCTTCACCTTTTGGTGTAAGGTAGAGGCTACCGCCCTGTTCTCATGAAGCCAAGGTCTTCCGACCAAAAGGTTAAAGCACGCTTCAATGTCAATTACCACAAATTCAACATGTCTAGCCACTGGCCCATATTCCAAAAGTAACTTGATTGACCCCAAAACATCTCTTTTGGCATTGTCATAAGCCTTAACAACCTGGCTTGAAGGTGTCAAGTCTTCTTTTTGATAACCCAGCTTTGTCATAACTCGATACGGGCATACATTGATGGCAGAACCATTGTCAATAAGTACCCAAGGTATTGTCCACCCATGACATTTCACAGTTATGTGCAAAGAGTTATTATGGTTGACACTTTCTGGAAGATCATTGTCGGTAAACATTAAAGTGCGGTCGGCTCCATGAATAAGTCCTACCATTTAATCCAGTGTTATGGATGGATCGATTGAAACTTCATTGAGATGTCTCAGAACAGCAGCCCAATGGGGTTGTGAATGAGTCAATAACTTCCATATGGAAACATTTGCATTAACCTCCTTCATACGCTTAATAGCATCATCTTCTTCCTTATTCTCCTCTGTCAATTCCTTGTCTTTTTCTTTCCTTCTCAAGGCTTCCACGGGGTTCTCATCTTCAAGATATGAAGGTTTAAAATGACGACCTGCGCAAGTCAAATGAGCCACATGTAGATCTTCATCATCACTAAGATCGTCAAGGTAGATCGGACATTGAAGATTACTAGGGGTATTAAGGTGTGCCCCAGCATTTTCCTCAGCAATTGACAACAATGAGAAAGCCTCCTCTTCATTATCTATTAGGAAAAATGCCCCATTATAACCCATAGTGGCGCAGACATCAGAGAACGGATCCTTATTAAGGGTAACACCGGAACCCTTACACAGCACAAGCTTGACCTTTTGCTGAGTGGAATGATCATACACAACACACACATAATTCTCGGATAATTGCATCTCATACATTCTAGGGGCACTTCGAACCATTAATAATGTTGGATCAATCTGGTTACCAAAAGTGGAGACGGTGTTTATAGAGACAGGAGGCTTATGATTGGGAAGAGGATTATTAGTGATGCTTGGTTGTGTATTTTTAAATTTATCAGAAGATGCCCCAACTAAAAGCCTTCCTCCATCTACTAGATCTTGAATACGGTGCTTGAATGCTATGCAATTTTCAATGTCATGCCCAGGCCCTTAATGGAATTCACAGTGTTGGTTTGGGTTGTAACTGGGAGGAGGGTTTCTTGGTGGTGGCCTTGGGTTTAAAGGTTGAACAAGGTTGGCCTTTTTTAGTTTGGAGAAAGCTTGAGCATAGGTCATGTTTAAGGGAGAAAAATCCCTCTGTGGCCTGAGTTGGAATGCTGGTGCGGCGCCAATATTGTGTATCAAGTTTGTTGGTTTTGAGGGTATTGAGTCATTGTTATTGATTTTCCTGTTGCCCCCAAATTTAGGATTGTAAGAGGTGTTACTGCTGCTCCCTTCATCCTTCTTGATATCTCCCTTTTTTATGGCATCCTCCACCAAGGTTCCTGTTGATATGAGAGCCTTGAATGACGGAAAATACTGGAAAGCCATTCGTCCTTGATAGACGGGAAGAAGATTCTTCACTATCATCTATAATTGTTCTTCCTCGTTCGGCCTATTCACCATCTTTGCAGCCTTGTTTCTCCATCTAGTAATGAAGGCGGAAAACGTCTCATTAGGATTTTGTGCAGTTGTCTCCAAATCCCTCCTTGTTACATCGATCTCTTCATTATATCTGTATTGGCTAGAAAATTCTCGCACAATATCAACCCACGAAGTTTTCTTTGAATTTTCCAGATTAAGAAACCAATGTGCGGCAGCCCCATCTAAATATTGTTGAAACAATTGTGTCATTAAAGGTTCATCAACACCCCAAGGACTCATAGCCCCTACGTACAGTTTTAAGAAATTGGTGGGACTTCCTGTACCATCAAATCTCGTGAGATTCGGCATCTTAAACCCAGGTGGCAATCGTGCTTTCGGAAATAAGATGAGACCATGAATATCCAACCAAGGTTCCGCTTTGGTCATACCCTTCAGTACTTCCTTGAGCTTGAGAATATCTTCCTCAATTTTGGTAGGAGCTTCTCTATCACCATTTCCATCATCTAAATGCAATGGTGAAGCTACCTCTGAATCATGGTGAGGAGGAGGAGCACTTGCAATCTGTCTTTACAAATCTGTATTGTTTGTTCCATAGTATCTTGACGATCAAGGATAGCTCGCATCATTCCTCGAAGATCATTAGCTGGATTAGGGTTTAGCGAACTTTCATGGCCAGGAATCTCAGAAATTTCGCTTGGTGGTGGAGAATGAATTTCCCTTGGCGTCGAATGACCCGATGAGAAAGCTACTGAATCAGATTGTAAACTATGAGAAGAGGTTTGTCGGACAAGCCTAGATCTTGTGCGGGTCCAAGTAGATTTCTTGGGGTAAAAAGGGAACATTACAAAAAAAAATTCTTCGACAAGCTAAAAGATTTTTTTAAAAGAAATGAACACCCCCTTTTTTTAAAAAAACAAAAACTTGGACCCTATTACGAAGATTCCTTGCGTGTTGAACACACCATTGGTTCTCGGCTTATAAAAAACTAAAACTTGAACAAAGATTATTCACCCAAACTTCTTCTTTCTCTAAAATCTCAAGTGTTTTCTTTTGAGATTTTACTCACTTTGCTTAAATTTGAGTTATGGATCCTAATGCCTCACGCGTTAAAGATTTAATTCACTTCTTCTCTGACACTTTGCGTTCCTCCCTCCAAGAATTACGAGAGAAAGAACGCAACGAGATTCTTAGTTCAATACGGCCAGAAGATCATCCATCTCAATTTTCTAGGGAAAACCTCTCTCTCCCTTATGATCAAAATTCTACAGCTATCCCACCTTCAGTTCCTCTAGTGAAACTTGCATTGGTGACTGGTCCACCCCAGGTATTCGAGATAAATAGCTCTCTAGAGTCACTCTCCTTATTTGTGGCAGATACAATGGTGCTAGCTATGTCTCTATTCCTATGTTTCTCTGGAGACTCGTTTTACCCTATCATAGCTACTATAAGTCAACAAAACCTCCCTTTTGTTAGCCAACTCGTAGAGAGTCCGATCCTGCCACCACATTTCCCTTTTAACCTTCCTATTTAATCGTCTCTCAGGTTATTGTTTTGGGATGCTCGCGGGTACTGTACAAGTCAAATATTACATAATATTTCCATATTACACAAAACCTATATTCCTACTTGTTTGGTCCTACTCATCTCTAATTTGTCAATTGGCAAAGAGGTCTCTGAAAATATAGACGTAACAAAGTCTTGTATTCTTGCAGGGCATAATTCTCTCCCATCAACTCTATTCCTATGGAGTGACACATGTTTCTTTTCACTCACTCGATTGTCTGAAGGATCAATAGCCATATCGGCTTACAATACCCCTCGCAGTATTTACTCTGGGACTTCCTCACGCTAAGGGAGAGGCCCGCCCCAAAGCTCAGTTAATCATCCTTGGTTGGGTATATCAGATTTCATAACCTATAATCACTTAACAATGATGATGGGTGGTCCTTCAAACTATCGAGAATCTAAGGAGAATTTTCTTCAAAAACTACCTCCGCGTCATAGGCGTTACATATCTCGTCTCCCTGAGACTTTATGGTCAATAGATCAAAGGAGTCTCTTCATAATAATAGATAGATTAACTAGGGCATTGTCGACTACTCCTTGGTCACAAGAGGATCCTCATACTCTATCTCTAGTAGCCTTATCGGATGGCTCAGATGGATGTAGAGGTGGGTATATATTGCGAGAACCCGGGCATGTTTGGAAGTTTGGTTTTGGTTCAAGGCTAAGAGGACCTAGATTTTCCTTTTTCTCGCTTTGTTTACTGCAAAATGGGTTGCAAAAGGCTCGCTCTCTAGAGGTGAAACAATTAGAAGTAGTGATGGACGTTAACCGCTTCATCTCATCTCTGACTAGGCTTGATGTCTACCCAGCAAATACCGAGCAAAAGTTATGTGACATACTACTCCTAATGCGCTCTCGCGGTTGGGAAGTTAGTATTCGACATTCCCCTCAAGACATGCTTCGAGGAGTCTGCCTTATGGTTGATCATTGCCAAGGGTTTACTTGGGGTCAAACAGAGGTGTTCGAAGCTCCACCGTCTCCTGAGATTCAGTTAGGGCCTTTTTGACTTTTGCATTATGTATTTTTTTTTATTCACTGTCATGGTTGTATCACTATGTAAATATGAATTAATGTTCTTTTCCATCTATTTTCTGCCTCATGATAAATAAATAGATAAATAAATAAGTGAAACCTGCAACAATAACAAACTGTTATTGGCCGGGCCCGAAGGCTGCCTACGTATTCTTGAGTGCGAAAATGTGCTGAGTGTAATGTGATTTAGGAAATCAGGCCTATCGTAGTTCGACACAATAAGGAAACTAACTTTTTAATTTTTGCGACTGCACTCAAAGCGAGCTGCCTACGTACCCTGTTACAAGATTTTTTTTCATTTTTTTTTAATTTCATTTTTTTTAGGGATCAAGTCGCTCGCAGTTCACAAAGAAAAAAACTTTTACAGAGATAACTTTAACTACCATGCATCTATTTCCCCGGTTAAAAGTCGCTTCTCCCAAACAGCTTTTCATTTAGCAACATAGAAAGGGTTATCTTCTTTGTCCAAGATCCATGATGCCCATGCTTTACATACTACCGTGCACGATTCCGTTGTAAAAGGTCGATGTTGTCGAGGAAGATGTAGGGTTCCATGATTTCTCGAAGAGATGCCACTTTATTTGCAGATGTTTCAACCCCCTCACAAGGAACTGCTATATCTTTGTCGTAAAGCCAATTAAACCTTCTTCAGATATCATCGGCCTTTGCCTTATTGGGCATCCAATTTGGCTTGTCCCGTTCATTTTCCGGAATAGGAAAATATATTGTTCTTTTTGCAAAGGGTGGGCGCCTTATTTCAACAGCTTCATTATTTTCTATGCGATGACCCGCTGTGCTTACGGTGTTTATCCAGCCGCCATGCTGCGACGAGCTTTCTCCTTCATAGGCTCCCCTTCTATAGTCACCATATATAGTGATGATGCCCCATGATGCTCTCATTCTCAATTTTTGATGTAAGCTAGACGAGACTGCTTTACACCCGTGCAGCCAAGGTCTTCCTAATAACAAGTTGCATGAGAGTCGAAAATCCACTACCATAAACTCTATGCTAAACAGAGCGTTCTCATGTACCAAAGGTAAGACTATAGACCCCGTCACTTCCCTGGGCAATTGGTCAAAACCTCTAAGAAGAATGGAGCGGTAAGTGATATGTAAATCATTATACCCTAGCTCATACAGGTATTCTCGGGAACAGAGATTAACATCAGATCCGGTGTCAACCAATATGTTATTGATATAACTTGAACCGTGTCAAAGAGTGATATGCAGTGGTTCATTATGATAGTGATTAGGGGGTAAATCGCTATCTGTAAAGGTGAGCCCTGGATCAACATCGTGATGTTCGACGTTTTTCCCTTTTTGTGAGGAAGAGTGAAAAGTGTCTAAGGTTTTGAATACGTTTTGAGAATACGTTTTTGATGTAAGCTAGACGAGACTGCTTTACACCCGTGCAGCCAAGGTCTTCCTAATAACAAGTTGCATGAGAGTCGAAAATCCACTACCATAAACTCTATGCTAAACAGAGCGTTCTCATGTACCAAAGGTAAGACTATAGACCCCGTCACTTCCCTGGGCAATTGGTCAAAACCTCTAAGAAGAATGGAGCGGTAAGTGATATGTAAATCATTATACCCTAGCTCATACAGGTATTCTCGGGAACAGAGATTAACATCAGATCCGGTGTCAACCAATATGTTATTGATATAACTTGAACCGTGTCAAAGAGTGATATGCAGTGGTTCATTATGATAGTGATTAGGGGGTAAATCGCTATCTGTAAAGGTGAGCCCTGGATCAACATCGTGATGTTCGACGTTTTTCCCTTTTTGTGAGGAAGAGTGAAAAGTGTCTAAGGTTTTGAATACGTTTTGAGAATACATTGATTCATGGATAGGCACATCATATAATAATTCGGGGCTAGTTTGACGAGAATGAGGGGCAGTGTTTTCTTGGCGAGAGGCCTTGGATCGTTCTATAGTGGAAACCTTTGGATGCGGGCTTTTATCATTTGGAGATTCAGGTCGTAAAAGTTAAACTCTTAGAGCCATCATGGAAGGTTAAGGATTCACGAAGTTGTGTCGACGTCTTTTGGGATTGAATTAACATGAGGGGATGAAATTGGTAAATCCAAGGCTGACCAAGTTTGATATCATAGGGAACTGGTGTATCACAAATTATGAAACTTGTGGTGAAACTTACACCTTTGTATTTAACAATTGCATCAATTTTACCACATACATTTTCATATACATCGTTGTTACAAAAATCATCTATTGTTACAGGTCTAAGTTCTTCCTCTTCAAATTCCCAATCAACAAATGTATGGTATGGGCACATATTAATGGAAGACTCTTCATCAATGTGGACATGATGATACTTGATGTTATGACATATCATTGCATGATCCAGTGAGTCATTTATAAAACCTTTTCTAATCAAATCGTCTTTGACCTGGTGCGGATCAAGTTTGAAGATTTCCCTCAAATCTCTAAAAGGGGTTGAGGAGTTTATGATTGTTCTTTTGAGATAATCACTAAGAGCCTCACGATACATTGAGGAATTTTATAGTAAGTCCCATAACGATCTTTCACAATTCTCCTTCTTTGGTCTCGAAGTCGAACCTTCCCCAAAGCTCACCATATTACACACCGTGGTTGCCATGTGCGGTAAGACTGCATTCCCATGAATGGTTATCACACCGCCCGAGGTTGAAAATCTGACTTTCTGATGAAGTGCAGAGGAAATTGCCCTTATTTGTTGTAACCATGATTTTCCCAAGGTAAAGGTGAGGCTTTCCGGGTCATCGATTACTTGGAAATCGGCATTACAAACCCAATCATGATATCCTAATGGTAAGGTGATTTCCCCAACTGCCCGCATGAGAGTGCGATCGCTTGTTCTAACCACCTTTTATGAGGGTCTTAAAGAAGCGTCTTCACACCCTAATTTCTTGAGAATGGTTTTGCTACAGATGTTGAATGTGGACTCTCTGTTTACCAAAATTCCTGAGACCTTGTAACAATCTGATACCAAGGTAATGGACAAGGGTCGGTCATTACTGTAGTCATTCGGCAAATCTGCATCGGTAAATCTTAGAGTAGGTGGAGTCCACAATCTTGGAATTGGAATTTTCCCATCATCAAGGAGTTGTTGGACTGCATGTCTTAGATCACTACAAACATTTGTATTGTGTCCGTAGTCATGACAACAGTTACAATACTTTCCCATATCAGCCCCAGGAAACGGCATAGTGTAGTTATTGTGTTTTGACTCGAGGAAACCCTGTAACTTTAACCGATGATATATAGCACTTAGTGATTCACACCTCCTAGAATAAATCTGGCGGATAGAACCCCAACAGCTTCCTCCACTACACATTTATGCTCCTGTATCCATATCTCGGTCTCTAAACAACAAGTGAACTGCAATATTCAAGAACATGGTTAAGCAAACCTTCAAGGTGTTGAGGGGTGTAAGACTTTCCTTTGAAAAGAACATTAATTCATATATTAACTCATCGATAGTGATTAAACCATTTTTTAAGTTGAAAAGGTTTTAAAGGGAGATTTTAGCATTGCTTAAATTGCACCACATGTGGTGTTTGTTAGTCTTACTCACTTGAGATCATACGAGGGAAAGTCTAAGGATAACTCTTAGTTAATTATTGGGTCCATAAATATGCTTTCTAAAAAAAGCTTCACTTAAAACAAGTTTTTGTTGAAAAAAAACTTTCATGACAACACGAATGAATCATTTACACAAATGACCGTGGAGACTCCATGCATGTATTAATGCACATGTTTCTTAATCTAAAGGTCAATCCATTTTGAGGAAATTATTAACCAAGTGGCCTCGTATCACTTCCAATTGTGAACACCGAGGGTGGACATTCCTAACAGAGCCGATTGCAATAGCGCACAGATGTAGGTTTACGCCCTTAATTCATTAATTTTGTTGTCTAAATCCGACCTTACCAATAGGCAGAGGTGTCGGCCTAAAAAAGAGGAAAAAAATGCTCATGCTCATGACAGTTGATGAATGATGAATGACCACATGAGTAAACTTACACTAATTAACAACACAAATTCAGGTTTAAACCACTACACATTTTATATAAAAAGAAATTCCCCAGTGGAGTCGCCAGACTGTGGTACCTGGTTTTTAGTGGATAAAGATTAGTTTATAAAAGGTTCCACTTAAGTGTCTAATAAGACTTATAATTAAAGACTTAGAGTCGCCACCTTATTTTTATCCGAATAAGGACGGATTTTAAAACAGTCAATAAAAAAAAATCAACTGTTAACTCCATAAAAAGAAATAAGGCACAGGGTTTGGGGTTTAGGTTAAGAGAATCGAACGTCTGGAACACGTCTTCCCTTCCGTTCTAAGGAACGAGCTCTTACTATTGCGTTGTTAAGAATCAAGTTTTAAGACATGTAAACCACATTAAAAAAGATAATATAAGGTAGGTTTGAGCACCAAAGTTGCACTACGTACCGATCATACCGAGATTTTGAATTCACTCACGGATCAAAACCTTCGTAGTTCGGACAGATGCCATGATTTAAATTACCAATTCCATTGGGTTTTTTAATTTGGGTAGTTGACATAAACATCATTTTTTGTAAGTAGGATCTTAGTGATCTTTGACGGATTCACTCATAAAAGTAAAATGAACCACCTTGGTTGAGGAAAATCACCCCGATTAGTGATCACCAAAAATGTCTTTTGAAGAAGACAATTCAACAAATGCGTCCCAATTGACGACTTTTTTAGTGGGTCAAGGTATTTTTTTGGAGTGAAACTGTAAGGGTTCACTATATAATCTCATTTTAGGTTTCAAATTCACTCGAAGGTAATTTTTGTAAGTGTAGGGAATATTTCAAGCATTAACCCCAAACTTGAACCCCACTGTGATCATACACTTAAGTATGGTGGCGTCCAAAGGGAAGGAAGCTAGAGAAAAAGAGTCGCCAACAAGTTTTAGGAACTTGTAAACCGTTCACAAGGTGAAGATTACACCCCTTAACGATCCATGATCCATGAGATCGTCAACTCCAAAAGGTCTTGAACCAAATAGGGTTCAGGGATGAAGGTACAAATCCAATCTAAAAGAGATTGAACCTGCCCTAAATAGGCCTCTACTTCATTCTTCTCGTATTCATGTGCGCTTTCTGACTGACATGCAATTAATAGATTAACCCTAAACCTGTTTATCTATGTTGGTTGAATTTAATGCACAGATAAAACTATTATTGGTGATAACTTGAATTATAATCATATTAGCCTAAACAAGATTATTAATTATCTTATTAAGCGTGATTACAAGTACAAATTCCCTTTAAATATGCATAAAAGGCGTGATCAAGCAACAACAATGAATACAACATCAAGCAACATAATAATTATCATAATAACAAAAACAATAATTATAACAATTATAATCATGTTAAAGCATAATATTAATAGCAAGATCCTAGGCATGATACTAACAAGATTAATAACAAACCCTAGCATGTCACTAAACAATAAAAATCAAAGCTTTAAACCTAACATGATACTAACATGATATTAGAAAAGAGTAAAAGGCACCCTAAACATGATACTAGAAAGCAATAAATAACATCCTAACATGATACTAGGAATTAAACATTAATAAACATGCAATCTACATTGAAAGAGAGTAATAAGATTACATACTTTGAAGCCTCGTACCTCTTTCTAATAACAAAATACACGCGTTAGTAAGTTCAAGGAAAAGTATAAAATTAAACAATTAAATTAAATAATTGAAATAGAGATTTGGGACCAAACCCTCAGAAATTATAACCTTTCGCGTCTAGGGCGAAGGCAACTTCGAACTTGGCTAGGTGTGTCTAGTGCTAATGTATGAGGAATTTTATTTATGAAAAGCTAGAAAGATGAGAGCTTAGAGAGAAGATTGATTGATTCTAGAGAATTGATAATTGATGGTGATTGTGGATGATTAAAAACGGAGGTTCAGGACCCTATTTATAAGAAAACAGTCCGGAAATAGGTAGAATTTGATAAGGAATAAAACTCCACTCTGTCACCGCAAAACCAACCTTGTCGCTTGGCGACAAGGTCTGTCGCGTGGCGACAAGGCTTGTCGCGTAGCGACAGGCCTGTTGTTTGGCAACAACCTAGATTTCTACGCGCTTTCAAACACGGAGTCTACTTATGAATCAAAATTAACTCGTAAAGTCCGTATGAAAATTAAAATCGTATTTATCATAAAATAATATTTTATTCCAAATAAAACTTATCATAATATAATTATTAATTCTAATTTTATTAGGACTCAAGAGAACCTTCTAGAGAATTCTAGAAGACTATAATTAATTCTAATTACTTTAGGAATAATAATTAACATTGGGCCCTCCCCTAGATCATCGGGCCGCATATAAAGATCAAACCGGGCCTAGTTTAGTATTTTGGCCATAACTTCCTCATTATTCATCGGAATTGGGCTTATAATATATCGTTGGAAAGCTCTTTGCAAGCCCCATTCAACTACACTATTATTGGATCCTTGCCGTGGACAAAAATAAGCTGGATTGACTATTTTCATAAAATAGAGTTGTTTTCGAAAACAGAAAGAATTTTTAATAAAAACCAACCACAACACCGGACCTTTCACACTTTCACCTTATTCGATAATCATTCGACACAAAAGGTATTCATCACTGAGTTTGGTTTTGGGGAGACACATTTGGGTGTCTACAGTAAGGTTTTAAGGGTTGTGTGTTTAGGCTTAATGGAATTGACCAAATAAAACACGACACCTGTCAAGGCCTTACTTCCAAATAAAAGGGAACAATAAACTATTTAATTATATTCGATTGTCAATTAATCCATCGGGTAATTATAATGGGATATAAGCTTATTTTTATGGAGATGGATAATTGTTACAACCTTATACAACTAAATAATTAATCTTAACCTCATGTTTGGAAATGAGGCCATAACCTTATATTAACTATCATTAATTATTAGAAATAAACAAGCAAAGTTATGATTCATTCTTGTGTCACAAAAGGGTGAAATAAAAAGGTTCACGAAATTATAAAAGAAAATAATGTTTGTTAAAACTTTATTTCTGAAGTCATCTTAAAATAAAATAAAAGATTCTTAAAATAACACTTAGAATTAAAGCTGGTTAAAACTCTTATTTCTAAAGTTATTTTTAAAATAAGATTAAAGACATTTTAATTAAAACTCCATGAGTTAAGAAGTATATAGTGTAATATAGGTTTCATACCACCATTAGTTCTTTAAAAATAAATTAATACAATTTTTTAAAAAGCAATTAAGAGAAAAACGTGCATATTTCATCTCTTTGATATCTTGAACTAAAAAAATCATTAAAAATCATAGAAAAATCAAAAAAATTATTGTGAGATATGGTTGGAAAGCTCTTGAAAAGTTCTAGCACTTGAGCTAAAGAAATGGAACTGATTCTGGTCGTAAGGGTTGTTTTACAGGCCATCTTTGGGTCGTGGTAAGTAATTCTTTACTCTTGAACAACCTTTGCTTAAACTCTTAATTCCTTAGGTCTTTAAGCTCACTTTAAGAAATAAATCATTCTTTAAAATATATATTAGCCAGTCACATGAATGTATTAACCTTTTATATTTAAAATGCATTGTAAAGAGATGCAATGCAAAATGCAATTAACCTCCCTCTTTGTAACCTATCACCTCACCAATAGGCTTGGCTTTCTAATGTGGAGTAATGAGAGATTTAGGGCTAATTTAGCACCTAATATCGTCATTACCCCTATTGGTAACATCACATGAAAACAAACACATTAGTTAGCATAATAATAATAATTAAGGAAATTAAGAAAGGAATAAAGATAATACCTCGAACTAGATGTAGCAATTTTTTGGATAACCCTTCTTACTTATCAAGGATGAAAGGATGATCACTCTTTAATTAAAGTGCAATAAAAGAGACTAAGTGATTTGGAGTTTTGAGATATTAAAGGAAATTAATGCAAAAATAAAGCTAAAGAACTTTTTTTTTATTTTTATTAGAGAAAATAAACTTGAAAAATAAAGCTAAATCTTGAGAAACAAACCCTCTTTTTTTTTTGGTTTTTAATATAGACTTAATAATATTTTTTTAATAAGGATAATAAAAAATATAATGCTTGAACTTGAAATATTTTTGTGTTGTTTTCTATAGGAATTAAAGATGATAACAACTCTTAAATAAAAATAACAATATCAACTTAATTATAAGATGCTTTTAATAAGCTAATAATTTAAGAATAAAGCTAAATTAGAGAGATTTTAACTAAAGCAAAGATTAGAGGAGAAAATTTTTTAGAGAAAATTTTTAGAGAGAGAATTTGTAGGAATTTTTGGTGTGTCTAAAACTTGAGAATTAAGGGGGTATTTATAGGAAAATAAAGGGGTTAATTTGTAATAAAAAAAAGTAAATAAATTAAAAATCAAGGATTATTTTGGTAAATATAAAGATTTTGGTAATAATGAGAATCTTGATATTAAATTCTTTCGTTTTATATGTAACAAACTTACTTAATTAGTTTTGCAACACTTAAACTGATAAAATAAAGAAAACCGTAATAAAATCAACTCTAATATTCACATAAAAAGGTTCTAAAATGCCATGGTATTACAAAAAAAGAAAATATATGATCAAGTTATGTCACAAACTCAGTAATACTTACATGGTATACGATAGCAGAGTGCCTAAATTTATTTAGTGACTATTATACTTACCAAGGTATTAAAACAACACTTATAAAATAAATATCAGCTCTGAGATGTCAACTCTGAAAGTTACACAAAGACATTAGGTTACAATACTAATAGGATTGGACAAAATATTTCAGAGATTATAAAAAAAAGTAAAAACAATAACTCCTGCCCTTATTAGACAGTACATATAAATTTACCCAAGAACATCTAAACATACGGCAAAACCTTAAAAGTACGAGCATTACAAATAATAACCCTTACTAAAAGTATAGAGTAAGGTAAATCATATAAAATCATAAGATTGACATGGTCAAAGTGAAAATACACCATGTAAAATCATACAATATTAAGTCATACGACATAGATTTCAGGTAGTTAAGAGTAAACTATATTCCCTTGACCGAATGATCTTTAAAAAAAAAAGGTGAACCCTTATCTTGCTTTACTCTACTAAAACACAAATTTATATTTATCATAGTCGTAAAAAATAAAAGATACAAAACTAGATTAAAACAACAGGAAAACAAATAAAACAGAAGACCAAATTCACGTCGGCAACGTAAATTAATGTAATGGAAATCACTATTTGGAATAGTGTCAAATAGTGTTTGAATAGTGTCAAATAGTGTTTTGAATAGTGAAATGCAATACATGACACGTCTGAAATCCAGCTGTCCCAATTAGCATCAGATAAATATTGATGCAAATGCTCCAAATTGAAATTTATTGGATACAATATTAACTGCAGGGGATAAAAAAAATTGACGTTATTTAACTATTGACAATTGCTTATCAAAACTGACGAAAGAATACACAAACTAAACTAAGTAAACAAAAAAAAAAAAAAAAAAACGGAAACAAACGTGAATGTCAGAACTATTAAGATACCAAAATGAAGATAATCATGCAACATCATTCACAGAAACTCAATACACGATCCGAATTTTCAGCTGTCTTTACTATTCATAAATACTTCATTACTACGCGTTGTATTCACAAGTATTTCCCGTTTACTCTCATCCATACAATACTCAATTATCCTTAGATAAATATCAATGGGTTTGGTCCAAACTTATATTTATCGGATCAAGTATTATCTGCGGGACAAAAAGACAAAGACATTATAACAAGCGTACATAAAAGGAGGTCCCTTTAGCATTACAACATATAGTACCCATTTAGGTGTGGGGATGTTTGTCATTTCCTATGTTGGTTGGGCATGAGTCTTTAGAGTAGTGGACTTTATAGCTTAGGTAAATTGGTCATATAATAGAGTAGTGCACAAATCGCAAAAATCACTAGATAAAATAAAAAGAATAAAACTTACTCTAACAGTCTAAGTGAACATACGATATACTTATTGTACTCTAAAGGAGTAAACAACGCTTGTTTATAAAGAAAATGACATATTCCCCTGGCGAGACAAAAAATATTGTACTTTATACTATATGATTATTATACATATACATATAAAAATACGATCTAAAATACTTACTTTTTACTATAAAAAGAAATTACCCTTATCCAAAATCTCCACTCACCACTTAATTCTTATCTTCTTCCATCTTCCTCCTTACCCGAAAAAACCAAACAAAAAAAAAAAAAACACCATTAAAACTCGGCCACCATGTTTCGAGAAAACCAGGAATATCAGCCGGTCTTCACCTTTGAGGAAGACATGAGGATGATAAGGGTGTACTTCATGTACATTGTGGGGCTAGTGGTCCTCCTAATGGATGCATTAATTTACTTGTTAATACACAAGTAAAACCCGAAAATTATTTCGGTGGAGTAGGGTAAAAATACATGTAGTGTTAGCTGTACTTTTATATTTTGTAATTTAGTAGTTTAAAAGTACAAATTATAACATGTATTTTGGAAATTATAAATAAAAATCATTATTATTACTTGTTTTCTTCGTTTTAAATAATAAATCAAACGTCAGTAAGTTTATAAAATATATTTAGCAAAAAAAAATATAATTATTTGCATAAAACAATAACTATAATAATAAAAAATAACTAATAGTGATAATTACAAAAGTAAGATCAAAATTTGGTGTCTACAATTGGTGGTTTTATAAAAATAATATCATTTGTTAAATTTTTTAAATATAATTGAATATCAAAATTCATTATTTAATGTGCAGTAATCTAAATGTTATTTTGTATCAATTTGTTTTATTTGTTAAAGGTTTTTTTTTTCTTATTAATTAGCTATCATAATAAATTCATTTGGGTAAATATATTTTGTGGTCAAAAGAAAAAACTTGTAAAATTGTTATGCGTTTTTGGGTTACATATTTTAGTTAACACCTATATAAATTATGGTTGAGTAACTGAAAGAAACGAAAATAAATTTGTAATCATATTATTGTTAAAATGTCCACATATAAGTTCACAATTATAATTTTAGAATTTATGAACATGAATAACTCTTTGTAATACAACTTTATTATCATATAAGATGTGTCATTAGAGTGATGATCATAGTTCAATTTTAATGAATATTAGGTTATGGCTTATGGGTTCACATATTAATGCTAACAATTAATAAATTTTTGTGAGGAAACATTATATTATTGGTAATTAATAATAGTAGGGGACATGGCAATACGTGGCAAAATTGGTAACACATGGCAAGATTACAATCCTTGCCATGAGTTTTAATATATATATTGATTTGCACTAAATGAGTATTCCTGCTGCAACATTGACCAAGGATCTGATCTAGCCTAGGCCACTTAATAGAAAAGGCAAGCCTCATTATATGGGATGAGGCACCAATGGCACACAGACATGCCTTTGAAGCAGTTGACCATACATTCCGAGATATCATGCAACTATATGACCCATCTTCTATAGAAAAAGTATTTGGTGGCAAGTTAGTTGTCTTAGGTGGAGATTTTAGACAGATTCTTCCTGTTGTTAAAAAGGCTAATCGAGCAGATGTCATAGATGCGTCCATTAACAAATCCTCAGCAATATGGCCACATTGTACTGTCTTTAAATTAGAGACAAACATGAGATTATTGCAGAGTAGTAATGAAGAAGAGAAGAGACAACTAGCTGAGTTTAGCAACTGGGTATTACATGTAGGAGATGGAAATTACCAGCAATTGCAAAAGAAGGGGAGGATGAACCAATGTGGATTAACATACCTGATGACCTGTTGATAAAGACCGGAGAAGACTCAATTGATGAAATGGTGGAATGTGTGTACCTGGACCTTCTTCAAGAATACACCAACCCAACATTCCTACAACAACGTGCCATACTTGCATCGAAAAATGACATGGTTGATAAGATCAATGATCAAATACTCAAAATGATACCAGGAGAGGAAAAAGTCTATAAGAGTGCAGATAGAGTATGCCCATTGACTAGGACGGGGGTGAATGTCAAAGCATTATACCCAACGGAATTCTTAAATACACTGCAGTTACCAGGAATACCAAATCATGAATTAAAACTTAAGGTAGGATGCCCTGTTATTTTGTTGCGGAACATTGACCACAGTCGTGGACTTTGCAATGGTACAAGACTAATTGTCACAAGATTAGAAAAAAGAGTGATCCAAGCCGAAATTATAACTGGAACACATGTGGGCAAGAAGGTACCAATCAGCAGGGTGGAAATGTCACCATCAGATACAAAGTGGCCATTCACCTTAAAGCGGAGGCAATTTCCTCTAAAACCATGTTTTGCAATGACAATAAATAAGAGCCAAGGACAGACATTCGAGCAAGTAGGGGTATAATTACCCGAGCCCGTATTTAGTCATGGCCAACTTTATGTTGCGGTATCATGAGTGACTACCCGTAAAGGCCTCAAAATATGTATCCCTACACCTACATCAACTACAGAGGAGAGCAAGTCCACAATGAATGTAGTGTACAAGGAAATATTCTCTAATGTATAATTATCTTTGGTTCTAAATGTAATAAAATAAAATCAGCCATAGTATTAAACATAGATGTGTTAATCTCAATATTGATAACGTTTTACAATGTCTTTGCAAATAAGCAGGTTTGTATGCACTTCAAAAAATTTAATCCAAACATAGCTTAAAAATGAGTTTTTATTTTAATTTTTTTTTAAAAGCCAAGATCTTAATGATTAGTTACCTTACTTCATAATTTTAAAAATACAAAATAAACAATTAGCTATCAATTTAATAGGAGCTCAGCTGTGACATATTCATACTTTATGAAAATTAGTATATATCACAAAAGGTATGAAAACATCATAGTATAGAATTTAAATGCAAACCCCTTAAGGATGAAATATATACTCCATACAACTGTTATCTATTAATTTGCCAAAGATCATATATATCTATGAATCTATTATACTACTAACTTATAAAATTAAATAAAAAAAAATTATCCTATCCCCAAAAAAGCACTAATAAATGATGTATTTATAATAATAATAAAAAGTGGAGCATGCTATTCAAATATATTGTCGGTTACTAATCACATTAAAAGCACACATTCTCAATTACTAATAGTTAAATTCTATATTAATTATATAGAGTATATTAAAATAATTTAATAATTTAGTAACCTCTATATAAATTTAAAATTGAAAACTATTAATTAGTAATTAACACACTAAGTATATAATTTCAAAACTGAAAACACTCCAACAGCAACAAAAATGACACTAAATTAATGTCTAAAGAAATTTGAAATATATATATGACTACCTAACATTGCATCCAAAGTAATCATTCACTCTATTACAAAAAGGAAGGAGAAAAAAACCAACCACGTACTCCAATAGTTTTTCCTTTTATAAAAAAAAAAAAAAAAAAAAAAAAAAAAAAAAAAAAAATGGGGTTATAAGTTTCTTTTCAAGTACCAACAAAGGAGTTGCAATCTAAGAGTCAACATCTGAAATATATAGGTAAGTACCTGTCACAAAAAGATATATATAATTATCAACTACACATAGCAATTGACTCCAACGACACAACTAACATCTTCATTCATATTGCTGGGCAAAAAAAGTGCTGATGTCCGATTTGAAGCAAACAAAAAGCGGCAACCATCTAATAGTTCAAGTATTGAGAACATGGAATGTGATCTATAACGCAAGTGCGGAGCCAACATCGTTGGACATGATCTTCATAGACAAACAAGTTTGACATTTAATACAAACAATAGTAATGTATGAATTTAAAATTTACAAAAGCTAACGATTTATTTCCTTTTAAAAAAATAGGGAACCTCCATCCAAGCAACAATAAGAAAGGCATTGATAAAAATGTTTAAAGACGATATCATAGAAGGAAAACTGTACACAATCAACAATTATGAAGTTGGTAAACATGACAAGCATTATTGTGTTGTTCGTAGTGATCTTTTTTTTTTTCAGATTCACACCCTACACAACAATAGTTGAAGAACGAGAGAGTGTTGCCGATATTTCAATGCAAACCCTTACATCGATTGGAAGAAAGAAACAACAAAAAGGACTACTGCATAGGTAATTTTTTTCTTTTTTCTTTTTGGAGGAATACTGCATATGTAACTTAATTAAACAACATTTTTAAGAAAAAAAAAGAGAGAGAAAACAAATAAGATTAATATTGTTTCCTAAAATTGTATAAACAGATGTCATTGCTTTTATAACGGGCGTGGAAGATAAAGGCACTGTCAAGGTCAAGGGAGAAGACACACCAATAAGGAGACTTCACATTGAAGACCTACGGTAAGAAACCTCACTAATGAATAGCCTTAGCTTTTGATTTCATATTAAGTGTAAAGAAAGAAATGGCATTAACAAATTATCATCAGGTTTAATGAGATCGTTGTGACACTATGGGGATTGGCCACAGACCTCATCACTACAGATATTACCAACGACGAAATGAGTCCAAAAGTGGCAGTGATCACCTCATTAAAAGTCACACAGTACAGAGGTAAGTACTAAACAAAACCCACTACACCTGCACAATATGCATTAAAGTTCGATACAAAATAATACAAAGGCCCAAATCTTATTAAATAGGTAAGTATCAATTGGGATCGTTAAGTGCTACAAAGATATACTTGAACCCGGAAATTCCAGAAGCAAAAGACTTCTATCATAGGTAACAACAATTCACCCTATACACTAATAAATAACTTTCAGAATGATAGATCAATAATATAAAAAACACCATACATTATACAAGTTCAAACAAAATACAAGAAACACCATTATTGTACATTTTCAGATCAAACTAATCAATTAATACCTACACACCCAAAACAGGGAATATTCATTTGCAGGGGAATAATAATGGATCTTTGCACTGATGGACAATGGAAATATTTATCATGTGACACATGCAAGCGAAAGATATATGACAATCGGTTTCGTAGGGTTTGTCAACTACGAGCGAAATACCCAAAACCAAGGTAAGAAATTATTTTCTAAAAAAATTACAATTATAACAATTTACAAATACAGCCCATACACAGGTACTTATTGAAGGTGGAATTAGACGATGGGAGTAAAAGCTGCCAAATGACATTATTTGGTAAAGAAGCTGAGAAGGTTGTCAGAATTGAAGTAGAAGAAATGGTTGACCTCTACAGTAAGGTAAACACAAAACCCACAAAAAATAAACCAAAAGAGGAAAAATTGGCAAGACAGAAGAAATGGAAAATCAAATACCGAGTAATATATTTTACTGCATTCATTTAATACTATTATTCAAATAATATGCACATTTTGATACCTAAGGCTTAACACATTTAAATCACAATCTACAATAACAAATTGCAGGCTAACGGGGAGGACAAAGTTATGAGTTGTCTAAAAGAATGCATCGAAAAACAATTTGTATTCCAAGTGAAAGTGAACACAAGAAGTGACACGGTGGAGTTGAATTGTCACAAGACATTTGACATAAACTACAACTTAAAAACAAAATATTTGCTGCAAAAGAATCATGGCATGATGAAAACATCAAAAAAGAACGACAACCAAGGTACACAAGAAGATCCGCATATGTTGCACAACACAAGTTCCCCAAATGCAAGTGACACAACATCAACTAAATCAGAGGATAATGAACGGAAAAGAAAAAGAACCATATAGTATATTGATACCCCTACCCCCAAACCCTCTTTTCCCCAACAAAAAATAACCCAAAGCACTGATATCATCATATGAATTTGTACAGGGAAACTGAATAAGCGAAGCTACTCAACTGTGGAAAGAACCTTATGCAAGGAGAAGATGCAGAAGAAAAACAACTCCCGATAAATAACCAAGATGCATCACAAAATGAAAAAAATGAGACATAGATAGAGTCTATAAATGATTTACTTGATAAATAATATATCCTACTGAATGTAAAAATTAGCAATCAAGTACAGTATTGTTAATTACTCTAACTATTACTTATGCATTTACGATATTCTATTATTGCTATTTAATTTTCAATATATATGCTATTTAAAAATGAAAAACTTGCAAATTATAGGTACAAAATTTTAGCAAGACAATATAGTGCGTTGAATTAAATAGAATAGTCACACACAACAATTGATTAACTAACTTTGTGGAATAAGGAGTAATATTTTTAAAAAACCATAAGCTTGAAATATCATAATATCTACAAACAACAAAGAAACAAAAAACCCGGGCGGGTCACTAACTAGTTTAAATTTAATAATAACATTTATGTCGTTTTACTTATCTATATAATCCCAAATTGATCTTAATCTATGGGTATTTTTGTTGATTTGCAGGGTGTGACAAGCTATGTTATGTTAAGTTATGATTTTTATTATTAGTTGCGCTAATTAGGAGAAAATCATATGATGACACAACAAAAATCCTTGTCAAGCTAGAAACTCGTGGTTGGAGTCAATTCACCTAAACTAGAATCCAAATGATCAGAATGAACTTTTTGATCGGTTATGAACCATCTTAGTAAACAGTAATGCAGAATGAAGTTTTTTTTACGTAGTAGATGAATAAATTTCACTTTTGAATGAAATAGCTCTCTGTAGTGTGAACTACTCCGTATGTTGCAGCAAGCCTGAGCAAGGCCGAGAACTATGTTACTTGGACTCTTTTTTTTTTCTTGTGTATCCAGCCATTTCGAACATGCTATGCTGTAATTTTTCGACATGAGTTGGTTATTGTTCTATCTTTGGGATCTACAAGCGAGGTTGAAATTCTATTTCCCTATCTAATCAATGTAGATGTATCAATACAAAAGTAGTGACTTTGTCTGGATTGACATTGCAGTAAAATAAAAAGAATAGGCGACCGAAAAAAACCCCTCAGCACGCTCTTCATCAAAAAGTGGGGATTGATAGAAAACAACGCACTGATCCGGATTAAGACACTGCTTAAGAAGAATAGGGTTGTTGACGAACTTTGTCACCTCAAAGAAATCTTGAAATGAATGCCATAGGTAGGGACTACAAACCCTACTCGATGGACTTTTAAGTTCAAATGAAATTGGCTATACATAATTTATATGTATTAATTGTGTGCAATATAATTTATAAGTAGTTTCACGTAATTTAACATAATTGTAATATCATTTATTTCATTTAACTTTTATTAACTACTAGTTTTGTGCCCCGTGCGATGTCTGGGTTGTTTATTAAATTTAAAGATAAATTTTTAATCTATATGTCAAATTTTCAAAATATATCTCTAATACAAAATTAGTTAGGAATTGATGTACTTTTGTGTCGATTTAAATTATGTAGTAGGCATGTAAATGACTAATAATAATATTGGTATTTGTTTTAAAGTTATAATATAATAGTTTTTTTGAATAAAATTATAATTCAATTTATACATATGAAATATTTGTATTTTATCGAAAATAAAACTCTCAACTTATAGTTTATCCTAAAATTCTATCAAAATTTGATTGAAAATAGAATCTATATACTATACTAAAACAGGGTACACTAGCTCCAAAGCTGACACGTGTCCCTATTTTTGTTAAATTTTTTTAATTATTTAAAAATTATCACGGTGTATATTTGTCAAAATCCTATTCATATATATTGCATATTTACATAGGAATATTTTAGTAAAGTACTTACTTTTACGAATGAAGCTATATAATCTTTATCAAACATAAACATGTATAAAATCTTTGACAAATAATATAAACAATATCTCTAACAATTAAAATCATGTATTTTAATTTTATTTATATAAATTTAATAAAATACCTTCTATAAGCTCTTTATATAATACTAGTACTAGATGAAGCCCGTGCGATGCACGGTTTATTTGATTTTACTATTGTATATGCTTTAGATTTTTTTTTTTTAATTTTTTTAAATTCCAAATGAGGCTACAAATAACCAAGAAAAGGAAAAATCAAACAAGCAAAAACAAGAAAACTAAAAGAAAATAGAAATCTAAACACCTAATTACGGAGGAATAAAACCCTTTCATGGAACTACAACAGGAATAAAAAGTGTTGTATTGAGTTGGTAGATAAAGTTTAATCATTTTTAAAATGAGCTGGCCTATTGATTATCAATTCAGTGAATTGAATTATATTTAAAAACTTTACATTCAATTTAAGAATCATAAAGTTATTTTAAAGCACAAATTTTTATATGTGGTTGGCCACTTCGTGTGACCGGGGTTACTCAATTTTTTCGGTTAGGGGTTACTCGAGTTACGTGGTTTGGGGTTCGGTCAGGGGTTATTTGAGGGGTTCGGTACAGGGTTACTTAGTCAGGGGTTATATAATTGAGGAGTTACTCGGTCAGGAGTTACTTGAGGGGTTAGTCGAGGGTTTATCCAGTCAAGGGTTACTTGAGGGGTTTAGTCAGAGGTTACTCACTCAAGGGTTACTTGAGGGGTTTGGTCAGGGGTTACTCAGTCAGAGGTTACTTGAGGGTTACTCGGTCAGGGGTTGGGGTTACTCGGTCAGAGGTTACTCGAGGGTTTACTTGATCAAGGGTTACTCGAGGGGTTCGATCAGGGGTTAATCGATCAGGGGTTACTTAACCCCTGATCGAGTAGTTAACTCGAGTAAATCCAGCCACACACATAGAGAAATCCCCCATTTCAAAGTAGTATATCATTATTTTGAGAGGTGAAAAATGTATGATTAAGACACCTATGCAAGTAAATTCATTATTACTCATTATATTGTTTTATCTTAAAATTTTGTCAAATGAATATAAGTATTAAGATTTGTAAACCGTGCATCGCACGGGTGCTGTGCTATATTATACTCTCCACTATATAACAACCTTCTAAATTATAGCTTATTCTTCCTTAACTAAAAGGTCTCAATATCTTATGCAACTATTTTAAGCAAATAGAGCACGAAATAAAAAGGAATACAATTATTATAAAAATATTACACAACCTTTCATATGTGGCTCGCTACACCACCTTTTTTTTTTTGAAAGAATGGTAGGGGTTACTCGGTCAGTCACGGGTTACTCACTCGGTCAGGGGATACTCGGTCGGTCATTAGCTACTTGATCAGGGGTTACTCGGTTGGATCAGGGCTTACTTGGTCAAGGGTTATTCAATCAAGGGTTACTTGGTCAGGTGTTAATCAGTCAGGGGTTACATGGTCAAGTGTTACTCATGTGTTAGCTGGCCATATGATGTGGTCATCCATACACAAAAGTTGTTGTAGATAATATATAAGATGAGGAATAATATTATTGTAGTTGTATTTTACAAAGATTTCAAAAATAAATATTTTTTTGCTAAAAAGGGATGGGAAAGTTTTGAAGGAAAAAAAACAACACCATAAAATGACATGTGTCATTCTTGGTGTCTGTTTAATATTATGTTATTGATTTAATAAAATATTACCTTTTTTTTTTAAATAGATATTAGGTTAAGCCTCATGCTTTGCACAAATATTAAATAATTATAATGACAATACAATAATATTGAAAAAATATAATGAATCGAGTCAACAGGCATTAAAACGTATGAAATAAATTAAAACAATGAAAACATGTGAAAGGAAATATTTAGATATGTAATAATTTGTGCAAGTAGTAAAATTATACGAAGTATTAATTAATTAGTTAGTGTAAATGAGCTCTTTATTACTAATTGAAGTATTTTTTTACGGGATTAATAATTAGAGTTATACATCGTGCATCGCACGGGCACTATGCTAGTTCTAAACTACTTTTTTTATCCTATGAAGCCTATCTACATATATACAATTTTCGCCAAGTGTCGTTGTCTCATGGCTTGGCTAAAAGTTTAGCTTTATATATTAGTTATATGATTTATTTTCAGGTTTATAATAAGATCGATAACTGGCTTAGATGGTTTAATAACCATTCTTCTTATAAGTGGTTGGCCATCGAATCTCCTATCAAATGTACAAGCCTCCATCTAAACTACTTACATGTTTTCAAATGATTGTATAATTTATTTATTTAATTTAATAAAACTACATTAGCAAACTTTTTTCAAAAAGTTCTCTCATATTAGGCCTCTTTTTTAGAGCTGCTCTGCTCTGCACTGCTCTGCTTTGTTCCAATCTACTTAAAAATAATACTTAATATTGAATTATTAAAATAATAATTAATATTTAATAATAATAATAAATTATTTATATTTAATAATAATAATTAATATTGAATTATTATAATAATAATAATTAATATTGAATTATTATAATAATAATAATTAATATTTAATAATAATAATAAATAATAAATATTTAATAATAATATTATTATTAAAAATTAATATTATTATAAATTAATATTTAATAATAATAATAAATTATATTTAATAATAATAATAATAAATAAATTATTAATATTTAATAATTATAATAATAATTAATATTTAATAATTATAATATTAATAATAATAATTAATATTTAATAATAATAATAATAGTAATAGTAATAATGATAATAATTGTAATAATAATAAATACTTATTATTAATAATATTAATTATAATAATAATAGTAATAATTGTTTTTTTATAATAAAAATTAATATTTAAAGATAATAACTAATATTTAAAGATAATACTAATTATTAATTTTTAATAATAATAATAATAATAATAATTAATTTTAATAACAATAATAAAATAATATTTAATAATAATATTTAATGATTATAATAATAATGTGATAATATTAATAATAGTAATAATAATAGTATTAGTAGTAGTAATAATAATAATATTACTACTACTATTACCACCACCACCACCACCACTACTACTACTACTAATAATAATAAGAATAATAATAAAATGCTCGCTATGCTCTGCTTCAATTTGCTCTGCTGAAATCTGCTATGCTCTGTCTGCCCAGCCCAGAAGCTCCAAAGAAAAGGGCCTTAGAAAGCTACTCCGTATAAGCATTTTAAGACTATACAGTTTTTATGTTTGTTTTTTTTTTGTTTTTTTGGTTTTTTTTTTTTTTTTTTTTTTTTTTTTTTTTTTTTTGAGGAAAAGGTGAGAAGACAAAATTATTGCAAATCAAAATCCACCAAAGTTTGGATACTTTGGGGAAAAGAGTTCATACAAACTAACTCCGAACATCCGTTAGTGTCCCATCTCGAAACAAGATGAGCAACGGTATTGCCCGCTGTCCTAAGGCGGGAAAAATAAATAACATTAACAATATTAGACAGCAATTTAATATCATCATAGAACAGAAAAATAGGAGCTCTTCCATAGGCTTGCTTGTTGATAGTTTGAACAACTTCAAGAGCGTCAGACTCCACCCATATATTGTTGTACCCGAGTCTCTGCACCAACTGTAAACCGTAGCGGACAGCAGCAGCTTCTGCAGTAGTCGCATATAGCCACCTCTAGCAATGTGAGCATCAATGTTCAGTTTAATAACTCCTAGAGGAGGGACCGTCCAGCTAGCGGATGATAAACACCGAGTAGGTCCAATAGCAATGCCACGAACACGTTTTGAGTAAGAGCGATAGTCATCAATTAATTGCATAAAACCCCTTGCAGTAATCCATGGAACAAGGTTAATTTGCTCATGCACATATTTGTTCTTGCGGAATCAAGCAGCCCAGCAAAGAGACATTAATTTTCAAAAGTCACTAATCTCCAATTTGCTAGCAAACCATAGCAACTTTTGCGCATGATCCATACCCATATACTCCGCCAAGTATAACTTGGGTCATAGCCACATAATGCCTCCATGATTGACGAATGTTTATAGTACCTGGCTTTCAAAATCGAGTGTAACAATGAGGAATCATCAGTAAGTAAACGCCAAGCCTGTTTAGCCAGCAAAGCTTGGTTGAACACCTTGAGGTCTCTAAAGCCCATGCCTCCCAATGCCTTTGGTTTACATAGAGCATCCCAAGAATTCCAGTGCATCTTCCTTGAGCTTCCATCCGATCCCCACCAAAACCGAGCGAGAAGGGAGTGTATTTCATCTAATAAGCCATCTAGGATTTTAAAATGTTATGAACATATAAAAAGTACTTTTTTATCTTTCTGTTTTCATCAAAATAGCCCTTTGTTTAAGTAAATTAAGACAATGAAAAGGAAAATTAGAATATTGTACTGTTAGTCTGCTACAAAATAAAAACATCTCAAACATCATTCTTCCTTCATTTTTTTTAAGGAAATTCTTCCTTTTTAAAATTTACTCGTATGTACATGATTAAAGTTTTTAAATTACTTTACTATGCAACGTAGTGATACTAATCTAGTATTTTCTAATCTAAAGATCTAATTGTACTTTAACATAGTGTTGTCATCAATATGCCTGATAAATCAGATAGAAATCACACTCACAGTCACACTACTTTAGACTAAAGAATATTATATATTCCATACACTACAAATCTTCAATGAACCAAGATACCTTAATTATAAAAGTAATTTAATATAACAACAAAACTTAAACCCAAAATTAGTTGGTGTTCTTTCTCAAAAAATTAAAAAAATAAAAAAATTTGGGGATGACTAATATGAATCGTCTGAACAATTAAATGGGCGGACATGAGATTACAATAACACAATGAGAGTAATTTTAACATGTTGCAATTTTTAAAAATGAGGGCGCTCTACCCACATAGGTGGAGTAATATCACAAAACTGTGAAGGACCTTGATAGACTCGCTCAATGGTTTTCCTTTCTTTCAAGCTGTGAATGCCCATATCGCTTCCTCCCTTGCATTCACTAGCACGAAATGCTTCACTATAGACATCAGTAAAATATATGCAATCCGCTTTACACCCATGTTTATTCGATGATGCTTTTACGGAGAAAGTAGAGTTAAAGCCCAAGAAGATAGAATGATCACCCACACCGTCGACTTGTTTGAATTTTTCACCATCCTCATTCAACTTAAATATCTCAAACGATTCAGTATAATACTCGCCTTCATTCTCAGCTCCATCATCACCCATGAAAAATATCCTATATATTACCAACATACTGTTTTCTACTTCTACCAAGTATGGAATGGTAAATTTATCAGGTTGAGGAACACCGAGGTTGCCATTACCTTTCCAAGCATATCTACGGCATAGAATTCTCCTTTAAAGTAACAGACATCAAACACTTGATGAACCGTAAATTGCACATCAGGTATACTCCACTCGTGCTGCCCAGGTCTCCAAAAGGCCAACCTTTGGGTTTTGTCAAACAACACTGCAACGGAAAAATCATCACTACAAGACGGCCTAGACGATATAATGAATTTGTAATACACAAATAAAGATGAAACCTCGCCCTCCAATAATTCATCTTCATAAAAATCCATCAACTTTGGAAGAATACTCGGTGGCTTGATCACATTACTAGAGAAAGGATCAAAAAGGGTGATGTTATGATTACTGAGACTAGTAGAAATAAGCCACCCTTTCGAAGAGAAAAACATCCATCGGTCTTCATGAGGCTCAGGCAGATTGATTTTACGGAACATTTGTTTGGAGAGACTGTAAAGTCTACGGTGTGAATTATTGGGAGGGTCGGCTAACATCAACCAAGGAAGTTGGGTGTTTTTCGATGGACAGAAGTTGTTGACATCCTTTATTGAATTTCTCCAACTTGAACAGACCAACCCAAAATTTTCAAAATCTTCTAAACTTTCAAGATGCTCCATTGCAATTTTCCTACTAATTTCTTCAGGAATTTCACTCCAATTTGCCATGCTTGTCGTTGCCTTCAAAAGGGAAATAATACAATGATTTACAATCAATTAAAAAAATAAATTGCTTTAAATTCAGTGGCGATTTCAACATACTACGTCCATTTCTGAGATTAGTATTAAAGTAGTATAATAAAAAATTCTTTTGTCGCAATGATTCATAGCCACAGGTTATTATAAAAAAGATAGCAAAGATTTCGGAGGTAGTCCTTCACATATCGGAAAGATTGTATTATCATTAAAACATAAATTCAAAAAACTAAGTCATATCGAATCACAATATACATATTCAATAAACAAATTCATTGTGAATCACAATTCAAATTCATAAATCAGATTGATTTCAACTTAACAAATAAAAATTCAATCAGCACACTAAATTCAAATCGATCACAAATTCAAATACAAATTCAATTAAGAAACAGAATTCAAATTAAATAAAAATTCAATTAACAAATAGATTTCAAATCGAGCATACCAATTCAATCAACAACTGATTATCACGATTTAATGTTAATTTAGAGGTAAGTATTAAACTCTTATCAATATGAATTCACTTCGCATCATCCAATCAAAAAATAAGAGTAATATAAAATCACACATACAAATTAAATCAACAAAATTTCTACAGTTCAAACTAGTACAACGATAAATCTAATAAACATATAGAAAATAAAAATAACTAAAATTGGTAGATAGACTTACAGTACAAGAGTTACACAAGACAAGAACTCGGAGGCTTGCAGCAGTTTAAGAAGAGTTGTTGCGCCTAAGAAATAAGTAAAACTTTAGAAGCCTAATTTGTTTTTATTTTTATTTATTTTTTTTTTTTTTTTTTTTGGGTCCAGAGAGGCAGATTTATTGTGGGTAAAAAAACAAAGAGAGGCTGATTTATAGTACTTGCAGTTTCCTAATTTCGTTGTTAAAAAAAAGTTTCCTAAATATCCTTTACATTTAAAAAGATAAAAAAAAATTCACCACAAAAAAAATAACAATTAAAATCAGACTTTTTTTTTATCTCTTTTTTTTTTTTTTTTTTTTTTGCGCGCTCACCTAATTTCCCTATGAATAGCCTAATAGGATCATATGAAAATTGAAAACACACCATAATATTTCATCCGTTATATATTAATTGCAATTTTCGATATTATTTGTGACAAAGTTAGTATAAGGAATATTTTTTTGTATGCTTACCTAATTCCCCTAGAATTAGCCGAACAGGATCATATGAAAACAGACCATATTTTTTCTCCATTACATATATTATTTGTAATAGAGCTAGTATAAGGAATGAAAACACACTATTTAGACCATAGATTATCACTGAAATTTGAGCCATCAAATCCTAGAGAAGATACAAGTTTATCTTTGTGATAAACAAAAATTGTTTATCTAATCGCATTTTTGTAAATAAATCAACAAAACATCTCAGTCAGCATGATATTTTCGTAAATAAGTCAACATTTATAAGACCGTATTTTTAATAATATTTGTTGACTTATTTACGAAAATACCATACTGGTCGAAATGCTTTGTTGATTTATTTGCAAAAATGACACTAAGGTCCTATTCTCATTGACTGAACTCAGCTGAACTGAAGTGAACTGAACTGAGCTGAACTGAAGTGAACTGAAATGAAATGAAATAAATATTTTATAAGAGAAGGAAATTAGGAACTGAATTGAACTGAAAATAAACTTACGACAACAGACCCTAAATAAACAATTTTTGTTTATCACAGATATCAAGTGGGCTCCCCTCCCCTACGGCTAGTTTTCTATACTAATTTTTGCACAAAAGGCTTGTTTCTCACTCTTCTACTTCTCACGCGTCTTTTCTTTCTCCCCTGCTTTCTCTACTCTCTGGTATTTTCTTCAAATTTCTCGTTATTTCTTCAAATCAAAGTTGTAATGCTTCTATTCTTCGTCAATTTCGTTGCCATTATCATTTACGATCTATCAAGTGAGTGAATTGTTTTTAATTTTTCTTTATTTGAGTAATTTTATGTTTAGCTTCTAATAAGTGAACTTTGTAGTTAAATTGATTTCTTCATATTGTTGTATTTTAGCTTGTTATTGTTAGGTTTTTCAATTTATGTGTAATATTGTATTTTATACGGAGTACGTTTTTGTAGAAAATCAAACTGATTTTTCGATTTGAATTTCTTGAGTTTCGATTTCAATGTTAGTTTCGTATTAGTATTTTTGAATAGTATTTGTGTAATTTTGCTAGATTTTAGTAGACTAGGTTTTTATGTGTAATTTTTGCTTGGTACTCTACTCCTATTGTTGTTCTTGACCTTTGGAGCACGATTTTTGTGTTTGTTGCCATTATTAATATGATCTTAATTGGCAATGACAAAATGAAGGTTCTGTTGAGGTTGTGGGTTGTAAATTCAACTTAATTTATGATGAAGTATGACATTATTTGAGATTCATTTGTGTAATTTTCGTAATTTGTGTAATTTAGGTTTCTATGTGTGATTTTAGCCTGATTATAGTTGGTTTGAGTAAACTTGGATAGTATTATTAATCAGTGACCTTAGAGCACCAAAAATTCCTCGAAATCTTACTATTGCATAAAGTCTAGGTAAAGAGAGAGATTAGCAGGACTAGGTTTGAGTAAATTATGTTATAAGCTTGCTATCATGATGTCTTGCTATTGCTTTAGGCCGTAATGGACAAACTGAGACTGTTAATGCTGTGTAGGTTGACTAATTTTATGCTGCTAATGTGATTGGTTGCTAGAGATTGGATTATTGATGAGGAAACTAAGAATCGCTTTATTAATCTTCGTGATTTGGCTTTTTCATCTTACTAAGTATTTTTTCTCACTTTTCGTTCATTTACATTCGATTATTGAGTAGATTTACTTGGTTATTGAATTGCTCGATATTGGCCTCTACAAATTACAATTAATGGGTTGGCTCATTTGTTGATTAATGCCTGACTGATTTAACAGACACCTCTAATGATTGCTGCTTGGAAAATCTTGTGTGTAATCTTCATTTAATCCACAATTTTTCCATTTTCAGCTAAATTTTTTGGGGTAAAAAATCTGTCTGAAATTTGAAAAAAAAAAGGGAGCAATTTTTAACTAATTTTCATGTAATTTCTAGCAAAAAGATGTGAACTTTGATGATATCTTAGCATAAATATATTAACTTTGATAATTTTTCTAGTAAAATTTGATTTGGGTTTTAAAAGTTTTGGTAGTTGATAAATTAAATTAGTTTGTTACTAATATGATAATTTGTGGGATGTTTTCATATTTTAATGTTTGATTCTTTGCGAGGAAGAACTTGCTTACATAGTTACATCATGCTGCCTATGAATCTATGATGCATTGTCTAAACCTCATTATTTCTCTGTGACAAGGTATTTTTTGTTTTTAATCTATGTGTTGATATGTTTTATTTATTGTATCTCAGACCACTTTGTTGTATATCTTTAAACAGGGGCTCTTAATATAATGAATTAGTTGTTCTGTTTTTGCGTGTTGGAAGCTTATTAGCTCAATTTCCTAATTGGTCTAACATTGTGTATACACTACACACAAAGATGTAGGTTCGAATCCTTACATATAGTATTTTTATTTTTTTTAAACATATACTCTAATTATATAGTGAAGGTTGTTATGGATGTGGTTTTTGATGAATGAGTTTCCATAGAGTGTCAATGCTATGATAAAAAGTATTCAAAGAGCTGAGTTTTGAGAGTCGCATGTATATTGATTACTCCGTTTTGGACTAATAACAGAATTTTTGTTGAAATAATTGAGTCTTATACTTGGATACGCAATGAGGTTTGACACAAATAACCAAGTCTGAGTAACTTACTATAAATATACAAGGAAGTACTTCAATTGCATTGTTAAAACCTTGGCTTTTAACTGCATTGTTTTTGTTGTAACTTGAAAGGATAGCTCTAGAGTAAAATGTTTGTGTTATTAAAAAAAAGCTTTATATTGCTCTGGTATCTGTGAAAAAGAATTCTGGATTGTTGTATAATCAGTTTCAACTATTATATCTAAAAAAATAGCAACTTCTGCGTGCATTTCTGATTTGTCTAATTTATCCTACGATACTAGTATTGATTGAGTTACCAAATCAGACTATAATTTCTTAAAAAATTATTTTTATATGTCAGCGTCTTTTCTATTGTTAATATTATTTCACTGCACATGTTTGTTTCAGCTGGTTGATTAAGATGTTGCAAGACAATGCGACTTGAAATGTAACACTATTGAACGGCCATGTCAAGAGGTTTGTTTGAATCTCAAACCATTTTAACTCTTTAGCTTTTTGAGTGTTCCCTTGGAAGCTCTCAATGCTCTGCTTCCATGTCTATTAAGAGATTATTAAAGTATTATAGGCGTTATAAAGCGTAATTACAAGATGATGGAAATTGCTTGTTTCATATTCTGGTGCTGGTGTAAATTCATAGCAGAATGAGAAGTGCTTTGCGTGACACCATTTCCTCGAAGCTGAACTACAAAATGTGTATCTTGTTCTTGGTGGCAGGTGTGTACTTTCTACTCTTGGTCATTTTAAACTAACCACTGAGGTGGGTATCTTTGTTTTTAATCTGGGTTTTGAATATTGGGGAAAGTTTGATGGTTGATTTACCAGTTTTGTGTTCAAATATCAGGGTTCATTTAGGTTTGTTCTCATTGCTAACCTAACTTTATGTCTTGCTGTTATTTAGATTTAAAAATTCCTTTCTTCCTGCAAAATTGCTTTTTTTATTTTTTATTTCCTTTTATATACTTAATATTAGGGTTTAATTGAACTTATGAATATGTAAATAAGAAGATACTATGAGATAGAAAGGAAAAATGTATCATGGCCCTTTTTTTAGAACTAAATTAGCCTACAATAGTCTTCTAGCCTACTAGGAAATTCATGCGGAAAATTTGTCAATGTTCAAACCACATATGGGCTGATATGGCTAAGAATGTCGTGTAGGGAAGAGAGAAGGTATGGAAGATTGAGGAGGTGAGGAAGCAGAAGTGAGGAGGGGATAGAGTAAATGAGAAAAGATGAGGATGAGAGTGAGGGGGGATGGGGTAGGATGTAGGGCAGAGATGAGATATGAAGACAGAAAAAAAAAATACTTTAAGAGTGTGGGGAATATGCTGCATATGAGTGTAGATCATTCAAGAATTCTTTAGAAGGTCATAGGAAGGAGAAATGAGGTATGGAAGTAAAAGGAAGGAAGAAGGAAAAATATTGGGGGAAAGGGAGAGGGACAAGGAGAAATTAGATAAGGAAAAGGAAGGAATATGAAAGAGAGAATACACGACAGTTTTTAGTGGTTCAATTTTGAGGTTTAGTACCTTACTACCTTTAATTTAATTTTATAGTATCAATGACTATAATTTAAATTTTATTAAATTACTCTCACTATTAATTCTTGGACTGTGATATAGCCTATAGGTAATACAAAAACATACCATAATCTATTTTGATTGTAGTCTATTAATTACTCTTTTTTTTTAACCTGTTTTTATTATTTTTTTGTGATATGGGTGATGCAAAAACATATTAGCAAACCTATTTTATTCAAATATAACTGACATCTAAAAAGATATTATGGGAATGTTTGTTGTAAACCAAATAAATGGCTGCAAAATCATTCTCAAGAAGTTACCAAGGAATGTGAACTTATTTATCTTTGCTGCTTCTTCTGTCTCTACATGAATAATAGCAGTAGTGAGACACGCTAAAAAGAGCTTTGTATTGTATAACCCTATAACCATAATAATTTTAGCTAAATGTATGTTGTCTTAGCATAAGCTCAATGTAAAAGATGAGTGGTCATTCTTTGAAATTTCGAAGTATTAAGTGGTCCAATTTGGAGGTTTGGTTGCATTTTGAGTTGTTACATTATAGCTGGGTCCATTTTTATGAGATATATCAATTGAAAGTTGTTACCCTTTTGGTTTATAGGTCATTAGACACTAAATCAGAGATTAGAATTGGCGAGACTGTGCCAGGATGTGATGAGTAGGTCGTGACACTTTATAGTGCAAGTGATGAAGCAAACCCCTTTGATGAAATAATATTGTCAGGTTTGTCCAATCCAGGATGCACTCTTCTTTAGGGTGCATGACAAAGTGATTGCTGAAGATGTACTCTTCTTTAGGGTCTATTACAGTTTGCCAGTTTGGTATTGAATTCGTGGAATCCTTTTCTATGACTATGAGATTACGATCATGAAGGAATGTGAATCAACCACTATGTTTATTGATTTCTCTCATGTCTGATAAGATGCTCTAGCAGGCCTTAGGTTATGCTCTTTTTTCTGCTATATTTAAGCCTCTTTGACATCATGGTTTTTGAAATTTTATTTTCCATGATGAAGAATCCAGATCTGTTAGTCACAAAAATATGCTTTATATTTTTAACTATCTGTATTCCTTATAATAACTCTCTGGTTGACATCGCTTACTGCCTTTGATATGGGGATTTGCTTCTTTTTTTAAAATAAACTGTGATAAATTCCACATGCCTGATCTCACCAAGATCCTAAGTTTAACTGTTCTTTCTTAAATTTTTTCGTCAACTAGAGATATTTATTAGTCTTGTTGTCACTTGTCACTTGTCACTTGTCTCTTTAGACTTCTGGTTTAGCGCTTAGTAATTAAGTATTCTGCTCACAATATGCAATTTTGTTATAGATACATGAATTGTCATTAATCATAATTAGTTGTTAGAATTAGGATGCTTCTTGAAATATTACATGCATTTCTTTTGGGTGAGTTTCCATTTTTAAAAAGCATTATACCTCCTTGTTAAATAGGTTGTTTGTGTACATGCTATACTAACTGATTTTGGTTTGGAAAGCAATTGCTTTAACTTGTATAGGATTTATTCCTATTTTGAAGAATAGGCTTTTTTGTCAAGATGAATTAGGATTTATTTCTTCTAGATTGCTTTGTTTTGGCAGTTAAATTTTCTGTTAGATAAATTTTTCACTTCTCAATTGGTGTCTTTCTTGGCCGAGATAGGGATGTTCCCCTCACATACCCCATCCCCTCTTCTTCCTATTCACTGCCATATCATAAGCTCACCTAAACATAGAGGTTAGTGGTATAAGAACTCTTTCTGCTTGTCTTTAACAAGAACTTTATGTGCATTTGAAGCAGCTGATGGATTAAAGTACTTTGATATTGATGAGGGGATGCTGGGATAAAATCTGTCTGAAATTTGAAAAAAAAAAGGTGCAATTTTAAGTAATTTTCATGTATTTTCTAGCAGAGATGTGAACTTAGATGAAATTTTGGCAAAAAGATATGAACTTTGATTTATATTTGCTTCCAGTGTCCTGTTGATCGAAATGCTTGTGTTTTGCGTTTGGCAGGACTTTGTAAAAGCGTAGAGTAAATTGGCTAGCATATCTTATTCCGGTAGCTTTGAGAGAATTTTGTTGGTTGTTGAATTAGATCCCAAATGTAGGATGAAAAGCAAAAATTATACATCAATAGAGGAAAGGAGACTGTGAAAGTCATACATACGTTTGAAACCTAACAGACATATTATATAAGTTGTATAGTTGTCTTGCATTCTTATCAAAATGCTAAAATCAAAGGGCTGGAAAAATCTGAAATCTCTTAAGTAATGAGCAAATGCTCAAAGTTGAAGGTGAAATCAGTTTGATTTTGAGTATTGGCCTAGGAATATTTTCTGTTATGGCGATCTATCTGAGAAATATGTAGCTTAAATCATACTGTACTAGTATTGGATCTTGACTGGATGAGAAGTCAGTGAACTGTTAAAACAATCTCGTCTTTCCATCCAAATCTTTTCAGTCTATGTAGTTTGAATAAGTAACTTGATTTGTTGAATTTGATCTCATATTAGTCTAGTAAGTTTATTAAGTAACTGCCCTCTTAATGCCCCTTTCACTGTATGAAACAACTGAATGTCACTATGATTCTCTGTTCTGGACAACTTTGTGATCAGATACCAAGTATTGTTAAGTCTTTATATACTCCGTATAACATTAACCGGATGGTGTTAAAATATCTTTTGGTGGAATTAAAGTCTTACCCTTTTGTTTAATACGGAGTAGTACAAAACTTACTTTGTCTTCCACTTACTTGCATCGGTATCATGCTATAATTTTGTTTGTGTGTTGCAAACTTAATAATTTTGTTTTTGAGTTTTTTTAAGTGTTACACTTATCAAATGTAGCCATATTTTTAAAATGTTACACTTCTATTTTTTGCAAAATGCATCTATCATTTTAATATTATATCTCTATTTTATCATGGTCTCTATCCAAACTCGATCTACTTTATTTTTTAATATATAATTATTTTTCCCTCTCACATTCAATACTTTTTAATAAAAATATTAATCTCATTATCTTTCTTTTAATTTTTTTTAATACTTCGATTATCTCACTTACCTTATACTTTATCTATATAAATTATGATGTGTAAAACTATGTGCCGATGCAAGATCTTAAAAAACAGGAAAGAGTAGTTCAATACTTATTTCCTTACAAGTCCATTTCAAATCATCTAGATGACGTAGATAGCCAATATGGGTGTTTGGGGTTTTGCATTGTCTATTCAAATGGGTCCTAAGAGCACTCACATTAGTGAGCAAAAAAAAAATTGTTCATTCTCTCTCTAGCCACTTTCTCTCTCTTCCCAACCAAATTTGCTCATGAGCATTTTTGGTAAGGAAATTTTATCCCACTAGTGATAAAAAAAAAATGCTCATCATTCTCTCCTACTTTTCACATACCCCACCAGCTTTTCTCTCTCTTACACATCACCATATTATTATTAATTATGTTTTGGTTAATGAAGTTTTAGTGCTACTAATTACAATTATACCATTATTTAACATAATACAATTATTAAATATTAATTAATAATATTGACATTTTAATCGCCGCCCAATTATTATTGTACGACAACATTACATTTTAGTAGCGTACGATTACATTTAATACATAATACAAACCAAGATAATTAACGAAATTAGATTTTTAACGTACGATTACATTAGACTATATTAAATTGTAATCATACGACAACTGAATTTTTTACTCATTAATAGAACCATATTTTTGCCAAATGTGTTCCACTAAATATGCTTTTAATTGAACATGAGTGTCTTTATCACGTAGTGACATTCTTCTCTGGACATACGTGTCGAAATCAACGTTAAGCGATCGGCCAACACTGAATTCAAAAGGCTTGTTGTTGTTAACTGTAGCACTTGTAGTTGGTCTTGTAATTTGCGGGCAATCTTGTTCATAGAACCTTCTTAAAACTTCGGCCTGGGTACAGCTGTGTCGTTCATCTTCGACAATCATGTTGTGCATAATGATACAAGATTTCATTATGTCACACAACATGTCTTCGTTAAACGCAAGGGAGGGTTGTCGTAGAATAGCAAACCTAGCCTGTAAAACCCCAAAAGCTCGTTCAACGTCCTTCCGAGCCGCAGCTTGTTAATCAGCAAATAATTTATCCTTCTGAAGTTGAGGAAGTGTTATACCTTGAATAAAAGTAGCCCATTTTGGGTAAATGTCATCTGCTAAGTAATAGCCCAACTTGTATTCATGGTCGTTCACGGTAAAATGAATTGGAGGTGCTCGGCCATGAAGAACATCATCAAATACCGGAGAACGGTAATGGACATTAAGATCATTACAAAATCCAGGGATTCCAAAGAATCCATGCCAAATTTATAAATCTTGATCTGCAACGGCCTCCAGAATGAGGGTTGCATTTTTATTCCGGCTTGTGTATTGCGCTTTCCAAGTCATAGGACAATTCTTCCACTCCTAATGCATGCAGTCAATGCTACCTATTATACCGAGAAAACCTCGCATTTCATTTTGATGCAAGATTCTCCTTAAATCTTCGTCTGTGGGACTTTTGAGATATTCAACTTCAAAATGTTTAATAACCCCTTGACAAAAATGTTGCAATGCCTTTCGGGAGGTTGTTTCGCCAATCCGCAGATACTCATCCACGGCATCTGGAGAGGTACCGTATGCCAACATTCTAATCGCAGCGGTGCATTTCTGCAACGGTGATAACCCAAGCCTTCCAGCTGCATTCCTACGCTGCTGGAAGAATTGATCCCCCTCGACCACCTTGTTCATAATCCTACAAAACAAAGTTCGTTGCGTTTGAAATTTACGCCGAAATTGTTTGTCGCAATAAACTGAATTACTTGCAAAGTAATCATTAAATAATTGTACATGCCCCTTTCCCCTATCTCTTCTATCTATATCCCCTTTACGCTCCGGAACACATTTAACTTCAGATACGGGTTGGGCTTGTGTTTGGTTAGACAACAAAGTTGGTAGATGGGTTGTGACAAATTCGTCAACTAAATGATCAAATTCTACGTATTGATCAGAATCAGATGAGCTGGAGGTTGAGCTAATGGAAAACATTGTGTTTGCTTGATACTTATGATATTTTTGATATTTTTGAGGAGTTGGATTATATTGTGTTTGCGTAGATGGTTTCAGTAGTATTTATAAGCATGAACTCTCAATGAGAGGTTAAAAATATGAATGACAATTCCATGAGTGATTAAAGATACTTTTTGACATAAAAGAATCTTGACTATTCAAAATACAACAAGACAATTGACATGAAAGACACATGACTACTCAAAATACAGTAAGACAAGGGACATGAATGTGACATGACCACAAGTGATTATGACTAGTCTTTGCTTACAACAATTCAACTTCATTACATAAATTAGAAAAATCTAACATCAGAATACAACTAATTAAAAATAAACTTAACACACCACTAAAATAAAACCTAAATTTCAGTTCATACTTAAATTTTGAATTATTCACAACACTTAAAGACATACCATCATTTTCTACCATAGACTAGTTGAAGTAACTCGTCCTTGTGGGCCTCTTCAATAGGAGTGAGTAGTGTTGTCCTTCCTAAAAGAGATTGCAGCATATCAAAATTCATCTTCTTCTTTGCTAAATCAACTTGTTTTTGCTTCCTCTTTTCCTTTTCTCTATCAAGTTCCAACCATTGTTGTCGTAAATTTGCCTCCCTTTCTCTAACCTCAGTACATGCCTTTATCTATTCACTGATGCTCAAAATTGCACTTTCGGAAGCAACTACTTTGCCCTTACGCTTAGCCTTCGTTTTTTTGACACCGTCTGGTTGTAGACCTCCGGACATAAATCCATCAGTACGGATTTTATTCTCACTCTCCGCCCTAGACCTCTTCCCACTTCCACTACTATCTTCCTCATCATCGGCACCACAACCCTTTCTTTCCTCCTTTGACAGACCCCATCTTAGTTTTGTCCTCCACTTCGGGTCTTTATTAACCATTTCTACTACATGCGGAAATGCAAAATTATGTTGTGGATTAGAGGAGATATAAAACAGCTTGGAAGCATTTTTAATTCGATCAGCTTCGTTGTAACCACTTCCACTTTCAGGAAGTTTGCCCGCCTCCTCATGACAACTAGTCCACTGTAGCAAATCAGCTGTCATTCTTCTCCAATGTGTCTCCAAACTCTTCATAGGTCTTGGCGGGAGAATATGCGGTTTCTCCGCTTGAAGTTGACAGTAAGCTGCATGAACTTTTCGCCAAAGTTCGGATGCCTTTTGGTTCGTACCACGAAGCGCATCATCACTTATTTCTAGGTGTAACCCAATCAAAGCTTCATCCTCAGCAACCGACCAAATGCGACTCGCTTTAGCGAGTGGTTGATTGGCTGGAATCCTTGGATGTGGTGGAGGGTATTGTGGTGTCTCCGGAACAACTTCTTCTTGGCTGACATCATACTCAGAGTTGCTCTCTTTAGTAACGGGAGGAGTTTGTTGCTTAGTATAAGTGTTTTCATTAGGAATTTGTAGAGGTGTTTGTTGATGAACAGAATTTTGAGAAGACGGGTTTCCTAATCTTTCTAGGAATAATTGAAAATTGGGACTAGTGATGAAACCATCACCTAAATCAGAAAAATGTTGAGCAAGTTGATAGTAATTAGGGTTGTTTAGATCCATTAAATTGTATAACAAAATAACAACAGTAATAAATACTAAAAAAATTAATTAACAATAATTAAAAAGAAAAAAAACTTTTTTGAACTTTAAATTAGAAATCTTAAATTAATCTTACTAGAATTGGGAGTAAAAAAATATAGAGTGTTTTTGTGATTTTTGAAAGTATACCAAAATATGTCAATTAAAATATCGTTAATAACGTTTTAAAAAATATTAGAGTACTAAAAAAATTAATTAACAATAATAAACAAAAAAAAAATAACCTTTTTGAACTTTATATTAGAAAATATAAAATAAATCTTACTAGAATTGGGAGTAAGAATAATATAGAGTGTTTTTGTGATTTTTGAAAGTATACCAAAATATATCAAAATGGATCTCTATTTGTATAAAAAATTATAACTGTTGATGAATTTTTTTTTAAAAAAATTAAAACTTGGCCAAAATAGCCATTAAAATTAATTACCGTTTTAAAACGGTAACAGCTGATTGGGTGAAGAGGCTGACAGGGACGCGTGTCAGCTCCTCACTGGCTGGACTAACGCGCCCTAGTCAGCAATTGGCATTTAATTTTTTTTGCTTCTCAGCCTTCACAACGCTGCGTTTTGTGGATTGGGTCTTCAATGAGCTTCCCAAAACGCGGCGTTTTGGGGGTGTGTGAAGCAAAAAAAAAAAGCGCCAGTTTGGATGCATGCTGGCCCCACGAGTTTACTGTTCATCATCAAATTTGCTCATCCAATGAGCAAATTCTAACTTGCTCATGAGCATATTATTTTTTGCTCGTTGATGTAGTAACATTTCCACCATTTTTGCTCATCAATTTTGCTCATGTGCAAAAAACTGCTCACTGATGTGAGTGCTCTAATAACATATATTAAGTGTTTGGTAGAAAGCTTATTCCACTAAATAAGTTCTTTACATTAGCTTACTCAGTATCTTAAGATGAAATGACATTTACATCCCTATTTAATTCAAAATCCTATCTCAACTACCTACCCTCACAATTTATTGGTCATTTTACATACTCAAACAACTTTAAACAATCGGCTATTTACTAAACGTTTTTATACTATAAACTAATAATATAAGCTTGTCAAATCAGTTAATAAAATTAACTAGTCAAAATCTGCTAATACAATCAGCTTTCAGTTTTCACCAAACACGACAATAACCATATTAGTTATTGCTATTTGTTCACAACATTGTTTTTATATAATTGTATTTGACGTTGCTCATCTAGTTGGCCCGCCATCAAAGTTATTAGAATTACAAATTTAGGGTTGCTTATGAGTCATGCCTATTTGTAATCTGTTAAAGCTCACCTCTATCAAAGTTTGAATGGACAGGTCTTGGCTCGAGTTCAGATTTGGCTCGAGACTAAACGAGACACAAATTGTAAGTTTTTTCTTACATATAAGTAAAATTAATAAGTACAATAACAGTAGCCCACTATTATATTCGGATAATCGGGTAAGTTATGTTACATAGATTATGTATTTATGGGCCTGAATGAGCATAATTTCAAACTTGAGCTTATAACATGCTTGGTTTCGAACTTGAGCCATTAACAAGCTTGAGCCGAACTTTTGAACAGTCGAGCACAAGCCGAGCTCAATGCTGAGCCTTGAACCCAAACTCACAAGCTTGAGTCAAGCCTAGTAGTATTCGGGTCGGCTCATTAACAACCCTACTGATTCAATATTACTAGTTTGAGCAAAAGGGCGTAAGTCAATATAAACACACCATGGCCCGACATTGCAATTTTCAACTGAATTATGTTTCACCTTAATTTCTCTTCCCAATTTTCTATTGTGGCTTTTTCTTTTTCCATCAAAAACGATTTCTTCCTCGAGTTCTCTTCCCAATTCTTTGCTGTTCTTTTTTTTTCTTCCATAAAATAACGATTTCTTCTTCAATTTCTCTTCTCAACTCTTTGTTGTTCCATGTTTTTATCCCTCAAAAAAACAATTTCTTCTTCGGTTTTTCCAATGACATATTGTTATATTTGCAAAAGACCATTTTGATACGAATGATGTATTTGACAGATATAATAATTTTTTGATATTCCAATGTCATATTGTTATATTTGCAAAGGTCATTTCATACAAACGATGCGATGCATTGGACGAATGAATTTCCATGCAAGTGACAAAGGATACAAACAAATTACATAGAAATACTAAAGCAAATAAAATTAACCGCCGCTTCCCCCGCAATTTGGTGAGCTCAATGAACGCGCTGACGATCCGCCTTATGTATACAACAATACTGAAAGGTTGAGCCAAGTTGTTGAATCTTGCGGATGAGCCAAAGGTAAGCCACGTTACCTCGCCCATCCCCCCGAAGAAGAGTGACAAGATTATATGAATCAGTAAAAACCGTGACAGAATGATACAGTCGATCGAAAGCCCACTGTAGCCCGTACAAGCAACCAAAGCCTCCGCATGTAAAGGTGAAGTACAAACCCCGAAGTTACTTCCTCCAATGATTCGATCATCCAACGGGTCATCATTATCCAAGCACCAATCCATCCCTGCACGTTGAGAGTCTTGGAACCAAGCGCCATTAGTTTTAGAGAAATTAACAAACCCCCGTAGGTACTCTGACCAAGCTGAGCTATGTAAAACCCAAGCAGAATAGAGGCTCCTGCGTCACCTCCCGTAACATTAGGGGAAGAAGCAGCATCAGCTGAGGATACAAAGACTGAATGAGTATCCATGACCTCCGCAAACTGTGAATCAAAGGGCCTGGAAGCAGAAGACTCCCTAAAGATCCTGGAATTCCGGCATAACCACAAACTCCAAAGCGTACCGACAAAGGTACCTAAGCGAGCACTAGAAGGCCCATCATGACTAATAAAAAGTCGGATATAATCTTGGATCCAATCTGAGAAAGAAAGGTCTCCATTAAATTCTGAGCGGATACCGAGGCATCCGCCCTTCCAAACTGAGCGTGCATTAAAGCACATTTGGAAGAGATGCTGTAAATCCTCTCGTTCTTACGGACAGAGGTCACAAGACACATCTTGAACCAGAACTCCTCTGTGATGGAGTTCCACCTTAACTGCTAGAGCCCGATGCAGCAGTTTCCATAGGAACAACTTCCATTTAGGTTGTAACTGGAGAGACCAAAGAACTTTCCAGAAAGAATCTGAAGAAGACAGTGTAGAAGCAAGAGAAAGTTGTTGTTGAAGCATTGCATAGCCAGTTTTCACTGAGTACCTTCCCGACAGGGTAGGTGTAGACACCTAAAAATGTCTCCCCAAAACCAAACCCGATGATGAACACCTTTCATCGCCATTATTGGTCGGGTTGAGTATTTAATCTTTGGAGTGCTTAAATCCATGTTCTATCCAATACATTTCATAAACCAATCCATTTCCTAGCTCATTTCCCTAAACCATAACTTGTTATCCACTTTTCGTGTCCACATCGCAAAACCGAGAGAAACTGATTTTTTGGTCTTATAGTTTTGATACAATTATTATTTGGTTGGATAGGACTTGAAATAAGCTTTCCAACCATATATCATAAGCCCAATTCCGAGCTATAACGAAAAAGATATGAGCCAAACACTAAACTCGGCCCAAAACCGACACCCTTCCACAAAAACGGCCATATCTTAAAATATACAAATTATTTTGATCTGATTCCAATTGGGTTGGAAATTATACTTGGTAAGCTTTCCAATGGTATATTATTTGCCTTATTTTGAGTTACGGATCAAAAGTTATGATGATTTTAAAAACGTGTAAAAAACTGGAATTACCGCGCACGGTGTAAAAGCACCGTGTCACAGCGCCTGATGACGTGGCACGGTGCCTGGTGCCATGACACGGTAATTTACAACGTGTCATGGTGCGTTTTTCCATGTTTTTAATCCACCATGTCACGGGAATATTGCCGCGCCACGGGATTTTGCACCGCGTCACGGTACAATTTCCCGTGTCACGGTGCCCATTCAGTGACACGGGGCCGTTCCGTGTAATTTCCGCGCACTTTTTTTTTACCGTGACACGGTGTACTGTACCGTGCCACGATGGAAATTTCCGTGTCACCGTACGTGTGCCATGTCACGGAATTTTCTCGTGTCTTTTCCGCGTAAACCTTTCACGCGTTTTCACTTCCCGTAGGTCAAATATGTCCCGCGTCACTCCAATTTTCCCCGCATCACGGGATTTTCCCCCGTCTGACGGTTCCTGGCACCGTGTCACGGTGTTCACTGCCGTGTCGCGGTGTTAATTTTTAGGGTTTTTATCTTTTTAGGGTTCCGTGTGTTCCCTCTACTCATTTTCCCTATAAATACCCCCCCTCCTTTCTGCAGTTCAGGGCATGAAATCATTCTCTCTTCCTCTCTTTTACACCTTAAATCATTCTCTTCTCTTTCTCCCATATTCTAAGCCTTAAACCTATATTCCTAATTACACCATTCTTCCCTTAAGCACACCAAGGAGTCCATACTTAACCCGAGGTTCCGTCCTTAAACCAAGGCGTGAAAGGTACAAATAACTGAGGGTTAGGACCAATTCAAATCTACATTTATTTAATTTAATTTCCATTTGATTTATTATTTATTGAAGTTACTAACAGTTTATTCATGATGTAGCAATTTAAAGGAACGCGCGGAATGTGAGTAATTAATTAATTTAGCTACTCTTATTTTATTTTAATATTGCTAGTATCATGATTAGGTTATTTTTCGATTTGACTAACGCTATTATTGTTAAATTGATTCCAATATTAATGTTTGTTCTATTATTATTTATGATCACCATATTGCATGTTAAAGGGAATATGTAATTGAAAATCACGCCTAATAAGATAATTTGGACGACCGGTTTAGGTTCCTTTTTAATCTTGTTATTAAATCAAGTGATCACTAATATTTTAGAATAATATGCTGCATTAATATTCAACCAATTTAGCCTAATAATAGTTTGGAGCAAATTGAATATTTTGTTGTATGCCTTTGAGATCGCAGGAATCACTTTTCACTATAAGAATCGAGTAGAGGCCAATACGGGCGAATATGACTCCATGACTCACTTCGTACCATCATCCCCGATCCTCCTTTCGTGGTTTCAAACCATATGGAGTTAGTAATCTCATGGATTATGAATGGGGTGTAACCTTCACGGGTCAATCGCTGTTGCCTATCGTTGTCCCTTATTCGTGGTTGCCTTTTATGATCCGTGAACGGTTTACAAGTTCCTTAAAAACTTGTTGGCGGCTCCCTACTTTATTTGTCCCTAATCGTATTATGTCAATTCCCACTTCCTATGAGTGCCAAGCATATTCACAACATGCTTTAACTTAGGCGCATTTCGAGCGACGCCTACAGTAGGCGCCCAATAACGAAAGTCCTCCTGAGTCGTATCAGGGGCCTCCAATGCAAGGATTGTTGAGGCATCCACAGGCACAAACCAATCGTTCACTTTCGCAGAATTCCACCCCATTGACAGAGGGTGGATGAAAAAATTGAAGGTATGAGCTGCAGCATGGTCACTGTAATTCCGGGTTTAAACTCAGGAATGCGGCTGTTGACCCATTTAGCCGACCCAACTATAGTAGACCAGCCGTTACCAATTTTCCAGTTGTAACCCTGTTTTAACAGGATGTCTGCCTTAAGTAACCCCCGTAGACCGTACGAATGACGACCAGTAAAGGTAGGCCCATTGTGCGGGTTGTTGGAAAGAAAGGTTGTACGAGCACCGAAAGCTTTGGATACTAGAAGCTGCGGGTTGAAAAAGAGTCTCCAAACCTGTTTCATGAGCAACGCCTTATTTAAGGATGACAAGCAGCGAATGCCCAGGCCACCTAGGCCACGAGGAAGATGCATGGTGTCCTTATTAACCCAATGCATACTGTTGGACTTAATGATTTTGATGATGACACAACCTTACTTACTTACATACTAATAAAGGCTTGATTGTTTGAGTATGTGATCAGTGCAAAGACTAGGAGAATTAAGTGTCGAGCAAAGATACCATGAGGAACAGGAAAGCCAGAAACAAAGTTATCCAAAAAGAAGAGTTCCCTCACAGGAACTGGCGCTTCAGAAATGAAGACTTGAGAAGAGAAGGTTCCCTCAGGGAACAGGAGCTTCAGAGAAGAAGCATCACTAGAGAAGAGAAGTTCCTTCCAAGGAACAGAAGCCTCGGAGTAGAAGCTTCATCAGAGAACATGAAGACTAAATATATTTTTATATTTTAGGATTTATGTAAGTATAAGATATTAAATGGCACTCGAAAAATCTGTGTGGAATTGGTCTAAGAAGATAAAATTGTGCATGCTAGTTTTTAGGAAAACGGTTGCTTTCTAAAACGTTTATCTTTTGAAAGGGATTTTATTTCTTTCTGAATTTCAAAAATATCTTGTGCAAAAAGATTTTATTTTATTTTCTTATTTTCGAAAATATCTTCTGAAAAAATAAAATCGCCATGTTTTCCAAAACTTGCGGCCTACTCTCCCACGTTCTTCATCAAGTCGTGGTTCTGCAAAATTGAGGAGTTCATGGTTCCTTAAATTAAGGGACATGATCTTCTTAGTGGGCATGAGTAGTGGCGTAATGGGTTTGCTGCACAATGAAGTTTTCCAAGGCGTTTTGTGATCTATAAATAGCTCTTGATTTCTGTTGGAAAAACTTGTCCTTGCTCACATAAGTTTTCAAGCTTTTAATTGAGTCAAGCGTCCAATTCCACATAAGTTGATTAGAGTGTTCTTAATGTTCTTATACTAGAGTTTGTTTTTCTTTCGAGTTGTAATTGGGGAATGGGGAAGTTCGAGTGAACATTTGTGTATGAGAAAGAGAAGAGAGAGAGAGAAGAGAAAGAGAAGAGAAAGAGAAGAGAGAACAGAGAAGTGAGAAGAGAGAAAGAGAAGAGAAGAGTAACAAGTTGGGTGCCTTGTTCCTCAGGGTCTCAAGTTCGTAGAGGAACTTGAGTTTGAGTCTTTAGCTTATAATAGGATCATTTTCCCTATTCTAGTGAAGATTCTTTTCCCAAAATCCCAAGTGGTCGTGGTTTTTCTCCTTGTTAGGGCCAAGGAGTTTTCCACGTAAAACCTCTCTTGCATTCTTTAGTTCCTTCAGTTAATCTCTCAGTTCCTTTAGCTAGCTTAATTTTAATTCCGCAAAAAGTTTGGCTAAACTCTTATACTACAATTCAACCCCCCCTTCTTGTAGTATTCATTGAAACAACACATACCTTTAGTATCCGAATGCGCCCAGAAGAAGCGCATAATTAAGGAATTAATTTTCCCAGTAACCGAGACCGGTAATTCATAGCAAGCAAGAACATGGGACGCCATAGCAACAAGGATAGAGTTAATGAAAATCAACTTTTGCGATTGTGAAAGCCGGACTGCATTCAAACTATTAATTCTATGAAGGAGTCTGTGCTCTACCCAGAAGCAGAGTCCTCCGAAATAGAAGGCGTAGCAGTTGCGAATGCTTGTGTCATGTACCCATTTTGATAGACACCATTAATGGGAATAAAATCAGGTTCGATGTTATCATTATTATCCTCATTATGCCCTGCCCCATTAGCATACCCATTAGGAAGATTATTACCACCATGGCCAGAAGAATCAGAATCAGAGTCAGAGTTATCAGGAAAAGTATCATCATCCGAACCTGAACTGTCAGCATCATTGTCATCATTATCCGAAGGTTCTTGATCCTCATTATTATCATCATCATTAAGCTCATCATTATTATCATCAGGATCTTCATCATTATCATCATTAACATCATTATCATCCGGATTATTAGCATTATTTTCATCATCATTATCCGAATTATTATCATCACCATTATCCGAACCATTATTTACACCATCCAAATTAGCAGCCACATCAGAACCCGAGCTATCCTCATGATACTTAAAATCTTGTGCTAAGATGATAAGGTTAACCTTAGTATTCCTAGTGTTGAAAGTTTCCTGAGTTCCCTCCACCATATTAGTATATAAAGGCCGTTGAAGAGGATAATAATGCACCGTCAACCCTTGAGCCTCAAAGGTCTCCATTCGAGAGTGAATTCTCCTTGCAGCTACATAATCCGAGCACCTACAGAAATCCTCATAATGACTTACACATCCACACTTCTTACAGAATCTAAAAACTCCTTCATACCTAAAATAAATCCAAAGAGGAGCAAATTCACCGGGAACAAAACACCCAGGGATTAATGGCTTAGAGAGATCTACCATGACTTGTCCACGAAACTCCGGCTCCTCGAGAAGCCCATCACCATCATAATCAAGTGTTTCAACCAACCCTACAAGGTCTAGGGTTTTGGCAGCCCACTCGGGATCAAGGAGGCCAAATGGAAGGCCGTAAACACAAATCCACAATCTAGTCATGTCGAAATTAACAGAAACAGGCACAGTGAACCTATTACACCTACGAACATTGCATATTCTACCATCCAAAACGAAGGTGTGTTGCTCAAGTAAAGCCTCTACATCTGCAACATGAGAGCATGCAAACACAAAATAAACACCAGTACAATGGACAACAATATTACCTCACTTGAGCCATTGAGTATCGACCATCTATTGAACGATCGTGCGGCGTGGAGGATTGGGCCTAAAGAAACACCCAACAACAGCTTTATTCCAATCAATATTGGTAAGATAATGCTCCAAAGGCTCATTTAAATACACCCCCATCCGATACACGGTCCAATAATTGCGATTTGCCATTAATAGCTTGACAACAAAGGAAGAATCTTTGGTTGCTTTGTGAGTAAATAAGGACAGTGAAAGAGAAACAGAACAAACAAAGTAAATTTAATTTTGAGGGGAACAAACGAAGTAACTTGAGGAAAAAGGAGTAAATGATATTGAATAAATTGGATTTTTATTTTTTAAAACCCACAATTAATCCTCGAAGGAGAAGGAGACACTGAAGATGTTTGCATGAACACCACGTGTAGTAACAAAGGGAAAAGAGGTGTGAGCAAGCTTGAGAGTGGGGTACCTCAATAACAAATGCTTGAGCACTACGGAAGCCTATGAGAGATTTGTTGGATTAAAAAATCCCTTTAAAGAATTGAAAGGCTTAGAAAAAGGCTGCGATGACACTAGAACCCACTAAGATCAATAGGGAAGTAACAAGAAAGGAGTTTAAAAGGAATTAAGAAGGTTAAAAAACCAAGAACAGATGATAAACCCTAGAAACCCTAGGCAGAAACTCAAATAATTGAGAGAATTTGATGTGCTTGCTTGCTTCATCATCTAATATATGTTTTGTGTTATATTTCCATGCAAGTTATGTGCTATTAAGTTCCGATTCGAAAATAATGTAAATGATCACAATGAAAAAGACCACCCTAATCCAAATCCCAATCATAATGGACCCCACTTAATTTATTACAAATATTTAAAAGATAGATAAATAATGATTAATTTTACATTAAATTATTTATATCGCAAAAAAGCAAAAGGAAACACAGGTCAATAAAATTATTTAATATGAGTAAGATAATATGAAAGTTATGAGTATTCTATAGATACGCATAATTATATGTATATGTCAATATAATGTATATATATAGTATAGTAAAAAAAAAAAGGAGTAAAAAGACAATTTTACCCTTAGTTTTTTTTCTTAAACTTGTTTAATATGTTTTGATTGCATTTAATTAAAACCTAACTAAATTATCCCTTATAATGAGTCCCACCAAAAATAAAACCCCTCTATTCATCTCTCATCAACCCTTATTCATCTCCCAACCAATTCATTCAATGAATTGCATTGAATGGTTCTCGAATATGCTGCCCAGAAATTCATTGAATTGGACAACTCTCCAGTTGTTCATAAAAAATCCCTTACCCCCCTTTCAATTTCCCCATTCTCTCTCATCTTCTCCTTCCTCTTCTACGTTTTCTCTGTGAAACCCTAGCTCGTATTCCTCTGTTTTCTCACTTGAAAAATGTCAAAAACCCCAGATCGGAATGAGTCCCTTGCAAAGACGAACCATGGGAACAAGAGTGAGGCCATCTTTAGTCGCTATAGGGCTCAACGTGGAACTGGAAAACTGAAACCAGTTCGTCGTTGGTCGGGTTATTTTTCACGCTACTCTGGTGGAAAAATTAGGGCTAAACTCGTCTCACTCTCTTCAAGTGATGATGAAGAGGACGGGGGTTCTACTACGGAGAAGGAGAAGACTGAGGGTGGCGAAGACGAAGTGGTTCAAGATCTGACTATTTAGTGCCCAAATCTAGGCAAGAAGGAGGTTGCTAAGGTTGTTGTGGGTCCCGATCTTATTGTTGATGGTGAAGGTGGCCCATCTACTACACTGGCTAAGGTGGCTGACTCTTCTGATGAGTCAGATTTTGTTGAGATCATTGTCCCTCAACCGCCTGTGGAGGTGGTGGTCATACCTGACTTTCCTGAGGGGGTTGGGAGAGTCTTACCTGAGTCCCTGAAGGCTCCAGCCTCTTTAAGGTCCTCACCTGGGAGGAAAAGGGTTAGGTTTGTGTTCACAGACGACTACAAGGACTGGAATCCTTGTTACAAGGCCTACCTTAGGGACAAATACCCTAATGACTTCCCTCCTTCTAACTGATCTTGTAGCATAACTATTTCTAAACCCTTTTCTTTGAATTCAACTTGTTGGATTTAATCTTCTCTTGTTTAATTACATAATTGAATGTATATGTATGTTGGTTGGATTATGTTTAATGGTTGGATTAACTGTGCTGGATGGTATATGTGTGCTGGTTGGATTATTTTTGATGGTTGGATTTTGTGTGCTAGTTGGATTTACTCTGTGTTTGATGTTGGCCATGGGAATGCATGATTGATGAATGATGAGCAATGCCAAATGGTTATACAGTCCCCTATCTCTGCTGCCTTGTAGTTCTTACCTATCAGTGCCTTTTATTTTATGCTATGAGTCCCCAATGAATGCATAATTCTGTCCCCTAATTCCAAATGACAAAGGGACTCACTTTGACTTGGATATGTATGCTTATCTTGCTCCAACAAGTGCTATACGTTGAGGTAACAAGCTACAACATCTAATTGAAAACAAAGTATACCCTCTAATGGAATAGAAAGTCAAGCCTAATTTACTTTTGCATTCATTAGTTAACAAAAGGTTACATCTTAACAATCCCTGACCTAATCATTCATCACATGACTGCCTACAAATTGTTAAATGAAATTCTACCAAAATACACATAACCAAAGCATACAAAGCTAGAAGTAAAAAGATTAGCTAATGTGAGTCAAAAACCATATGTGAGTCCTTCTTTGGTTATGTGTGGAAATCATGTTGTTACTGAATGATTATGCTCTGTCTAACCTAATCTTCATCCACCTCTATCTCAATGTTGTCTACATTCTCTTGATTGACAGGACTGAAAAGTGTGTTGAGGTAGTCAACAACTTGTTGAATGAGTCCCCTTTCACATTCCAGAAACTCTAGTTTCAGTCCTAGCCTGTCCAACCTTTTCTTACCCATATGTGGTGGATTGAAGTTGTTCCCCCCTTGCTTTTCTAGGATCTTCTTCATTACACCTTGCAAAGTGATCCATGTGTATTTGTTGAGTATAGGGTCAAACCACTCAAAATCCTCATACACTTTCTCTATTAACTCATCTATTGTAGTAGGAAAGGACTGGTACTGCAACGATTGAATGACCTTGAACAGACCAAGGTCTAGCACATTTAAATCTGGAGATTGTGTTGGTTGATAGACCATCTGTATGTTAAACCCATCACTTGTGCAGGCTGCAATGAACTCCTCATCCATTGGAATCTGATGTGGCCTTGCATTGTCCCTTTGAATAAAAATGTCTTTAGGAAGACTTGGATGCCATTGCCTTTTAATTGCTGGAATGATTTTGTTGAGTAGTATTTTCCTGATTTCTTCTTTGGTTACACTCTGCACAACCTTTGTTTCCATCACCCCTGCATTTCTGTTTTTGCTTTTCTTCTTAGCCCTTTGCTGGTAGGTAAATGGGAAGATGTCATACTTCCCATCATGCAACATCTGCCCATTCATGTCATACAAGGGCTTACCAATCATAGCCTTGATTTTGTATCTCTTGGATTGTCAACATTTGTAGGGGTTTTCTTCCTTAGGTAAAAGGTAGAACCTCCTTGTTTCAGGCTTCATATAGAACCACTTCTCATCTATGTGTATAACCTGTTGCATATCCATGAAAGTAAGGTCCCCCAGTGCTGGTATAGGGTGAATATGCCCTAATGCCCACTTCATTCTTGCCACTTTATGGTTTGATGTTAGTGTTGGATGGTTGGCTGTTGTATGTGTTCTCAATCTGCCTTTTTTCTTTAAGTTATGGAGAAACCCATGACTTACTTTCAGAGCTGCTGCATAACTCCTTTCTATGGTCCTTTTATACAAAGGCACTGACTGTAAGAACTCATCTGAAATGTCTCTTGGTTTGGGACCAGTCCTGCCAAGTTCTTGCTTCAAACATCAATCACATTGCCCTGTGCTATGCTTTGCTTTACAAACTGCCATACTCTCAATGATGTGCTTATGTGAATGCCATATTTCCTTGCTGTTTGTGACAGAAAACCTTTTATCAGTTCCCCTCCTTGCATGTTTTGAAGGAAATCATCTACAATCTGTCTTTTTTTTTCAACTGTTAGTTGCTTTTTGCTTGTTGGTTGCTGTTCAACCTCTTCTTCCACCTCACTGTTGTCTGCATTCTCATCATATTCTTCCATACTTTCATCAACACTTTCATCCTCACTATTGTATTGATATGGCCCCTCATTTAACAGTTGGTCCACATCAAAAAATTCCTGATCAAAATACTCTTCCATGTTTCTTGTTGGTTGTTTTGATGTGTTGTGCAAATTTCAAGCAAGGTGATGATGTTTTTTGGCTGTTGTCGTTTTTTGAAGAAGTGGTGATAAACGGAACCCAAATGCTGCCCTTAGCTTAGGACTAACTTCAGATTAGGCAGTAAATATTTTGGACTAATTATGGTTGTAATTAATGGGTTTTCTTTTGAAGAAACTGGATTCTTGATTTGGTGCCCATGGTGGCTATGTTTTATTTTAATGCACAATGAATGCTCTTTGCCTATTTATAAGAAGACAAGTTTATGCTTAAATTGTATGGGAAATTTCAAGTGAAATTTGAATTTGGATGTAAAATTGATTTGAATTGAAAATTTTGGTGGAAAAGTGAAAATTTGAAACTTTCACACCAAAATTTGAGAAGTAAAATACTTTTCCTTTCCTTTGGACAGATTTCCAGCCAAAAGTAAAAAAAAAAAAAAAAAAAAAAAAAAAAAACCCCACTTTCTCTCTCCACTTTCCCATAAATTGAACCCACACGCAAAACAAATCAAAAGGGACCACTTTCTCTCTCCTACTTCCCTCCTTTTTTACAACTTAATTAAACCCACTCAAACATCATTAACCAACACTAAAAGTTTTGCCTAGGAGTCTGTAAAAACCCCCTTTGGTGCAGATAACCGTGGGCGGAGGGAGTAATTTAATTGATATTTTTATACTATACTTTATTTTGTCCCTATATGAATGTAATTTTAGTTTAATATTATATGCAAATTTTATGTGTAAGATTTATAGGAAATAAAAGGTCTTAAAAAATTTAGTACCCTAATTTTAATTAAGTTGGGGTTTAATTTAGGAAAGTTTATTTTAGTAAAGTTTTATTAGGGATGGGATTAGGAAAATGAAAAAGGGAAAGTTTAGGGAGAAGGGTCTTAGAAAAGGGGTATAAATATCCCACATATGAGGCAAATCAAACTTTGCCCAGAGTGGAGAAAATCCAAGGTAAACTTCTCACTCCTTTTTCCTTATTTTCTTTCTTTTTTTTCTTTCTCCTATTTCCCTTCCCCTTTTCTTTTTTTCAGCTGCCCTTCACCATCACCGGCCGCCACCAGCAGCGGTGGCCGCCAGCCACAGCAGCGCCAGCCGCCGGCAGCAGGCAGCCTCCGGCGCCGGCAGCAGCCTGGTGGCTGTCGGCTGCCAGGTTTTTCCGAAAAAAAAACCTATTCAATTCTAGATCTAAATATTAATTATGGGTTTTGTGATTAAAATTTGATGTTTGATTATGAGTATTATATTAATTAATTTTTCAGATTATGTTTTTATTTAAAAAGCCCCAATTTTTGAAACCTTAGGTTCTTGATTTATAAATTATTGAAGGATTATGATATATAATGGTGTAAACCTTTGATCAAAGTGTTTTAAGACTAAATTACAGCAAGATTTAATTAAAATATAGTGCTGGAATTTTTGGTAAAGCATTAAAAATCAAGTTTCTTTAAGGAATTTTAATTACCCATTAATTGGATTGAATTATGATGTTTGAAATATAATTTCAGCTTAATTTAAATAAATTATGAGGGGTTTTATAATAGTATATATTGCTGGAAATTTGTGTAGAGTGGATTTTAATACTCTTCTATAATTTTAAATTGTAGGAGACTTTGAAGTGAGCGATTTTTATTAATTGTGGCGATATTAAGATCGTATACAAGGTACGTTCGCGTACTTAGCATAATTATGTTGATGTAATAGCATGCTAAATGTGTTTGATTGATTACAAGTAGTATCATGCTAGGTTTGGAAATGGAATTTATGATTTGGATGTATTGGTGATTGGATTACGAGGCATGATTTATTTGTGATGGATTATTGAATGGAAAATAATAGCTTAGAATATTATTTATGAACCACATATTTATTTATGGCATGATAGAGAGCATGTTTAATTAAACTAAATGTTTAATTTGGTTTGGAATATTGAAAAGGAATTTATTTATGGTTCATATAATTTTTATTGATGCTATAAGCATGAGGAAATGAGCTATATATGTGTCTATGTACACGAGGAATAAATTGTATGTTGGTGCCTTAGTGCACTTAAGGTGTTTTTAACACCGAGGGATAGGATTTGTGGCGCTTTATGCGTTTAAGGTGTCTTTGACACTGAGGTAGAATTAAAAAGGGTTCAACATTGAATATTATGTGGTCACTAATTATTCAAGAACTAAATTGATATATTTGATTGTTTGAATAATTATTGTTGATTGAATTATTATGGTTTGAGAGTCATCACCAAGTTTAATAATCGGTAAATAACGTAAAGTGAAAGAGATTACGCACCAAAACTCTTGGAACGTATATACCTTGAGTATGAACATATGGGGGGAGTTATGGGGTTTTATATTTAACCATAACTTCTAATGGAGTACAAGACGCTGTATATTCCTTTTATTATTATTATGCGCAGGAATTCCGCCACTTACGAGTGGTTTTTGATGCTGGCACAATTAGCTCCCGTGTCAGTAACCTCAATTCATTGGGGGAGGTTAGTGGGAAACCCGTTCGATGCGTAATCAACGCTAAATAAACTATTTAGTGTCTAGTGAGAACTTTTATTGAATGTTGTATGCTTGAAAAACAGGTGCAACCAGGTAAGTCGTGTGTTGATAGGGAATTGTATGCTAGTGTGTTAATTACGCTTATGTACTTAGCTTTGCTGATTGTGTGTTTTGTGTGTTTGTTGGCCTTGTCTTTATCTTGGCCCTATGATGACCCATTTTTAATGGAGAGTAGTGGAAATATGTAGAGATAAGCTTTTCAGGTGATGAAGCATATTCATGAATGGGTATGAGTGAAGAGCGTATCATGCTAGTTTTCATAAGTATATGATGTGTTTATCACTTTAATTATTTATGATAATATTATTATGCATGACTAACGAAAAAGGGTTTTGAATTTGGTTTGGTTTTAATAAGGGCCTATAATGGTTCCAAGTTGTAGGTTGATTTTATTTTACTTCGTTTGACTTTGGTTTGACTTTACTTTCGTGGATTGACTTTTCGAGTAGACTTGTTTTGAAAGGTTTTGAAATTAGTCTTCCGATGTGTGTCTTTGATAATTGTCTTAGCCGTTATCACGGTGGCGGTAATGTCTTAGATATTCCTATTTAAAGTTTTATACAGGGCAAAACAGGTATTTCAAAAGAAAGGAATATCTACGGTGTTACATAGAAGGTATTAAATTATAATTGCTTTATTTAAGATAGCGGAAAAGAGCGAAAAAATATTGTTTGTGAAGGTGACACGTGGACCTATTTTTTTGAGTGTCCTCTGTTTTAGTATAGTTATAGATTGATTGATTAATTGATTGATGGTTATTGATCGAAATTGCCTCCAAACATCAAACAACTCCACAAAACTATAAAAGTAAGCATTCTACATTTGTACATTAAGGTTAGGTAAATCTTTTCATTGGGTGCATACACATACATACCATGATACCAATTTAAGAGGGCACCTTAGCTTCTTAGAATGTGATAATCAATTATGTAAACAATTGGTCAATGATTGACACACAAATCCTGTAAATAGGAAAAAAATATCTATTATGAACCACCACAAGTCTCTAAAGTATCATTATTATAGTTAAATTATCTAAAAGTATTAATAAAAAATCTAAAAAATTTGACTGATTTTACTAAAGTGAATTAATAATATCTCACGAGATTAAACTATTTTTGTTAATTTTCGATATCAAGTTAGGGGGTGTTTAGTTCGCAAACTGGTATGGGGTTGGAATTAGGAATGAAATCATAGTGGTATGAGTTTGAAACTTGATTCTTAATACCATATGTTTGGTATGTTTATAGAATGCAATTTTTTTCTTTTATTTGATATCTAAAAATATGGGAATGAGCCAAACTCACCTCCTCCGAAGGTTTCTAAACCCCATACCTTGGGAATTTGAGGTATGGGTTTAAAATTCTTAAAATCATAAAACAAACATAATTTATGAGTTTAAACCATTCTAAATACATACCTTATACCTTAGTTACATGAACCAAACGCCCCCTTGGAAGTTCCTCCCAAATTCCCAATACCATCATTATTCAAAGCAATTGACATTTGCCTAAAAAGTAACCTTATTTAACAAATCAAGGAAAAGCATTAATTCCTCCACACACCACCTCAATCTCCCATTCTCATTTGTGCAATTTGAAAACAAGAAATGAAAAAGTTAATCACTTCTAGTTTAGTACCATTATTTGAAAATGAGAATGATTCCCAGTCAAAGCTGCTGTTATCTTCAGCAGACAAACTTTGACAATGCATTTCTTGTTTGATAAAAAATTATTCATGGTTGTTGAAACCTCTGACTTAGTTAAAACTTTGACACTGTTGTTTTGGCGCCTACTTAGCTCTTTCAAGGTGGGATCTTTTGGGTCTACGAATTACCCTTTTTTTACAGTCTACAAATTTCCTTTTGTTTAGGTTCTTTCCATTAAGAAAATCAACCAAATACCCCCTTATTCAAGCACTTTATTCTCCCTTTTTTCTCATCTGGGTACAGTGATTTCTCTGTAATTTGAGGTAATTTTTGCTCTTTTTTGAATCTAGTGATAATTTAATCATATGGGTTTTGCTTATTTTATGAATTAATGTTGATTTGTGTTCTTGAATTTATGTGGGTGCTTGTGATTTTATCTGGGTATTGAATAATTTGATCAGATTTTGCAAATTTTGAAGCTTAATGTTTATCTGAATCCCTAATTTACCTTTTGTTTGATAGTTGATCTGTAGTTGGATTTTTTTAACTTTTTTTCCCTGTGTTTGAACTGATGTGGGTTTGTAGTATGATGTTAACATGATTAAGTATCTTTTTTGTGTTTATGTAAAGCTGTAATTATGTTGATTGGGATTAGGTGATATGGGTTTCAGTAATTATGTTGGCACAGTGATTCTTATGAGTTCATATGCTTTAATTGCTTTGTACAGCAGTCTGTTTATCTGGTTTGAGGAGTATGCTACAAGGTTAGGGTTGGAATTTTCAGGTTGGAGTGCCGGGCGTTTCGTGCTCGGATATTATGGGACAACTGTGTTCAAAGAGTTTGAGAATTGAGAAAGTGAATGTAGATGCTGATCCATGTGCAGTGGGTGGGGGTGTTCAGTCCAGTAATTTGTGGACTTCTAGACAAGCTGATTTGGGTGTAGAATCGAAGCGGGGAAGCTTGGAAAAGCAGTTTCGTGATCAAGATGATCAGCAACCTGAGGAGCTTTACTCGAATCATGTTCGCTGCAATAATATAAGGGAGAGTGACCTTGATGATTATTACGATGGAATTCCTCGTGTTCCGACAGCGTTATCACATAAGTCAAGATCAATGAGGTCTACTCAAGCTGCTGTTGCAAAGGTTTGTTGATTTATCCATTATCACCTGAACATGGCAAATAACCTGTTACTTAGGATTATAGTTTTTTTTATTTTATTGGTATGGATATACGACAGAGTAATTTGGTCAAAGTAATAGCTAAGATAATGGATATCACATTTCTTGAACCAGTCTTTGAAGAGGAGTCTTAAAGTATATCTTGATAATTTGCCTACATTTTTCCTTTATCTTGAACTAATTGTCTCAAATTTACTTTTTGTGGTCTTTGAGGTATATTTTATTTATTTATTTTTTTTTACCTTTTTGTAAAGTAAACAATTTATAGCCGAAACTAAACTAAGTATGCTTCATATATCCTAAATGTAAACTATGACCACAATAAGAATAATTGCACATCTTAGATTATTAAATTTTTTAAATTGCTTAAAGTTTACTAACTCTTGACTTTTGACTTTTCATTTGAGACATTCCATTCATGACTCTTGGAGTATGTTATAAGTTATCAAGGCCCTGCTCCTTTCTTCTAAATAAAATAAGTTTAAAGGTTATAAATTTCAATAAGCTTAAGCTTTTTTTTTTTTTTGGGTGTTAGAGAGCCATAAGTGCGGGGGTGAGAATCGATCCCAGGACTTCCTAGAATCGGGAAGGAAGCTCTAACCACTTGAGCTTCCCCTCACTCTCATAAGCTTTAGTTAGTTTATGACAGGTCTTATAAGTTCATTCCAACTAAAAAAAAAGGTTAAGATAGTAGCCAGTAGGCTCAGATAAATCAAATTTAGGAGTTCCATTTTAAAATAACATAACCTAATAGATGTTTTATGAGCTTTGATTCGAGAATTTCCATTTGAAAAATAGGCAGAGAGAGTATCTTCTCTTTAAATATACTTTGTATCTGAAGTATATTGTGATTATTTATTTATTTATTTAGTTTTTATAATCTTCGCACCTTGTTTGATGTGCTTTTACTTAATGCTAATTTCTTTGGCCTCTTTTTTTTTTTTTTTTTTTTTTTATTTTACTTTTTGGCAATTGGACCTTGAACGGAGGATTTTTATTTCAAAACTGATCAGTGAATTACTTGAGGCAAAAGAGGAAGAAGACGCTTGCTATATTCTGATATGAATTTATTTGGGGGTGTTACTGATGTATTTTGTCAGTGTGTGAATTTATTGGCAAATAGAATCATCTTCTCCATCACAAGTTTTTGCAGTATGTGTATGTGGAGGAATCAAATTATATACAACTAGTTCTTGCCCTGTTTCAAAATTTGGGAATTTTAGACTGTAACATATGAACTATGGAGCTTTATGTAGGAAAGAAAAAGGTCCATTGACTTCTACCCTTGCAGCCTTGCATCAAATATTGCATTAATTGGTCATAATAAGGGAAAAAAATGGCAACATTGAAAATATTTCAGTAATTGCTAATTGGCTTTTGGCTTTGCAAATTAACTTACTTTATTGATAAAATAAAACGTACTTCGTATATCCTCTTCAATTAAAAGTAGAGGAAGTGCATGCTAATTATCCAAAAAATATCTTGAAAAAAAATGCAAACTTGAAACTTCTGACTTAATTAACTGCAACAGAAATATGACAGTCCATGGAAAGTATATAAATAGATAAAATTAAAAAATAAAAAAAAAAAAATCTAAAAGAGAAGCCAGATCCTTATAAATAGTACATACCTATGAGTTGAAAGAAGTGAATTGAGATACACAATGGATTTAGATGTCTTTATTTGTGATTGTAATATTGTAATGTGCACCGTTTCCTACATTATATTTTATCATTTGGACTATAATCCACATTTAAATCTTCATTGAGCTAAATCAAGCTCATGTGAAAAGAGAGTTTGACCACATACAAGCAACAAGCCAACAAGGTTCCATACTAAAATCAATTGGTAATAGGTGGAGTAGCCACTAGACTTATAAATTTGTCTTTCTCCCTATTATTCTATGACATGGAACAAGAGTCCTGGCTCACATGTGGGTTATATTTTAGCAATATTATTTGCTACTTATACTATGTTAATTTATAAAAGTCTTCTGCAATAACCTTCTCTTTTACTACAATATCTTTTCCAATAGGTTTAGTCTTTTGTAGGTTGACTCTTATTTCTGCTTGTTTAATTCTTATCTGGGTTGGAAAGGTTATAATCCTGATCTGCGTATGATTTGACATCTCTGCTTGGGGCTATTTTAAATCTTTTGGTTATTAGCGCTTATTGATTGTTAGAGTTGTCTTTTGTTAATAGTTGTCAATGTAATCTACAACTTGTTTCCTTATCTTAAACATACTTTATAATCTTGTACATTTCAGGTGTCTGAAGTGAGCGTACGTTTAGGCAGGGCTGGCACCATGGGGCTTGAGAAGGCTGTTGAGGTCTTAGATGTGCTTGGTAGTAGTGTCACTGACTTGAACTCAAGAAGTGGATTTGCTTCAGGAGTTATATCAAGAGGAACTAAAATCACTATTTTAGCTTTTGAAGTTGCGAATACCATCATGAAGGGTGCTTGTCTTATGCATTCCCTGTCAGAGTCGCGTATTTGCCAATTAAAAGAAGAGGTTCTTCCTTCAGAAGCTGTACAAAAATTAGTGTCCAAAGATATGGATGAACTCCTGAGTATTGTTGCTAGTGACAAGAGGTAGTAATTATAATCTTAAATGATGCCTTTGCAATTGATTCATATTTCCGCCTTTCATTCTATATTCACTCTTTTGAACATATGTTGTTTAATTTCTGATAGGGAAGAACTAGCTATATTTTCAGGAGAAGTCATCCGCTTTGGGAATCGCTGTAAAGACCCTCAATGGCATAACTTGGATCGTTACTTTTTGAAGTAATAGCAATAGCATGATCGTTAGTATTTTCTGTTGATAAATTTATTACAATTTGTTTCTCATGTCTGTTGTTTTATGCTCATTTTTTATCCCAGACAAAGCAGAGAAGTTGGCCCTCGTAAGCAACTGAAGGAGGATGCAGAGTCAGTGACGCAGCAATTGTTAATTTTGGTTCAGTATACCGCTGTAAGTACAGCATGCTTTCGGTATTTAATCTGGGAATTTATTGTTGTTTGGGAGCTTATAAAGATCCAAGTTGGCATAAAACATATTTTTGGTTAAAGATGCTGGACATGCTAAAAAGCTTTATGTGAGAAGAAACTGGAATGGAATCTAATGCTTCATATCAGCTCCTTGACCTGCAGAATATTAAGAAATCCGCTCTTTAAATAGTAGAGGCTCGTCTGTTTCCCCTATATATCAGACTTAAATTAGTGAACATTTTACCTAGAGATGGCAGTGGGTAGTTGTGAGTCATATCAGGCCCATGTGCCTAGCAGGCTAATTTTGCTCCAGCCCATGTACTAAATAATTGTTTTAAAGTATTTGCCAAAAAAAAAAACCTTGTATGTTTCATTTTAACTAATTTAACTTAGTAGATTTGACTTATTTATTGATTAAAATATCTTTCGAATTACAAATAACTTGTTATTTGATTTTCTAAACTTTTGTTATAGTGACTTAATGTGATAGTACTCTGTCATTGAAAAAAGTAGGAAGTATTTGTAATTAAATTATAATATGATTGAAATAATAGAATTTAAGTAAATAATAAAATGTTAATGTAATTGAAAATGTAATTTCAATGAATGCCCATGGGCCATTTTTGTGCTCCCAGCCTCCCATTTGTGCCATTTTCTGAAAACCTCGGCTCAGGCACAGGCCACATCTTCATGTCTTTTTTTGAGTTGTTCCTGGCTTGTGCATACACAATGTTTCATATAGGTCTGACTCCTGTCTATATCTAATTCTACCTATATCTCGAGATGAATAGAAATCTTACAAAACCATGCAATTATTCTTAAATTGCTGAAGGATGTACTTAAATGCAGTACAACTACAGTTTGTTATGTTTACCAAATTTCTTTTCAAAATTTTTTTTTCTTTTATAATTGATATTATGTTCTGCTGTTGTCAAAAAAAAAAAAAAAAAAAAAAAAAAAAAAAAAATTGATATTATGCTAGGTATTACTAAAGAACTGCCACATATTGGTTCTAGCATCCAAAGATTGCTTACTTAGACAGTTAATTCTTGTAAAGATATTATATTTGCAATATGAAATACTTCATAGAAAACAGCTAGATGTGTAACCTTGACCATTTATTTGTTTAGAAATAATGATTATTAACAACATGAAAAACAATACTCCCTATTTCCTCATATAAAAGTCTTATATCCCATTTGCACATGTTTTTAGGAGAGCTAAAATTGTGGTGTTTGGTTGATTAAGAGTTAATGAAAAGTAGTAGATATTTCCTCCATTGCTTTTTAATCACAGTGTTTGGAATTTTACACTATTCACGCACTCCTTTGACCGACTTATCCATTTTTATGCTTGGAAAAATATGGGCATGTTGGATCTTGTTTGATTCGTCTGGATATATATTTCCAAAATATCAACTTTTTATAATTTCTACTAAAATAAAATTAAAGATATTAATGAAATATAATGTGCTTTGACAAGTGTGAAATTCCCAATGTTGGAATTAATAAAGGATGGAGGAAGCATACTTTAAATTTTTTTGATAGGGGTGAGAGAAAGTGGGGAACCATTTACCTGGGAGAGATAAATGAAGAATCAAATAATGAAACCAAAACAATATTCGATTGAAATGGGACTTTATAGAGACTATATATTTGGGTGACATGAGACTTTTATTGGGGATGGTGAGAGTACCTAATCAAGTTGGAATAGAGGAAGTCGAAAGGAAAGTTTAAGGTGGTGTACACAAAATCAAGTTCGAGCGGAGCCGTGGAGGGAGTCAATTTGAATGTTTAAGTGAAATCATCTAGTATAACAAAGTCTTGTCCCTTGGGTTTATGGCATTGGCTCCGAGAGTGGATCGTAGGATCTTTGTGAAAAAATTACATTTTCCGAACTTAATTTCTCAAAAAAGGTTATATATGTTCTTTTTTCTTATGCAAACCTTTTAATTTCTGGATTACAGGAGCTGTACCATGAGTTGCATGCTTTGCATAGATTTGAGCAAGACTTCCAAGGGAAATGCAGGGTAGAGGGTAAGTATGACCATCTTTTTCATTAAGCTAACATATCTTTATTATTTAAGCTTCTGTTTCCCATGTTATAATCATTTAGTCAAAAATCCAAACACATGATGACTTTATTTTAAATTTGACTAATGTTTTTTTTTTGAGAATCCTTTGATCTTGTTGATGCTGTGAATGTAAAATCGTCAATGAAAATGTAAAGCCCTTAGATCTAGCTCATCTAGGCAACCTAGCTTATTCTAGGCCACTAATATTAGCATGCTCCTCAAGTGTGGGATAAAAATTATGGAATTCATATGCTTTGCCGTAGGAGAATTACTAACTATGATACTGTTTCACAGTGCTGTAAGAATCTGTCCCTCAATTGGCCAGTTCTTTGGGGAGTTGATTGTAGTTACCCCTGAAAATTTTCTTGAATAAAATTAAAACTAGGTTGATATTAGTGAACTGGTGAGGATTTCTTTGAATTTGAAATAGAATTTGGAATTTTTTTCCAAAAAGAATGTCTGAAGTTGATTAGCATATGATTTCAACACCTTTGGCATGTGTGTATAGGAGAAACTCTCTTATCCTTTCTTTCGTGATTCATCATTTCTATTGCTCCCTCAATTGAACGTATAGTTCAAGATTCATGAACATTAAATATATTTACAACTTTTGAACTATATTTTCATCTGGAGACTAGGATGTGATCATGGTCTCAAGTCCATAATATAATATTTGTTGTAACAGTCTTTATTTTAGCTCTGATTCTTTACTTTTATAGCACTGAAGTTTGCCTGTATTTCAAAATATATATATATATATATATATATATATATATATATATATAAAAATCTGATGGCTGTCAACATTGCCTTTACAATTTATGAAACTGCACTCTTCTTGCATAGCTGACAAGCTTTGCAATTTTTGCATGAAGAACTTAAAAAGCAGAAGAAATTAGTCAAGAAATTAAAGAAAAGATCACTTTGGAGCAGAAGTTTGGAAGAGGTATCATATCTGCTATAAATTTAGACACGTGAAAATATTGCTCTGTTGTTTCTGCAATCAGTGGATAGTTAGTACTGATTTCTAAGAAATACATGTGTTATTGCAGATAATGGAGAAGCTCGTTGACGTTGTCCTTTTTCTGCATACGGAAATTCGTAATAACTTTGATAATGATGGTATGTTACATATAATATTGACCTAATGCTTTAATGTATAAATACCTCTCACTTCTTTCAAAAAAAAAAAACCTCTCACAGCAAAAAAAGCAAAAAAAAAAAAAAAAAAAAAAAAAAAAAAAAAAAAGTGTAAGACTATAAGAGGTATTTGTAAAAGTGCAATAACATAGAAGTGGGTAGAAGCTGGCACTGTTTTGACCATGTACTGCTGGAAAGCACCTACAGATTTTAAATTACTAAAGCTTTTAAGGATTCTTTATTTTCATTTTTTTTTTTAATGACTTAACTAAAATTTCCCGTGTAATTATGCATTCCAACGGCAACCTGAAGATGCTGTAGAAAAAGTTGAAGATCCTGTAGGCAAATCCCAACGGCTCGGACCAGCTGGTCTTGCTCTGCATTATGCAAACATTATATTGCAAATTGATGGAATTGTGAGTCTTAAATTTATCTCTAGTATTCATTTACAGACTACATATATATAAAGTGCTAAACAAGTACTACTTTTATTAATAAAGTGCTTCATATATCTTTGTTTGAATTTACCTAAAATGATATTTGACTCTTTGGATGGGTAAAGAATGCATCCATATATAGGTATATTCCCCCCTTAGAATAATTGTTCATTAAGAAGAAAGAAAGAATCTTTTTCCTAAAGGACTAGGAGTCTAGAAATGCTGCTGTAATAAGAGAAAGAGAGGTTTCAAAAATAATGAACAAATTGGTGCAAGAAAGCTCCCTATGAATAATTAATTTTTATAATTGGTTCCTTTTAAGCTTCGCAATCGATTCTATAGTTATTGGCAACTAATGGAAGCAGGATATTTGTTATCTAAACCTTATCGAATAGTAGTGTCATCTTCTAATTTTTGATAATAATCCATTATAATCCACTAAAAGGGCTCTACGTGCTCATGAGCACCACTGAGTACTGACCTCAGGCTCTTAAGGACAAATACCTTACAACATGTTCGGTTCCTCCAAAATCATTCTGTGTTCTCTGAGAAATTTGAGTTTTTTATTATGTTCTCAGGTGGGTAGATCAAGTTCCATGCCTGCTAATGCTCGGGAATCGTTGTACCAAAGCCTCCCGCCAAGTATAAAATCATCTTTGCGCTCCAAGCTGCAATCATTTCATGTCAAAGAAGAGGTTTATTTTTATTTTATTTTTTATTTTAAATTTCATGGAATGAATCATCAACTGTTAATTTAAGTTTGATTTACAATGCTTAGCTTCTCTTTGACTATAAGCTATCTTCACGTAGAAATAACTTATTACACAGGGTAGAATTATTCTTACAATGGTATGCACTTTGCAAGTTCATAACATAAACTTTTAACCCTTTCCGCTACAGCTAATAAAAGGTGACCTGACTTGACAAGCCAACCCTAAGATTATTGAAAAATAGCCAAAAAGGTGACCCGACATGACAAGGCAAACTTGTAACATTTGCATACGATGTGGATATTGCTAAAATTTTGTTTCATAATTTACCTGGCCTCTACAATTTGAATGGCAGATATATAAATGTTTTATATCTAATCCTTGAAGATAAATGATGCATTTTCTTTCGCAGTATTTTTTTTATTTTTTATTTTTTTTTGTGGCATTGGTTGTATGACTCCATTTTTCTAATGTGCAGCTCAGTTTGCCAGATATTAAAGCTGAAATGGAGAAAACGTTAGAGTGGCTTGTTCCAATTGCTTCCAGCACTGTCAAGTGAGATGACCTTTCTTCCAGTAGTTTACTTTTATTTTGATGACTCCTAAGAGTCATAAATGTGTTATTATTTGGCTTTATCCTTCTAATGCCTTTTTCATTTTTTTTTTTGACTTGATTGCAATCAGGTCGCATCATGGTTTTGGTTGGGTTGGTGAATGGGCAAATTCTGGGTAATTTGATTGCTTATTTACTTTATTTTGATAGCTTCTAATAGTATAGTGCACTGCTCCACTCCTATCTTATTATGAATTTTCTATTCACTTCTTAAAGTTGTTACAATTGTTTGATAGATACTAGAAATATACATTTGCAGGTTTGAGGCAAGTGATACATCTGCAGAAAAGGCTGATGTGATTCGCATTGAGACACTGTATCATGCTGATGAAGCGAAGACGGAAGCTTACATTACTGATCAATTGGTTTGGCTTCATCATTTGGTTTCCCAATCAAGAATATCGAGCATAAATTTCAGTATCAAGTCAGTTTCAAAACCCCCTGTTCCTTTACCCCCACGAAGAAAGCAGCAGGCCTCTGAAGTGGCAACTTGCCATGAACTATCTAATGTGCCGACAGCAGAAGAGCATCAAATATTGAACATCAATGATGTAGAGAATCAAACACCCGAAGTCAGCAAGAGTCTGGATCCTGATCCTGTTAAAGGACAGGTGGATATAATCAACCAAGTGAGTGTCAAAGGTTAATTAAATTGATACGCGTCGTTTTGATCTGGTTAGCCGATTTTACATAATGCAATTTGGTTCCGTAACTGATGACAAAATTCCTTATAGAGTTCACGCGTGGTTGAGGAGCTAGTATAGTTATAATGTTGTATACTGTGTTTTTGAGAAGATGAAGCTAGTGGTAGTATTTATGGTCTTATATAGAGCACAAAGATGGTATTCATTTTCTTTGCTATCAGATGTAAAGTTGCATATCTTACATTCTTACATTACATTAGAAATGATAAATCAGTTGAGATCTCCCTGAAAGGTGCTCTTCGGTTCCAAGTTCTCTAACTTGTTTCCTTTTTGATAAATTTGCACCCTCAATCGTGACACTGAATTCGATCAAGATGAATAAGGATCCATTGTATCAATAACTAATGGAGATGAGACAAGTTTTGATTATTATTAAGGTTCAATTTGCTTTTTACATTACATTAAACTTTCAACAATTAAGTTGCTTTTTTTTTTTTTTAAAAAAAAAAAAAAAAAATCTGAAGTTAAGTATACCTATACCTGCATGGTCTCTTATGTAAAAACAAATAATATTATGGAAGGCAATAATTCATTTCATCTTAAAAATGGAGTAAAACTTGCAACAATAATGTGTACAGTTTTAGGGTTAGAGCTTCCCTCCTGATTCTTGGAGATAGTACAATCACAAAAACTAATAAAAGAGAGTGAAGGATAGCTTAAATGGTTAGAGCTTCCTTCATGATTCTTGGAAATCCTTAATTTCAGTTTAGTAAAATCAATAACTTTAAATGAGAAATATAATAGATAATCAGTAAAAATAATTCCAGTTCAGCAAAAATAAGGTGAAGTGAACAGAACCTTATTTACCCGGGGGTATGACTTCCTCAATTTCCCCTCTAACTACCTATTACTAGATAGTTATTGATAGACTACTCTAATTATTGTTTTTTCAACATATTCTTCCTCTAATAGATCATATGGTGAAAAATGAATTTGATATGAGCCATACTCTATTGAATTTTATAATTTCATAAATAATAAAACTTAGGGCCTGTTCTCATACGATTACTTTCAGTTCATTTCAATTCAGCTCTAATAAGTTCATTTCAGTTCAGTTTAGTTCAGCTCCTTCTCTTATAAAATATTTATTTCACTTCAGTTCAGTTCAGCTCTAATAAGTTCAGTTCAGTTCAGCTGAGTTCAATCAATGAGAACAAGCCCTTAAACTTGCTTATATTTAATGCAGATTTGTGTGATTTACCATGAAACATTGAGTGTCTAGTTTTAACATGCAGGGCCTTGTGGATTAGAAGATATTGATCCTAATTTTGTCGGAAATATTAATATATTATTATCTCATACTATTATCCTTTATCAGCGGCCTACATGAATGAATTGGAGCAACCCTAGTAATTATAATGTTTTTTCCTTATTTAGTTATGTTTTGTTTTCTTATTTTTTATTTATGCAAATATTGCATATTCATATCAATTCATGCATTCCCTTTTTCATATCAATTTGGTATTATAAGGCCCCGTTCTCTTCACCTTATTTTTGTAGAACTGAAATTATTTTTACTGAAATAAAATTATATTTACTGAACTTAAATTATTTTTACTGAACTTAAATTAATTTTACTAAACTGAAATTATTTTTGCTGAACTGAAATTATTTTTACTTATTTTCTACTATAATTTTTCTTTAAGAAAACTGAATTTTACTGAATTGAACTTATTTTTACTAAACTGAAATTATTTTTATTGAACTGAAATTAATTTTACTGAACTGAGCTTATTTTTACTGAACTGAAATTATTTTTACTTAATATTATTTTTTTAAGGTGAAGATAACAGGGCCTAAGTTTAAGTTAAATTAATTTATTATTTGTAATTATTCATTAATATATTTTATATTGTTTTTTTTTCTATTTTTTTTTTAATTTTAATGTGCAATGTGACGATGTAGATGATGAAGTTGTTTTCGTGGATTCATTGGAGTGAAACTATGAATCGTGTGATCAAAGAGAAAGCAACTCGGTCGTTGTACCATGATCATTTCAATAAAATTATGAGAGTGAGGGATAGCTCAAGTGGTTAGAGCTTCCCTCTCGATTCCATAATAGATTCTCATCCCCGCCCAAAAAAAAAAAACCATTTATCTAAGAGATTAATTGACGTATCTCGTGTTAATGTTATGGGACATGTGCTTTTCAATAAAATTATCAATTATTTACAATCTTTACTAATCTACACTCTATACAATATATTAAAAAGGTGTTTCTAAAGACGTCGATGTGCTATGTAGACCCTTTTTAATTATGCTACATCACTTTCCTAACATCTTATGAAGCCACGTCACCTTTAACTATCCGAGCTTGTTTAAAGGGAGTCCCGTTATGCCAGAACAAATGCATAACGAGGGGTAAGAGTGTAATTGCACGTAATGTATAATTTGATTTTAGAGTAGTACCATTGAGTGATCAATAGTATCATTGGGTGATTAAATAGTACCATTGAATATTTCAGCGGTACTATGTATGCATTCAGTGGTACTATGCATACATTCAGTGGTACTAACTAAGTGCATAAATAGTATCACTAAATAACTAATGGTATTATATAAACTTTTAGTGGTACATTTAAAAGCGGTCCTACATACCTATCTCTCTCCTCCTTTTTCTCTCTTCTATGTACCTTTTAATATTTTTATATTTGTTATGCATTTGCAAATGCATAACAACACTGCATTAATACTTCCTCTAACTATCTTAACCATTACGCCATGTCACTGAATCAACAAGCATTATTATATATAAAAATATAAAGATAAGGAGATTTAAACACTCAACCTCTTAATCTCTTATAATAAGGATGACTATTTAATCACCTAAGCCGGCCAAATAACAACCATGTTAATAATATATTAAAAAAAATTTATATAAGTGAAAACCACAAGGTTCAATTAAAAAAAAAATACTCAAAATATAAACTCAATATGTATTCAATGTAACAATTTCCTGTACCTCATGGGGAAGAAAGGCCTATCAAAATAAATCTTAGTTCAGTTCAGTTCCAATCAGTTCACTTCAATAAATGTGAACATGCCCTAAAACTTTTGATGTTCCATTTATGCCCTTTCAATTATCACCATTCTTTGTTTTTATGTTACATCCAACATTTTATTTATTTATTTATTTAAGGTTAGTTATTATTTTTTAGGATGCCCACCCGGTTTAACAGAGCTTAGCTCCAACTACATTCAGATCCGACCCGGGTCGCACACCAAGCTTATGGTGGCTGGGTGAGTCTCCCAACAAGAGTTTCTGCATACAGTGAGGCTTGAACCCAAGACCTCAGCTCCTTTAAGTGACATCGAGTTGCTTACCACTTGAGCCAACTCTTGTTGGTAGGTTAGTTATCATTTAAATTTATGTTCCCTTTAAAATGCAATTGGTATTGTGACAATATATTTTTTCATATGAGAGTGAGGGATAGCTCAAGTGATTAGAGCTTTCCTCCCAATTTCACGAGATTTTGGGATTGATTCTCACACTCTGCCCTTTGTGGCTCTCTAAACACCAAAAAAAAAAAAAAAATATATATATATTTTTTCATATAATTGGAATCACCGTATTTTGTCTTCAAACTTCTAATGGAGTATCTATAATGCTGTGTTGATATAATGTTCTAAGTGTCATGTATGTGGGTAAATAGGTGAATGAAAAATTTGTATCTCAGATATTGCCACAGTGCGAAGGGATTAATATGTACAGCCAAAAAAAAAAAAAAAAAAAAGTCAAATTCATTTACAGAAGCATAATACATGAAAACTATAATATAATAATATATAACGTATGGTCCGAGGCATCGCCAAGGCTAAATCTAATATATATAAATAAAGTAGGCATTTTTAGAGAGCATTCGGAGCGCCACATAAGAAAATGTATTATTTTGACCAATGAAAAATTAAATTAATAATTTATTTTAGATATAAAAAATTCACTCGCCACCTAAGCAAAAGTTACGAATTTTGCCACATAGGTAAGAACAACGAATAGTGAATAATTAGAATTTAACTTATTTATAAAACTAATAATTATCTTTTTTTTACATATATGATGAAAATCTTTGATTGCAAATATCTTTAATCTTTCCCTAGAAAATATTATAAAAATTAGATATTAATAATGTACTCATCGAGACAAATAAAACCTAATCTCATATGACTATGGGCCTGTTCATATTTACTGAATTGAGCTAAACTGAACTGAACTGAACTGATTGGAACTGAACTGAACTGAACTGAACTGATTGGAACTGAACTGAACTGAATTGAGCTGAAATGAATATTTTATGTGAGAGAGAAATTAAGAGCTGAACTGAACTGAACTGAACTGAACTGATTGGAACTGAACTGAACTGAAATTAAGTAAATGTGAACAGGCCCTATGGTTGTCCTTATATATAGAGAGAACTTTAGAATATTCTCCCTAATTTAATTTTTAGTAGTTAAAAGATTTTAAATGAGACTAACATTTTGAAACAGAATGAGTATAAGAAAAAAAACGCATGTGCAAAGGACTTATTTTAACCAATAAAAAAATTGTCATTTATTTTTGAATTAAAATTTAAATTGTCACCTAAGCAAAATTAATGAATAAGGTTTGGGATTTTATATTCAAGCACCATGTAAAATAAATAAAACAACGAAATATAATTTTAGTGTCAAAATTAAAAAAAAAAAAAAATTATCTTATGATACTAGGAATTTTATCCAAATATCTAATGAATGATCTTCATAAATATACAAAATCTTGAATTAAATAAAATGATTTACTAGAACCGTGCATCGCACGAGCTTACATCTAGTATTAGTAGTATACTAGGCTAGGTCCCGTGCCATGCACGATAATATTCAATAGCTCTTTTAAATTATTGCTTTTAAAAAATAAATTTATTATGAAAGAGTATTATTAGTCGAATAAATATTTTAAAATACAATTAGAGAGAAATAGAATAGAATAGCTTGAATTGTATTGATGATCTTGGCTAATATTTATAGCCTACAAAAGATAACCTACACAATATAAAACTCTATCATATAAACTTCCATAAATCTATCTTAGAATATCACTAAGATATATTATTATCCTAAATATACTATCATAAGAACTACATCGTATATGGAAAATATATCACAATAATATATTTTCCTATATTCCTAACAAATACATTTTTATCATTTTCTTCTTATTAACCAAATGAAATGTTTTTTTTTTCAGGGCAACTGAATATGTTAACAATATGTATTTAACCCATAAATAGATCTCCTTTTTACCCACTATTATTCCTTCTCTGATACAATATATTTTTTCAATAATCAGCTGGTAAAAATATTTTTTTCATATCTTTCCTAGCAAGCTTTTCACACAGAATTATATACAAAAATCTTTTTTTTTTTTCCTTAAAAAAAGTTTCTTGTTGTAAAAATGGTAGAGTTGTACATAATAATATGTGTGGAACAATTTATGTTAAGAATTTGATTTTATTTTATTTTTTTTGCTTAAGTTTACGGTATCAATATATATTTTGATATGATACATTAAATCTTTTGTATTCTTTATTTATGTAAAATATTTGATTAAAAAAAAACTAAGGGACACACCAGAAAATAACACGTGTCATTTTTGGTGTGTCTTTTAGTATATAGTTATTGATTAATTGATGAAAAAAAAACATCAATCAATAATCAATAATATATACTAAAAGACACACCAGCAATGACACGTGTCATTCTCTGGTGTGTCCTTAGTATAATTTTTTTTTTTAAAAAATAAACTTTTAAAAAAAAATATAGAATATATATATATATATGCAAAATATTTTCTTCCAAAAAGTAGGAAAAAAAAGTTGTAAAACAATAAATTTACAAACTTTTTTTTGAATAAAAATAAATTTGCAAACTTAAATATCTAAACATATATTAAGGACACATTCCTTTATAGTAAAAAAATGTTGAATATATATCTTTCATTTTGACATAATTGGTGAATGAAAAATTTACAAATGTGAAATTAAAATTAAAAATAAATATGCCATAAGGGTTCAAAATAGAAGAAATCTTGATAAAAAATATAATCTGTAGTCATGAAAGATTAAAAAAAAAAATTAAGTTGCTTTATTTGGCATAAAATAAGAAATAGATTTTGGATCAAATTATTTTTTATATTTAAATATAGTCTTAAATTATACTCCGTAACAAAGATTGAAAAACCGTGCATGGCACGGGATCTAACCTATTAATAATTAATAATCAATCAATAATCACTAATATATACTAAAAGACACACTAGTAATGACACGTGTCATTTTATGGTGTGTCCTTAGTATAATTTTTTTTTTTTAAAAAAAATAATTTTCAAAAAAAAAGAAAAAGATAGAATATATATATGCAAAATATTTTCTTCCAAAAAGTAGGAAAAAAATCGTAAAACAATAAATTTACAATTTTTTTTTTTGAATAAAAATAAATTTACAAACTTAAATATCTAAACATATAGTAAGGACACATTCCTTTATAGTAAAAAAATGTTGAATATATATCTTTCATTTTGACATAATTGGTGAATGAAAAATTTTCAAATGTGAAATTAAAATTAAAAATAAATATGCCATAAGGGTTCAAAATAGAAGAAGCTTGAATAAAAAATATAATCTGTAATCATGAAAGATTAAAAAAATAAAATTAAGTTGCTTTATTTGGCATAAAATAAGAACTAGATTTTGGATCAAACTATTTTTTATATTTAAATATAGTCTTAAATTATACTCCGTAACAAAGAGTGAAAAACCGTGCATGGCATGGGATCTAACCTAGTGATTTAAAAAAACCTATTTTAAGTTATAAGTTAACCTAAAACCTAAACTGATGTACAAGTCAAGGCTTTACATGTTTTCCTAAGTGTCATATTAAACCTCAAGAAATGTTAAGATGTATTAGGAGATTATATGATATTAATATGATTTGATTTGTTTAGTATAGTTGGCATAATAGTTGGCATAAGATAGAATATAGCAATATTAGATTGTTTCTAAAGTCTATCCTTCTTGTACGTTTTATGCCTATATATTGGCAGCTAATATCAATACAATGCAAGCTTTTGGCCTCACATTAATTTTACATGGTATCGGAGCAAGGTTGTTTTTTTAAACCCTAACCTATGAAAGGCGACACATCACCACCGTCGTCTTCTTCTCAAATATTCATAGCCGATCAATGGAAAGCTATTGCAACTATGGTTGGTAACACTATGGTGTTAGATAATAGGATGAATGGAAAATTCAATACTTATTTGTGGATAATTGATACGGGTGCCACGCATCATGTCACTGTCATTGACACTTGGTTGTTTGATACAACTCCCATATTTGATTGTCCGGTTGGTTTACCGAACGGTGAGACCGTTCTTGCAGAAAAAGAGGGTTCGGTTCGTTTTTCGGACTCAGTCGTGCTTAAACATGTTCTATGTGTTCCCAAATTGAGTTGTAATTTGATTTCTGTCTCTCAATTAAATGATGATTTACATTGTATTGTCAAATTTAATTCCTCTATGTGTGCTATACAGGACAAACAAGGGACGCTGATTGGTACGGGAGCTAGACGAGATGGACTTTACTACTTTGGAGGTGACTCTATGCGACATGTTATGGTTAATGGAGCAACGTCACAATTAGAGTTATGGCACAATCGACTTGTCATCCTTCGGAAAAGGTAGTGAAATTACTTCCTCTTGATAGCCTCACGGGTACCTTAGATAAGCATTGTGAAGTTTGTTTTCGGGCTAAACACCCCAGGGGAAAATTTCCCTCTAGTGATAATAGAGCACGCCGCATATTTGAAAAGACACATTGTGATTTGTGGGGCTCATAGACATGCTTCTTCTTGTGGAGCTCATTATTTTTTAACAATAGTAGATGACTATTTTTGATGGGCGTTAGAACGGTCGCACATTCCACACTCAATCAAACTCACTTATAAACAAACATCCTACAAACCAAGCATAATGACAAGTAAGAGTTCGGTCCACAAGGAACGGGATATGGTTGCTAAAGATCTTAACACTTAAGCTAATTCGAAGTCTTTGGTGAATTGGGGGTTCCTCAAGTAGACAAACAAATTATGGTTCTAAAACGATGTATTAAAGACACTAGGGAATGAGATTCACTCAACCAAGGCAATTAGACAAACGGGGAGTAAAATAGACAAGATATAGCAAGGACTATATGTAAGATCAACCTCATGCAATTAGGAAACAACTCACACTACTAAACTTAGATTCCTCATTAGTTTAGCAATAGAAGATACATAATCGAATTACAATAAGTAATGCCATGCTTCATTCACATTTCCATGTCAAACTAAGCATATTGACAGGGTAAAGTCGTATCCCCTAATCAAAAATAATTACCTAATTCACTAACTAAAGTAGATAGGGAAGTAGGGTCGATCTCCACAGGGAAACAAGTCTTTTTACTCCTAATTAAATATTATAATCTAAATTATTTAAGTAACCAATATTAAAAGTTGAATATGAAACTAAACTAAAAAGAGTAGGAAAAAGGAGAAAATAATATATAAAGGATCTAGGGCATAGGTTCACCAATAAATAATACTCCTGGGTAAAATAGGGTAATCAATCATTGACATTGCATAAATAACATGATTAACAGGCTCTCGCAATTTATTAACCAACATAGACCTAACAGGCTCTCGCAATTTACTAGATCTAAGTTCTTATTGAAAATAGCCTTTAATATCAAATTAACATCTGCTCGATTCATCAATTTAATATTGCTATACTTTTACAAGCCGCAATTGTAAAATATTAAAACAATCCAATAAGAAATCATCATGCAATACCAACAATCAATAATAGTCAATCATCAATGCATCAATTAATCAGATTGTAAAGGGCTCTCGCTACTTATTACAATCACACAATTAATTTATCGGTATTAAATCTCATCTCTCGAATCTTGACTTAACCATTTATAAATTAACTTGCCTATTGAAACTAGACCTAAACATTAATTCTCATCTCTCGATTCTTGAATCAATATTGTCAAACTCATGCATAAAAGATAGGCCTAATCTAGTCACAGAGCATTAAATCAATCAATAGGAAATTAATCTAGCATTAATAATCAACAACAATAATTTACCCCTTCATATCATTTATTAGATCCCCATGAACCCTAGAAATTAAACTACTCACACATTATTAAATATAGACTAAGCAAAGCAATAAAATAAATCATGATCAAAGGAATAAAATAAATAACTAAGATTAAGGGAAGAGAAATCGTCACCAAAGTAAATCTGGAATTAATCAAAGAAATAAGAACAAAAGTTTAGAGAGTGATTAAGAGAGAGAAAACTAAGTAGAGAGAGAAAGTCTAGGAGAAAGGATTAAGAGAAGAAGAAGAAGATCCCCAAAAATCGTATTACGGAGGAGTATTTATACTCCGTACAAAAATCCTAAACTGAAACAAATTAAAACGACGTTAATCGTCTCCTAAATAAACACGCGCCCGATCGGGCGAGGCACCGCCCGATCGGGCGCGCCTTTTTATCTTTAATAGCTATCTCGCGCCCGGCCGGGCGCGTCACCGGGCGCTCCTCCCGCCCGGCCGGGCGCGCCTCCGGGCGCCAGCCTTTTTGGCCGGGCGGATCATTTGGGCCAATATTTGGACTTCGATTGGGCTCCAATTCTTCGGGCCAATCTAGGTTTCCTCTTTGGGTCTTGAATACTCGGTCCAAACGCCCCGGTATCACCTCTACCGAGCCCTTAATCACCGGTTCGATGGCTCCAACCGGCCCTGGGCTATAAAATCTGGTCGTGCTTCTCCAGTGCTCGTGATTGCTCCTAAATATCTCGGGAAAATACTCCAAAAGCATAAATCCCTGCAAAAGTCAACCAAATCTACGAAAACACTAGAAAACACATATTAGTAATAAAAATGGCTCTAAAGAGCCAAAAACACTACTAATAATGACCAAGGGATGGGGGTAAAATACTACATAAACTAGACATATCACATATCATGCTATCAAGCTCCTAAATCAAGGGTAGCTAATCCTATCATGAAGAACTAACAAGAAATCTCATACAATCAATTTAATTGCAATACAAATATCAATGTTACTCCCACATTTGCATAATTAACCAAAAAGGTTGAGTTTCACCCAACCCCTAGCAAGAAGACTACTCACAACTCATATTCATCAACATGTAAACAAGTATTAGGGTTCTATATACTTCAATAATTGGGGAAAAGTGGTTAACAATCGAATTCACTATCATCCAACAAGAAATTATCAAGAACTAAAAGGATTCAAGTAACATGCAAATACCAAATACAATCTGAAATTAAGTAGAAGAAGGTTGAAGAAATTACTAATTGAAGCTTCAAATGTTGAATACAAAGTGCCAAACCTTGAGAATAATTCTTGAATTTCACTAATACAATGATTTGATTTGATGAAAGCTAAGCTAAATTAACTAAAAGGAATGTTTCAAACTAAGAGAGGTTTCTAAAAACTAGGCTACTGTTCTGTAATTACAAATGAGCTAAAAGGGAAGTATTTATACTCCCCGAAACACATAAGGAAATCCTTCAAAATAAAACGGATTCCCAGCGAGGAGCGCCCACTCCACAATGTGCCTGCTCCTTGCTGCTGCACGCCCTCTCCAGCTGCTTCAGTGAAAAGTCAAATTTGAAAGTGTCAAGGAGGAGTGCCCGCTCCTCACAGGGTGCACACCCGCTTCCTTGTTCCACAGCATAGGCAGAATTCAATTTCAAAGGGATGAGTGCCCGCTCCTGGTCAGGAGCACGCCTGCTCCCCCTGTTCCACAACATAGGCAGAATTCGACTTCAAAGGGAGGAGCGCCTGCTTCTGGTTAGGAGCACGCCCGCTCCTCACAGGCTCTGAATTTAGGCAGATTATTGCTGAAGTTGAGGAGCGCCCGCTCCAGGAGAGATGCACGCCCGCTCCCCCTGGAGCGAGCTCTCCCTTCTTTGTCTTCAAGACTTGAACATTACTCCATGCTTTGAGTGCTTGTCAAATTGAGATATAGGACCTGCAAAACATGGACAAACACAAGCAAAGAAAGGGCGAAGCCGAGATACAACATTTTCATTCAAAAACGGGTTAGAAAGAGGGAAAAAGATTACAAAATCGGGTTTAAATCAACACTATAAGTGGTCAAATAAACCACTTATCAAATCCCCCCAAGCTAGCCAAATTCTAGTCCTCAAGCAATTCACATTGCTTAAAAACAAAACAAAAGATCAATTTGCTCAAAGAAAAGCACATGCATAGATACAAGAATCCTTAAGCAATAAAACTCAAGCATGAGGTATATGCCTAAGATCAACCATGGTCATAACTAGCCAAGGCCTAGCTAACCTTTCCGAAAATACTCAACTTAAGCCTATTCAACACATCTTACCGCGTCCCCATCACAAAGTTCGAATCCCCCCTACTGGTAGTGTCTCGTGATTCCTCGAAAGAGCCGGAAAAACATAGATAAAGCGGGTTTCAAAACACTCGACATCTCAATGAAAAAATACCTTCTCCATATGCTTGTGAATCAACTCCCTCCACCGACTATGGCTTCCACTACTCTCCTAATCATTACAAAACTCAAGGACTTCGACACAAAGTTAAGGCATAGATAGAACTAGAAGTGTTTTGCAATTTGAGCCAAACTAAAATGTATATCATTAAGAGCAAACCCTAAGAGGTTCCTAATTTTGACCCATGCTACAAACCATGAATGAATTGAAACAAAAACACACCCCAAACTTGTTTAATTGCTAGGGTGGTGACATTTCATCACTTCTTTTCTTTCTTTCTTTCTTTCTCTTCTTTTTTTTTCTTTTTCAACTTTTTTTTTCTTTTTTTTTTTGAAACAAACTTGGACATTTACATCACTAACTACTAAATACAATCAACTTAAAGAATGAACTAAAGAAACAAAAATGATACGCCTTAACTTTTGTGAATTATCAACACATAACAACCTTCATCAATACTAAGAGTAGTTTAGGCCGCGGTCTTGGGAGTTGAGACTCAAGTTCTCGATCTAGGTACTAAATCAAAGAGGATCCTTGCCACTCATGCAAAATGTAGTAGGCTTGAAAAATATTAAAACCTCACTTTTTGGAACAATGTGGGATCAAATTAAATACTACCATTGAGGATCAAATTCCTTTGAGATAGGCGACACCATCTTACCACAAACCTAGACTTTAAGTCTCGTACATTAGGAAAGTTATTCTCACACTAGTCTAAACTAGCCAATTCTATGTTCAACCAAGGGCCTCTAAACCATGCTCGAAATTTTATTACAAAAAGAAAACAAGCATCCACCACATACAATCCAATATCATCATTACAAACCGATCAAAGGCAAAACAAACTTTTTTTTTTCTTTTTAGTAAAAAGCTGAAAACGGGGGATAAGAGAACTAATTAAAGAATTTGGATATTAGGGGTTTGGATGTTAGGGAATTTGGATATTAGAGGGGTTATAAGATAAGAAGAAGAAGTTTGGATATTAGGGAGAGACCAACATCATCAATCATCATAAATCATCATCATAACAAGAGACCAAGAGCAAACCAACCATACCATGCAATCGACCGTCACACAAACCAACCAAAAATATGCAAATACCAAAGGTTAATCATAAGAATAAGATGCTCCAAAGAACACATATAAGGAGAAGTGAGACAAACACATCAATATGCAATTGTTCTAGCCTAGGCATGCCATATCATCGAGAAAAGAGCACAACCAACCTAAAATAGGCATGCAATCTAGAACATAATAACACATGAATCCTACCACATGTCCCAAAGGCTAGGCTAAGCCTTTCATGCCAAACATTCCACATACAAACTCAAACTTCTCCTTATATAGCACAAGATCATCACATGAAAGCACAAATCCTATCAAAACCGAAACTACCTTGTACACAAAGACCCCAAGACTTCCCCAAAGCTAGACATTTGATTATTGTTCCCACGATAGATGGACACAATGAGAAACATCTCCCCCCAAGCTATAACTCGACATCGACCTCGGTGTTACACATGATGGGAAGGAAGAGAAGGGAACGTTAAAAAAATGTCTAAAGGCTACTCCCGATCATCCTCCCTAGGCGGCGATGGCATGTAGTTATAGTTTAGGTCTACATCACCGGAATAGGAAGGTTGATCCATGTATGGAGGAAGATCATAGTTGGGGCTACTACGATAGTGACCGTAGTCCGGTGCACTACTAGTACCCCAACCACCATCATACCCGGGTGGAAACCCGAAGTATCCCCTTAAGGGGTGGTTATCGATCTCCTCGGGAGTCATATTACCACATTTTTCGGGGACGTGGTAATAAGAAGGGTCCCCCCTAAAATCACAACCTCCGGGTTGTGTATAATCGTAGGGAGGGAAGGATCGTAGCTCCAAAATGGAGCTACGGGGTCCTTGCCAATAGGATTAGGTGGGTTGGTTGTTGTTCCAACCTAGAACCGGCCCCTCTTGTACGGGGCGGTGAGGATAGTTGACATAGGGGAGGAAATCTCCCCTCTTAACTTGGTTTTGATAGGACCTTTGGGAGACAAAACTTTGGTATTCATTTTCTTGAAGGATTCTTTGGTTGGTTAGGTTAAGATGGTGAAAGGCCGACTCAAGGTTGAAGGAGGAAGAAGAGGAGGAGGAAGGGCCGCCCATAAAGCTAGGAATAGTGGATATGCTATGGCGGTGGGGTTGAGATGGTTGGTCAAGGTCGGGAACATTCCCGGGGAGTGGCTCATTTGGCACTTGCCAAGTGGTTCCCACGGTGTTCATTACTGCCGCATTAGGGAGAATGTAACGGTGTTACCCCTTGACCAACCAAGAGTAGGTGGTCACATTACCCCGGATTTCCACAAGCATATGCATTGAGGCAAGTCCGGCAAGGTCAAGGGCATTGGAGCCATTCACCGGGGTTAATTGCTCAACCCAATTGGTGAACTTCAATGTCTTGGCAATGATAGTGATCATCCCACCACACTTGATCTCACCCGTCAACTCCGAACTCTTCTTAATTTCAAGGCACCGCTTAACAAATAAGTACCCCATATTCACGTTACCCTCAAAATCTCCTCAAATCGGGAAGCTATAAAGAGGCATTTTATCTCCTCTTTAGTTAGCTTCCCGAGATCTTGCTTCGAGAAGCAAGCGTACCCCATAATTCTCATGAATATATGGAGTACGGGGTGGATGATGTGGCTAGCGTGGCTAGACCGGGTAGTGAATTTGGGGTACTCCGCGATGGTGTTCCACCAATTATACTCCTCGTAACTGGAGAGGTAGAAATTATCGGGATCGGTTATTTGGTTGTATACGGGCCATCCAAAAATCTCATTGAGGCGAGTTAAGCTTAAGGTTTTGGGTTGGTTGAACATATAAAACTTAAGCTCGCACTCAATAGGCTCTCCCTCACCACTAACTTTTCGCGTGGTTAAGGTAGAAAGAAATTCAAGAGTGAGCGATTCGTAGGTTAGCTCCCTCTTGTCGAGGAACTTTAACCATCCGAAATTTTCGGCCACTCGCCGAATTCCATTGTCTAATCCTAGGATTTGGCAAGCTTCTTGGTCGTAAAATCGAGTTGGAAGAATTTGTGGAAAGCTTTTTGTGATACCTCTTGAATTTTTCAGGAATTTTTATTGAAGGGGGAGGATTTCTTTGGTTTGGTGTTTGGCTAGGGGTTTGATTTGGGCTTTCGGAAGAACGGTTTTCATTTATTTGGATGCCGGGAGTAGTATTCCTCTTCTTCCCTCCCGCACCTCCAAATAGACGAAGAACCATTTTGGTAATGAGAATTGGTTTACAAAGCTAACTCAAAACACCACAAACACACTCACAACACACCACAAACAACCTCCGAAACTTCAAACCCCCGAAATTATCCAAGTACCTGTTTCAACAATTTCCAAATATTTCCAATACAATCTAACAAACAATTCCAACACAAAATTCACAACCAACAATAAGTCCAATATACTCACAACTATCCTAACCACAACAATCACAATTTTCAACTATTATTACCTGTAGGGAATATTTCAAGCCATCCCACACTTGAGCCCCACTGTGATCATACACTTAAGCATGGTGGCGTCCAAAGAGAAGGAAGCTAGAGCAAAAGAGTCGCCAACAAGTTTTAGGAACTTGTAAACCGTTCACAGGGTGAAGGTTACACCCCTTAACGATCCATGAGATCGTCAACTCCAAAAGGTCTTGAACCAAATAGGGTTCGGGGATGAGGGTACGAATCCAATCTACAAAAGAAGAACTCGCCCTATAAAATAGGCCTCTACTTTATTCTACTCGTATTCATGTGCGCTTTTTGACTAACATGCAATCAATAGGTTAACCCTAAACCTGTTTATCTATGTTGGTTGAATATTAATGCACAAATAAATCTATTATTGGCGATCACTTGAATTAAAATCATATTAACCTAAACCAAATTATTAATTATCTTATTAAGCGTGATTTCAAGTACAAATTCCCTTTCAACATGCATAAAAGGCGTGATCAAGCAATAAAAATAATATATAACATCAAGCAACATAATAATTATCATAATAATCATAACAATTATAATCATGATTATAACAAAAATAATCATGTTAAAGCATAATATTAACAAGATCTTAGGCATGATACTAACAAGATTAATAACAAATCCTATCATGTCACTAAGCATTAAAGATCAAAGCTTTAAACCTAACATGGTACTAACATGATATTAGAAAAGAGTAAAAGGCACCCTAAACATGATACTAGAAAGCAATAGAAGCATCCTAACATGATACTAGGAATTAAACAAATTTAAACATGCTTTCTACAAGAATAGAGCAATAAGATTACATAATTTGATGCCTCGTACCTCTTTCTAATAACAAAATACACACGTTAGTAACTTCAAGGAAAATAATAAAATCAAAGAATTAAATTAAATAAAGATTAAAAAGTTTAGACTGGATTTGGGACCAAACCCTCAGAAAAGTATAAACCTTTCACGTCTAGGGCGAAGGCAACTTCGAACTTGGTTAGGTGTTTCTAGATCTTGTGTATGCGGAATTGTGTTTGTGAAAAGCTAGAGAGATGAGAGCTTAGAGAGAATTTAGAGAATAGATTGATTGTTGATTGTAGATTGTATATCGTAGATGAATAAAAACGGAGGTTCAAGACCCTATTTATAAGAAAAAAGTCTGGAAATAGGTAGAATTTGATAAGGAATAAAACTCCACTCTGTCGCTGCAAAACTAACCTTGTCGCCAGGCGACAGGTCTGTCGCGTGGCGACAGGCCTGTCGTTTGGCGACAGCCTGAATTCCTACGCGCTTTCAAATACGGAGTCCACTATCAATCCAAATTGACTTGTAAAGTCCGTATGAAAACTGAAATCGTATTTTTCACAGAATAATATTTTATTCCAAGTAAAACTTATCAAAATATAATTATTAATTCTAATTTTATTAGGACTTAAGAGAACCTTCTAGAGAATTCTAGAAGACTATAATTAATTCTAATAACCTTAGGAATAATAATTAACATTGGGCCCTCCCCTAGATCATCGGGCCGCATGTAAAGGTCAAACCGGGCACAGTTTAGTATTTTGACCATAACTTCCTCATTATTCATCGGAATTGGGCTTATAATAAATCGTTGGAAAGCTCTTTGCAAGCCCCATTCAACTACACTATTATTGGACCCTTGTCGTGGACCAAACTAAACTGGATTGGCTATTTTCATAAAATAGAGTTGTTTTTCGAAAACAGAAAAAAAGAATTTTTAATAAAAACTAACCGCAACACCTGACCTTTCACACATTCACTTTATTCGATTATCATTCGACGCAAAAGGTATTCATCATTGGGTTTGGTTTTGGGAAGACACAAATGGGTGTCTACAGACCACAAAGACAAACTAATTCAAACACACATTTTCACAACTCCACAATCAATCACAATTTTCCACCAAATATCCTCAACTTTCAACTATAATTGTCTAAAATCACTTAATTATGCAATTAATCACACAATGTTCATGAAATTATCAAATTTTTGAGAAATTTGCATAAAAAAAACCTAAGGTTTAATGGAGGAATTTAAATAGGGAAGAGGAGATACCAAGTAGAGTATGAAAATACTCTAAAACTCATAAATTTTGCTTGACTAATGCTTCCTTTACTCCAAATTCTTGAAAAACCTCAAGCTTTCCTTTGATTTGCAATGGGTTAGGGTTTGAAATTTTTGTGTTTGAAAATGGGTAAAATTTGTGTTGTTGGAAAGAGAATTAAGAGGAGAAAAGGATTTTGTGAATTTTTGGTGAAAATTGTTGAGATTTGATGATGAATTTGAAGAGAGAAGTTGGAGAATAAGAGGTTTTTAGAGAGAGAAGGAGATGGGTGTAGAGGAGAGAGAGTAAGAATGTGAGAATGAGTGATGAAAATGGGTGAAGGAGGATAAAAGGAAAAGAAAAGAATCTCATTTTTTTTACGCGGACAGGTTGGAGCGGGCGTGCAGGGTGAGAGGAACACCTGCTCCGAACCTTAAGAACAGATTCTGGTTTCATGAACCCAGCGAGGAGCAGGCGTGCAGACATGAGGAGTGCCCGCTCCTATCTTTGAAAATCATTATGTTATCTGAGCCCCAAACTGTAGCGGGCGTGCAGGGTGAGAGGAGCGCCCGCTCCAAATTATATTTTATCTACGGCATTGGTGAGGAGCGGGCGTGAAGGTGTGATGGAGCGCCCACTCCTAGTCTTCACAGAACTTCTGATTTACTCATCAAGCGAGGAGCGGGCGTGCAGGTGTGATGGAGAGCCCGCTCCTAATAAAACTTTGGCTACGGCATATGCGAGGAGCGGGTGTGCTCAAGTTGTAGAGCGCCCGCTCCTTCTCATGTTCTTGGATTTTGTTTTCCTTCCCAGAACAGAGCGGGCGTGCTGAATTCTTGGAGCGCCCACTCCATTCTTTGATTTTGAATCTGACTTCCTTCATTTGTGAGGAGCGGGCGTGCAGTGTCTTTGGAGCGCCCGCTCCAATTCTTCATAAAAGTTTCTGATCTTTGCTTCAAAATCCCACCCTGTGAGGTGCGGGCGTATAGTGATGTAGGAGCGTCCGCTCCTCATGATACCTGACTGTTCTGAATTGATGCCCCTGGGAGGAGCGGGCGTGCAGTGTGATTGGAGCGCCCGCTCCTCATTGGTTGGAAGCCTTCTGATTTCTCCATTGAACTAGGAATGGGCATGCGATAGAGTAGGAGCGTCCGTTCCTAGCTGGTAACAACTTTACTGCTTTTTTTTTCTTACTTCTTTTTGCTCCAAATTCCTATTTCAAAATCACAAGAATATAACTCAACCAAAATGTTAGCCAAAATCAGATATAACCATCACTCTTCTCTCTTTTCTTACTCAATTTTTTTTATTTCTCATTCTCTTTCTCTCCCCTTTTTTTTTTCTTTTTTTTTCTTTTTTTTTACTCGGGTTGCCTCCCGAAAGCACTGCTTTAACGTCATTAGCTTGACGACCTCCACACTCAAGAGGTAAGATCACATTGTAATAACTCAACTAGACCAACATGAGCACCCTTATAGTAAGGCTTGAGGAGATGCCCATTGACTTTGAAAAATCTCTTTCCATCCAAATCCGTGACTTCTAGGCTCCATGTGAAAACACTTGCTTAACAACAAAAGGTCCACTCCACCTTGATAGAAGTTTTCCAGGGAACAACTTCATTCTTGAATTGTAGAGGAGCACCTTATCACCCACAATAAACGCTTTCTTTTTAATTTTCCGATCATGCCTTTCCTTCGTGCGAATCTTGTAGTTGTTAGCACACTCATAGGCCTCCAATCGAAGCTCTTCAAGCTCATGCAAATCGAGCCATCTTTGTTCTCCCGCACTAGCCAAGTCGAAGTTAATCTTCTTAATGGCCCATTGGGTTCGGTGTTCAAGTTCCACCGGAAGATGACAAGATTTTCCATACACTAGACGATATGGAGTTGTGCCGATAGGGGTTTTGTAGGCCGTTCTATATGCCCATAGGGCATCATCAAGTCTTTCCAACCAATCCTTCCTATTTCTTGCAACCATCTTCTCAAGGATTAGCTTGATTTGACGGTTGGACACTTCCGCTTGTCCACTAGTTTGTGGATGATAGGTAAGGCCGAACCTTTGGTGAACCCCGTGCTTTCTTACCATCTTTTGAAAAGCACTATGAACAAAATGTGAACCGTTGTCACTTACCACAGCTCTAGAAATTCCGAATCTTGGAAATATGACTTTCTTGAACAATTTCATAACTACCTTGTGGTCATTAGTTGGGGAGGCAATGACCTCAACTCATTTTGAGACGTAATCAATCACCACAAGGATGTATTGATTTCCATAAGAATTAGGGAATGGTCTCATGAAATCAATACCCCACACATCAAATACCTCTATCTCAAGTATCGGTTGTTGAGGCATCTCATTTCGCTTGGATATGTTGTCGGTTCGTTGACACCGGTCACAAGTCTTCACAAACCCCCAAGCATCTTTAAAGATGTGAGGCCACCACAAACCGCTATGCAAGACCTTCAACGCTGTTTTGTTGGCTCCCATATGCCCTCCACATGGATCGGAATGGCACATCTTGAGCAGATTTTGCACATATTCATCCGAAACACACCTACGGAGAAAACCATCAACTCCTCTTTTGTAGAGAATGGGGTCATCCCATACATAATGCCTTGCTTCCCTCTTTAGCTTCTTCCTTTGGTTCTTGGAGAAATCGAGAGGAAATTCTCCACATGCCAAGTAGTTCACCAAGTCGAGGAACCAAGGAAGCTCCTTCTCATTCAAGATATAAAGAACATCATCTCTTAATTCATCACATATGGGGATTTCATCATCACTAGCTTGCACATTTTCTAATTGGGAAAGATGGTCCGCAACCACATTCTCGTCCCCTTTCTTGTCACGGATTTCAACATCAAATTGTTGGAGAGATAGGACCCATCGAAGAAGACGAGGTTTGGACTCTTTCTTTGCCACAAGGTACGTAATAGCCGCATGATCGGTGTAAACAATAGTTTCGGAACCAATGAAGTAGTTCCAAAACTTCTCAAAAGCATGTACCACGGCAAGAAACTCTTTCTCCGTCGTGGTGTAGTTTCGTTGAGCTTCATTCAAAGTCTTGGACATGTAGTAAATGACGTGAAGCTTCTTCTCAATTCTTTGTCCCAACACCCCTCCAATTTCAACATCACTAGCATCGCACATAAGTTCAAACGGCAAATCCCATCTTGGCCCTTGCACGATTGGAGTAGTGATCAAAGCCTCCTTTAATTTGTTGAAAGCTTGAAGACACTTTTCATCAAAAATAAAGATGGCATCCTTTTGAAGAAGAGCATTTACGGTTCTAGCAATTTGTGAGAAATCCTTGATAAATCTCCTATAGAACCCGGCATGCCCCAAAAAGGATCTTACTCCTCTCACATTAATTAAAGGTGCCAATTTTTCAATGACTTCAACTTTGGCCTTGTCGACCTCAATCCCCTTGCTTGATATATTGTGACCAAGGACGATTCCCTCTTCAACCATGAAGTGACATTTTTCCCAATTTGGGACCAAGTTGACCTTCTCATATCTTGCTAAGCATTTTCCCAAATTGGACAAACAATCTTCAAATGAAAGGCCCCCTACCGAGAAATCATCCATGAACACTTCCATTTCGACCTCAAGCATGTCTCCAAAGATACTCATCATGCACCTTTGAAAGGTTGCTGGTGCATTGCAAAGTCCAAACGGCATCCTCGTATATGCAAAAGTACCATATGGACAAGTAAAAGTTATCTTCTCTTGATCATCCAGGTTTATGGGGATTTGAAATAAACCCGAGTAACCATCAAGAAAGCAATAATACTTGTGCTTGGTTAGTCTTTCGAGCATTTGGTCGAAAAAAGGAAGAGGAAAATGATCCTTGTTAGTGGAGGCATTTAGACGCCTATGCACATCCTGCCTTTTTAGGGACCACATGAACGGGGGAAACCCATTTAGAACTCGAAATCGGGAAGATGATGCCGACATCAAGGAGTTTGGTGATTTCTTTCTTCACCACCTCCCCCATTTGAGGATTAAGTTTCCTTTGCCTCTCAATGGAAGGCTTAGCACCCTCCTCAAGTGTTATGTGGTGCATACATAAAGCAGGACTAATACCTTTGAGGTTATCAATGGTATAACCTAAAGTACCTTGGTGGTTTCTTAAACACCACATAACATTTGAGTTTGGCACTCGTTCAAAGAAGAATTCACAATTACCGGAAAAGTTGAATTAGAACCCAAAAACATATACCTTAGGTGTGATGGTAGAGGTTTCAACTCTACCATTGGAACACCCTTACCTTCTCTTGAGGTAGCTATTTCCAAAGCATCATCACTTGTGATTCCCATGCATACTTGCTCAATGCTTTCTTCCGTAATTCCTTCAAGCATTCCTTCATACAATGCCATCTCCTTGATTTGCTCACCTATCTTTTCCTTATTCAAAAGGACATTCTCAAGGGCATCGTTAGTAGTGAACAAGTGCTCATGAATAGAAGTCACAATAGAATCAATAGTATCAATCATCATACAATTATCAAGACTAGAGCTTGGATATTTCATGCTCTCATTCAAATCAAATTCTATCACCTCATCTTCTACTTTTAGTGAAATTTTAGCACTTTTAACATCTATTAAAGCACGAAGTAGCAAGAAAAGGTCTTCCTAGAATTATTGGAATGTTCATATCTTCATCCATCTCTAACACAACAAAATTCACCGAGATTACAAACTTTCCCACCCTTAGAGGAATATCCTCTACCTTACCTTTTGGAAACTTGATAGAACTATCGGCCAATTGTAAGGTAATGTTGGTGGGTAGAAGTTCTCCTATCTCAAGTCTTTGATATGCCAAATATGGAATAAGGCTAACACTAGCCCCAAGATCACATAAAGTATTATCAATTTGCATATTATATATAGCACAAGGGATAGAAAAGTTACCGAGGTCTTTCAATTTCGGTGGCATTTTATTCATGATAATTGTACTACAATTCTCGGTGAGATTCACCATTTCCACCAATTCACACTTTCTCCTTCCACGCAAAATATCTTTTTAAAAACCTAGCATAGTTAGGCATTTGCTTGATAGCATCAGTAAAAGGAATTGAAAGGTGAATTTGTTTCAATGTTTCAAGAAACTTTCCAAATTGCACATCTAATTTGTTTCTAACAAATTTGTGAGGATATGGTAGATTTTGCAATTGTTTTGTTTCTCTCTCTTTTTCTCTTTTCTCTTCACTCTCTTTTTCAAAATCTTTCTCTTTTTCACATTCTTTTTCTTTTTCACATTCTTTTTCTTTTTCATTCTCATGATTTTCCTCTCTTTATTATTTAAAATCACTCTCAAGGGGAGGCTCACTCATGTTTACTCTCTCATTGCTTCTCTTAAGAACACTCTCTTCCAACACTTTACCACTCCTAGTTGATATAGCAATTATGGGCCTCTTGGGATCTAGTCCTTGGGGTGGAAGTTTGGAAGTGCTAGTCCATTTCTTCAAAGCATTGGCCAATTGAGAAATTTGTGTTTTAAGCATTTTATTATGGGTCATGACTTCACTAAATTTCTTATCACTAGAGACCATAAAAGTATTGAACATTTTGGTTTGACTTTCCATCATTTCCTCTAAATTAGACCTACTAGGTGGTGCTTGAGCATAGTAGTTATCTTGGGGAGCTCTATTACCTCTCACATTTGAATTGGAAGCATTTTGATTAGAAGAACCTCTATTGTTACTGTTGTTCCAATTATTCCTATTGTAGACACCTAAATGTGTCTCCCCAAAACCAAACCCAGTGATGAATATCTTTCACGTCATTTGATTATCGAACGAAGTAAAAGTGTGAAAAGTCAAGTGATATGGATGTTTTTATTAAAATATCTTTCTTTCTGTTTTTGAAAATATTTATTTCTTTACTCTATTTATGAAAATAGCCAGTCCAATTTAGTTTGGTCCATTATAAGGGTCCAATAATAGTATATTTGTATTGGGCATGAAAAGAGCTTTCCAACGATATATTATAAGCCCAATTTTGATGAATAATGAGGAAGTTATGGATTAAATTAAATTTGGCCCAAAATGAATTTTATATGTGACCCAATAATCTAGAGGAGGGCCTATTAATTATTATTCCTAAAGTTATTAGGATTGATTTTAATCTTCTAGAATAATCTAGAAAGTTCTTTTAAATTCTAATGAGATTAGGATTAATAACTATATTTTAAAGAGTTTTATTTTGAATAAAATAAGTGATTTGTCACAAACCTGATTTTAATCTGATCAACGCGGAATTAGCTGCTTAATCGTATTAAGAAGAGGATTCCGCGTACAAAGCGCGTTTGATTTTTTTGACTTAGCGCAAGACGACAAGGCTGTCGCCTGGCGCTAAGCCTGTCGTCTGGCGCTAACTCCTGTCATTGGCAACAGGAGGTATTTTATTCCGAATAGGACTTGATTTGTTTCCAGACTATTTTTCTATAAATAGGGGTCGTATCTCCCCGTTTTCATTCATTCACAATCATCATTCATCAACCATCATCTCTCTCTATTCACTTTCTAAAAGCTAGAAGCTTTCTCTCTCTCTTTTCTTTTTCTAAACCTTCCCTCTTACAAAATTCCACATACATTAGTTCTAGACACACCTAGTCAAGTTCGAAATTACCTTCGCCCTAGACGTGAAAAGTTGATAATTTCTGAGGGTTTGGTCCCAAATTTCTATTTCAATTATTTAGTTTAATTGTTTTTTTTATTATTTTCCTTAAAGTTACTAACTCGTGTATTTTGTTATTAGAAAGAGATACGAGGCATCTGATATGTTCATTTTATATAGTGTTTTACCCCCGTCCCTTGGTCATAATTGGTAGTGTTTTTGGCTCTTTAGAGCCACTTTTATTACTAATTGGTGTTTTCTAGTGTTTTCGTAGTTTTGGTTGACTTTTGTAGGGATTTGCACCTTTGGAGCATTTTCCCGGAATTTTTATGAAGCAATTACGAGCATTGGAGGAGCACGATCATCCTTTATAGCCCAGGGCCAGTTAGAGTCATCGAACCGGTGATTAAGGGCTAAGCATTTGAGATTTCGAGGATTTTGGCCCGAGTATTCAAGACCCGAAGAGGAAATCCGGATTGGGCCGAATAATCGGAGCCCAATCGAGAAGTCCAAGCTTGCCCAAGTGTCCGGGCCCGGCCAAAATAGGCACCGCCTGAAGGCGCGCCCGGTCGGGCGCGAGAGATGCTCATATTGAAAAAGGCGAGCCCGATCGGGCGCGAGGTTTTTTGGAGCTGATTTCGGCGATTTATCTTAGTTTTAATTAGGAGTAATTATTTTTGGTATAAATACGATTTAATGCTTTTGATTAGGACGTCTTCTCGGAGAATTTCTCTCTCTACTTAGTTTTTAGATTATTTTCTCTCTCTACAACTTTGTTCTTAACTTTGTTCTTAATTCAACTCCTTAATTCTGATTACTTTGGTAACGATTTCTTCTTCTTTAATTTCAGCTATTTACTTTATTTCTTTCATCATGTCTCCTTTAATTGCTTTGTTTAGTTTATATTTAATTATGTCTGAGTAGTTTTCTTTCTAGGGTTTATGGGGATCCATAAATAATATGAAGGGGTAATTTATTGTTGTTGATTGTCAATGTTAGATTAATTTCCTATTGATTGATTTAATGCTGTATGACTAGATTAGGCCCAGTCTTTTATGCATGAGTTTGACAATATTAATTCGAGATTCGGGAGATGAGAATTGATGTTTAGGTCTAGTTTCAATAGGCAGGTTAATTTATAAATGGTTAAGTCGAGATTCGAGATATGAGATTTAATACCGGTAAATTAATTCTGTGATTGTAATACGTAGCGAAAGCCCTTTATGATCTAATTAATTGATGCATTGATAATTGATTATTATGTTTTACCCTGTAATATTATTTATTGGTGAACCTATGCCCTAGGTCTTTTATTCCTTGATTTTCCTCCTACTTTTATTCCTTTCCACTTTTACTCCTAGTAGTTTATTTCTACTTTATAATAACAAATTGGTTACTTGATAATCTAGATTATATAGATTTATTAGGAATAAATTGACTTGTTTCCCTGTGGTTCGACCCTTCTTCCCTATCTACATAGTTAGTGGATTTAGGTATTATTTTTTATTAGGTGATTACGACTTTAGCTTGTCAAAATTTGGCGTCGTTGCCGGGGAAACGGTTTTATTTTTATTTCTAATTGTTTTTATAGTCTAGATTATTTTCTTTCATCCCAGAGAACGTAAGTTCTTTGGGACAGTTCCCATATTTGTCGTCTAGTTCTTTGTTTATGCCCAGGTGTTCCAGATCAGGTTACATTCCTTTCGATCATGAGATCGAGCGCTCTTTTCATAGACAAAAGAATTTATACAGGCAAATACTGGCAATTTCTGGTGGTAATATTCCTAGCGGCCCTCCATCTGATTCAAGTGATTTAGAAGTACCTTCAGATTCAGAATCAGAGATGACGACACCTAAGAAGCTCAGTGATTATTCGCAGCCGACGCTTATAGATTTTCCACATCTTACTCCCACTCCGGCTCTTGATGGGGTACAATTCGAGATTAAACCCCAATTTATCACGATGATAGAAAGGAAGCAATTCAGTGGAGCTAAAGGTGAAGACCCAAATCTTCATATTGCAGACTATTGTCAATATTGTAATACCATCAGGCAAGCTGGGGTCACACAAGACCAAATCAGGGAGATTCTCTTTCCTTTTTCTTTATGTGGAAAAGCCAAATTATGGTATAATGGATTAAATAAAACTGCACTTGGTATAACTAACTGGGAGACTCTTGTTTTAAATTTCTATAATAAATATTACCCTGCAGAGAGGATAGCGTTGCTAAGAAGCGCAATTCAAAACTTTGCCCAAGAGCCAGATGAAACTTTGTATGAGGCTTGGGAAAGATTTAAAGATCTGCAAAGGGAGTGTCCCCACCATAATTTGGCACAGTGGCAATTAATCCAAGCCTTTTATAATGGGATTGGAAATTCATCTAGAACAATATTGGATTCTACAGCTAGTGGGAGGTTTATGAACCTTAATGTTGATGATCAGGTCAAGTTATCGAAGATATGGCAATCAACAATTCCCAATATGGGAATCCTAGAGGCTTTGCTAACAAAGGGAAACATAGTGTCGACTCTGTATCCTTTTTACAAGCTCAATTAACCTCTATTTGTCAAAAATTAGATAATATTAGTACTGCAAATATAGCTAATGTTTCTGCAATTAATAATAATGCTAATGAGGCTTTCTATGAAAACTGTGGAATTGTAGGTCATTGGGAGCAAGATTACAGGTGTTCCGTGGAACAAGTCAATGCCTTTCAAGCTTATAGGCAGAATGACCCATACTCCAACACCTACAATCCTGGGTTCCGGAATCATCCATATCTTTCCTACCGAAGCACCAATGTTCAAAATCCGCCACCTTCACAACAATCACAGGCGCCACAACAACCACAGCAGAAATACTATCATCCCAATGCTGGCCAGAAGAACCAACCACAACAACTCTCCTCATCTTCCGACCCCGCTTTGGCAGAAATTAGAGCAATGCTGGCTAGTATGCAAAAGCACATGGAGAGTAGAGATGCTCAAATTGATTCGATCATAGCACATAATAAAATTGTAGATAATCAAATTGAGCAGATTTCTTCTACTCTACAAACCCGTCAACAGGGAGCCCTGCCAGCACAACCAACCAGGCCTACGGATCAAGCTTTCGCAATTACTCTAAGGAGTGGTTCACACTATGAAGGGCCCCCTATGCCCAGAAATGATGCATCTGTTTTAATGAATAATGCTAATCTTGATTCCATTAAACCTAACAATGTTGCTAATAGCCCTACAGGGCTAAAGAGTAGTACTAATATTTATGATAATACATTGCAGAGTACAACTCCAGGGAAGGTAGCAGCTCCAGACAAGAGCAGTAATGCTCCAAAACCGGTTATCAAACTTCCATTCCCTAATCGTCACTTAAAAACAAATTTGGATAAGCAGTTTGGTAAGTTTCTGGAGATGGTTAAAGATTTGCAGGTAACGGTTCCCTTCACAGAACTAAGGATTTTTTGTGATTTACCAACCCAAAATGTACCATGTGTTGAAATAACCACCCATTTTTTTTGAAATTAAAAATAACCACCCATATTTTACAAAACCAGTAGGTTTTACCACCCGACTTATACTCCGGCCAGTTTTCCGAGCATGGGCCCCACATAAAAGCTCTTTTTTGATATTTATAAAAGATGTTCGTCGATGTATTTCACATACTACTCCCAAATTACTCCCAGACTACTCCCAAAGTTCTCTCAAACTTAAATTCTCTCCATTTTTTCCTCAAAATCTAACAAATTTTACACCTAGTTCTGCAAATTGTCAAGCAAATCATTTGAAGAACGCACTTAAATTTTTCACACCAATTTTTACAGCAAGGTAGATGATGAATGCATTTTTTAATTTTTTTTTTTTTTTTTGGTTAATGAAAACGTTAATTGCAATGTTGTGTGTAATAGAATTCAAGTTATATGATTGTTGTTGTTTAGAATGTGTTTTATTAGGAATTTAATGCTGTAATTGTTGTTTGATTCATTCAATTTGACTTGAATTGAAAATTAGGGTTGATAACTAAATTGGGGGTTTTTCGAATTTGAACCAATTTTTGGTAATTGATGATATTTGTGAGCTTAATATATGATAATTGATTGTGTTGTTGATGATTGTTGCATAAATTGTAGGGGATACAATGTCTTTCAGTGGGTTGATGAAGAGGATGGAACAGAATGACAAAGGGAGGTTATTAACCAACTGTTGCTGGACAAAAAGTTTATGAAGTCTGAAATGAACTCACTGCAAAGGGAAGTAGATGATATAGTTGGGCAGAGAAGATGCTTGTTAAATGAAATTAAATCATTGAAGGTGAAATGTAAGAGTGGTGATAGGAAGAAACTTAGCAAAAGTTTGAACATCAATTCAGAGAGGAACTACAATCCTGTAATTGTTGTCATGTCTTGTGTATTCATAGTTTTAGGGATGGTTGTTATGATTAGGAAGTATTAGTTATGTTTTACTCTGATTTGGAAAGTATTCTGTTTTGGTTAACCCTGCAGACTTGTGTATTTTGCAAATTCGTATGGAATGAAAATTAAATAAGTTGTTTGAAGCAAATTTTGTTTTCATATTTCATACATAAATCATGTTTCTGGTGCAATGTACAAAAAATATACATATCCATTAGTGTTATTATTTTCAAAAGAAAATGAGAGCACTTGAACATAACACCATAACTTAAGAGCAATTTAACAAAGTTTACTCTTCACTTGTACACAAAAACATGGCCTAACCAGAAAACTAGTTACATAAGACATCCTAATTTTTCTCTCTAACAAGCTTCAACTTTGGTCAGAACTGAGAAGACCCTGGTTTTGGTCCTGAGATAGTAGTTGATGATGCATGAGTGAGTGCTTGGGGCTGGGACTGCAGCTCTTAAGGGAAGCTTCTATTTGCAATACTATTAGGGCCAGCTCCTTTTACACTCTATTAAATGCAAAATGATAGATGTTATTAGATATACATTGTAGCCTAGTTAGAGAAATTAAATATCAAGTAAACCAAATGGCATACCTTTCTCTCAGCCCTTTCTTGCATTTTTTCCTTTGGTCAGTCACCCAGGCTGTTTGCAAAGGTGGTCTGCCACCTTTATTCTCTGAAGTTGGTACAGGCACAGGATGAGATACAATCCTAGAGCTTCTACCACATGTCTTTGCATAATGTCCTGGCAGTCCACAATTCTTGCAATTTAACTTCCTCTTAGGGCCTGGTTGCTGTGTTTTAGGAGTCTTTGGGGCCTTCGGAGCAGCATCTTTTGTTCCCTCTCCTTTTTCCTTCTTTCTCTTCTTGGATTTTGGCCTACCAGGTTGAATTTTGATTTCGGGTGGAAGGGGTTGCCTTAGTTTCACCTTTTCCCAATGTCTTGGACCAGGCATAGGGTTAATTGGATTCCTATATGCAAGAAAATAGGAGGACACTTTATATGCATCAACTACATACTCTGTGGGATCCACTCTTTTATCTAGCATACAAGCATATGCATGCACACATGGGATTCTAGTCAACTCCCAATGATAACAAGTGCATGTCTAGTTAGCCAAATCAATTGATACTTGATCCCCATTCAGTTACACATCATAAGTGTCATCCCTTGACACTTGTACAATGCAATATCTTGCCACCTTTTCCAATCCCTCAAACACCTTGTGCACATAAGGCACCACACTTCCTTTCATTTTTTCATAAGCCTCCCATTTATCTGTATTTCTTTTCATCATGTATCTCCTAAGCCACTCCATTTGGATCAAGATAGGCTTGTCCCTAGCTTCCTTGATAACTGCATTGAAAGTGTCACATATGTTGTTGAATAACATATTTGACTTGCAGTTTGTTGAAAAAGCATGCCTACTCCAATGTTGAGGAGGTATGTCATCTAAATACTCATAGGCATCCTCCGAAAGAAACTTGATAGACTCCATAGCCACCTCAAACTCATACTGGTCCATGAAAAAAATTACACATACTAAGCATAAGTACACATTGACACTTACTCACCAAATAAAGGATGCATCTATATATTTAAGATAACAAAATATAGGAAAATAAAGGAAAACTAAATACCAAGGTGGTGGCCCTAGCAGCTGCCCAAAACAACTCCTTGAATGTTGTTCCACTATATTGGAGCTTAAAGTTTGCCCATATGTGTCGTACACAGTATCTTGTTTCAGCTTTTGGTACCACAATGTTGAAAGCTTCCAATAAACCCTAATAGGCAACAAGAAACAATAAATCATGCAAGAAAATATCAGGATACATAACTTTAAGAATTGAAAGACAAAACTTTTGTACAAAGCATTACCTTTTGTCTGTCAGACATAAAGGTGAAGCCATATCCCTGGTCAGAGTCACCAACATCTTCCATTAACAGCTCAAGAAACCAGACCCATGTGTCCTTATTCTCAATCTCAACTGTGGCCCAAGCTATAGGATAGATGTTGTTATTACCATCCTTACCTACTGCCACCAAGATCTGTCCTGGGTATGCTCCTTTCAAATGGCACCCATCTACCCCAATCAATGGCCTGCACCCTTGAGAAAATCCCTTTTTCAAAGCATCCAAACATGTATACATCCTCATAAACCTTGGTGGTTCAGGTTGTTCAATCCCATCAACAACTACACAGCAACCTGGACCTGGATTGTGTTTAATGACGGCTTTTGCATAATCCCATACTTTGGCATACTATTCAGCTGCACCTCCAAAAATCTCAAGCCTAGCCCTAGATTTTGCCATCCAAGATTTAGAATAAACAACACTAATCCCAAAATCTGCTAAAACTCTTTGCCTAAAACTCCTAATCTTCCATGATGGATCATGCTTAAATTCTTCTAAATACCTCTCAGCTAGGTATTCAGAAGTGAGCATAGAATTTTTCCTCACCCTCATACATTTATGTTTCAAATTCAAACTCTTTATTTGCCACCCTTCTTCATTAGCCAACCTCCTACAATTCACCTTAAACCGACACTTTATACCCTTAGCACATGTGCACATCCTAAGTCTACTTTTTTTTGAATTCCAAACACACCCACACCTTATTTTACAATGTACAGATATCTTTCTAGTATCATTGTGCAGAAAATAAAACTCATACCGGTTTTCTACTGCATGAACCCTTAAGGCCTTCCTAAGTACAATGCTATTTATGAACTTCTGCCTAATTAAAAACTGAATGGGTTTCTTGAAATCTGTCTCGGCGTTGAACCATGGTGAGCTGTCCTCATCTTCATCTGAACCATGGAAACTCCTAAGATCATCAGAGTCATCATCTCTCTCTTTAATTACCCTTACTTCGGTAGCTACAAGATCCCCTGACCACTTTGTTAAACCCCTTTCAACATCATCCTCATTATCATTTGTATCTTGCCCCTCCTTCAAGTCACAAGTTACTTCTTGAAAGATTTGTTTAGCTTGGTCCTTCGTAAAAAAATCATCATCATCAACATCCTCATCTTCTTCTCCGACCTCCTAGTGTATGTCCAAGTCACTAAAATCTAATGACTCAGAATCAGAACCAGATCTAGAGTCAGACTCTAATTCAAGCTTTCTTTTACTCCCTTTTCCTTTCACAATAGTTATAAATGTACCTTCCCCTTCACCTAATTTTCCTTTACCCTTCACACTTGTACAACACTTCTTCATTGTATCCCTGACAGAAGGTGCTTCAATAGCCCCTTCAACCTCCTTATCTTTGCCTTTGCTACTTACTGTCAACCCCTTTCCCTTTTGAGCAACTTGTTTCACCCTAGGGCTCCTTCTAGGTAAGGCTTCAGTGGGCTTCTTAGCAATGTTCTGACTGGATTGGGTTAGTAGTGGGGTGGTCTGTTCATCAAGATCTGCAATGGGTTGCTGACTAGTACAAAACAATTCAACATACCCATCACTATTCACTGTCTCTAAAAACCCACTCACCTCATCGTCATTGACTATTTCTCTTTTACCACTTGACCACCCTTTTCCTTTTTCTTTATACCATATGGTAAAGGATAAAAGGCACATGTAAATCCAATTTTACAAAACCCCATATGCATGCTTCTCTTAAAAAGTGGACATCAAACTCAGACACTTTACAGTCATTCCTCCAGTACACCTATCCACCATCATAAGTGTAATATGTTTGATTGTTACGTTTTATTGGTACTAACCTACCCCCTATCCTTACTTTAATATTAATTTTTTCACCAGCAACTAACTCAGAATCAACAACCATCTGCTATTAACAAAGGACAAGCATACTTCAAATTTCAAGAATAATTATACAATAATCAATTGTTTATTTTTTAACCAGTACACGCAATTAACCAAACCCCAATTTATCCTTCACCAATTTACTCTAATTTGCTAGAAACAATGACAAAATTAGCAAATCTCTGTTTTAGTGACATAATAATAAACAATTACTAACACTAATTCACTAATTAACAGTAATACAGGTGAATTAATCAATTAAAAATAAATTAGGGTTATGCGCAATTATTAGATTAACCCCACTAGTCAACGAAATTGCGAAAATAACATCAACCAACAACATTAAAACACATACGTACCTTTCACTAATTAAGAGCACCACCAAATGTCAGTTTCAAACCCAACAAATGGTCCCCTCTGTTGAGTGTGACGAAATTTGCAAGATTTCCTTGCTTTTCTTCTCCAAAAAGAGGTAATTTTTTGTGAATATGGTACACTGACAGACTTTGAAACCTAAGTAATTTAGTGCTAGAGTAAAAGAGGGGAAAGTCAGAGAAGTAGGTGCATAAATGATACGAAGGTAGAAGGATTTAATTTGGAGGAAGAAGAAGAAATTGAATGTGAACTGACATATTACATGTGAAAAATAAGGGGGAAATTCGTGCAAGAATAAAAGAAACAAGGAGGGAAAATAATATTGTGGGGCCCATGCTCGGAAAACTGGCCGGAGTATAAGTCGGGTGGTAAAACCTACTGGTTTTGTAAAATATGGGTGGTTATTTTTAATTTCAAAAAAAATGGGTGGTTATTTCAACACATGTTATATTTTGGGGTGGTAAATTACAAAAAATCCCAGAACTAATTACACAAATTCCTGCATATGCAAAAAATATTGACTAGAAAGAGATCTATTAGTGAGGTAGAGACAGTCGCTTTTACTGCAGAATGTAGTGTTGTACTACAAAATAAATCTCCACCTAAACTGAAAGATCCGAGTAGTTTTTCTATCCCTTGTCATATTGGAAATCTAATGATTGATAATGCATTATGTGATTTGGGTGCTAGCGTTAGTGTCATGCCATTGTCTGTGTGTTCCAAGCTAAATATGGGTAAATTAAAAGCTACTAATATTACTCTACAAATGGTCGACCGTTCTTTTAAATACCCCTTAGGTGTTTTAGAGGATGTTCCTGTTAGAGTAGGTAAATTTTATATACCTGTTGACTTTGTTGTTCTTGATATGACTAAGGATTTGCAAACTCCAATTATTTTGGGTAGACCATTCCTTAACATTGCAGGAGCAATTATAGATGTGAAATGTGGCAAACTGACACTATCAGTAGGGGATGATAAAATTACTTTCAATTTGAATAATACCCCTAAAAGCCCCATGACAGAGGCAAAGTGTTTTAGTGTTAAAGTGGTTGATAATTGTTCTAATAAGCCCCAAGCTCTTGTAAAAGATCCCTTGGAGGCGGTATCTTGTGTTGCATCTTCTACAGAAGAAATAGACAGATGGCAAAAGGAAGTTGACGAAATAGAAAGAGCCCTCTACACTGTCGGTCTTGGCTTTGAAGATAAGAAGGTGGAAAAAAACAAGCAAGTTGCGGAAACTGAGTTTATAGTGAGTGTTCAACCAGATCGAGTTGCAATTGCTCAATCCAGTGATAATTTGAAGCAACCATCGGTCAAAAAGAGGTCTCTTGTGAGTAGTAGTAAAGAACCCCCAGTTCACGACAAGGAGGATCCACCAGATAAGGTGAATTGGCGTCCCACAGGGCATGTCAGGAAGCCGCATCATGGTCTAAACACTGCTCGACCGGGTGAGAAACCACCCGATCAAGCGGTAGGCCAAAGGTCCTAATTTTTAGTCTTGAGGTAAGAGGGTAGTGCGGGACCTAGATAAACCAGCGCTTTGCGGGAGGCAACCCGTATTTTCTTGCTTTTTAGTCTAGCTTTCTTTCTTTTTCTCGAGAGGGGAGAGAGGAGGGAGTTTAATGAGTTTATTGAGTTTCTATACAGGTTTTAAGGAAAAGAGTTAGCAAAATTTGGAGAAAAGAGAAAAAAATTCCTTATACTAATGTTGTCTCGGGCCCGTCCGGGCGCGAGACTAAGGGTTTTAATTCAGGAATTTTCGCCCGACCGGGCACGAGAATTGATGAAGTACGGAACTTTTCATCGCCCGACCGGGCGAAGGGGGCCCGACCGGGCGCTAGAGTCAAAGAAAAATTAGAGCGTTTTTTCGCCTGACCGGGCGAACGGCGCCCGACCGGGCGCGAGAGCAATGCAAATTTGAAGTTTAGATTGCCTGACCGGGCGCGAATATTTCCACCCAGCTTTTCTTCTTCTTCCTTCTTTCTTTCCTCATTTCTTTCTCTTTCCACCATTTTTTCTCTCTCTAAAACCTTAAACCCTCTAACTTCTCTCTAAGATCTCCCCTCCAATTCTCACCCAAATCCAATAATTCTTACATATTTCTAACCCTCTCTTCATCCTCTACATTTCTATACCAAAATTTCCCAAATTCCAAAAAAAAAAAAAAATCATACCCATTTTGCAAGTATGGCATCAAAGAGGTCAAGAACGATTCTAGGGAGGAGTTCTAGCTCAAGTCAACAATATGATCCGGAATTGCAACTTCCGTAATGGCCAACCATCCGAATTGCTACCCCGGAGCAAAGAGAACGGCTTGAGCAACTCTACGGGCGTGAGGTAATCCCTTCACGGTGGCTACACCGCCCTACTCTTGAATCCTATGGTTTATTTGATTATATTAAACGTTTTTTTAGCGATATAAGAATAAGGAAATTTGTAGATATGCACTACCCTACTTCGTGAATTAACGTATGAATTCCTTCCTCTTTGTCTGTTGTAAATAGCAAAAATGGTCCGAAATTGATGTTTAGGTTAAATAATAGAAATATTGTTTTAACCTTTGTTGATTTTTGTAAAAAAATTTTATTTGAATTCTGAATTACCCATCCAATGGCATGAGCAATACAAAATGGAAGATATCTATCATGCTAGTGCCAAACCTATCCATCACCCTGTACCTAAAATCTGGCAAAGATTTGCAGGTGTTTGTTTTTTAGGTAGGAATGAACCGCATAACGCCCAAACCAATGAACTAGCTGTAATTGGACATTATGTGTTTTGGGTACGGTAAACTAAACATTTCTAGATACATCATCTTTCACCTTGGTAGACATGCCTCGGCTAGTAACCATGCTACTACCCCGATTCGTCTAGGAGGCATAATTACTAGGATAGCAGTTAAGAAAGTCGGGTTTGTAGAGAGTGGACCTCACGGTCTCACTAACTGTGGACCAGAAACCTACATGACTGCTAGGTACCTTGAGGATCTGGGTTGGGTACGTTTGGATAGCCAGCGAGTCCCCCACTGATGCATTAGGACAGGAACAGAGCAACCAGTGCCTATCTTTCCCCTGCCTAATCCCGAGTTGACCGCTTTTCCCCCTGGACAAAAGTCCTACACATATGACCTTTTAGTTGCCCAGGCCAGGGGGCAAGCACCACCAGTTCCACCACCACCCCATCCTGAGCCCGTGCTTTCACCACCTCGCATGTCTCATACAGCCCCACCTCCCCATAGCGACTCTAAGACAGTCTGGGATCTTCAGAGTATAGGTCAGGCCATAGGACGCATAGAGTATTCACATAGCGACCTTAGGAGGATGGTAGGCTCCCTTGACTAACGATTAGGGTACCTTGAGAGGAACCATGGTAGAGCCATGTGTCCTATGTATGATGATTATGCTCGTCGGGGCAATATTCCCGACAATGCTATTTACCCTGATTGGTTTCAGCCCCCACCCCAAGGATATGATAGAGATCCCACCACCCGTGGTATTTATACTGACTATTCCTCTTTCCACGAGTACGGCCAGGACATACCTTTTGGGGGACCGGCTGGGAGGGTTTTCAGCCTAACTATTTTGGTGGTAGCTCTTCTGGTGCAGGTGGTAGCAGTGGAGGATTCGGCTCCATGGATGAGGATGATGAGGATTAGCCAGCTGTGCTAGTTCCCGAGCCAATGAGGACATTGTCTAATTCTGGCTTGGGGGAGATTTTTCGATTTGGTATCTTTATTTTTCCCTTTTCTTTTATTTTTGGTGTGTTTTCTTAGATTAGATTTATTGCTTTCTATTATAGTTTTATTGCTTTCTTATATGAAAAATAAAAAAATTGAAAAATTGAAAAATCAAAAAATCAAAAAATACTTTTCAATGAATTGTAAATCATGCTTCCATGTGCCCCATACTTGGAAAAATATTGTTTTGATTCTTGGTATATGATGATGAGCATTGTGGATTTGTTGATCATGATTTGAAGTTTAATTGCTTGAATGCCCTAACATGCGTCAATTTTGTCCAACTGCTTGTGAATATAGTGCTTGACTAGTTGATTTGGTTAGGAATGTGTGTTAGTTCCTGGTATGTCAATGAATTTGAGTATTGGTTTGCAACTATGAGTAGTGTTTCATGACTCATTATTATGCACATTGAGGAGGACGAAGGCGTTTGTACTTTTAGGTAGCCTTCAGATGATTTTAGATACATTTGTTCCCTTCTTGCTACCCATGTTGTTGCCTTGACTTTTTGTTGTTTATAAACCACATTACAAGCCTATTTTGCCCCATTGGTTACTAGTTTCAAGTTTGGCTTGCGAGAGCTATTAGTGAGTGAGGTGAGGGAGTTTGTAGTGTGCTTATTATTTGCACAATTTGGGTGGTTATGAGAAGTTATTTTGTTCTTGATCGTAGTTTATTTTTGATGAATTTGAAAGTTTAATGTTCTTGAGAAAAAATAAAGTATGATGTTATGAAAAAAAAAAAAAAAAAAAAGAAGTTCAAGAAAAAAATAAGTGAACTTCAATAGGAAAAAAAAAGCAAAAGAAAAAAATTGTTTAATGTTCAAATGTTCTAGTTGGAGGTTGATCAAAAGAAAAAAAAAAGAAAAAAAAAAGAGTGAGTTTCAATGAAAATCAGAGTTTGGAAAATAAAGTTTGTTTATTCACCCAAGTTCTATATTATTATATTTTTGTGAGTGATATTGTAAGCGTTGGGATTGTTTGTTATGTTTGGAGTTATTTGGTGAATTTTTGGTGGAGTTGAGTATGTTGGAGATGATTGGTCATTATTTATTTTTGACCTTGGGTTTTATTAGGATATGGCTCCCTTAAGCATGGCTTTACTCTCGCATTTTCCCAAATGTTTCCTACCCTTTTACCCTAGCCATACATTACAAGTTCTAAAGACCTTCCGACCTTGTGCATAGAGTTGTGTGAGTGTGAAAGTAGTTGTTTATCAATGCAAGGAATGACTTGACATATTTCGAGTCGACTACTAGGTTGAGTGCTTGTCTTTTTAAACACACGAGTGTTATGAGTTTGGGAGGGCATTGTTCACATAAAGGGGTTGGGAGGGAGAGCGATCGAGTACATCTTTTACTCGCCATATAAATGAGAGTTGAGTGTGTGAGCACTAGTCTTGAATTTTATATGCTCTTGTGGTTTGCAATATTTGACAATTGTTAGGGAGGAAGAGTAATTGGGTGGATGAGATTGGTTGATGTTGAAACATATTTATTAGATTTGCCTTGAATTGTTTGTGCTTGATTTTGACTATTTGGGTTGAGGCATGTATTTATTTATTCATTGATGAGATATTTGCTTAGGGACAAGCAAAGGTTTGGCTTGGGGAAGTTTGATATGTCCATTTTATATAGTGTTTTACCCCCGTCCCTTGGTCATAATTGGTAGTGTTTTTGGCTCTTTAGAGCCACTTTTATTACTAATTGGTGTTTTCTAGTGTTTTCGTAGTTTTTGTTGACTTTTTTAGGGATTTGCACCTTTGGAGCATTTTCCCGGGATTTTTATGAAGCAATTACGAGCATTGGAGGAGCACGACCATCCTTTATAGCCCAGGCCCGGTTAGAGTCATCAAACCGGTGATTAAGGGCTTAGCATTTGAGATTCCGAAGCTTTTGGACCGAGTATTCAAGACCAGAAGAGGAAATTCGGATTAGGCCGAATAATTGGAGCCCAATCAAGAAGTCCAAGCTTGCCCAAGTGTCCGGGCCCGGCCAAAATAGGCACCGCCCGAAGGCGCGCCCGGTCGGGCGCGAGAGATGCTCATATTGAAAAAGGCGAGCCCGATCGGGCGCGAGGTTTTTTGGAGCTGATTTCGGCGATTTATCTTAGTTTTAATTAGGAGTAATTATTTTTGGTATAAATACGATTTAATGCTTTTGATTAGGACGTCTTCTCGGAGAATTTCTCTCTCTACTTAGTTTTTAGATTATTTTCTCTCTCTACAACTTTGTTCTTAACTTTGTTCTTAATTCAACTCCTTAATTCTGATCACTTTGGTAACGATTTCTTCTTCTTTAATTTCATCTATTTACTTTATTTCTTTCATCATGTCTCCTTTAATTGCTTTGTTTAGTTTATATTTAATTAAGTCTGAGTAGTTTTCTTTCTAAGGTTTATGGGGATCCATAAATAATATGAAGGGGTAATTTATTGTTGTTGATTGTCAATGTTAGATTAATTTCCTATTGATTGATTTAATGCTCTGTGACTAGATTAGGCCTGGTCTTTTATGCATGAGTTTGACAATATTGATTCGAGATTCGAGAGATGAGAATTGATGTTTAGGTCTAGTTTCAATATGCAGGTTAATTTATTAATGGTTTAGTCGAGATATGAGATTTAATACCGGTAGATTAATTCTGTGATTGTAATACGTAGCGAAAGCCCTTTATGATCTGATTAATTGATGCATTGATAATTGATTATTATGTTTTACCCTGGAATATTATTTATTGGTGAACCTATGCCCTACGTCTTTTATTCCTTGATTTTCCTCCTACTTTTATTCCTTTCCACTTTTACTCCTAGTAGTTTATTTCTCCTTTATAATAACAAATTGGTTACTTGATAATCTAGATTATATAGATTTATTAGGAATAAATTGACTTGTTTCCCTGTGGTTCGACCCTTCTTCCCTATCTACATAGTTAGTGGATTTAGGTATTATTTTTTATTAGGTGATTACGACTTTAGCTTGTCAGCATCCAAGTAATTAATTTAATTACTTTAATTATTATTTTTATATAGAAAGCATGCTTTAATTATTTTGATTTCTAGTATCATGTTAGGATGTTTTATTGCTTCCTAGTATCATGTTTAGGGTAATAACTAAGATTTCTAATATCATGTATGTTGCTAGTATCATGTTTAGGTTGCTTCCTATTCTTTCTAATATCATGATAGTATCATGTTAGGGATAAAGCTTTGATTTTTAATGTTTAGTGACATGTTAGGATTTGTTATTAATCTTGTTAGTATCATGCCTAGGATCTTGCTAATATTATTATGCTTTCATGAGATTGAGATTATTGTTTTGATGATGATGATTGTTGTCAATATTATTATTGTTGCTTGATATTATATATATTATTGTTATTGCTTAATCACGTCATCTCTTGTAGGTTTAAAGGGAATTTGTACTTGTAATCACGCTTAATAAGATAATTAATAATCTTGTTTAGGCTAATATGATTATAATTCAAGTGATCGCCAATAATAGGTTTGTTTGTGCATTAATATTCAACCAACATAGATTAAACAGGTTTAGGGTTAATCTATTGATTGCATGTTAGTCAGAAAGCGCACATGAATATGAGAAGAATAAAGTAGAGGCCTATTTTTAGGGCAGGTTCAATCTCTTTTAGGTTGGATTTGTACCTTCATCCCCGAATATCCAGTCATGGTTCCATGGATCGTGAAGGGGTGTAATCTTTACCCTGTGAACGGTTTACAAGTTCCTAAAACTTGTTAGCGACTCTTTTACTCTAGCTTCCTTCCCATTGGACGCCACCATGCTTAAGTGTATGATCACAATGGGGCTTAAGTGTGGGATGCTTGAAATATTCCCTACACCTATTATTAGAGTTCCCCCCTTGGTGATATTGGCCTTGATTCCCATAGTTCCCTTGGTTATTATGGTTATGGTTACCATAACCACCTTGTTGGTTGTAGTTACCTTGGGGATTTTGATCCCTTTGGTTTCTATTTCCCCATTGGTTGTGGTTATGGTAATCATAATCATTTCCTCTTTGGTTATAGGAATTTCCCCCTTGTTCTCTTCGATTAGGTGGTAAGTATCTTTGATTGACATTCCTAGGTCTATTATCATAAGACAAAGCATTCACTTGTTCATTTTCATTATCATTACTATCTTCATATTAAGGTTGAGGTTAGCCTCCTAATTCCAAAAAACAGTTAGCGCTGTAGGAGCAAATAGTATATTAGTAGTCGAAAGCAGCAGCTAGCTAGTAGTAACAGCAGCAGTAGTAACGGCAGCTGACATCAATGCACGCAGACAGATGTAGCATCTGAAAGCAGTAGCAGCAGACACCAGTAGCAGAAGAATGAATATAAGCCTTACTCTAGACAGGTCCTACAAGTGTACAAAAGAAAGGATTCATGTCTCAAGTCCAAAATATATCGATAAAAAATGATGACTATTAAAATTGGGCATCCTGTCAAATCGAAGTAAAAATTGGGTTTCTTGTCACCACCTTGATTAATAAATTGAAGTAAAACAAGAAGGATTCCTGTCACAGTTTCGAATTGAAGTCAAATATATCTAAACAAAATGATGACAAAACATGTAAATGAAAATGAGAAAAGGAAAAAAAAAAAAAAAACAGGAAGGAGACATAGTTAATATTAAGAGCACATTGTAAATGAGAAAGGGCAACTATGCTATTGATGTAGCATGTGCTGTATTACATATTAGCTACATACTTCTTCTACTATTCCTTAACTTTCCTAACTCTATTTATATTAAACAAAAAAAAAGGGGGTTCTAACCCAACACGTGTTCTTATCAACCTAAATACTTCTTTACAACTAACCTAACAATTGTTTAGAAAAAAAAACCAATACTTGTTTTGAATCAACGCTTGTTCAGATTCAACCCAACACTTGTTCTGAACTAGCCATTTTGTTTTACACCTGTTTGAAACTGAATGTCTAAATTGCATGCATTGGTAATTAAATAAAGACTATAGTACCTAAAAAATGAAATAAGAAATAAAAGCTCCATAGAGAAAGATTCTACAAGTTACGGTACCTTAACTTGGGAAATCAACCACAATAGCAGCAACATAGAAAACAAAAAAAAAAAAAAAAAAAAAAAAAAAAAAAAAAAAAAAAAAAAAAAAAAGAAGAAGTTAAACATCCGTAGAGACCTGTACATTTACTCTAGCATATCCTTGAGGACTCAACTAATGAATTTAAAATTGAAATCCCTGTTTTGAAATTGCAAAATTGACAAGAATATTTGTTAATATATCAAAGAATCAAACCCCAACTCACCATATGATGTCATAACCATCACAGGCCCTTTATGAGCTTGCCATGACAAACATTCCCTAAACCTGTTCTTCTTACCATCATTTATTCTCCAACCACATATCCTTCCATCCTTATATCCACTCCACAACACTCTTTGTCCCTCATCTCCTACCATACATAAGTCTTTAAATAATCTCTTTAATACTAAGTCTGATCTTCCTTTAAAAAAATACTCAAGTCTGATTAGCTATAATCACGCAGTGCAAAGATAAAAGTGCAATGAAATTCTGCCAATTGTAAAAATTTACCTCAGTGAAGCTGCCACAACTCGCCTCCTGCCCGAGTACCTGGATACCACATAGCTCAAGACTTCACAAATGTAAACACTTCCACTATAATATCAAACCTCAAATAAAATTCAAATTGTAAATAGAGGTCATAGTAATAAGTTTTGTTGCACAACACTAAATTTAACCTCATTTACCTACCATAACATATAATTCTGGTGTTTTTATAAGGTTTCATCATCAGTACATATAGAAAATAGACTAATTGGCGTAACGTAGAAAAACGAAATGCATTTATTCTATTTGAACATAATGGTAAGCCAAATAGATATAAGAACATCTAGTAATCAAATTAAGCTACCAAGTCTGATAATTCATTTGTAATGTCATAAGCTTTCCTTGTTCAATTTTATGTAGAAATTAATATTTAAGGATTTTATACGCATCTAATCTAGATCTTCCTTTACAATGTACTCTATATATCAAAAAGTATGAGGAAATAAGTCAAACTATATAAGAAACATAATAAGTGGTTGCTAGTTGCTACCGGGATTAAGACCCTATGCTATCAACATAGCAAACTAATAAAATCAAGTTCTAAAGTTCTAGACAAATCTTACTTTATATTTAATTACATTTTTTTTTTTTTTTGAGTTTTCTAATTCACGTAATATATTGTACTCAAATTCAATTTTACAGACTTCCTGAATGCCCCAAATAAAATCTTTGCCACCATGAATCCTTCAAATATTTCAATATAGGAAAGAAGAGTAGAGCATAGCGGGTAAAGGGTAGTTTAATCCCAATAAAGAATTAAAAAAAAATCCTAGTAAAGTCCAATTAAGTTCTCATCAAATTAGAAAATTCACATCAACACATTAAATTCTCAACCAGCCATAAGAAAAAGGGAGAACATTTGTAAGTTGTAACATACTCACAAAAAAAAATGAGAAGAATATTTATGCCACACAGAATAACTGCTTAGATTTGTTTCAACCAAATCAGTATTCTAATTCGGTTCATCTTCTTCTGCAATATTCTTTAGCGCTGCCGTAAATCTGAAACACTATAGATAGTATATAAAAAGGTAAATTATTGCTTACTTAATATTCCGAATTAAATTTATTGATTGCTTTCTTATATTTTGTAATTAAATTGAAGAACCCTAGAAATTGAGACGCTTCTTTGTCAACGGATTTGCAATGATTCAAATCGAAGAACCGTAGAAATTGAAGGATTCAAGACGAGAGAGAGGGGTAAGGATTACCTTGATAGAAAACAAAGAATGAGATAGAAGGGATGAGAAGCAATGGTAAGTGAAACTCCTTCGACCGTTGTAGTAGGCTGAAAGAACCATTTTTTCAAATCCGTTGACAAAGAAGTCATTAAACTGAGCAATGGCCAACAACCGAAAAAAGAGAACAAAGAAGAGTAGAGAGAATTGGGGTGAATCAATAATGAAGATAGAGAAAGAGAACCAAGAAAGCCCATAAATGTATACATCGAAAGCAAGGGAGAAAATATAATTAGACTTTTTTAGGGATAAAATACAAATGAGGTAACACTTCTTATTAGTGTTACCATAAAATGTTACCCATTTAAGAAAGTGTTCCTTTATAATGTTTTTTATGTTAAAAGTGTTACATTGAGTGTTACATTTTTAAAAAAATGTTACCAAAGTGTTACTTATAAATCTAATAATTTTGTATTTCAAAAAGTGTTACCAAAACGTGTTACATATACTCAATTATGTACTAGTGGTACCTCTAGCTATGATATAACAAAAACCGAAATGTACAAACTTAATTATCTCCATAATTTGATCCATTTATATATCTAGTAATTGCACGTGACGAAGACATAAATCCTTCAAAAATAACGTGGTATCTAAGAAGCATAATATAAAACTATATAGGTAGCTATGGACGGTAGATTTTGCATACCCATCTTGGTTCAAGAGTACAACCCAACGATAATTCAGCCTAGAAGCAAAGGACGGCACAAGTGTTGAGCTGATGGGGAAGAGCGAGTGTGGGGAGTCAATAATGATAGCCTTGGTGCCCATTTGGCCAATTCTCTACAAGTGTTTTTCACCCCCTAGAAGCTGAAATTGGGCCAAATAAGGGTATTTTAAAAAAAAAATTCTACTTCTCAAGAATGAAGCCCAAATCATCTCCCAACATCCCATCCCTAGAAACAAAAGCTACAATTTGTAGCTTCTCAAAGTAATTTCTCATGAAACTTTTCAATTCATTAAAAGAATTTTTTATAAAACAGTAATGCCTCTTATGAAGTAGAATAACCTTATTTAAACTCCATTTGTTTTGACAAAAATATTTTTTAAGAAAATGAATCTCATTTTTCATTTTTTTGGTTAGTAAAGGCCGGGTGGAAAACAATTTTTTTTAAAGTGGGAAATAGATTTCCTAAGAATGACAAATGTTGCACTTTTTAAAAGTAAGGTATTTCATAATTTTCCTTCATACTCCTTACATCCCTCAACTCTTCTCTCATCCATTTGTTTCTCTTTGCCCTTTGTTATTCCCTCTCCTCCAAATATCAACCCAGATTTCACCCACCATAAAAATTTATTCCCAAAAACATCAAGTTTTCCAATTAATTCTTCTCATCTTTTCTTATAGCTTTTACCCTCTACTTATAAAACTTCACTAATTAATTCCATTAATCTTATTCCTTTATTTTTTGTGTACTTCATGAATTAGGGTTTTATGGTGAAATTTTGGGGGGTCGGTTGCAATAACTCGCACATGGTTGCTAGTCTAAATTTTATGATGTTGATAGAGGAGCAATGAAGGCATGATGATGATAAAAGAGCAATGAATGTAGATGGCAGTAACAAAGTTGATGTAAGGTATAGAAATCATATGACCCTTGTTATTCAATAGTCTATGACCATGTAATTTATTTAGGATTAAGGATAATATTGTTCATTGTAAGATAGATGTTGCTCAAATTTTGAAGCTTCAAATGATGCTAAAGCCTGAGACACTATGAGTTTATTTGGTAAGTGGAGTACTTAACTTTATTTTAGTTTTTAATTTTTTTTAAAAGGCGATTATAGGGAGGGTTTGATATTGAATTGATGGTCCTAGTGTCGTTTACGAAACAAATAACTTCAATGTGACATAAATTGTCAATAAAATATGACTCAACCTACAATCTTATCCAGCTCTCTAGCATTACTAGTGTAAACATGCATCATCATCATCCATTTAATTATCAAACCAATTAATTCTTTTTTTATTCATTTTCTTTTTAATTTAGGCCATATTCTGCTCACTTTATTTTCACTTATTTTAAGTTTTCTAAGTTCAAAAAAGATAGTCTAAGAAAAAATAAATTAAATTAAAGGTATAAATTCATATAAATGAAAATCAAGTTTATAGAATACACCCTTATTTCTTTTTCATAATGACCCTAAACCAAACCAAAATTAAAACAAATACCTCATACTCAAATATGACTCGGACCACTAATCTCACCCAATAACATCGCAAGAAAAACCAGTGTGAACACAATCATCAATTATTAAATCCTCATATTTTTCTCTTTTGATATCTGGTCATTACATTAATTGATTTTTTTCCTATTATTCTTGATTTACTTCTAATTATTCTTGATTTACTTCTAATTATTCTGGATTTGACTAAAAAAAATTATTTAATCAAATCAAGAATAAAAGGAAATATTCTCTCAAAAAGAATAAAAGGAAATAAATCAAGAATAATAGGAAAAAATTAAGAAATATAATGACTAAATAATTTTTTTGATATCTTGTCATTAATTGATATCTTATCATTAATTGTATTTTCTTGTCATTAATTAATTAATATTTTATTGATTTGACTAAATCTTTTTTGACATCTTGTCATTAATTGTATTTTCTTGTCATTAATAACATTTTCTTGATTTGACTATATCTTTTTTTGATATCTTGTCATTATATTACTTGATTTTTCCCTATTATTCTTGATTTGACTAAATGTTGTTTTAATATCTTGTCATTATATTTTCTTGATTTATTTCCTATTATCCTTGATTTATTTCCTATTATTCTTGATTTAACACAGCTACTTTTTTTTTTTTTTTTTTTTTCTTAAAAGAAGGATATCATATCAAATGTGGAAAGTGAGGGGTACAGCTGGCGACAAGAGGTCAAATAATGCAAAGAATTACAATAGCAAAAGCGGCGCAATACTTCGGTACCCAACTATTTTGTTACTAAATGAAACTTTTAGTATTTTGTTACTAGACCGAGTTATGATAGACCTAACCACCTTCGTGGTGCCTTAGTGGCTTAACACCATTAGAAACCTTTACTCCTGTCATCTTCATCAGAAAAATAGAAGAACAAAAAAAAGTTGGACATGGGACTTATTGCCAACTCAACCACAAGCACAACAATTTCATCAACCTTGGTAGACTACAAACTAATTAAGGTACGAAAACAAAATAAATTAAACCAGTATCAAATATTATTTCCCCTAATCGATCATGTCTAGTATGTATTTGTATTAACAAATTCTCTATACATGTAGTCTTTAGTTTTGATGGGTTTAGGACTCTTGGGAAAATATGTTAAGCCATGATAGGTTTATTATTCTAGATTTTTTTTGCTGACTTTTAACTTAAAATAGGTCTTACTCTTCTAATCTATTCTTTTTTAAATAATAAAATTAATTCATTAAAAAAATTTATATGACATTCACAAAAGAAATTCAATGTAGCAAATACATAACATATTAAATCAAATAAATTTACTTCAATAAAACAAATATTATCGAGTAGATCTTACAATATTGAATATCGGAACCCCTGTCTTTCGTCATACAAGGTAAAAATAAAAAATAAAATAAAATAAAACCTTGTCTTTAGAAGGAGATTGAACCTTGTCCAGTTTGACCTGAAAAAAAAAAAAAAGAGTTATTATAAAGATGTATATATACATATTAAAAATTAAAAATAAAAAAAATAAGAAAATAAAAACCAAAAAAACGTACAATAAGAATATAATGTCTAAAGAGACAAAGGTTAGGGCTTTTTACTAGTAAAATTTAATGTAAGCCCCTTCAAACTCGATAATGGAGGGTAGGGTTTAGGAGAGAAGTGATGAGGAGAGATTATGGTGTGAATATATATTATTTCTACTAAGCTTGATGAAAGCCTTTTCTTTATATACGGTCATAACCGCACCAATTAGTAATAAAGATAATAAGAAGCATATGATACCATTTAATATCCGAGGCACCTCATTTAATGTCTTTGATAAATATCAAAAATAATATCAAGATTTTGACGACATATATGTTCATCATATATCAATTATTGATTTTATAAATAGTAATGTACATTAAATTATTTTAAACATATTTTTTTCGTAATCTTCAAAAAGAAAAAAAAATGAAGAGACTATCGGTATATTTTGATTTTACGTTTAATGTATACTTAATTCTTAATTTACAGTATGGAAATTAACACGAAATCTTTGCGACTACCTTACTCTAATTATTGCAAGGAAATTTGTATCAAAATGCAATTAAAATCCAACCAAAAACCATTATAATAAGGTGTAAATATTTAATATGAAGAAAAATAAATTTAATATATACTTAGTTCAAAAAATAATTTTATAACTAATTATCATGTAGGTAAAACCATTCAACAAGCCACTAAGAAACAAAAAAACTTATAGACAGCATAGTTTTAAATTAATAAAGCCATACAATAACATCAAATTAAAACATTATTTCATTAATTTTAACTTCTCTCTAGATGAGATGTTAATCAAATATGCGAGCTTGAATGGCTTATATCATCGTTGCTGTTTAGGCCAAAATCTGACTGCTAGATTCAACCAGGTTCTATAGGACAACAGCTAGATTAATAAGTATGCAAATGATAGTGTAGGTTCAATGAATGAGGGTGAATAACCTACGAAAGATGAACAAAGGGGAAAGGGAAGAAGAGACACAAGATGATGACGCAGAAAACCCCAGGAATAAGGGTAAAAACTGCAGGTGGCGTTGAGTCCACTAATCTACTAGTTTGAGAATTAAGTACAGGTACAATGCAGGTTCTTTTTTGATCGAGAACGAACCTGTAATTTAGTGCTAATTACTAACTGCTATAGAATATAATGCCTACGGCTCGTATCTTGTGTTTTTACAATGTTTTTCCATCCTATTTATAATAGGGGAGTCTTTTGAAGTCTTGTAACAGCTTCTTTGATGATTCCTTGAAAGTAGAAGTTAGCTGTCAGGTTGGAGAACAGTGGGAGTGTCCTCCATGAAAGTAAGAGAGGTAGTTTGGACCTTTGACTTGGTCTTCAACGAATGTGGACTGATTTGTGGTACAAATACAATTAACATTTCCAATTGACTTACTCATGGTGGGAAATATCTCCTCCGATTGTAGGAAAGCTTATAACAACTTTGACTTTGTTCAAACTTGGATTCTCTTAGAATATTCCTTGGAAATATCTTTGTTTGATTTCGTTTAATACCTGGAACCCGGTAGCTAATCACGTAGCAATCTGTAACCTGCAATCTAGCAACATGTGACCTGCGATCTAGCAACCTGCAAACATCTGAACATGTAGTAAAAATTTAGGCACAACAGTTGCTCTCAAGACTTTTGACATCTACCAAATTGTCTGATGTGTCATCTATAGGACATATAACCAATTCACGCAACAAGTAAGCATACATAGAGATAAATAGATAAGAAGTCATGTAAAATCTATTAATAATAATAATAATAATAATAATAATAATAATAATAATAATAATAATAATAATAATAATAATAATAATAATAATAATAATAATAATAATAATAATAATAATAATAATAATAATAATAATAATAATAATAATAATAATAATAATAATAATAATAATAATAATAATACAAATAAAATATATTTTTTGAAGGATGATGAAAGCAACCTCTACATAAAAATCAAAGTGCATCTTTAGAATAACATGCTCCTCCTTAATCCCCATAAATACAACATATGACCCATTAAAATATAATAATAATCTTCTTCATTCTTTTTATTTATAAATAACGTAAGATTAGATTAAATAAGCTACAATATCTTCTTGTCTTGAAAATTTCAAACATCATTCTTATTATTCCATTAAGCCTTACCACTCACATACTCTATATATATATATATATATATATATATATATATATATATATATATATATATATATATATATATATATATATATATATATATATATATAGTATGAATAATTGATGAATATATACGCACTCTACTTAGTATTTATTGTTATGTGATTGATAGTTTATCTTAAACTATTAAAGCAACAATTAATATGAACATGAGTATATGATTAATATGAATAGGTAATATTTGCACAAAATAAATAAAAAAAAAAAAAAAAAAAACAAAAAGACAAGAAAGCATAATTAAATTATATATATAAAAAATTATAATTACAAGAACTGCTCTGATTCAATACATTCATGTAGGCTATTGATGAAGGAAAGCATGAGATCATGATAATCTCTTCCAAATTTAGGCGGGGTATCTTCTAGCATCTCCAATTGTATGTAAAAAGTACGCATCCACAATGCCCCACATGTTAGAACTACACACTCAATATTTCTTGATAATACACAAACCTGTATTAAATTTAAGCAAGTCTATTTTTGTTTATGAAACCATAAAAAATTGTTTGAATGAAGAAGAAGAAGAAGAAGAAGAAGAAGAAGAAGAAACATTATTCATGTCATCCATCCTTCCCTTCCATTTATTAAAATAAATAAAAATAGAAGTATTCGCTCTCCTCTATCTCGTCTTTCTCATTTTATCCCTTTTATTTCCTTCTAAATGTTTTATTACTAACACTAGTTTTATGCTTAAGCAATTAATTGAGGTTTTTTGTGATTCTATTATCTTTAGCTACATGCACACATCCTCCCAAGTTACATTCCAATTATTTAATTCTTTGCATATGTAATGAATTAGTGCCTTCAATATTTTTTTTAATTAAGTAAATCATAAATGTAATTGTGTTGTTTATCTTATATAAATTAAGCAACTTGCTGGTGAAAGTTTAATTATAAACCATCTAATCCATGCATCAACAAATAAAACATTTATCAAGGTAATTGTTATTGCTTTATCTTTAGGATTCAACTTAAGTTTTTTTTTATACAAGTACACAGACAAAATTACATAACAAGCTCATAATGTAGAATCAAATGAGTAAAAAAAAAAAAAAAATAAATAACCTCAGTCATCTCCATTTGTTGTTGACGCAATTAATCCCTATTCATCTCGATTGACTTCAATGTCACGATTAAAGGATGTAAAATTGAAACAAAAAAGAGAACAAGTGAGCTTGGAATGAAAGAGTAGCTTTGAGGGGGTTTTATATTGAGTTACGAATATGTAACAAAATCATTAATATGATGGATTATTTGTTCAAATTCTTTTTGTCAAACTTTTTGACTAAAAGTTTTCATATCATCAAAAATAAACTGAGCATAGACTAGATGGCCTAGTATAAAGCTTAATTATAAATATTCTTTTGTTTGAGATAATTAAAATCTACTTCCTTTGTTTTTTTTACAGTTGCAACACTTCTCTTCTCACGCTTGTCGATGCATGTTTTGAATCGTTAATATCTTTGATTACCAATATGTAAAAATATAAATTTTAGATATTAAGATTGTACAAATCAAGACGAATCTAATAAGATCCCACATGACTATATTTTTACTTATGTATAAATCGTCAAAGATAGTCAAAATGAAACACATGAATAGTGTAAAAGTCAAACTGTTGCAACTAAAAAAAATGGAGGAAGTATATAATAAGCATGGTTTACATTATTCACAAAGATATATGATAATGAAAGTTCCATTTGATTAAATATGCAAAAACTTAATAAGTGGATTTTAGCAAGGTAATTTATGTGTGTTTACAGGTATCATGTATGTGTATAAAAAGAAGCCATCTAGAAAATAATATGAAAATTTTAGTACTTCATATTAAACCTTTTTTAAATTTCAAGGCCATCAAGAAACTACGGTAATACCTTTTTTAAATTGTTAGGTTATCAAATATTTGAGATCAAAGTGAAAGAAGTAATATGGTTCTAAGCGTAAAAACAATCATCTCTACATAAATTTTAGAAAAAGAGGGTTATTTTGAAAATGTACCTCATGCATTTATCCTTAAGTAGTAGTATAATATCAAATCCAATCTTATAAACACTACTACACTTCTAAATTTTTTTACTCTTTTAATGTAGCAATCAATTAATATATCAAATCTCAAAGTTTCGTAATCTAGCTGTATAACTTTTCTCCAGGTTAAAAGTTCTAAGTTACATGTTTCGCTTCGTCTAATGACTAAACTTAATCATAATGAGATTATTTACTTAGCTGAGATTGCGTCGACATGAAAACTTGAATTTTTAGTGGTGAAAAATCAAATGAAAGCTGATACTTTTGTTTTAATGATTCTTAGATATCGATCACTTCAGATTATCATTTAATATCATCTATAAATTGATATAATGAAAACCGTTGTTTTAAAACTTTACTTGATGACATTCATGAAAAAAAATTAATTTGACAACCACAATCTGAACTAGTCCACCATATTAATGATTTTTGTACATATTCATAACTCTATCTTTTAATGCAACAATATAAAACCCCTCAAAGGTGCTCTTTGGTTTCAAGTTCTCTTGTTTCCTTTTTTTTTATATAGTCTTGCATCCTTAATCGTGACGTTGTATTCGATTTATAAGATGAATAACGAACAATTGCGTCAACAAAAAATGATGAAGATACAAGTTTTGATTAAAGAGTTTCAATTCTTTTTTACTCAATTCATTACTCATAAGTTTCTATATTATCATCTTGTTATGTGATTTTGTTTGTGTACTTGCATAAATTATTCATTATTTGGATCCTCAAAGATATAAAAATAGTAATGACCATGACTAAAATTTACTTGTTGATGCATGAACTAGATGGTTTACAAATAAACTTTCCCCAAGCTACTTAGTTTATTTGAGAAAAATCATACTTATACATTCATGATTTTCTTAATTGATTTGCAAAAATAATTAAAAATGAGTAGAACTTACAACAATATTATGTGCATATATATATTACCAAATTTCTCTGTGTAGTCATGAATTTTAATGGGTCTAGGATTCTTAGAGAAAATGTACAGCCATGATAGGTGTGTTAGTCTAGGTTTTTTGCTAACTTACAACTTAATACTTTAATAGAGGTCTTATTACTCTACTAATCTAGTTTAATGCAGGCATTTTTTTCATTTAATGTGTATAAGATACTTAATATTCTATAATAGATATATATGAATTTTTCCCAATAACTTACCCTTATTAGTACTACTGCATTAGAAATTTGTATACCATTCATCAACCCAATATAAGGTAATACTATTTAATATAAAGAATCATGAGTTAATAAATTAAATCATAATAGATTTTCATAACTGATATTATGCAGTTAAAACCATTTAATATAATAAGCAACTAAGAAACAATAAAACTTACAAAAAAACATAGTTTCACAAAAAAAAAAAAAAAAAAAAATAAATAAATAAATAACCATCTAATAATTTCAAATGCAAAGTTTAATTCATTCTTGGAACTTATCGGGATGAGATGCTAGTGACATATGGAAGCTTCAGTTACATACACAAGGGGCAAAGCCAGGATTTTCAAGTCCTAGGGGGCAGACTTGTTAAACAACATATTGATGGAAAAAATTAAAATGTACTAGTATTTTGCTCATTTTCATCACTCAAATTACTTTCGGGATTCAAATTTGCCTATGAAGTGGAACCCTCTTGTTGTTGATTATTAACTTTTTGTAAAAGAAAATCTAGTGTTTTTTATTTCATGATCTAACCTATATCAATATAAAACAACAATTATCAAAATAAGTAGGCATATAACCCTAAAATTTGATCTAATGGTCTATTCAATAAATTAAAAATTAGCCAAAATTATTAAATAAATAAATATATAAACTAAGTAAACAACTAATCACAATCATGTAAATAACAATAAGAAATTTATTAATTAAATAAAATTACATAATTTAAAAAAATTAATCAAGAAGAAGAATTTTTAAAAATACCTGTTTTGGTTGTTTGCTTCTTAACAATGGTAATTGATGAGTTGAATCTCTGATATGGTTGCCGATTTCACGTCATTAAGTGTATTTTGAGCTTCCGTCTTTGGGCTTTATTATCAAAATCAAAGCCTATATTGAATAAGAAGCTTTATTATAAAAAATAAGTGAGTGATGGGATTCGAACCAGCCTCCTTAAGAAAAAGTGTCATTAACTAACCAGCATGACAAGCTTTATTTATTGTACTATGTGTCTTTAATACTATATATGATAATTTTAAGGGGGGCAAGAGAGATGAATCATGGGCCGCAAATCTGGGCTAGGGAGGTCGGGCCTCCACCAGCCCCCTCCCCCCCAGTCCCTTCGTCGTTGGCTTACATAATCGTCACTATCAACGCTTTCGACATCTACATGATTATTTGATGCCTCATCTAGAAGACATTCTCTCAACAAATGCAACATTTAAGCATACATAAAGATAAGTTGGTAATAAATCATGTATAATCAATTATTCAGAAATAATACAATCAAATTAAATGTTCTAAAGGTCGATGTAATAATTTCAACATAAGGTTCAAGGTGCACCTTTAAGGCAACATGCCCTTTCTTAATCCTCATAAATGCACCAGATAACCTATTAAAAGAAAATATATGATACAGAAATATAACCTTCTTCATTATTTTGATTAAATAGTAAGATTCAAGGAAATTATAACATATCATATCTTCTTGCTTTGAAAATATTAAACATCTCTCCAATAATTGCATTAAACCTTGTCACTCCGATAATGTGTTTAAAAAAATTATTTATTTTTATATTGATAACAAACAATGGAAGCACAGTTTTCTTAAGTCTTTACATATATGTTACATGTAATTAAATAAATTTCATTTATCCTTCCAAAAAAAAAAAAAAAAAAAAAAATTCATTTATAATAAATCTGCCTATAAATGATTTAGAAAATAACTTATTATTTTGCAAGTTTGTAAAGTTTAAAATCGTCATGGGACCAATTATTTAGGAAATGGGATAACTAAAAGTTATAATAGCAATAAGATTACACAAGTTTTTAACTTAATTAGTTGTTACTTGCGTAGCATTGCCTTCCTGTAATTTTACAATTATGTTTTCCACATTTATATTGTCCAATGGTTTGGAGTTTCCGAAAAAAAATAGTGAAGGGAGGCGTTAATTGTGGAACGCATGATTCTAAAACTGGAGGCATCGGAGGCAGTGCTACGCAAGTGACAACTAATTAAGTTATTAAAAACTAATTAGTGTAGTCTTATTGCAATAATAACTTTTAATAATCTCATGTCTTAAATAATTGTTCACATGACAAATTTTGACTTATAAAAGCTTGCAAAATAATACGTTATTTTCGAAATCATTTATATGAAAACTTATTATAAATGAATTCTATTAAATTACATATAACCTACACGTAAAGACTTAAAAAAATTCTGCTTCCATTGTTTATTATCATTATAAAACAAATTACTTTCTTAAACTCAGTATTGGAGGGGCAAAGTTTAATGCAATTATTGGAGAGATGTTTGACATTTTCAAAGTAAGAAGATATGATAGGTTATATTTAATTGAATCCTACTTTTTAATCAAAATAATAAAGAAGGTTATATTTCTTTACTATGCATTTTATATTCATAGGTTATCTGGTGCATTTATGAGGATTAAGAAAGGACATGTTGCTTTAAAGATGCACCTTGAACCTTATGTTGAAGTTAGTTCATCAGCCTTCACAGTAATTAATTTAATTGTATCATTGTTAATTAAATGATTATACATATTTTCTTATCCACTTATCTTTATGTATGCTTAATTGTTGCGTTTGTTGAGAGAATGCCTTCCAGATAAGGCATCAAATAATCATGTAGATGTTAAAAGCTTCGATAGCAACGATGATATAAGCAACTGAGGCTTGCATATATGACTAGCATCTCATCATGAGAAGTTACAAGAATGAATTAAAGTTTGCATTTGAAGTTAATTGATGTCCTTTTTTTTTTTTTAAAACTATGTTTTCTTTAAATTTTTTGTTACTTAGTGGCTTATTATATTAAAAGGTTTCAACTACATAATACTGAGTTATGAAATTCTATTTGAACTAATTATTAATTCATGTTTCTTTATATTAAACAATATAATCTTATATTGGAATTTGGATAGTTTACAAATTTCTCTTGCAGTAGTAATAAGGGTAATTTATTGGGGAAAATTCAAGTTTAACCCCTATAGAAAATCAAGTATCATATATACACATTATATAAAGAAAAGGCATGGATTAAACTAGGTTAGTAAAGTAAAATGGCCTCTTTAAGCTGTAAGTTATCAGAAACCCAGACTAACACACCTATAATGGCTTTAAATTTTTTTGCAGATATTTATACCCCTAAGAATATTTGTTTACTTATATTCCCTCATTAATGCTACCAACAACTAAAGTTGTGACATAAAGTGAAATCGAAAAAACTTCCAAGACATGGCAAGCTATGGCGCACGCATCACTCGCGTTAGCCGCCCTAGTTTGTAAATAAGTTCTGTTTTTAATGCAAAATTATAAAAAAAAAAAAAAGTTAAAAAAGAACCACATTTATGTAAATCACTCCCGCAAACAAAGCATCTATTACCTTTGTGTCTTTAATATTTTCAATAGTTTAAAAGTTAGTTTAGCTCATTAAAGTATATTGCTTAGTTGGTTGAAACTTCCCTTTAGTTTTAGGGGATCCTAAGATCGATTTTCATCACTTACCCTTGTGACTCTAAACACCAAAAACAAAAAAAAAGGTATTTTGTTTTACTTGAAGTTAAGATAACAATTAGGGACTAATTGTTTTTGACTTTTCACCTTTGGGGACTTGATTTTTTTTTTTTTTTAACCGTTAGGACCTATGGTTAATTCTCATGCAATTAAACCCATCTAAAAAGTTTACTAACCAACCTATGCATTAATTGGAGTTTAAAAAAAAAACTCAGTAATTCCAAAGCAAAATAAAATCGTGAACGTCAACTTCAAAACACTAAAAACAAAAAAATCAACCTTAATAAATAGCCTTCTATATTCCAATTCAATCATGTTCCTAAAACAAAAATAGCAAACTACAATACAAAAATTCAAAAAAAAAAAAAAAAAAAAAAAAAAAAAAGGAAAATCAGCATCTGACATCCAAAAACAGCAATATCCAACATCTAAAAATAGCAACATAGTCTTCTTCATATCATATCCAATTTACCAAACCCAGCAATAAAGTAGGAGAAAAAACAAAATTTGAAGTAAATAAGTTGTACAAGATTCATAGATAACTTGTGTTAAGATGCTTGAAAAGCCGCTAATAATCTGCCCAAATAAAGCTTTACCTTTTTTTTTTTTGAGAACAAATAGAGGAGTTTGATGATGTAAACTAAAGAGTAGGAGTTGAAAAGGTACCGTATTTTTATTATTTTTGGGGTGAAAACACTAACTTTTTTTTCTAGAGAAAACCAACAAAAATCTTCCAACAAAAATCTTTTTGCAAATAAATTAGAACCTAAAATAATTAGTGGCCCCACCACTTAACTATAGTTAATTTTTTTTAGCTGAAATTCTTTCTTATATCCCAACTTAGGTCCCAAATGGTGAAAGAAAAAAGTTCAGGTTCCAAAAAGTGAAAAGTGAAAAGTGAAAAAAGTTTAGCCCCTATTTGTTAGCGTAACTCACTTTTCAAGTATGTAATTGTTGATAATAGCCTACAAAAATCTTTTAGGTAAAATAACTTAATCTTGTATAATACATCCTCCGTTAAAAAGTTGCAACACTTTGACTAAATAAATGTGAAAGCTTTTTAGGCAAAGCAATTTTATGAAATAAAGAAAGTATGGCTTTTTAAATGTACTTAGTATTGTTAAATGTTAACCTAAATTAGAGCAGCTAACGCGCACGATGTGTGCACCATAGTTAGCTCTTTTGGTTGGCACTATTTCACGACTTTAGCTGTTAACTTGTTGGCAACATTAGTAGAGGAAATTATATAAATAAAAATTTAGAGGTATAAATGCCAGGACACTATTCCTAAGAGTGAAAAAAAAAAAAAAAAGTAAATAAACATTTTAGAGGATGTAATTGTCCAAATGCTATTTATAAGGGTTATCTCCTACTTTTTAAAAGGTATGGACTATCCTTATTTTCTACACTTTGTTTTAGGCATTGAAGGACCAAAGCCAAACATAGAAAACATACAAACATCCCATTGCAAATAGAGGGTCAATTAGATAGTGTATTACCTAGTAGTAATCTTACATGCACTTATACAAGCATGAAGCATCAGTAGCAAGACTTAAAGGCACTAGTACGCTACAAAGAAAACGGTTTCAGACAGGATTTAGAAAACACTTAATAAGTTGATAGGTATTTCAAGTATCAGCAGGCTTTGAATCTTTAGCTTTCTTGGCAGAAGGTTTCCTCTCGATATCCTTTGGTATGGTCTCCTCCACCACCTTTGGTACCGTAAAGCTGAATTCAGTAACAGATACACCTTTTATCTCGGGATTTTCTTCTAGGTACTTGGCCACTTCAGTACTAGACCTAACTTTCTTCCCAGTGGGGGTCACATAATGAGCGTCCAATTTAGAAAAATCCCTTCTAAGAACCAGCTTTCTCTTAAAACCAACTGGGGTCCTTGGGATGTTAGGCTTGTCAATCACCCAGGTCCTGGTAGCATCCTTTTCAATATCAGCTGGATCACTGCATGAGACGTCAGGCTTCTTATTGCATGTGAAAGGTTCCTCCAACAATTTACTCCTGATCACCTCATACTCTTCTTCGTTGGATATGAGTCTCCATTTAAAGCATTCACCGCATTGCACAGCATAAAGTCCAATGGTATTCGTCCCTGTCTGGGGTTTCTGCAATGTATAATTAATTACTTAATTAATTGGAGAGTCTATTGAAGACGGTGAACGGTTGAGACAGTGATCTTACAAAAAAAGCATAAATGACATAGAGCAATAGAGCATCATGAGAGAGATTTCTTGAAATTATACTTAAGCATAACAAAGTATATACAAGTATATGAGAATGAAAATGTATTCTTGGATATCTTACTACCCCACTCCAACCTCATTTAATAGTAAAATCAGTTCAAGAGGTTAGAGTTCTCCAGCCAAAAATATGAACTTCCCCCCTCCCCAAACCCTTTTCTTTCCCTTCCCCCTCCCCCCCCCCCCCCCCCCCCCGGGGTTGTGGCAAGGGTTAGGCCAAAGTCCATCTTGCTGTAGCCCCCTCACCTCGACCTTGGAGGCGAGACATCCTTAAATTGAATTGAAGTATCTCTGGATGGGAAGGCAATTAATACTTCAATGTTGAAGATGCTTGGGGTTCGCATTCCATATGTATGGCCACATGCACATGGGAGTACTGATGCTTAAGCCATGGGCCCTGTCCCTTTACCCTTCTCCCCACTACTTAGCTCAAGCTATAATAGGAGGGGAGTCGGGGGCCTTTGTCCAACTAAGAAAAGTTTCTGCTTGGGCCATGCACACATGCATTCAAAGGAGTATATGGATGGAAAAGGGGACCCACCTCAAGCAACTAACAATAATTATGAACCTAACACTTATACAGTTATACACACTGGTTTAAAATTACAGACATGAACTCAAGGAAAGATTCTGAACTCTTCTTTCTTTCTCATAAAATGCTAACCACCACCCTACAATATATAAGTCAAACCTTTGCCCCCTTGTTTGTGCAATGATATTTACAATCATATTAGCGACGTACCTCAGCTCTACACTCATAACAATCCATACCTTAGAGGACCTATAAATAAATAAAAAGCAAGAAAAAGTTCATTTTTCACTCAAAGTTGAAAGCTTGATCTTTTAGTAATAGATCCTCCAGTTTTTTTGTTGTACCGTATTGGCTTTCATGTTCACCAACAATCAAATGTGATAATTTATAAGTATCTTTGATTATCTATTGGTAAATATTTAAAATTTGATGTTCTAAAAATACATTATGAGACGAATCTAACAAGATCCCATAAGTTTAAGTTCTACTCATATAAATTGTTGAAGTTCAACATGAGTGGTCCGGGTTTTAGAAACCTGGTTAGTTTCTGAATTTTATTGAATGGGTATTAGTGAGTCTTGGGAAACCTTTACTTAGTTAATATATCCAATTGTTATATATGTTTAGTTAGCTATGATTGTGATCATGGGAGCTTTGCTCATGCTTTAGCTTAATTTGTCTCGTTAACTCTACAAATAGCATATTGTACTATTTGTTTTTGTTAAAAGCAATAAATGAAAGTACATTAATTTTCTTATTACCCAACTTCCTTTGTGAGTCACATACATAGCTTAGCTTTACAACATGACAGTGAGTTCTTTCTCCAAAAAAATGTCTTACCTTTACAAAGTTTCCACCAACATAAAGTGATGACAAAGAAGAGTATGTGACTACTGCAAAAGCTCAATCTGGTATGACTTAAGATAATGAAGTATCTTTGATACAAATATGAATTATAATTCCCCCTCTATTTTTCTTGTTTGTTAATTTATTTTACTTTAGGTAAAGGAGGTAAGTGCTCCAAATTCCATAAAATAGACGAGGTCAAACATAGAGAAGCCCCATCAAAACAGAAGAGTTGATCTCCCTAGCTTGAGATTCTATGGAGTATCTCCACTACCTTAAAAGCCTAAAGATCAAGATAAGAGATTTATATGGAATAGTGGGAAAACAACAGAAGAGGTTATAAAATACCACAAGTGTTGATTTATATATTGAGATCACTAAAAGGTGAAAAAGGCAATACCATTCCAGTAGCAACTTAGCTCAAACTTCTGTTCAAAATTAATACACTTATATTCCTTCTGAGGGAGAGGTAATCCTACCTTTTACTAGCATAAACTGACAAAATCACCATTAGAAAAACTCATAAAATTTGCCTCCCTCCCTGGCTTCACAAAAAGCTTCCCAAGACTACTTCATTCTCAATCAAGTAAATCCAATATAAGAGGCAAATAGCACTTAGTTTTCCATGAGAATAAGATTCAAGAATACAAAAGACTGTTCTAATCACCTAAACTTAAAATAATGCCTCTAACTATTAACATGGAAACCAGGCCTAAGTGGTAAAACCAGACACAAGCAAGGTTGAATTTGTAGATTCCCATAAGAAACACGAGGAATAGATCCAAATAAGTCTTGCATCAGCTTCTAATGGTCTAACACTACACATTGCACATGGGTATAGCTGTAGTCAAGGAACCAACAAGATGATAATCTGTGACATGAAACCCAGGTAAGTCATCTTTTGCACATCTTATGCAGCACTGCATGTGTAAAGAAATTTAAGGATTGTAACATTGATACATCATTCTTCAATAGCAAACAGTCCCATACGATTTCGTGATTTTACAGGAAAATTCTTATAATAAACAGATGTACCTTACAGTGACAAGAGTCGCCCAGTCCCCACTAATAAAATTTACAAATCTCTATAAAGGTCCATAATAGTCACTCCATATTCCACAACAATCACTTTCATTTACACAATTAACATCTCCCGCCAATATAACTCTTAACATACACTTGAAAACATTCAGCTCACATAATGAAAATAACCTTGTTAAAGCCATAATATCAAGCTATTCAATTAAGCCTGAAAAGAATGCCATTATAAACTACTTCAAATCCTTCCGAAAACCCTTTTAATACCACTCTTGACGCGACAATTATATAGCTTTTCAAAAGTTGTTTAGATCCTCAATTAGCTTCAAAATGGGTAACCAAGATTCAATTGAGACGCTTTTTTTAGCCCCAAAAAAAAAAAGAATACCCTCAATAATTTTCACAATTTTACAAGCACCCAAATCAAAATTGAAATCAATAGAACACAAAATCATGCAAAAGTGTCGCTTAATTCATAACCAATTTCAACAAAAACATAATCATCTCAAGAGATTTAAGCATTTCCCTACCTTGATCAAACATGCACAATCAGATAAAAAACTTTACATTGAAATCCGAGCCAACAATTGAAACAAAAATGCAACAAAAAAAACCCTAAATCGGAGCTTAAAAACCCAGCAATAGATGATGAAATAAATGAAAATAGGGTTTGTAATTGAGGAGAGAGAAAGAGAAGAAAACCTTAGAAGATGCGGGAGTTGCCGGAGCTGGCGGATTCCGGGAAGTGACGGAAGCTTCGGTGGTCGGAGACTGCGACGTGACTACCGACGGCTGAGACATCGGAGATTGCGGGATTGTTCTGGGCCCCACAACAAGCTTGCAGAAGAGAGAAGGCAAGGAAAGAAGCTGAGAGTTTTAGAGGAATGAAATGATACTAAAACAAAATTGAATTGAAGATCTATGAGACTGGATTTCTAGTTTCTATATTGTATTTTTTTTTTTTTTTTTTTTAAATGTTTTTATAGGGGAGTGAGCAAGACACAAGTGGCCAAATAAGGTTATTTTTCATCTAAGTAGATTTACTCTTTACGTATTTTATTACTTAGGCCCCGTTCCTGCTCTGCTCTGCTGAGACCTACTTTATTCATATCAAATTTGCTTTGCTATGCTCTCCTCAAAAGAAATCTACTCTTCTTTCAAATAATAATTAATAAAACTATAATAATAATTAATATTTAGTCATAATAATAATTAATATTATATTGGTGATAATAACTAATGTGTTTATTATTATTATTATTATTATTATTATTATTATTATTATTACAAAATATTGTATACCTACAAATTTTTTAAGGAAACTATAAGTATTAAAATTATCAGACAGGTAATAGACTTGGAATATTTGATAATTTTATTATTTACAATATCTCACTTTATAAATGAATTTTTTTTATAAGAAAATATTTAAATGGGGATCCTTAAAAAACTAAAATACAAATTTTATCATAGCTTTTTTCTATATAAAAAAAAAGATATTTGACTTATTTTTGTTATAGGGCATATTGAGGGGGTTGCCAATACGTTCTTGGCACTTGAGGATGTTTGCTTTCATTTATGTTTTCAATCACCTAAATCAATGATATGCACTTATTAATAATAATAATGATAATAATGATAATAATAACAAATTATAAAAATAATAATGATAATAATAATAATAATATTTATTATTATTATTGAAGGAATTATGTCTTCGTCGTGTGCAATTACTAGATATATAAATGGATCAAATTATGGAGATAATTAAGTTCGTACATTTGGGTCGTCGTTATATCATAGCTAGAGGTACTAACGATCTTTGGGCTAGTAAAATAGGCCAAAGCCCACTTGGACGGATCCTATAAGGTCACACAAAGGGCCTAGATCGAGCACGAGAGGACGAGGCCCATGATGGGCCTTATCCCCTAGTATGGCCGGCTACATGGAGTAGTATAGAGGTTATTGGGTTTCGCGACTTAGTCTAATTATAATAAGATTATAAATAGACTAAGTGCCTAGGGTTTTCAGTTATGCAATTGAGTGATCAGTTTGATCAAATCCTAATTAGCAAACACGAGACCAAGCCTTCTCAAATCTCTCTCTCTCTCTCTCTCTCTCTCTCTCTCTCTCTCTCTCTCTCTCTCACGGCACTCTCTCCTTCCCGGCGCCTCTCAAGGTGGTTTGTGGTGGTCGACTTTGTCCATTAAAGAAGGTGATCGTGGTTTTCCCTTTCACTCGACCAATCTAGTATTGGTGGACGGCTCGTTCGAAGCTCGTGGACTAAGTAAAGGAGCAACGCTTGGGGCTCTATTCTCTCCCTGATTTGTCAATCAATTGCTACGTGGAATTCACGCTTCAAAGGTATGATTATATGTCTTGTGTGTTATGCATGCGATCTTGGGATTAGGTGCTTGATTGAATATGATTCATCTTTTCCGCTTTATAGTACCTATAATTTCCTACAATGGTATCAGTTAGCTCTTGCATAAACGCGCTAGGTTATAATAATACGATTATTTGAAGTCCATGTTAATTTTATAATCAATAAAGAGGGAGAAATTAATTTAATTATGGTTCAATTATTATTTTTAATGTGATTAAACTTTTGGAATTGATTGAATATGATTTAATTATGCTCAAATAGCCATGAAGAGGACCGAATTAAGCCCTAGAGCATTTGAAATTTTCGAACGCCCTAACCCTAATTTCGAATTTTTCGAAAATCCTAGCCCTAAAATATGATTTTTGTGCTTGATTTTTGATTTAATTCGAATTGTTTTATGTTTCATAATTTTAATCGGATTGATTTATGCATAAAAATGTTTTATGTATGATCATCGATTTAATTTCAAGAGTTAGAATTAAATTGGGATTAATTTTATGATGAACCCTAATATTAAAGTTGAATGATGATATAATTTTAATTTTAAAGACTGATTTAATTTAATTTTGATAAATGTTATTTTGATTAAATAAAAACAAATAAAAATGATTTAAGGCCGGCAGCCGCGGCTGCCGACCCGCCGGCAGTCCAAGAGGGAGGGGAAGGGAGGGCGGCGATCCAGGGTAGCTGGGCAGCAACTGTGCAAGCGTTGCACGCTGCTACCGTGGCTGCCACTGCTACTGCTTGCTGCTGTCCTTTGCGGCAGTGGCTGCTATTATGACAGCCAGCCACCGTGGCTAGCTTCGGCTAGCCAACCACAGTGGCTGGCGGAAATGGCTTGCGGTTTTTCAAAAAAAAAATTATTTAATTATTTTATTTTAAAAATATTTCAAGATAAATATGATTTATTTTGGGATAAAATAAGATATTTTGAAAATATGATCTTTTTTTTTGGATAAAAATCTTTTGTTTAGGATAAAATCAAATCTTTCAAAAGTTGTTAAATTTGATATTATCCATATTTAAAGTTGTTAAATTGGTAATTATCCATAATTAAGTGGTTAATTTTGGATAAGATTGATTACGATATTCTGAGCATATTCCAAAAGGATAATAATTGATTTAAATAATGTGATTATCCCATAATTAGATTAGGATATAATTGATTTTAAAATTATTTAATTGGCTAATAATTAAATAGAATCTCCTAAGTTTGTTAGGATAATCATGGAAGATTAAATATGATTTATCTTTCTAGATTAAAATAAGATTTGATTCTGTCTCATGCCTAAATTAAAATATATGATATTTTATAATTGGTCATGAATAATATACGATATTATCATATTATGATTTAAAATATAAGATATTTTAGGAAATGCGTTGCCTTAATTATGAACATTCGATGTTGTAGTTTAGACAAGCATGTTGAGTGACTTATTATAAGGCACTTTTATAATATATGATATTATGTTGCTATATAGTATGGCTCATAGATTCTAAATACGATCTGCACATGGTGATGTATTTTTGTAATCAAAATACGGTTTGCGCACCGTTAAGTATTTTTGTAACTTTTGTTTAAAGTAAATAGATTAGTTATTTAAATAGTGTTAGTCCAAAGAAGCCCATGAAGTGAAGGCCCAAAGGAGCAAGGTGGATGGAGATCCATGATGATTCAAGTGGGAGCTTTTCATTTCTAGTTTTCTTAGGACTAAGGGCCGTACTATGTCATGTTTTATTGTATTAGTAGATTATGCATGTTAGATTTATTTATGTTGATTAATGATGCGCTAGAATTCACTAAATAATCACAACATAATAAATCTAGGTCCCAGTATTATTGAGATTGCTTTTCCAATTAAAAACCCAATAAACCTTTGATATTTATGATAGGTCATGCCAAAATTGCGTGTCATTTTATATCTTGGGAAAGTTGGGGTAAATCAAGTTTTACAATTTTGATTGGTTGTTCTCAACAAGGTTACCTAAAGAGTTTAGAACCTTGAAGCAAAGGGTAATAATTAAACATGTGATGATTAATTATTCAACCAAGAGTTACAAGAGTTGTAATCAGTAAAGAGTTTACTCACCTTGAAAATGTAATGGTTGATGGTAGGGCCAAAGTCCGGTCAATTATTGCACGAATAAAGGGTCTTAGAATCACTTAAAATTCAATTGGGATCAATTAATATTGAATAAAGTGCTTTTAAAGTTACCAATTTAATTCGTTTATGGTACTTTAATTATTTTAATTAACATAATTATTAAACTTTGCCTTATTTTGACATAGATGGGTAGCCGTAATAACAATGACAACAACATTTACAATTTACGACTATTCCTTGAGAAGGATAGGTTGAAAGGAGAAAACTTTTCCACTTGGGAAAAGATGCTAAGGCTTGTTCTGAAATCTGAAGGTAGAGAGGATGTCATTGACACCCCATTGCCAAGACCTTTGGCTGAGGATGCTACTGCATCAAAAGTCCGTAAGCGCAAGGAAGCACTAGATAGGGATGTGCCTATCACTTACTTAATGATTGTTACTATGGAGCATAGTCTTCAAAAGCGTTTTGAGGACCAGGATGCATATACAATCATGCAAGAACTCAAGGCTTTGTTTAAGAAACAAGCTAGAGTTGAGAGGTACGAGCTCCATCGAGAGATTCTGGATTGTAAGATGGAGAAGGGTACCACAGTTCATGATCATGTTTTCAAAATGATCGGCCTTATTCAAAATATGGAAAAACTGGGGCACCCATACAGTGATGAGATGGCAACATACATCATTCTCCACTCACTTCCAGAAACTTTCAATCAGTTTATCATGAACTTTAACATGTCTGATGCTACAAAGACCATGAATGAGTTGCATGCTATGTTGGTTAGTGTTGAGAAGCAAATCCCTAAAGAACCTAAGAAAGAGGTTCTCATGGTTCAAAAGGGTAAGGGATTCAAGAAGAAGGGGCAAAAGGCTAAGGCCAAGGGAAAGAAAGTTGTCAAGGCTCCTGAAAAGCCTAAAGCAACTCCAAAGGCCAAGGCTGCAGATGAAAGTGAATGCTTTTACTGCAAGAAGAAAGGGCATTGGAAGCGCAATTGCCACAAGTATCTTGATTTCCTCAAGAAAAATGGAACATCCACCTCAGGTATTATGTTATAAACATTTTAACTTTCACTTAGGTATGTGATACCAAGTTGCAGTGCTTAACATTATCAATGTTGTGCAGAAGCTGCAAAGAAGTGACGCTAGCATGGAAGTAAAACTTGAAGGTGCACTAGAAGTGTTCGAGTGACCAAGAAAGCTTCATAGTTTTAATTTATGATTTTTATGATGATTTTAGAACAATTTCCAGCTTTGATGAGACAATATTTCGGTTTTCTTGTTTGAATACTGATTTGGTTTACTTGGCATGGACAAGTGTTGATCCATGACCAAGGTAATAAATTGTTTTCATTTATGCTAGATACGAGTTAATTTTGCTTATGACATTGATAAAAGTAAATCGCAAAAGCAATTTAGATGATTAAAAGATAAACTTACTTAAAATAAAGTAAGGTTAGATCACATAAACCATTTGCACATCCAAAATTACAATTAGATGGACTCTTATTCTAATTTGATTATGAATCACTTGAGAATTAAAGTCATGCTTGATAAGGTGAAATGACCAAGTCGCCTTTTAGTTGAAAGGGTGAAAGAGCTAATGACCTTTTGGAACTCATACATATGATGTGTGTGGACCAATAAGTTCAAAAATTAGCAAGAGATTTAACTATTTCATTGCTTTTACTAACAATTTAAGTAACTATATCGATAATTACTTAATGAAGTAAAGCTTGGAATCATTGAAAAGTTCAATAATTCCAAAATGAAATGTAAAATCAGTTTGAGATAAACAATTTAACACCACAATATGATTGTTGTGATAAATATTTAACTCAAAAATCAATGATCATCTAAGGGAATTGTTGAATTAATTCACATTTCAGGAACACTACAATTAAATTGTATGTTAAAAAGAAGGAATCAAACTTTGCTTGCCATGGTTCGATCCTAGATTAGCTTTAATGATTTAGGAATATCATTTTGAGGATACATATTAGAACAATTGCGATTATACTAAACAAATACTCAACCAAAGCAATTGAGAAGACGTCATAAAAGTTATGATTTGGAAATGTTCCAAAAGTTGTCTTTTCAAAAACAAGATTAAGGGTTATGGAATCGTTGTAAAATGTTTGCAATGATGACATAATGCACCCTAACTCAAGTAAGAGGTATTATTCCTACTATCGCGTAAATAACAAAGCGTTTGTTGCTCGCGATAGTGTCTTTATAGAAAGAAATCTCTTCTTACAAAGCCAAGTGGGAGTAAAATTAGATCTCGATGAGATTCGAGACGAGCAACAAATGGATGTGGATAACACTACATCAGAGACGAGGGCGTATGAAATCAACTAATTTGATAAATCATATGTCGAAGCAAGCTAATTCAACTAGCGATGCTTCTATCGTCCCACTTGAATGAAAGGCTTCAAAAGGTGAAGAGAATAATTCTATTGTTGCTCATATCTATTGTAGGTCGCTTAGGATAAAAACAAACAGTTTGTTAAAATTCGGAAAAAAGATGGATTCTAAAATTTTCCTAATGGAATGGCTGGAACCCATACCCTACAAGCAAGCTTTGGTTAAGTGCCAACTCAGGAAGTGGCTTAAGGCCATGAAATCCAGAATGGACTCCATGTCTGTAAAGATGTGTTAGTCCATGATAGTCTTACAAATAGGGTCAAACCTATTAGTTGCTTAAGCCTATTTGGATTCTTCTAGTGATTGCTGATTTCGATTACGAAGTTTAGCATTGGATATCAAAATCACCTTCTTGAAATGTTCTTGATAGAGGATATGTATATGATACAACCTAAGAGTTTTGAAATCCAGAAATCCTAGAAAGTTTTGCAAACTTTAGAAATTCATTTAATGGATTGAAGTAAGCATAAGGGAGTTGGAACATTCATTTCGATTAGGCAATCAAACAGTTTGATTTCCTTAAAGAACGAGAAAGATATATTATAGAGATAAGAAGTTTAGTGGGAGCAATTGGTCTTCTTGGTCTTGTATGTAGATGACATAAAATTCATATGAAATGACATATCAATGCTTGAATAAGTCAAGCAATGGTTAAGGAGTTGTTTCCATATGAGAGACTTAGGAGATGTTGAGTGCATATTGGGAATCAAGATCCACAAAGTGAATCTTGAAGAATAATTGGACAATATCGAGAGACTTATATTGTTAAGGTTCTTGACAAGTTCATGAAGCAAGACTCTAAGAGAGGATGTTTTCCCATGTTTCATGGTATTACACTCAGTAAAACTCAGTGCCTTCAAAAGCTAATAGAGTTGAGTTGTATAGATAGTGTACCTCATGCTTTTGCAAAAGGGTCCATTATATGTGCCATGATATGTACAAAGCAAGATGTTACATATGACTTGTGCATGTGTAACAGGTTTCAAGTAAATTCAGAATAAGCATACTAAAGTTACCAAGAACAAATCCTTGAGTACTTCAGAAGCATTAAAGGAATGTTTCTAGTTTATGGTGTTAAAAGTGAACAAGTTGTCAAAAAGGTTATACGGTTGCAATTTTTCTAAATAGGAAAGATGACTTTAGATGTTGATCTAGATACATTTTATGTCTGAATGGAGAAGTACAATAAGCTTGAAGAGTTCAAAGCACAACACTGTTGCATACTCAATGTCAGAATATGTGTGTTTAGCTATAGTAAGAGTAGTTAAGGAGGAAATTTGGACCAAATTGTCCTGTGACTTAAAGGATACCTTTGCCAAAACAAAGGAGCCAGGGTCACTTCACAAAATCCAAACAAATAGATATGAGATATCACCTCATTTGTGAGATCAATGACAAGCGGGATGTCATGATCTGCAAAGTTTTATTATGAGTGAAAAATCACTAAACCTCTTCCATAGACTAAGATATGAGAGTCATATTAAAGTCTTGGATTGTAGCAAATTATATAATTCAAGTTGTGTATGTTTTGAGAAAGCATATTACATAAGGAATGCATATATTTGCAGAATTATGTTTAAACAGAAATTATTATTTCTCTTATTAAATAATGGTTTTGGAAGTTAAATAAAATGTCCAAAATAATTATGAATTGATAGGCTCATCAGGTTGATGACCTGGTGAATGAAACCCCACAGGTGAACAAAATTCATAAATTATTTAAGTTCCTAGTTCGAAATCATTAAAGTGGACATATATGATTTCAATAAATAAACTAGCATGTAAGATTGATTGGATAGCGCAGTTTCATGGGCTATAGGGGCATAGTGATGCTCGGTTAATCACTTGGATGTGCATGAATGATGCATGATCGAACTATTGACCTACTTTGAAGTTCAAATATAGAGCTTCCGGATATATTAATGGATTCCTTTGACATGAGTGGAACATTGATTTCATTCAATGGATATTTTTACTGTGGTGCATTCAAACGGCTTCCCGTAACTGGAGGCTATAAAGGATGTTTCCTGGTTATTTCAAAAGTTGAGTGGGAGCCTTGTTGTCACAAGATTGGATTGAGTCTACCTATTAAATTAGGGAATGTGTCATGGCTGCTTGAAAAGGGAGAATTCAGAAAATACGTAGCCGCGTTCAAATGTATTACTTAGTAATCATTTGGTTTTGTAATTCGAACTCAGATTTCAAGAAACGATTTGTAGATTAATATGATCTCGACATGTGATGCAATAATATTATCAAATCGACACATATTGACTTAAGGAATTTGAATATTGCACACTTGTCTCAGACAAGTGGGAGATTGAAGGAATTATGTCTTCGTTGTGTACAATTACTACATATATAAATGGATCAAACTATGGAGATAATTAAGTTCGTGCATTTAGGTTGTCGTTATATCATAGCTAGAGGTACTAACGATCTTTGGGCTAGTAAAATAGGCTAAACCTACTTGGACGGATCCTATAAGGTCAGAAAAAGGGCCTAGATCGAGCACGAGAGGACGAGGCCCATGATGGGCCTCATCCCCTAGTATGGTCGGCTACATGGAGTAGTATGGAGGTTATTGGGCTTCGTGACTTAGTCTAATTATAATAAGATTATAAATAGACTAAGTGCCTAGGGTTTTCAGTTATGCGATTGGGTGATCAATTTGATCAAACCCTAATTAGCAAACACGAGACCAAGCCCTCTCAAATCTCTCTCTCTCTCATGGCACTCTCTCCTTCCCGGCGCCTCTCAAGGTGGTTCGTGGTGGTGGTGGTTCGTGGTGGTCGACTTTGTCCATTAAAGGAGGTGATCGTGGTTTTCCCTTTCACTCGACCAATCTAGTATTAGTGGACGACTCGTTCGAAGCTCGTGGACTAAGTAGAAGAGCAACACTTGGGGCTCTATTCTCTCCCTGATTTGTCAATCAATTGCTACGTGGAATTCACGCTTCAAAGGTATGATTATATGTCTTGTGTGTTCTGCATGCGATCTTGGGATTAGGTGCTTGATTGAATATGATTCATGATTTTTCGCTTTATAGTACCTAAAATTTCCTACAATTATTATTATAAAATTAATAATAATAATAATAATAATAATAATAACATTAATAATAATAATAATAACATTAATAATAATAGTAATAATTATAATTATAATTATAACATTAATAATAGTATTAATAATAATGCCGAAATTTGCTCTACTTTGCTATCCTTAAATCTACTCTGCTCTGCTCTGCTGAAATCTAATCTGCTCTGCTCTGCCGACCCCTGCTCTGTTCTACTGACCCCTGCTCTGCTCTGCCCTGAATCTCAAAAGAACAGGGCCTTACTCATACTCCATTTTTCTTTTTCCATTTTTCTTTTCCAGACGCAATATTACTTGCTTCATTAATTTTAACAAATTTAATTTTCATATTCTATCTTCTCCCCCCTTTATACTTACTTTTGCCTTATAAAATTTTTTTTATATTCAACCAGTGTCACTTCCGTCATATTTTATTACTTTCTACCATTCATTCAAAAATTTCGCGCAGGGAAAAATAAGCAAGTAATAAAATACAAAGAAAATATGAATTTAGAACAAGTTTAATTCCCCTGCTGTAGACACCTAATTGTGTCTCCCCAAAAACCAAACCCAGTAATGAATACCTTTCACATCATTGATTATCGAATAAAGTAAAATGTGAAAGAGTCTCGTGAATCTCTCTGTTTTTAATAAAAATACTTATTTCTGTTTTTGAAAATCTTTCTTTTCGTACCCTATTTATGAAACATATCCAGTACAGTTTAGTTTGGTCCATAATATGGGTCCAATAATTATGTATCTGGATGAGGCTTGAAAATACCTTTCCAACAATATATTATAAGCCCAATTCCGATGAATAATGAGGAAGTTATGGCCAAAATACTAAACTGAGCCCAAACCGGATTTTACCTACGACCCAATGATCATGTGGAGGGTTCAAAGGCTTTAATATTATTCTTAAACTAATTAGGATTAATTAGAATCTTTTATTAGTTTCTAAGAGATTTTAATTATCCTTTTTTGAAAAGATAAGATTAAAGAATTTGAAATTGAATAAAACTCCTCTTTTTTAGAGTCCTTGTTTTGTGCGAAATGGAATATGTTCAGATATTATTTTTTTGCCTCATAATTTTTATCCAAATTTTATATGGTTGGATAGATCTTGAAATTATCTTTCCAATGATATATTATAATATTTATTCCGAGCTATAACGAAAAAGATATGAAAGAAATACGAAACTCTATCCAAAACTGACACCCTTCCACTATTTCCGCCATATCTTTTTATCTACAAAAGATTCTAATTTGATTCCAACTGTGTGGAAAGTAGACTTCAAGAGCTTTCCAACGACATATTATATGACTTATTTTGACTTCTCGATCAAAAGTTATGATAAAAAAAATCCGCAAAAAACTGTTTTATTGCGACCCGATAATTTTATCGCGCCGCGATATATTGCGCCACGATAGTCCTTATCTTGCCGCATCAAAAGGAATTTTATTCCGATACGAATTCTTACTCTTTCCTAATCGTTTTCGGATGTTTTTCTCTATAAATAGGGTCGTATTTCCCCGTTTCAATCACCAACAATCATCTAATTCTTTCTCTTTTTAAGCTAGAAGCTTATTCTTTCCTTCTCTCTCTTGATTTCTAGGCCTAGCCTTTTCAAAATACAATACCGCATTCACAAGACTTAGACACACATAGCCAAGCTCGAAGTTGCCTTCGCCCTAGACGTGAAAGGTTGATAATTTCTGAGGGTTTGGTCCCAAATCCCTATTTCAATTATTTAAATTAATTGTTTGATTTAATATTTTTTATTGAAGTTACTAACGTGTGTATTGTTTTGATAGAAAGAGATACGAGGCACAAAGTAAGTAATTTTATTGTTTTATTTTGTAGAAAGCATGTTTAGATTATTTTAATTCCTAGTGTCATGTTAGGACGTTATTTATTGCTTTCTAGTATCATGATTAGGTTGCTTCCTATTTCTTCTATCATGCTAGTATTATGTTAGGGTTAAAGCTTTGATTTTTAATGTTTAGTGACCTGCTAGGATTTGTTATTAATCTTGTTAGTATCATGCCTAGGATCTTGCTAATAATATTATTTTGCTTTGAGATTGAATATTATTATGATGATGATTTGTTGTCAATATTATGTTGCTTGATTATTATTGTTATTGCTTGATCACGCCCTCTCTTGCATGTTTAAAGGGAATTTGTACTTGAAATCACACTTAATAAGATAATTAATAATTTTATTTAGGCTAATGTGATTTTAATTCAAGTGATCGTCAATAATAGATTTATTTGTGCATTAATATTCAACCAACATAGACTAAACAGGTTTAAGGTTAATATATTGATTGTATGTTAGTCAGAAAGCGCACATGAAAATAAGAAGAATAAAGTAGAGGCCTATTTTTAAGGCAGGTTCAATCTCTTTAGGTTGGATTTGTACCTTCATCCCCGAATATCCAGTCATGGTTCTAGACCACTATGGAATTAGCGATCTCATGGATCGTGAAGGGGTGTAACCTTCACCCTGTGAACGGTTTACAAGTTCCTAAAACTTGTTGGCGATTCTTTTGCTCTAGCTTCCTTCCCTTTGGGCGCCACCATGCTTAAGTGTATGATCACAGTGGGACTCAAGTGTGGGATGCTTGAAATATTCCCTACACCTACAATGCTTGATTTTAGTAAATTTTATAAAGAATTAGGCCTTATTCATTTCATCTTATTCAAAATAATATTACGGAGTAAGTAAAAAGTATAAGCTCGTTAAAATTAATTTCAATTTAGTAAAAATAAGTCAATTTTAATAATGGTTTTTTCACCATATACCCCTGAGTTTTTTGTTTATTCACCATATACCCCCTGAAATTTTTCAAATTCACCATATACCCCTAACTTGTTACAAAAATTCATCATATACTCCTAATGACAACAACATAAGTGAAATTTGGTTAATTATACATCGTAACCACTTTATATCTCTTCCGGTCTTCCCCCATCCCCAGAATTACTCCTCTCCTTTTCTCCAACCCTTGAAACCACTCCAAATCTCCATAATTATATCTGTATGATTGATTTTGAGGATGAGAAAAGGAAATTTGAGGTGGGAAAAAGAAATGTGGGTGATTTAGGGGGTAGAGGAATGTATTTAGGATGGTTTTGGGTCATAATTAACCCTAATTACTGACGAAGTTTACTATCATTAGTCATATAGGGTATATGGTGTATTTTTGTTAAAACTCAGAAGTATATGGTAGAGGTGATCAACAATGGCTCAGCCCGCTAACCCGGCCAGAAAATAGGGTGGGTTTGGCAAGCCAAAAAACAATTTTTTAGTTAAAAGCCCGAACCCGGCCCAAAAACCCATTTTGGCCCGACAAGTCCGTCACTTTTGGGCGGGTTTGGGCATGACATTTGATATTAAGGCCCGGCCCAGTCCGAATCAGGAGTATATGGTGAAAAGGCCGTTTAATATAAGTAAATTTAAAGAGCATATATGATTTTTATTTTATTTTTGACAACAACTGAATATATATTTTAAATCAGAGTTTACAAAATATGAAACATGAAATAAAGCTTACCACTACATGGCTTTCAATATTCACAAACTATTGGGTGCGGAAAGTTTGTGCGGCGATCGAAACAATGAAGTTATATAATTGCGATGCACCTCACTCCTTTTCTTCCCTTCAATTTCTCTCTCCTCTACTATCCTCCTTTTTACTCTACTTCATTACCAGACCCTCCATTTTCTCTCTCCTCTCTCTTCCTACAATGCTCCGATTTTGATTTCTCCGGTAACAAACGTTAGTTCCGAAGAAGTAGTCCGGTGCGGGTGCCGAAGACGGAGTTCGGAAGCAGCCACAAAAGCATCACCAATTTCTTTGAAAATTCATCATTATTTGAACGAATTCAACCTCAACAAATTGTGACTTTTTTTAATAATTGATTTAATTCATAATTATTTTCAAGCTGTGTGATAATTTCGATTTTTTTTTCTAAATGAGTTAGTTGTTGAATGGCTGGACTGTTTAAAATATGAGAAATTGACAATTTTGTATGAAAAGAAAAATGAATAAATCTTTTCTAGCCATTTTTAAATTTGATGGATAATAATGGAGGTAAAATTGCAATTGATACTGTGATTAATTAGCCACATGAAATGATTAATTGTATAGATGATATCATTCATTGCCTGGCTGATATCATCTATAAGTCGGATGATATCCTCTATAGCCGGATGTGATATCATGTATCACTAGTAGAAAATAGCATTTTAGCACCAGTTCAAAACCGGCTTATCCCACCGGTTTTGAACCGGTGCTTATTTGAGGGTTGCCAAAACCAAATATTTTTGCCACCGGTTCAAAACCAGTGGGAAAAGTGCACAACAGCACTGGTTAACCGGTGCTCATCTTTGGTTATTAGCACCGGTTAACCGGTGCCCTTAATGTCCCAAAAATTTTTATAAATTTTTATTATTTATTTATTTTTTTATTTCATTGCTTTTTTCACTTGAATTTATCTCCAAACTATACCACCGGCCCACACCACCACCACCCCCCACCATCAGCCCACAAACTGTACCACCAGCCCCGTACCACCACCCACTACCCAACCTTCACCAGCCCCGTACCACCATCCACTACCCAACCTCCACCAGAACCCCTACCCACCTAACCCACTACCCAACTTGTACCACCAGCCCTGTACCACCACCCACTACCAACCTCCACCAAAACCCCCTACCCACCTAACCCTAACCTACAACCCAAATGAGCTCAGATCTACAACCCCAACCCTAACAAATTCGGTCAAACCAAAGCAAACCATCCCACCACCCACCTAAAACCATCGCCTCCGCAAATCACAACCCAAAAATTAACAAAAACAGAAAAATTAACGCAAACCAAAGCAAAGCACCCACTACAACCCACCTAAACCTAACATCGACCTAGACCCACCCACCACAACCCTCCGAAAACTAAGACGGAACACCACCCTAACCCTAACCCTTACCCCAAACACAAACCACCCTCCACCACCACAATTTAACCATACATCACCATCAAATATAAAAAAAATATATAATCTCAGAAAACAAAATAAAAGAAAGAAAAAAGAGAACTTACCACGAATTCCACCAAAACCCCCGAAATTTGCTTGAATTTGGGTTTTAAAGGTCAAATTCGACCATAGAGTTTTCATGGTCGAATTTGACCTGAAAACCTTTGGTTTCATCACTAGGAGAGAACAAGTGCGAAAGAGGTTGTAACACCCCCAAATCTCCCTCTACGGAAATACTAGTATAATACGTATAATTATACCGTAGAGATAGACTTAGGCGTATTACCGCCGCGTGATTACGCAAGGCTACTCATCTTACTAAAAATAACAATACTTTGCAGCGGAAACTTCAATACTCTTCTTTATTAATAATAACCATAAATAGTAACCAAAGTTATGAGTACTTAAAATAGATACAAGACCAAATTCCTAATTTAGTGAAAACCAATCCCGGGACTCCAATGCATCATTTATTGACTCCAACCTGAAAATAAGCAACACTGCTCACCATTACGGTAAACAGGGCGAACCAAAACAAATAAGAAGTACGGGTTAGCAAAATATGCTAAGTACGATAAGTGCAAGATAATTAAACTCAATTTATTCGCAAACATGCTTTAAAACCAATTTCCAATAAATGATCCAATAATTCCAAACTCATGGTTTAAAACCAATTCTCAATAATTCCAATATCAATAATCAATAAAACCAATTCCAATTATTTAAAACCAATTCCTTATATTAAAACCAATTCCTCTCCCAAGTGTGCACACCCCCCAAGCTAGTCTCCTTATATTACAAGGCTATTCTTGAGGAAAGACTAGGTCATACAAAGTCCATAGTCTTATCAATAAACCAAATCCGCATAGTGGGATTACTAACATGCTTATAAAGCATAAATAATAATAAATCCATGATTCAATAAATCCTCTTTTAAATCCAATAATTCAACCTTTAATAATAATAATTCAAACTTCTTTTAATAAATTCAACATGCTTTTAAAATCAATCCTTTTTAAACATGAATAATAAATTAATTAATCAAAACATGTAATAAAAATTCCTACTCCAATTTAATTATTAAAACCAATCCTTTAAACATACTTTTAATTCATAAACCATAATTCAATTCAATTTAATTCAATTCATCATTCAAACATGTCATTCAAACCGATCACTTTCAAGGTATCTAGCCACCTAACGTACCTTGATCTCCACTTAGCCAACAACACTTCAAAAGAACTCTCAAGTAGTTTGATCAAAAACACCCTACAAATAAATATAACCTTAATCAATATAAGGTTAACAAATAATCACAAATAATTAAATTAAACCCTCCCAACTATATGTACATGAACCTCTTAAATTAATTCAACATGAATATTATTAAAACATGATTTTATATAATTAAAACTACTCATAATAATTTCATATTAATCTCCCATAATAATAATAATAATAATAATAATTGAATAAAAGAAAAGGAGAAGAAAAGAATTGGATTTGCGCAGGAAATAATAGGCAGAACTTTCAGAGGCTATAACTCCTTCAATATAGCTCCGAATTGAGTGATTCTTGAGCCTAACCTCAAGGATTTTTCGAGAGGAACAACCTTCTGTGAAATGTCACTACCCCAAAAACTGACCAGAAGTGCCCGAAAATTGGCTTCAAAGATGGACGGGATGATTTGTGTAAAATTGAGGAGAAGAAAAGAAGAGAATTTGTGTGAAGAATGTGAGAGGTATGAAGGGGTATTTATAGGCTAGTATGTGCATGAATTATGGTAGGAAAATGTAGGAATAATTATGGTAATTAGGGTTTAAGAGATTACTTGGAGAAGTAAGCAAAGATTTAAGGAAAGTTTTGATATTTGAAGGGATTGTGTATAATTGAATATGGAAGGTATGTATGCCATGAAAAATATTAAGGAAGTTGGAATTGCTTGGGGAATAATTAAGAAGAATGAATGGAAACAAAATATAATAATTGGATATCAAAAAGATGGAGAATTAGAATTATGGAAAATAGGAGATTTTAGGGAGATAATTAAAAATACAATTTACCAAAATATTTTCCCAAAATCTTTATGGGATGGCCGAAATTATTGAGCTTTCCTAAGCTCATATTTTCAGCCTTCCTATTTAGTATTTAGGAATATATTTTGCTCGTTTTAAGGAATTAAAAATAATTGTGTATATAATATATATTGTAATAAATAATTAAATAATAAAATACCAAATATTTACCAAATAATTTAACTTATAAAATCAGATTTTATACATAAGAAAATCTGAAATTATTAGCTAAATAAATTATATTTTCGGACTTATTAAAATAATAATAAAATATAGCTTTTGCCTTAATTAAAATATCCGAAATATATAAATAATCCGGTTTTTAAAATAGGATAAATGGATAATAAATCTTATCCAAAATAATGATTAGTTTTCAAAATACTTTTGGCGCCAAAATTCAAATATTATTTTGGCTCCAAATAATAAATTTACTAAAATACCCTTTTTATAAAATAATTCCTAATTAATAATTAGGAAAATACGTATGAAAATACGGGGTATTACAGTCTACCCCCCTTAAAATAAGTTTCGACCCGAAACTTGGTCAAAAGAAACGAAGATCATTTTGAAATTATTGGTTCATGCACATCCTAACTTGACTCAAGACTCCAACTCAACTCAAATAAGACTCGAAATAACTCAAAAATGACTCGAAAAGTTGACGCGCGAAACTCTATCGCCCTCTACCCCCCTTAAAAGGAGTTACGTCCCCGTAACTCGACCACTAACCTTAGGCAAACAGTTCTGGGTAACGTTTCCTCATATCAGCCTCAGCTTCCCATGTAGCCTCTTCAGTTTTCTGATTTGACCACAATACTTTCACAATGCTCACATCCTTGTTCCTTGTGCTCCTGACCTTAGAGTCAAGAATCTTTACCGGTCTTTCCTCATAAGTCAAATTCTCATCCATCTCAATGGTTTCTGGTTGTAACACATGTGTCACATCAGGAATATACTTTCGAATTTGGCTCACATGGAACACATTGTGAACCCTTTCAAGCTCGTTAGGCAAATCCAACTTATAAGCCACTTTCCCCACTTTCTGAATGATCTCATAAGGCCCTATGTACTTTGGGCTTAATTTTCCTTTCTTCCCGAACCTCATCACACCTTTCATGGGTGAGATCTTTAACAAAACCTTCTCTCCTACTTCATATTCCACTTCCCTCCTTTTCAAATCAGCATAACTTTTCTGTCGATCTTGGGCTGCCTTAATCTTTTCTTGGATCAACTTGACCTGCTTCACCATATCCTCAATCATTTCTTGTCCAAGTACCATAGTTTCACTTATATCATTCCAACATACTGGGCTTCTACACTTTCGACCATACAAAGCTTCAAACGGTGCCATCCCAATGCTTGCATGGTAACTGTTGTTGTATGAGAACTCTATCAAATCCAAGTGGTCTTCCCAAGACCCTTGATACTCCATCACACAAGCTCTTAACATGTCCTCCAATGTCTGAATCGTTCTTTCTGTCTGACCATCTGTCGCAGGATGAAATGCTGTTCTCATTAACAACTTAGTTCCCATCGCCTTTTGTAAACTTTGCCAAAAGTTAGACAAAAACCTTGAATCTCTATCCGAAATGATATCCGTGGGTACCCCATGGTACTTCACCACAAACTTCACATAAGCTCTTCCCAACTGATCCATGGTCCAAGTACTTCTCATGGGTATGAACGCTGCTGACTTCGTCAACCTGTCCACTATTACCCAAATAGTGTCATTCCCTGCCTTGGTCTTTGGCAAAGCTCCCACAAAATCCATAGAAATCGAATCTCATTTCCACTTGGGCACCTCCAAGGATTGGACCTTTCCTTGAGGCCTACGATGCTCTATCTTCACCTTCTGACATGTCAAACATTTAGCCACAAATTCAGCCACTTCTTTCTTCATATTGGGCCACCAAAAAGTCTTCTTCATGTCCTTATACAACTTATCCCCTCCAGGATGCATTGAATAAGGAGAATTATGGGCTTCTTCCATCAATCTTTGCTTCAAATCACTACGATTCTGAGGCACACACCATCTTCCCTTAAAACGAATACTTCCTTCATCACCAATGGTGAAATCCAACACTTGCCCTTCATCAATCTTCTTCTTAATTGCTTTTAATTTCTCATCTTCCAATTGACTATCCCTTATCTCATCATAAATGGATGGTTGAACCACCAAGGCATTCAACATCCTAGCCACTTCACCATGTTCCATCACCTCCAAGTTCAACTTCTGAAATTCCACACACAACTGATCTGGAACTACCATCACATTCACCGTATGTTCTGACTTTCTACTCAAAGCATCTGCCACCACATTAGCCTTTCCCTCATGATACTGAATATCCAATGTATAATCACTCATGTACTCCAACCACCGTCTCTGTCTCCCATTCAAGTGCGTCTGGGTGAAAATGTACTTCAAACTCTTATGATCCGTGAAAATCCTACAAGTCACCCCATACAAGTAATGTCTCCAAATCTTCAAGGCAAACACTATTGCAGCTAACTCCAAATCATGGGTTGGGTAATTCCCTTCGTGAATCTTCAACTGTCTCGAGGCATACGCAATCACCCTTCGATTCTGCATCAACACACATCCCAATCCCAACCTCGATGCATCACTATACACGTCATATAGATCACTCCCATCCGGCAAAGCCAGCACAGGTGCTGTGGTTAACCTTTCTTTCAAGATCTTAAATGCCTCCTCACACTCTTGGGTCCATGAGAACTTATGGTCCTTTTTCATCAAACTTGTCATGGGCTTCGCGATCCTTGAAAAATCCTTCACAAACCTTCTGTAATAGCCTGCTAAACCCAAGAAACTCCTTACATCCGACACATTCTTTGGGGTTGGCCAATCACTCACAGCTCGAATCTTGCTTGGGTCCACCGAAACTCCGTCCTTGGAAATCACATGGCCCAAAAATGCTACTTTCTCCAACCAAAACTCACACTTAGATAACTTGGCATACAACTGATGTTCTCTTAAACATGACAACACTTGTCTCAAATGCTCCTTATGCTCTTCTTCATCCTTTGAATATATCAAAATATCATCAATAAACACCACTACAAACTTGTCCAAGTATGGCCTGAAAATCCTATGCATCAAGTCCATGAACACTGCAGGTACATTGGTCAAACCAAATGGCATAACTGTGAACTCATAATGACCATAACGGGTCCTGAAAGCACTTTTTGCAATATCTTGCTCTGCAATTCTCAACTGGTGATAACCCGATCTCAAATCTATCTTTGAGAACACCCCTGCTCCTTTCAACTGGTCAAACAAATCATCGATCCTTGGTAAGGGATACTTATTCTTCACCGTCACCTTGTTCAACTCTCGGTAATCAATACACAACCTCATACTTCCATCTTTCTTCTTCACAAACAATACTGGGGCTCCCCAAGGTGATGAACTAGGCCTAATATAACCTTTTTCCAACAAATCATCCAACTGGGTCTTCAACTCCCTCAACTCAGCTGGAGCCATCCTATATGGAGCCTTAGAAATAGGTCCAGTTCCAGGCACTAGATCGATAGTGAACTCAACATCCCTCACTGGTGGCATACCAGGAATCTCATCCGGAAACACATCTGGAAATTCTTCCACAACAGGAATACCCTCTTCACCTTTCTTTTCCTCACTTTCAACCTCTTGAACACTACACAAAAACAAAGGACAACCCTTCTTAACCAGCTTTTGTAGTTGCATTGCCGACACAATTCTCAACCCTGAGCTTTTCCCTTCCTTTTTATACACCACTTTGGTCTTACTTGGGCTAGTCAAGGTGACCTTTTCAGCCGCACAATCAATTTTTGCTTCATACTTTCCCAACCAATCCATACCCAGAATCACATCAAAGTCATTTAGGTCAAACTCGATCAAATCAGCCAGAAACTCTACCCCAGAGATGGAAATAGGCACACTCAAAAATAATCTCGAACAACTCCTCACTTCCCCAGACGGAATAGACACATCTAGAGAAACTGACTCAGGACTCTCTAACCCGAGACTCCCAACTACTTTCTTAGAAATAAAAGAATGCGACGCCCCTGAATCAAACAAGACTTTCACAGGAGAAGAACTTATAAAGAAAACACCAATTACCACATCATTAGCAGACTCAGCCTGCCGACTATTCATCACGAACACACGACCCTTTGGGGCACCTCCCGCACCGCTACTGGTTCCAGCCTTGGTTGTAGGTCCACTAGACTGAGGTGGTTTACTAGGTGCACTAGACTCTTTCACCTTCCCAGACTTAACATCAGCTTCCTTCTTGAAACACTCATACTCACGGTGTCCCAACTTCTGACAGTAACGACAAGTTACCGGGTTTCCCTCACAGTCCTTCCCTGGGTGGTCTTTCTCACACCTCTTGCAGAAATACTTCCTCTTGGGTTTCTCACCCCTTTGGTTCCCATTCCCTTTATGGTTGGATGGCTGTCCCCCATTCCCCTTCCCAAAGTTCCCTTTGTTGTCCCTCCTATCTCCAGAATTCCCTTGGTAATTCCCATTGGGCTTGTGCCTCTTTTCACCCCCGTGAAAAGAGTCTGGGTTCTTCCTTTTCTCTCCCGCCTGCTCCATCTCCCTCCCCTTAATTCCGTACAGATGGGCTGCATGGCCATAGACTTCATCTAGGGTCTCAAAAGTCACTCCCCCTAGCTTCCCTTGGAGGGTCAAGGTTAGGCCTTGCTCAAATCTTTGAGCCTTAATGGTTTCAGTAGGGACTACTTCCGGGGCAAACCTCATCAACTCAATGAACTTGTTGTAGTATTCACTAATTGACATGTTTCCCATTCTTAGGTTGGTAAACTCCATACACTTCTGCTTTCTAAGGTAGGAAGGGTAAAACTTCTCCCTCAAGGCTTCCTTGAACTCATCCCACCCAAAGTTTGGTCTTTTCATCAACTCATCCTTTCTTTGGGCCCACCATAAGTCAGCTTCCTCCCTCAAGTAGTAAACCCCATTGTTCACCCTCAGCTCGCTTGGGCAATTGATAGCATCAAACAGTTTGTCAAACTCCCTAATCCAATTTTCAAGGCTGGCTGGGTCCTCTTTTCCCAAGTAAACAGGTGGTTTAGCTGCAGCTACCCTCTTAAAGACTTCACTATAGGCATCAAGCTCAGGATTTCGGTGTTCCCTGTTCACCACCTTCGTGATGTTCTCAGTAATTTGGGTCAACTGCTTAAGGACCTTTCCAACTTTGGAACCAGTGCGCTTACTCCTTAAATGTTCCCTCATTCTTGGAGACATAATTCCTGGGTATGATTATTACACTTGGAAATCAAAACAAATTCTACTCATACAAGCATTTAATTCACTTAATAACATAGAGAAAAATTTAATAAAATAACTTTCATATCATTAATAATTAATGAGAAGTACATCTTTTTCCATCTAGGCAATTATTCAAAGCAATAACATAGTCATAATCTAATTATTCAAATAGCACTTTCAGCATAGCCATCTTCAACTGGATCATAATCAGGATCCTCTCGCCTATCACTTGGTTCAGTTATAAAGGTAGGGTTGTAATCACTGTAGTTTGGGGTACGGCCTGATGAATTTGACCCAGATTCACTTTGGTTGTTGTCCGGGCCAGGGTTATAGCTTGGACTTTTAGTTGGGCTCACAAGAAGTTGGCTTGAAGAAGCAATGTGTTTTTGGGCTTTTGAGCATGAGGCTTTCTCCTTGGCAACTTGTGTACAGGTTCTGGGCCTTTTAGCAATGTGGAATTGGGCTTTTGGGCTAGAATGTTTTGAAGATTCAGAGCTCGAAGATTGGCTAAGAGAACGGTAATGCTTGCTCCTACCAAGAGGTGGTACAGACTCATCACTAGATTCCACATACTCATGCCGCTTCTTTGGGTATGAAAAAGGTACTTGGGCATTTAAGAAGTACATTTGGTCATCAGGTCTAAAGGTGCGGTCTTTTGGGATAGTGGGTATATTCACAACTTTCCTCTTAGGTTCATACTTGCGCTCCACATAGTGCAAGTCCCTCTTAAAACTAGACATGGTTGCTAACCACTTCCCTTCATGATGGTGTTTCTCATTCCACATTGTTCCATCTTCCTTGATCACATCCCCATATTTGTCAAAAAGAGGTTGGTATTTCTCAATTCTAGGCAAATGGGCCAAGGCTAGAAGAACCATCCAAGGTTGTTGGGTCAAGGCTTCCTCACCATTCTCCTCATAAAGGGTCAAAGCCAAAGTACAAATTCCAGTTATGAAATCACTAACTGTGACTCCACTATCTTTCAAGTAATGAATATCAAAATATTTGTGTCTCATTCCATCAATCATTTCCATCTGTTTCACACACACATGCAAAACAATTAATTAAGTGTCAAATCACACAAACAATCCAATTCAAAATCCATTTGCAATAAGCAATTCACAACTCAACCAAGCATAACTCAAGATTACCCAACCATGGGTAATGACTCAAAATTTCGGACCTCTTGACCAAACCCTAGGGTGTTTTAACACCAACTTTAATGCACACATAATCGCATACTCAAGTTTCAAATAATTTCAATTCTTTTTATTTTCGAAAATAATAAATATGTACTTGAATCAAGATTAAAGGACGGTCAAGCCCGCATCTCCCAGGAAAGTTACCTACGACGTTGAGGAGAGCCTTTCCTAGACAGAGAGACGTACCCATTATAGGCCTCCGTAGAGAACTCGAGCATCCTTTTCTCCCTCATCTTTCCACAAATAGGAAAATAGTTTTTAAGTAAAATAAAGCTTTTCACTCACGCACAAATGCGAAACTCTATCTATCCTATATGCCCCTTAAGTCTACCCACAATTTTTATTACTATTCCCATTTTAATCTTTTTAGGACCTTGAAAACTGATACCACTTTGTAACACCCCCAAATCTCCCTCTACGGAAATACTAGTATAATACGTATAATTATACCGTAGAGATAGACTTAGGCGTATTACCGCCGCGTGATTACGCAAGGCTACTCATCTTACTAAAAATAACAATACTTTGCAGCGGAAACTTCAATACTCTTCTTTATTAATAATAACCATAAATAGTAACCAAAGTTATGAGTACTTAAAATAGATACAAGACCAAATTCCTAATTTAGTGAAAACCAATCCCGGGACTCCAATGCATCATTTATTGACTCCAACCTGAAAATAAGCAACACTGCTCACCATTACGGTAAACAGGGCGAACCAAAACAAATAAGAAGTACGGGTTAGCAAAATATGCTAAGTACGATAAGTGCAAGATAATTAAACTCAATTTATTCGCAAACATGCTTTAAAACCAATTTCCAATAAATGATCCAATAATTCCAAACTCATGGTTTAAAACCAATTCTCAATAATTCCAATATCAATAATCAATAAAACCAATTCCAATTATTTAAAACCAATTCCTTATATTAAAACCAATTCCTCTCCCAAGTGTGCACACCCCCCAAGCTAGTCTCCTTATATTACAAGGCTATTCTTGAGGAAAGACTAGGTCATACAAAGTCCATAGTCTTATCAATAAACCAAATCCGCATAGTGGGATTACTAACATGCTTATAAAGCATAAATAATAATAAATCCATGATTCAATAAATCCTCTTTTAAATCCAATAATTCAACCTTTAATAATAATAATTCAAACTTCTTTTAATAAATTCAACATGCTTTTAAAATCAATCCTTTTTAAACATGAATAATAAATTAATTAATCAAAACATGTAATAAAAATTCCTACTCCAATTTAATTATTAAAACCAATCCTTTAAACATACTTTTAATTCATAAACCATAATTCAATTCAATTTAATTCAATTCATCATTCAAACATGTCATTCAAACCGATCACTTTCAAGGTATCTAGCCACCTAACGTACCTTGATCTCCACTTAGCCAACAACACTTCAAAAGAACTCTCAAGTAGTTTGATCAAAAACACCCTACAAATAAATATAACCTTAATCAATATAAGGTTAACAAATAATCACAAATAATTAAATTAAACCCTCCCAACTATATGTACATGAACCTCTTAAATTAATTCAACATGAATATTATTAAAACATGATTTTATATAATTAAAACTACTCATAATAATTTCATATTAATCTCCCATAATAATAATAATAATAATAATAATTGAATAAAAGAAAAGGAGAAGAAAAGAATTGGATTTGCGCAGGAAATAATAGGCAGAACTTTCAGAGGCTATAACTCCTTCAATATAGCTCCGAATTGAGTGATTCTTGAGCCTAACCTCAAGGATTTTTCGAGAGGAACAACCTTCTGTGAAATGTCACTACCCCAAAAACTGACCAGAAGTGCCCGAAAATTGGCTTCAAAGATGGACGGGATGATTTGTGTAAAATTGAGGAGAAGAAAAGAAGAGAATTTGTGTGAAGAATGTGAGAGGTATGAAGGGGTATTTATAGGCTAGTATGTGCATGAATTATGGTAGGAAAATGTAGGAATAATTATGGTAATTAGGGTTTAAGAGATTACTTGGAGAAGTAAGCAAAGATTTAAGGAAAGTTTTGATATTTGAAGGGATTGTGTATAATTGAATATGGAAGGTATGTATGCCATGAAAAATATTAAGGAAGTTGGAATTGCTTGGGGAATAATTAAGAAGAATGAATGGAAACAAAATATAATAATTGGATATCAAAAAGATGGAGAATTAGAATTATGGAAAATAGGAGATTTTAGGGAGATAATTAAAAATACAATTTACCAAAATATTTTCCCAAAATCTTTATGGGATGGCCGAAATTATTGAGCTTTCCTAAGCTCATATTTTCAGCCTTCCTATTTAGTATTTAGGAATATATTTTGCTCGTTTTAAGGAATTAAAAATAATTGTGTATATAATATATATTGTAATAAATAATTAAATAATAAAATACCAAATATTTACCAAATAATTTAACTTATAAAATCAGATTTTATACATAAGAAAATCTGAAATTATTAGCTAAATAAATTATATTTTCGGAATTATTAAAATAATAATAAAATATAGCTTTTGCCTTAATTAAAATATCCGAAATATATAAATAATCCGGTTTTTAAAATAGGATAAATGGATAATAAATCTTATCCAAAATAATGATTAGTTTTCAAAATACTTTTGGCGCCAAAATTCAAATATTATTTTGGCTCCAAATAATAAATTTACTAAAATACCCTTTTTATAAAATAATTCCTAATTAATAATTAGGAAAATACGTATGAAAATACGGGGTATTACAGAGGTGTTGTTGTTGATGTCGGTCTTGGTGGTGTTGTTGTTGCGGAGATGGTTAGTGGCGGTGGTAGTGGTGGTCGAAAGAGGGGAAAGAAGAGGATAGAAGGAGAAGATGAAAGAGAAGAAGAACGAGAAGGAGAACGAGAGAGCAGAGAACGAGAAGGGAGAGAGAGAGAGGAAGAGGAGGGAGGGGAGAGAGGAGAGAGAAGAGGAAGAGGCTGGGAGATATAAGGTGGTTTATATATGAAGAAGAATTAAAGGGGTTTGTTTTTTTTTAAGAATTCCCATCGGTTCAAACCGGTGGCATTTCCTTAATTTGGCACCGGTTTGGTTTGAACCAGTGACATTTCTATTATACTAAATCCCGCCCATTTTTTTCCCCAACGGTTTTTAAAAACCAGTGGCCTTTACTCGGTGCCCAATTATAATCTTCTTCTAGTGTATATCAACCAATAAAGTACAAATATCAACTAACAAAATAAAGGAACATATATCAGCCAACTAATGTATTATATCGGCCAACATTAGGTAATATCAGACATTAATAAAATCATATCAGCCAACAAAAAGAACATATTAGCAAACAAAAGATACATATCAGGTATCAGCCAACAAAAGGATAAAATAAAAAAACAAAAGCAACATATAAGCTAACAAAATGAAACATATAAGCCAGCAAAATAAAGATATCATCCAACTAAAGAAACGTATCAACTAATATGGTTTTTTGGTTTGTAAGCATGTCACACGTAATTATGTGTATGGCAGTCCGCACACAATACCTTCTCTTTAATATTTAAACCTTTACAACTTTACACTAAAAACAACATTACATAATTGGGGTTGGGCGGACACATTGCAGATGAGGACCTCTTTATAGGCCAAGGAGTAGATACATATTTCGAAACACAAAGAGAGCGATTGAGAGTATCGAAACTGTTCGACCACGGTTTGATCTACCTTACTCAAACAGGTCACTTGGACACGTGACCTTTCATACATAAATTGTTCTTGTTGGCAAGAAAGCTTTGACAACATCGAGACCCGAGAAACCCTAAAACTAAGTGTAATACCCCTCATGATCGCTTTATACGGATTTATACTACTCATATTAACAAGATGCATCTTCCTTTTAGGGAGATCATATATTAAGTTACTTCTCAGTTAAGCGTGCTTGGCTGGGAGTAGTCTTAGGATGGGTGACCTCTGGGAATTTTTCTCGGGGTGGGCATTAGTGAGGACAAAATGCATCAAAAGGACTTGTGTTGGTCTATGGGGACGATTGTTGGCCCTTGATGCGCATTTCGTGACAATAGGCCCGTTGCTAATTTGTTTGGGATCGGGGTGTTACACTAAGTTTGGTCGCCTGCTTCAGATAGCAATTTTCAAGAGTAATGATCACGATGATCACTACAAAGGGAAAATAAAGACAACAATGATCATTCCAACAAACCACAAAGTTCACCCTAGCCATGGTCAACTTCTTGTTCGTCCCCCAAACAACAATAACACTTGTTAACTCTCTCACCACTACAACAAAACCAAAAGCCTTAACAAATGATTCAAACTCCCTCTGCACACAACCCTCTAAGAAACGACGATAGCTAATACAACTAGAAAAAAAATACAACAAAAAGGCTAATATAAACCATAAAGAAATTAATAAAGTAAAGTAAACCTTGATTAACACAAAGAAAAAACATAATTACGTAAAAAGAACAAACCAAAGAGCACCCTTCGGACCTAAAATCCAAAACCACAAAAGCAAAGAACCTCAAAACCCTAGCCCTAACTTTACCAATTTCGTCACAAACCACTCCTGGCGGCGGTGTTAGGCCTAGCCTCAAGCGCAAGGACCCATGAAACCCTAACCTTAATTTTATCGGTTCTGTCACTGTCAAATTACTAATGACCTATGATGGCAGCGTTCTTTATCATATTTGTTCTCCACCATCGAAAACCACTCCCTCCACACACCTAACCACTATATAACCACCCTTCCACCATCGAGAAAATCACTCACCCACTACCAAAACAACCCACCTACCCCTAAAATTACCCTATTTTTCTCAAGGACAATCCTAATATCATAAAAAACATGCCACTTCAAATAGAGGAATATAAATACAGAAAGGGGGAGAAGGATACGATGAGAATAATGGTGGAATCGGAGGAAAAAAGGAAAGTAGCGGCGATGGAGAGTGAAGAGAAGCCAGTGATGTAAGCATGGAAAAGAGACAGTGTGAGAGTTAAAATGAGGTCAAAAATGGAAATGTGAGTCAAAGTCCACAATCAGGCTAAAGGTAATCATTGACAAAATTAAAAAAAAAAAATTATAAATTAGGTCTTTTACGTTACGAAAAAAAATAAATTAAAAAGTGTTTTTTGATATTTTTAAAAGGTATTTTCTGACAAATTTTCCAAAAAAAAAAAAAAAAATTAATTTATGCTTTTAATGAAATCTAATAACTTATTCTAATTTAATTAGTTATGTAGCGCATGATTTTATCTAAACTTAAGGGAGGGAAGAATAATGAGTTTTGCTTCCAAATCTCTCATTTGTTGGAGAGATTAATGTCTTACAATTTAAACCCTTCATTTATCACCCCTCCAAGTCTCTTCCTTCCTCATTTGTTATCCAAATAAAAAATTCCCAATCATTATATTTCTCTTCTTTTCCTTTCCCTTCATTTCCTTCAATCCAAATCTATACTAATCTATTCAAAAGCGTTTATAAGAACGTCGATGTGTCATGTAGCCCCTTTTTTATTGTGTCACGTCACATTTCCAACATCCCATGACGTCACTTCATCTCTCAAACAATCTTAACTATCATGCCATGTCACCCAAGAAACCAATATTGGGTAAGGAGATTTGAACCCTTGATTTTTTATAATAAAGATGACTACATAACCATCTAAGCCGATTATCAACTATGTTATTAATATGTAAAAAAATTATATAAATGCAAACCACAAGCTTCAATAAAAAAAAGATACTTAAAAGAACAACTCAATTTTGATTTGATAACGACAATTTTAGTTTTGAAAGCCTTTAATAAAATTTATCGATTGCACGTTTACAATAGTAGCAAACTGGGGCAACGCCCGGGCTGCTCACTAAAGCATTAATGAACGAATAAGAGAGAATAAAGAAAAGGGAAAGAAGGAAAACACAAAGGGGAATTTAAGGGGGTTCATCAAAGGTCACGTGACATGACTGACCGGCCAATGCAAGAATATATGGTCAACTTCTCTTTTCCGCCGGAATAAATAATAAATTTCTCTTTTACGGTAATAGGTGTTAACCTACCATTTTTTTTTATATATAAAAAAAAAAAAAAAAAAAAAAAAGATCAGAGTAAAATTTTAAAAGAAAGATTAATTAACACATCTTTCTTAAAAGATGATTTTTGTACAAAAATTGGAGGTGGTTTTTGAAAAAATTTCCATAACAAAAATAATACGAAGTATATAAAGCCAAAATTTCCTTTGTTTTATTTAGGAATTATTTTTCTTTAACCTTTTGTGAATTATTATCAAACTATTGTAATCCCCCACAAACTTTTCTTTGGCTGTACTCTTACTATTTTTATCTTTTGAATTATGATGTGATACAATAACTTGTCATGTATATATTTTAAAAATTACGCACATATAGTACTAGTAGGAACAATTGCGCCCTTGGATTCTAAGCACTTTTTTAGTGCATTAATTAACAATTAAGGAAAGAGAAGGTATTGCATGCGTACGGACGTACGAACTGCTTGGTGTTGGAGGCTTAGCTGATATATTTTACTCGCTGGCTGATATATTTCATTTGTTGGCTGATATGGTTTTTGTGTTGGCTAATATATTTCTATTGTTGACTGATATTTTTTTTTTCCTTTTGTTGGCTGATATTAGACATAATTTGGCTTATATATTTCTTTAGTTGGCTGATATATTTATTTTGTTAGCTGATATGTATATTTTAATTGTTGGCTTATATGTTTTATTTTGTTAGCTGATATGTTTATTTTGTTGGCTTACCTGTTGCTTTTGTTGGCTGATACACTTCATTTGTTAGTTGATATGTTCCTTCTGTTGGCTGATAAGTACCATTTGTTGGCTGATATACTCCTCTTGTTGGCTTATATGTATCTTTTGTTGGCTAATAGGTTCCTTTTGTTGGCTGATACGTTTTTATTAATGTCTTTAATGTTGAGTTATTGAGTGATACGAAATATCAATTAGCTGATATATTATTTGTATTAGCTAATGTACAAAATATATACAAGTATAAAAAAAATTTATTTCATTCTCTCTCATCTTTCCCACTCTTTCTCTCTCCTGTTAGGTGACAGGCTAAAGTCGTATCACCTAATCAAAAATAATTCCTAAAACCACTAACTAAAATAAATAGGGAAGTAGAGTCGAATCCTCAGGAAACAATGTTCTTTTATTCCTAATAAATTATTATAATCTAAATTATCAAGAAACAAGGAAAAATTGTGAGAATTATACTATGACAATAATAATCAAACTAAGGGAATAAGTAATTTTAAAAGACATAGGGTCATAGATTCACCAATAACTAATACTTTGGGATAAAACATAACAATCAATTATCAATGCATAAATTAAACATATTATAAAGGGCTTTCGCTACGTATTACAATCACAAAATTAATCTATCGGTATTAAATCACATTTCTCGAATCTTGACTTAACCATTTATAAATTAACATGCCTATTGAAACTAAGCCTAAACATCAATCTCATCTCTCGAATCTCGAATCAATATTGCATAACTCATACAATTAAACCTGCGCAAATCTAATTGCATAGCATTATAACAATCAATAGGAAATTAACCCACAACATTAACAATCAACAATAATAAATCATCCCTTTATATTAATCATGGATCCCCAAGAACCCTAGAATTAAACTACTTGCACATAATTAAATCTAAACTAATCAAAGCAATTAAATAAAGCATAACTAAAACAAGATAATAAAGCTAGTAATAAAAGAAACAAAAGCAATAATAATTAAGTTTAAATAGAAGCATTCAACGCAAAACCATTAAGAACGAAATAATCTTAATTCTAAACACAAAACTTAAAAGCTAATAATCAAAGCTTAAAATAAGAAAGAAAAAGAAAGCTGCGTGAACTAATCCTAAAGTCAACTAAGGCCCCATTCTTTAGATCTGCTCTGCTGAAATCTACTCTGCTCTGCTGAAATCTACTCTACTCTACTTCAATCTGCTCTTTTCTACTCTGCCATGCTCTGCTATGCTTAAAAATAATACTTAATATTGAATTATTATAATAATAATAATTAATATTAATAATAATAATTAATATTTAATAATAATTAATATTTAATTATTATAATAATGATAATAATTAAAATTAATAATGATAATAATTAATATTTAATAATAATAATAAATAATTAATATTTAGTAATAATAATAATATTATTAAAAATTAATATTTAATAATAATAATAATAAATAAATAATAATTAATAAATATAATATTAATAATAATAATAATAATTAATATTTAATAATTATAATATTAATAATAATATTTAATATTTAATAATAATAATAATAGTAATAATAATACTTATTATTAATAATATTAATTATTATAATAAAAATTAATATTTAAAGATAATAACTAATATTTAAAGACAATGCTAATTATTAATTTTTAATTATAATAATAAAAATAATAATTAAATAATATTTAATAATAATAATAATAATTATAATAATAATATTTAATGATTGTAATAATAATGCGATGATATTAATAATAATAATAATAATATTTATAATAATAATTACTATTATTATATTATTATTATTATTATTATTAGTAGTAGTAGTAGTAGTAGTAGTAGTAGTAATAATAATAATAATGAAATCTGCTCTGCTTTGCTCGACTCGGCTCTGCTGAAATTTGCTCCGCTATGCCTAAAAACTTAAAAGAACAGGGCCTAATTCTAAAAAAATCAATTACAGTTGTTATCATAAAACTATCCTAAAAGCTCTGTAAAAGAAAACAAAAATAATCTAAAAAGTTGACCTCCTCTATACTACGTGCTACTACTCCTATTTATAAGCACTTCACCAACACAACAAATCAAGTGGGCCTAAAAACGAGCCCGCTGTAATGATGAAGCGAAACAGCTCTCAACAACAAGCTCGCCCGACCGGGCCCGGTCAGTAGATAGGCCCAACAGCTCCAATTTTCTTTGGAATTGGGCTTCTTTTGCTTTGGGTCCAAAATCCTTAACTAGCTTGCTCATTACTTGGTCCGGAATATTAATTTGGGCCTCTTCACAAATTGAGCATCTATTCACCGAACCAAATTGCTTTAACTCGGTCTTGAGCTTCAAATATACGGTCACAAAATACGATCTAACTCTAATGCTTCATAGTGGTTAATAAGCTCGAGAATTATCATAAACATACAAATTCCTGCAAAATAATATCAACTCTACAAAAACACTGAAAACGCATATTAGTAATAAAAATAGCTCCGCAAAACTCAAATAAGCACAAATATGACCGTGGGACGGGGAATAAAAATATATATAGAATAGACTCATCATTAGGAGATTCACAAAACATATCAGCCAAGACTTCAAGAGCCCAAGATTTCTTTCTCTCTCTTCTAATAATCCTTTCACCACCAACACAACCACCATGGCACCACCACACTCTCTCTCCTTCCTGCCGTAGCCCCCACCCACCACCGCACTCTTTATCCATCCTACCGCAGCCCCTACCCACCACCAACACAACCAAGCACCAGCGGCACCACCACTCTTTGTTCATCTTGCCGCAGCCACGCCGGAGTCCAGCCCAACAAAGCAAACCAGAAGCACCAACTTTGGATTGTCGAAATTGAAGTGAAATCACTAAGAGAAATGCTTAATTGCTTGAATCTCGAAGATATTCGATGCCGAATTTCATTGGAATTAATGATGGATCCTGTTAATATATCCATATGATCGAGCATCAATTAAAAAATGGTTGAATTTAGGGCATTTACTCTGTCCCAAGACAGGGGAAAGGCTGGAAAGTACAGAAGCTGAGGAAAGAGAAAGAGAAGGCAGGAAAAAAAGGATAGAGAAAGAGAAGACAATATAGTACGGGACGCACGAACAATTGGGTGTGGGTGGACACACCCAATAGTTTGCGTTAAGGGAAAAGAAAAAGTCCAAGCATGAAATTGAATGGACAATTATGACACTTATCTACGAGTATGCCATTTTTTTTAAGAAGGGGGCTCATTTAGGGGGGGAGATAAGGAAAATCCCTTAAATAAGTTCCATGAGACTTGATCCCTAGACCTCAGGGATAGGAGGTAGGAACGATGCCACTACTCCATCACCTCAACCTCATCTACAAGTATGCCATTGGTGCATACAATTATGTATAGATCTATTATCCTTCGTATTTTAGAAATTTCCCCTTAGTATCATATGGATGATAAAAGTAATAAGATATTTGCTAATGGGTTTCGAACCTTAGACTTTCAAGTAATTGTCACATGTAATTATCAATAAGCCAATATTTTAGATTTACTTAAATATTACAACATACTTCGTATTTGTAACTACTGCACGGCTACATCTCTGTGCTTTTAGTAAACATTTGGACTATATAACTATTCCCACATCTCTTGTATATTATACAGAATTTATAAGAAAAAATATAGTTGTATTGAGTCTTGTTAGGTTCGTTCCTTAAAACCAAACTAATGCATATTAATATTTAAAGTTTTGCGCTAACAAGCAAGAAAATCCAAAAGATACAATACGAAAAACGAAAGAAATAAATAATTAGATAGAATGAGTCCCTTTAGAGTTTGGAAGTTGCCTGCTATATGCCATGCCTGTAATTAATAAACTCTCCTATCATCCTGTTTGAGTGTTTGACGATGTAGCTAACTCATCGTAGTGAACCTAGATAAATCCGTGTCCTACAGTGAAAGATAAAGTAAGAAACTTTCATTTTATAAGCCAAGTTCGAGTTCTTATATCCAATTGGTTTGAAGATAAAACATTTCTTAAGGCTTTTGAGTGAGCTTATATCCATTGTGTCTCTTAGACTCCTTTTTAACTATTATATATGTAGTAACAACATAAAATCCAACTTATCTTTCCTAATATACACATTACCTTTTTTTTTTTTTTTTTTTTTTGTACATTTAATATTCAAACTTTGACCGCATTTAATTATGACTTTTACATCATTTATTTATAACTTTGACCACATGTATTAAACTATTGAATACCAATAAGGCAAAAGCTAACGAACGCCTCGAGAGCGTTGGATAAGCTAGTTAAAAGTAGAAGAATTAAATTAAAAATTAATATTAATTACACCGATCGATGCGGTGATTTTGTCATGTTTTTCTAAATTAATACCACTTTAGGTAATATTTTAAATGTTTATCCAACACCCCGGGAGCATTCGTTACCAAGATCCTACAAATAATGTTTACAAAAATATGTCATTATCTTAATGAAGTATACATACTAATACACATTGAAAAAATTGAAAGCAATGCATCTATTGTAAAACGAAAGTGCCTTTATACCAAAAACAAGAAAAAATAAAATTATAAAAAACAAGATCATATTGAGAAAATACAAGTTTATCGTCGATAAACACTTAAGGTTCATTTGACATTAGTGTGATTTTTTGTTTTTTAGTTTTCATAACCATATGATATATGTCATAAAATGAATAAAAAATTATTCAAATTTATTAAACTCATGGTAATTTTGAAAATTAACAACAGAAAAGTAAAAACACCCAAAATTTTAATTAAATGCGGATACCATTAATGTTGATTTTATTTACGAAAATATCATATTAACTTAGATATTTTATTATTTTATTTACAAAAATGTCATTAATTTTTTTTTATCGTGTTAAACTAAGATCCCTCATATATATTTATATTTATATTTTATAATAATAGAAAAAATTTGGTTCCTAAAATGAAGGAAAGAAAAAACAGAGTAGCGCGAGACACCTCCACCAAAACTCAAAAATATAAACTCACTATTCTCTCTACACTTCTCTTTCTATACTTCACCCCCACAAGAATCGCTCTCCTTCTTCTCTCCTTTCTCTCTCCTCTTTCTTCTTCCTTTCTCTTTTTTTTTTCTTCTACATTTCCCCCTGCAATTTATACCCAATTCCCAAAATCCTGTAAGTTTTTCTCCTCTTTTTTTTGCATATTTTTTCTGGGTTTTTCTCCTACTTTACTGCTTCTTGTTTACTTCTTTTTGTGGCGGGAACAATTTGTTCACAATGTTTTTATTTTTTTTGTGTTATTATGTTATAGATTACATATTGGGTTAATGTTGTATTGTGATTTTGAATTTGTTTGTACAATTTATGTGTTGTATGCATGAAAGTATTGGAGTTTTGTTTCGTTTTTTTGTTTCAATTGTTTGTGATTTTGTTTGGGTTAGTTCATGTTTTAGGGTTTTGAATAGATGATCGCTGCTTGTTTGTGTTGCATTGCTGTTGCATAATGCCCAATTTCTGCCTCTGATTGCTGAATATGTTAATGGGTATTGCATGATTTGTACCGTTTGTGGTTAATTTTGCTGGGTTCTTGTTGATTTTGTGAGGTACGCTTAGGGTTTTTGACTTTTTGTTTTGCATGTAATGATACATTGCTTATTCGGGTTCGTTTTGATTCTGGGTTTTGACTGTTTTTGCGGTGTAACTTAGAAATATTGAGCTGACCATTGATTGTCAGTGGGATAGTTGTAAATTTATCAATTTTTTTGGTTGTTCTGAAGGCATGCTAGGGTTTGCGTTTCGCCTCCATTGACACATTGCTCGCGGGTGGGTGTGTCAAAGTGCTGGGCATCAATTGCTGACTTTTTGATTGAGTTGGACAATGCCGCTGCTCAAGAGGAAGCCATTCTCATTGTTAGAACCCCCCAGTGATTTACAGCCTCGAGAGCTTGTCTTTCAAATTCGATTTACCAAAGAGATCTTTCGAGATTATCAGTATCCTCACATATGACTTTAAATTGAGTAAATGGTTTATGTATTGCTTTTTTTTATGTATTTGATCCCCCCTTCTCTCTTTGGATTCCTTGATTCTAAATAGAGAATACTTGAAGCGGATAAATCTGTATCGCCAAAGAATATGGACATGTAAAGTAACTGGAAAGTCTAATTTTACATTTGAGGAGGCTTTGGTCTCAGAGCAGCGTGCATCAGAGAAGGTTCAGCAGTTTCCTGAAGAGTTTATTGTTCCTACACTGCGAACTATTCAATATAGTAAGAGCTGCTACTTACATTTGTTTATTACACTGCAAACTATTCAATATAGTAAGAGCTGCTACTTACGTTATTTTATTAGTTACTTCCTTTAGCTGTGCTAAATTGATTTCTGCTGATATATTTGCATATGCAAATATCATAAGCCATTGTTTTTGTAGTGCCTAAGATTTGGCGAAGGAATCAGAAACTGCAGGCATATCCTTGAACTAATTGTTTATGGAGTTGCCTGACTTGCCTCTGCTTGTTCTGCCCTGTAATTTCTGTCTTTTTCAACCTATCCTTCAGTTTACTTGTTCTTTCTTTATGAAATTGTTTCTTGCAATGTTTAAATGGCAGGGTGCAGATTGATCCCCCCCCCCCCCTAATATATATTAATGATATTGTCTTCCAATCCTGGACCAAGTACTTGGCTAAGGCCTAGCTGAAATTGCAACCCTTGTTTGTGGCTTGGGTTGGCTGGGCTAGTCTTACCTACCTAGATATTTAAATTAGCGTATACTACAGTAGTACTTTAGAAGGATGTATTACTCCATATACCCAAAGGATGAGGTCTTGAACAGGTTTTAAAGAGGATTTACTACTGTACTCATCCTATATAATCACTGTCCTGGAGAATAGGTTCTGGACAATCTTTGAATCTAGTTAAGTGATTCAATGTGCTCAAAAGGCTCTCTTTTTCCTTGCTGCTGGAGCTGTTAAAGTAAGCTCAGTACAAGCATTGACCTCTTGACTTTCTGAGTTATGCTTGTTAAGACTTTGTCTAAGATGAGGAGATAAATCAGATAATGGAGTGGTGACTATTTTGAGATCTGGGATATATATATGTGTTCATTTCTCTCAAGCAGCTTGGCTTTGATTTTGTTGTGGGTATATGAGTCACAAACTGTGGAAACTAACTCCAGATGAACTGTTTCAGTGACCCTCCCAAGTTCTTTCTTCTTTTCTCATATTATATAGGATGGCTTGGGTCAAGCACATGTATGACTAGCTGCATTCAATTCCTATGGGGAGGATATATTTGAATAGTAACATGACGATCTGATCATCAATGAGAAATCAGAGGCAATTCACGCTGCTATGTTCTTCTCGACTTTATTTTGCTGAGTTCTACTTAATATTGTTGAACTTAACTTATTTTTGCTGATTTTACTCTATAAAATTGAGGAGAACATAGTCTCTCTTAGTCATTTATCGATTAGACTTGTATCATGATTGCTGATATTCATGCAATTAACATTTTCTTTCTGACACTTTCTTTCATAGACATCAATAAGAATTTTTTTACTAACTCCCATTTCATATATGATATCTCTTCTCCATTGCCTAAGCAAGACTTGGTTCATATAGTGAAATAGAGAAATCATAGCCTTCCATAGGAAAGATCTGCAATGGAACTTTATTGATTTAAGTTATGAAGAAGAAAATCGAATTGGGTTTAAGTCATCAATGGAACAAAATCTTATCAGGTTTTTTAGTTCAGTGGCTAGGATGTTGGCTGGAAAAATAGACTTTATTATAGTTACTCCAATATGATCTGGAGTGTCATTAGATTAAGTTTACAGATATTGGATGAACAGAGACATGTATTGTTTTCCGACTATCCCTTAGGGTAGAGGCTAAGGGGATATCACATTTAGTGACAACTTAGAATTCATGTAGAAAATTTGTGGAAAGATAGATACAATGGCCTGGAAAGTTTGTTTATTTGACAGGCTACAACATATACAGAGGGTCTCTCCTACAGTTCTTGTTCTAGCTCACCTGAAGGTGTGATCTATAGAGAATTTGTGAGGTCATGCTAGTGCTGGTTTGCTTGCAAATTTGTTAGCTTCAGCTTCTATAGGAGCATCTTGTTGTTGGTGACTTTCTGAAGTGCTTCATGCGCAAGGTACTAGTTGTGGATGTGTTTCTTTATATTATCATCTTTTGTTGAACTAAAGAGTCTCTCCTAAAGGAAGAGATTGATTGTAACACCTCTATATTGAACATTATTCAGGTGTCTTGGCCTATGTAGAATGTCTGGGCATCTGTTGTTATGTCAATTTTCTGTAATATTTTCTTTTCATTTTCAATATGCAACCTTTTTGTTGATACACGTAGTTAGCTATGGACGCAGGGTCTTTAAGGGCATATTTTTTTTATTATTCGTAAGGGGTGAAGGAGGGAGATTTTTGTCGATGACTACACGGAATCACTTTTGGTTCATGTAGCCGACCCCATTTATGGGATTAGGCTTTGATTGATTGATTGATTCTTACCTCTCCCTACTTCAATTCTTTCATGCTTCTGAGTTGTATCATGTTGGGTTACTTGTGTTTTCCTGATAAAGCCACTTTGTTTATTAGATGTGCTTCTTTTTCTTGTCATAATAACATTAAGTCCTTGTGATTTTGTCCTGCTATACTCCGGAAAAAACCAAGTCAGGGGGAGAAAGCTTAAGAATCATTCATGTACTTTTGCGTAATAGCTGAAAAGATTTCACTCAGCAGCTGCTTGGAATCTTGGATGCTAATATGTGTGCTTACTGCAATGAGGTCATTGCATTGAATCATTGATATCCCCTGGGGCTTCCCCCCACCCCCCTCTTTTTTTTTTTTTTTTTTTTTTCTCTTTTTTCATGACTGACATTCTTGAAAAACTCAAATTACTTGATGGTGTTCTACTGTTCTATTTACAGAGTGTTATGCTACTTGAATTATTTTTTTCCCAAAGATACTAGTAATAATGAAATTTGAAATGGGTTGAATATAGCCTGTTATGACTTATGAGTTTCATCTCTCCAATTGCAATTTACCATGAGCCTGAAATTGTCTGTTGTCTTTCCTTTTGGTTGGGGACATTGTATTAATCAATACCCTGAGATGAATATGCATTGTAGAACAATACAAAGCAGTGAGTGTGTGGTGTCTTCCCTAGATTGGAAAGGAATAAGGTCTTGAGGCATGATATTGCTGTTGAGTTGTTTTTTACAGCATAGTTTATTTGCTCTTCCCAGCTACAAGTTCTTGAAACTCTGCTGTTATACATGCTCAAGTAGTTATTCTTCTTCATCGCAGGTATGCTTCCGCTAAGCGATTTGGTCCGTAAAATCAAAGCAGAGCTGCAAGAAAGCCTGGTTGAGGGTGCAAAGTTGCAAGGGAAGAAGGATGGTTGTGTACATTCATGCAAGATAATCAAAGTTTTAGATGAGGAAGCAGGCAAAGGTCATTGTTATGAGGTGGCATGGCTTGATAACGATGACAAAATAAGTGGAACTGCTGTGGTAGGTGAAGAAGACTTTGTTCGTAAAAAACTTCCATTTGGGCGAGAGGTTCTAAAATCTTATATTAGGGAGTCTACATATCGGAGTCTTCCTTGGGTAATTCACAATAATTTGGCATCAAATTATGGAATTCCTACTGATACACCTGAAGAATTAAAAGGCAAAATTTCTTTTTTGAATGGGTGTGTGATCAAGAACAAGAAGAGAAAGACAAGTAAGGTAAGAGAGAGTAACAACAGGCAACCCTCCCCACACACCCATCCTCCCTTTTCCTTGGATGTCTTTTGTTTGATTTTGAGTTGTAAATGAACTTTTGTTTTCTTTGAAAATGATTAGGAACCCCAAGAAGGAAACGCTGGGAAACATAAAAGGAGCAAGGTACAAACAGAGAATGGATCACTCGGTGACAATGATCTGGAGAATGGTGGGTAACAGTGGATATATAGCCATATTATTCTTGTGGTACTTGGTTGCTCCATTAGGATTTTTCATTTATTTTGTGGTTTGGTGCTGTTATAAATTTTAGGTAGATGGATACATCTAATAAAGACACTTCGTGCTTCACTTATGTTTTTCACTATTCGTGCTGAATATATCATTGTTTAGAAGTTGTTAACTATATCAATTGTCATCACTGAATATACAGGGGATGAATCCATCAAATATCCAATTGATGACCAGCTTGTGCAGCCTGGTGCTGATGATCCAATTTTCACTGATCGTCCTACCCCATCGAGAGACTTCAGCATACAAATGGATTCTGTTGGAGACCTTTTATTAGTTTGGGATTTTTGCTCCGCTTTTAGTAGGCTGCTCTACTTGTGGCCATTCTCTTTTGAAGATTTTGAAAAGGCAATATGCCACAAAGACAGCAATCTTACTCTTATTGTGGAAACCCATGCAAGTCTTCTTCGCTTGCTCATGAATGACGAAGGACTATATTATATAGTGACCCAGCGTAAGAAGCGTAAACCAAAGGTCAAACATTAATCCTGCTCCTCTTAAAATCTTCTTTCCTCTATAATTGGCATATTGCCTTTTTATCCATATCGTGTAATTTGCATTTCAGGGTTATCAAGTTTTGTTACTCATCATTTTTTTATTTTAATTTTTTTCAGATTACTCTAATTACATGGACAGAATATTTGTGTGATTTTCTTGAAATGATTGACATTTCTGAATTAACCACTCATATACCAACCATAAAGCGTGGCCATTATGGGCTGCTAGAGCCTCCTATCAAATTGAGAATCTTGAAGGAATTGGTTGACCAAGCCATTGCCACTGATCTAGTGAGGGCAAAGATAGATGAGCGGCTCGAAGAACGACAGACACTTGCTGCTTCGAAAAGAGGGGAAGCATTAGAGGAAGGTAAGAAGAAGAGGGAGGCAAAAGAACGTCTAAAGGCTGTTTCTGAAGCCAATGGCATTGTGCTGGAGCAAAATTCAGGTACTGTTGAAGAAGTTTCATGTGTAGCAGGGAGTAATGGTGCTGGTTTAGAAAATGGACATATCGCTGAATTGTCTTCTGAGCAGAAAGATGTATCTCAGAATGGGTATGTCCCTTCTCTCTTGTCAATGAAACATTCATTTAAAACTGGATATATGTGCTTTGACATCTTCTGGGTTTATTGTAGTGAGAGCGACCATAAAAACGGCGGACTGAGGGAAAAAACAAAGAAGCTATTGGAAGATCTGGAGAAGAGCAAAGACGAAAGGGTTTGTGTTTTTCTATGTTTCTTTTTCTTTAAAAGTTTGTAGTGGGCTGAGATGGGCCTGCTCTATCGGCTCTCCCCTATCACATGTTCCATATGAAAATTGAACTCCCACTACTGGGACCAGTGATAATAGTCTAAATTGCGATCTGTGTGCTTTGTTCTGTATCTGTGTGGTGTTTGTGGTTGTCACTGTATGTTTAATATGAATACATGGAAAACCGGATTATATGTGCTAGAGTTATTTTTTTTATTTTTTATTTTATTTTTTTTCCCGGGGAGAGAGGGGGGGGGGGGGGGGTTGTTACACTTAACTGATAATGTTTTTATGCTTTTACATCAGAAAGATTTTCTTGAAAAGGAAATGGAGAAACGAGTTATTCGGACCAACTCCTTGGGCAAAGATAGAGATTATAACAGATATTGGTTTTTCCGGCGTGATGGGCGAGTATTTGTTGAGAGTTCTGACTCAAAGCAGTGGGGCTACTATTGCAGTAAAGAAGAGGTAATTTCAGTTTCTTACTGCATCCAAGAGTTTAAATGTCCCAATCAAACATTACTGTGAAACTCCTAATGAATTTGTTGACTTTTTCTCTGTTCCTATAACTTGGAGACACAGTTTGTGTTATTCATATGTTTGAAATACTATCTCCTTTTCATAATTGGAGTACAAGACATGCTTTTTTAAGGTTGAACTTTGACTAATAATAACTCTCAAATATATGTTGGTAAAAGTTATAAAAACTGTATCCTTGAATTTTTTGCAATGAATACACTTCCATGTTATTATCTTTCGAGAGAAATTAAGAGTCAAAATTGATCTTGAAAAACAGGGGTGCCATGAAATTATGAAATGGAGGAGTTTCTGTTTAGTGGGTATAAGAGAGAGCAAGCATGGCTTACCTTCTCAGCGTTATCTATGGATATTATTTTGGAACATCAAACTTAATCAATGTATTAAATTTCCAAGTATGCATTTATCTAAGAGGAATGTGTTGCAAAGTTTGAGGAGTTTGCTGTTAGTCTATGTTCTACTGATATGTTTTTATGTTAATCCACAGCTTGATGCATTGATGGGTTCCTTGAATCCAAAGGGGGAGAGAGAAAGGGCTCTCAAAAAGCAGCTTGACAAGTATTATTCTAGAATAAGGTGAGTGATAAGTGATATCCATACAATCGTAATTGATCGACCTTTTCATGTGCTGTCCCCAAGCAGATGGTAAACCTGCTTCGTTTATGTAGTCACATCACATGCTAGCTATATTTAAGTCACTGTTGTGTCCTTGGTCTGGTTCTTGTCCAAATTTCTATACTTTTATCTAACAAATTTTCTTGCAGTAAGGAATTGCAGAAGAGATCCAAAGACATTGCCCGGAGAACTGCAATTGAAGATGCAATTCTTAGAAGGTCCACTAGGGTGAGAGCTCCTCCCAAGGATAATCCTTCTTTGGCATTCCTTCAGTATTCCAATAAGTGGAAAGTTTTGATGGGATAGAGTTAGGGCGTGTACTATGTATACGTTTAAGCTAAACCCTCCTACCTAATTCAATAGATCACCCAGTGCTGCTTCTAATTTTGCACTGTTACGGATATGTAAAATTTGTTGATTCGGATTACGGTGCTTCGTAGTTAATTTCATTGGAGGAAATATAATCAAGTTAGAGCTTAGGACTTAGAGACCTCCCTATTTTTGAAAGACCCGCAAGGGTAGGTTCCGTGGGTATAGTAGTAGACTTCCTACCATGAGAGCATCAATTTTTGTAATTGACTACGCCCATGATTCTTAATTAGAATTGACAATTATAGTGCATGTCAAATGTTCATAGCTGTAATTTTATTTGGTGCGCAATCTTTTGTACTTGGTATTGATATAAAAGGCACTTGACTAATAAATAAACAAAATTCAGGACAAAACAGAAGAAATTTAAGATTTCATTTTCTCATGGGGAGATGTTGCTAAAAGATGATTGAATCACGAGTATAAATTTGTAAATTTTGATAGCTTGACAATAGTCTGGCTTTTTAACTGTCCCATAATAATCACAACTTAATTGTACACGTATCTTTTGGGCAAGAAAGGACTTGCAATATAGCATTGTTAAAGGCGAGAATCTTCTTGTTGATGGTAAAGTTAAGTTGCTATTGTTGATGCTCTAGATTTGGTTGTAGCTGGAAGGGGCGCAAAATTCTGATGGGTTTGAAGAGCATCAAATTCTTCGGTGCCCATAATTCTGATGGGTTTGAAGAGCATCAAATTCTTCGGTGCCCATCGAGGATGGGTTGTTCGTCAATCCAATTCTCTGTCAAAGGTATTTGAGGAACTCCTTCAAGTTGTGTCACTTGTGTAAAGTTGTGTGCATCTTTTTGCCCATTTGTATATCTCAGCCTAATTAAGTGACCATGGTCAGGGAATTTTAGCGACTGATCAAATAATCATCAACTTCAAGCCTGAAACCATTTTAGGGAAAACAATTTCCTGAAAAGATCTTATAGCTAAAAAGGCTTTAGGAACACATCACTTGTAAACCACCCAATTTACAATATATAGAAGTTATGATGCAGATGTTGCTTTGCGATTAATTTATCCCATCAATTGAATTTCAAATGGAACATACATGAAAATAGAACCACGCCATTCACCAAACAATTTTATACTTCGTACATACATAGCCAATAGCCAAACAGCACAACATTTGAGATACCCTGAAGCCAATTCAAGAGCCATAGCAAGCTAATACTTCATAAAATTAAGAGTATCAAGCACATAAGGTTAATTTTAGTTTTATCTTTCTTTTGGTATCAGCAACACTAAAGCTAAAAGAAAGAAAACAGATGAAGGTCTACAGTGACCCTACTCTTCCAGCAAGCAAGCAGTTGCTACATGCGCTTGTTAAGATTCTAAGAAATTCACAATCATCTCTTTGACATACTCAGCATATACAAAAAATTAGCTTCACAAACATCTTAATTTTATTCTTTATTAGTTTGACATCCACCCTGAGCTTCAAGCAATACTGATGACAGCACGACCAATGATGCTGCCCTGACTGAGATCTTTGTATGCCTTGTCTGCCTCCTCAAAGTTGTATATTTTTGAAACAGCTGAGCTGAGATTAAAGGCGCCTGTTTCTGCCAATTTAACAATCTTGGGTAGGTCCTGTCTAGCTCTTGCTCCGTATGAACCAATAATTTTCACCTGTAGCTCAATATATAGAAATCAAGATGCATCAGCTACAAAATTCGAGGTAAAACTAGATGAATAGAAAAACTTTCATATTTAAGTTGTGTGCAATACTACAAGGGTTGATGGTTTAACCCTCTCGGGCTTGAGTTTAGGTTTGAAATACTTTGTCTGGCCACTATAGTATTGCAAATTTGCAATAGGGGTATTGAATATTGATCAAGGTGTTCAAAGTGGGGTGTGTTAGGTGAAGATTTCATAATGGTTTTCTGACAACCATAATAACCTTTTAATCTCAACTATCCATTATACGGATTGTAGTATATTTTCAATGTAACCATTCATTAATTCTATTTTTGCAAAAAAAATAAACAAAATACACCTTTTTTACTCAAGTAACATTAACAATGGTGAATGCATTTGAGGAAATCCTACAAATAATAGCATGTTTAATAAGTGGTAAAAAATGGAGGCAATTGGAATGGAAGTTGTAAGTTTGTAATAGATGTTAATGAAAATAAGTTAACAATTATTGGGAAGAGAAGTCCTACAAATACCCTCTAGGTATCACTTTGGTGGGATTAATAGCATGTTTGATAAGTGGTGATAAATAGTGGTAATGGGAATGGAAGCTGTAACAAAAGTTAATGCCCATTCCCAAAGTAAATGGTAACTCATCCCAAATCATCTCTTACTTTTCTACAACTTCTCATGGGGGGGTATTGCGCCATGGTTTTAAATCACAAATGCAGTCATGATCACAGTAACATCCGCGAAACCACATTTGCATGCGATGCATGTAGTTTGCAACTTTGCACCTACTTAAACATGATATATTTAGAAGAAAAAAAAAATTGCAATGTGGTCACAGTTCAGTGATGTGGTCATGGATTGCGACTATGGACATCAGGTTGTTACTTTGTTTGCAAAATTACATTTAGATTCAATACCGGCTTTCAAAGGGGCTGTAATGGGTTTTTAATACTCATCTCAATCCCCAAAATTAACCCCAAATCCCTTAAAGTATGAATATGATAGGAAGAACTGAAGAAGGCAATATAATTTGGAGTTGTCGTAGAGATGGGGTGGCAGGGGACTAGGCCGGGCATTGGGATGGTTATATTTTTTTATTTTCTTTTCAATATAATTATTTCTATTGGCTGATCGATAAAATATACCCAAGATAAATCACCTTTGGCCAACTATATGCCTACAGTAGATGAAGCACATATACATTTGTATAAGTACTGTGGTGCTCGATCTCCTCACTTCAGAATTTCAATTTATTTATGCTTTTAGCCAATTTTCTTATTCTATAAATCGATAGATAACAATAACTTAGCCAAACTAGCATGTTATACGAAACAATTTGTTAAACTACCAGATTAAATGTGCAACACACCTGTCTACGAACAAGACGATTTATATCAATCTCTCCTCTAGCCCTGGAATCTGCAAGACCAATCATGACAGCTTTTCCTCCATCACGAACACTTTGTGTGCACTGTTGGAAAGTTTGTGGTTTTCCCAGAGCTTCAATGGCAATGTCAACACCAGCTCCCCCAGTTATTTCCTGCACAGACAATTGGAAAGCAGGTTCAGCTTAATAATCAAATAACCTTATCGTGAAATGCATGAAAACATTAGCACATTGATAATGTAATGAAAAGCGTTACATTAAATTTAATTTAACAGCATCTTAAGGCCGAAGTGAGAAAACAAGAGGATATACTAACACTTAAAAATAATGCAAATAGAACAAAATAACATGTGGACAAGAATAAAATGTCCGGAAATTAGCTGAGAAATGCCAGCAGAACATTCAAAGCTTTGAGTAGTTGTGAAGGGTCCCAGTAAGAATGTCCAAAATCACAGAAAATCAGATGCTTCATATTTATGAATAAAAAAAATGCCAAAAAACAAACCAGAAGCATTTGATCACAAGATATCCATTGGAGCAACCATCATGAAATTTCTTAATCGGATGATAAAATTTTTGGCATAAACAGGAGGAAGTAGGATTAAGGTCATCATACTTTAAGAGTACGATGAATGTACAACCAGAATATAAACTGAGCATAGCTCACAGCCATAATCAAAAACCCATCTCAAAGAGAATTTGCAGGTCAACAATGTATAATGAAGAAATATACTTCGGTATTTCTATTTTTGCCGTAGTCTCAAGCAGATCTGAATCCATAACATAAAACCCAGTCTCAAATATGAAGACTTACGTGCACATGTAAACAAGTAGTCTCAAAGGCATATAAATTTATAAGCTAACAGAAGGGTTAAGTACATCACTTTAATTTTTTCAACTGCATCTTCTTTCAGAGCATTAACTGTGTGGGTGGCACCAACATCCTTAGCTTTCATGAGCTTTTCATCACTAATGTCCACAGCAATGGTGGCAGAAGCACCAAAAGCACGGGCTATCTGCAAACAGCTGAGACATGCATCTATTGTCATATACTCCCATCATCCAAAGTTGAACAGCAAAAAGATTAGTCAATAATTAAAATATAACAAAGTTGGTTACCTTACAAGTAACTTACACTATGCATATACAATGACTTTCATCCTCAAGAATGAGAAGTCTAACAACTTTCAAGAGCTTCTTAATCATATATATGTTCTAGTGCAAGCATATTTAAATCTACCACAACAAGGTGGATCTGCCCTGCTACAGTGGAGGAGCATTTTCAAGTGAAGCATGTAACTCATAGGACTTAGAAGAACAATCCCTGGATAAATGCAGTCTTTTGATGTCTACAACTACACTATTGATGTGTGGAAGTAACTAAGTGAGTGGTTTTTTTTTCATCTTTACGCACAAATCAGCTAAGTTCTACATAGGAGTAAGGGAATTGCACTTTTATTTCATTCCCAGCAACTAAATATTCTAGGAGTTGTAAATTTCACCCTTTCCCCATTTAAAATAAAAAATTTATTTAAAAGAAATGATCCTTCTGTACTTCTGTTCATAGCTGAGTTAATATTGCTTTAGGGCATAGAGACTATGAGGGAAGAAAGCGTCAGAAAACAAGGTGGGTAAGTGTGGGCCCCACTTTTGTGAAAAAAGGTATTGAGAAAAATTACTAACGAAAAGTTGTATGTCAACTTAGCTCTAAGACACACCAAGATGATACCCCATACGTGAATAGTTTAGTGGATTGAATTGTCCTGCACAATTGCTCTCCTACAAATAAACCAGATAAATAGCAGCTTTATTACTAATTACCCACTCAGAGTTACAGTAACCATGCAAGCAACCAAGATTTTAGTTTTTTAGAATCAAGTCGGCCAGGCCAGTTCAAGAACAAGAGAGACACTATTGAAGATGAAGATCTTAGAGATGAACCTAATAGTATGAAACTAAAAAATCCAGCATACAAAAAATAACTACTCCTTAGCGACAAACTGCACTAAACGAAAATTCTGACACATACCTGGAGCCAACGCCTCCAATACCAATCACAGCAACAGAATCCCCACCACGCATTTCAGCAGCATGAACCATAGCACCATAAGCAGTGAATACTGCACAGCCTAAAATTGCTGACTCGGTATATGGCAATGTGTCTGGCAGAACAGTTACGCCATGAGCTGGAATTACACAGTATTCTGAAAGGCCTCCCATGCTGTACATGTACACTGGTTTCCCTGCAAAGGTTGACACCTTAAATAATCAGTCACATGCAGATTGTTGAATAGAAACTTAAGTTCTGAATCTGCAGTGGGAGATGAAACTTGCTAAGAGACTTAACAAGTTCATACTCATAATAAGGAGCACTCCGTTTTTAATTACTACGTAAATAGAAGTAAGGTATTTTAGTTGTTTAGGATACCAATTCACGCAAGAGTTGACTTAGGTATATTAGAGATACCTAACTCATTGAGCTCCCATGGATGCTGAATCCAATTGCTAACCTCATGACAAGGAATTAATAATGGGTTTCAAGCTTCTAACATTTCAGGTGAGCTAAAGGTTATCGACTTATCGGAGAGTAAAGGAGGTATTGCATGTTGCATATCTCATAAGCTGTGAGATCAAACAGTGTTTGACATCATGGGTACTAATTCTCAAAGGGGAAGACTTTATGGCAATTGTTTTCCAAGTTATCGATATGGCAATTTGGCAGAAAAATACAGAGAATGTCTCTTTTTATAAAATATATGCATGCCAACATAAAGAAAATAAAAAATGCATAGAATGGGGCATACCAAAAATCAAGTATGTGTGAACCAAAAATAAATTCAACACACACCAAAGAGCACCCCATGAGGAGTGCATTACTTTATCCCATAAAGAGGCTAGAAAAAGTTCTGGACCAAGAATATTCTACCATTGCTCTCCAACTAAGCACTCACACAAATTACCTTCCAAACCTCAATGTTTTGTATCAGTAGATAACCCAAAATAATAAATGAGAAGCACAATGCCTTACCAAAATTAAAAGTCTCTGTAAAGAAAAGTTGCTGCCTACAATGCACATAACCAAAAAAAAAAAAAAAAAAAAAAAAAAAAGAGGAAAAAAAAATGATTCTGTCTCCTCAATAGAATGATATAAACTGCACATGTGAGAAGATATTGCCCTGTTTGGCCTCCAAACTCTCAAATTCCCATTATTAGTAAATTTTCTTAAGCTAACAACCCAGAAAATACTTTCACCCGCTTCAGAACCTTAGTCTTTCAAATATAGGTAGAACGAGAGATTCTAAAGTTGGAGTTGTTTCAATGTGGTTAGCACTTAAAAGTTAAGACAAGCAAAAGACCCCAAGGAAGCTAGCCACACTATCCTATCATCCATCTTAATCTGAAAATAAACAGATTCAATGCTTCACAAATACTCCGTAGTAAGCTCTCCTAAGTCTTAACTCCTAGACTCCTAGTCATGACTCATAGATGTCCCTCTTAATTACTCCCAACATTTCGTAATAATTGCAACACTTTCCTTCTACATCCTTTTCATAATAATTGCAACACTTACGTATTCGGTAAGGAACTATACCTACTACTATTTTATTAATTTTCTCTCCCACTAACCGCACTTGCACAAATATTTTATTATTTCTCTCTCCTACCAACCCCACCCACTCTACTTTTTTTTTTTTAATTATTATTATTACTTCTCTATCCTACGAACTATTACTCTAAATTTTTTTTATAGTACCTACCCCTTAATTATCCTAAAAATTTGTGCAATGTCTAGTGTTGCAATCATTACGAAATGGAGGGAGTAACTATTTAAGCAAAACAAAAAAAACTACTACAGATACCACATATAAACAACATTGAGGTTTTTTTTATAATAAAACATGGAAGTAGGCGGTAAACACTAAACTCTTGCCAAAGTATAGAAGTTTGAAGTAAAATGATACTGTAATGTTTGGTAACGATGACACTACTCACCGTTGCTTCTAAGAAATAGCCTTGTTTCACCATCATAAAGAGTTCCTTTTGCTCGATTATATGCAAAAAAATCCTCACAGAGATCATCTTGCCCCTATTTTGCATAAAACTATGTAAGTAGCAAAATATACAATTAAAAGGAAGTTTAAAAAAAACACCCATTTTATCTACCTTTGAACAAAAGTTACAGTTACCACAAGGCATGATAAAAGCTCCAACAACATGTGATCCAATAGGACATCTGCGAAATTAAGTATTGCTCGCAGCTATTGTCAAGTCTATACATAAGAAATCACACATTATGCATTGCACCATGGATTCTATCATATAGCATGTTGAAAATACTCATAATTTGAAAATTAAAATAACTTCTCAGTAAGAAGTTAAGAACATGGATAATCAACCTTTCCATAATTCTGCTATCGGTAAGAGGACCATGTTCTACGATTTCACCCGTGATCTCATGGCCAAGGATGCAAGGGCTGGCAAATGGAAGTTCACCTTTTATCACATGAAGATCAGAGTGGCATACTCCACATGCTGCACACAGTATATTGCAAATGTCAGAACAAGTCCAACAATTTCTCTTCACTCAACCTTACCAAGCCTTTAAAAATACGAATTACATACCCCCTTCATCCTATCACATACAAGCATAGCAGGACACATAATAATATCAAATATCGTAATAATCCTGATTAAATTTTACAGTCTTTGATATGTATTTTCTATCTTTGACCATAACTTTTTCTCGTTGTAGATGATTACAGATAATACAAATAACTTCGCAAAGCTCGATTTGACCCATAAAATCAAACTGGGGTCAAATTAAAATGTACTTGCTTTACATTAAAGTTGAGTTTGAGACGAATATTAAGCAATAATAAACAGTTACAAAATAAAAATGCTACTACACCTATTTCGAAGAACTGGCTCATTACTAACACAATTCAGACGCCTTAGCTCAGTTTTCTCAAACAAAATCATACATTCTTGATATATGCATCACTTCTGTATACTTCACTCTTTTTTTTTTTTTTTTTTTTTTTTTTTGGAAAATTCATAGAAAAAAGCTAAAATCAAACAATCATCAAATCACAAACACCAACAAAGTAAGATTGAAAAAAAACAAATAAATAAATGAATAAATTCCCATTGCATGTAATATTCATAATCCATTTATGCTGAAATTCATACAACTACAATAATCTAAAAAAAAATAAAATTTAGATGAAATGACAAAAACCCAACAAAATTAAAGCAAAGGAAGTATAGAAAACTAAATACCCTTAGTTTTAACTAGAATTTCATTAGCTTTAGGACGAGGCATTTGAAAATCTTCAATAACAAGAGGTTGATCTGGTTTCGTAAACATCACACCTCTCATGAACGAAGCTCCAGCACCACTCACATTATACGACGACGAAGAATACGAAGCAGATGAAGGAGGAGAAATCATCTGCGACGAAGAACAAGAGCTTGAAGAATGATGATGATTAATGGAAGAATTAGTGAAAATTGACCTTGAGATTAAAAATGGGTTTGAGATTATTCTTTTGATAATTGATTTTCGGGTAATTAACGCCATTGGAATTGGGAATTGGAGATATCGGTTGAGCTAGGGTTTGATTGAATTGGGATTAATTTGAAGGTTTTTGATGAATGATAATGGTGGTAAGAGAGAGAAAGAGAGTTGGTAATAAGAAAGTTGATATAAAAAAAAAAAATGAAGAAAGCAGAGTGATATGCAGTACGGAGAATTATATAATTTTGAAATTATATTTATATGTATATTTAATTTAAAGTTTAGGATTAGGATTGAATTGATGATTGTGCTATGATTTAGACCTTTTTTTTTTTTTTTTTGGACAAGGTGGGAAAAGGAGGCTATAGCTCGGTAGCTCCCAGCCAACTCGAGATTACATATAGAGTAGAGGTGATCAAAATTCGGATTGGGCCGGGTCGAGCCCATACATATAATCTTTGTGCACAATTTGGTAAAATTGTGTTGGCCTTACTGGGCTTAAATGGGTTTTTTCAGGCTGAGCTCGGATTTTAAACTAAAAATGCATTTTTAGCCTTGTCCAAACCTGCACTTTTTTCAGGCCAAGCTAATGGACAGATCATTGATGATCACCTCTTAAATAAAGCAACTGCATAGTTTGACTCTCATAATCATCCTAACACGAAAAAAATAAACAGGGGGTGGGGGTACAACATTCATATCCAGTTAAGGAGAACAAATTAGGGGTTTGTCGATTTCTTTCATGGATGTTTGTCATTAAATGATTAGAGTTTGCTCCTTTACGCTTCTTGGACCTGCAAAAACAATGTTTGGGGTATTTTTTTACCTTTCTTACTCTTCAACTTTGACATGTGTGGCCTTCCATGGTTTCCTTATCTTAGAGGAGAGCTTGAGTAGAGGGTGTAGAAGTAGAAGGCATGTGGTTGGATACAAGAGACATGAGGTCCTTCATTAGAACCTACATATTCCACTTCTACTAAATCAATGGTAGGAAAGTCACTTGCAAGAACTTCACTCTCATCCTCGTTGGTTGAACCTTCTTTGTTATTATCAGTTCAGCTTAAAAGCATAGTCTCATCTAACTCCTCATCAATAGCAATATTGTTGGGCACTTGGGCTTTCCAAATTTAGTATTGGCAACTATTTTGTGTTAATGTGTTGTATAATGTTATTCATTGTCTTATGATATGATATGATATGATTAATTGTTTGGATGATGTCTACAAGTGTGTATGTATTGGCTGGATGACATAATTAATTGTTTAGATGATATAATATTAGTAGTCATGGATGGATGATATTATTCATTGTCTTGATGATATTAATTATATAAAAAAAAAAATCTTGTTGGATATCAATCATTGCCTAGATGCTATGATTAATTGTCTAGATTAGGGCTGAGCAAAAGTATCTGAAAATCCGATGATCCGATCCGCATCCGATCCGAAAATTATGGATATCCGATCCGAAATCAATTTCGGATCGGATACCCGATCCGAAAAATTCGGATATCGGATCGGATATCGGATATCCAAATTATGGATTTCGGATATCCGATATCCGAAATTATCCGGTAAAAATCACTTATTTTATTTCGTGCGGGGTGTTATATTCCCACCAAAGGCCCAATAACCTAATTTCTTTTTCCTTAAAACACACCCCCACCGCCTCTCTCTCCTCTCTCCTCTATCCTCTGAGATTTCAAAGACTCAAAACCCCATACCCATTCTATCAGATCTCCTCCTTCCTCTTCAAAATCTCATTCTTTAATATTTCCCCAAAATCACAGATCTAGTACCAGAACTCCAATCTTTCTCTCAATTTAAATCTCCTAATAACTAAGACCCCCAACCCAGATCTACTACCAGAACTCCAGAAGTTTCACTCAACCTTTGCGGCGTTCGTCCTCACAATCGAAACTCTCGACTTTGCCTCACTTAAGATCTACACTTTTTCTGATTATTTTTTTCATTTAATTTTGCTTTAAATGATATGTTCTGTAATCTGTATATAAGTTTTACAATTTTCTGGGTACTTTGATTTTTTATTTCCGATTTAACGTCCACAAAAAGTAAGTTCGTTTGAGTTTTTTTGGGTTGTATATATCAGCTTTATCTTTGAATTTTGACGTAATTTGTAAGATATGGAAGGCAAATTGTCTTGTTCTTTGATTTATCTTATATCAGATGCAGTCAGTAATGCAATTAGAATTTCATTTTGGTTTTTTTTTTTTTTTTGTCTTTCAATTAGAATTCAGATTAGGCCTAATTGATTGTTTGAAATTTAATATTTATTAACTTGCCTTTAAAAAAAAAAAAAAATTGTGATATCAAACTAGTATTTTATATCATTATTCCTGTAAAAAAAAAACATTATAATAAGGGCCGGATATTGGATATCCGAACTATCCGATCCGAAAATTTCGGATACCCGAATATTCGGATATCCGAAAATTTCGGATCGGATACGGATATCAAATATCGGAATTTTCGGATACGGATATCCGATACGAAATCCAACTTCGGATCGGATATCCGATCCGTGCTCACCCCTAGTCTAGATTATATACTTAAGTGTTAGGCTGAAAAATAAGATTAGTTGGCTAGATGACATGGTTAATTGTCCTGATGATATGATTAATTATCTAGATGGTATCTTTAAGTGTCTAATCTGAATAATTTTAAGGAGAAAAATTCTAGAAAACTAAAGTTTTTTTAAAAAAAGATTTGTCATTAAATGTGGGGTAAAAAGATATAGTATTTTTTTTTTTAATGGGATATAGTTTTTATCTTTTGCTTATTTCAAACAAATGCACAAACATTGTCGAGTTTTTTACATTTCAACGATATGTTTTTTTTTCTTCACTTTTCATGTTCTTTACATTATTTCAATAATATGTTCTTTCCAGTTTTTTTTGGCAAAATTGGCCGCAGCAACTTGAAGTATGGCTTAGGTGTACTGAACACCCTGAACTATGCGTAGTAGCCAAAACACCACCAAATATGATGTCAGGTATGATGCGTGCTTTAAATGAAAATTTTTGGCCACTTATTTCATCGGAGGAGGTGAATTCATGCGTGCCAAGTGGATGGAAGATTGCATATAACTATTCTGGAGAGTAAAGATTCACCTCCTCTCGGTGAAATAAGTGGCTGCAAATTTTCATTTAAGGTACACGTTACACATTACACCATAGTTAGTGGTGTTTTGGCTACTACGCAAAGTTCAGAGTACTCAGTACACCTAAGCCATACATCAGGGTGTTGTGGCCAATTTTACCTTTTTTTTAAAGATTCCAAAATTTGTTGCATTTTATGTTCGAGGGGGGGGGTGTTGTTTTGGAACATGTGTACCATATGAATAGTATACCCAGGTGTAGGAACCACTAATTACTATTAATTTTAACTATGAGTAGTTTAAAATGAAACCGAGAGAATATATAATAACCATGTATTAAATGGAGTAGTTTAAATGAAAACTAAGGGATTATATATGTGTTTTTCGTTCTAGTGTTTTATCAAACAAGTAAAATGGTACTTCGTACTACATACGAATAGAGTGTTCACAAAACGGCTTGGACCGAAAAATGGACTAGATCGAACTATCCAGTCCAATCTCTAAGTTGAGAAATTACTTTTTTTGGTCTTCAGTCTGGTCCAAAACCTTTTTTTAAATGGATTGAGTTTTTTTCGCTTGAAAATATGCATAAAATCTTTAAAAATGATAAAGATTATCGTAAATAAGTTAAGAAAACTTTAATTTTATGAGTTTTTTGTATTCCATATTAGACTACAAAAAAAAAAGACATTTACAAATTGTTTTTCCTTTATTTTTTTAGAGTATTTTTTTTTGTATAATATTATTATTTAAAACTTTGAAATTTGTTCTAAAAATATTCTAAAATCGATCCAAACTAGTTTTTTTGGTTTTGAAGTACAAATTTTTGGATTTTGGTTTGGTGAATGGCCCTATATGTAACGGAGTGAATGTTTTTATTTTTATTTTTTTTGCTACAAGTATCTCTTTTTTCTCATGGTCCCCACTCTTATCACCTTCAATTTTTTCATATTCATATTTTTATCCCCACTATATATTAATACACTAGTTTATTACCCGTGCAATGCACAGATTCATAGTAATAAGACTTGAATATAATAAAATTCAATTAAAATAAAGTTAGTTTAAATGAACTAACTTATATAACATTTTTTTTTAATTTAAATTAATGTAATATCTCCTTAAAACTCTCTTGTAAGGTATACTAGATGAAGCCCGTGCGATGCACGGTTTGTTTGAATTTTTAAAAATATTATATATATATATATATTTATGTGCTAAAATTTGTTATATATTTAGATTAAATTCCTGATATCAAAAGATAATATTTTATATTTAATTAATTTAAACTGGGAAATCTCATTCGCCAATTTTTCTTACGTGTCATTTAAATTATTCAATTCTAAAAGAAATTAATAATCTTGTATTTAATTGGCTACCACTAAAATTTATTATCCTACATATATATATATATATATATATATATATATTTATGTGCTAAAATTTGTTATATATTTAGATAAAATCCTTGATATCAAAAGATAATACTTAATATTTAATTAATATAAACTGAAAAATCTCATTTGCCAATTTTTCTTACGTGTCATTTAAATTATTTTATTCTAAAAGAAATTAATAATCTCGTATTTAATTGGCTACTACTAAAATTTATTATCCTACATGGCGCGCTGAGAAAATTAAATCCTACGTGGCTCTCTAAAAACTCAGGAAAAAACTCCCCTTTATATATATATATATATATATATATATATATATATATATATATATATATATATATATATATATATATATATATATATATTAGATTATTTAAAATATTTTTGTAAATTATTGTAAGTTTTTATTCCTTAAATTTTTATCATGTTATTTTATTAGAAAAAATAAAAAAATTTGGCGGGAATATTTTTGTTGTGAATGCAACACTTGTACTTTATGGATAGCTCTGGTGATTACTTTAGTATATAGTATATACTTTTTCTTAAAAAACTCTGGTGAACCTCCTAAACGAACACTCCCTCAATTTCTAATTAATCGCAACAATAGGCTTGAGCGCTTGACATTTTGTTGTTTTACTAACTCAAAAATGTTACTCCCTCCATCCTATATTTACATGTCTATATCTCAACTTTCACGGTTATTCAGGAAAATGGGAGGTAGCATAATAATTGGAAAGTACTAGGGGTGTAAAGGATCGGAGCCGAGCCGAGCCAAGTACTACTTTGTTCATGTTCAACTTCATTTAATTAGGCGAGTTCAAGCACGATCCACTTTAAAAAAAGCTCAAAAATCTGTTCAAGCCTAGATCATTTAGTAAATTATATGTTCGCAAACGGTTCATGAACGGCTCATATCAAACGAATTGATAAACGAGCATTTCATGAACGAGCTTAGTAATAAACAAGCTTCTTCAATAAACGAGCTTTGTACTTTTGACATTTGAAAATCTCAAAATTAGTATAATAATCAAATCCTAATTATAAACCTAAGAAATGAATCTTAATTCCTAAATATAAATAAACGAGTAGTTCACAAACATAAATAAACGAGTTGTTCATGAACTTATCTAAATGAGCACATCCATATCATGTTCGCGTTCAAGCTCATTTATTAAACGAGCATCAAAATTTGTTCAAGTTTGGCTCATTTATCAAATAAATGAACATGAACGAGCTTCAATCGAGCTCAAACCCGAGTAGTTTATTGATCGGTTTGGCTCATTTACACCCCTAAAAAGTACAATAGTCCTTTTGGGTACAATTTTATTGCAAAAATAAAATAAAATAATAATAATCCGTTTGTATTTATTTTTCTCTCCTCCCCCTTGCAATTGAAAACACAGGCTAATAATATAACTAGGTTAGACCTCGCACGAAAATTTTTAATAATTAATTTTAAATTAAAATTGTATAAGTATATTTACATACGTAGATATTATAATGGATTATAAAATAGCTTATTTACCAAACAAATATTTTAAAATATGCATTTGACTATATACTGTATGTATTGTGGAAGGATATATCAAATGTTTTATTTATGTTAATTAGAATTTTGTTTTATACTTAAGTTTATTGTGGAAGGATATACCAAATCTTTTATTTATGTATAAAATTTGTTTTTTATATGGAATTTTTTTTTAAAAAAAATTAAAATATAAGAGACATACCAGAAAATGACACATGTCATTGCTGGTGTGTCTTTTAGTATATAATATTGATTGATTGATTGATGGATGGTAAAACCCACAAAATCAACCTCTCCCCTCATTTTCTTTCTTTAAATTTCTCAAGCTTTTCCTCTCTAACCAACAATGGCGAAACTCTAAATGTTCCGGACATTTTTATTTTCTTTTTTGTCAGATAAATAAAATTTGAAAGTAAGGGTTTTTGGGGTCGGCACTGGGGTTGTAGGAAATGGAGTCTGACATGGTAGTAGTCCAAATATAGAAAGAATCTCTAGTAGGTATAACAATTTGGACACCTAAAATGGAATACAAGCATATAAATATGGGACGGAGGGAGTATGTGCCTAGTCAATTTTTTTTAGTTATTCTAAATCCTTATTCTTAAGCAAATGTAGTTGGTGGGTTTCGAACTTGTGATAAAAGATTCACCATCTTCACCAATCTTGCTTGATTAAGAATGGTGCCCCCTTGAATGTGGCGAGAAGATTGGGGTATGATAAAGTTGTGTTGGAATGTGACTCTTGGACAGTGGCTAGATCCATCCAAACAATACCAGAGGGAGCTGCACCAATCTTTCTTCTCTTTAATGAGATTTGTAGTGTTTGTAGTTCTTTTTCATCTTTTAGGTGTAATCATGTGAGAAGAGTGGGAAACACGGTTGTCCATTTAGTAGCTAGATCGCCGGTTGCCCATTTAGTAGCTAGATCGCCTATATGGGAAACCGATGATAAGGTTGAGCGTATTTGTATGTATGATTTCCCCTAAAGCCTCAAAACTTTGGCGGAACTTGATCTAATTTAATAAAATCCCACACTTTCTCTCTGCAAAAAAAAAAAAAAAAAAAGAAAAGTACTCCCTCCATCCCTTTATTTTTGCCCCATTGCCATGTTTTGAGATCAAACTTTGAAAATTTTAACCATAAATTACCGTTAAATTTATGCATAAAAGATAATACTGTACATTTTTATAGTTTGTTTGTGTATGGAAATAAAGATATATACTCCGTACGTTTTAACACGTCTTTTAAAGACCTTGAAAAGTCGAAAAAGAAAAGTACTCCCTCTGTCCCCATTTTTTTGCCCCATTTGACTTTTTACGGTCTCCAAATACACATAAAAAGTATAAAAACGTGATATTAATCAAATATGCAATGAGACGAATCTAGTAAAATCTCACATGACTATATTTAGTATATTATCTTTATAGATTAACGGGAGAGCCTATTATGTACACCCGGGTGTACCATACATCCGGGTTATTTGCTCATTCAATCAACAAATGCGTAAAAATATTATTTGTACGATTGTTGATTAAATGAGCAAATAACCCCAGGTATACGATACACCCGGATATATATAACAAATAATTAAGGGTCAAAGTTTATAAAATTTAATCCAAAAAATGGTAATGGAGCAAAAATAAAGGTACTGAGGGAGGAAGAAGAGAGTATGTCGTATGTGTATTCGGATTTGTAATGCCTACCAAAATACAGCACAAAAAAAAAGAATAAGTTAAAGGCGCTGTCGTCCTCGTGGCGGTGCTGGACATTTCCTGTAAAAAATAGCAATAATTCTCTCTCCTAACTCCTTCCCTTTCACTTTCTGTAATCTTAAACCCTTCTCATTCTCAAGATTCTCTTCTTTCATCACCTGAAATTTTCTTCATTAATTAATGCTTCATTTCCTTCTCATCTCCGCCATTCTTTATTTCTCTTGTAAGTTTTCATAATTTTATCAATTTTAGTTTCCGGATTAATTCATCATTTGTATTTGTATTCTAGTTTACGGATTTGATATATGCATTCTTAAGGGCTAACTATAAATACTCCGTATTATATATTTGTTCGGAGTATATATACGGAGTATTTAGTATAAATTTAAGTTATAAATGAATGATAAAATCACGCGTTTGATCGGTGTTATTAAGTTGAATTATTTCTTAATGTTTCTATGTTAAGCTTCTGTGTTTCATAATTTTTTAGGAAATGGAATAAAGTGATTTTATTAACTTTGCTTGTAATTTCGGCAATGGGTATATTTGGAGGAGTGTGGTATATTGAATGATTGAAATGTAAGTAGTAAGTATACTTTGTTGATGTTGTTTTTGGTTTTTTTAGGGGTTAATGGAAGTGGGTATTTGGGTGATCAAGTGGAATTTAATGCTCTATATAAGTATGTGTTTTGTTAATAATAATACGAAGCTAATGTAAATACTTCCTCCGTTTTCTTATTATCGCAATATTTTTTTTTTTCGGAAATTGTAAAATAATTGTAGCATTGCTTTAATTGGTTGATGATTTTTTTTGTTTTGTTTTTGTTTTTTTTGTTTTTGTTTTTTTTTTTTTTTTTTTTTTTTTTGGCATTCCCACATCGTTGCAATTAAGAGAACGGAGGAAGTAATATTTTGTGTGTATGAATTGTTAACTTTTCAAAGAAAATGACTTTTGGATTGGCGAGGTATTGTTGGACATCATATTAAGTATTTTTTATCTTTACAGTGTACCTGGTATAGGCGTATGTTTCTAAGTGCTCTTGAGGCTGCACAGACTGTTGATAGGTAAATCACTTCGCTATTATTGCTATCATCCATAAATTGGTATTGTGCCTCTAAATTTCTACGTGTTCGTTGGATCTTGTTAAGAATCATTGATTTTTTTTGTTGATAGCAATGTATGCAGTGCACGTTTGTTGACGAGTAACACTTCTCACATATCATTGTCTGTTGTTATCATATGCATGTAGTTGTTAGTTACAAGTACTAGATTTAGGTTAGGTGAGCTGGGTTAAGTTACGAACGTAAAACCCGCTTTGTTGTTTGTATTTGCCATCTGAAATTATCAGTCTATCATTAATCATGCTTTTTTGTTAGGCTTTATGAATGGTTTTGTTAGTCTGACTTCTGACTTTCCCTTGTTATATAAGAAATTTGCATGAAATTGAATTAGATGGAAAACAAAGCTACATGTTTTATCTAATGACTCAAAATTCACCATGGCCAAGTCTATGTGATCCAGTAACATGACTCACTTCTGGAGTTTGGTCCATTTATTGGAATTGCATGAGTTGTTGTTTTTTTTTTTTTTTTTTTTTTTTTTATTTTTTATTTCAAAGTTGAAATGTTCTGTTAACTTGTGCTACCAAGGATTGATTTACATGCTGATCTCATATTATGAAGTGTCACTCTTAACTTTGTTAGATGAAAAACGACTTCTGAAAGTTTTTACCCTATTTTTTGGCAGACTCAAAACTTCTTGGAGATGACAATGGCTTCCGAGCTTGTAAATATTGCTACAAGTGACAAACTAACTGAGGTTGACTGGGCCAAAAACATTGAGATCTGTGAAATAGTTGCTCATGATCAGAGGTATACCCTGTGAAATTAAACTCTATGTTCTATTTTGGCATACAATCAATTATGAAATCTTTTATGGAGCTTTATTGTTACAACTTACAAGTTTGGGGCATTAAGATTATAACTGCCAAGAGACTGTAGCAAGAAAAATACATCTAAGGGTTCCCTTATCGACATCGGTACTCAAAGTTTTGATTTGACTTTTAATACTACCTTTGTTTCACAAAATCTGCAACAAAGTGGCTTGCACAATCCCTAAGACAAAATTTCTTAAGCAAAGATTAGTAAACAAAGGGCCATGTGATTAATTGGATGAGAGAGAAAGTAACACCACCAGCACCTACCCCACCTTGTAACCACCACTAAGGTCCAAAACCCCACCACAACCACCCAAAACCCACCTAGCCAACTCGCACCACCACCAACACCAAGCCACCCACCGACTCACAACACCAAAAACCCACTGACTCACAACCACCAAAAACCCTAACCACCGTATACCTACCCTCTCACCACCGCAAGATCCGAAACATGCCCAAAACCCACCCTACTCAACTCACAACCACCAAAAACCCATCGTGTAACCACCTTCTCACGCACCACCACCAAGATCCGAAACCCCCACGCACCATAACCACCAATAACCCCACCCCACCTAACTCGCAACCACCAAAACTTACCCACCACGAAGAAAGGAGACGGCGGGTTTCACCAGGAGAGGAGGAAGCGCCGACGACTGTCACGACGCGAGTAAAAGGGGCGCGCTGCAATCGAGGGGATTTGAAACCCGGCCTACCTCACCACCACCAAGGAATTGAAACCCCCACCTCACCACCATCAAGAGTCGAACCCCTATCTCACCACCACGATCTGAAATGCGCCACCACGAACACCTCACTCCTTGATAAGGGAAAGGAGAACTCGGTGGCGAACAAACAAGGGTGAGGAGAAAGTGGCGGCGACTGCATCTGATTGGTGGTGGTGGAGTGGTGGTTGTGAGAGAAGAGAGAGAAAAGTGTTGTTGCTGGTGGTTGAGAGGGAGGAGAGAGAAAAGTTGGTGATGTTGGTAGTGGATGTGGGCTGTGAGGGAGGAGAGAGAATATGGGTTAGGGTTTTAATTATGGATAAATTAATTGAGGTTAATAAGGGTTCGTTTGGCATCATTGTGGTTTTCTGTTTTTTGGTTCTTTGTTTTTCAAAATCATATGGTGCATGTCATATAATGAATCAAAAAATAGTCAAACTTATTAAAATCATGATAATTTTGAAAACTGACAACAGAAAAGTGAAAACACCTTTTTCTTATTTCCTGTTTTTGGTTTTTTATTTTGAGAAAAATAGAAAACAAAAACAAATAATGATGCCAAACATGTCCTAAGTTAATAGATGGTTTATTGAAGTTAAGTAAGGGTATGTTGGTAAAAATTTACTATAATGTGTAGTTTCCGTTTTGGGAAATTGTTGTAGATTTTATGAAACAGAGGTAGTATGTATTACTTGTAAACACTCTCATTCTTCTGCTGGAGCATGTTTCTTTGAAGGTCTGTGTATCTATTGATATAAAAAAGTTGGTAACAATGACACTACGAGAGTTTGAGGTTATATGCATGTCTACAGGAAGCAGTAGACAGATCTTTTTGTCCATATGCTTCAGCGGTCTATAGATCCTTAGTCTTAATCTTTATATTCTCTGCTCATGTTAACAGAGGTGATGTTTAGCTAGATCAAGGTACTATTGCTATGGAGCTGTAATTCTGTAAGAGGAAATTGTAGACTTGTATATTTAATAATTACCGAGTCCCGGATCAGGTAGCCAGCATCCGTTATAAAGACTAAACTTTAGCATATAGTTGAGAAAGTGTCTCCTTGGTCGATCCCATCTGTTTATGGCTTTATGCTTAGGCTTTGTTCTGCTTGCTTTGGCTTTGTTTACAATTAAGATCTCAATCTGAGCTATCCTTCATTTACATTGGGATTTTTTGCTTTTTCTTGAACTATACATGTTTGGAGAAGCTGAGTTCTTTACGACTTTACAAGCAGAAAGTTGCTCCAAAGCGTATTAATAACATGGTACAAGAATTAGCTAATAGTTATGAGATGGTGAAACCATATGAATGTTTTTTTTTTTTTTTTTAAAAAAAAAAAAATTGCCCGGAATAATCCCACCTTTGGGGGCGTCCGCCCAAAATAATCTCAGTTTTAGGTTATTTTTAAGGAAAATTTGATTTTAATAATCCTACCTTTGGCCGGTTCGCTGCTAATAATTCTACCTTTTGATTATTATCTAATAATCCCACCTTTGGGGGCTATTATCTTCTAATGGTCCCTTATTACGGGTAACCCGTTGTTTGGGTAAGTCTTTTTTTTTTTTTTTTTTAAATTCCTCAGCCACGCATCACTGTGCATCACCCCCCTTCCCCAACCACCACCAGTCCACCGGGCACCAACAACAACAATTAACCCAATTTAGCTCCTCATACCACGCAATCCCTTTGCCCTCGCTGCTCCTTACTGACTCACCAACAATTACGCCACCAGCATCTACACCTCCTTTTCACCAACAAGCCAGCACCTGCGCAATTCAACTATCTCGCAATCCCTGCACTCCAATCCGCCACCAATCAACAGTAATTCAACCTCCGAATCATTGCAATCAGCAATTCGGCCGCCTACAATCATGATTGTGGCCTCCATTTGAGCAATTTAACACCAACAACTTCAATTGATGCTCCAATTTGAAGACCCAAGATGCACCTTTGTTGGGGCGGGGATTTTCGTGGTGGGGAGGGCTGGGGTGGCGTTTTTCATGGGTTAGGGAAGGTTAGGGCTGGGCGTTTTGGGATGTGGGAAGGCTGAAATGAATCAATTTGAGGTGAGGATAGGTTGGGGTGGGGTGTTTCGAGGGCGCGGGTGGCTGGGATGGACTGTTTTAGGGGTGGGCATGGCTGGGGTTTTGTGTTTCGAGGGTAGGGGTGGTTGGGGTGGGTTGTTTCAGGGATGGGCATGGGTGGCTTTGGTGTTTTGGGGTCGTGGGTGGGGGTGGCTGGTTGAGGGGGAGGGGTGGGCTGCCTAGCCGGGAAAAATGGAGGAAGGAGGGGAAAATGATAAGGAAGGAGGGAAGGAGAAAAAAAAAATTAATTTTTTACAATCTTTTATTAAAAGAAAATTTTTAAAAAAATTCGATGAATCACAAAGTGACACGTGGCATGCTAACCCATTACACAGGTTACTAACAAGTCAGAGACCATTGCCCCCTAAAGGTGGGATTATTAGATAATAATCAGAAGATGGGATTATTAGCAGCAAACCAGCCAAAGGTGTCAATTTTTCCTATTTTTAAATAATCCGACCTTTATACTCAATCCGCTCATAATGGTCTCGCATAACCAAAAACCGGTTAAAAAGGTAATTTTTTTTAGTAAATTTAATTTACACGTGTCACAACTTGATTTGTCCAAAATTTTAAAAAAATATTAATAAAAAAAAAAGTAAAATCAAATAAAAAAAACCACCACCACCTAAGCCACACCACTTCAGTCACCACCACCGAAACCTAGACCCCTGAACCACCACCCCAGAGCCAACCCCCCCCCCCCCCCGAAATTGACCTGTCGATCGGGATCCCAACCCAACCCTAAAACCCCCTTCGAATAATCGAAAACCCACCAAACCAGACCAAGGTCGACGCGGCCGAATTGGGGATGGGGGATGGGGAAGGGGCTGGATTGGGACGGGAAAGGGGTTTTTGAGGGTGGGGATGATTTTATAGCTTGCCCGAGCTTTGCAAAACAGTGCTTGGGTTCTCGTGAGGGAAGGGGTTGATAGTTCGGGGGGGTCCGGCGTTGTTGTCGGTGTCGTGGTTAGGGCTGGGTAGCTGGAGCCGCAGGGCATGGGATTGGACTTAGGCATGGGCGGTTTCTAAATTTTTATTTTTTCTTTAAAATAATTTAACCATTTTTAAAATTTTATTTTATTTTATTTTTTTGACCAATTACAGCCCATGTGTCTAGTAACTTGTTATGTTACATGATCGGTTGGGACCATTTTGAGCAGATTAGGTGTGAAGGTTGGATTATTTAATAATAACCCAAAGGTGGGATTATTTTTAGCGGACGCCCAAAGGTGGGATTATTTCGGACAATTTTTCCTTTTTTTTTTTGGTTGGGGGGGGGGGGGGAATGCTAATAGTTATGAAATAGTGAGACCACAATAATGTGTTTTTTTTTTTTTTTTTGGGAGGTGGGGGTGGGTGTAGGGGAAGGTAAGTGAGTCATTGGCCTATGACTTGATAGCCTAGATAACAATTAATGTCTTTCTCAGCGTTGGAGACAGTTTTTATCTTAAAGTGAAGATTGATTTCTTTTAAAAATTCAAGATGGAAACATTCTTGCCATCATCAGAGGGGTCATGTATCTATTTTCTGATTTTGTATGTAAACTCTTTTGTCTTGATAAGAAGATCTAGGTTGAGGGTGTAAATGGAAAAAAAACGATAGTACTTTCACTCTAAGTTCTTCATTGTGTCATCATCTGAATGTTTAGACCGGATTTTGGTGTTTCTCTTGGTGACCATTGGGTATGTATTGAGTTGTATTCTATGTGTTAATATGTAGGATATTAGCTTTTAGTGGTAGTAGGTGATGTTAGAAGCCAGTTGCTAAGTTAAGTAACATCTCTATTGAATAATCTATTATTTATATTCTTGTATGGTTTTAATATAGTCTTTTCACGAGGAAACTGTCTACGATGAGGTGGGATTAAATTTTGCAAGCATATGGCTGATAAACTGTAGTTTAGGCAGGACTTACTAATTACCTGCACAATTTGTGCCTAGGATTCTTTTGCTTGATGAAAGCAAATATGCTGGCTGAATATAATGTACCTGTTTTTTACAAAATTTTGAGGTCTTTAGTGCACCTCTCTTCTCTGGTGATTTCTTTTCTTCATCAGCTAAAAGTGTTGTTATGTCTTGGCAATTATTCTGTATAGGCAAGCAAAGGATGTGATGAAAGTGATCAAAAAGCGCTTGGGTAGTAAGAGTTCAAATGCTCAGCTGTATGCTGTTATGGTAGGTAGAGCTAAACAGTTCTTTCAGGATTCATTATTGCATTTCCTTACATATTTGGACACTTTATTGTTGGTCTTTTGTGTGTGTGTCATGTAAGAATAATGATGCATGCCCTTTCAATAGTTGTTATGAAAAGAGAACATCTTTAAAAATGGTTTGGTCATTGGTTTGTTTTTGGAACTTTCCAGCTGTTAGAGATGTTGATGAACAATATTGGTGAGGCTGTTCATAAGCTGGTGATCGAAGCAGGTCTTCTCCCTATTCTAGTTAAAATCGTGAAGAAAAAGGTATTTACCGCTTCTTGTATATTTTTCTCACCCAGAAAAGCTAATGGAAAGCAACAATTTTGATAGTCTGTTTGTGCATGATCTCACTTTCTTGTCTCCTGTTACAGTCTGATTTACCAGTGCGAGAAAGAATATTCCTTCTTCTGGATGCAACACAAACATCAGTTGGTGGAGCGACTGGGAAGTTTCCTCAATACTACAATGCTTACTATGAGTTGGTGGTAGGTATACATGCATGCATTTCTAGCTTGTAACCTGTCAAGTCTTATATTATTCAAAGCAATTATAAGAGTTGAACTGAGCTGTATGGCTTTTAGCTGGTATATGGTGGTTCTTTTTCTTTTTCTTTTTTTTTTTGTCCTTTTTTTTTCTCCTCAGGTTTCTTCTAAGCCCTAAGAGAAATGGTTGTGAAACATGTCAATTAATATTGTATTAATGTGCGAGGTGTGTGAACTTTTTGGTTTTTGAAGTATTATTGCTTTAGATTACCTACTGCTTTTTGCAATAATATTGAATCAGTTTCAAGCCTCTCATCTTCATACTCCCCCCTTGTCCTTGGAGGATTGTTTAAGATTATTTTAGATGCTTTGTTCACAACAATTGGGAAGATAGGAAACTTAAGCGATGCTTCAAGGTTAAATTCGTTTCTTGCTATAAAGTAATTAAGTAATCACATCTCCTAGTCATTTCAATGTATAAAAAGACTGGAGGCGCACCAAGGCGTTTCAGAGTTCCTTGCGCCTAAGGCGTGCCTCATTGAAGTGAGGCGCATATAATAAACAATGTAAAAAATTCTGAGAAAAAAAATCTATGTGGCTTAGTGCGTCTTACGCTGCGCCTCATCGAAATTGCCTTGCCTAGACCACAAAAGGTGCATGACCCCTAACACCTTGTGTCTTGTGGTTTGGACTTTGGAGTTGGACTAAGGTGTTGCATTGTATTAGATTCAATCAGTCTAATTGTTTTTGAACCCATAAGTTAGTTTATTAATGCCACAGTTAGAATTGTCTAATTGAAGTATGAATTATTGTATTAGATAGTGCTGTACCAAGCTTGAAATCCTGGCCTGCCACTGATTGTAGCCTTATGTCACACATCATGTCCTTTTCTTTTCTTGTGGCTTCTCTGTGTATAATTCTTTCTTTTCTATTAATTCATGTAGATTCTAAATCTTTTTTTTTTCTATTGACTCACATAGATTCTTTATTATACTCAATCCTTGATAGATTATAGCCCTACTTTTGTCACTTGGCATGAATCATAGTAAAGTCTTTATGTGGAGGTTGAGAGAATTTAATGTGAAGTTAATAATTTCCTAAGTTTTGGGATACATCAGCATGTATTAGGGTAAAAACTAACTTGAAAGGTTGGAACAGTAGGACAAAGTTGGCATATTTGAGATGGGGAGGGGGATGAGGAATGGAGAGGGTTAAATTTCCAAGAAATTTTTGCAAGAAAATTTAAGGTTATAATTGTTGAAGATGCTTTTCATTGTCCTCTTGTCATATTTTGATGAAAGTTTATGTGTCACAACTGAGTGTTTTGGCATCAGATTGTGCGGCGCGCTCAACAAGGACACAAGCCTTGTGTGGAAAGGGACTTATGAACACACAGCAACACAAGCAAGCGTTTGGATCTCAAGGGTGCTTATGTCTATTTGGTGACGATGTGCGGGTGATCTGGGCTTGTGATGGGCGTACAAGTCAAAGCGGGCACCAGCGGGTCCGATCATGAGCTTCTAATAGAGTCTAGTGAGTAGAGGGGGGTTGTTATGCAAGCAAGACACAATATCTATAAAGGTCTAACAATAACACATGCATAAAAGCAAAGCAACACCGGGTGAAGGCCTTTGGATTTTATTAATCTCTTGCCCTTTAAAGAGCTTAAATTTTCATTTACAAGATTCTCGATTGACAATAATGCAATAATTGTGTCTAAGGCCTAGAAAACTTAAACTAAAAGCCTAGAAAACTTGAACTAAAAGCCTAGAAAAGCATTAGAAAGGTATGTAAGACACAGAAAGGAGGTTGAATTCTAACACTATGTTACTTAGACACTGTTACGAGTGTGTGACTATTGGGGGCTATCCAAGTATCCTGCCATGTCAAGTTTGAAAATTTCAGACATGGGGACACTATCCTAAAATTGGACACGGGGGTGTAGGGACATGGCATTAGTGGGACATATTAATGTTTCAGAAGACTTTTTGCACAAGTTTACTCACATTTTAGGCTGACTTGAATGTTCATTATTGTTGAAATGTTTATCAGAAACTTTGTGAGCAACATATCACACGTATTCTTCTTTTCCTTATAGCATTATCTTCTTCGATTATGTGGTCCAAGATAATGAAGTTTCTGGTAAAAAAAAATGCACCCTTTTTGGAGGGTTGAGAGCCTAACACAGATGGAGAAGAAAAAAAAATAAGACTTAAAGGAACCTAGATGAAAGTGAACATGAAATTACTAAGGAGCAAAAGCATCTTTTCATGTTCTAAGAGTTTAGATGGGGGTAGCTTGAAGAGTTACTGGGATGATATATTAAAACGTGGAAGTCCTTTGAGCTTGAATTTTATTCTAATTAGGTTATCTTTCCTTTTTCTTATATTTTCCTCTTTGTAAAAACAAGGGTACAAGAGATGCAAAAATGTTGTTCACCACACTTCAGGGAAGAAAATGTGAGAATTATGCTTCCCTCTTCAAAAAAAAAAAAAAAAAAAAAATGATGGAAAGAATTGTAGAGTTGGTGACTGAACCTTCAGATCTTGAAATTGTTTACGTAGTAGTAGGTATTTTTATATGTTTTCTTTTGTTAATCCAAAAAAAGATGGAAAGGAATTGTAGAGTTAGTGGCTGAACTTTCACATCTTGAAATTTTTTGTGTAATAGTCGGTATTTTTGTACGTTTTCTTTTGTTTCCTTTTCTGGATTATGATTTATTGTATTGTATTTGGGTAGTCTAATAACGGTTTCTAAATTTAAATTGTGCTGATCAGTTCTGTTTATTCAGAGTGCAGGAGTAAATTTTCCTGGAAGGCCTAATGCAGTCTCATCTAACCATAACTCCTCTGGTGCAAGCCAAAGTAATTTAACTGTTGGAAGCATTGCCGCCTCAGCCAGTGAAAGGGCCCCAAAAAGGGAAGAACGTCAAGAAACCCAGCCTGCACCTGGGTCCAGGTAGATTGATTTACTAATCACTTTCTTCATAATTATGCTTGACATTCTTTTGGTTTTCCTGATATAGTTGTCAAATATCTAATAATAATCTAAGTCATGAATACGTCAGTGTTCCAAATAGTAACTTTGCCGTGGTGAATTGTTAGTATAATATGAAGCTTATTGCTTTCGTAATTTGTGCCCATGCAGTATAATTGAAAAAGCTAATGCTGCATTGGAAGTTTTAAGAGAAGTTCTGGATGCAGTCAATGCTCAAAACCCTGAGGTATTTTTGAACTCATTTTTTTTCGGTGGATGCTAAATTTTCATGCAAATTCTTCAGTAGCTTTATGTGCATTTTGAATACTATCATTCAAGCAAAATTTTATCTCTCTCTGTCAAGTTTGACCAAGCCTAAGCCAAATTGGGCCTCAATATGAACATTGTGAGGTTCAACTCACGTGGCTTTGCATATATTAATATTTATTTTCTTATTTTTTCCCCCTTACTTTATTACTATGATTTTGTTTTCTTATCCATAAATTATTGAAAATGTTGGTAAAAAATATATTAGAGGATGTAACATAAAGAAATTAATAAGTTGAGGAGAAAAAATAGGAATTAAGCTGATCTCAGAGTGTAGCTTTAATCAACTGGCCAAGCGTAGCTCAAACTCAAGGCTACCTGAGCTCCGCGCTGAGCCAAAACTCATACAAGCTGAACCAGAATCTGGCAATTTGGGATTTGAAGGATATGGAAATCTTGTGTTTTTTTCCTACTAGTACAACAGTCTTCAATAATATTGTATTATTAGGCATCAGGACAACCGTTGAAGTTAGTGTCTCCAAGTTAGCTGTATGATCCTTTTTACCCTGTTTAATTCTGTATAGAGCAATGTTATAGACTGTACAAGCTCTGCTTGCTGCCTGTCACCTTTATTCTCTCTTCCCTCAATTTTTTATTTTTATTTTTTTTTGGGTAATTTCTTTAAATTACTTCCACTGAAATTGAAATGTATTTGTAAAGGTTCTTATCTATATCTTGAATCTTTTTTTTTATTTTTTTATTTTTTTATTTTTTTTATTTTTTATTTTTTAAAATTTATCACCTAAGTTGCACTGAAAGGGCTGGGCTGCTGAGTGTTATCTTTCTGCAGTTCTTGAAATCAATCACTTATGAAATATTCCTCACGTGTATTAGATTAACATGTTTTTGGTTGCGTAGCGTTTTTCTTATCCATTTCTAGTTTTCATGCTATAATCTAAAACAAGTGAAACATCTTCAGTGTCTAAGCCTCTAAGACAAGACCTTTAAATACTTGTGCTAAAGAAGCAGAGTGTAAATTGCTGGTAGGATACTAGTTGACCTCAATATTATTATTATTATTATTATTATTATTATTATTATTTTTTTTTTTTTTTTTTTAATGATTAGTGAAGCTCTAGTCAAAACCAGAATGAAGCTTGTCATGATTTGGTTGACCTTGATTGAGATGTACTTTTTGACTTTTACCAGGTAAACTAGGTGTGACATGAATTGAGAGCGTATCATGTAGCTAATACTGAAACATTTTGAAGATTTTATGTTGGTTGATGGATATGGCTGCAAAGGTTTGTGGTTATGTATTGTGGAGGTAATTCTAAGGGAGGTGGGCATGGGGTTTTGGATGGAGGGGACTAGTAGAGCTACCGGCCTACCACTTAAGATATCAAAAGAACTTCAGATTTTAAGATAGTTTTCTTGAAAAAAGATTATCACTAACTTGTTAAGTAATTAAGCTTACCACATCAGTTACTCTAATAAAAGGTAAATAAAAGGGGGAGAAAGAGAGAGAGATTGCACACAGGGACAAGTGCTGACTGCTCTTGTTTTGGTGGATCTGACCTATTTTAGATCTGACTCACGAGTTTACTTTCTCTCCTAAGGGTCAGACCTGGATTTCATATCTACACCCGGGTCTTGTCGTGTCAACAGTAGGGTAATGGCCCAAGTCTGAGCATTACCGCACTTAACAATATTGGGAAAGTCTAGGCAAACTTCCTTACCTTGCAAAAGTCTAATTTCCATGGATATCAAGCACTGCATGCTACACTATGTCATCTGAGTTCCTTAATCAACTCATATAATGGTATGGAATACTTTTCAGGAACATTATATATCAGTTAGACACTCTAATTGTCTTGAAGGTGTGAACAACCTCTTTTTAAAGAATGAATTAAAGAGACAGGGAAAGAAGAGAAAATTATGTGAGATATATACTCACAAATGGGATTTGAGATCATAAATATAGTATGATTTAGCAAACAATACAATCTGAAATTTGGTATGTAATTGCAACATGATAAAGACGTGCAGAACTCCATTTAAAATCAAGAATATGTATATGCTCTGCTCCTACACCTGTGTCTAATTTATGGAAATTTTTATCAATTACCAATGTCCAAAATATGAGTCTTGACACACCTAACACATGGATATACACTCATTTCTGACACATTAACAGTAGTCATAATGTGTCTGAGTAACATAGATGATATGCAAACTAGGTTTTGGAGCTGCTAAATGTTGCCTGTGGTGGCAAAATTAGTCATGAATCAGTTGTCACTAAGTTAAGTGTTGACATGTTTGAGCATTGTTCTTTTGGCTGTTCCTGCCTGTTCCTTCAACTCTGAGCTGTACTCTTGTTCTATAAAATGTTACTCTGACTTGTTATTTCGTCATGTTCCTGTATCACTGGCCTAGACTAAATAGGTTTTTACAAAATGTTGTATCTGTTTAGTTTGTAAGACATGTTTGCATGTTCTTTTACATTTTAATCTTATGAAGAAGGTAAAAGAGACGAGTTTCTGTGTTCTTTGTGTTTATATTTTAGGCTATCATCCGTTCCAATCTACTTTTTGTATTGGTCTCTTTGTCTTGAACTAGATAAGTTTTCTCCTTTTCTCAAAAAAAAAAAAAAAAAAGATAAGTTTTCTCCTGTTATCATCTGGAAAATTTATTGTACCATATATCCTCAAAAATTGAACAAGAAGCTATGGGAATTAATTATTTAATGTCTACATGTTTTGGCATGCTTCTTATGTCATTCATGACTTCATCACCTTGGTTTGACTGTATATAGTGCAGAGTTATAGGGGTAAGGTAGTAAGAGATATTAGCTATAAATGGAATTAATGCTACTTAAACCTAGTTTGACTGTAGCTCTCCTTGTGTTTCTCTTTTAGGCAGCAAAGGATGAGTTCACTCTTGATCTTGTGGAGCAGTGTTCATTTCAAAAAGACAGAGTAATGCACCTTGTGATGACATCCAGGTATATATTTTAAAGTAGTGTTTCTGGTTTCCAGTTTTTTAATTTTGGTTCTGTTGTTGTATATGCTCATTACTATAATACTATGTCATCCTCTCATCCAAACAAAATCAATTATAAGTGGGATTACTGGAAGACTTTAGACGTCATCTTTTGTTTTCCGTATGCATTCCAAATTTAATATTATAGTCACAATTGATCTACTACCTTGAATGTTTTACTAGTCTAAATTGTAGAAAGTGATCGGGTTTAGGAAAATGGTGGTTAAGGTATGAGAGATGGAGCAAAAGGTGGATGAATGTAAGAATTAAGTAGAGAGTAAGGGAGTGAGTGGAAAGGTGTAAATACTGTAAATAGTGTGAGTTGAACGTTTTGAAACATCCAAAAGCAAAAGTGAGTCGAACTCTTTGGGAACGGAGGGAGTATATATCTTTTATATGTACTCTTTTGTGGACAATGATGTTTCGTTACAAGATGGCAGACCTTCACTGCTAATTTATTAGGTTGTTCACACTAAGTTGGTGCCCTGTGCTGCTCTTGAACCTGTCAGTCTGTTATAAAAAGGGTATTATTATACCATATAATTATGTGTTTTAGGTATTTTTGTTAGGTAACCCTCACGTTGGAATCCATCATGTGGTGAACCCGAACTTGTAAACTGCCAATAATTAGATGTAGAAATCAGAGAGCCTATTATGTACACCCGGTGTCATTTGCTCATTTAATCAACAAATGAGTAAAATTATTTCCTCATTTGTTGATTGAATGAGCAAATGACCCCAGGTGTACGGTACACCCGGGTGTATATAATAAATTCTAAGAAATCAAGGGAAATTCTCATTGGTAGCTTTAAGTTTTTGCTTTTTATATTTGGTAGCAATAAAATAATTCAATTTACACTTTAATTGACCAATAGTAGTCTTCTTCAGGTCTACTTTTCCAAAAGAGGGTAAAAGAAGAATAGTGTTGCATTCCCTATGTTCCAAAATGAATTTCGTGTTCATTTTCAATATGAAATTATTGGTGGAAATTATTTATATATTATTTTTTAAATATTTATAATTTAAATAGTATGTTTAAAAGAGTAGAATTTTTTTTTCGGATCATCCAAAATTAAAGTGCAGAATTTATTTTGGGGCGGAGGGTAAAGAGTCTAAAGACAAATTTTGGACTATGAATAAACTGTTATAATTGGGGTATTGCTATATGCTATTACATCAAAGATCATATCATGAGTTTAACTATGTCCATCTTTTTATAAACAGAGATGAGAAATTGGTCTCTAGGGCTATAGAGTTGAACGAGCAGCTCGGCAGGATTTTAGCAAAGCATGCAGCTCTACTTTCAGATGGCCCTGTACCAACAGCTAATGTTCCTGCGCCTCCCAAGCAGCCCACTCCACCATTGAGCGATAATAATCACATGGATACTGCCACATGGGTAGCAAACCATAAAAATAATAATACTAATGAGGCTAGGGGCACTTGGGCATCAAACCATAAAGGTCATGTTGGTCAACCCACATCACCACCAAATCATATCAATCGTACGGACCATGAAGATACAGATGAAGAAGAGGAGGCAGCGCAGCTTTCTCGTAGGTGTGTGCCTTTGCAATTTATCTTAATTTTCTATTCTCCTAGGTCTTGAGATCTGTGTTGTTGACCTTGGACTTTACTCAGGATTCGGAAAGGAAAAGCACTTGTGAGGCCTGAAGATGAAGTAAGTGCAGAAGAGAGGCCATTTGGAATGCAGGGTGCTTCCATGCCAACAGAAACTTTGTATCGGCCTCTTATACGACCTCTAACTCTTGAGTCACCATCTCGTGAAATGCAGGCGCCACCTTCAGCTACTTTGATCCCACCCCCACCTGCAAAACATGTTGAGAGGGAAAAATTCTTCCAGGAGAAGAAGGGGGATGGCGCTTCTTTGTCAGGCCACATGAGAGGTCTTTCATTACACAGTCGCAATGCTAGTAATAGCTCGTATAATGGGAGCATAGGTTCTTGTGAATGATATAGTAGCCGACTGAGTATATTTATGATTTATTATGCGGCTTTTAATGTGAGTATTGATATTAATCTGCTGTGGAAGCAAAGAGGTCTTTCATTGTTGTAGTTCTGGGTTTGTGTGAGAGCGTCTGAAGATGTGGACAGACATGAATATGCCTGGTTACTCACTTCAGCCTGCTGGTGGCGACAATTTCTGTATACATGCTTGTGTCGGTGTCCGTATGTTTGTGTAACGAGTTATTGGGAATGGTCTTATTGGTCTATAGGTATCAGGTTTTCTGTAGCAAAGGTTTTTTAAAATGAGTTTGTAAGTGAGTCGTTTATCCTTATTCGACTTATGAGCATATGTATATCTATACCTGAATGGATGTAGCAATCATTAATTTATTTATAAGCATACTAGATTACTTGTATATGTTTTATGGCACCCACACTAGGTGTTCAAGTTTCTTCTGTTGCTGAGCAACAGAGAACATCTTAACTTGTAATCAGGGTTGTGGTATTTTTGTGTAAATGTCAAAGATTACTATCAAGATTTTTTTTTGTGAAAAAATACACGATTATAATTTTGTGGAAGCCAACTAGCTTAGTTTATGTCTCGAGACTAAAAAATACTAAGTCTCCTCAATTTCCTCACATTTTCATCATTGTCCTACATCTCCTAATCATAAAATTCCCCGAATTAAACACCAAAATTGCTCCCTACAAACTCATTGCGATCTCTCATAAATTTTACATCCTTAACATTGTTGGTACGCTATATCTATCCAATACCCTAGTTCTCATTTCCTTAACAACCAGCCACCTAAAAGATGAAGATGGTTCTTTGAGTTACCACCCATCCAAGCTTCTCACTTTCCTAGACCAAAACACTCATTACAGCCGGTTGAATGGTACAACCAAAGCTATTTTTTCGTTCATTTGGAACTCCTAGTGTGGTGCACTTTACACTCGGTTATACAATTGCATTTACAAAAGTGTCGTATGGACTCGTATCATCACGTGCACCTAGCACCACATGTCATGTAAACTGCATCGAACCGATGATTGGATTAAAGCAGGGGTGAGCACGGATCGGATATCCGATCCGAATCTAGATTTCGGATCGGATATCCGTATCCGAAAATTGCCATATTTGATATCCGTATCCGATCCGAAAATTTTCGGATATCCGATATCCGGATATCTGAAAATTTCGGATCGAATAGCTCGGATATCCTATATCCGACCCATTTATTTATTTATTTATTTTGTTGAGGTAAACGCTAGGCCGTTAGCGTGAATCCGACCCATTTAACAATATTATACTCGCATTATATAAATAAAAATTTAATGGTATTTTTTTTAAAAAGGTGAATTAAATTGATTCTGCATCAATTCTCTAAAAAAAATTCATTGCAACTTTTCTTAAAAAAAAAATTCACTGCAACTAGAACAAGAAGAAAAAATCAAATAAACTAGAAATTCTAAAAATAAAACAAATAATTTTTACAAATTACAAAACAAAGAAATTAAACACAAACAAATCACAAAACAATTTTTTTTTTACACAAATCTAAATACAAAACAAAGAATTACATTGAAATTAATTTGAGAAGAGGCGTCGTCGTTGTGGGTTGGAAGCTCGAGGGAGCAATGACCCGAACGGTCGCGGCTGTTATTGCGATTGTTGAAGATGGTTGAAGGAGGGTGTTGCGTGGGTCGGCAGTAAAGCAGCCGTGAGGATCAGATTGAAGGAGAAATGGGAAGCTGGTGGTTGCTAAGATCGAAGGAGGAGGAGAAGATGAAAGAGAAGATCAGAAGAGATAGAGAGGAGTGGTGGGGTTGTAGTTCTTGATTCCTTGTTGAGATGAGTGAGATCTAAGAGGATGATGAAAAAGAAGAGAGTGGTGGTGAGGATGAAGTACAGAATGAGAGGAGAGGAGAGAGAGAGAGGGACGGGGGGATTCAAGGGTTTTGAGGGTTGGTAGGTTTGGGCCTTTGGGGTATGGGCCTTTTTAAGGTTTGTTGTTTTGAGTATTTTTCGGATATCAAATCGGATATCCGATCCGATATCCGACTTTTTTCGGATATCGGATATCCGAAATTCAAAATTTTGGTATCCGATATCCGAAATTTCCGGATCGGATATCCGATCCGAAAATGTTTTCGGATCGGTTATCCTAAATTTTCGGTTCGGATGCGGATCGGATTTTCGGATTTTCGGATTTTCAGATAGTTTTGCTCAGCCCTAATTAAAGAGCAATGCCGCGTTAATGATGGAATCTCTGTCTTGCTTAGAACTGCAGCCTAGCAAGAGCACAGTGTTGTAGTGGTTTTGAAGCAAAGGTGGAAAATTTTCAATTATATAAGTGAAAGAAATAGCTAAAAGATTATAGAGAAATGAGGTAATAATATTCTTGTAGACTGAAGAATCCTATCAATCATGAAGAAAAGTCTAATTGGAAAGAGGTTATGACAAGTGGGGTTTTTTTTAGAATGGTTTAATTAGTGAAAAAAAATAGTTAAAGGATTATAGAGACATGGGGTAATAATACTCATTTTCTATAATGATTTGTAGTTAATATTATAGAATTTTTTTTACGAAGCCGGTGATAACTCATCTTTTGACTTTAGAATCATAAGTTTGAACCCTACCAACTAAATTTGCTTAGAAGTGTCAATTGATCGTTGGTGTAATGATGATTGGGACTACACTTAATAAGGAAGATTGCGTGTTCAATCCTCTAACAACAATCTTACCTTTAAAAAAAAAATAGTGAAATCTTTTCCTTTCATAGTTGCATCATAACAACATGATATTACTATGTATATTTTTCCTATTGAAAAGATTCAAATTTAAAATATCTACTATTAGTCTCCATGTTTCCAATTGTTTGCTCCATTAATTTTTTTCGCAATTTCCAAAATAACATGTTTAACTATTGACGTCTTTAATTGTGTATTTGTATAAAGAATAAAAAGTTAATATTTTAAAAGTAAATATTTGACCAAATCTAACAAGATCTCTCATAAATTTTATTTTTTTCCTTAGGGCCTGTTCTCATACGATTATTTTCAGTTCAGTTCAGTTCAGTTCAGCTCTAATAAGTTCAGTTCAATTCAGTTCAGCTCTAATAAGTTCAGTTCAGTTCAGTCAATGAAAACAGGTCCTTAATATATATCAAAGGGAATTCACTACAAAAAGATGTCCACAATTCAATCCATTTCTAAATTAGAGACGGAGTTAAAGAAATCCATCTCTAAATTAATTTAGAATCGGAATTAAAGAAATCTGTCTCGAAATTAATTTAGAACCGGAATTAAAAAAATCCGTTTCTAAATTAGAGACGGAATTCAAAACCTCATCTCTAAATTTTAAACGGAATTGAAAATCCGTCTCTAAATTAGAAACGGAATTTTTCGTTGCTAAATTTAGAGACAGATTTTTTTTTCCAGTTGCTAAATTTTTATTTTCGTTGTTGATATGAGCGACGGATTTTTAATTCCGTCTCTAAACTATTTTCGAAACGAATTATGTAAAATGTTACTTTAGAGACGAATTATGTAAACTAAAATTCGTCTCTAAACTAGAGTCGATTTTCAAACCCGTTTCTAAACTAGAGACGAATTTGAAAATCCGTTTCTAAACCGTCTCTAATATTTCTTTCATGTGCGTAGAAGTAAATAAATAATATTTGGTAAAGTTGGTACGAGTTTCAGTATGTGACTTTGAGTTCACGGGATTCAAGGAACCTTACATGCAAAGCCGAGTCGGGTTGACACGAGTGAGGTCGAACCGAATAGCATCTACTTTTAGACACAAAATAATTTTTCCCGTTGCTAAATTTAGAGACATATATATATATATATATATATATTTTCCGTTGCTAATACCAGCGACAAATAAAAATAATCCGTTGCTAAAACTAGCGACCGAAATAAAAATTCGTTGCTAAGTTCAGTAACGGAAAACAAATACAACGTCGCTAGTCTCATTTAGCGACAACAGTTTTGCCAATGGAGTAATTCTGTTTCAAAATCTGTCGCTACCTATATTTAGCGACGGAAAAGTACAATCTAGCAACGGATCTGGTCTGTTGCTAAATGTCTGTTTTTTTTTGTAGTGATTCATGGTCAAAGTTGATGAACTTTGATTGCTGATAAGAAAATAGCAAAGAGACAAAAGAGTATGCACTTATTAAATCAAATGAATTGAGCCATACAATATTACAATAATGTATGGGTTATACATATAACGTTTGGCTAGTCCTTATTTAAATTTGGCGGACTATATAAGTATACAAAGAATGGATTACTCAGATAATATAACTACTAGCTCTCTATGCGCGTGTTGCATGCTCAAATTTCAAAATTTCACCACTTATGATCATGAATATACAATAAACTCATATTTAATTTAGAAAGTTAACGTAGTACATCTAAAAATATTAAGGTTAATTTAAAATAAATAATCTCGTTAACTATCAAACATATAAAAGCAAAGGAATCAAATTTTAATTATCACCTAAAGATAATTTGACATTTACAGAGCATTTTGAAAAAAAAAAAATAATAAAAAAATGAACAATATAGGAAAATGAAACAATTAAACAAAGAGATTGTTTTTCCAATCTTCATTGTTAATTATGCTTATCTTATTTTCTTAAATCAAATCATTTTCCTAAATTACTTTAGTAGAAATGAAAATTATTTCATTGAACAGGTTATTTTAGCCTTTTTAGGTACTTAGACAATTATTCTCACCAAGGGGTAAAAAAAATTTGTTGCTAGTTTTGCCTCATTTATGTTCCTTATTGGCTCCATAATTAAGTATACTTGAAAATTCAACCTTTTAACCTTTTAATTGAAACCATATATATTAGGGTTTTATAGTTTTAATTATTTTTTTTTTTTGGTGGAATATTTTTAATTATTATAAAACTAAATAAAAGTATTTGCAATTTGAACATTTTAGGAAGTTAATACCACCTTCCCTTCACTTATATAATAGAGGATTTATAATAGTAATTATGAATTATACTTAATAGTAATTGGTGTATAAGGGGCTACAAAGGTTTGACAGATGAACGAGATTTGATGTCAAGTCTTAATTACCAACCAAATTTGCAGGACTTTACAAGTGCTTCATAATACGTATGAAAATACGTAGTATTGAATTATGTGTTCCATGTTTGAATTGAAGAAATTTAAATTAGCCAAACCGACTTAAAACAAATATGTCTAAAATAAATATTTGCATGTATATTTTACATAATAAGCTAATTGTAAATGAGCTTCAACTTCACTTGACTTGTTTTGACTATTAGTATATTACAACCCAAACTTGAATCCAATGACTTATTAAAAAGAAGAATGAAACTTATTGTGTTTTTCTATCGATTAATCTAGTTAAGATTCAAAATACTACGTAGTTATATCTCATAAAACCATGTTTACCTTATTACATACTCCCTTTGTCCCTTATTTTTTGTTCCATTTGACTTATTGTAATACCTCGTATTTTTTATACGTATTTTAATTAAAATAAGTATTTTGAGGAGTATTTAATTAAATTGAAATGTTTTATTTAAAGTATTTTAATTATTTATTTTAATAAGTTTGGAAATATTTATAAAAGGAAAGTTTATTTAATTAATTATTTTAATGAAGTTGGGGTTTAATTTAGGAAAGTTTTATTTTAAGTAAAGTTTTATTAGGGAAGGGATTAGGAAAATTAAAAGAGGAAAATTTTGGGAGAAGGGTTTCTAGAGAAGGGGTATAAATATCCCACATATGAGGCAAATCAACTTTGCCCAGAGTGGAGAAAACCCAAGGTAAACTTCTTCCCTTTTCTCTCTATTTTTCTTTTCTTTTTCTTTCTCTTTTCCCCTTCCCCTTTTCGGGCTCCCCCTTACTGCCGGCCATCACCACCACCGGTGGGCCGCCGACACCAGCCACCAGCAGCAGCAGCCGGCGGCGGCCGGCAGTGGTGGCCGGCCAGCCATTGTTTTCGAACAAACAAAAATTTTAAAACTTTATTTCAAAAATCAATTTAATCCTAGATCTAAATATTAATTATGGGTTTTGTGATTTAATTTTTGATGTTTGATTATGAGTATTATGTTAATTAATTTTCAGATTATGTTTTTAATTAAAAAGCCCCAATTTTTGAAACCCTAGGTTCTTGATTTGTAAATTATTGAAGGGTTATGATGTATAATGGTTTAGACTTTTGATTAAAGTGTTTTAAGGCTAAATTACAGCAAGTTTTAATTAAAATATAGTGCTGGAATTTTTGGTAAAGCATTAAAAATCAAGTTTCTGTAAGGAATTTTAATTACCCATTAATTGGGATTAAAGTATGATGTTTTAAATATAATTTCAGCTTATTTTAAACAAATTATGAGGGGTTTTATAATAGTATATATTGCTGGAAATTTGTGTAGAGAGGATTTTAATACTCTTCTATGATTTTAAATTGTAGGAGACTTTGAAGTGAGTGATTTATATTAATTGTGGCGATATTAAGATCGTATTCAAGGTACGTTCGCGTACTTAGCATAAATTTTTATTGATGTAGTAGCATGCTAAATGTGTTTAATTGATTACAAGTAGAATCATGCTAGATTTGGAATGGAAATTATGAATTGGATGTTATTGGTGATGGGATTATGAAGCATGATTTGATTGTGATGGATTATTGGATGGAAAATTATAGTCTGGAATATTGTTTATGAACCACATATTTATTTGTGGCATGTTAGAGAGCATGTTTAATTAAACTAAATGTTTAATTTGGTTTAAGATATTAAAAAGGAATTTTATTATGGTTCATATAATTTTTATTAATGCTTTAAGCATGAGGAAGGAGCTATATAAGTGTCTATGTACATGAGAAATAAATTGTATGTTGGTGCCTTAGTGCACTTAAGGTGTTTTTAACACCGAGGGATACGATTTGTGGCGCTTTATGCGTTTAAGGTGTCAATGGCACCGAGGTAGAATTAAAAAGGGTTCAACATTAAATGTTATATGGTCACTAATTATTCAAGAATTAAATTGGTATATTTGATTGTTTGATTAATTATTGTTGATTGAATGATTATGGTTTGAGAGTCATCACCGAGTTTAATAATCTGTAAATAACGTAAAGTGAAAGAGATTACGCACCAGAACTCTTGGAACGTATATACCTTGAGTATGAACATATGGGGTTTTATATTTAACCATAACTTCTACTGGAGTACAGGACGCTGTACATTCCTTTTATTATTATTATGCGCAGGAATTCCGCCACTTACGAGTGGTTTTTGATGCTAGCACGGTTAGCTCCCATGTCAGTAACCTCAATTTTATTGGAGGAGGCTAGTGGGAAACCCGTTCGATGTGTAGTCAGCATTAAATAAATTATGTAGTGTCTAGTGAGAAATTTTATTGAATGTTGTATGCTTGAAAAACAGGTGCAATAAGGTAAGTTGTGTGTTGATAGGTAATTGTATGCTAGTGTGTTAATTACGCTTATGTACTTAGCTTTGCTGATTGTGTGTTTTGTGTGTTTGTTGGCTTTGTCGTTATCTTGGCCCTATGATGACCCATTTTTAATGGAGAGTAGTGGAAAATAGGTAGAGATAAGCTTTTTAGGTGATGAAGCATTTTCATGAATGAGCATGAGTGAAGAGCTAATCATGCTAGTTTCTATAAGTATATGATGTGTTTATTGTTTTAATTATTTATGACTTGATTATTATGTGTGACTAACGAAAAGAGTTTTGAGTTCAGTTTTAGTTTTAATAAGGGCCTATAATGGTTCCAAGTTGTAGGTTGATTTTATTTTACTTCGTTTGACTTTGGTTTGACTTTACTTTCGTTGATTGACATTTCAAGTTGACTTGTTTTGAATGGTTTTGAAATTAGTCTTCCGCTGTGTGTCTTTGATAGTTGCCTTAGCCGTTTTCACGGTGGCGGTAATGTCTTAGATATTCCTATTTAAAGTTTTAAACAGGGCAAAACAGGTATTTTAAAAGAAAGGAATTTCTAGGGTGTTACACTTATCACGGTCTCCAAGAAGCGTCTTTAAACCGAATGTATCTTTATTTTAATAAGCGTGAAAATTATAAAAACTAGATATTAATAAATATACAACGAGATGAATCCAATAAGACCCCATTTGACTATATAATCTCTTATAAATTAACGAGAATTAATGGTCAAAGTTATCAAAGTTTGACTCCAATATTACTATATTAGTAATGAAGCAAACAAATAGGGACATAGGGAGTAACTTATTACTTAATTTTACTAGAATTAGACTAGATTAGCTTGAAAAATTAAAAAATAATCAATTCTTATCTTGTTGAATGTGAACACGGTGTAATCTATTTTTTCCAATCGGCGTTTAAACTCCAACGGTCGGAATTCCAACCGACCAAAAATGACCTCTCCTTTACCCTTTGACCCTCAAAATGGCAGTATCTTATTTTCTAATTTTTCCTTTAATTAATTATCCGTCTTTTATTAATCAATTCTTATTCCGGCCATTTTGAGGGTGAAAGGGTAAAGGAGAGGTCGTTTTTGGCCGGTTGGAATTCCGATCGTTGGGGTTCAAACGCCGATTTTCGGTGGTTGGGTTAGGTGGGTTTTCGGTGGCTAGGGTGTTTCAATTTGGCTCCGGTAGGTTTTTTTCGGTGGCTGAGGGTGTCGACGATGGGGCTAGGTAAGGGTTTAGGTTTTTTTTTTTAATTTTTTTTAAACCAATCGATGAGTGACACGTGTTCTTGATGGGTCCCACTAACGGATTCTTGTGATGGTGGTGAAATCAATTTTTTTTTGGTTTTTTGTGATGTTATGATAAAATTTTGAGAATTTTTGGTGTTATAATTTATTTTTTGTGAAATTTGTAGAGTTATTTTCTAATTTTTCCTTAATTAAATGTAAATAATTAATTAGAATAAAGTGAAAAATAAAGAAAATAATAATCCGTAACTTATTATCTTTCTAATGTCAAAGGATACAAAATTATTAATGGTTAATAACCAAAAGCGGTTATTCGGTTAATGGTATCCTTATCCGGCTATTCATATCTTATCGGAGTTAAGGAATGTGGGCGGTACGGGCTAATTGGGTAAAGTCGGACATTAGCAAATATTCTCATAACAAACATTAACACATTACACGCACCTTCTCTAATTCTCTTTTGTTCTGAGTCTTTCTTTCATTTCAGCAATCAACATTGAACATTCCACCCCACCTGCTTTTCCTCTTCACTTTACTCTCTTTCTCTCTCCTCTCTTTAATCACTCAATTCCTTTTCTTAATTACAAACTTTGCTTTTTATTCTCTCCCCTTTTTTCTTCTTTCTACACTTGATTCTCCTATTTTCCCCATATCACAAAAAATCATAAATTTAATAAACAAAAAAAACCCAATTGAATTTAAATTTAATTAAACCAAAAAAAATGGAAAAGTACGAGGTAATGCAGCAATTGGGTGCTGGGAATTTTGGAGTTGCTAGATTAATGCGTCATAAAGAAACTAAAGAACTTGTTGCCATGAAATTCATCGAGCGTGGACAAAAGGTTTTTTTTTTACTTTTTTTTTTTTTTTTGGTGAATTTTTTGAATTTTAATTCTGGGTTTAATTCAGAAAAGAAATCATGAAAGTACCCAGTTGGTAATTTATTAAAATTTTGCATTTTTGATTATTTTTTTGCAGATTGATGAGAGTGTGGCAAGAGAAATCATCAACCACAGGTCGCTTCGTCACCCTAACATTATTCAATTTAAGGAGGTAATTTTGGGGTTTAATTGTTCTATATTATTGTTATAAAGAGGCAGTGGTGTAGACGGGATTTGATCCGAGATCTTATTTATCAAATTATTGTAACTACTAACTAGTATGGAGTAGTGATGATGATATAGAGGATAAAAGTTAGTAATTTGAATGTAAATTTTAATAATTTTTAGGTTGTTTTGACACCAACTCATCTGGGAATTGTGATGGAATATGCCGCTGGCGGTGAGCTTTTTGATCGGATTTGCACTGCCGGTCGTTTTAGCGAGGATGAGGTATATATCAAATGTTTTTTTCATTTACTTTTTGATTTAGGTTCATGCCTTTTCTATTTTTAATTTTTAAAATTTTTGGGTTTGTTTAAATTGTATATTAAGTTGATTTGTAGTGAGTAGTTTATGTTACAATTAACTAATTACTAGGGGTTTTAATGTACTTATTTGCATTTGCGTTCTTGTTTGGGATTATTGTAACAACTGATATTCAATAGCATGTTGTCTAATAAAAAAAATAAAATAAAAAATAAAAAAATCACTGTATTTTTAGTAATCATTCCCACCCTAAGTTTAATCCATGAAAAAGTTACGCTTTGTTCGCTCTTAGTGTTTCGGTCTCCTAGGACTTTTACATCTACCTTGAGTAGGGCTTTGACACCTTAAATTCTCCTAATCTAAGTAATCAAACAATAATTCCAATTTAATCCTATTGCTTCTAACACTATAAAATTCACAAAGAATATATACATAGTATATTTTTTTTAATCAAAAGGTTATACATCATTTATTTATGTAGTAAATGACAACACCTGCAATTAATATGAAAGCATAATATCGAACATGCCCAACTTACAACTTGCATTTTGGGAATCGATAGAAGGCTAACACGTAAGTATTCAATATGCCAAGTAATACAACATAAAAACTCTTGCCTATGTGCAAATAAATTAAATCCAAGACCCAAGTGTGTCAAATTTTAAAGTGATAGCTTCTTCATTGGGTGTCTTTGATTCTACATCATCTCCTCCCTCTTCAAAATAATTTGTCGAACATTACATTAAAGGTAAGTTCTTGACATTAAAGTTAACGCTCATGCCTTCAACATCACTAGGTAGCTCAATCTTGTATGCACTATCTCCATATCTCCAATGACTATCAGCTTGACGTTAAGTTCTTTCTCTACCAGGGGAAATGTTCCTTCCTCAAATGTATTGAAACCAAATCTCTAGCTTGAGAGAATGTCTCTTAATAGCTCAAGTTTGAAGTTTGATATTGCTTATTATCTTCCGAGCTTTCACTTTCGCACAAGTTTTTTTAGAAGATTCAAGTTTCTTCTTTGATGCTATATGTTCAATCTCACTTTTTAAAAGGAGTCGATTTCACTGGAAGAAATGGATTAATGCCATACACCACCTCAAAATGAAGAATGATATGTAATAGTAGAGTGAAATCTCTTGTAAGCAAACTCATCTTTTTGCTGATTAGTGACCTTGGACCTAGATGGTGGGAAGTTCTAAACAATTTAGTACCTACAAACTTCCATAAAAATGTGACTAAGAAACTTATTGTTACAATCAGAGAGAGTACTTCTATGAATGACATGTAACTTCACTATCTAATTGCAGTAGAGATCAATAACATAAGAAGCATATCTGTTTTATGGCAAATAAAATGTGCCATCTTAAAGAATTAACAACAACCATAAGGATACCCTTACCACATTGAGTTCCTAGGAAGTCTAATTTTAAAATCCATACTCACACTTTCCTAGGAACTAGAAGTGGAGTGTAAGGGCCCTTAGAAGTACTCTTCGCTCCAAAATTACTCGCCAATACACTACCATGCACCTCTTAAAGAAGTAATTCTTGTACCCTATAATGAGGAATGCACAACCTATTACCCTTAAACAAAAAACCATCTTGCACAATATATGATTGAGTAGGGTTTTCAAGTTAATGCGAATTCAGGATCAATTGTATATTGTGACTTCAAAGTAAATGAATCATTCGTGAAGGAGCATCAAAACCAACATTCCTCTTCCATTCCTTATATCTAAAACTGAAGGTAAATAATTGTAAGAACTCCACGAGCTTTAGCATTAGGACACTCCCTTGTTTTATGTCGTGACTCTCAAAGCATATCTGTTTTTGCTGCTACTTTTCTCTAATGATCACCTTCTTGTTTTTATAGTCTTCTTAGGATCATTGTTGTATCCACTTGTAAAAGACTTGTGGTTACTTGACGCTGGACTAGATTTGACAATCGTGAGATCCACTTTTGTAGTTGGTTGCATTACTTTTATAACTACTAGAGGGTGTTCTTGAGATCAACTTTGACGGAGATCTTTTTCTACAACCCTTTTAATTAGCCCACAATCTTAAAGTCCCACTTTCTTGAATATCACACTATATAAATTATTTTGTGTATTCATCTTCCTGCATAAGAGGGTTAGTTTAATGTATAGTTCCTGCTCATATTCTTGGGATTGTTTTTTCTTTGAATTTTTCCCATGTATAGATCTTCTCTTTCCCACTTCTTTGAGGTTTCATGTTATCTAACCATATAGAAGCATATCTAGTCATTTTTAGAATAGCAATCTTGTATTTATTTTGCTCATCAAATTCTTTGTTATTTAATACCCTTTTCATTCCACTAACTCATTCAAGATAAATGTTAGAATAACTATCACCATTAACGACAAATTTTGGCTAGTACCGTTAGTTTAGTTTAAAACCGCTATTTTTCGATTAAAGGTTATAAAGTTATTTGACTATTTTATCAAATCATCTTGATAATTACGATTTCCTCTTATTAAGTATGTTTAGGTCAAACTTCAGTTCTAAATATTCCATTAGGGTTTTGACTCCATACTCGTAATCTAAGCAATCAGGCTATAATCCTAATTCAATCCTGAATTAAAATTAGAGGCTTCAATGTTACTTCTAACCCTCGATTAAAATTCACTAAGATGTTTTTAAATAAATTTTTTTATATTTTTTATATCAACTCTCTAATCCTAAATTGTGGATAGAAATATTTTATTTATACAAATAGTTAATGATAAACTTGTTATGAATAGGAATATCTGATAATCTCTTTTGGACTTATAACAAGCCCTATTTACACCCTACACAATGTAAAACTCCCACTTTAAGGGTAATGGTAAAACTACGAGTTTATTAACTGATACAACAAGTTAAAATTGATAACGAAAAAAGCAAAATTGTGTAATTCTTGCTTAGATGCATACAAATTTAAGCGAAGGGTGTCTACGAAAAGTGATAGCTTCTTCAAAGTGTGCCTTTGATTCTACATCATATTATGTACTTGTTGTCGTTAGGCTACGTTTAGCATTCTCTTATAGTTAATGAGATTTGTGTTTGAATTTCTTTCCAGGCAAGATATTTCTTCCAGCAACTGATCTCAGGTGTTAGCTTCTGCCATTCCATGGTACAGTACCATATCCTTGCTATCTTAGTTTTTGATGTATTTTTATTATTAATTTTATGTCAGAGCTTAGCTGACATGCTTTTTTATTTTTTATTTTTTTTTTGTTGCAGCAAATTTGTCATCGAGATTTGAAACTGGAGAACACTTTATTAGATGGAAATCCAGCTCCCCGCCTAAAGATATGTGACTTTGGTTATTCCAAGGTTCGAATGAATTTTACCATATTTATATTTTCCGTGAAGTCATGACATGTGTATTTTTGATGGCTTCGCATGTTTATTTGACTTTTTAAGTTTATAATTTAAGTACTTTAATAATTAGTCAGTTTACTGATGTGTTTATTGTTGTAAATGCAACTTGCAGTCATCTCTTCTGCATTCAAGGCCTAAATCCACTGTAGGTACTCCAGCATACATAGCACCTGAAGTACTTTCGAGGCAAGAATATGATGGCAAGGTGAGTCTCCGTGGTTGCCTGGTTGGGAAATACTGTGTCTGATAATTTCATATGATATAGAAATGTAGTGTGTTTTTGGTGTCAGATCTCTTGGTCAGCTTAACTGGTTGACCCATGATTAAGATAAAAGATGTGATAATTTGTGTTTCCTCCAATTCTGTATAATAGGTCACATTTGACTTTTTGGTTAGATTTGTTGCTTAAAAACATTATGTTGATTGCATCCTAAACATTCTTAGCACTTTACCAATGTGTTCGTTCCTTAAATCTTTTTACCTTTTTATTTGCAAACTTCATTTACTACTTTATCCAACATTATTTACGCTTTTCTACCTTTGTCTTATAATGTACCTACCTACCTTTATACACTCCCTCTCTTACTTCATCCATTTTATTTCTTATACCCACTCATCACATCAACACCCTCGCTTATTGCCTAAAAATCCGTGAGAATAGTGAATGTCAAGAATGGATAGGAATGGAGGTATTAATTGTTTATTCATTTTATTATTTGAACCTCTGTACATGTTATTATAGAGTTTTTGACTATTTACGTTCATGGCCATTATTGCAAATAACTGTCAGTTGTAGCAACATTTTTTTTTTTTATATGGTCATTTTATTCCTCGATAAAACCATCGGAAACACAATGTTTTCAGGAAGCTTAAAACAACAGCCTCAATTTGACATTTCACACTAGAATTTGCCATTTAGATATTTAAAAAAAAATGTCTATCAATAAAACATGTAATAATTATAAGACACCAAGTAATATAAAAAAGCCTACAAAGGTACTTTTTCACTCCAACTAAGAAATTATAGCCATAGTTAGCAAGCTTTGACTACCCAAGTCAAATGTAATTTATTATTTGAGATGAATTTAGTCCTTTTTTCTGGGGCTGTCTATGGTTCACATATTGGACTGTGCAGAAGTAACAGGGTGCTCTTCAAATAAAACTCTAGGCAAGATTCAGGCAATTTTCATGTCTTTTCTCAGTAGTCTCATCATCAAGAAGTGATTTATTTTACGCTTGATAATGGTCGAGATCTCTGTATTACTTGTATAGTTTTGTAATTTTTTTTGTTAGGCCTGCTTTATTATATGGTACAAAATGTTGGGTATGAAGCATTGTCATGCTCATAAGATGATATGGTAGAGATGTGGCGGAGATGTGTACACTGCATTGGATGTATAGTTATACAAGAAAAGATCAATTGAGGGATGAGATAATTTGGAAGAGGATAGGGGTTACATATATTGAGAATAAGATGAGGGAGAACCACCTAAGGTGATTTGGCCATGTAAGATGGAGATTGAGTGAGGCTCTTTGGTTAGGAGGCCTGAAAAGTGGCAAATGGATGGGATTGCGAGGGGTTGGGAATGACCTAAGAAAACTTGGAGGAGGGTGGTAGAGAGTGATATGAGTGTTTTGGGGATAGAGGAAAATATGTTGTTGGATAGGGCAGGGTGGAGGGAAAATACCTACATGAGGACCTGCATGAATTTAAGTATATATAACTTCTTCTTCTCCTTTTTTTTTTTTTTTTTTTTTTTTTTTTTTTTTTTGTTGTTGTGTGTGTGTGTGTGCCTAAACTCATTGTGTTTTGCAAACTCTATTTACTTCATTTTTTAAGGTTTTTTTAAAAACCTTTTTTTGGGGTTTTTACTCGCCGCTTTTGCTCCCTTGTAATCTCCCCTTAGCCCCCCTTTATTAAACTCCCAAATCTTATTTTTATATCCTCCTTTTGGGTTTTCAGCTTTTCACATTACACTGCCCCTATATTTTTTGCTCATTATGTTCTTTCTCATTTTTCATCCACTATCATTGCATCACTTTTTCAAAAATTTTGGGCAGTTTCTCATGACAATTCATGTTAGCTGACCCCAAATCATTTTAGGACTAAGTCTTTGTCGTTATTGTTGTTGTAGCCTCAACCGACATGTTTTTCTGGTGGGTAATGATTAAAAAAAAAACTCTCTGTAGTCTGTACCCATTCTTTTTAATTAACATTATCTTTGCTGAAAATTTAAATGTAACTCTGTACTTGATCAGCCTATATTTCAAACTTTCTGACGCTAGTGTTCATGTTCAGTTAGCTGATGTGTGGTCGTGTGGAGTGACCCTATATGTAATGCTGGTTGGAGCATATCCCTTTGAAGACCCTCAGGATCCAAAGAACTTCAGGAAGACAATTACAGTAATCTCTCTTTTTCACTTCTCATAATGAGTTTGTAGAGGTTTTAATTGTATTTTTTAATTCAGTTTTTAACTGTTTTATTGATGATATGTTCTGCAGAGGATTATGGCTGTTCAATACAAAATTCCAGAATATGTTCACATATCACAAGACTGCAAGCATTTGCTTTCTCGAATTTTTACTACCAATCCAACCAGGGTATGTATGTTGCTGAAGTTTCCTCTATGTGTCTGTTCTTTGGTTGACAATGTTTCTTTTCTGGCTGCCATTAGCTGCTGAAATATATAAAGTGGTCTAAATATTGTTGCATTTAATTTTTATCTTTTATGTTATAAATCATGGTTGGTAGAACCCTAATGTTAATCTACATTGTCTAAGAATTACCTGATTTGTTCTTTACCAGTCTCCAAGACTCCATTCTCCATTACCTCTTTTTTTGGCTCATAAGTTGACTTTGGCAAATGGCATGTTGTGCTGTATCTTTTTTATAAATACTATAGCCTTTTATTGCCACCCTTTTTTCACCTTAAATTCCAAAATAAAGATACAAACTTTAGAAAAAATCAAAAAAATTGGTGGGGTTGAGGTCATTCTCAATGACGAATGGTATCATAAAAAAGGTTTCGGGTTATCAAGCTCAATTCACACTAAAAATAAGGTCAAATTGCTTTGACTAGGTCTACAAGGTACCAAGTTCAACTCACAACTGTATCTCTTCGCTTTAAAAAAAGTTTCAAATCATTACTAAATATAAATTCAGATGAGGATTATTTGGTTTTGAAAATAAAGCCTTGGAATTCTCATCCATTCTGCATGGAGTGAGTTGATCAGCATACAGTGTAACCTTTGCCTGCTCATCTTTATTTTTTCTCAACTTCTTCTCAGCCATAAGCTTCCCTCGCCCCCCCCCCCCCCCCCCCCCCTCTCTCTCTCAGCCATTGTCTATGTAACGTGTCAAATTAGTTAATGGTCTATTCTCTGCAAACAACACAATTTTACCCATTGTTATGAGGAGTTGTTGACTTGCTGGTATATGTTATGGTACTTGGTATCCTAGTTTTTCAGGATCTTTTCTGGTGTTTATGGAATAGTGTATAGAACTAATTGCTTCCTAAAGTGTTTTGCATTGAGCTTTATACATGGTTTTTTTCTACATATATCGTCCTGCAAATGTTAGATTAAGACGCTGAATTTATATACTATTTTGATGGCTAAATATTCCCATTTTAAATGTCTTTGAAGACAAAAGATTGGTGTACCTTGAGTAGATAAGAAAATTTGCGAATTTGAACTGCATTTATATTGATCTAATCTATGTACATGAATCCAATATTATAGATGGTTATTTGTCCAAATTATTGCAAATATGGGGTTATATAGACTAAAATTATTCTGTGTTATTAACATTCCCATGTTTCTGCAGAGAATTACCCTTAAGGAAATCAGAAGCCATCCATGGTTCCTAAAGAATCTTCCTAAGGAACTAACTCCACAAGCTCAAGCCGTCTACTACCAAAAAGATAACCCAAGCTTTGCTACACTGCAAAGCGTGGAAGAGATCATGAAAATTGTGGGGGAGGCAAGGAAACCTGCTCCTGCAGCAAGGCCTGTCCCAGGATGGGAGGATGAGAATGAAGACGATAATGATGAAGATGCAGAAGAAGTAGAAGAAGAGGATGAAGAGGACGAGTATGATAAAACCGTGAAACAAGTACATGCAAGTGGAGAGTTTGCTCTTAGTTAAGTTGGTGTTGTTGCCATTGTAGTCAATATGTTGCATAAATTTTATGGTTATCAAAGTGTGCATAGGTGTGGGCGTGTGGCATAATTAGTGCTCCCAAAATTTGAAAAAATTTAAGATGTTTGAGGCTGTAAGCCTGTGACTTGGTACTGTTAGTTTGTATAAAGGTAGGAGCACTAGAAAATGTCACCTGTTTTTTTTTTTACCCCTTATTATGATTGATGGATACTTGAAGTATGAAGTGTATCATATGCTTGATGTGGTCATGTTGACACTGTCAAATTGAAGTGTTACAAACTACAGTTTGTAGTAAATTAGTTATACTATGGGTTTTTTTGGTATATTATTGTGAATGGACTGTCTATCTTGCTTAGTATAGTGGTTATGAAAGCAAAGAACAAGAAGAAATAGAGGGAATGCTATTTATTCAGTACTTGTATATTTCTCTTATTGAAAACCTTTGAAAAGGTCTAGAATTATACTTTGTTCTCTTACCTTTAAAAATAATATCCAATTAAAATTTAAATTAAGTAAAAATAAGTTTAGTAAAAAAAAAAATTAATTAGTAAAAAAAATATCATGAAAAAAAAGAAAAATAATATAGAATTTTTCAGCTCTTTAAAATTAGTTTATATTCAATAAAATAATAATAGCTCAACAAAATAATTTCAATTCAACAATAATATGCCGAGCAAAGTACCACTTTGTTCATGTTTAAGTCCATTTAACTTAATCAAGTCTGAGCATGATCTCGAGCTTTCATGCGAGCTCAAAAATTTGTTCAAGCTCAGTTCATTTAGTACACTATAGTATTCTCAATCAGTTTGTGAACGGTTGATTTTATTAAACGAGTTGATAAGCGAGAGTTTTTTATGAACGAGTTTAATTATAAATGAGCTTCTCTAATAAATGAGTTTTGCACTTTTGACATTTGAATATCTCAAAATAGCATAATAATTACTCAATGGTATATAAGTCAATAATTTATATAAAGTTAAAGAACAATTTATATCAAAGTTATATTTCACATAAAAGCACTTTGCGTCTTCGAGATATCACATCCTATCAACTCTCATGAACATAAATAAATGAGAAATTCATGAGCAATAATAAACGAGTAGCTGATGAATATATATAAACGAGTTGTTCATGAACTTATTTGAAACAACTTATCTATGTTCGTGTACAAGCTCATTTACAAACATGAATGAGCTTCAATCGAGCTTGAACTCAAGTAGTTTATTGATAGCTCGATTTGTTTACATCCCTAAGAGCAGGGCCTTAAATAACATATATGTGAACTAACTAATTAAGATTACATGCTAATTGAACAAATAATTTGAAGCATGCAATTTACGAATTATACATAATTATTTGGTCCCGTTCACATTATTTAATCTAGTCTGATCTTTTTTTATTTTTTTTTTTATTTTTTTTATTTTTTTATTTTTTTTTTTACCAAATCTGATTTTCAAATTGACATTATTTGTATCCTAATTCATAAAACAAAAACATATCAAATGGAATATTACAAGATTTGATATGATCTTATCTAATTTAATCTAATCTGCTTATATTTGTAATAAGCTTATACCAAGTTGAATTAAAAAGTTGAACGGAGGCTACGTTTATTTCGCCTTAGTTTTGCTTATCCGAATTGTTAAACTTATTTTTTAAAATCTGATTTAAACATATATATTTTCATATTTGATCTAATTTTCTGATTTGCTTAAATTTTGACCTTATATAAAAAGGAAAATTTGTCAAAAATAATACAAAATTTGAGTGGTCCACTAAAAATAAGTCAAACTTTTTATTATTTCTAAATAATATAAACTTTGTGGGTGTTCGCTTTAAACAAGTTGTTTAACCTGCAACTTGAATGACCGGTTTAATTTTCTTTTTAAAATAACTTCCTTTGATAATGTAATTAACTCTTAATAATAACTTTAATGATTGTTAATTAACAATTAAAATATTTTTATCTTTCAAAAGAAAAAAATAATTAAAATATTTATAAAAATTTTCTTTAAAAATAAAATATTAAAAAAAAAATCATCCCCACCACTCCACCATCGGTGCAAACTCCCTCCCAACCCTCGGCGCCGGCTGCGCCCAGATCCCAGTCATCCCACTCCCCGGTGCCGGCGCCGACCTCCCTTCCCCCACACGTCACCCCATCCCTCTTCCCGGCATTGGCTGAATCACCGAATTCCCTTTCCTTGCAAACCACCAAACTCCCTCTTCTCCGCAAACCATCGAACTCCTTCTTCCCCGCGAAACCACCGAACTCCCTCCCAACCCTACTCCTAACGGCGCCCATCCCCTCTCTCGCTGGACTGACGCCCTTCCCCCTACCCCTGTTGTCGGTCGTCGCTCCTCCCTTTCCTCCCCAAAACAACTTTTCCAAAACCCTTCTCTTCCCACGAAACTCCCTCCCTCACCTCCGAAAACCCAACCGCCCTTCCCTCCACCCTCGAATACCCTACCCGCTAAGTTTTTAGGGGTAAGAAGAGGGCGATTAATTGGGGTTTGATGGTAGGAGAGGGTGTATATAGCGGTTTTCAAGGGGTTGCGGGAGTCGGGTGGGTAATGGAAAGGGCGGGATGATGGGGTCGGCTTTTTCGGCGCGAGGAGGAGACTGTGGCGCCGGGCAGGTGGTCGCTAGAGGGCTGGGATGAGGTGCTGGCAATCTTAGCACGGAGGGGAAGGGGTGGCTGGTGGGGGAGGGGGTTATTATTATTTTTTATTTTTTACAAAAATAATAATAATAATTAATATTATTACCTATTAAAAATTAAAATACTCCGTATTAAATAAAAAAACAAATTAATTTTTTTACCCAATCAAACATTGACACGTGTCCATATACCTATTAATCAAGTCAACAATAAGTCATAACTTGTTTAAAGCGGATGCCCCTAAAAGTTTGTATTATTCAGAAATAATCAAAAGATTGACTTGTTTTTAGCGGACAGCGCAAATTTTGTATTATTTTTGACAATTTCTCCTAAAAAAAATGTCTGCCAACCAAATGAACTCATTTCAACTCGACCCAATTTGATCTGATACTCAAATACCCTTACCCGTCTAATCCCCGACCTAATAACTCGGACTAATATGAACCCAAACCGCATTAAACCGAGTAAACCCACTTACAGCCTAAACCCTTTTAAACCAGCCTACTATATGATCAAAACCAATTATAATTGGAATCTTGATAAGAACCATACCAAATTATCAAACTGAATCGAACTAAACTAAATTAACTCACTTATTATCATAACCGATTTAACCCATTAATTATTAGAACAATCCAACTCAACCCAATCCAACAACCAAATAATCTCGATTCAACCCGAACCGAAACCGAACCCTGAACCCGAATTGACGATAGTGTTACCCCGTGTGACTAGATTGATTATAATTGGAGTTAAGGAATATGGGCGGTGATGGGAAAAGTGGAGTTAGCATGTAATCCCATAAACTACTCTTCTCTAGTTTTCACCCCACGTGCTTTCTCCTTCACTTCCTCATTCTCTTATTTTCTCTCTCCTCTCTTAATTACCAGGAGTACTCCACTACTCACCACACCACTTTTTCCCTCTTTCTATTTATAGTACCTTCACTCTCTCCTCCTCCTCTCCTCTATTTAGCTTATTTATCATGCTTTCTTCTCTCTCCCCTTTTTCTTCCTAATTTCTCCTTCCTTTACAATTCACAAAAATTCATAAAAACAAAATCATTCCCAATTAAATTGGACAAAAAATAATTTGAACAAAAATGGAAAAGTACGAGGTAATGAAGCAATTGGGAGCTGGGAATTTCGGAGTTGCCAGATTAATGCGTCATAAAGAAACCAAAGAACTTGTTGCCATGAAATACATCGAACGTGGTCAAAAGGTTTTTTTTTTTTTTTTCCTTGAATTTTTTAATTTTAATTTCTGGGTTTTATTTGAAATAAGGTTTCATAAAATACCCAAATGCTAATTTTGTGAATTTTATTTATTTATTTATTTTCAGATTGATGAGAATGTAGCAAGAGAAATCGTCAATCACAGGTCGCTTCGTCACCCTAACATTATTCGATTTAAGGAGGTAATTTGGGTCTTTTGTTTTTCTTATCAATTTTTTTTTTATTTTTTTTATTTTTATAATCGACAAAAAGTCGTATAGACGGGATTTGATCCGAGGTCCTGTGGATAATTATAGGTGGTATTGACACCAACCCATCTTGGAATTGTGATGGAATACGCGGCCGGTGGTGAACTCTTTGACCGAATTTGCACTGCTGGTCGTTTTAGCGAGGATGAGGTATATCCTCACCTTTTTTTTTTTGGGTTCATGCTTTTTTCTATTTATTTTTTTCATTGATTTTTGAGCTGAATTATTGTGTATTCATTTGATTTGTAGTGGTTTATGTTACAGTTACAAATAATACTCCGTATTAATTAATTACTAGGAGTTTTAAATTACTTGTACTAATTTGCATGGCTAGCTACTCGTTTTGCATCGTTTTTTGGGGTTGAATGTGGGGTCCACTTAGGATTGAAACTTTGAAAGTAGCAATCAATGACATGTTGTATAATCTCATGATAATCTTTATCATTTTTTTTAATAATCATTTCCATTTTAAGTTAAATTTATGACTAAATCACGTCTTTTTCCCCTATTAGTGTTAGATTATTTCTACTTTTAGCTTCTTATATGTAGTCGTACTCGTTAATGGCCTAAGGGCTGTGTTAAACATTTTCCAATAGTTAATAAAATTTATGTTTGAATAATTTTCCAGGCAAGATATTTCTTCCAGCAGTTGATCTCAGGTGTTAGCTTTTGCCATTCTATGGTAAAATACCAATTCTTGCTATCTTAGTTTAGTTCTTCATTGTGTATTTGTATTAATATTATGTTAAAGCTTAAGCTAATATGTCAATTTATTTTATTATTGTTTGGGTTGCAGCAAATTTGTCATAGAGATTTGAAATTGGAGAACACATTGTTAGATGGAAATGCAGCTCCCCGCCTGAAGATATGTGACTTTGGTTATTCCAAGGTTCGGATGAATCTTACCGTATTTATGTTTTCCATGAAGCTCAGCATAGTATAATTTATTCTGTATCATGTGTTTGCTTGACTTGCTAAGTTGTTTATAATCAAGTACCATGATTAGTTTATTCACTAATTTGTTTATTGTTAAAACTGCAACTTGTAGTCATCTCTTTTGCATTCAAGGCCGAAATCCACGGTAGGAACTCCAGCATACATAGCACCTGAAGTACTTTCGAGGCGAGAATATGATGGCAAGGTGAGTCTTTGGAGAGTGCTCCGTAATTGAAGGGGCGAAAATATGCCTGGTAATTACAGGCTTGCATTGTGCAAATTATAGTATACAAGTGTGTGTGTGTGTGATGTCAGAATTGATTAACATAACTGGTGGACCCGAATTTAAGATCAATGACCTGATGATTTGTATTTCTTCTAATCTAAAATAATAGATCACATTTGACCTTATGGTTAGATCTTATATCATGATAAATTAATCACACGGTAATATCATACTTCTGAAATGTGTTGACTCAACGTACACTTTGAGAAATTAACTGTCAAGGCGAACCTTTTCCAATAAAACCAACTGTTTTTCCAAATAGTAGTATATTCTTTTGCATGTTTGAAAAAAAAAATATTATCATGCCAAGGTTAGAGCGCAGATGTATACAAAGTTAAACCGTACTCGAAGTTATTCCGAAGTGATACATTGCTTTCATTTTCTTATTCCCTTTTTGTGAGGAAAGGGTCATCATTTATTTCTTTTGAAGGATTTGGGACATGTGTACATAAAATTGCATATAATGAGTCGCGAGAGAAAATAAATGCACTCGCTTTGCTGAATGGATGCCTTACCTTGTCTTTAGCACCCATGTGACCACATGTTTCAAAGTTTAGTGTTACTGCAGACTTGATGCAAGATGGTTTCATTTCTAAGTTGATTGGTCCATGTTACATTTATTACATCAATTATTTATGTCTATCCATTGAAAGGTCAAACTTTGGGGCCTCTGATTAACTCCTCATCAGTTGTTAAGATTGAATTGTTATGTTAATGGGCTAAAGACAATGACTCTCATATCTCTATCTATGCTCTGATTATCTGAAATCTTGAGTCTGACTGAACGATGCAGGATGTATGGCTGCGTATGGGTATAGAAGTCATAACTCGAAACTCCCTAACTAAGGCATAATAGTAATAAAGTTTATCTGAACCAAAAGATTGCTATGTTAATTGTGAAACATTATTAAAGTACCTTAGTGGAGATTAGTTATGCATCTAGATAATATCTTTGGTCATTGTCAAGATTGCGCTACCTGGCACCTGTGTATATTGTGGGGAAGCTTTAAAAAACATATAAAGCAACCTTAGCTTGGTACCACATTTTTTTTATATTTATCCTTCCTTCTAAAATAAGAAGATGGTATTAGCTTTAGCTTTTTTTTATTGGCTTATATTGATAACGATTCTGCTAGTATTATATATTGATGTTGCTAAAGGAAAGGCCAACTTATCCGATTTGCTTTTCATCTACTGCTTTATGGGATTTTGTTGATCGCATATGTGATCGAGTAACTTGATAAATTTTTCTTGAATAAAAAATAAAACGGGTCTGTATTTGAATTTTAATTATAAACCCCTACTTGTTAAGCTTCTTAGGTAATTGTTTATTTACTTATTTTATTATTTGAACTTAAGTAAGTTTTTGTATAGTTTACATTCATGGCTCTGCTATTGCAAATAATTGTCTGTCTTTACAACAATTTTTTTTCCCCTATTATTTGGTTATTTTATTCCTCTATTCAACATTGTGAACACAATGTTTTCAAGAAGCTTAGAACAAAATTTCAAGTAAAATCCCACATTTAACATTTCACTCTATAATTTGCCAATTTAGATAAATTAAATGTTTATTAATTTAACATGCAATAATTATTACATATTGAGTTTTATTAATAAGAATAACTTTTCACACCGACTAGGAGTTAGCAAGCTTTGACTACATAAGTCACATGAAATTAGTTCTTTTGCCGGAGCTGTGTAATTGTCTATGGTTCACAGATTGGACTGCAAAGACCTGAAATTATAATGGTGCCGATCAAAGATAGTTCTAGTCAAGAATCTCAAGATTCAGGAAGTTTACTTATCTTGTCCTTTTCTCAATAGTCACATCAACAGACGATAATCTTCTGCTTGATTATGGTCGAAATTTCTGTGTTATATGTAGTTGATTGTTTTGTAATTTTCTTGTTAGCCTCCACCAACATGATTTTGGTGATAAAATCCTCTGAAAATTTAAATATAATGGTTGAATATTGTGACTTTGTAATTGATCAGCCTCATAAATCCTATTATGTATATTTCAATTTTTCTTAAGTTCTTGTTCATGTTCAGTTGGCAGATGTGTGGTCCTGTGGAGTAACTCTATATGTTATGCTGGTCGGAGCATATCCCTTTGAAGACCCGCAGGATCCAAAAAATTTCAGAAAGACCATTACAGTAATCTCTCTTTTTAACTTCTCATAATTAGTTTGTAGAGGTTCTTATTGTATTATTTTGTTTCAGTATACTAATTAATTAAATGTTTCATTAATGTTTTCTTTTGCAGAGGATTATGGCTGTCCAGTACAAAATTCCCGAATATGTTCATATATCACAAGATTGCAAGCATTTGCTTTCTCGTATTTTCACTACCAATCCAACAAGGGTATGTTTGTTGCTGAAGTTTCCTATATTTGTCTCATTGTCTGTCTTTGGTTGACAATGCTCCTTTTCTGGCTCCCAATACAATTGTAATAGTCTGAATGTTGTTGCATGTTGCATGGTGGATCCCTAATGTTTGGCTGCTAATGTAATATGTTTCATGTTTGTCTTGTGAATCTACATGTTTCTATGAATTACCTGATTTTTCTTTGATCATATCCATTACTCTTCTTTTGTTGTCACACTTTTATATAATATGAAATACTATAACATTGGCATATAGCAGTAATGTAGCGCTGAAGCAATAATATGCTCATCTACATATACTAAGGGATTTTATTCGTCTTAAAAAATTGTTTTTATAATGATAAGTTTTAAAAATATGGGTTTTAATATATTAAAAAAGAACTTTGCCACCATCCTCAAATTTCCACCAAAAATAAGTAAAGACTAGTGCCAACAAGTTCTAGATAAGGTCTGCCAAGTTCAACTTCTTATCTTGTCAGGTTCAAATCACTGCATAAAATAATACTTTATCCGTTTCTTTTTAGTTGACAAGTTTCTTTAGTCACATTTGTCAATGCACTAATTCAACCATTAATATCTTTAATTACCGAGAAACAAAAATTATAAAAAGTTGATATTTTGAAAATACATATCGTAAGGAATTTAACAAGATCGCACATGACTATATTTTTCATTACACATAAAGCACAAAACATGGTCAAAGGGGAGTGTGTGAATAGTGCTAAAGTCAAAACGTGTCAACTGAAAAAAAAAACAGAGGTGGTACTACATAAGGGTTTTCAGTTTGAAAAAATAGCCAAAGAAATCTCATCAGCCATTCCGGATGGAGATTGGGAGATCAGTATGCACAATAACTGCTGCCTGCTCATCTTCATTTTTCTGGTCGTCTTCTCAGCATAAGCATCGATTCAATACATCTTCCCACAATTAGAACACTAACACTAGCCCTATCACCCCTCCCCCCCCCGCCCCCCACCCCCCACCCCCAACCCACTCCACGTGTCTACAACCATCTAAAACTCTTTCAATGTGTGTAATAAATTAATGGCCAATTTTCTGCTGACAGCATGCTGAATTTACCATTTGTTAAGACTCTTCCTTTGAGACTGTTTAGATTCTACAAGTTCAAGAGAGCATTTGACTTGCCGGAATATTTAATGATACTTGATGTCCGAATTACGCTAACTACTTTCTGTTGTAAACACATTAATATGTAGTATCAACTGCTTCTTAATGTGTTTTGTGTTGAGCATTATACAAGAGGATTCTCTACGTAATACGCAAAAGTTAGAATAAGACTAAATTTATCTCCTATATCAATGGCGTTGAATAATCAAACTCTTTTTCAATGGCTGTAAAATATTGGTGTATCTTGAGTAAATAAGAAAATGAATTGTATACTTGAAATGCATTTACATTGATTAAAGCTATGTACATGTAATAATGTAATTATAAGTAGATGATTGTCTGTCCAATTCACTGCATAATTGCAAATATTTGGTTTTATAGACCAAACTTGTGTTGATTTGTTTTAGTCATCATTTCTTTTTTCTTGCAGAGAATTACCCTCAAGGAAATCAGAAGCCATCCATGGTTCTTAAAGAATCTCCCAAAAGAACTAACCGAACAAGCTCAAGCCGCCTACTACCAAAGAGATAACCCAAGCTTCGCATCTCTGCAAAGCGTGGAAGAGATCATGAAGATTGTGGGGGAGGCCAGGAACCCTGCTCCTGTATCAAGGCCTGTCCCAGGATGGGAGGATGAGAATGAAGACGATAACGATGAAGATGCAGAGGAAGTAGAAGAAGAAGATGAAGAGGACGAGTACGATAAGACAGTGAAACAGGTTCATGCAAGCGGAGAGTTCATCATCAGTTAAGTTGGCAGCATTGCCATTGTAGTCTATATGTTTTATAAAGTTTATGTTTATCGAAGTGTGCATAGGCGGCATAAGCTAGTGCTCCAAAATTTGAAAAGATTTAAGATAATGGTTATGGTTGTAAGCCTGTAACTTGGTACTGTTAGTTTGTATAAGTATAGGAGCACTAAAAACTGGCACTATTTTTTTACCCTGTTATTTCTGTTGAATATTTGAAGTGTACTCTCTGTTTCATTTGGTCTTGTGGATACTGTCACATTGAAGTGTTACAAACTCCACTTTATAGTAATTGTAGAATAGTAGTTTGTTCAAAGTAATTTTCTTATTTCGGATATCGAATATCCTAAATTCCTAACTGGTATCATCATATGTAGAAAGTCTTCTAAAAATAAATAATGTTCAAGGTACTCTTTTTCAATGGCTTTGGTGACAAAAATATGGTGCATCTTTAGTTAAGGAAAAAAAAAAAGAAAAAAGGTATTAATATTAATTTATTAAGGTATTCCCTTCATACTTAAATGATGCATACAATAGTTAAATATAGTTTGAAACGAACATCATTGGCTCCTTTCACTTGTGAAGTTGTTATTTGCTCAATTCAGGTTCGTTTACTTTTTTTTTTTTTGCGATTTTTGTTAGTTTAAGTTGTTTTGATTCTTCGATTTTTAGGTTTTTTTATTTTGATTTTGTTTTCGATTTTCGTAGTCTTTGATTTTGCAATGGTGAAGAAGAAGAGTACAAAGAAGTCTGTAAATGCTGAAGAAGGTGTGTTTACTTAATTTTTTCATTATTTTTTCAAATTTTTCAATTGAATTTTCGCTTATATATGTCGAATTAGTAGTGCATGTTATTTTTTATTGTTTTCACTTGATTTTTTATGCAGATTATGATAATTGAATTTGAATTTTGAAGTTATTATGTTTAATTTTGCTTTATTTAATTGTTCATTGTATATAATTGGTTCAAAATTTTTTGTACGTGTGTTGTGGTGTTGTTATACATCTGTAGATGCTGAAGAAGGTGTGCTTACTTTAATTTTTCATCATTTTTTCAGATTTTTCAATTTATTTTTTGCTTATTTATGTCGAATTAGTAGTGCATGTTATTTTTTATAGTTTTCAGTTGATTTTTTTTATGCATATTATGATAATTGAATTTGAATTTTGAAGTTATTATGTTTAATTTTGCTTTATTTTATTGTTCATTGTTTATAATTGGTTCAAAATTTGTTATAATGTTTGTTTGTTTTTTTAATAGTGCATGTTTGTTTTCAGAATTTTTATTCATTGCTTATTATTCTTCAAATTTTGTATGTTAGGTTTTAGGTGGAGAATGCTAATTAAACTGATTTTAGGTTTAGATTTTATGTTTTAGTTAAATTATGAGTATAGTAGGCATATCTGCATTGTGTTTGTGCATCTGTGTATGAGTAACAGGAATATGTGCATTGTGTTTGAGTAATAGACATTTGTGTCATTTAAATGCTGTTAAAAGGGTCACTTTATGCTGTTAAAAGGGTCACTTTATGGTATTTAAAGGGTTACTTTATGGTATTTAAAGGGTTACTTGCTGTGGTTAAAAGGGTCACTTTATGCTATTAAATGGGTCACTTTATGATGTTAAAAGGGCCACTTTATGCTGTTAAAAGGGTTACTTGTTGTGGTTAAAAGGGTCACTTTATGCTGTTAAAAGGGTCACTTTATGCATTTAAATGGGTCACTTTATGCATTTAAAAGGGTCATTATGCATATATTCTGAATTTTTCCATGAGTACTTTGTGAATTTGTAATTTATGGCTATTTCTCTGTATTAATTAGATACAGGTGCTTCAATAGGTGGATATCGTTATAAATTGCCTTCAAAGGCAAAAACAATGCCTAAAGAGCCTGCTAAGGGCAAAACAGTACCTAAAAAGACCAAGACAGTTGCTGAGAAGGCTAAACCAGAGTCTGAGAAGGCTAAAACAGTTCCTAAAAAGACTAAGGCAGTTTCTGAGAAGGCCAAACCAGAGTCTGAGAAGGCTAAAACATCTCCTAAGAAGGACAAGACAGTTCCTAAGCAGGCTAAACCAATTCCTAAGAAGGCCAAAATTGTACCTAAGAAGGCTAAAACAGTGCCTAATTCTGTTTCTGAATTCGAAATGGTTTCCGATTCTGATTCTCAGACTGTTGTGTAAGTATACATGTTATTTGATCTGCATTTTTTTAATTATATGTTGTTTTTAGTTTATATTGTTTAAGTTATTTTTTTTTATTATTATTTTTTAGGGAACAAAGACGCTTGATTGCAAGGTGTAGACCACATACTTTGGAATTTATGATGCAGACCTTTTGTTCTAACCAAAATCAAGCTGTTGAAGAAATTGGTTTTGGTGGTTTATTACATTTGAAATTGAAAACACTAAATCGTCAAATGCTACCTTGGCTTGTTGAACACTTTAATGGTGGTAGCTGCATGTTTACCATTGCTACTGGTAAAGAATTCGTAGTTACTAGAAACGATATATGCGATGTGTGTTTGCTTGTCCATGAGTGATATTTCTGTTCCTGAACTTAAGAAAAATGCTGAAGATGAAAGTGTAGATAAATGTATCATCAGGCATGGAGATCTGATTATGGTCTTTCTGATAAGTAAGCTCTTCATTTGTCAAAGTTGGAGTCTCGGATGGTTGATTTGGTTGATGGAGGGGAAGAGTTTAAGAGGTGTTTTGTTCTTCATGTTATGTCTAGCTTTTTAGCTCCTACTACTAATAGGACTGTTTCATTGAAGTTGCTGAAGGCTGTTGAAGAAGTTGATGAAATCAAAAATTTTGATTGGTGTTCATATGTTTTGAAAAAGTTAAAGAAGGCTGTTGAGAAGTATAAGAATGATGAAAAAGCTCAAAATGTTAGTGGTTGTTTGCTGGCTTTGCAAATTATGTATTTTCATCATTTAAATTTTCAAGGAGAAAAGGAAAGTAGCACTGTTCCTTTGATTCAGCATTGGACAGATGCTAAGATTAAGAAGCGGATTAATTTAGAGATCAATGCTGGAGGTTTTGGACAGGGACCATTGGATACCCTAACATATCCTGTGTCACAGCCTGTGATTAAGCAAACTGTTGTTGAGCAACCTCGCACTTTGGGATATGATTATGGTGCTTCTACAAGTGGTAGAACTGGCCGCATTCTTGCATTTGATCTTCCGGAAGGTGTGATGACTGATGATGAAATTAAAGAAATTTCAACTGATGTAAGTGTTCTGTTTTATTTTTTTTTATATTTAGTTATTATCTCTTTATGTGCACTAAAGTTACCCTAAATATTCAGTTACAAGGGTTACTTTGTGCATTTAAAAGGGTGACTATATGCATATAAAAGGGTCACTTTATGCATTTAAAAGGGTCACTTTATGCATATATCCTGAATTTTTACTTTTTTATTTGTCACATTTGTTTATTTTCTTCTTTGTTCATATGTTTGTAGGCTGTTCATGAGACATTTCTTTTGGTAAAAAGAAATATGGATGTTTTTATTGTTGGTTTAAACACAGGGTTTTGAAACCTTGAGTGAGATGATTGCTTCTCTCAGTACTGTTTCATTATCTTCTGATAATGCTGTTGCAGTTTCTCAAACTCAACAGCTATTCTCTGATCCTCATTATCTGAAGCTTTTAGATGGTTTAATTGATGAGTGTAATAAGATGAAGTTTGTACATGAGATATTTCGTGGTTTTTATGAACCTGAACAAGGTCGTACAGAAGATGTTCCTGAAGATGAACCTGCAGAAGGTCATAAAGAGATGTTCCTGAAGATGAACATGCACAAGGTTTAAATTATGACAATGAAGTTGTTCCTACTGGGCCTGCTAAAGAAGTTGTTAATGAAGGTGGTAATAGTGGTAATGGTGGTAATGGTGCTGGACCTTCTACAGAAGTTGTTCCTGGACATATCATCAGATCCAACAAATCTCAATGCTCTCTGGACTGTGGGCCAGTAGGTGTGGATGTGTTTTTTGTGACTCTGTTTTTGAAGGCTAATGCTCAGATTTACAAGAGTATGCCTCAGTTACATTTGGAAATTCTCGATTATTGTTTGTTGAAAGATGATTCATTGCAGAGGAAGTTAAGTGTCATTTGTTATGATAATTATTTTTTATCTGTTTTTTTTCCTCTATTTTTTTAATGTTGATCTTATTTTTTATTGTTCCAGTGAGAACCTTTTTACTTTTTGTATGAATTTTTTAATTCCAAGAGAAGACATGGTGTCCCTTGCTGCTCTACTTAGGATTCGATGGTGCATTATTGATTGCTACTGTCTGTATCTGAATGAGAAAGCATGTTTTGAGGGTTCTGGTCCTCGAAAATTCTTCTTTGGTGTGAGGCAAAGTGTAAGTAGTTTGATTTTTTTTTTTATATATTTAAACACATTTACTTTATATATATATATATATATATATATATATATATATATATATTAATGAGTTCTTATACTTTAATAGTTTGCATTCTTGCATGTTTGTGATCACATTGGCCAAGGTGATATTTCTAGTGCTGTGAAGGACTTTCACGATCTATGGGAAGGTTGGTTGTGCTATGAGAATCCTGAATGTGATATAATGGATGCTGAACTGGTATCACTATCATAACTTTAAAAGAGTTCTGTTTACGATATGCTCTGTCTAAATCACTTTTAATTTTGCTATTTCAGATCTATTATCCTGTTCTTTATGATAATCACTACATTTTGTTTGTTATTGATCATACAAAAGAGGTTGTATATTATCTTGACAACAATATCTGGCGTGATTCTACTGTGGAATATTGTAAAGATTTGTCTAAACAATTGGTATGTTTCTGTTGATTTATTGTTATGTTTATGTTGATTCATTGTTTCCATTTAAACTTTTTTTTTTTAATGTATGCTAAACTTTTATATTTTATCTCAGTGTGATCAAATGGGTGCTTTTCTTGCCAAAAGAAATCATCCAAAGAGTTCTCAGCTACCTTCTTATGGGTTTCAAATTGTTGATCTCGAATGGAGAAAAGATAAAGTTGACAATTTGGATTGTGGGATCTTTGTCATGTATCACATGCTCCATTTTGTTGGCGAATCGTTCAAATTAAATGAACTCAAAATAGTAATTATTCATATATTTTGTCTATAGTTTTTTCCTTTCTAATGCTTTTATTAAATACATATTGATAATTTTTTTTTCCTGTTGTGAGATTGTTGGAAGAAAATTTCTGCGAGGAGAGATCTGTACCACACTGGTGCTGTGTGATATGAATGAATCTAGGAATGATGTGTTGTTAGAATTAGCCAAGTTCAACGAGAAGAAGAAAGATCCTGCTTATGTCCAGGGAATTGAAGCAAGAAGAAAGGCTGCAATTGCTGAGAAGAAGAAGAAAGAAAATGAAGATAGAAAAATGGCAGCAGAAGCAGCAGCAAAGGCAGAGGCAGATGAAGAACAGCCCAAAGGAAAAAGGACCAAAAAGCAGACAAAAAAGTACACTCCTTCTAAACAGTGAAATGACTGTTTGCACAATGAAAAAACTTAGGTCTAGTAGTATTTTTTTAACAATGAAAAAACTTCATGTATTTGCATATACATCAAGTTCAATGATGTAATTAAACTTATTGTATAGTTTTTGGTTGTTCATTTGGAATACTGATGTATGTGCATACATTAAGTAATTTGAAAGGTTCTTTTGTATGTTTTTTATGGGTCACTTTTATGCATAAAATGGTGAATTTTGTAGCATAAAAAGGGTTACTTTTTTGGGTAGAAAGAATTAGTTTATACATGATAAGGGATAGTTTTGTGGGTAGATAGGGTAACTTTTATGCATGAAAAGGGTAATTTTTATGCATGAAAAGGGTCGCTTTTATTCATGAAAAGGGTAACTTTGTAGCATAAAAGGGTAACTTTTACGCATGAAAAGGGTCACTTTTATGCATGAAAAGGGTCACTTTTATTCAGGAAAAGGGTAACATAAGTTCATGTTTTTCCTGTCCTGTCAAAAAATAAGTTTATGTTTCCAATAATTAAACATTTGCTAATAATAGTGTAAATGATATTTTCATCAAAATAGTTTAACAATAGAGTAAAAAAAGAAAAAATAGTCTTACAATACAATGTATATTAATTTTGAAAAAAAAATGTTCAAACAAAGTTCCTAAAAGAGTCGTAAGTTAGGTGTCTTTGATCCAAATTCTGAATGTGGAGGTGGCAGTGCTGGTTTTCTTTTTCTCTTGTTTTTTTCAAGTCCTCCTTTTGCTCTCTTGCTTCTTCCTTTTGTTACAGCTCTTTTAGGATCAAGTATTGTTGGTACACTTTTGCTTGTACTCGATGTCGAAGAAACATCATTATTGCTTTGAGTGTTGTTTGCCACATCAGGAATGTTAGAAGCAGCTTCTGCACTTTCTCTCTGAGCAGCACTAGCAAGTAAGTTTTCCACCATTTTAAGACTGTTTTTGAAGATTTCTTCCATAAATGCTCTTGTCTCTTCAGTTTCTTGACTTTTTAAGATTAAATTGTAGTATTTCCTCATCATTGTTTGCCTCCAAGGAATATATGGCTGTGTAGGATCCTGATTCTTCAACCTATCCCATGCCTCTGTTTTTGCAAACTTAGTCCATCTTTTTGAAACATACTTGTCTGGTATTCTTGTTACTGAATGCAAATGTAGAATTCTAATGCAATGATAACATAACCATGCAGATGCTTCAAAATTTTTGCAAGTACACCATACACTCTGGGTCTCATGTATATAGTTTACTTGATGTGCAGACCATGACTTGTCTTCTAGGGTTACTTCATAAACTAGGCATTCTTTATTTCTCCCTATCATCTGAACAGTTGTTTCCATAGAGTATCCAAACTCCTCTTCAAAATCTCTAAAGAGTGATAAAGTGAAAACCTGTTCACCAAAATCATGTATCTACATTTAAATTTTTATATATTATGTGTAATTTAAGTACTTTTCAGTAAACTTTTTACCTGTGCAGCATGCTTTAGCATTCCGGACAGTGGCAATGAAGTGAATGCTATTGACTTGCTACAGGTAAACTCATCATATTTCTCTGTGCTTCTCCAACGATTGGTTGTCTTCTTAAATATGGTATAAAATTATGTCAATGTAGTTGCTTTACTTGCTTTGAATCCTATAGCATGATTAGTGCTTTCACTCCTTTGTGACGATAGGATTCCTGCTAAAAAGAAATATCTACTAAGGGCAGGACACCATTTTTCTTTCAACTCAAACACTCTTTGGTACCAAGAGTGTGCTGTCAAGTCATATTTTTGCATCATTGCCTGCCACTTTGCTTCAAATTCTTGTTCTGTCACACATCTTTAAGCACTGGTTGAATGCATACTTGAATTCTTTGTCTTTTTTGAGATCCCCAAATCTGGTTATGGCATTTTGTTCCAAATGCCAGATATAAAGTCTATGCCTTGTATTAGGAAGCACCTACATTGAAAATAAAGGGGTCACTTTATGCTATTAAAAGGGTCACTTTATGCAGTTAAAAGGGTTATGGGAAAAAGAAAAACATTATTTTCAGAGCTTAAAATCTGTAAAATGTCAATATAAATCTTTTACCTGCTCAATTGCATTTGTCATTGCTTGGCCATGGTTAGTGAATATTGAAGTTGGTCTTCTATTCTCCATAGCTTTCAAGAAGGTTTCTAGTAGCCACACAAATGAATCTGTTTTTTCATCCCCAATAAAAGCACATGCAAACATACAATTATGCCAGTGATTATTTATGCCAACAAATGAAGCACATATAAGATTGTATCTGTTGGTTCTGTATGTTGTATCAAAGACAAGAACATCTCCATATATTCTATAGTCTTCTAACATCATTGAATCTCTCCAAAAGATATTGGAAATTCTCCCTTCATTGTCAAACTTCACTCTAAAAAGAAGTTTGGATCTTCTGATTGTTCCTGATTTAAAATGTTCACTAAAGTTTGAGCATCTCCAGCCTCAATTTGTTCCATTCTTATCCTTGAGCAGAAATTCAGGTGATCTACAACACTATGACCTACATTCTGTTCTCCTGCAGCCTCTGTAGCCATGTAATTGTAAGTGTCCATTGTAGTTAGACCTGAAGATTTCATTGTTTTGATTGCTTCAGCTTTTTCCTCGGTCATTTTTCATTTAGAACGATGCAAATAATGCCATTGTGACCTTGTTAGCTCGTGGTTATGCTCAATAACATGAGCCACTACCTCAAACTGTCCTTCTTTATTCACTTTTGCTCTTATGCATGCCTTGCAATTCGATCTTGTAATGGCTACTTGTCTTGGCTTTCTTGTTTTTACATTTACATCATCTTCATCAACCATTTCAACTAACTTTGTTTTCTTTTGACCTGAATTTCTCTTTCCTTCAGCAGAACAAACATAATTTTTCTCAGTTACTATTTTTGTTTGTTGTTTGAATCTAGTTGTATGTTTTCTTATTGAAAACCCCAGTATAGCAGCATGTTTTACATACAATTCCAAAATTTCTTCAAAAGTTTCTCTTACCACACCAAGAAATGATCCTCTAAGATCTAAACCAGAAGCATCAATTGGATTTGTATCTGTAATTTAATACAGACATATCAGATAATAACTAGAGGCAACATATCATTAAAATTGGAGGCAAATAAAGGGTAACATTCGTGTGAAAATAGGGTCACTTTTATGCATGAAAAAGGTAACATTTAGGCTTTCAAAGGGTTACTGTTTGCATACAATCTGAATTTTCTGCATACAATCTGAGGGTAACTTTTGTGCATAAATAGGGCCACATTTATGCATTAAAATGGTAACATTTGGCATTCAAAGGGTTACTTTTTGCATACAATCTAAATTTTCTGCATACAATATGAGGGTAACATTTGTGCATAAATAGGGTCACTTTTATGTATGAAAAGGGTAACATTTAAGCATTCAAAGGGTTACTTTTTGCATACAATCTGAAAAGTTTATAAAAATTACCTTCAGTTGCATTTGATTTGGTTGTTTGTTCTGAATTTGAATCAATTGATTTGCCGGGAACCACTTGATTTTCTGCATTGTCAATTGCTTCTTCTGCATTTTCAATTGCTTCTTCTGCATCATCTCCATTGTTTGGATTGTTGAATATTGGTACGAATTCATCTCCAAAACTCTTAGTTTCTTCTTCTTCTATAATCGATCGATTTAAATCGATTTCAAATTCAGTTTCAATTTGCCTCTGTTTTTGTAGCAATTCGTGGATGAGATTGCTACAATTTGTGGTATCGAAAGTCGAATTTTCCATTGATGATCGAATTCTCCAATTTGTGCGTTTTCTCACTTTCTCTCTCCTCAATTGATGATCGAATTTTGCAATTTGTAACTTTTCTCACTTTCTCTGTCCTTAATTGATGATCGAATTCTTTAATTTGTGCGTTTTCTCACCTTTTTTCTCCTCAATTGATGATCGATTTCTGCAATTTTTGCGTTTTCTCACCTTTTTTCCTCCTCAATTGATGATCGAGAGCTACGTTTTCTCACTTTCTCTCTCCTCCATTGTTGTTCTGCGTTTTTTTGATTTTGAGGTATGAAATTCCGCGATTTTGAATTTTTTTTTTTTAAAAAAAAAAAAAAAAAACTAGTAAATGGTTGGCACGTGCAAACAGCCCGATGTACAATAAAAATACTGTACACCGGGTGCATGCAAAAGGGTTTGTTTAATGAAACATAAGTAAACTTATTTTCAATTCTTGTGAAGACCAGAATTCGTCTGCATGCTTATCTTTTTAATTACTTCAACAATATATCAAAAAGGTGTGTAAGTATTTTTTTTTTTTTTTTGAAGAAAAGATAGAGCATATGTATTAAGAGGAAAGATCCATCCCTGCAAGAGTTACAATAGCTTGTGAAAAACTATCAAACCTAACATACTCCACATTACTGTTTGTATCACCCCTTGCAACAAGGTGAGCCAGGGTATTACAATTCCTCTTAGCATGTGAAAATAAGCATACATTAAACCAAGCTCTATCTAATCTAATATCATCATAAATGACATGGATGGGAGAGAAGCCAACATCAGTCGAGGAAATGGCCTTGATCATATTTATGCCATCTGATTCAATCCAAATATTGGCATACCCAAACCGCCGCGCAAGAGTAATAGCATACCTGACAGCTTGAGCTTCAATTATTTCAGGGGTAGAAATCTCGGTCTTCTTCATGGCTGTAAGTATCAGACCACCATGCTCATTTCTGAATACCACACCTAGCCCAGCGTGGCCAGCATCCACATTGGCCTTGATACATCCTGCAGGTGGGGATAACCACCTAATGTTGCTGCTTTGAGGTTGCTGAAATGGGGTAGTGAAGACTTTTATCGCATAATCATCATACTTATTCACCAGTCTGCTATAGGTAGCCGCTAACATCACTACGTCAGGCCATTCATTCTCATGTATAAACAAATTACATCAACGCCAAGCATCCCACATTAAAGCCGCCATACGTCTTAAACTCCCTCGATCAACCTTACGAAGCAGCCACTCCCATCTTTCTACAAAAGAGTCAGTTGGAGCATCAAATAAATAATCCTTGAGATCATTATGGCACCATATCTCCCTTACTGGAGTACATTCAAAAAGAGAATGTATGATGGTCTCACTTTGTGCCCCACAAACTTGGCACGTAGCATCCGCAGTTATGTGACGCTGCATTAGACGAGCCTTCACAGCTAGGTTGCCTTTAACCGCCCCCCAAATAAAATGTTTGAGCTTCGGAGGACCACACAGACCCCAAACCGACCTCCAAATCTCCTCAGACATTACCCCAACTGTTGTATTATCATTAACATCCCTTGCCAACCAATAGCAAGACTTAACAGTGAAGATACCGTTCTTCGCCCTACACCAATACAAGCTATCCTTACAATAGTGCTGTGGTAAGCTGCTTGCCATCCTTCACCAACCAAGCACTCTTCCACGCCTTAATATCACGGCCATCCCCAACCCTCCACACAAGACCATCCCGAAGAAGCCCCTTTTCTCCCCAAACACTTCTCCAAGTAAAACTTCGATCATACCCACGCAATGCTTCCATCACGTTTGAATTTTTAAAGTATCGGGCCTTGAGAATTTTAAACAATAGGGTGTTCATTCGGATTTTGTTGCAAGCGCCATACTTGTTTCACGAGAAGTGCTTGGTTAAAACACTTAAGGTCATGAAACCCCATTCCCCCTTTAGCCTTCGGAAGACAGCTTTTCCCAACTTTGCCAATGCATTTTCCTTTGATCAACCGATGAGCCCCACCAAAATCGGCATAACAAAATATGAATCTCATCAATGAGGCCCTCCGGAATTTTAAATATGCTCATCATGTATGTAGGAATAGCTTGTGCTACCAATTTAATTAAAGTCTCTTTACCCGGCTTAGAAAGCAATTACTCCTTCCACCCATTCAATTTTTTCCACATTCTCTTCTTTAAAAACGCAAAGATGGCTTTCTTCGATTTACCAATTATCATTGGTAAACCCAAATACTTCTCATGTTTGTCCACCTCCCGAACCCCTAGAGTGTCAACAATAGCTTGTCGTCTGTCCATCGGCACACATTTACTAATTAAAAGCAACCTCTGTCTTATCTAAGTTGACTTTCTGACCAGATGCTCTTTCGTATGAACTGATAATTTTAGCTATTTTTTAACATTCCTTCAGAGTAGCTTTAGCAAATAGTATACTATATATCATCACCAAAAAAACAAGTGAGACATCCTAGGAGCAGAGTTACAAATTCTAGCGCCACTCAATCTTTTTTCACTAGCCGCCTTAGACAGTAAACAGGAGAACGCATCCGCGCAGAGTTAAAACAGATGCGGAGATATAAGATCACCCTGTCTGAGCCCCCGCGTATGGGGAAACTGCCCCAAAAATCTCATTGTTCACCTTAAAGGAAAATGAGACGCTAGAAATACATTCCATCACCCTTCGAATCCAACTCTCAAAAAAACCCATCTTTCCCATCACCATCTTAAAAAAACTCCACTCTACCCTATCGTACGCTTTACTTATATCAAGCTTAAGAGGATCAGGGACAACGATAGGCAACAACGATTGACCCGTGAAGGTTACACCCCATTCATACCCCATGAGATTACTAAGTCCATATGGTTCAGAACAACGAAAGGAGGATCGGGCATGATGGTACAAAGTGAATCATGGAGTCACATTTGCCCGTATTGGGCTCTACTCAATTCTTATAACGAAAAGTATTCCTACGATCTCAAAGGCATACAAACAAAGATTCAATTTGCTCCAAACTATTATTAAGCTAAATTGGTTGAATGTAAATGCAACATATAATTCTAAATATCGTGATCACTTGATTAGCACAATAAGATTAAAAAGAACCTGCATCAGTCATTCAATTTATCTTATTAAGCATTATATTCAATTACATATTCCCTTTAACATGCAATATGGTGATCAACAATAACAATAGAATAAACAATAACATTGGAAGCAATTTAGCCATAACAACGTTAGTCAAATCAAATCATAACAATAACTTCAATTATGATACTAGCAATAAGGATAAAAATAAGAGTAATTAAGTAATAAATCACTAACGTTCTGCGCTTCTTTAAATTGCTACATCATGAATAGATTGTTAGTAACTTCAATAAATATATAAATCAAATTGAAATTAAATTAAATAAAAGTAGATTTGATTTGGTCCAAACCCTCAATCGGTTCTATCTTTCACGCATTGGTTTAATTATAGAATTTCGAGTGTTGCATGGACTCCGGAGAGTGCTTAGGGAAGGAATGGTGTAATAGGTTTAAGGCTTAGAATATGAGAGATACAAATTAAAATGTGTGTTGGTGAATAAGAAAGAAAGAGAGAATTATTTGGTGTCCCAAAACTGGTGAAAACAGCTTCATGTTTATAGAGAAAATATGAGGGGTGAAGCATGAAACCCTAGAATTGGAGCACCGCGAAGAAATTAAACCTAAAATTGCCGTGTCACAACGCAAATTGTCGTGGCACGGTACAGCTTGTCGTGACGCAGTGCGGCACGGCAAATAAGTTTTCCGGAATTTGGTGTAAATTTATTTTATCTTTTTCTTAAGCATTAAGCATGTGATAATTAGGCGTCGTTTCAGTTATTCCGGACATATTTAATTTCAGGATTAGGGTTTTATTATCTATTAATCGGGCTTAATTAATAAATAAAATGAAATGGATTAAAATGGTTTGGGTTGAAATATGGGTTGGACTATGCTTGAATAAACATTTGGACAGACTTGTGGACGGAACATGTTTGACCGAACAAGGATTGTATGCTCTCCCGAGATTAAATACTTAAACCGACTAATAATGGCGGTTAAAGGTTATTCATCATCGGATTTGGTTTTTTGGGAGACATTTTTAGGTTTTTACAATCATGTTTGCCAATGCAAAAGTTTAATTGAATATATTTTTAATTATATTATTGTAAAAAAAAAAAATACTAAAAATTGAATTTAAATCAAGTACACATTAAATGAATCTAACAAGATCCCAAATTACTACTTTTTTTATACTTACAAGACACAAATGTTAGTCAAAGCAAAGTTAATGAAAAGTGTGAAGAGTTAAAACGTGTCATCGAATTTAAAATGGAGGAAGTAATAAACATTCCTTATAATTCATTTAATTTTATATTTTTAAAACAAATTCATTTACTATTATCATAGCCCAATTTACATAGAAATTTTTTTCATTTTTATTTTTTTTATTCTTTTTTCTTTTTTTTTTATAAATCGACTATACCTTTATAGGATATTTTTCAAATGGCCACAATAAAATTGTGGCCATTGTATAAAATCTAATCATGTCCCTATATTTTTATTGACTAATGTAAGCCGTTGATTTATTTCATTTTATTTAAAAAAAAATGACAGAAAAATCCACGTTCTTATCGGTTTCTCTTTCGTTTTTTCATTGTTTACTCAATATTTTTTTCCCTTCACTTCTTCGATCTTTTTTCACCCGTTTCTTGGGTTATTTTTATTGAAATATGTGAATAATTTTATGATTTTGAGCTTTCTTGCATTCATTTGTGACTGTGTTTATTAATTATTTTTGGGTTGTGAGAGGTTGATTAATATTACTCCACACTTAAGAAAATTGTTGGAGAATTGGAAAAATCTGATTGTTTCGAAGATTTGGCCGAATTCGATTTATTGCTAGTCTAATCCAAAGGAATCAATGGTGGCAAATTGGTTTGGATCATGAGGGAGCCCCAGGCAATCAGCCTGATTGACGAATTTTTGTCAATCAGCCCCTTTTGTGGGCCATGGTGTGTCCTTGATAGTAGTATTATATTGCTTTGTACGGGCTGTTGTTTAACAAACTGACGGAAAGAAAATGGCCGTTAGTGACGATGGTAAGTAACGACGTTTCCTCAAATTTAATCTAATCGAACATTTGAAAAAAAAAAAACAACAACAACAAGCCTTTACACCTGCCCCTTCTTCTGGATAGCCATCTTCATCTCAATCTTCTTCTAGAACTCCTTTTCGATCCTACTCATTTCGGAAGATGACATAGACGAAGATGATCGAGTAAGAAAACTTCGACATCACTGTTTTTCTCGTATTTCCAGGTAATTTAATGCTGGAACATCTCCTCCGATCAATTCTGGGGCAATTATGGATCTTCTCCGACCAATTCTGTAGAAAACTAATTTGAAGAAACACTCCGCTTTGGATGAATTATTTGTTCCCTTTCCAAACTGTAAACCCTAATTCAAACTACATTGCGAAATCATCAATTCATGAATTATTTCTCCAAGCAATTCGGTAGCAGCTTTGGTGCAACCGGCGTCTGAAACCGAAGCAAAGTTATTCGGCTGGGTTGAAGCAATTTAAGCTAGTTTGGGAAAGTGATTTACAATTGGGAAAACGAATGAAACCCAGGAAAGGGTAACGACTCTGACTAACATCTACATAAGTCAACTATAACCATGACAATTTACTGTTTCAGCAACATGACGATAAAGTTACATATCTACCCTTGACTATAACAAGGAAAAGACGAAAAGACCCCCTGATTTACTTCCCATGTAAATCAGGCTGATCAACTTGAATTTCCTCTTTGGATAATAGAGATGCTTATTTCTTATTCTGGTCAATTTGAACCCGATTGTATTGTATGATGAAGAATCTGGAGTATTTTCAATGCAATTGATTTTTGAATGATCTATGATTTCGTTGATTGTATAGTATGATGCAGAATCTGGAGTATTAGTAATTCTTTTTTTTTTTTTTTTTGTTAAAATCTTCAAAAATAAAATAAAAGGTAACCCATATCTGTTAGGGTTGGTGAGTGCGCAACAAAAGCAAATTAAAGATGTATTGATTGAAGAGATAAGTAGGAGATAGGTAAAGGCAAGATAATTAAATAGTAAAATTAGACACACAGTACACTATTTAACGACGAGCTATTTATTCCACTATTTGAAAATAGGAAAGTACAAGTATGCTTTAAGGTTTATATTACAATATGACTCTCTCTATATTACTCGCTAAAGAGTATTACAAAGTAAGAATAGTGGATTAGGGAATATAAATTTGGCAGAGAATTACAAGTAGGGTTTATGTATTTGTGTGTGGCTCTTTGTGTATTTGGCTTCTTCTTGTGTTGTATTCAATGATTGATGAATGCCCATAACCTGTATTTATAGGTGTAAATGGAGCTTGGAAGAAATGGCCGGAATATTCTAAGAAATTCCTCCATCATTCTTGTATCCATAATATTCACGAATCATGTATTATATTCTAATAGCTTCCAATGTCAATAATGCTATAGAATATTCAAGTAGGATATTGTTCTAGAGAAATCAAGAGCAAGTAATGAACTTGCTTGATTATTCCGGAAGTCTCTAGAATATGCACAATACTCCAAAATAACGGGTTTATAAAATTTGGGTCATACCCAACAATATCAACGGTTCATGTTAGTCAATAAAAAATAAACAATTGTGATTTGATTTAATACAATAACTACAATTTTATTGTAACGACTCAAAAGTCATCCAACCTTTATATATTTAGTTTTATAGGCTAACATAAATATAGTATAATTGAAGCACATGTTGGCCGTGGTAAGCGAGGACCATGAAAAATGAGAAATTCCAGTCTTCTAGTCCAACCGATTTCAATCCTATCCAGTCCGAATTTAAACTTATACCCAATCTTTACTAGTGCCTTTAAATCGATATGCATATATATATTTTTTTGAATAATAGATCGATACTCATTTCAACTAGTATTGTCCAACATGAAAATATGAAAGAATAGAAGAGAAAAAGCATGGAAGATTGACAGGCATAACAGAAATCACTCCGCAACGGTCGGGAAGGCAGAGAAAGCAAATCAATGAGTTAAGTGCAATATCCTTCTTCTTTAGTTAAGGTAATGAATTAAGCCAGTTGTATCTTGTATAGTTGTTGCGTTGGTCCAACTCTTTCCCTTACTTTTTAGCAATATAAAGATGTTACAAGTCTTAGAACATGCACACTCATAACTTAAACTTGGTCGTGGGGTCTCTCATTTTAATCATGTATCCTTCTAAAGCTATTGCCACTCTTACCGATTTTAACGGGTATGTCATCAAGATTTTGTACATTCTTTGCACTTTTACCTCTCAAAAGAATGGATTTCTGGATAACTATATTTTACATGTAAGTCATTTTACTTTTATATTTGTTCCCTTCATATCGATCACCAAGCTAAACAAGTTTTTATAGTATGAACGTTATTAGTTGATTTAGTAGGTTGAGCAAAGGTCGGAAATCGATCCCTAAGTTTGAATGATAGCGAAATTAGCCCTGTGATTAGCTTCTCGTTGTCTTCCTTTCAATTCTTTGGTTTTGAAATCAAGTTCTATTAATATTTCCCATGAATCTTTGACATCTTATATCAAACATTTAGAGTTTTAGTTATTAGTTCGATAGAAATATAATTTATGCATAATAAGGGCATGTTCTGATTTAATGAGCTGAACTGAACTGATTGGAGCTGAACTGAACTAAACTAAACTAAACTGAATTGAAATTAAGTTGAAGAAAACATGCCCTAAGTATGAACTATAAAGAGCCATTAAGTATTTTTATATAGTAGAGGATTTTTTTTTAATCACATATAGAAGCTTTTATCCAATTTTGATTAATTAGTCTCATATTGTCAAATAATCAAGCAGATCTTGTTTTCAAGACACACCTTTTATTTATCCTTAATTTAAAGGAAACTCAATATTTAGAAAAAGAAAATCAATTGTTAGAGATATACAATATCGGAAAATATATGTGTGATATAACTTCCGTATTGATCTTATTAGTAGAATAATATACTTATGTTTATTTATGTTAATTGGTTGAGTTGTTTCTTTAATAACAATAATAAAGGTAAAATTACTCCCTCTGTTTTTACATACTCGCTCCATTTCTCTATGTACGGAGTTTTAGGAGAAATTGGAGAAAATAGTAAAATATGGAGGTAGTGGGGTAAGTGAAGGAATAAAAAAAATATAAAAGACAAAGTAGTTGAGAGAATGGGAGGAGAGAGGATATGAAATTAATATAATATGGTTATGTTGGGTCCACTAGTTGAGTAATACGGAGTATGAATTAAATATTGTAAAAACTTTCCAAATAAGAAAATGGAACAAGTATTTAAAAATAGCCGAAAGTAAAAAGTGGAGCAAGTATTTAAGTATGGAGGGACCTAACAATAACATACCTTAATTAAATTCTCTAAATATCATCTCAATGAAAATAAATTCAGTACACTAATACATTGTTAATTAATTTTTTTATTCAAGTATTAAATTTATACTGTTAATTCTTTTATCCAACAATGAATTTGCTTTATGAATTTGGATGACAGATTGTAAACGGAAAGAAATCAAAATAGCAGGATAGCATACCCTACAAAAATACACATAATCTTGGTTGTCTGAAACCTTTAAAACATTAGACAGTCTGTTTTCTATCATTCTATGTTAGAGTAGTTATTTTTTATCCACCTCAAACCCACTTTCTCCCACTCTTCATTCCCACATTCTTCTTCATCATTTCTTTTCATCCCTCTTTTTATTTAAACCACCTTCTTTCCCTCTTCTCTTTCACATTCTTTATTCATTTGTCTTTCTTTCTCTTTTGTTTCTGTAATCCAGTTAAACTAATAATCATGGCTGAAGAAACAGCTAATCAAACCACCGTTACACCAACTCCAAATGAGCAAGAAGTTTTTGTAGTAACAGAGGATTCAATTAACGATGTCGTAGCGAAGTACGAGGATAAGGATGAGAAGGAGAAGGAGAAGGAGGAGGTAGGTACTGAAACTAAGGCTGTTGCTGAGGATGTTACCGCCTCGAATGAGAAGGAGAAGGAGGAGGTAACTACTACTGATGTGAAGGTTGCTGATGTTGTTATTGCTGATAGTAATGTTAATGATGAGATAAGTAAGGATGATATTGGGTTATTTCCCGAGAATGAGAAGAAGGCATTGGATGAGCTTAAGAAGCTTATCCAAAACGCTCTAAATAACCATGAATTTAGTGATGCTACTGTACCACAACCACCACCGCAATCGAATGTAGAGGAGGGTTCTATTGTGGTTGATGAAGAGGTTGAGAAGAAGGCGGTTGATGAAGAAGAGGTTAAGGAGGCGGCGGCCACCAAGGAGACATTGGCTAAGGTTAGTGTAAACGAGGATGGGACAAAGACTGTGGAGGCTATTGAGGAGACAGTGACTTTTGAAGAGCAGCAGACGACTCCTGATGGCTCGACTCAGGAGTCATCTGCTGCGGTGTCTTCACCTCTTGTTGATGCTGAGCAAGAGGTGAAGACACCAGCGGAGGCAATAAAGGAAGTTGCGCAACTTCCTTTATTGCCTCCGGAGGAGGTATCCATATGGGGCATACCCCTCCTCAAGGATGACCGGACAGACACCATCCTCTGGAAGTTCCTACGTGCCAGGGACTTCAAAGTGGTCGAAGCCTTCGCCATGATCAAATCCACCATTAAGTGGAGAAAAGAGTTCAAAATCGATGAGTTGCTCGAGGAAGACTTGGGAAATGATCTAGAGAAGGCGGTGTTCATGCACGGGTTTAGCAAAGAAGGTCACCCTGTATGTTACAATGTTTATGGTGCATTCCAAAACAAGGAATTGTATCAGAAAACATTCTCTGATGAAGAAAAAAGACAGAAATTTCTGAAATGGAGGATTCAATTCTTGGAGAAAAGTATCAGAAAGTTGGATTTTAGTCATGGAGGTATTTCAACAATGGTTCAAGTCAATGATCTTAAGAATTCTCCTGGACCTGGTAAATGGGAGCTTAGGCAAGCTACCAAACAAGCTTTACAATTGCTGCAGGATAATTACCCCGAATTTGTTGCCAAACAGGTCAGTTAACAACTCTTTATATGCTAATTAAGTATTTTACATCCCTTGATTATGTTCGAATTTAGTTGTCACATTACTTGTTATAACTTTTAAAAAATACTATCAAGATGAAAAATCTGATAAACATGATATTAGTTGCAAATATTAGCTAATTTAATTTGTTTTTTTCTTAATAATATCATTTGTGTTGAATTAAGAGAAAAAGTTTTTCTTGTTTTCATTTATGCTAGCTACTTTATGAAAATAATGAAATACTTTTTTTTGGTGATTTATTTATGTAATTGTTTATATGATAGGTGTTTATCAATGTGCCATGGTGGTATGTGGCAGTCAACAAGATGATAAGTCCCTTTTTGACTCAGAGAACAAAGAGCAAGTTTGTTGTTGCTGGACCTTCTAAATCTGCTGAAACTCTTTTCAGGTTTAGCCTTATTTTAATTTGCTTTATTTCAAAAGACTAACTTTCTCTGTTTTTTATTGCATCATATATTTATATTCTTATTGGCGCGTAATTTGATGAATAAATTAGATAAATTAAACGGATAAATTAAATAAAATAATCCAAAATGATAAGAGAGGAAAGTGTTGGGCTATTAATGTTTAAGTCATTGTACTTTGTAATAAACTTATCAGATCACCATTTAAATTTTATAATCGATCTATTACTCCGTATTTTACAGTAGTCGTTTGAAATATGATAACCATAATGTTTTAATGATTCTATAGATTGCACGTCAATAGTGTTTATATATAGGATTAATTTAGCTTATATTATAGATATTACAACTAAATTAATCATTTGTTTTTGTTATAAATTGATTATAATCTTAGTTACATTGCTCCGGAGCAAGTACCAGTTCAATATGGTGGATTTAGTAAAGATGGAGAATTTGGAAGCAAAGATGGTGCAACACAAATTATTGTCAAGCCAACATGCAAGGAAACTGTGGAATTTGCTGTTACTGAGGTTAGTCTTATGCTTAATAATTTTATGTCAATAATTACTCGTCATCCGTCAAGTTATGGCCTCCATAATCAACTACAACAAAAGAATAAACATCGATTTAGGGCACGAGTTAATTCTGTGGAGATATAGTGTAAAACAAAGATGTGAGCATGAACAAAATTTTGAGTGTAAGTGGTGTAAAATGTCATTGGATTCTTGTACGTACTGATTATGTTTTAGTTTAGGGTACTCTTTGTGGGTCAAAGCTCTTCCTTTGGTGGGTGGACAAGACCCCACTATTGCTGGCTTAGGCCTTCGTTTGATTGAAAAAAAAAAAAAAAAAAAAAAAGATAAAAGTAAAAGTGTAACTTAAAAATCATAAAAAGGTGAAAATTCATGTTCATCAGATATATGAGGAATGTCACTTAAATTTAAGATAAGAAATAAAGTACATACTGTAAGAGAAAGCAAGTTTATTAAAGTTTTAGTGTAAAAGAAAGCTTGAATAGTAGAAGCTAGTGTAAGAGAAAGCATGTATATTACATTTTTATTAGTTTAATTAACATAATATTTATTGAAATGAACTGAAAATGAGAGAAAAGTTTTATTTTGGGACAACCATCTTATGAGAAATGAACTCAAAATGAGAGAAAAGTCTTATTTTGGGACAACCATTTTCATAGTTCATTGTGTTTTCAGTGAACCATTATATTTTCTCATGTTAAAGTCCTATACGTTAAATTAAATATACCAAATCTTAAAGATGATATAGTGTTCAACGCGTGATCTTTTAATTTAGAGATAGAAACTTAACCTCCATTTCGATAAAATCGTAGAGTTTAATATTAATTTTTCATATGATCTATATATTATGCAGGCATGCCATCTAACATGGGAAGTGAGAGTGCTTGGATGGGAAGTAAGCTATGGTGCTGAATTTGTGCCCAATGCTAAAGATAATTACACTGTAATTATTCAAAAGATGAGGAAAGTGGGACCCACTGAAGAAACCATAATTAGCAACAGCTTCAAGACTAGTGAGCCTGGCAAAATTGTTTTAACCATTGATAATTCCTCCTCTAAGAAGAAAAGACTTCTTTATCGCCTCAAAACCAAGCCTTCTATTGATGACTAAACAACGACTTATTATATATTATTTTATTTTGATTAACTTTGAGAAATGCCCATATTTTCAAGTATTCATTTAGTTGTATTTTATTATGAATTTTATGATAATTATTGTTAATATATATTATTTTGGTTGTGAAGAAGGGTGCATGGTTTATGTTATTGGAATATATTTTATTAATTCGGATTTTGTTGTTCTTAAAAATTATGTACATCAAGTTTCAAAGAAAGATTTGTTGGTGTTATGTCTATTACATGCATATAGAAGTTTGTGTAAGTAAGGTTAAAAAATTACTTTACTTTGCATGAATTTTTGCTAATTGCAAATTCCAACAACATATTTTTACTATATTACCTAACTTTTTAGCAAAGAGATTTCAACTAGTACTACTCTTCGATTTAAACTTTAGAGTTGGTCATTGAAAATCAATGAGTATGATACATGTAGATGCAAATGAAAATTTAATTTTCACATAAGTATGATGTTTTAATGGTTTTTTGCTGTTAGTTTTTGGGCTCAACACAAATGATATGTAAATATTAATGGAGGATTGTAAAGACAATCCCAAAGAGATGAGTAACACAACACCAACAACAAATCTTTCTTTGAAACTTGGTAGTATACTATTACTTGTATATGTTTTCGTCTTACAAAAACACCTCATATGAGGTCTATTTATACCGTTGAAGGAGGATCTTAGCGAGGTTGTGCTTGATGGATAAAAAATTTACATAAGTAAACAAGTAGGCACGTAAACTGTCCTTCGGGGTGTATTCTGATACTTAGATTAGCTAAAGAGAACGGAATATTAAGAGGAGTAACGTGTGCTAGACTCCTATGTTTAAGAGTGTAAGTACATTATAAAATATACTTGTAAAGACAATCCCGTAAGATGAGTGACACAACACCAACAAATATTTCTTTGAAACTTGTTAGTATACTATTACTCCCTTCGTTTTTAATACTTGTTCACTTTCTTTTTTCGACCGTTTTTAAATACTTGCTCAATTTCTTTATTTGGAAATATTTTACAATATTTACTTCATTTCTCTCATCTAATAGACCCAACATAAATCATATTTTATTAATTTCATATTCTTTTTCCTCCAATTCTCTCAACTACTTTTGCTTTTAACAATTTTTGTATTCTTCCCCCTACCCCACCACCTCCATATTTTATTATTTTCTCCAACTTCTCCTAAAACTTCGCGCATTGAGAAATGGAGCAAGTATTTAAAAACGAAGGGAGTATATGTTTTCTATTACAAAAAACACCTTATATAAGGCCTACTTATACCGTTGAAGGAAAATCTTAGCGAAGTTGTGCTTGATGGATAAAAATATACACAAGCGGGCACGTAAACTAGCCTCGAGGGTGTATTCTGATACTTAGATTAGCTAAAAAGAATGGAGTATTAGGAGTAACTTGTCCTAGACTCCTAATTAAGTTTAAGAGTTAAGTACAATATATGATCTGAGCATTAGTTTCTTGGGATCCTCTAGGCTAGCTATTTACTTCGTATATGTTTTATATAACAAGTAGATCGACTACCAGGCCTCGCTTCGTATTTGGGCCTAGATTGGGCCATGTTTATATTATCACATTTCAATTACAAATTTTTCCATCTAGTCTAGGCAGCTTCCCCTATATACCCCAACTAACTACGTCGTTTTATCCCCTTTTTCTCGTCAGTTTTATTTTTTTTTCTTTGTTTTTTTATTTTCTTCTTTACTTTTCATTTAAGCAAGTATATAATTTTCTTTCCAGAACAAATTTCCTTCTTTTTACTCTCCTCATTTCACCAATTTTAATTTCTCTCTCCTCTTTTAATTGATTTCACTTTCTCTCTCCTATATTTTTTGATTTTTTTTTTCAAATTTTTCTCTTCTTCCATGGAGATTTCTATCTCAATTGCATTTGATCATGATTGTGACTCTATTTTTCCTCCTTGCTTTACTCGACTCGTTTAACAATCAATGTGAGTAATTTGTCATTCAATCAATGTGAGTAATTTTGATTATAATGCTTTGATTTCACAGTTTTTGTTGTATTGATTTTAATTTTGATAATGCTCTGGTTTTAGTATTGTTATTGTTGTTATTAGTTGATTCATATATAGTTTTGGTTGTATTATTCTTCTAATTTGATTCTTATTTGTGTTATTATTTTTATTTTGTAATTTTGATTGTAATCTTATTATTTGATTGTTGCCTTTCTAGTTTTGTGTGTCTTATATGAACATCTATAGTTGTTATAATAATATTGTTAACCGATTATTTTTATCAGCTTGTTGTGTCGCATAAAAATAATCTTAGTTAAAAAAATGATCACTTGTATAATAGTAAATGTTCATTTATGTTTAATGTATGTTTTTTATAGTAAACTATAGGTTTATTTTAGTTGTATTTGAATATATATGTTGTACATGTGAATTTAAATGATTTTCATTCTTTTAAAGATGCTCATATCTATTTTAACTAGTGAACATATTTTAATATTTGTTCCCTAAAAAAAAATCTTAACATTTGTTATTCTGTTTTGTTGTAATAATGTTCAATTATGCAATTATAAATGTTCATTTATATATATATTTGTGTTTATGGAATTATAAGTTGTACATATGACTTTTAATGATTATCAATGTTTTGTAATTTCATAAATAATATTCAGTTATGTAACTATATATTTTTACATATAGTAATTTAACTGTAAGTAATCAAATGCATTATTGTAATTGACCAAAACTGCTACTATATGTGTTCATCTGTTACATGTTTATTTATTGCAGTGGAAAAGAGGATGCTATTATTTTTCAAGAAGCAAATCAGTTTGATTTTTGGGGGAAACAATTTCCTTCCGAAGATGATACTTATGAAATGTATAATGAGTATACTTTTATGAAAGGTTTTAAAATTAGTGTTTGGAGGAGTAAGAGGCGAAGGGATGACTCATTTTCTATGAAAGGATTTATTTGTTTTGATGAGGATTATAAAGATAATAAATGTAGAAATATTAGGTCCCATGAGAGACTTGATACAAGAACTGAATGTTTAGCTTTTGTACAGTTTTCTATTGATCGTTCAGGTGTGATTATGAACATGTATATTCTAATATAGTTAGTGAATGATGGTTCAAAGTCGACAATTGTAAATGCTCAACCACAAATACAAGTTCTTATGAATATTTAGTTTTTTTTTTATTTATGAACATGTTGTTTCCCTAATATGAACATTATATAAGTCGTCAAAAAATATGAACATAAATATATATATATATATATATATATATATATATATATATATATATATATATATATATATATATATATATATATATATATATATTTTAAATGTTTGCTTTTGAAGGATGTGATTTGTAATAGTACTTTGGGGGGGGGGAAATTATTTCCTTCTTATGAAAATCAAATAGAAATTGTACGTCACCAAAAATTAAAATATTGAATATATAAATATACAACACAATTCCACACATGCATATTATTATACACAATGAATTCTCGACCCAAAATTGAAAAATTCAAGCTCGTGTTATTGGTCCGTGTAGTGCGAATCCATGCCTTCTTGATTTCCTTATTTTTATCGTCTTCCTTTTTTTCATTGCTATAGTGTGGTGTAGCTCACTATATCCACGATTCTTTTTTAAACTAATAGACAAAAATAAATGAATTTTTCGTTAGATTTGAGCAAGAATAAGTGTTGAAATGAACCAATTTTCATATGAATATGAATAGTATAACAATTGAAATGATCAATACGGAAATGAACATATATTAATATATAAATGAACATATATTAGTGTATAAATGATCATCCATTAATATGGAAATGAACAACTAATAAATAATGAACATTTTTGCATAATTCAATATGAAAATGAACATCTATCTATTAATATATAAATGAACATGCATTGGTTTAAAAATGCCTATGAAAGATATCAATCAATGAACATGAAATATATACGTGAATAACTCTTGAAGCTATCAATATGTGATTTACCATACATCCATATGAAAAAGACATATATTGAAACTCAAAATTGAACCGAGCATGAAATATTTGAAGAGGATGACCAAAATATAAATATTTATCAATATTCTAATAATCGTATATTAATATATGTGAAAAATCATATACTTTTATGTGATTGAACATACATCTGTCAAAATACAAATGAACACTCATCAAAATAATTTTCCACTCCAAACTATGAAAAAGAATGAATATTAATACAATGACTACGTAGTAATATGTAAATGAACAATTATATTAATCATTTATTAACATGTGAATGACCGTATACTAATATATAAATAAACATTTATCAAAATGAAAATGAACATTCATTAAAAAAAAAACAAAAAAAAAAACCACTACGAACTAATTTAATTAGTGCTTACTTTTCTCCAGATTCTTTGATGTTCTTCTCTGAAACTGTTTCCTTTGTACTGCCAAAAAAAAAAAAAGACTTCATACCCAAAAATCAAAATGTATTTGTTCAGCTTACTAATATTTAAATGAAAATTAGTAAAAATCATTAAAAAGCAATAGTTAATACTCTTTTTCCATGTTTTACACATTGATGTTATCCCTGTAACACAATTGCAACAAAAATTTATTAAAACTAGGGTTTATACTCTTTTTCGAACTAAATATGAACAAAATCACTTGCTCCTTTGAATTTCGACCTTGATTTGTTGAATTATGTATTGAATAATTTTTTTGATAATTTGTCACAAATTCGTAGAAATATTTGGATTTGAAAATGCGAAAAATGGGTGTAGAGAGAGAAAATGCAGAAATGGGTAAGGAGAGAGAAAGTGAAATGAGAATGATGGTTTGATTTTTTTTTTTTTGTATATATATGGTGGGGAGGGGGACAGTACGTTTATGTAGTGAAAGTGAGTATTTGAGGAAAGGGGTGTAGGGTAAGATGCCTAGACTGGAGTCTAGCAATAAATAATTACATTTCAATTAGAATCTTCTTTTGTTTGGGCTATAAAGGCCCAAAATAGGAGGCATTTTGTTACCCAATTACTACTGCAAAGTTGGTTATGAATGACTTTAGTATGATATCTTTGCGGTACCAATCATACAAGTTGTTAAAAGCAAAGAGAATTCTTCAAGTTTTCATTGTCTATTTGGCCTTGAGATAATCCAATTCAATTAATAAAGTTGTACCATAAACCATTACATACGCTAGCTAGATACCTTATGCCTTGAGGAAAAGCCTCCAAATGTAACTCTTGGATTGGAGGTGGAGGATAATTAGAGTTGAACATTGATAAGTATAGGATAATGGCACTAAGCTTAGCTTAGCCAAAGTTGTCATTATTTTTTGTTGGGTTAGTGTGGCCCAAATTTCATAGCCCAACTAATTATTTCTCAAGGTCTCTCAAAATTTCTAGAAAATTCTCGTATATTGAGAAATTGATGGAGAATTTCGGAAGAATCTAGAATTGGTTAATGCCTGTGAAGGTTCTAGATTTGTGTGAAGAATTTAAAGTGTAAAAGATTTCATACACTTCTTCCACCTCCATACATCACCTATAAATAATGGCGTTGGGCATCATTTGGGAGTATATATCCACCTACATATCCTCCAATATTCCGATGCTATACACTTTATGAGTGTCCCTCCATAATGCTTAGAAAGATTTAACATACAAATATCCACTCTCTAAGATATCATGATCGAAGTTTCTACACACAATCTCCCTAATCCACTATCCTTCTTTTGTAATACTCCTTTGTGAGTTTCTATTTTGAGAGTTTGCTTGTACTAATCACCCTTTCAAGTGTTTTGTACTTTTCCCACGTTAAATATTGTGTGTCCATCTTTACTCTTATATTGCCTATATCTTTCTCCTATTTATTTCATCAATCTCTAAATCTTTAATTTGTTTTCGCTGTGCACTCACCAATACTAACATTATTGATCATCGATAACTATATTTTTATGATTGTATCATGGCATGTAAATCAGCAAGCAAGAATTTTTAAACACCTTAAAGCTTCTTAATAAGATAGTATCAATAGATTACATAACATATTTTGTCTTAGAGTATCACTAAGATATCCGAAGTATGTATTTTTCTAAAACTAAAACATTAGTTAAGATTGAAATGAATAGCGCTCATGGTTCTTATAAAACATGCTTGAAACTTGAAAGTGTTGTGTGTATGCTCTATAAGAAAGCTGATTAATACTTAAACATGTATAGGTAGTTTTACTCAAAAATTAGTTTTACTCTGTAAGAAAGTGAAATTCTACAATGTCATTCTTTAAACATGACACCACAATTTGCTGATGTAGCAAAATCTGATTGGCCTATATTTAGTATTTTTATTTTCATTTTGAATTATTTTTAATATCCATAATGTATTAAAATTATATTTTTTTTGTATTCTTTTAATACATGTATTTTCTTTTAGAAATACATAATCATAAATTATAAAAATCTAGTTTTTGTAATATTAATTAATTTTCGAGTTTATAATTATGATTTAAAAATCACAAAATTAAAATCATTCAACATTGTTCATATTGTTCAACAATCGTTCATCATTGTTCATACTTCATATTGTTCATCAATGTTCATCAGTCATGTCATAGATTAGCCCCCTATTCCCAAAATCAATGTTAGTTGTTGATAAATTTGCAAATCCGGACTAAAATCGGATAGCAATTCGTAAACAAATTGTGTTTTTTGCAGTTCTTGATTTTAGGTTTTCGTCCATAAAAAAATTTCAACAACAATCTCATTTATAAGTATTTGCAAAGGGAGAATTCCGCTTTGAATGGTTCGAAAATATGATTTTTGTGGACTCAAATTGTGTAATTCTGTCAAATAACAAGGAGTATCAAGTTTGTATGCAGAAGATGAAGTGGTCGCATTTTAATCCGATAAATGTAATTAAGTTTTTTCGAACTTGTTGTGGGTTAGGTAATGACTTAAACTATGTTTGGTCATTACATAGAAAAATAATATTTTTTATATTCTGGTATTAACCTTATAATATTATGAACGTGACAAAATATTAAATTATGATATACTTTCTCACATATACTATAATATACTTACATATTGTTAGAAAATAAATACTCCATATGTTTCATAATAATCACAACAGTGAGGTTGTCTAAAAGTTTTTGAAAAATTATAGGGTTGTAACCAGAAGGAGAATTGTTTGATATAAAGTATGGTTACTAGAGATATATTTAACTATTAGTAGGTGAAAGAAATGTAGTAATAAAAAGTAGTGTAAGTGGGGTTGATAGAAACAGAAAGTAATTGTAGGTCATTACAAAATAAGGAAATGTTGCAATTGTTATTAAACGGATGAAAACAAATTTATTGTGAGTACTATGAAACAATGGGAGTAATGGCTAAACTTTAATGGTTGTTCAATTCATAGAGGTGTATATGAACTAAGCCGAGTATTATGTTCATGTTCATTTAACTTAGGCGAGTCCATGCACAATATGAGATTTCATATGAGAACATGAACAAAGCTTCAACCGAGCTTGAACCTGAGTATGTTATTGATCGTTCATTTACACCCATACTTGTTCAATAAATCATAGTATTACATATATTAATCAACATTAGCCCTACTCCAATCCAACTCCAATGCCAAACTAATTTTCGAATTAGATTTATATATAACATACGTTTTTTTTAACTAGTTACATACTAGTTTGATATTTTTTTTGATATTTATTTTTTGAATGATGATTATTGAAATTAGTTTCATCGATACATATTTGAAAAATAAGGTATTTTGATATTTCAAAGTACTAACCTTTGATAGTAATGGTAAAAACTTATGGGTAAACAACCGTAGAGTTACACCAGTTGCAAACAAATTTTCAATTCATCATTTTGTACCATTACCTAAAATTTTTTTAAGTAAAATGAGCTTCAATTCATTAGCTATAAAGATAATAAAGTATTATTTTGAAGGAAAAATTGTCAAAAATCATACAACCTTTGGCCGGTTATTTTTAAATAATACAACCTTTAGATTATTTTGTAATAATGTAAACTTTAGGAGGTGTTCATTTTAAACAAGACAAAATCGAATTTTCGGTGGATTTTAAAGTTATTAGGATAGGGGAGAGGATGAGTTTTTGGTGGTGGGGATGGGGAAGGGGGGGAATATACCCTCCCCTTCTCCTACCTCAAAACCCACCGAAAATTCGATTTTGTCTTGTTTAAAATGAACACCCCTAAAGGTTGTATTATTACAAAATAATCAAAATATTGTATTATTAAAAAAGAATGAGCCAAATGTTGTATTATTTTTGGCAATTTTTCCTATTTTGAATTCAACAAATCATAATTTAGGGCATGTTCACATTTATTTAATTTCAGTCCAGTTCAGTTCATTTCAGCTCTAATCGGTTCAATTCAATTCAGTTCAACTCCTAATTTCCCTCTCTCATAAAATATTCATTTCAGCTCAATTCAGTTCAATTCAGCTCTAATTAGTTCAGTTCAGTACAACTCATTTTAGTAAATGTGAACATGCCCTTAGTTTTACGTATTAAAGTAATAACCTTTACCATTATAGGTCATAACCTAATTAAGTATATAGCATTACATGAAATTAAAAACTTTAATGCAGTTTTCGTATTTTTTTTTTATTATTAATCCCCTCATTAAAATTTTTTTTTAAAAACAAATCCCTTTATTTTCGTTTTGGCTTTAAGAAATCTCTTTTATAATTTCTTTACAATGGAACCTTCTTTTTTTTTTTTTTTTTTGAATAATTTTTAATTGAACCTCCTTGAATTTGTCACTATTTATTTGATTTGTATACAAAAATAACTTTGTTATATATGTGTATATATATGGTACAAAAAATATCTAATATATTATACGCAGTACATAAATATGTGTAGGCATAATTATGTAAAGAAAAATATAAATATATGATGTATATAAAAATGGCAAAAAAGTGTTCCTTAACGATAATAAAAAAAAAAGATGGGTCCTAAAATTATGGATATAGATGTATACGGCATGTAATTTAAGAAAGCTATATATATATATATATATATATATATATATATATATATATATATATATATAGTTCCTAAAATTATGCTGATTTTTTTTTTTTTAATGTAATTAAGGAATTTTTTTGAGAGAGAATATTTCTCTATAAAATTGCTAAAAAAAAAGGTGGCAAATGTTATTATGGATATCAGTTGACAAAAAAAAAACAAAAAAAAAAGGTGAATGATATCATTAAACTATAATTAAGATCAATAATAATCTTTCAAAACTAAATTTTTCGGTCAAACCTTCGCTAATTGTAAATTCGTTACAATGTACTTAGATATTTTGAATATATATAACAAAGCTATGTTTGTATACAAATCATATAAACAACTAATTAGGAATATACCAAAATTATAGGAACTAATTAATTATAATGAGTTCAAAATATAATCCCATAATTTTTTCCCAAGATTTCAAAATATTTTTTCCAAAATATAATAAGATAATAATCCCATAATTTTTATTTATTTATTTATTTATTTTTTTTTTTTTTTTTTACCAAAATGATATGACAAGAATTCCATAATTTTTTTTTTTGGTTTATGATTAGCGTAAAATTGTGATTTCCTCTAAAAATGAAATGCAATTGTTAGGTAATTCATATGTGTCTTGAGCACGAGCAGATTCCAATTATAACATAAAACTTAATTTTTTAAGTAATGACCAAAACTAATACCAATGAATGCCACAAGCAGATTTCAATTACAAATTAAAACTAAATTATTTAGGTAATGACCTAACTAAATACAGGTAATTACCTAACCACAAACAGATTAAAATAATCGCAGACCTCAATTATAGATCTAATAGGTTTGTGAGAAAAATATATATTACGAACTCTAAATTGCATAGCACACTTTCATTATCCATTGACCCGTTAAAAAAATTGAAAGATTTGTGTTTTAGATCATCATAATACATGCCCCAAAGGCTATTTTCATCCTCAAAACCATCAAACAACTTGTGTTTTTTTTACAAAAATCAATATTATATCAATCGAAGCCTAAAACGAAATTTGTATACGAATCATGAAAGCAGATTCGAAAACCAATGCAATCAATCCGATCTTTGGACAGAATTTTTGCCGGAATTTTATTGGTCTGGTATGAATTCCGAATAGATTATACAAGATTTTTGGGGTGGTTAATTAAGATCATGAATGAAGAACAATGATAAATTTTTTATTTTCTAAATTTTAATTATAATTTAATTTTCGAAAATGATTTTAATAAGATAAAAATAGATTTTAAAAAGTTATAATTACCTTTTCTTCAAAAAAAAAATACGTATTTACAATTATACATACATTTATAATATATTTAGGTATTTAAAAATAAATAAAAAATGAACCAATCATAACATGACACTTCATCATGTTATGGTGTCATTTTTTGAAAAATAAGACAGTAGAACATCCATGTGCAAAGAATGTAATGGATGGTTATTCTGATAACTCTCGGCTTTTTTTTTACTCTTAAAAAATTACAATAATTTGATTGAGACACTCATCATCAATATACATGTTTAACCATAATTTATGCAATTATGTTAGAGGCAAAGACATCAACATTACATCACATGAACGTTGAGCATCAATGCATTGAGAAATATGATTTTAAAGTATATAAATGACTTGAACCTGATGATTAGACTCGAGGATAAAAGTGAAAATGGTCTGAATACTAATTGTATAAGGTTAATCACATATAATAATTCTAACGTAGTCACACATTAAGCTACTTTTAATTTGATTAATTGACTATTAGTTGCAATTTATTAACTCTTCAAAGATAGGATAACACATACTAATAAACAAAGAGGGATGGATGAAATATGCCGTGGGACATTCAAATCTAAAAATAATCTCTAGGCCGTCAAGCGATTTGAAGATTTAAAATTCAATACTACAATGCAAAAACAAAAGACAAGTGGCAGTCATTTTGTATCTATTTTGCAGTATAATCTTGGTGTACATGTTACATGTAAGTGTGTAACTAATGCTTCAGTTTTAAATTCAAAAATAAAGATAAAATCCATACCAGTGTTTCAGATGAAAGCCAAGTTAGGCCAGCTTTTTGCTCGTGACCAAGCCCAAAATGATTAACTAATCTACCTTACACACTTGAACATAGTAAAAAAAAAAAAAATATACAAGAGTAAATATGTAATCGGATGTTGCTAATGAACGCTCTTGGAGCGATAGATAGTCTTTTAAAATACTCCTCATTTCCTAAATTATATTCCTAGTTCTCTCTATTATGTGAGTAATAAATGCTAAAAGTAGGAATGCAATTTAGCGATGGAGAGAGTAGTTTTTAATGTAGTACTCCCTCCATTCCTAAATTAAAAACCTATTTCTCTTTATTATGTGAGTAATAAATGCTAAAAGTAGGAATGCAATTTAGCGATGGAGAGAGTAGTTTTTAATGTAGTACTCCCTCCATTCCTAAATTAAAAACCTCTTTCTCTTTATTATGTGAGTAATAAATGCTAGAAGTAGAAATGCAATTTAGAGATGGAGAGAGTAGTTTTTAATGTAGTACTCCCTCCGTTCCTAAATTAAAAACCTCTTTCTCTTTATTATGTGAGTAATAAATGCTAGAAGTAGGAATGCAATTTAGAGATGGAGAGAGTAGTTTTTAATGTAGTACTTCATCCGTTCCTAAATTAAAAGCCTTTTTCTCTTTATTATGTGAGTAATAAATGCTAGAAAAAGGCTTTGTATTAAAGAACGGAGGAAGTATTAATTATGTATGTTAAAATTACACGTCTATCAATATAATTAATGTTTATTTCAAATTAAAACTTCTATTTTTAATTATCTTATCACACTCTTGAAACATTCGTTAGGTTTTTGCCTATTTAAAAAGATAATACTTTTTAACTAGTGTCCATAACATGCAAGGACAAATTGGCCAAAAAATACAAAAATAAATAATGAAGAAATTGTGTGAGCATGTGAATTACTGTCTCATATGGTAATTTTTAGGCAAAATTATTGGTATGCTCTTATCCCAATAAACTCTTTATAAATTGAGTACACAAACTTTAGACTTTCAAAACTAATTATAGTTCTTCGTTATTGCTCAAATAAGCTTAGGAATCAGAAATTTGCAATGGGCAGAAGACTTTTCGAGCTTTGCTTCTTATTGTTGCTTGTTCTCTTTGCTACTTGTAAGTAATTTGATCTGTTTAACTTTCATTTACTAATTAAGTATACTTCTTACATAGTATTTCGTATATTTATTGCGTTATTGGTCAATTATTAAAGATTATTTTCCCAATTGTAATTTTGTTGTTTTTAATGCAAATTGTTAGATACTGTAAACTCCTCAGATCGGAGTCGATTCCATTGATCTCAATATATAGGGTTACAAGTGTGAGTCCTAATCACGTTAGGAAAACTCAAAAGATAATTACACAATATATACAAAATATATCCAACGATAACAGAATATCTAGAATAATAATCCTATATTCTATCACAAATGTTTGATTATTAATATGCATGTGTATTAGTAAAGTATTATATGTTGGCATCCTAACAAATATATTGAAATGAATCTAACAAAATTTTACTCATATTGTTTTGAAAATTATAATTACAATCATATACAAGTAGTTAAAGTTTTTTAGTTTTAATTTCACTACTTGACCTTTTGTAAGTTAACTTGATGACTTTTAGAATTTTTTAACTTGATTATCACAAGTGTTTTGAAACAACTTTTTAAACTTTTAGGTTCAATTCGAAAATCCTGATTATAAAATACATTTTCTTCAATTTGTTTCTTTTTAGTTGTCACATAATGGCTTTTAATTTGCACAATTCAATCATTCTATTTTACCATAATCTATTGTGTTTTTCATAAAAAATATGAGCAATTTCAATCTAAATTAACCTTAATTAGGAACACTGAAGGTCTAAAGGTTAATTTGCATTGAAATCGTTAAACTTAGCTACACTGAAGTTTTTTTTTTCTTTTTTTTTTTTTTTTTTTTTTTTTTTGGTTAGGGGAAGGTTAATTTGCATTGAAATTGTTAAACTTAGCCACACTGAAGGTTAATTTGCATTGAAATCGTTAAACTTAGCTACACTAAAAGTTAATTTGTGTTGAAACCATTAAATATGGCCATACAAACGAAAATTTTGACGAAATTTGTAGAAGTGATGCCAAAACAATATCATACTAAAAAAAATTAGAATTTGTCTTATACATTTCGGGTGTACCGTACACTTGGGATTGAGCAAATAACCCCGAGTGTACAGAATAGACTCTAAAAAAAAGGTAATTGTTTACAAATTTAAAATGGATTTTTTTTTTTTTTTTTTTTTTTTTGAAGCATAAAGTGAAAATTAGTTGTTCGCAATAGTCTAACTTCAAATTATAATTGATTATATTCATGATTATAAATATACATTAATAAGCATAACTAAAGAAAATAGGTTAACTAAATGGAAGAAGAATGTACTAGTACTCGTATTTTATATTATCGGTCGTTTTAATTTTTTTTTTTTCTAATATTTTTTGCGCAATAATAAGGTCCTTTTTTTTTACTTTTATTTTAGAAGAGATTTAACAACATAAAATCACAAAAAATGCAGCGCAAGTGAAGCAAGCCGAAGGAAGGATATGCCAATCGCGAAGCAGGTACTTCAAGGGACCATGCATACATGATCATAACTGCGCGATTATCTGCCGCGCCGAAGCTTTCTCAGGTGGGCAATGCCGTGGTTTCTTCCACCACCGCCACTGCAAATGTACTAAGCTTTGCTGATTGCTAGCTAGCATTGCTTAGTTAGGGTAGTTAGTTGCATTGATCTACTAATAAACTTTAATGTTAGTACCGCAGCTTAGTGAATTGGAAGTACGTAATAAGCCTAGCTAGACAATGCATTGCATGTGGTATGTTAATGGTTACCTTTTTTTTTTTTTTTTTTTTTTTGGTGATGTTAATGGTTACTTGCTAATGAATTTTTAATCAACTCTTGTTAATTAAGTTAATATGTACTTGAGCATTTGAATGAATAATTAGTAAGTGCTACTTCATTTTTTTTTAATTTTTTTTTTTTGGTATTTTTTATTACTCCTATACTATAGCAACATAAATCAAATAAAACGTACGTATGCATATGAGTAATTTTACTTTACTAAATATGGAAAAATTATCAAATTGTCACACCAGTATTATTGGACATTGTCACACGTGGTCCACTACACCTAGAACACTAGAAGAAATCATGTTTGGATTTTTGATATTTGTAGACACTTGGACAAAAATTGTGTTCTACCTTAACATGGGTTAGTTTGCTTATTATGCATTCTCTCGGTCTCACCCTCCCATTATTTTTGCTCTATTACCATTTTTTGGGTTAAACTTTAAAAATTTTACCTATAAATTATCTATTAAAGATAATTTAGTCATAATCATAAGTGGTCTTGTTAGATTCGGTTATTATATATTTTATTAATATCATGTTTTTATAATTTTTATGGAGTTAACACAACAATTAGGCCCTCAATTGTTGATTTTTTCACCTTTTGAGTACTCAATTTATTTTGTTCACTCTTTGGGTACTCTAACCCATTTTCCGGCAAACTAACTCACCCTAACTCACCTTTAACCACAGATAATTAAATACTAATTAAAAAATGCACTTATTTTTATTTTTTTAATTTTATTTTAAAGGGAGCAAAAAACTTGACCATTAATCAAAAGCAAGAGCATCAAAAAGTACATATGGAGCTACACTATCAGGAACACAACCTTCCCAAATTTGGTCAAGATTAGGAGGAATATAACTAGCTAAATAATGAGCTGCGTTATTCCCACCTCGCTTGACGTGTGTCCATTGGAGGCTCTTAAAGGAAGCTCCCTGAGCCATAGCATCAAAAAATACCGCATCCAAATCTGTGAGATGGGTTGCTCCCTAAGACAATATGTTCAAAGCAACTTGGCAATCCGACTCGACAACATCATCTTCACACCCAAACTTGCGTCCTAACCTGATGGCCAATTCAATAGCTTTGGCTTCCGCTACTTCCACCTGCCACCAAGCCTTGACTCTCTTCGCTGCAGCAAACATCACACTGCCACTTGAGGCTTGACCATCTTCACTCGTAATTCTTGAGGTAAATTCATCGAATTCTACCTTATAAATCGCACAAATTGAATCCAAGACTTGTAGACGACGGTGGAGGATGATGAATCCAAAGCCGAGAAATGGAGGATGTCGTGGAGCTTAGGAGAACCCTAAATTTGTGTGTAATGTGAATAAAATTTAGGATAAAACCCTAGATTGAAAATTGAAGCTGGATGATGAAAAAAAGAAATTAAAATTTTACCTCAGAAACTGCTTCAATGGAGAACGTTGAATGCGCTTCAATGGAGAATGTTGGGTGCACTTCAATGGTTGCTGAGAAATCAGAGCAGGGGAGGAAGAAGAAACAATTTTGGGTGGGCCCCACATTTTAACCTAAGGTACTCAATTTTCAATAGGTCTAAGTTGCACCCTTGTGCACCTATTTTAGATGCAACACCAGCCCACAAGCCCAATTTCAAACGGCCCTATTACTAGTTGGTATACACTACACCCTAGTGTAGGTATCACAACCTACACCCCCATCAAAACACATCGTTTCACATGTTTCCCCTACCCCCACAAATCAGTAACTGCTCCCACTCACATATATATATATATTAAAAAAAAAAAAATCCATTTCAAATCATTTTCTCTCTCTAAAAACCATCTTCTTCATTTCTCTAGAGTTTCTCTCTCATCACACCGTCGAATCGGACGAAATTCGCTTCAAATTATTGCAAAATTGCTTCAAAACACTACATAATTGCTTCAAATGTCTAATATTCGAGATGAAATTAAACAATCGAAGCAACATTTTGATAAAGAGTAAGTAATTTTGTTCTTTTTACTTGCGATTTTAGTACAATTTTTTGTATGAAGCCTAATTTTGGTTCATTTTCTTGTGATTGTAGAGTGATTTTGGAAAAAAACACTTTAGAGAAGAACATGCAAGAAGAATCTGGAAAAACGGAGCAAAATGTGTCCAAAGAGTAAGTAATTTTGTTCATTTTCTTGCGATGAAAATTATAGAGCGAATTTATATGTGAAACCTAATTTTTGTTCAATTTTTTGCAATTATAGTATGACTTTGGAGAAGAACACTTCAGAGACGAGTAAATCAGTGAAAAATTCTGAAGAAATGTATGTACCCTAATTTTTGTTCATTTTTGATCAATTTTTTGTTCAATTTTATGTATGAACCCTAATTTTTGTTCATATTATTGCGATTGTAGTAAAATTTTACTGAAAATTAACAAATCAATTAAAACATTAACAATTTCTTAAATAAAACAGAGACGATGAAGATGATGATGTACCTCTTCAGTCAAGACTAGAAAAATTGAAAAAAATGAACAATTCTACAATTCCGAGGTAATATATGAACATATACTGAATTATAAATGTTCATTTGTATATTTGAATATATTTGACTTTATATTTGACTTTATATGCCAAAATAAAAAATGTTCATTTTTATGATACGTTATGCACATTTATGAAATGCATAAATATTCATTCATGTGAGTTGAGAAACTGACTTATGCATACTATGAAATCTTTTGATCATATATAAAATTCATAATGTTCATTTACATATATAGTAATGTAAATCAATGTAAGTATTATACTATAAACTTAGCAATTTTTATTGAAGAACTAATAAATTAAATCTGTACATTCTTCAGTTTTGTTTGCAGAGCGAAGGAAACCGTTTTAGAGAAGAGAAACAAATATTATAGTTCGTAGTTATTTTTTTTTATTATTATTGTTTCTTTAATTTTTTTTATTTTTATGAATGTTCATTTTCATTTTGTAAAATGTTCATTTATATGTTAGTATAACGTCATTCACATTTTAATAGATGATAAATGTTAATTTACGTATTGATAAATGTTCATTTTCATTATATACAAATGTTAATTTACGTATTGATAAATGTTCATTTTCGTTCTTATTCATGATCAACAAGTAAATGCATTAATTTTAAAATGAATATGTGCATATATTTAAAAGTTCATTTTTATACTACTAATTAAAGCACCCAATTATATCATGAATTAGTTATTTTAACAAATTTAATAAGGAATTTCAATAAGAGTGTGTGCTATGTTGTAGTTTTCATGGAAATGATTTTTACAATAACAATAAGGAGTGTGTGTCGTGCTACCTTCAAAAATTTTCAATAACAAGTACAAAATTATAAATTTTATACATTTTTCATCTATAATAATGCTCCTTAATTAAATGTTCAATTATAAATAATTGTATGTTCATTTACAACTATTATTAAAATATGTTCAGTTTTGAAATATTATATGTTCAAAATGACGTCACTTGGGGAGGGGGGTGTAGGTAGCAGAAGCTACACCGGGGTGTAGTGTAAAATTTTCTCCCTATTACAGAAGCCCCAAACCAAAATGAACCCGTCCAAAAATTGAACATATTTTTAAAATACAGCCCACTCAACCATCACTTTCAACAACTATTAATTTTTAAATATAATTTTTTTTAAAAAAAACATGACTCTTAAATTTAAATTTCTGAAATTTATTACTCCTCTCTTTGATTTTCTCTCTCTAACAATCAAACACAATTCACTCTCTCTCTTCAAAAACAACCATGAATATTTGAGATGAGATGAAAAATCAAACGGATTCTCCCCAAAAAAGGCAATTTTATGTAAATTTCACTTAATTCTTTTTGAATTTATATGATTATCACTTAATTTTGTTTGAATATTGTTCGATACTCTATTGGTCGAAATTTTTTTATTGGAATTGTCAAAAAAAATTAGTGAAATCAAACGGATACCTTATGTTCACATTCTGAAATGCATATGTTCATATTTTGAATTCTTATGTTCATATTTTGAATACTTATGTTCACTTTCTGAAATAAATATGTTCATATTTTTTATGCATATGTTCACTTTTTTAAATGCTTATGTTCCAATTTTGAATCCTTTGTAAACTTTCTGAAATGCTTATGTAAACTTTCAAAAATGCATATATTCACTTTCTAAATCCATATGTTCATATTTTTTTATGTATATGTTCATCTTCTGAAATGCTTAATTACGTTCATATGCATTAAAAAATGAATCAATACATATGTTCATATTTTGAATGCGTATGTTCATTTTCTAAAATGCATATGTTCATATTTTTAATACTTATATTGCGTATGTTTCATAATCAATTTATTTTTTATTTCTTCAATTTTCTTATGCTCATAATTAAAGGCCGTAAATTCAATTCATATGAATACATGTTCACTAACCTAATCAAATTGATCAAAATTCATTACAAAATCACCACAAAAAAGTCGAAATTTATACATAGATCTGATAGAAATTAAACTAAATACAATTACAATTGAATATAACCTAAAAAAAACCTAATTACAATCAACAAAACAAGACACTAACTTGAAATAAAAACTAATTCCATAGTAAGCAACAAAATCAATTGAGAAAGTGAAACAAAAGAGAAAAATAAAGAAAACAAAGGAGAGATAAAATGAAGAATGAAAGAGGAAAAACAGAGGTGAATAAAATTTTGATGAAAATTATGATTGAAATTTTGATGAAAATTTTGATTAAAATTATTACAGGAAAGAAAAGTGAAGAGAGTGTTCATCACCTATTACAAATTGACAAATACCCAAAAATTGTATATCAATCACAAATTTAGAAAATATAACCAATTAAACCAAATTACAAATCAATAACATAAACTAGCTTATATCAACAATGTCTTCAATATTCCAATTAAATCCTTCACGAATCAACGAAAATATAAAAAATGGAGGAGAGAGAGAGAAAATTTTAATAGAAGAAGATAATGTCAAACACAGTGGAGAGAGAAAATTTCAACCAAAATTAAGAATTAAGTAAAAAATTTGGAAAAAAAGAGAAAAAATCATGTGAAAATTAAGAAATAAGGAAAGAAATAAAATAGGAAGAAGATTGAAGGAAGGACATGAAGTAATATATACCAGTACTCCAGTAGTAGATAGTATATAGTGTGTTTGGTGTATAAAAATGGGGTATTTGATTAGTGGTGCAACCACCTTAGATGCACAAGGGTGCATATAAGAATATGCCCTCAATTTTTAACCAAGGGTACTCAATTGTTTGGACTGATTTAATTTTTTTGGCCGGAAATTGCGTCAGAATACAAAAACGGTGAAAAAAAAATGAGTACTCAAAAGGTGAAAAAACAACAATTGAGGGCCCATTTGTTGTGTTAACTCAATTTTTACGTGTATGAAAATAAAGATATAGACGTTTTAAGACAAGTATTGGAGATCGTATATCGTCAAATAGGGCAATAAAATAAGGATATGGGGAGTAACAAAAAAGCAACACCAACAGTTTTTGGGGGATTTTAAATTAATTATTTAAATACTTTTGATGCATTATTGTTCTTGTTATAATGACCACACTCCCTTTCTTCATTAACGCTTCCCCATCCTCGTTGTACGTCTTCCCTTATCTTGTTCTCCTCTTTTGCATAGCTAATTAAATAAAAAAATACCTACCAAAACAACATACGTACGTATACGTACAATTAGAAAATCTATCAATCTAATCGGTGGCTCTCTGTACTGACTCGATCTAAAAGTTCATAAGCTCATCCTATTTTGAACTATTTTCATATTTTGGTGAAACAATCGTTGTACAGTACTATTTTTTAACATTTTATCAATGGTAAAGATCTAGATCACGTAAAAAGGTCTTTTGTTGTTGGTGTTGAACAAATTAGTTAAATATAACTAAATCAAGAGCATGAATATCTTCAATCAACTTAAAAACCTAAGAAGTTCACTATATATATGAATGAATATCACAAATAAATCAAGAATCATATATAAATAAGAGTATGGTCACATATATATACTATATATGTAAATAGGTTAAGACCCTGTTCTCATCAAATTATTTTCAATTCAGTTCAGTTCAGCTCTAATAAATTCAGTTCAGTTCAGTTCATTTCTGTTCAGTTCAGCTCATTTCAGTCAATGAGAAGAGGCCCTAAATAGTTTTTTCTAATCAGTTGTTTCACTTAGAACACTGTCCCTCTAGCACGGTTGATCTCCAAAATTTCTAAATCCATTCATTCTACCTATTATTGCAAGTCTAACACAGAGTTTCAATGCTTGGCATTGTGCTTTCAACAAGTGCATGAAAAATTTGGTGCGGTAGGAACTTTGGAAAGGCGATTCTAGCCTGTATCTCGACCCTAAATTGGAGTTTGAATTGCAACCACAACATTGCATTATCTCTAGTTAAATTTTCTCCGATTTCTTTTACACTTGCGACAACATCCTACAATTAATTTGATATGGATCAAGTTCAATTCAAAGAGCTTACCAATCTATCTACACTATATATTAAAACTTAAAAGGTGTTCCTTCTAAATGAACGGTGTCACGTAACACTCTTCAACGTATATGACACGTTACAATGCCATGCAGTATTCAAAATTTGAATCCACAACTTCCAACATATAAAGGTTATACACTTACCATCTCAACCAACTATTATTAGTGTTTTAAATTTTACATAATTAACATTATATATTCTTTTCAAATTAGAGGTTATTTAATTTATTTATTCTTCACAAGATTAGAAAATAAATACATATGAGGTAAAAAACCGTAACATCCTAGACAACGCCGGGATCACACACTAACTATATATACAAATAATTGAACATAATTATCAAATTAAAGAAGTACAAAATAGCAATTTGGGGCATCTCCCGGGGCAAACACTAGTTATCAAATTAAACAAGTGTCGTCTTTGCCTTAATGCTTTTTCTTATTATGTTTTTTACAGAGTACTAATTGTTAATATTTTTATTTGGTGTTCGGTTGGAAAAGGTAGAAGATGTAATTTGTAATTGTAGTTGTAGGTGTCGTTCGAAGCGCGCCTACGTTAAGCATGTGTGAATATGCTTGACACTCATAGGAAGTGGGAATTGACATATATGATTAGAGACAAGGAAAGTAGGGAGCCGCCAACAAGTTTTTAAGGAACTTGTAAACCGTTCATGGATCATTTAAGACAATCACGATAAGGGATAACGATAGGCAATAACGATTGACCCGTGAAGGTTACACCCCATTCATAATCCATGGAATTACTAACTACATATGGTTCGGAACCACGAAAGGAGGATCGGGGATGATGTTATGAAATGAGTCATGGAGTCACATTTGCCCGTATTGGCCTCTACTCGATTCTTATAGTGAAAAGTGATTTCTGCGATTTCAAAGGCATACAAACAAAGATTCAATTCACTCCAAACTGTTATTATGCTAAATTGGTTGAATATTAATGCACACATAATTCTAAAATATTTGTGATCACTTAATTAAACAACAAGATTAAAAAGGAACCTAAATCGGTTGTCCAAATTATCTTATTAGGCGTGATTTTCAATTACATATTTCCTTTAAACATGCAATATGGTGATCATAAAAATATAATAGAATAAACGTTAATATTGGAAGCAATTTAACCATAATATCGTTAGTCAAATCAAATATAAATAAACCTAATCTTGATATTAGCAATATTAAAATAAAATAAGTAATTAAATTAATTAATTACTCACATTTCGTGCGTTCCTTTAAATTGCTACATCATGAATAAATTGTTAGTAACTTCAATAAAAGTATAAATCAAATTGAAATTAAATTAAATTAAAAGTAGAGTTGATTTGATGCAAACCCTCAGTTAATTATACCTTTCACGCCTTGGTTTAAGGACGGAACTTCGGGTCCAGTATGGATTCCTTGGAGTTCTTGAGGGATGTATGGAAGAATAAGGAGGCTAGTGCTTAGGCTAAATAGGGAGAAGAGAATGATTTTTGGTGTAGGGAGAAAGAGAATGATTTTTGGTGCAAGGAGAAAGAGAATGATTTTTGGTGCCCCAAAACTAAGGAAATCAAGTTCGTATTTATAGAGAAAAAAAGTGGGGTGAAGCACGGAACCCTAGAAGTGATAAGAGAGGCAGAAAAACCCTAATTGGGCATCGTGACCACGGTACTGTCCATCGTGGCACGGTGAAGCACACTGTGTCGCGGTGTATAATTTGTCTAAAAATGCGTCCAGATTCATAAGTGCATGAGAAAAAATGCGGAGAAGACACGCAAAAGCACCGTGACACGGTGAAAAATACTGTGTCACGGTACAAGGCATCGTAACACGTCAGCTTGCACCATGACGCGGTGTTTAAGCTGCTGCGCGGTAATTTCAGTTTTTGACGCGTTTTTAAAAGTATGATAACTTTTGATCCCTAACTTGGAATAAAGAGTATTATATATTTTTGGAAAGCTTATCAAGTCTACTTTCCAACCCAATTAGAATCAGGTCAAAATCAGTTGTAGATTTTAAGATATGACCGTTTTAGAGAAAGGGTGTTGGTTTTAGGCCGAGTTTAGTATTTTGCTCATATCTTCTTCATTTTAAATCGGAATTGGGCTTATGATATATCCTTAGAAATTTTATTGAAATTCATATACAACCAAATAATAATTGGATCAAAATTATAGGGCCACAAAATCAGTTTCTCTCGATTTTGTGATATGGACACAAAAAGTGGAAAGTAAATTATGGTTTAGGAAAATAGGCTAGGAATTGGGTTGGTTTATGAAATGTATTGAATTGAACATAGATTTAAGCACTCCAAAGATTAAATACTAAATTCGACCAATAACGGCGGTGAAAGGTTGTTCATCATCGGGTTTGATTTTGGGGAGACATTTTTAGGTGTCTACGGTAGTTTGTTTGATTTTGTTTAAAACGATGAATTTATTGTTTGATTATTTGAATATTTTATAAATTTTTGATGAATAATAATTGAATTATTTTTCCATAACTTTAAAATTGTTTTAATATAATTGTGTTCTTTATTGTTGATAATTTGCAAATTAGACATGGACATGTTTTCTTTTATTTGATAAAATAAAATATATTATTAGATTCAATGACAAGAATTATAATTTAAGATAGGTTAGATTTAGTAACAATTAAAATATATACAAGAATAAAATTGGAAAACAAAAAATTAGAGAGAAAACTTTTTATCAATTAATGACTGTGTCATAAAAAGTTTAGGTTTATTGAATTGATGATTATCAACTGTAAAGATCTAGATCATGTAAAAGGGCCTTTTGTTAGTTGGTCTCGAACAAATAGTCAAAATATAACTAAAGTAAACTTAAAAACCTAAGACGTTCAATATTAATGAATATCACAAATAAATCAAGAATCACATAAATAAGAGTATGGTCATATATACTCGTATATAGGTAAATAGGTTAAATAGTTTTTTCAAATCAATTGTTTCACTTAGAACATTATCCCTCTAGCATGGTAGATCTCCCAAATTTCTTAACCCATTCGTTCTACCTATTATTGCAAGTCATCTAACAGAGTTTCTACATTTGGAATTATGTTATCGACACGTGCGTGTAGAATTTGACGCGCTGGAAACTTTAGAAAGGCAGGTTTTGGCTCGTATCTCAACCCTATATTAGAGTTTGAGTTGTGACCACAACATTTCTAGTTAAATTTATAACTGTAGTTTGTTTGATTTTGTTTAAAATGATGAATTTTTTGTTTGATTATTTGATAAATTTTTTTATGAATATCAATTGAATTGTTAAATATGTGAAGAGTATCAATTGATTGTAGTCATTTTCTTTCTTTTTTTGTTTGTAGACATTTGATTTCTAATCAATCATGTTATAGATAGATTGATAATTATTTTTGTTATGATGAACCAAAATTAGATTAAAGGTGGATATTCAAATTTTTAGAGTTAGATTAGTTACAGTTGATCATTTGTACAATTCCTGTAAAAATGACTTTAAAAATGAATAACAGTACATTCAAAATCATATACAAAATTTTAATGAACATAATTTAAACGATTTATTTTATCTTTATTTTTATATTATCTTCATTGAATATGAACCTATATGAATATATGATAATTATGTTCATTTTAAATATGAAAATTGGCCTCAACAACACGAAATTTTAACAAGGTGCACGTAGCAATGTGAACTTTAACTAGTAGTCGTAGCAGCACAACTTTTTTATCAGGTGCACAAAATATCGTGAATGAAACCCGGCATTGGAGATTCAGTTGAAGATAGGAAACTTTAATATTTAATTATTATAAAAGGCCCTTATATTGCGTGACTCGATTTGCACATGGAAAAATTGATAAAAAAATTGTATTCGTGGTCATTTTAATTTTTATATTAGGATCAATTTTGAGATTAAATTTATCAAAAACTTACCAAAAATGCACCAGTTTGTGTGTTATATAACACCTTAATTAAGATCTTGGGGTCAATTAGGACCTTAAGGACCAAATTTGAGGTCCACTTTCGCAAAATAAACTAATAAAATATTTAATATTTTTCGTTTTTGACATAATCTCTGGTGCCAAATTTCATTTATAATATTTTCTGCACCTTGTGAAGATGTTTGTGTTGCTATAACTTCTAGTCCAAGTTCATACTATTACATAAATCGTGCTAAACGTTTGTGTTTTTTAGACCAATTTTGGTTTTTTAACATACTAGGTATTTTTTTTCAACTTTTTTTTAACATGTTGATATTTGCTTACTAAATGTTCTATAATTGTATGATAGTCATGTTCATTTTTAATTTACTAATTGTTCATCATTTTTAATATACTAAATATTCATTTTATAGGGCGTGATCCAACTATATATTCTATGAATTTATGATAATCATGTTAATATTTAACATACTAAATGTTCATTTTCTTACGTCTTCTTTTATTAAATGTTTTTTTTTTTTAATTTTTTTAACTAAATGTTCATTTTATAAGGTGTGATCCAGCTAGAATAGTTGGACCTAGATCCATAGTAGAATAATTGCCAAAGCCCTTAAAAAAAGGTTGTGTCCAACTGGATGGGGGTGAATCCAAACCCTAAAAAAGTTAGATCATTAGAATCAATATGTTCTTTATTATTCTGTTTTTAAGTCAAATGACCACTAAGCTTGAAGTTCATTGAAACCCATAGGATATACAAAGCATATACAATCCAATTTACTTAACCCATATCAATATGGCCACATTGGTGGATATGGAAAATAGACATCCCGCCTAAACTCCAAATCTTCTTATGGCAAATAATGCATAATAGTATTGGAGTTAAAGACACACTTTATATCCAAAAGATTATTCCTTTCAACCAATGCACCCTTTGTTCCGCCTATCAATAATCACACAATCATTTGTTTCTCATTTGTGATAGGACCAAAGAAATTTGGAACCACACCTTAACCTAAAGTTGGTTGCCTGGTGTACTCCCAACCACAAACTTAATGACGACATTATCTACACTTCGGAAAAACCACTCCTCCCTCCGAAAATATATCTTTCTTTTGTGGAGCATTTGGAAAGAATGGACTTCTATTATTTTCCAAAATGAGACTTTTAAAATCTCCCGAATTTTCCACCGAGTGCAATTTGCTTTCAAAGAGTGGATCTAATGCACTCTCATAGATACCTCTTTATGCTTGGGATCTCCAATACAGAGATCACAAAACCCATCATCCTCACTATCTAAACCATCCTCATCCTCACTTAGTTGCATGGGAGGCTCCTCCTCTCAACTCTTTCAAACTCAACTATGACGGCTCGGTTAAAAACAATTTTGCAGCAGTTTGAGTCATCATCAAAGATGGTAACGGTACACCCATTGCAACACAAGCTTTCAACCTTGGAACCACCAATGTATTTATAGCAAAAGCTTCTGGTCTCCACAAAGGAATAGTCCTCGCCTTCCAAAAAGGAATATAAAATCTTCAAATTGAAGAAGACTATCTCCTAGTTGTCAACACACTGAACGGTATTTGGTCGACCCCATGACAGATTGATCACATTATAGCAGATATAAGATCCTTGTTCACAGATAATTACCCCATAGGAAATTCGACATATCTGCAGACAAGCAAACAATTTAGCAGATTGGATTGCAAATGTTTTTGGACATCTTGTCACCGACAAATTGGATATTTCTTTTTGTTCTTCTTCAGCTTTGTACCCCATTCTCACCTCAGATGCTTTAGAATTGCCCTTCGTAAGGAGGGGGTCCTAATTCTTTTCTTTTTTCTTACATTTTCATAAAAAAAAAAAATAAAAAAATAAAAAAATATCAATATGAATATATACAAAGTAAAGCTAGCTAAGTATAAATCAAACTAAGCACTTGTCACTATTTGTCTATAACTCATACCATGCTTAACCCAAATTGAACACAGTACAATTTAAACTCGATCGAGCTTGAAAGTTTAAATCTTAAACAGACTCCATAACCATTCGTTTCAATGTTAATTAATTTCACTTAAACTGGCAATTATTTTAATAATCTACTCAACTTGAATATGATTGAATAGAGTCAAACACAATTTAAACACAAAACACATTCAATTTGATGTCATCCGAGATAAACTGAATTAGATTTGCAATTTCGCATGGACAATTAGACATAGATCGAGTTCGAAACATATGGGTAACGTGAATCCCAAAGCTCAACAAAAATGTAAGTAAGTGAGATGTATGTTAACTTTTTCACAGTCTCTCACTTCTGATCTGTTTGTTAGTATAACCACCGTCCACTGGCAAATTGTCACCAATTAACCATTAATTAAATTTTGGGAACTTACAAATTGAAAGTATTTGTATCTTTATTTGTCGTTTAGGGGCTACTTGCCTTTCTAAAAAGACTCTTTGTGCAGAAAAATTATTAAAATTAATAGGCATGCAAACATGTAAACTTATATTGTAATTAAATTTTCCTAAAAAAAAAATTGTAATTAAATTAGTACGGAGTAATTAAATTTTAAAAAAATTGTATGACATAATTAGTACTGAGTAATTAAATTAGTATGGAGTAATTAAATTAATAGGCATGCAAACATGTAAACAGATAAATTACTACGGAGTAATTAAATTAAAAAAAAAAATTGTATGACAAAATAATTTGTGATGAACTACATTGGACGTACTACTAGAGAATTCGGAGCCGCCCCTTCCCCTCTCTTTACCCTATTTCTTTTATTGTATCGGGTTTACAAATTAGCTAGGGTTCTATAACTTAAGGGTCCGTTCTGATTTACTGAACTGAGCTGAGTTAAATTGAACTGAACTGAGTTGAGCTAAAGTGAGTTGAATTGAATTGTTATAAGAGAAAGAAATGAGGAACTGAACTGAATTGAAGAGAACAGGTCCTAAGTAAAATTTGGCTATTTTTTTTTTACTATTTTTCTTTAAATTCTTTATGTATTATTATTATTATTAATTAATTTACTATCTCTGTTAAATTTTGGTTGCAATAAAGGAATTTTTTATGCCTCACAAATTATACCACTTTGTTACAACTAAAAATTAACGGTTGTTAGGGTTGTAGTAATAAAAGTTCATTGTTTGAGTATTGTAATTGTCCACATGGTGAAATTTATTCAAGTTCAAGTTCAACTTCTTCTTTATTATTATTTATTTATTTATTTTTTCTATAAAATTTGGTTTAGAAAAGTTATTTCTTGGATACTTTAATTTAAGATTTATTTATGGAAGATTGGAAAAAATTGGTTAATTGTTCCATTAAAATCAATTAATTAAATGAGAATCATCTCCGATCATGATCACAACATATTGATAGATCCTCTCGTTAAAGAAAATCATTAAAGCACAATAACATATAAATGAGGGTATAAAGAATGTTTGATATGCAACAATAATTATGGTAGCTTGCTGGTTGAATTTTTTTTTTTAATTTGATTCAATTGTTAGATTTATATATATATATATATATATATATATATATATATATATATATATATATATATATATATATATATATATATATATATATATTGTATGACATTTTGTTTATGAATTAATCTTAGCTTATAATTGGTAGATTCTTGTGTACAATATATTGCTTGATCGGTTTCTATTGTAAAATTAAGGTATCAGTTAAACTAAGAATAGGTGAAAAAAAAAATTGTTTTAGTAATCTATGGTAAGAGAATAACCAGTGACACAAAATGGAAAAATGAAAGAAAAAAAAAGTTCAAAAATTAAGAAAAATAGTACATATGTGTAACATACATATCCATGTTTAACTAATATTTATAAGTAGCTTAGGTCACATACCATACACGGTAATATTCACTATCCATTAGTATGACTCCGTCTCATCATGATATACTTTTCTTATTTATTGTCCCGAATATTATGCTTGTTTCTAGTATTTCTATTTTTGTTTCTAGTGTTAATTTGTTATCTTGTGTTTTCTCACAATTCTCATAGCCATTGCCTTCCTTAGTTACATCCCCCAACACACACGCACAACCCCCCCCCCCCCCTCCTTCTCCCAATAAATTAAAAAAATTACATATTATTTTGTTTAAAATAAAAGAATAATAAAGAGCAACTTCATTAGTTACTTCTATAAATAGAGACGCTAAGTCCTAACATAATTACTTAACCAAGGTTTAATCTTTGCATTATTCACACACTTATTATACACACCACCGTTTTTGAGAGTATCCAATCCAACAACGTTCGAGATGGAAAGGAAATCTGTTGTGCTTTTTATGGTGTTGCTTATCTTCTTTGCTTCTCGTAAGTATTTTAGCTTAACATCAAACATTTTACATAAATTTTACGTCCATTGTTATATTATGTCATTTTTAATTATCACTCACTTGATTTTAACAACACGATGTGTTCCAATTTATAAGACAAATATGAAGTATAATTGCTCCACAATTCAAGTATATAGTTATAATTATTATTTGCACGCTCTTATTACTCCTTAATCATCTAATCTTTGTGATTACGTGAGATCATAATACCTTTATTATTTAATTTTAGAGATGACAGAACGAAATATAACCTTCTCAAGTATTGTTTTTCATATGATGATATCATCTAATAATACGGATTAATAATAAATTGTTTTACCATGGAACGAAATATAACATTCTCAGGTGTTGTCTTACCATGGAACTAATGATAATGTTTTATTGAGAGTGAGGGATAACTCAAATGGTTAGAGCTTCTCACCTTCGTCCATGTGGCTCTCTAAACACCAAAAAAAAAAAAAAAAATGCTTTATTAAAATTAAACTATATTTCGAAAAAAAAAAAAACCTTTATCAAGCAACGCCAAAAACTTTTAGCGTGTGACTTATGAACCTTACTCGACTAACGGACTTTTATTTTTCAATAAAACAAGATTGTAGTATTACATGCAAACTTTTTTTTTTTTTTGGGGAAATATTACATGCAAACTTGATCATGAAGATAAAACTAACAATATGAGCTTATTGAATATTGATCGATTTGGACATTTGGTTACAGAGGGGATAGTGCACCAAGCTGAGGCAAGAATGTGCGAGTCACAGAGTCACCATTTTAAGGGTATGTGTTTTATCGACCACAACTGCGCCACCGTTTGCAGAACTGAAGGTTTCTCCGGCGGCATCTGCGTTGGTTTACGCGGTCGTTGTTTCTGCACCAGACAATGCGCTTAGTAGTCTACTTGCTTTGTTTCTGATGTTCCTTTGTCTTTCTTCCTGTTAGTTTTAGCATCAAAATGCAAAGTCATTTTGTTTATGGGATGAAGTTGTAGTAGCTGCAATAACTTTGTTTTGAATTTGAATATCATGCTGTTATATTTAAGTGTTTAATTTGGACTTCCTAATTTTGAATCATATTTTGATGGTTCATTTCAATCTTTAACTCTTCTAAATTATATTATATTCTAGAACTATAAAGAAAATATTCTATCTACGTATTTTCACTATTCCTGTCTTGTTATGATTGCATTCAATTTGTTACTGATATCTAGATCTATCATCATCTCACATACAAAAAGTATAATATTTAAAGCAGTGCCGTCTTAATCATTTTAGGGGCCCTGTTCTAAACTTAGAAATTGGACCCTAATAAATTTTTTTTAACGAAATTATCATATAACAACATTTTAAAACGAAGCCAAAAAACACAAAGTACTTTATTTAAATTGTAAATAACATGATTAATATCAAAATACAATCTTAATTATTAAAAGATCAAACTATTTAAATAGAGCTATTCTTCTAGCATTTTTTGAAGCAAATTCATCAACCATATCTTCATATTTCACCTTCTCCAAAAGATCATTTTTAGTTGCTATCAACGCCAACCCATTAAGTCGTTCTTGTAACATGGTAGACCGCAAGTAAGATTTCAAGAACTTCAATTTTGAAAAACTTCTTTCTGCAGAAGCAACTGTCACAGGAATAGTCAATAAGATCCTATAAGCAATATTAGCATTCGGAAAACAATCTACATCATTCAAAAATTTTAATATATCGATAGCTCCCATTTTTTTTGTTGGCATTGATGGAAAAATATCTCTTAATAACTTAAATTCCACATAGAGTTCATTTCCATCAATATCAGATTGCCCATTATGTCTTAATGCTTTCTCAAAATGACTACAACATGACTTCAAAGATGCATTATCTAATGATTCTAACTTTTCAGAAGTAAACATGAAACCAAATATACTTCCATACTCTTGATATTGCTCAAATCTTTTATTAAGAGAAACAATAGCCTGATCAACAAGGATAAGAAAATAGTTTACTCTATAAGATTCTTCCCCTGATAACTCAACTGAAAGGGTATCTAAATTCTCATCAAATTGTTTTTTTCTTCGAATAACACGCCTTTGAGGAAATATTGGATCGATATTCAATTCGATAGCAATTTCTCTAGCATCATCCAAGGCACTATAAAATTCAATATCTCTGTACTTTTCAAAATATGAAATCAACTCCTTTATTTTTTCCATAGCAACATCAATAACCATATCATTTGATTGCAAAAGCTTGCCAAACATATTACTTGCAGACAATATCTCAAACCATATAATTATTGACATTAAAAACTCAAAATCACCTAGGTCATTTGTTGCCAAGGATTTAGCTTCACTACTTAGTTTAGAATCAAGATCATTGTCTGACACTTCAAGTAAAGCTTCTCTAAAATCTGACATTTGACATTTTATAGCTTCAACACTATCTATACGACTCTCCCAACGAGTGGATGACAATGATTTCGGAGTTAACACGTTTACATTATCTTTCAAAATTTGCCATCTCATAGTAGAATTAGCAAAAATTGTATATATGCGTTGTATAACTCCTAAAAAATCCTTAGCTTTATTGCAAGAGTAAGCCATATCACACAATGTTAAATTAAGACTATGACAACCACAAGGAGTATAAAAGGCTCTTGGATTTATATCTAAAAGTTTCTTTTGTACACCTTGATTTTTTCCTTTCACATTTGACCCATTGCATTGTCATATCCTTGTCCCCGTACATCAAATATGTTAAGACCAAGATTTTTCAATTCTTTTTGTAAAACATCAAAAAGTCCCTGGCCAGTTGTATCATTCACATTTAAGAATCCTAAAAAAGATTCTTCAACACTAACAGAATATTCAGAGACATCCACATATCTTATTATTAAAGACATTTGCTCTTGGTGACTAATATCAGGAGTACAATCAAGTATAACAGAGAAATACTTTGCTCGTTTGATTTTTTTTAAGTTTCATTTTTAATTGCAGAAGCAAGCAAAAGTATTAACTCGTTTTGGATGTTATGCCCAAGATAATGAAAGTGTAAATCATCATTTGTGATACGTCTACCATGCTCTTGGATAATCGGATCAAACTCTGCTAACATTTCAATCAAGCCCAAAAAGTTGCCATTGTTATTTTTGATATAATTTCTCGTTAGAACCACGAAAGGCCAAACTATGTTTAGCAAGGAATTTCACAATTTCACAATTCTTTTTAAAACATTTTTCCAGTGATCCTTTCCTTCTCAATTAGTCTTTGAGCCGTTTTATCAATAGTTTCATTCTTTTTGAGCCTTAAACGCAACTCATACCAAGCTGCCATATTCTTAACATGTTTAATACCGGTTTCATGCTCTTTAAGTCTCTCGCCTATATGTGCCCAATCACTAAAACCATCAGTAGTTAATTGACTTATACCAATTCCTTTTTTGAAAATTTTACAACAAAAACAAAATACTTATAGACATCTACTTTTGGCCTCCTGTCCCAACAGGAAGTGCAATGACGATAAATAAAACCATCTTCGTGTTGGATCAAAGTGAAGAATACTTATGGAGAACTGGTTAAGCCACAAAACACAAAAGACTAGCCCAAATTAAAGATAAAATCCAAAACAAAGGTCCAATTAACTAAACCCGATCATAATTAGGCTTAAGCCCGTGCTTAAAACCCAATAATGACGGATTTAGGAGCGCCTAGGTTAAATTTTAGTGCTGCCGCAGAAAAAGCCACGCGCATCTCAAACAGTAGCGCTGGGCTGCCGCGCGCAGCTAATTCAATTGCGCGCGACACCCAGTGCAACCTCCAGAGTTGCGCTGCGAAAGATTCAGAATTATACGAAAAATATAAAATCGAATCTTACCATAAAGCCGCGCGCAAGACAATTAGTTGCGCTACCCACAGCAGCGCAACCTAATCATTTGCGCTGGGATGCCGCGCGCAACTCATCCCGGTGCGCGCGACACCTGCTGCGGGAGAATGCTCGTAACCCTAAACCTAATCATTCCCTATAAATACAAGCTTAAACCGAGGCTTAAACACACAGAAAATAACCTAAAAACTCTGGCGAAATACTTGTGAACTCGTGCAACCTAGCCCCTCTTGTCCTAAACACTCACCCCTTTTGATATTTTGTTACTACGGTGGAGGTTCCCAAACAAGAAGGAGTCCATAAGTATTGTAAACAGAGATCTAGCAAAGAGAAGTGGTAAATTCCCGAGCACTTAGTTAAATCACATTTATTTTCTTGTTTAAAAGAACCTTAACTAATTAATTAGTGTTGTTTGATCACCTTTAAAATAATTAATTAATTCCACATAGTATCTTGCGTTAAATAAAGATTAGAATTGAATTAAATAATTGTCGGTTGATCACTTAAGCCAAGGCGAATATTGTTTATTTTCTTGTCCTTTTCACGAATTTGATTAAATAAAGAATAACGACATTATGATGTAATTCCTACGTGAATTGGTATGTGTAAATAAAATCAACTAACATAATTTTAGGTATCGCGTTGCATATATTGTTTGGTGATGAAATTGTAAAAAAGGAAGAGCTAGTAGAGGCCGCACTAGGGCTAGGATAATGATTCCCCTCTAAAGGGAACGTTATTTTAGTACCTCGCTCCCGAACTCATTTCTGGTTTATAGGCATGGGTAAACTTATGATTCGTGCTAATTATTCCATGAACTCCACATGGAAGAAAGGCATGAATGAGGTTTATGAGCTTTTCCTAAAACTCATGGCGACTCCCTACTTGTTTCTTACAAAAAAGCATAATGATAGAACCAATTCTAATTCAAGGTCCCCCAAATAGTCAGGAATTCAAATCCTACTACACCCTAACAAGTGTAAAGTCCTAGGCTTTTAAAGGGCCATGGGCATTTAAGGAGAGGACCCCTTACGATGGGAACCCCCTCCTTACAGTGGCGACTCCACTGGGGACTTAGAGGTTACATGATTAATTCATAGTTTTGGTCCAAGGTTTCCAACACTAGGTTGCCTATGGGTTGTAACGAGAATTAACTTGGATAATCTCTAGTTAGAGAGCGAGACTTGAACGCATAATATCTTCCTTTTGCACAAGAGTAAAAACCAAACAAGCAACATTGCATCATGCATAAGCATAGCACACTTAAACCATTGGGGATTGGCTCATTGACTAGGGATCGCCAACACTAGGTTTCTATCCCGAAATCAATAACAATCATTCCACCCATATCGCCAACAAAATGTTGGGAGGGCGATGCCATGAGTCAACACGTTGAGTGATTGAGTTGTGCGTCGTTTCTTAAGATATGGTACCTTTGGACACCCAAGCCTTTTTTTTGACCTTAGAACGACATTGCGTGAATCTTGACTTATGGCATGCTTATGTGATCATGTGACTATATGCAACGTGTTAGGATAGTCTTCTTTTTTTTCTTTTTAGTTTGGTCTAGGTTCCCAATTACGAAGTTGTCTCTTCGTGATTTAGAGTCATATTCAAAGGATAGCAAAAAAAAAAATGCTCTAATTAAAAAAAAATCCTACGAGCAGGTGGCGCGCTCAACTCAGTGAGTTGCGCGACCCCCCCCCCCCCCCAGCGCAAGAGATTCCGTTGTGCGCGACAGCCGCGCGCAACTGAGTCACTTGCGCGCGCCCACTGAACGAGTCAATTTTGATTTCTCAAAAAACAAATTGACTCGTCCGAACAATATCTTCATTGAAGAATTGTTAAGGGTGATGTTATCCGTTTGAATATATTTTGTGTCTTTTTTCTCCCTTTTTAAACAAGCATATTGATTTACTTATCCTTTCGTACTCCTTTAGGGCCGGTTTCCAAGCTTGGGAAAGTGGACTCCCGGGCACTCGCATTCTACGGTTACCACCCAAAGATCAACCCCTTTCAAACCACTTTTCTTCAATAACTAATCCTAGTCCAACAACAATGCCAACCATCTAAGAACTTCAACAAGAGATTCTTGGTTTGAGAGAGGAAAAGGCTCAAGAGGCCGAGGAGAGAAGAATTAAGAAAATGGAAAAGGCTGAAAAGAAAAATGCTGAAACCTTAGCCTTGCGAGAAAAGATGGAACAATTATCCATCAAAGAAAAGTCGTTGGAGAAGCTAGTTCTTCGTTCTACAATGGGGAACAAGTACTTTGTTTGCTCCTCCGTCCCCCAGGACTTGCTTTACCGGAAAAGTTCGTAGCTACGGACTTGCCAATATTTAAGGTGACCAATAATCCACAAAATCATTTAATGTGTTTTTACTGGCACTATGACATTAAAGGGAGTTGATCCTAAGCTTTATGCTTTGACTTTCCCTTTATCCCTAGACCCAACCGCGAGAGAGTGGTACTATGGGCTAGATCCAAAATTCAAGGCAACATGGGAAGATGTAATTTCGGCTTTCATTACCCAATATGAGAGTAACGCAGAGTTAAAGTCAACTTTACGTGAACTCGAGATGCTTAAGCAAAGCGACGATGAAGGTTTCCTTGCTTTCTATGGTAGATGGCGAGAAAAGGCGGCCCACCTTGCCCAAAGGCCGCCTGAACTCGAGTTAGTACAAAAATTCATTGACAACTGTCATGAAAAGTACAACAAACATCTACGTTACCATTGTTTAGACACTTTTCAAAAGGTCTATTTTGTGGCTACTAGGATTGAAGATGATCTTGCTAAAGAAAAAGCAAACAAACCTCATCATCATCATCAACCTAAGAATAACTATACGAAGGGGAATGATAACGCATCATCCTTTATTGACGTATTTGCGACTTCCACGCAATACAATAACACAAATCGATATGATGATCCTAGAAAAAGATGGACAAAAGAAAGAAAATTTACTCCATTTCCTGTAAGCTATAAAGAATTGTTAGAAAAATTAAATGAAAAAGGCTTACTTGCGCCAACAGGGCCAACACCACCCACTCCACCAGAAAGAAGATTTCCTCAATGGGATGGTAATGCTTATTGTGCTTATCATAGAGGTGTTGGACATGATACTGAACGTTGCTATGCCTTAAAGCACAAAATACAAGATTTAGTAAACGATGTGAGAATTCCCACGCCTAAACCTAACAATAATGCATCCCCCTTAGGGGTGTTTCACATCGATGAGGACCATATGGGAAGTGATATGTTCAATCCTTTAGACTATATCACACCTATAGGAGAACCTCTATCCACAATACTCATAGGGGCAATTAATGAAGTATGTGGACTATGGGATGATGACTTTCAAGACTTATATGTCTCTAAGTATGCCGCCGTCCCACCTCCATCTTGTTTACAAAATGAAACAAATGGAGCGCTTGATTGGGATCATTTCTTGGGGAAGTCGCAAGATTTATCGAATCTCTCCTTGGATGAACAATGGCATCAAGCACAACTCATGGAACATCTTGAAATGGAGGCACATCCAAAGCCTCTAGAAGAAAGTTGGTTTGTGAGTCCTACAACTAACCCAAATGAGATAGATCATTTAACTCGTTCTGGGCGAGTCTACCAAGCACCACCACCAAATGGATCTTCGACTACACAACATCAAACTCAAGATCAAGTACAAAATCCAATACCACCTCCACTTGAGGTGGAAGATCCATTGGTCAAACAATTTCGCCAATCCAAGGCGAATGTTAGCATTTGGGAACTCCTAAGTACTTCTAAAGAACATAGGAATTCTCTCATGACCGCTCTAACTGCTTTATTTGTAAGCACAGACACAACCCCTCAGGATCTCGTTAGCTTGCTTACTAGCGAGAAATCCAACAAAACAATCATTTTCACTAATGATGATTTGCCTTCAAAAGACACTATCCACAACAATGCATTATACTTAACTGTGGGATGCAAGGGATACAATATCCCTCTAACTTTGGTAGATAATGGGTCAGCTGTAAACGTATGCCCATTACGAATGGCAAAATACTTAGGCCTAAATCCAGAAAAAGATTTTAAATCAACAACACAAAGCATTAGGGCTTATAACAATTCGAGAAGATTGGTGTGTGGAATTGTTAAGCTACCAATTACCACATGCCCAATTCAAAAGATGGTTGAATTCCATGTTATGGACATAAAACCTACATTCAACCTTTTACTTGGACGTCCTTGGATACATGAGCTTGGTGCAATACCATCCTCACTGCATCAAATGATTAGGTTGAACTATCAAGGGCTTCCTATGACTATACATGCTTCTCCACTCAAAATAGCAATAAATGATCAATCACTCTTAGAAATAAACCATGATAATGATGAAGAGGACATGTAGGATTCGCCGCGGAGTCAATCTACACAATTGAAATGGAAGAAGACTTTGAAGAACCATTCAAGCTTGATCCATATTCCACTCAGATAGTAAATAACATCTTATTCAAGAGTAGTTACTTTCCTAGGATGCCTTTGGGAATAGGAATGAATAAATCTCTCTTACTTCCTATCCCAAAGAAAAGCTTCTCCTTTGGATTGGGATATAAACCAACCAAAGAAGAATTGGAGTCTCACGATGCAAAAAACAAAGCACGTAAAGACAATAATAAGAAAGGGATAATCACTCCCATCCTATCAACAAACCCTTAATGGGCAATTCATTAGGGAGGGAGAATATTACCCATGCTACGGCTTTCCAGAACCCTTAGTTATGGAAGGAATCAAGAAGCTTGGATTTGAAATATTTCATGATTGCTACTTCTTGGATGACGATCTTAGTATCGTTAAATCAAAACACCCAACTCTAGGGTGCTATGATGGGCAAGCATTTAACTTGCTATTAGGACTAGAGCAAAATCATGTCGCTACAATGACCAATCAAAACGCCATTCAAGATGAAGCTTTTGACCCAACCTCGTTGATCACCCTTTCAAATGAAAATTTTGAGCATGGATGGAGGAAATCTTTCAAATGGACCAATCACAAAGGCGATAAGCTGAAAATCGTCACAGGCGAAGGGAAGATGTTTGAAGAATCGGACGATGAATCTATTATAGACTCTAGGGAAGCTGAAATCTATGCCTTGTGGCCATTACTGAGTCTTTTATTTTCTAGTTCTAAGGACGAAGATCCCAAAAAGGATTCTTTTCTTGATGTACTCTCTTTTGATTTTAATAATATGAGCTCTATTTCCGAGTATATACCTTCTCTTGAATCTTTCGAATGCTATAACAATCAATCTAATGAAGATGATAACATTAATAAATTGGTTGAACTAATGAATGAACGAGAACAAAAGAACCCTATCGTTGAAGAAACTGAAATACTTAATATAGGAACTAACGAAAATAAAAGAGAAGTCAAAATTGGCTTAACTTTAAATCCGGAAGAGTGATCGACCCTCATATCGACGCTCAAAGAATTCGAAGACGTGTTTGCTTGGTCATACAAGGACATGCCTGGAATAGATAGGGAAATTGCGGAACATACCATTCCCTTGAACCCTACCTCTAAACCATTAAAACAAAAATTTCGACGAATGAAACCTGATGTCGCATTAAAAATAAAGAAAGAAGTACAAAAACAGTTGGACGTAGGTTTTATTCGCGTATGTAATTACCTAGAATGGGTAGCGAACATCGTCCCAGTCCCTAAAAAGGATGGACGAGTTCGCATGTGTGTCGACTTTAGGGACTTTAATAAAGCTAGCTGACAGGGTAAAGTCGTATCACCTAATCAAAAGTATTACCTAAATCCTCTAACTAAAGTAGATAGGGAAGTAGGGTCGAATCCACAGGGAAACTGGTCTTTCTACTCCTAATTAATTAATATAATCTAAATTATTAAAGTAACCAAATTGTTATTTTTAATATGAAATTATACTACGGAGATTGAGTTCAGGGAGAAAATCAATAATAAGAAGGCCTAGGGTCATAGGTTCACCAATAATTAATATTCCGGGATAAAACATAACAATCAATAATTAACATTGCACAACAACATGATTAACAGGCTCTCGCAATTTATTAACCAACATAGATCTAACAGGCTCTCGCAATTTACTAGATCTAAGTTCCTATTGAAAATAGCCTTTAATATCAAATTAACATCTGCTCGATTCATCAATTCAATATTGCTAAACATTCACAATCAAATTACATATGCTCGATTCATAATCTAATTGCAAAGAATTAAAACAATTCAATAAGAAATTATCATGCAATATCAATAATCAACAATAACAAATTATCCCTTCATATTAATTATGGATCCCCATAAACCCTAGAATTAAACTACTCACACATAATTAAATCTAAAACATGCACAATAATAAAGTAAGCCATAAGGAATTGAAAGGAAGAAATTACTGAAATTAATTGAAATAGAAATCGTACCAAGACGGCGAAATTATAAAGTAGTCGAGATCAAGAGTAAGGTAGAGAGAAAAATCTAGAGAGAGAAAATATTAAGTAGAGAAAGAAAGTGAAAGGAAAAGAGTAAAAATAATTATCCTAAAACGTACTTAAAGAACTTCTAATCAAAACTCCTAAATAGAAACTAAGTGCTCGTCTAACAAGCTTCTCCAGAAACACGCGCCCGATCGGGCGTGCCTTTTGCTCGTAGCCCTCTGCTGCGCACCCCGCCCGATCGTGCTAAGCATCGCACGATCGGGCGCGCCTAGCACGATGGCCCTATGATGCCTCGCCTTGCCCGATCGGGCCCTTGTGGCTCCTCAAGGTTTTGGACTTGTGATTGGGCTCGACTCCTCGGCCCAATCCGGATCTCCTCTTCGGGTCTTGAATACTCGGTCCAAACCTCGGTATTCCAAATACCGAGCCCTTAATCACCGGCTCGATGGCTCTAACCGGCCTTGGGCTTCAACGACGGTCATGCTCCTCCAATGCTCGTAGTAGCTTCATAAAAATCCCGGGAAAGTGCTCCAAAGGTGCAATTCCCTACAAAACTCAACCAAAATTACGAAAACACTAGAAAAATGCATATTAGTAACAAAAGTGGCTCTAAGGAGCCAAAAACACTACTAATTATGACCAAGGGACGGGGGTAAAATACTATATAAAATGGACATATCAAACTCCCCCAAGCCAAACCTTTGCTTGTCCCTAAGCAAAGAGCTCCTCAATGAACAATAAAACATGCCTCACCCCAATATAAAAATCAAGCACAAACGATTCAAGGCAAATCAAGTGAACATGCTTCAAAATCAACCAATCTTATTCATCTAATCACCCTTCCTCCCCAACAATTGTCAAGTAGAGCAAACCACAAGAGCATATAGAATTCAAGAGTAGTGCTCACACACTCAACTCTCATATATGTGGCAAGTAAAAGATGTACTCGATCGCTCTCCATCCCAACCCCTTTATGTGAACAATGCCCTCCCAAACTCACACACTTGTGTGTTTAAAAAGACATACACTCAACCTATTAGTCGACTCGGAATATGTCAAGTCATAACTTGCATTGATAAACAACACTTTCACATTTACACAACTCTATGCACAAGGTCGGAAGGTCTTTAAAGCTTGTAATGTAAGGCTAGGGTAAAGGGTAGGATAAATTTGGGGATATGTGAGAGAAAAAGCTATGCATTAAGGGAGCCAAATCCTAATAAACCCATGATCAAATATAATGATCATAAACATCTCCAACAAAACCAACTCCAACACAAATCCACCAAATATAACTCCACATAATATAAACAATCCCAACACTTGCAAATTCACTCATAAAAAATATAACAATGTAGAACTTGAGTGAATAAACAAACTTTGCTATTATACTTGAAATATTTTCATTGAAACTCAACTTTATTTTTTTTTTCTTTTGATCAACCTTCACTTAGAACATTTGAACATTAAACACTTTTTTTTTCTTTTTGCTCTTTTTTTTTCATTCTTTTTTTCTCTAGAAGTTCACTTTCTTTTTTTATATATTTCTCACTTTCTTTCCTTGAACTTCTTTTTCTTTTTCCATCACACTTTTATTTTTTTCAAATATATACACAATAAAACTCATCAAAACAAAAATATGATCAAGAACAAATAACTTTTCAAACCCACCCAAATTGTGCAAATAAAGTGCACACTACATACTCCCTCACCTCACTCACTAATAGCTCCCCCAAGCCAAGCTTGGGACTAGTAACCAATGGGGCAAATATGGCTTGTAATGTGGCTAAATAAACAATAAAAGGGGCACAAACAACAACATGGGTAGCAAGAAGGGAACAAATGTATCTAATATCATCTGAAGGCTACCTAAAGAACAAATGCCTTCGTCCTCCACATGTGCATAATAGTGAGCCATGAAACACTACTCATAGTTGCAAACCAATACTCAAATTCATTGACATACCAGGAACTAAACACACATTCCTAACCAAATCAACTAGTCAAGCACTATATTCACAAGTAGTTGGACAAAATTGACGCATGTTATCCAAGTAATTAAACTTCAAATCATGATCAACAAATCCACAATGCTCAAAATCAAAAACCAAGAATCAAAACAATTTTTCTCAAGTATGGGGCACAGGGAAGCATGATTTACAATTCATTGGTTCGTATTTTTTTATTTTGATTTTTTTAATTTTTTTGTGTTTTTCATATGAGGAAGCAATAAAACTAATCTAGAAAGCAAATAAAACTACACTGGAAAGCAAGTAAAAAGAGAGAAGGGAAAGAGAGTTACCAAGCAAAAGATTACCTCCCCAAGCCAAATCAAGCAATGCCCTCATTGACTTGGGAGTGTAACCTACTCGTCATCCTCATCCATCCTCGAATAGCCGCTCCCACCATGGCTAGGGCCGGCCCCTCCATGGCTCGAACCACCACCATAACCCGAACCACCTGCAAAATAGTTAGGGTCCACATTCCCCCCAAGCCCACCAAAAGGAGCATCGGTCCCATATCCATGGACCGATGAATAGTTCAAATAGGTACCGTAGGCACTTGGGTCCGTGTACCCCCCTTGGGGAGGTTGGAACCAATCGGGAATTAGTGATTCGGGGGGAATAGCACCCCGACGGGCATAATCATCATACATGGGGTATAAACCCCGCCCTAGGTTCCTCTCCACCACCCCAACTCTAGTATCTAGGGATCCTACCCTAGTGTCCAAGTTCCTAACCATACCCTCTATCCTCCCTTGCCCACTCTCTATCCGGTCTAATTGGCTTCTAAAAGCCGAGAAGTCATATGGGGCATTAGGGTCGATGTTGTAGTTGGTTGAGGAAGTGGGAATGTTATGTGTGTAGTGTTGGGGTGATGGTTGGTGGAAATGTTGTGGTGGTGAAGGAGGTGCTTGGTGGTGTAGTTGGGCCTCTCCTTGGTCTCCTAGTTCGAAGGTGTAGGAAGGAAGACCCTTCTCAAATTTGGTTATGGCCGGGTTAGGCAAAGTGAAAGCATTCTCCCGTCTACCCGACTCCCTATGAATAACCCACCAAGTCTCGCCCCCTATCACATTTATCCAATTTAGCCCTCCTAAATAGGGTCCGTCCATAAGGGTTGGGCCGGCTACCTTACCATCGCCGCTAGGGGTCCAGCCTAGGTGTTTGACCGCTATGTGGGTTACTAACCCACCAAAGTAAATTGGGACCCTAAACCTACCCGACTCGGCCGCATTGGCCACCCGTTGGAAATGCTGGGCCATCCTATGAACTATGTTCAACTTGTCACTCCTAGGGATCATGTAAGACCCTAATAATTCTAGTTCATCCCTCCTCTCATTCGCGGGTTCATGCCTCCCAAAGATGGTGAGGCCAACAAACCGTTGCCAAAGTTTTGGCACAGGATGTTGAATCCAAGTGCCCTTGGCATGTTGGAGGTTCAAATTAGGATTCCCCGTTAAAGCATGATAGACAAAGGTGATGTTGTCTTCGGGTGGTTCAATCGGTCTATCCGATTTCAAGTCAAACAATTTCCCAAATTCTTTCAAAGACAATCTAACATCATTATTGAACAAACGAAATTGAACATGAGAGATTAAAGCATTTGATTTAATGACATTAAAACTAGAAATAAATTCTAAGGTCAAATAATCATATGTATCATAATGTAATTTGAACAACCCACTCATGCCTATTCCTTTAAACAATTTTTCAACATGCTTGTCAATTCCTAGTCTAGATAATGTGGGGTGATGAATGAAACGGGTAGGAATTACCTGCCACGCGATGAGGTTGAGCATCCTTAGCTTTTGCTCTTGGGTGGTGATGACCACCCTCTCCCACCCCGGAATTTGAAGCTCCGGGTCAACACTTGGTGCTTGTTGCCTCGATCCTTCACCCCTTTGCATTCTAGACCTCTTTGATGCCATTTTCTTTGAGAATTAGTAGAAATTGAAGCTTTCTCTCTCTAAGGGTTTGAGTGAAAATTGAGAGAAAGTGTTGAAAATTTAGTGTAGATTGTAGAGGAAGATGAAAGGAGTTGGAAAATGTAAGAATTTTTTGAGTTTGGATGGAACAATTGGAGAAGATCTAAGATTGAAGTAGGAGTTGGAGGTTTGAAAATGGAGGTTTTAGAGAGAGAAAGTAAGATGAAGAAGATGAAATAAGGAGAAAGTGAGGAAAGAAAGAAGAGGAAAGGAAAAAAGGGGGGGGGACGGCTAGAGGCGCGCCCGATCGGGCAAGCCTCGCCCGATCGGGCGAATCTTCAATTGTTGTAAAATAGCAGTTGCGCGCCCGATCGGGCGAGCTCCGCCCGATCGGGCGCGAACGCGAACTTTTTCGCCAAAATTCTCGCCCGATCGGGCGAGCTTCGCCCGACATTTCTTTTCCTTCACTCGATTTTCCATAAAAATGCTCCCGATCGGGCAAGCTTCGCCCGATCGGGCGAAATTGTCCCCGAAATCAGCTCTGCTTGCGCGCCCGATCAGGTTGATTCGCCCGTTCGGGCGAATTTTCCCCGATTTTCTTCCTCACTTGCGCGCCCGATCGGGCGAGCCTCGCCCGATCGGGCCCGTACCTAGCCCTGAGTTCTCCGAATTCTTTTCTTCTTCAAATTTTTCTAAGTCCTTTTACCTGTCAAATTCATACCTGTACAACAACACTTGTAAATGGTAAAATTATCACTCTTCTCACCTCTCTAAAATAAAAATAAAAATAAGAGAAAAGGAAACTAGTCTAGAAAGCAAGAAATACGGGTTGCCTTCCGCAAAGCGCTGGTTTATCTAGGTCCCGCACGACCCTCTTACCACCTTTGAGCTCATTTTGGAAGTGGAGTTAGGAGAGTCTCCTCCACATCTCTAATGGTAGCACCTTCATGATACACTTTCAACCTTTGGCCATTTACCTTGAACTCTTCACCCTTGTCATTCACCAACTCCACCGAACCAAACTTGTTCACCTTTGTGACAGTGAAGGGACCGGACCACCTAGATTTCAATTTTCCTGGAAAAATCTTTAATCTAGAGTTAAAGAGAAGAACCTTATCACCCGGTGCAAACTCTTTCGGTAGGATCCTCTTGTCATGCCACTTCTTGGTCTTCTCCTTGTAGATGCGTGCACTATCATATGCCGACAATCTAAATCATCCAACTCATTGAGTTGTAGAAGTCTCTTCTTACCCGCGGCCTTAGAATCCATATTAAGCTCTTTGATTGCCCAAAAAGCTTTGTACTCCAACTCTACGGGAAGATGACATGCCTTACCATAAACTAGTCTATAAGGTGAAGTACCAATCGGTGTCTTAAATGTTGTTCGGTATGCCCAAAGTGTGTCATCAAGCTTCATACTCCAATCCTTCCTAGACTTGGCTACTACCTTCTCTAAGATCGCCTTGATTTCCCTATTAGAGACCTCAACTTGACCACTAGTTTGGGGATTGTAACTAAGCCCGGTTCTATGATACACACCATACTTCCTAAGTAAGTTGTCCAATTGTCTCTCGTGGAAGTGGGTACCCCCATCACTAATAATAGCTCGTGGAACACCAAACCTGGGAAATATGATCTTCTTAAATAACTTGATGACTACCTTAGAATCATTGGTTGGTGAGGCTATGGCTTCTACCCACTTGGACACATAATCTACGGCTACAAGTATGTAGCAATTCCCATTGGAAGATGGGAACGGCCCCATATAATCGATACCCCAAACATCAAATATTTCAACTTCAAGAATCTCAGTTTGGGGCATCTCATGCCTCCACGAAATGTTGCCAGTCCTTTGGCAAGAGTCACAAGCCTGCACAAAAGTATTAGCATCTTTAAACATGGTAGGCCAAAAGAAGCCTGACTCGTTAATCTTAGCCACCGTTTTAGTGGGGCCATGATGTCCACCATAGGGTGAATTGTGGCAACTTGTAAGAACGACGTGAACCTCCCATTCGGGAACACACCTGCGAAATAATCCATCTGCACACTCACGAAACAAAAAAGGATCATCCCAAAAATAATGTTTAACATCAGAAAGGAATTTCTTTTTCTGTTGGTAGGACAAGTCAGGAGGTAGAGTACCACCCACTAAATAATTAGAAAAATCTGCATACCAAGGGTGATTCTCTACTACTGCATACAGGTTGTCATCAGGGAACGAATCATCTATAGGAAGAGAATCCTTACCCTCATCATACCTGATACGTGACAAGTGATCTGCCACTACGTTCTCTGCTCCCTTTTTATCCTTTATCTCGATATTGAAATCTTGGAGCAAAAGAACCCACCAAAGTAGCCTTGGCTTGGATTCCGCCTTAGCTATTAGTTATTTCAAAGCTGCATGGTCAGTAAAAAACAATGACTTTAGAACCAACAAGATATGATCTAAATTTTTCTAAAGCATATATAACAACAAGAAACTCCTTTTCCGTGGTGGCATAGTTGACTTGGGCCTCATCTAAAGTTTTTCTTGCATAATAAATAGCATGCAAAACTTTATCCTTCCTTTGTCCAAGCACGGATCCTAGAGCAAAGTCACTTGCATCACACATAATCTCGAATGGAAGGTTCCAATCGGGTGCACATATGATGGGTGCCGATATCAAAGCCTGCTTAATCTTGTCAAAAGCCTCAAGACACTCGTCAGTAAAAACAAAAGGGGCATCCTTAAGCAAAAGTTGAGTTAGTGGTTTAGCAATTTTAGAAAAATCTTTAATAAAACGGCGATAAAAACCCGCATGACCCAAGAAACTCCTAACTCCCTTAACATTAACTGGGGGAGGTAATTGCTCAATCACTGAAATCTTAGCTTTGTCTACCTGTATGCCCTTATCAGATACAATGTGACCCAGGACGACTCCCTCTGTCACCATGAAGTGACACTTCTCCCAATTTAAAACCAAATTGCATTCTTCACATCTTTTCAAGATTTTAGCAAGGTTAGTTAAGCATGCATCAAATGAAGAACCATAAACACTAAAATCATCCATAAAGACTTCCATGATAGACTCTATGAACTCAGAAAAAATACTCATCATGCAACGTTGAAAGGTAGCAGGTGCATTACATAAACCAAAAGGCATTCTACGATATGCAAAAGTGCCATAAGGGCATGTAGATGTAGTCTTTTCCTGATCGTCAGGGTGGATCGGGATTTGGAAAAATCCCGAATACCCATCCAAATAGCAAAAGAACTTATGATTTGCTAACCTCTCAAGCATTTGATCAATAAAGGGGAGAGGGAAGTGGTCCTTTTTAGTGGCGATATTTAATCTACGATAATCAATGCACATACGCCATCCTGTAACAGTTCTAGTGGGAATTAATTCGTTTTTATCATTTTTAACAACAGTCATCCCACCCTTCTTAGGAACCACCTGTACAGGACTTACCCATTTGGAGTCAGAAATAGGGTATATAATACCTGCATCAAGTAATTTCATAACCTCTTTCTTAAATACCTCTTGCATATTAGGATTCAACCTCCTCTGGGGTTGAATACAGGGTTTGTAGTTGTCCTCTAAGTGTATCCTGTGAATACAAAAATCAGGGCTTATACCCTTGAGATCATCAATACTGTACCCTATTGCCCTTTTGTGGGTTCTTAGAACCTCTAGAAGTTGGGAAGTTTGTGGGTCATCCAGTGCAGTACTAATGATCATAGGGTACAATTCCTGCTCATCAAGGAAAACATATTTTAAATGAGAAGGGAGAGGTTTTAGTTCAGGTTTCTTCACCTCTGCAGGTTTTGATTCCTGAACCAAATTTACTACCTTCATACAATCATTAGCATCAAATTCCTCGGTGGCAAGAGCTCTTTCTATGTCATCCACCTCCTTGCTCCATATGCTCATGTCACCTGCAGACAAATTTCCACAAAGAATTTCCTCCAAGGGGTCCCTTGCAAGAACCTGTGGTAAGCTCTCCTCACAAATATCATCCATTACATCAAGCACATCAATTAGATAACAATTTTCTTCAAGCATAGGACCTTTTAAAACTTTCCCTAAGTTAAAAGTGATATTATCATCGCCAACAGAAAGGGTTAGTTTACCATTTTTGACATCAATAATGGCTCCTGCAGTATGGAGAAAAGGTTTACCTAATATAATGGGAATTTGCGTGTCCTCAACTATGTCTAAAACAACAAAATCAATAGGGATAAAAAATTTACCAACTCTAACAGGTACATCCTCTAAAATACCTAAAGGGTATTTAACAGAACGATCTGCCATTTGCAAAGTTATATTAGTAACTTTTAAATCACCCATATTTAATTTAGCACATACAGACGATGGAATCACACTAACAAAAGCACCTAGATCACATAATGCTTTATCAATGAAAACATTTCCAATATGACAAGGGATAGAAAAACTACCGGGATCCTTTAATTTAGGAGGGGATTTATTTTGTAAAAGTGCACTACATTCCTCAGTGAATGCTACAGTTTCTACTTCATTAAAGGCCCTTTTCCTAGTCAATATGTCTTTCATGAATTTAGCATATGCAGGAACCTGAGTAATAAGTTCTGTGAAAGGAACTGTTACCAGCAAATTTTTTACTACCTCCAAAAACTTACCAAACTGCTTATCCAACTTAGTCTTCAAGTGACGGTTGGGGAAAGGTAGCTTGATAACTGGTGGTGCTTCCCTACTCTTCCCTTGGGGTGCATCCTTCCCTGAGGTTGTACCCTGTAATGAATCATCAGAAATATTAGTATTAACAATTTTACCCTCGAGCCCTGCAGGGGCATTTGGTACAACGGAATCAGGATTAGCAATATCAATTAAATCAGGTTCATCCTCTTTGGGCATTTGGGGCCCATCGTAGTGTGAACCACTCCTTAGGGTAATTGCATTCGCATGTTCCCTAGGTTGAATTCCCTGTGCTGGTAAGGCTCCTTGCTGATGAGATTGAAGGGTAGAAGACAATTGGGCAATTTGGGTGTCCATGACTTTATTATGGGCTATAATAGAGTCAATCTGTTGGTCCCTACTCTCCATATGTTTTTGCATACTAGTCAGCATTGCCTTAATTTCTGATAAAGCAGGGTCAGAAGATGTAGTAGGGGCTTGTGATGGGGGTTTCTGGTTAGCATGAGGGTGGTAATATTTTTGCTGTGGAGGGGGTGCTTGTTGTGGTTGTTGTGGAGGTGGAGGATTTTGAACATTAGTGCTACGGTAAGATAGGTAGGGATGGTTCCGGTATCCAGGATTGTAGGAATTGGAGTATGGGTTGTTTTGCTTATAAGTTTGGAAAGCATTAACTTGCTCCATCGAACTCCTGCAATCTTTCTCATAATGACCTACACTTCCACAATTTTCACAGAAAGCATCATTAGAAACAGCAGAAACATTAGCAACAGAATTAGGATTGTTAGTAGTAAGGCTATCTAATTTCTGGCAAATAGAAGTAAGTTGAGGTTGCATAAGGGTTACTAAATCAACATGATGCTTGCCCTTATTAGCATAACCTCTAGTATTCCCATATTGGGAATTATGGATCGCCATATCTTCAATAACCTGACCTGCATCATCAACATTTAAATTCATAAATCTACCGCTAGCTGCGGAGTCTAAAATTGTCCTAGATGCATTTCCTAATCCATTGTAAAAAGCTTGAATTAGCTGCCACTTTTCCAAGTTGTGGTGGGGACACTCCCTCTGCAGATCCTTGAATCTTTCCCAAGCCTCATATAATGCTTCATCTGGCTCCTGGGCAAAATTCTGAATGGCACTTCTCAATAAAGCTGTTTTCTCTGCAGGGTAATATTTATTATAAAAATTTAAAGCAAGAGTCTCCCAGTTAGTAATACCAAGTGCATCGTTATTCAAACCATTAAACCACAATTTAGCTTTTCCACATAAAGAAAAGGGAAAAAGAATCTCCCTGATTTGATCCTGCGTTACCCCATTCTGCCTAATAGTGTTGCAATATTGACAGAAATCTGCAATGTGAAGATTAGGATCTTCACCCTTAGCTTCACTGAACTGCTTTCTTTCTATCATCGTTATGAACTGGGGCTTGATCTCGAACTGGACTCCCTCGAGATCAGGTGTAGGAGAAAGATGTGGAAAATCCGTCAGGGATGGCTGCGAATAATCGCTAAGCTTGCGAGGTGGGGGTGGTGGTGGTGTACCCATCTCTAGTTCTGAATCAGAAGAGTGCTCCGAATCACTAGAATTAGGTAATGGGTTTCTAGGAATATCGTTACTTCCAGAACCTGCCAGAATCTGCCTATAAAAATTCTTCTGTCTATGAAACGAGCGCTCGATCTCAGGATAGAATGGAATGTAACTTGATCTGGAACACCTGGGCATAAACAAAGAACTAAAAAGACAGATATTAGAACTACCTCAAATAACTAATGTCCTTTGAGGCAAAAGAAAAATAATCTAGACTACAAAAACAATTAGAAATAAAAATAAAACCGTTTCCCCGGCAACGGCGCCAAATTTTGACAGGGTAAAGTCGTATCACCTAATCAAAAGTATTACCTAAATCCTCTAACTAAAGTAGATAGGGAAGTAGGGTCGAATCCACAAGGAAACTGGTCTTTCTACTCCTAATTAATTAATATAATCTAAATTATTAAAGTAACCAAATTGTTGTTTTTAATATGAAATTATACTACGGAGATTGAGTTCAGGGAGAAAATCAATAATAAGAAGGCCTAGGGTCATAGGTTCACCAATAATTAATATTCCGGGATAAAACATAACAATCAATAATTAACATTGCACAACAACATGATTAACAGGCTCTCGCAATTTATTAACCAACATAGATCTAACAGGCTCTCGCAATTTACTAGATCTAAGTTCCTATTGAAAATAGCCTTTAATATCAAATTAACATCTGCTCGATTCATCAATTCAATATTGCTAAACATTCACAATCAAATTACATCTGCTCGATTCATAATCTAATTGCAAAGAATTAAAACAATTCAATAAGAAATTATCATGCAATATCAATAATCAACAATAACAAATTATCCCTTCATATTAATTATGGATCCCCATAAACCCTAGAATTAAACTACTCACACATAATTAAATCTAAAACATGCACAATAATAAAGTAAGCCATAAGGAATTGAAAGGAAGAAATTACTGAAATTAATTGAAATAGAAATCGTACCAAGACGACGAAATTATAAAGTAGTCGAGATCAAGAGTAAGGTAGAGAGAAAATCTAGAGAGAGAAAATATTAATTAGAGAGAGAAAGTGAAAGGAAAAGAGTAAAAATAATTATCCTAAAACGTACTTAAAGAACTTCTAATCAAAACTCCTAAATAGAAACTAAGTGCTCGTCTAACAAGCTTCTCCAGAAACACGCGCCCGATCGGGCTAACGGCCGCCCGATCGGGCGCGCCTTTTGCTCGTAGCCCTCTGCTGCGCACCTCGCCCGATCGTGCTAAGCATCGCACGATCGGGCGCGCCTAGCACGATGGCCCTATGATGCCTCGCCTTGCCCGATCGGGGCTATGCTTGCCCGATCGGGCCCTTGTGGCTCCTCAAGGTTTTGGACTTGTGATTGGGCTCGACTCCTCGGCCCAATCCGGATCTCCTCTTCGGGTCTTGAATACTCGGTCCAAACCTCGGTATTCCAAATACCGAGCCCTTAATCACCGGCTCGATGGCTCTAACCGGCCTTGGGCTTCAACGACGGTCATGCTCCTCCAATGCTCATAGTAGCTTCATAAAAATCCCGGGAAAGTGCTCCAAAGGTGCAATTCCCTACAAAACTCAACCAAAACTACGAAAACACTAGAAAAATGCATATTAGTAACAAAAGTGGCTCTAAGGAGCCAAAAACACTACTAATTATGACCAAGGGACGGGGGTAAAATACTATATAAAATGGACATATCACTAGCCCTAAAGACGATTTTCCTCTACCACATATTGATATATTGGTAGATAACACGGCTGAACATGCGATGTTATCCTTTATGGATGGATACGCAGGTTACAACCAAATTTTAATGGCAAAAGAAGACGAAGAAAAGACATGCTTTATTACCCCTTGGGGTACGTATTGCTACACAGTCATGCCATTTGGTTTAAAAAATGCAGGAGCAACGTACCAAAGAACGGCTACGACTTTCTTGCATGATATGATGCACAAAGAAATAGAAGTGTATGTGGATGATATGATCGTAAAGTCCAAAGATAGAATGGGACATATAAAAGCTTTACGCAAATTTTTCATAAAAGAATACAAAATGTGATTGAATCCACAAAAATGTGCCTTCGGAGTAACTTCTGGCAAGTTACTCGGATACGTAGTAAGCACACGTGGCATCGAGATCGATCCCTTTAAAATAAAGGCAATTGTTGACATGCCTCCCTCTCAAACAGAAAAAGAAATCAGGGGATTCCTTGGCAAACTACAATACATTAGTCGATTTATCAACAAATTGACTATGACTTGTGAGCCAATATTTAAAAAATTGAAAAAAGAGGAGAAACATGAATGGGACGATTAATGCCAAAAGGCCTTTGAGAAAATCAAAGATTATCTCAAAAGTCCACCAATTTTAGCACCACCAGTACCCAAACTACCTCTTAGGCTATACATTACAGTTACAGACACAACCACAGGCGTCGTGTTAGCACAAGAGGCAGAAAAAGTCGAGCGTGCAATATATTACATAAGTAAAAAATTCATCCAATATAAAACAAAATATAGCACCTTGGAAAAGACAAGCCTAGCATTAGTGTGGGCAACTAAAAAATTACGACATTATATGCTACCACACACTACTCATGTGATTTCTCAATAAAACCCGATAAAGTATTTGTTTGAACAACCACCTATACAAGGAAGGATATCTAAGTGGTTGGTGATGTTGGTCGAATTTGAGTTTAAATATATTCCTGAAAAATCAATGAAAGGAAAAGTAATTTTCGACTTTCTGGCACAACATCCAATTCAAACAAGTCGTGCAGAAACTACTCATCTTCCGGATGAAGAGATTCTCATGACACAAGATGACAAATGGGTAATGTACTTCGACGGTGCGTCCAATCAAAAGGACGTAGCGTAGGATTGTTACTCATAAGTCCAGATGGAGCACATACTCCAATCTCTGTTAAACTAGACTTTGAGGTTACCAATAATGCCGCAGAATGTGAAGCGTGCATTATAGGATTAGAAGCAGCAGCTAGCATAGGTGTGCAAAAATTAGAGGTATATGGAGATTCTAGTTTGATTATAAATCATATACTAAAAATATGGAAGATAAAGAACTCCACAATAATATTATACCAAGCACACCTAGAGCAACTCATCGAGCATTTTGAACATATTGATTTTAAATATCTCCCAAGGGATGACAATCAATTTGCCGATGCGCTAGCAAAATTAGCCTCAATGATCAACATTCCAGATCACTTAAATATGGTGCCATTATGCGTTGATAGAAGAGAAGAACCAGCGTATTGCAACGCAATAGAGGAAATAAATGACATCGAAAGAGACAGTTCCTGGTATGATCATATCCTCCAATATATTACCCATGGCACATATCCTGAAAATACTTCATCGAAAGACCAACGAGCCTTACGAACATTTGCGGCCCAATATGGTCTATTAAATGGTCAATTATTAAAAAAAGGACCTAATGGTCAAAGTTTATTATGTATAGACCAACCGAAAGCCACACGCCTTATGGAAAATACTCACAAAGGTGTTTGTGGACCTCACATGAATGGTAAAATGCTTTCAAAAATAATTTCACGACAAGGGTACTATTGGTCCACTATGGAACATAATTGCATACAATATGTTAAAAAATGTCCAGAGTGCCAAATGTTCGCTAATTTACAACACCTTCCACGATCCGAACTATATAATCTCACTTCCCCTTGGCCTTTTTCAACTTGGGGAATTGACATCATTGGAAAAATCTCTCCAACAGGAGCAGGAGGGCACGAGTGCGTATTAGTAGCCATCGATTACTTCACTAAGTGGATTGAGGTTGCTTCTTACGTGAATATCACTTCTAAACATGTCGCAAAGTTTCTTGAACGAAACATATTTTGTAGATATGGAGTTCCACATGAACTAATTAGTGATCAGGGATCTCAATTCAAAGCTGAAGTCGAGACCCTCTTAACTCGTTATAAAGTAAAACATCATCACTCATCCCCATACAGATCTCAAATGAATGGAGCTGTAGAGTCGGCAAATAAAAATATAACAGTCATGATTAAAAAAATGGCAGACAATTATAAAGAGTGGCCGAATAAACTACACTTCACATTATGGGGTTATAAAACGTCTATACGAACATCAATAGGAGTAAATCCATACTCCTTAGTTTTCGGAATGGACGCAGTTCAACCAGTCGAACTGGAAATACCATCCCTACGCATCGTACTTGAAAGTAAGCTATCGGAAGCTGAATGGGTAAGAGCGAGGTATGAAGAGCTTTTATTCCTCGATGAACGACGATTAAGAGCTTTGCATCATGTACAAGTCTACCAAAGGCGCATTGCGCGTCATTTCAATAAAAGAGTCAAACCCAGAAATATAAAAGAAGGTGACTTTGTACTAAAGGAGGTTAGGAGTCCACCAACCGATCCAAGAGGAAAATTCAAACCCAATTGGATAGGTCCCTACCGCGTAATTGAAATCCTATCAAGAGGAGCCGTCAGATTAATGGATATCGGAGGAGATGAAATTCGCCAATTAATAAACATTGATCGACTTAAGAAATATTACATATGAAATCTGGATAAACTCGTTTACTCATACAACCAATTTTAATTAGCTTTCAATGGAAAGATTCTAAGTGTTATGCATTTTACCGAATAACACGGTAAAATACATAACACTTGGGGGGGGGGGGGGTAATTTAGAAATAATAAACTGTTCTAACCGTTTTAAGTGTTCAAATTTTTTTTTGAACATCACGAAAAAATCTTCACACTTGGGGGGGTAATAATACAGAATTTAAAAAAAAAATTCGAGACATTTGTAGAATAGGTGTCGCGCGCAACTGAATTAGTTACGCGCGGATGTCACGCGCAACAGATTTCGTTACACGCGGCAGTCTCGCGCAACTACAGATGTTGCGAGTGCCACCTGATGACGAACTGCGAACCCGATTTTTTTTACGTTTGAATGAAGTTGCGACTTCTACTTGCGGCAAAAAGAGGGTATTTCTTACATATAATATATACTCGGAAAATAAAATTAAACTTTGATTTAATTCTTTTTAAACAAGGTTTGATCAATTTTTCATTTAATTTCTACCTAAGAGATTAAAGAAAAATAAAAAAATACATAATAAAAAAAACATTAGAACTACGCAAAGACCTGATTTCGTAATGCGAATACGTAGGCAATCTTTATGATTCGGTCAAATCAAAATATAAAAATATAAAGCTCATTTTATTTCATTCAAATTTCAAAGAAAAGAGAGACATTGTTGAACTAGATTGTAAACGAAAAAAAAAACATAGTAGTGATTACACTTTATTCAATTTAAAACTAACGGCGAAACTGTGTAACACTCTAAGGTTTTACTATGTCCTCAATTGTCACGGACGATGGAGGAGTAGTTTCCATTGCAGTATTTTCAGAAACCTTAGAGTTTTCTCCTACGCTCTTCTTCTTGACCCATACATTGTTCTTCAATTTGGGAATTGGGGTCTTTTCAACCTTTTTTCCTTTTCCTGAAGATTTCGTTAGAATCCTTTTTCGAGTTTGTTGCGAAGGTTCCTTGATTATCACACTTTGTTGTGCAGGTTTGGAGGGAGTTTTCCTTTTTGTTTCCTTCGAACGCGCCTTAGGAGATGAGAAGTCTAATTTTCTTCTCACCCCTTTGTTTTGGCCACTAGGAGGAGTAGTGGTGGCCGAGTGCATCAAGGGCTTAGGTTGATTGCGAGCCGTGACGACTTGATATTGAGATCGAGCCTTGTTTAATTCGCCCTTATCCGCCGCATTCATCCAAGCTTTGTAAAAGGAAGATAATGCAATACTCACAATAGGATTTTGTACTACCCATCTAGGAAGACTTGACCAATACTCCATCCAACGAAAAAATCGCTCGGGTCTAAAAATCACATATTTAGGGGCATCACAATCTTGCGGGGGAATAATTTGTTTCATCCCGTATTGTATCATTACCCTGCAAGGAAAAATATAAGTAGTACTAGATAGGCCTAAAAGCCTAATGTAAGGGCAATTGAGACTATTCCCAACCATACTATTTATGTTCCACCAAGGAATCACAAAACGTATGTTAGGAACCCCATGACACAAAAACGACATCCATTCCTCTTCGTTCTTATGCTTATAAAGGATTCGACGTCCCGGGAATGTCCTTACTCCATTAGCCTCAAGGTTTTGTGGCTGATCAACAATTCGCAAACTCTCTATGAGCCAAATCTACAAAAAAAAAAAAAATCAGTTTGCAATTTTTACACAAGCAGGTGGCGCGCGCATCAAAACCAGTTGCGCGTGCCATCCGCGCGCAGCACAGAAGATTGCGTTGGTCATGCCAGCGCAACTTCGTAACTTGCGCCGATAAACGACAAAAAAAAGGTACGTGTAATAGGAGGGGACTTCCCGTGAAACCGTTTTCGTTAGGGTCTCCTCTAAGGTGATTCAAACATAGAACGGTTTCCGCCAAAGCCAAAGGAGCGGGTGAATGACATCCCTCTATTTGCTCTACTATGGACACCATGGAATAATCTCCGTATTCTTTGCCTGTCCTAAGTAAACAATTAACAACAAGACAATAACATAAAGCACGAATTTTAAAGTGTTGTTTAGTCATGTTGTCACGGGGGGCGACAAAGTGTTTAATAAATTGAATCAAGTTCACGCCTTCTTCTGTTCTAATGTTGGTCATATCATTGTCGGACAAGCCAAAAAATCTTTGGAATATAGGTTTGGGATCCGACAAGGTAGGCGAATAAGTCACATGGAGAGTATTTGTAGGAAAACCTAGCAAGGCCTCAAACTCACCAGGTAGAGGGACAATTTCGTCCCCTTTAAACAAGAAAAGATGGTGGTTAGAGTCCCAATGGTTGACTGCGGCATGAAGAAAATAAAAGTTAACCACTAGTTGCATATATTTCAATAGAGGGTCTAGGTGGTAAATTGTGAAAGCTAGTTTGTCCTCGGTTGAAAGGGAAGTGACCCATTGCTTCAAACGTTGTTCAAAGGTCTTCACCATTGTTCAAAAAAAAAAGAGAGAATGAGAATTTAGAGAGATTAATTCTTTTTAGTTTCTTATATTACTAAGCAAATAAATGTGATATGATCAAAAGCCTACACGAAACCACGTTTAAATAGACCCATGAGGAGCAAATTTTCGGCAAATTCGGCTTAAAGGAAAGTTCACCAACAGGTGGCACGCGCAACTCATGAGTTGCGCGCGACATCCGCGCACAACTAATTCACATGCGCGCGACAGCCGCGCGCAACTCACGCAGTTGCGCGCGACAGCCGCGCGCAACTCACGCAGTTGCGCGCGTCTCCTCTGTCGCAGCATATGAGTTGGATTTATTTCCGTATTTTGGCTAACATAATGACGGAATCTTCACGAAATCTTAAGACGAATCATACGCTTGCCTTTTAACCCTTTGTGTCCCTTGCCTACTTTCTTATTTTTTTATTTTCATACTTTCTTATTTTCTTTTTATTTTATTTTATTATTTTCCTACTTTCTTATTTTCTTTTTTATTATTTTCCTACTTCCTTATTTTCTTTTTTTCTTATTTTCTTATTTTCTTTTTTCTCTTTTTTCTTCTTGTTTGTTTTCTTTTCGCCTTCCTTTTTTCGAGTTTTGGTTATTTTTTCGAGGGGGGTAAGTCGGGAACCCTTTCCCTCCCTCGAAATTTTTTTGCTTTTAATAATAAAAATAATAATAATGTACACATGGAAACAAAAAATATAATAATGATGACATATATACAAATGTGTCATATGTACAACAATGCAAAAAAATATATATATACATCTGTGTCCTAAAATAAATAACAAATATGTGTACAAAAGGAATCAGGGTGCTCGGCGACTACTAGACGGTTGCTGCACATCCCGCAAAATCCAAAACGAAGATTAATACATGAAATGTAATAACTTCGTTGAAAAGAAAAGAAATAAAACTTACCGCGATCATCCGATGATCACGGCATGATAAAGTCACGAGGGCTCTCCGATAAGCAGCTCGAAAAGCACGTAAAGTCCTCACCATGCCGTTCACGGTTTCCCGCGGAACCTGTTCCAAGAATACAAGGACAGTTAGTAAACAAATGTATATGAAACAAAAAATAAATAGAAATGTTTAAGTACATATACACAAAAGACATACCGACTCAACCGTCTCAGGTACAAACGATATTCCCTCATCATCCTCCGCTGCTGGAAGGGTCTCACGAATTACCGATCCAACAGCATCGGTATACGTGATCTCCGTTGTAGGAGGCACCCAACCACCTAGCTCGACCCGCTAAAATATACATGACAAAAAACGATAAAAGGGTCAAAGTTCCAAAAAATAAATAGAAACAAGGAAAAGAGAGAGTTAGAGTGCTAACCGGAACAAAAGCCGGAAAAGGAGTCACCCTGGATGCTATAAAAGCCGGATAAGAAACCTCCAGCAGCACCAGCTGCTCCGCTGGATAACCAAGGATGCCTGAGCTTGATCCTCGGTAGACAACAAGTGCGAACGTACATTCGGATCGGAGGATCCGCAGGAACCAAAGGCTCCTCGGACGAAAGCTGCCAGAGAACACGCTCGCCTAAAAACCAAGCGTCTGTCCTCTGGAGCACCGAGAGTCCCGGATAGAAGGCCCGAAAACGGCAACGAACCATGCCAGACCGGATAGCCTCAGGGACTCCGACGGTCAAACTCCAGGGACGGAGATCGATCTATAAAACACAACCACATGAAAAATCGTCAGAAAATAAATAAAATCAAAGAATGCACATGTAATTGGAATACTCATCGACACACGAGTCGCTGAAAGGATCCTCTGGCGAAAGTCGCTGGCAGAAGTGGCTCGTCTCTTCTTAATCGCGACCAATCGATGGCCGACAGGAAAACGAGCAGCCCCAAGCACCCTGGGGGCTAAGAAAGGCAGGTACGAGTATCCCCAAGCCTAAAACCGAGAAAAGATAAGCCTAAGGGAAAAAGTGAAAGTAATAACCGAAAGAAGCTTAAAACACGTACCTCAAGGATACGACCATGCCACGTAAGGGAGATCCGAGGCACCTCAGTAGCTGCCGCGGAATCAATCACCCGAGTCACCTTGCCCATAGCTTTAAGCATACAGGCATACGACACCTCCGCCCAACTCAGGTCACCTACTTGCCCCAAATCGCTGAGGCAAATAAGTAACCCAATAGCGAAACGCTCTCCTCGATCACTCAAGATGGTGACGGAAAGAACGTGAGCAATGTATATCCGAGCCAGCTGCTCAGGTGTACACTGCCGATCAAGCTCGTCAGCCGACAATTCGTCAGCAAGAACCGAGTACGGACAAGACTGCGCGTACACGTGAAGGGCCGACGCAAGACGGTCCCCCATAAGGTCGCGCAGTCTCTCGTCTGACCCCCTAACGAACTCTATGACTATGGGCTCGCCTCCGAAAGGAAAACCTGTAATCATAGAGAAATCGAAAGGGGTAACCGTCATCTCTCCCCATGGAAAGTGGAAAGTGTTGGTGGAATCCCAGCAAAACTCCAGCAATCCACAGAGGAAACCTGACGACGCAAGCTGACTCGATAAATCCCGAAGAGCCGCCAGCTGGGAGTCAATCCCGGAAAGTGCTACAATCTCCTTTGCCACCTCGGGCAAACTTTCAAAACGGGCTCGCAGGTCACCAGAGCCGTATAAACGCATGCTAGGCTCACTCTAAATAAAAGAATAAAGATAAAAATAAAAAATAAAAAAAAAAAGGTTATGGTTTAAAAAGGAGAAACAAAGGAAAAGAGAGAGAAACAAAGGCGCAAAAAACTCACGATGCCTCGCCACCCTCTAATCGAAACATGATGGTCTGGGTCCCACTTAAGGACCCTAGGGTCCCTATTGGGAGGAGCCTCCCAAACCACATCTTCCTGGCAACGTCAATCGGCTGCGACGCGTCACTCTCGAACCTCCTCTCGAGGACGGGTAACCCTCTTCCGAGGGCGAACCACCTCGTCCGGACCACCTAGGATCTCATCTGCATCGACAAATGGAAACGAGTCCATGCTATGATGGATAAAGTTTCTTTAATTACTTTACTTTATTTCCTAAACTAAACTAATATACGTATTTTAGACCCATTTCGGCAGCATAACGGCTGCCGATAGGGCAAAACACGAAAATCGAATGCCACCCATACTTGGGGGCTACGATACCTGCAGCTAAACTCAGTAAATGGGGGCTTCTAACACCCATAAAGGCCATCCTATACCAGTTTAACTAAGTATTCAAGGGATTGTGTTCCAAAATCTCAAAGAATCAACTACTTCTAGACGAATAATAGTAATATAAACACAATTATCGTCTACCAAACAATCTTGACGTTCGAATATGGCAAAAATAGGCTAAGTATACACTTCGCGCCAATTTTTCGGATTCAAAATTTTCAAAATATTAATTATGGAAGCAAAACTAGTTCCAATACTACAATTGCTGCATAATTGACAAGTATAACCAAAATGAGCAAACAAAATAAAAGAAAATCAAACCAAATTTGAGTAGAATTGTAAAAAACACACTCACATGAAGAAATGCTCATACAAGGTTCAATACTTAACCATTTTTCATGAAATTTGTTGCAAAACACTCCTCAAACATAGTATAACAACATGGAAGAAACAATTTCAAGAATAATGGATCGAATCGAAAACCCCCAAATTCGAAATTTAGGGTTCAATGGTTCAAAAATCGTCCCAATTAAGCCTAAATCAAACGAAAAATAACAGAAAACTTACATTGGATTATGGCAAATATGAATTAAGGACGAAATTTGCTTCCTTTAGCTTCAAAATTCGCAAGAAACCGAGCTCTTTAGAGAAAGAAAGAGGCGAAAATAGATGAAGGAAGGAGAGAGAAAACGAAATGAAAAATCGCGTTTTGCGATTTTCTTTTTGCTGAACTGAGTGTCGTGCGCAACTAAATCAGTTACGCGTGACAGTCCAGTGCAACTCAGAAAGATGCGCGCCTGGCCAGCGCGACCCACCGAGTTGTGCGCGGATACTGGTCACTAAAATGACCGGAATCTTGATTTTGATCCGTTTGATAATTTTTTAACGGTTTTTGCTCGTTAGTAGACGTAATGGCGCGCAAAGTATCAAAATCTTTTTAAATTGCTTTGCATATTGTAGTTTGTTTTCTACTTTGTTAGTTTTTTGCATCATTCTTGCATGCACACCGTGCTTTGTGCCTTCCCCAAGCATACGTTTTGAACGTTTTTTGTAAGAGTGCCTTAAGACGTTCCGTGGTGGTGCTTTACGTAAAAGCACCCATAGACAGGTTTGTCATTTTACTGTACTGACGTTACAAATGTCTGGGTTTTTTTCTTTTTTCACATCCGAAGAAAAAAGGAAGGCGTTTTCATGCAGCGTAAAAATGCAAATGGCGTATCGTACGGCGCAAAATTGTACGGCGTAGGTGTTGCGTAAAATTTCACTTTAGCCCAAGCTTTGCGAGATCTACCTCTCGGAACTAAAAGGTAGAGAATTACTGTAGGCATTAGCTCACGAGTCGACAGGCACGCCGAACCATCAGGAACAAGCACTTCTTGAATGGGAGCAAATACGGTAGTTAGTGCACTTACTAACTTACCGGACAGTTAGGGTGTCGAATCACCCCCTGTATAAAGAAGCGACGAGACGATGTCGCGCCTATTTAGTCACGTGCCCCCAGTCCTGAGACACGTGTACTCATCTTGTGGACAAAACTGCTGAGAGAGTTGCTGACTTTCTTCCCTCTCACTGGATTTGGATATATGCCTCCAATCCCGAGACATTTATTTCTATCTTGTGGACATCCGGCTCGAATACCGGACCATTTCGGCTCGAATACTGAAAATCCCTTTTCATCTTTTTACTTTGTTAAAGTCAGGCTAAAGTTTCAATGACATATCGAGGGACTTTAGACCAACGATGACACGATTGAGAGGAAATCTTCCCCTTTTATCCTTTTAAAACCGATCTCTTCTCATGACTTGACATCACCCAGAACACCTTTACTTGTAAAAGCGTTCTACAATTGCAAAGGATCAATCTAGATTCTTTAGCGCGTTAAGACTAGGGAAAACCTTTTTCTAGCCTTAATAGCTACTTGTTTCAAACACTTAACGAACCAAGGATTGTTTCGACATCCTTAAACATTATCGAAACATTCTCTATCCTTAGAGAACATCGCAGAATGAGTCTCGAATTTATTTCCTTGACTACTTTAATCATCGTCTATTCTAGACTCGAGCAAAGTGGGGGTAACTGTAGACATCTACTTTTGGCCTCCTGTCCCGACAGGAAGTGCAATGACGATAAATAAAACCATCTTCGTGTTGGATCAAAGTGAAGAATACTTACGGAGAACTGGTTAAGCCGCAAAACACAAAAGACTAGCCCAAATTAAAGATAAAAGCCAAAACAAAGGTCCAATTAACTAAACCCGATCATAATTAGGCTTAATCCCGTGCTTAAAACCCAATAATGACGGATTTAGGAGCGCCTAGGTAAAACTTTAGTGCTGCCGCAGAAAAAGCCGTGCGCATCTCAAACAATCACGCTGGGCTTCCGCGCACAACTAATTCAATTGCGCGCGACACCCAGCGCAACCTCCAGAGTTGCGCTGCGAAAGATTCAGAATTATACGGAAAATATAAAATCGAATCTTACCATAAAGCTGCGCGCAAGACAATTAGTTGCGCTACCCACAACAGCGCAACCTAATCACTTGCGCTGGGATGCCGCGCGCAACTCATCCTGGTGCGCGCGACACCTGCTACGACAGAATGCTCGTAACCCTAAACCTAATCATTCCCTATAGATACAAGCTTAAACCAAGGCTTAAACAGACAGAAAATAACCTAAAAACTCTGGCGAAATACTTGTGAACTCGTGCAACCTAGCCCCTCTTGTCCTAAACACTCACCCCTTTTGATATTTTGTTACTACAGTGGAGGTTCCCCAACAAGAAGGAGTCCATAAGTATTCTAAACAGAGATCTAGCAAAGAGAAGTGGTAAATTCCCAAGCACTTAGTTAAATCACATTTATTTTCTTGTTTAAAAGAACCTTAACTAATTAATTAGTGTTGTTTGATCACCTTTAAAATAATTAATTAATTAATTCCACATAGTATCTTGCGTTAAATAAAGATTAGAATTGAATTAAATAATTGTTGGTTGATCACTTAAGCCAAGGCGAATATTGTTTATTTTCTTGTCCTTTTCACGAATTTGATTAAATAAAGAATAATGACATTATGATGTAATTCCTACGTGAATTGGTATGTGTAAATAAAATCAACTAACATAGTTTTAGGTATCGCGTTGCATATATTGTTTGGTGATGAAATTGTAAAAAAGGAAGAGCTAGTAGAGGCCGCACTAGGGCTAGGATAATGATTCCCCTCTAAAGGGAACGTTATTTTAGTAATCAAACATATCAAAAGAGTAATCAAATTGGGTTGGTTGCTCTTCATTATTATTTCCATTTTCATCTGTATCATGCTCTTCATCATCATCCAACAAATTATTCAAATTGTCATTTTCATCCACATTATCATTTTCAGTGGGCACATCAAAAGCAACACTATTAAGATTCTCAGTAAGAATCACATTTTCAAGAATTTCAGGATTAACATCATCAACATTATCAGGAATTTCAGCATTAACATCATCAACATCTTGATTTTCAACAGAAATTTGTGGTTCTTTTATTTATTAGAAATTTGTGAAGGGCTCCTCTTTGAGATTGAGTTAACTCTTCAACTTTTTTCTTTTTCATACGTTTATCATGACCAGAGACATACTTTCTTTTGGGAGGCATAATTAAAATCTAAAAATAAAATTTTAATAGCACTTACTAAATACTAATTAAACAAACAATCAAACAATCAAAAACTCACCCGAAAAACACAATAAATTATACAATTAATCTAATAATTTAAATTGCAAAAGGATAGAAACAACTTGACATAATCCACTTGCCATTGATAATTCAAATGCTACAAGTCTGCAAGGACAGCAACTCGGCAAATTCGCACAGCCGCAAGGCCACAAGTAAAACTGGATTGCCGATTTCACGATTTGCCGCAACCAATTCCCTTGGCTCTGATCTTCTTGTTAACCCCTTGTACTCAATTAATTATTTTTACTATGGTATATGATTCTTAATTGATTTTTTTTAATAGTTAAATGTAATTTATGTACGAATGTATGAACATAGTTAATTGAAAAAGATAGACGATTGAAATGAAATTTATAAGGGATAAAAAATTTAACCGTTTGATAAACGAAGATTAAGGGGTTTAATTATGGAATACTCGAAATTAATTTCTCCATTGAGAGAAATTCAAGATTTGAGAAAAAAATCTACATACTACCCATTGGAAAATTCTTGATGAATGAAAATTAAGGGTTTGAATTGATTGAAGGCAAAATTTGGGGGTAAAACAATAAAATTAAATGATAAAATAGGAAGGATTCAAAGAATCAAAGAAAGGAAGATTAAAGAAAATTTCAAAAATTTTGGGAAGTTGGGGCTATCTTGATGGAGCAATTTACGAAGGAAAGAGATGATGAATCTAGAAAAATGGAGTAAATGGAGCTTTTTCTTTCACGTGAATATTACTGACTTTTTCCTTTTTTTTAACTTAAGGCTTGGACTCCGCAAATATGGGCCCTCCGAATTTGGGGGCCCTGTGCTAAGGGCCTGTTTGCACAGGGCCTTAGCCGACCTTGATTTAAAGGGTAAAATATAAATTATTTTGAATAAGGTTTTGATACAGGAGGATTTCTACAAGTAACAAATAGTTTGATTTTGTTTAAAAACTTACACCTCTTTGCTTTAGTTTTGGCAAGAAAAGTTGTTATAAGCTTTTTGTCCTTTTGTAGTTTGTTACAGTTTTGTTAGGGGAATATTTGGAAAGTTGTAATGAGCCTAGCTGGCTACTTAAGTTCGTTGTAATTGGTACCTCACACATTAATGATGATTACAACAACTTCTCTCTCTCTTCTCTCTAATTCTCTCTGATCTTCTTCTTCTTCTTCTTCTTCTTCTTCATCTTTTCTCTAATTTCTATTCTCTGTATTTTTTGGAAACTCTTTCCCCTTTATCAGTGGTATCAGAGCAAACGCTGCTCCCTGCATAAGTCTGGCACCCTCACTCACAACTCGGGTGAACAGAATGGAAGCTCAGTTGCAAGCGTTGGAGAAGCGGCTTGAAGCTCAGTCTCAGGCTGCAAATCAGAGGTTGGAGGATCTATCTCTAGATTTGAATAGGAAGTTCAAGAACCTGTTACATATGATACAGGAAATGAAGGAACAAATGGTTGATTCAAGATCACCTAGATCTGAGGATCGATTCAATCAGCCTAAATTGGGGTATACACCTAAACTCGAGTTTCCTAAATTTGATGGTACTAACCCTAGAATGTGGATAAAAAAATGTTGTAAATATTTCACTCTGTGCAAAATTCTGGATGATCAAAAAGTTGATTTGGCTTCCCTGAATATGACTGATAAAGCAGAAAATTGGGTGTCTAGTTACTTATCATCTAGGACTGCTGTAGACTGGAACGATTTTATCATTGATGTTAATGGCCGATTTAAAGATGAAACTGATTTGAATGTGGTGGAGCAATTTAATAAATTGCAGCAGTCTGGTAGTATTGAGTCATATGTGGATGAGTTTGAGAATTTAAGGGATGTTATGCTGCTAAACAGTTATGTCTTACCTGAGAAATACCTCTTAGAAAGTTTTATTGGGGGTTAGAAGCCTGGCAATAGACCTTTTGTTAGAGCTTTTAAACCACAAACCATTAACTCAATAGTTGAATATGCCAGGCTACAAAGTGAATCTATCACTGTTAATAGTCAGAATTACTCCAAACCTACGCAACCCTTCACATCCAAATCCTACCAGCCTTTCCATCATCCAAACTCCTTTAAACTACCATTACTACCAACTCCACCCAGTAAAACTTTACCACTAACCAAATCAAACACAAAACCTTTCCAGAAACGAAAATATGTGCCAGCTGAGGTTAGAGGAAAGAAAATTGCCAAGGGATTGTGTTACTACTATGATGCTCCCTATGACAGAAACCATGTTTGTCAATTCAAGGAACCCCAGCTCTTTACTGTGGAAATCCTAGGCTTGGATGGGGAGGAATCTGCTATAGTTAGCTCGGAGAAGAGTGATGATAGTTTTTTTTTACCCACAGATTTCTTTAAGTGCCTTGTTTGGTTGTCAGAACTTTCATACAATGAGGGTAAAGGCAATAGTAAATGGAAAACCATCACAAACTCTTATTGACTTAGGAAGCACTCACAATTTCTTAGATAGTCACATGGCTATTGCTTTGGGTTGTAAAGCGGAGAATATTACAGGTTAGTTAGTGACAGTTGTTGATGGCAATCATTTGATATGTAATTTGTGTGTAAGAATTTTTCTTGGTCTCTAGGAGGACACACTTTTGTTGCTGATGTGATGTTGATTGCTTTGAGAAGTTGTGATATGGTTTTAGGTGTTCAGTGGTTGAGTACCCAAGGATCTATATCCTGGAACTTCAAGCAGTTGATGACAATGAGATTTTGCTTTAATGACATAGTTGAACTTAAGGGGGTTCCAAATGCCAAGCTGAAGGTGAGTGAGAGTAGTCCATCTACCAAGTTGTTTCAACAAGCGGCTCAGTTCAGTTTTTTGTAGGTGAGTGATTTAGATCATACACTTCCACCCAGTTTATTACAGCTGTCAGGTGAAACTGATGAACTAGAAGAATTGCACCATTTGAAAGCTAAGTTTACTGGAATTTTTGAAGAGTCAACTGACTTGCCACCTAGAAGGGGTGTGTTTGACCATAGAATTCCCTTGGAACCAGGGAGCAGGGTAGTGAATATTAGGCCATATAGATACCCCCTTAAGCAAAAAGATGTCACTGAACAATTGATTCATGAGATGCTTGACAAAGGTATTATACTGAACAGCTCTAGCCCTTTTGCTTCACAGTTATATTGGTGGGAAAGAAAGATGGAACTTGGAGGTTATGTGCTGATTACAGGGACTTAAATAAGAAGACTGTTAAAAATAAGTTCCCAATTCCTGTCTTGGAAGAACTTATTGATGAGTTAGCAGGAGCTGTTGTTTTCAGCAAATTAGATCTTAGGGTTGGCTATCACCAATTAAGGATTCATCCCAATGATGTGTTCAAGACTAATTTCAAGACTCATGAAGGGCACTATGAGTTCTTAGTCATGCCCTTTGGCTTGACTAATGCACCCTCCTCCTTTCAAAGTTGGATGAATTCAGTGTTTAAACCCGTCTTAAGGAAGTGTGTTTTGGTTTTATTTGATGCTATTTTGGACTACAACAAAAGTTTAGCTGAGCATTAGCAGCACCTTGCTACTGTCTTTTCTTTAATGAAGCAACACTCTTTGTATGCCAAACTGAGCAAATGTTCTTTTGTCACTACAAGGGTTGAGTATTTGGGTCACTTCATCTCTGACAAGGGTATGGAGACTGATCCAGGAAAGGTTGATGCTGTCAACTCTTGGCCTATTCCTACAACTGTGAAAGAATTGAGAGGCTTCTTGGGGTTAGCATGTTATTATAGGAAATTTATCAGGGGGTATATTACTGTTAGCAGACCACCGACTGATTTATTAAAGAAAGGAGCATTTGAATGGACTGAAGATGCTCAGGTTGCCTTTACTTCCCTCAAGGGTGCTTTAACTTAGTGCCCTAGTTTTGGTTGTTCCAGATTTTACCAAGCAATTTATAATTGAGACAGATGCCTCAAAGATTGGCATTGGTGCAGTCTTAATGCAGGATTCTCATCCTCTTGCTTTTATTAGTAAGTCTCTAGAGCCAAAATGGCAAAGATTATCTGTGTATGAGAAGGAACTATTAGCCATGGTTATTGCAGTCCAGAAATAGGAGCAATACATGATTGGGGCTCATTTCATAGTTAAAACTAACTAAAAAAGCTTGAAATGGCTGTTAGAACAGAAAATCTCAACTCCCTTTTAACAGTTTTGGCTCTCAAAGCTGATGGGATTTGATTATGAGATCCAATACAAAGCTGGGAAGGATAATCTGGCAGCTGATGCTTTTTCCAGGGTGCAAGGGTCTGACATGTTGTTTCTTGCTATTTCAGTAGTGGATTCTGATTTAGCCACTCTAATCCATGCTAGTTATGCTCTTGATGATAACACCAAGTCACTCTTCCAGTCTTTGGCTGTTGGTTCTATTCCTATTCCAGGGTTCACTTTACAAGATGGAATGATTAAAAGACATGGAAAAATTGTGGTGGGTTCTGATGAAAATCTCGGGAAGAAGTTGTTACACTGGCAACATGCCTCCCTGGAGGCTAGTCATTCTGGCAGGGACCAAACTTTAAATAGAATGCAAGGCATTTTTTATTGGAGGGGAATGGCTAAAGATGTTAGTCAGTTTGTGAGGAAATGTATCACCGGTCAAGCTTCAAAATATGATACTTCAACTAAGCTAGGGAAACTGCAACCTCTGCCAATTCTAGTACATGTACGGACTGACATTTCCATGGATTTCATTATAGGTTTACCTCTGTCTATGGGAATGTATGTGATCTTTGTGGTGGTTGAGAGACTGAGCAAGTATGCTCACTTTATAACTCTCAAACACCCTTTCTCTGCTGTAGAGGTTGCTCAGGATTATTTAGACTATGTCTTTAAGCTACATGGTTGGCCTAGAAGTATAGTGAGTGATAGAGATTCTATTTTTTGAGCCAATTCAGGAAAGGATTGTTTTCCCTTTCTAGAACTGAATTTTTGCTGTCATTAGCTTATCACCCTGATACTGGTGGTCAGAATGAGGTGGTTAATAGGTGTCTTGAGACCTATTTGAGATGTGTAACTAGTGAGAAGCCTAAAGAATAGTGCAAGTACCTTCTTGTAGTAGAGTAGTGGTATAACACTCATTTCCATAGTTCTACAAAGCTGACTTCATATGAAATTGTATACAGTCAGACACCCCCTATTCATCTGCCTTACCTTTTTGGGGAATCAAGCAATGAGTTGGTCAATATAGATGCATGTTGAAAAGGGAAAAGATGATTGATATCCTGAAGCAGAACTTATTGCAGGCTCAGAACAGAATGAAAGTGCAGGCAGACAAGAAAAGGTATGAGAGATCTTTTTCTGTGGGAAGTTGGGTCTGGTTGAAGTTACAGAGTTATAAGCAGCAATCAGTCTAGATTCGTAGCAATCAGAAGCTGGCTGTAAGGGTTTTTGGGCCTTTCAAAGTCATAGCTCAAATTGGTAAAGTTGCTTACAAGTTACAGTTGCCTTCTCATGCTAAGATTCATAATGTGTTCCATGTATCTCAATTAAAGGATTTTACTGGTCCTTTGCCTGCTGTTGCTATGGTTCCAGAATGGAATAAGGCCACTTCTTCTTTGGCAAAAATTCCTGTTGCTATCTTGGATTCTAGAGTAGTTCAGATGGGTGACCAGTTACATGAACAACTCTTGGTTCATTGGGCCAACTTACCTGCTCATGAAGCCACTCGAGTGCTAAAAGTTGATTTTGAAGCTCAATTCCCTAGGTTTTTGATGTAGCCTTGAGGTCAAGTCTTTTTTGAAGGGGGAGGGTATGGTACAGGAGGATTTCTACAATTAACAAATAGTTTAATTTTGTTTAAAAACTTACAACTCTTTGCTTTAGTTTTGGCGGGAAAAGTTGTTATAAGCTTTTTGTCCTTTTGTAGTTTGTTACAATTTTGTTAGGGAAATATTTGGAAAGCTGTAATGAGCCTAGCTGGCTACTTAAGTTCGTTGTAATTGCTACCTCACAAATTAATGATGATTACAACAACTTCTCTCTCTATCTCTCTCTCTCTCTCTCTCATTCTCTCCAATCTTCTTCTTCTTTTCTCTTTTTTCTATTCTTTGTATTTTCTGGAAACTCTTTCCCCCTTATCAGGTTTCAAGTTAGTTAAGAGAACCAAAAAAAAAAAAAAAGAAAAATTGGCATTATCAAATTATACATCTATATTCTATACTAATCTATCTCTACTAAATTAACTAATAGGAAAATATGCAAGAAATTTAGAATTTCACATGTCAATACTACCTATGTTATAAAATAAAGGGAAAAAGAGAGAGATTGATAGAAAATTGATATGTATCTTTATTCCGTATCATGGGGTATATTTATATATATACATAAATATAATTAGGGTTTACTTGGATAACAATAAATCATAGATTTAGACTATTCTGGATGATACAAGAAGGATAATGGACATCCACCCAATATTTCATAGCACTCCCCCTTGGATGTCCATTATTGAAGAGTGTGCCTTATTAAAAGCTTAATATGAAAAACCTTATGGGATAATCGCTACTTTGACTTTCGTTTTCGAAACTTGCGTTTCTCCAAACTCAATCAAAGTGGGGGCTTCTGTAGACACCCAAATGTGTCTCCCCCAAACCAAACCCAATGATGAATACCTTTCACGTCGCTTGATAATCGAATGAGGTGAAAGTGTAAAAAGTCTAGTGATGTGGTTGTTTTTATAAAAATATCTCTCTTTCTATTTTTGAAAATATTTCTTCTTACACTTTATTTATGAAAGTAGTCAGTCCAATTTAGTTCAGTCCATAATAAGGGTCCAATAATAGTGTAGTTGTATTGGGCTCGAAAAGAGCTTTCCAACGATATATTATAAGCCCAATTCTGATGAATAGTTAGGAAGTTACGAATTAAATTAGATTTGGCCCAAAGTGAATTTATATGTGGCCCAATAATCTAGAGGAGGGCCTATTAATTATTATTCCTAAAGTTATTAGGATTGATTTTAATCTTCTAGAATATCTAGAAGGTTCTTTTAAATTCTAATAGTATTAGAATTAATAATTATATTTTTAAATAGTTAATTTGGAATAAAATAGGTGTTTTATGATAAACCTGATTTTAATTTGATAAACACGGAATTTGCTGCTTAATCATATTAAGAAGAGGATTCCGTACAAAGCGCGTTTTACCTTTTAATTAGCGCCAAACGATAATGTCCGTCGCCAAGCGCTAATGTCTGTCGCTTGGTGCTAATCCTGTCGCTTTGCGACAGATGCTAGTTTTATTCCGAGTAGGACTTGATTTGTTTCCGGACTATTTTTTCTATAAATTTTGGTCCTAGACCTCCGTCAACAATCATCAACAATTATCACCAATCATCTCTCTTCTCTCTCTAAAAGCTAGAATCTTCTTCTCTCTATTCTTTTTCTAAAACTTCCCTTTTACAAAATTCCGCATACATTAGTTCTCGACACACCTATCCAAGTTCGAAGTTACCTTCGCCCTAGACGTGAAATGTTGATAATTTCTGAGGGTTTGATCCCAAATCCCTATTTCAATTATTTTATTTAATTTTTTGTTTAATATTTTCCTTGAAGTTACTGTAGACACCCATTTGTGTCTCCCCAAAACCAAACCCAGTGATGAATGCCTTGCACGTTGTGTTATTATCGAATTAGGTGGAAGTGATTTGAAAGCCAAGTGTTGCGGTTTAGTTTTAATTAAATTTCTTTTCTCTCTGTTTTGAAAATGACTTTATTTATTTGAAAACGTCCGTTTCAGTTTATTTTGGTCCATGATAAGGGTCCAATAATGGTGTAGTTGGATGGGGCTCGAAGAGACCTTTCCAACGATATATTATAAGCCCGATTCCGATGAATATTGAGGAAGTTATGGCCAAAATACTAAATTGGGCCCGGTTATTTATTTTAATACGGCCCAATGATCTAGAGGAGGGCCCAATATTAATTATTATTCCTAAAATTATTAGGATTAATTATAGTTTTCTAGAAGTTTCTAGAAAGTTCCTTTTAATTCTAATATTGTTAGATTTAATAATTAATTATTTTTAAAAAAGATTTTTATTTGGAATAAAATATGGTTTTATTATCTTAAAAATATATTTTATCTTCTGTACGGATTCCGTAGATCAAGTTGATTAAAGATCGAATTCTGCGTGAAGAAAAACGCGCTAATACAGGCTGTCGCCGAACGACAAGTCTGTCGCCGCGCGACAGACCCTGTCGCCGCGCGACAGACCCTGTCGCGTCGCGACAGAGTTAATTCCTGGCGACAGCGTGGAGTTTTATTCCTTATCAAATTCTATGTTTTTCCGGATTATTTTCATTATAAATAGCGTCCGAATCCCTGTTTTCAATAATCATCTACAAACATCCTTCACAATCATCAATTCTTTCTCAATTTTCTCTATTCTCTCTCTAAGCAATATAGCTTAATTCTTTTCTTTCTCTCTCTTTCTAAACTAGCTTTTTTACAAAAAATATTCCGCATTCACAAGACTTAGAGTCTCTTAGCCAAGTTCGAAGTTGCCTTCGCCCTAGACGTGCAAGGTTGATAATTTCTGAGGGTTTGGTCCAAAACTAGTCAAAACTTTATTTAATTTGATTATAATTTAATTCTTTGATTCTTTAATTATTGTTTATTATTTTCATTGAAGTTTACTAACTTGTGTATTTTGTTATTAGAAAGAGATACAAGGCTTCAAAGTATGTAATCTTATTACTCTCTTTCAATGTAGAAAGCATGTTTATTATTGTTTAATATTCCTAGTATCATGTTAGGATGTTATTTTATGCTTTCTAGTATCATGTTTAGGGTGCCTTTATGCTTTCTAATATCATGTTAGTACCATGTTAGGTTTAAAGCTTGGATCTTTATTGTTTAGTGACATGCTAGGATTCGTTATTAATCTTGTTAGTATCATGCCTAGGATCTTGCTATTTTTATTAAGCTTTATTATGCCTTATCATGCTATTATCATCGTTATTGATTTATTATTATGTTGCTTGATATATTTTATTGTTATTTCTTGATCACACCTTTTATAATTGTTAAAGGGAATTTGTACTTGAAATCACGCTTAATAAGATAATTATTAATTTGGTTTAGGCTAATGTGATTTTAACTCAAGTGATCGCCAATAATAGTATTATTTGTGCATTAATTTCAACCAACATAGATAAACAGGGTAGGATTAATATAATGTTTGTATGTTATTCGAAAAGCGCACATGAATACGAGCAGAACAAAGTAGAGGCCTATTTTATAGGGCGGGTCCTTTCTTTTGTAGATTGGATTCGTACCTTCATCCCCGGACCCTGTTTGGTTCAAGACCTTATGGAGTAGTTGATGGTCCTTTTGGATTGTCTTTTGGGTTTACAAGTTCCTAAAACTTGTTGGCGACTCTTTTTGCTCTTTGTCTTTCCCTTTGGAACGCCACCGTACTTTAGTGTATGATCACAGTGGGGTTCAAGTTTGGGGTTATCGTAATGCTTGAAATATTCCCTACAGTTACTAACGAGTGTATTTTGTTATTAGAAAGAGATACGAGGTATCCAAGTAAGTAATTTAATTGTTATTCTTTTGATATAGAAATCATGCTTTGATTATTTTGATTCCTAGTATCATGTTAGGATGTTTTATTGCTTCCTAGTATCATGTTTACGGTATTAACTAAGATTTCTAATGTCAAGTATGATGCTTCCTATTCTTTCTTATATCATGTTAGTATTATGTTAGGGATGAAAATTTGATCTTTAATGTTTAATGACATGCTAGGGTTTGTTATTAATCTTGTTAGTATCATGCCTAGGATCTTGCTATTATTAGTATTGCTTTGAGATTGAGATTATTATTATTATTAATATGATGATGATGATTGTTGTCAATTTATTGTTGCTAGATATGTATTGTTATTGCTTGATCACGCCTTTTATGCATGTTTAAAGGGAATTTGTACTTGTAATCACGCTTAATAAGATAATTAATAATCTAGTTTAGGCTAATATGATTATAATTCAAGTGATCGGAAATAATAGGTTTGTTTGTGCATTAATATTCAACCAACATAGATTAAACAGGTTTAAGGTTAACGTATTGATTGCATGTTAGTCAGAAAGCGCACATGAATACGAGAAGAATAAAGTAGAGGCCTTTTTAGGGCAGGTTCAATTTCTTTTAGGTTGGATATGTACCTTTATCCCCGAATATCCTATCATGGTTCCAGACCTATTGGAGTTAACGATCTCATGGATCGTTAAGGGGTGTAACCTTCACCTTGTGAACGGTTTACAAGTTCCTAAAACTTGTTGGCGACTCTTTTACTCTAACTTTCTTCCCTTTGGACGCCACCATGCTTAAGTGTATGATCATAGTGGGGCTCAAGTGTGGGATGTTTGAAATATTCCCTACAGTTTTTTGGCGACTCCACTGGGGAGGATTTCTATTTTAATTCCTAAAATTTATTTTGGCAATAATTTAGAATGAGTGGATGAGACTCGAAAAGTTCTAAGTATTTCATGTGCATAATTTTGATTAACATTATTGGCATAGCATAAAAATGTCCGCATTGGAAAGACCATCCGTAATGCGTCAAAAACAAAGGATTTTTACACGTAGGAAATTAAGGAAATATCTTTCACAACTAAAGTCGAAATAACGCTGCGAAAAAAACTGGAAAATTCAAGAACAGAAAGCTGCCGAGACATGTAGGAATTAGCGCTGAGAAAACAGCGCCATCGCCAAGCGATGGCTCTGTCGCCAAGCGACAATAATTGTCGTCTGGCGACAGGCACTGTTATCTCGCGCTGAATTTTCCAATACCGAGCCAGAAATCCACCTTCTTGTTTTGACTAGTTTTTAGTACTGTTTGCTCGGTTTTACTTCCTGATTGAGTTTTTCCCTTTTTTCTAAACCCATATGTGTTCTACATATGGCCATAACCCTCTGGGGATTCACGCTTCATCTACCCAATCGAACGCTCTTGGCAACGAAGGGTACATCCGAGTTTGTTGAATTCACCAAACCGTGGAAGCGAGTTTAACTCGTGAGGTCCCATCCACTCGCGCCAACCCTGCCAAAGGTAAGGCTTCAGCGCAGTGCATCTGGACTCATAACCATGGACCCCCTTTGACTAACCCATATCCTGAACTTTAGAGAACTAGAGCCATGGTTAGGTTGCAAACTCATTGCATTATGTTGTGACTATTTGTGCATTATTTGCTTGTGCATAACCGTTTGTTTGACTTGTGAATGATTTTAAATGAACTAATTAATGGCTAAAGGACTTTGCTAAATTAATTAATTAATAAAAATGGTTAAAGTCTAAATAAATTGATCAAACTTGACTTAGTACGACTTTAGGCTTGTCCCTTTGAAGTAAAAATATTGGAAACAGCCCCAGACCAATGTTCTAGCAATGGCGCGGAGGTTTGGACTGTAGCGCCACGCGCTAGTGATTAGCTCCAGGCGACAATGTTGTCATCTGGTGCTGGTCCTTAGCGTTGGCGACAGTCCATGTTTTTGCTCGAGTCTTCACGATAAGTCTAATCAATTAGTTTACTTAATCAGTTTAACCAGTCTATTAATGACAGTAGTCATGTTTTTAATTGAGTCTAAGCACATAGTCCCATGGTCTCACATAAAAGTCAAAGCATGTCACTCACACTCACTAGTCTTAGCATACACTTTGTGAATATGTCACCATGACCATGGCTTAGGTTCATGCATGAATCGGTTTTTCCATCATTTGAGTTGGGGGTACATTCTATTCCTAATTCTTACATATCTCTCCATCTACATCGTCTTTCCATTCTCCACATGCTTTCTCCATATCACAACCTTCATTCTTCCTACCTCCTTCCATCTACTACATGTTGAATAGAGTTAGAGTCAAATAATTAACAAAAAGTATCCATAACTTCCCTTTTCACGGCACTTGGTCAAGGAGAGAAGGGAGATTAATCAAGGACAACACCTTTGTTCAAGTACTACTTTTTGATAAACCAATTAGTCGGAAAATAAAAGCTAAGAAGATAATGGCGTCTTAGGAAGAAGTCAATGAACTTAGGAAGGACATGGCCAACTTAACTGAATTGATGAAGGCTATGGCTCTTCAAATCAATGACCCTGTGAAGCAACAACAAATGGAGCTCATGCAAGAAAGCTTGAGCAAAATATCCAATGACTATAGATTCCAGGGCATTAGCTCACAAGGGGTCTTAGTGGACAAGGAACTTCTTCCGCAGAAGTTCAATGCTAATAACATCCCTAGGTTTAAGGCGACAGACAATCCTTATTTCCACCTAAGGGCTTTCGAGACCATAATGAATATTAAAAGGATTGATAGGAAAGACTTTCATTCATTTTTTTTCTTTATCTCTTGAAACTGTTTGTCAACAATGGTTCTTTTCCCTTGACAAAGAAAAAACCTCTACTTAGGATGGAATAATAAACGCTTTCATTGATAGATATAAGAGCAACATTCAAGTTGAAACAGACCATAGACAACTTAAGATGCTAAAGCAAAAATAAAACGAAGGGTTTACCTCCTTCTTCAACAAGTGGAAAGAAACTTCCGCTAATATGATTGAAGTCCCTGCTGAAAAAGAGTCCGTAAGGATGTTCATTAAGAATCTTCAAGATAAGTATTCGAAGCATTTGAAATATCAACATAATTTGAATACTTTTAAGGCCGTCTACGACATAGGTATTGAAATCGAAGATGACCTTGCAAAACAAAAAGCTACTAACAATAGCAGCAACAGTGGCTGGAAAGGAAAGAAGAACGACAATCCTTCTTCTTCTGAAAACGCCCACTCTAGTAACAATGTTAGTACCTTTGACCTCAATGAAGTCCTAGCCATGGATAGTAAGAGATCTAAGAAACAGCTAAAGAAAGAGTTCATCCCCATTGGGATGAACTACGATACCGCTTTTGATCGACTCCATGCCAAAGGACTCATCGCTCCTATTGAACCCCTTCAAGATCCAACACCCGAAAATAGGTCACCCAATTGGAAAGCTGACGCTCATTGCAAGTACCATCAAGGTAAGGGACATAATACTGAGAGTTGTTGGAAGCTAAAAGAGGCCATCTAACATTTGATCGATAATAACAAGCTTCCCATACCTCCAGCTAGCAAGAAGACTGAGTGATGATAAACACAAGACACGAGGCGAGCTTCAATGACAAGATTTCATGACCTCTTTTTTATTTCTGTTATTCATCCTTTCCCCAATAAATCTAGCATAGGCACCTTTATTTTCCTTAGATCTTGTTTTGTAGGTTTCTTCCTTTTTACCTTTTAATAAAATGAGCATTTATTTTCTTGCATATAATCATCGTATTGCATTTCATTAAAAAAAAAAAAAAAAAAAAAAAAAAAAAAAAAAAACGCCGAGCTAAGCACAAGGTATACTAATGATTTGAGGCACCCCTTGTAGCCACATCATATCACCTTTCACTCTTCAAATATACAATCATTTTCTTGACAAACCACTTTGAGCCTCGTCTAACGATAGACCTTTATTTTTTCAACCCACATCTATCTAACCTTGGGATGGGATGGTGTGCAATTTATGCAATTTCAAAATACGAAAGCTTGAGTGATTTTACATAGAACTCAAAAATTCAAAAAAGCAAATAGCAATAAAAGTGTACAGAAGGGCAAGTGTTCCAATGTCATTGACATGAACATGTCTTTGATATGAACACGTCTCAGATTGTGTTTCTTATCGAATGCTTGGTACCGTGCCTGAGAAACATGAATGCCAAGTGAGTGATAGACCGCATGATTGGGATTGCCCACACTTGTCAAAATAAAAATGCAAAAGAAAAAACGAAGAAAAAGATAAAAGAGAGCAAAAAAAATAATAAATGAAAAAGAGTTCAAAAGTGAGAAATCACAAGCATAAAAGTATAAAGATTTCAAAAGCAAGGTTGCACACCTTGGGGGCTTATCTAGGTTATTGAGCCTTTATCCCCTTCTTCTTCAACCTTTAGCGTAACCACGTTACAACCCTTAAAAGACCTCTTTGAGGTATACACACACTTGTGCGAGGTTCGGCTAGAGCTACGTTCGGCCTGATTCCTAACGGATACGTAGGCAACCTCACATCGAGGTGCGGCTGTAATAAAATGCATTCATTCATATACACATTCATGCATGATCATATCAAGGGATCTCCTATGCTCATCATATCCATTTAGAGCTAGACTTGGGGGCTTGATCCCTACATTATTAGCTTACCTAGCCTAAGAGTCACCATTATTTGACTCTTTTAAAAAATATATATATTTTTCCACACCTTAGCCTCTGCAGCCTAGCTTTAGTGTCACTTTCACACACATCACAAATATATATACAAATAATTCTCCCCTTAGGAACCTTTTGTCATGAAATCTCAACACGACGTTGAAGCATGCCTCGTCATCTTAGAGTCCTTCATCACTCATATCAAAATCACTCATCATTGCATCACAAAGTATGAAGTGCTTAGCCTCCGTGCCTAAGTTACCTAAATACTTGCATCATCGAGTCCACAATCGAGATAGCCTAGGATGAACTAATCCTTTGCACTATGAGATACACCATTAATACATGCATTTGACTAAGCTCATTCAACATGCACCTCAAACACTTGCTTTGATTCTTTTTTGCGTCTTTCTTTTTCAGGAGAAAGTCGGTACCCTCTACAAAAATGACGGAAAATTTTTTCTTTTCTGCATTTTGAGTCAAGCACATCACAATACAATGCGCACGAGTCATGTACATTGAGTCATGTTATGTCATATCACATCGAGTTGAGTCTAACACACGTGTCAATCATCTTGAGTCAACCTCAAGCCAAAGCAATCATAATGTCAACCACAACAAACCTTAGGTCAAACCTAAGGAAAACATAAGCAAAGTCTTGCAGTCCAAAACATATATGCAAGTGATCTTTACAAAGATCTAAGACAGTAAACGCAAATTTTCAAAGACATGCAAAGTTATTACTTCCAAGGCGAGGAGATGAGAAAATTTGAACAAGACGGCTCAATGCGTAGTGGTCTTTGACAACATTCCCTAGGATGCAAAAGTTGTCACCCTATTTGGAAAAGATAGTTCAGGACGAAGCAATCTTGGACGGCGCTCCCCAAGATGTGGAGGTTGTCAAATAAAACAACTTTGATTCAACAAAAATTGATTATGTCCTAAGGCACGGACGGCTCACATAGCAAGTTTCTCAAGACGAAGAGACTCATAATTATTGGACAAGTTTTCCCAAGACGGAGAAAAATTGTCGATTGATGCAAACTTCCCGAGCCGTAGATGTTGGTGATCGCATCCCAAGGCGTGGGTACTTAGCGGAATTTCACTCAAGAGTTACTCAAGGTGTAGGAGCTCATGACAGGATTCTCAAGGCGTGGAAACTGTTATACTATTAGACTTCCCAAGGCAAGGAAAATCATCATTCTGAAGACTGCTCAAGACGAAGGAGTCTACGACATGTTACCCGAGGCAAGGAAATTTGTCATTGTTTATTTATGAGTTGCTCGAGGCGCAGAATCTCATGATAAAAATCCCCAAGGCGTGGAAGACCATTATTCAGTGAATCGCTCAAGACGTGGTGGTTTGTTGTAGAATTCCCAAGGCGTGGAAGATTGTCGTTCAATGGATCGCTCGAGACGTGGTGGTTCACGATAGAATTCCCAAGACAAGGAAGGACGTCACAGCAGTAAAACTGAAGATGGCTACAAGCGGAGTTATCTTCGATGGTGTTCCCTAAGATGTGGAAGACTATCACAAAAGAAATTGAAGGCAGCTACAAGCAGAGAAGTCTTCAGGTGATGTCCCCTAGCTTAAGGAAGATCGTCAGACAAAAATCGGTTACTCTAGAGACGTGTTGATAGGCTAAAGTCGTATCACCCAATCAAAAGTAATTCCTAAATCCTCTAACTAATGCAGATAGGGAAGTAGGGTCGAATCCACAGGGAAACGAGTCTTTCTATTCCTAATTAATCAAAGCAATCTAAATTATTAAGTAACAAAATAATATAATCAAAGGGAAACTAAACTACTAAGATTAAGGGTAGAGAAAATCAAGGAATAAAGGCCTAGGGCATAGGTTCACCAATAAATAACATTCCAGGGTAAAACATAATAATCAATCATCAATGCATCAATTAATCAGATCATAAAGGGCTTTCGCTACGTATTACAATCACAGAATTAATCTACCGGTATTAAACCTCATCGCTCGAATCTCGACTTAACCATTTATAAATTAATCTGCCTATTGAAACTAAACCTAAATATCAATTCTCATCTCTTGAATCTCAAATCAATATTTCTAAACTCATACATAAAAGACCTACGCAAATCTAGTTGCATAGCATTAAATCCATCAATAGGAAATTAATTAAGCATTGACAATCAACAACAATAAATCACCCCTTCATATTATTTATGGATCCCCACAAACCCTAGAAAGAAAACTAGTCACACATAATTAAATATAAACTAATCGAAGCAAATAAACAAGACATGCTGAATTAAAGAAACTAAAATACTGAAAATAATAGAGAAGAAATCGTTACCAAAGTTGACGGAAATAAAGGATTGAATTAAAACCAAGAGTTGTAGAGAGAGAAAATAATACTAAGAGTTTAATTAAGGGGATAGAGAGAGAAAAGTTAGAGAGAGAAAGAGAGTCAGTAGTCGTCCTATACTCGCTTAACAAAAGCATACTTATACTAAGCTAGAAAATCCTAAGTTAAAACAAAGTAAAACAACGCCTAATCTCCCTCCAGAAACATGCGCCCGATCGGGCCCGCCTTTTTCCTCGCCCTCTGATTCTGGGCAGCCGCCCGATCGAGAATGCTTGGACTTGGATTGGGCTTCACTTCTTAGCCCACTCCAAATTTCCACTTTGGGACTTGAATACTCGGTGTCTAATGCTCGGTATCTCATATGTCGAGCCCTTAATCACCGGCTCGATGACTCTAACCAGCCTTGGGATATGAAAAGTGGTCGTGCTCCTCCAATGCTCATAGTCACTCCATAAAATCCCGGAAAAATGCTCCAAAAGTGCAAATCCCTACAAAACTCAACCAAAACTACGAAAACACTATAAAACACAAATTAGTAATAAAAGTGGCTCTAAAGAGCCAAAAACACTACCAATTAAAACCAAGGGACGGGGTAAAATACTATATAAAATAGACATATCACGTGTGCTCGACGGTGCAAGATACGCGTTTCTTAACTCTTTTATCTATTTTAACTAATGCTAGTTTGCAGGTATCAGTGTTACAAGAATGATTTAGGGTCGCAGAACGCTTTGAATCATTCTCCATCCCTATTGCTACTTTGACTTTTGTTTTCGAAACTTGTGTTTCTCCAAACTTAGTCAAAGTGGGGGCTTCTGTAGACACCCAAATGTGTCTCCCCAAAACCAAACCCAATGATGAATACCTTTCACATTGCTTGATTATCGAATGAGGTAAAAGTGTGAAAAGTCTAGTAATGTGGTTGTTTTTATTAAAATATCTCTCTTTCTGTTTTTGAAAATATTTCTTCTTACACTCTATTTATGAAAGTAGTCAATCCAATTTAGTTCACTCCATAATAAGGGTCCAATAATAGTGTAGTTGGATTGGGCTCGAAAAGAGATTTCCAACGACATATTATAAGCCCAATTCCGATAAATAATGAGGAAGTTATGGATTAAATTAGATTTGGCCCAAAATGAATTTATATGTGTCCTAATGATCTAGAGGAGGGCCTATTAATTATTATTCCTAAAGTTATTAGGATTGATTTTAATCTTCTAGAATATCTAGAAGGTTCTTTTAAATTCTAATAATATTAGGATTAATAATTATATTTTTAAAGAGTTTTCTTTGGAATAAAATAGGTGTTTTATGATAAACTTGATTTTAATTTGATAAACACGGAATTTTCTGCTTAATCATATTAAGAAGAGGATTCCGTACAAAGCGCGTTTTATCTTTTAATTAGTGCCAAACGATAATGTCTGTCGCCAGGCGCTAATGTCTGTCGCCTGGCGCTTATCCTGTCGCCTGGCGCTGACGTCTGTCGCCAGCCAGTTTTATTCCGAGTAGGACTTGATTTGTTTCCGGACTATTTTTTCTATAAATTAGGTTCCTAGACCTCCGTCAACAATCATCAACAATTATCACCAATCATCTATCTTCTCTCGCTAAAAGCTAGAAGCTTCTTCTCTCTATTCTTTTTCTAAACCTCCCTTTTACAAAATTCCGCATACATTAGTTCTGGACACACCTAGCCAAGTTCGAAGTTACCTTCGCCCTGGACGTGAAAGGTTGACAATTTCTGAGGGTTTGATCCCAAATCCCTATTTCAATTATTTTATATAATTTTTTGTTTAATATTTTCCTTGAAGTTACTAACGCATGTATTTTGTTATTAGAAAGAGATACGAGGTATCCAAGTAAGTAATTTAATTGTTATTCTTTTGATATAGAAATCATGCTTTGATTATTTTAATTCCTAGTATCATGTTAGGATGTTTTATTGCTTCCTAGTATCATGTTTAGGGTACTAACTAAGATTTCTAATGTCAAGTATGATGCTTCCTATTCTTTATTATATCATGTTAGTATTATGTTAGGGATGAAGATTTGATCTTTAATGTTTAGTGACATGCTAGGGTTTGTTATTAATCTTGTTAGTATCATGCCTAGGATTTTGGTATTATTATTATTGCTTTGAGATTGAGATTATTATTATTAATATGATGATGATGATTGTTGTCAATTTATTGTTTCTTGATATGTATTGTTATTGCTTGATCACGCCTTGTATGCATGTTTAAAGGGAATTTGTACTTGTAATCACGCTTAATAAGATAATTAATAATCTTGTTTAGGCTAATATGATTATAATTCAAGTGATAGCCAATAATAGGTTTGTTTGTGCATTAATATTCAACCAACATAGATTAAACAGGTTTAGGGTTAACCTATTGATTGCATGTTAGTTAGAAAGCGCACATGAATACGAGAAGAATAAAGTAGAGGCCTTTTAGGGCAGGTTCAATCTCTTTTAGGTTGGATTTGTACCTTTATCCCCGAATATCCTATCATGGTTCCAGACCTATTGGAGTTAACGATCTCATGGATCGTTAAGGGGTGTAACCTTCACCCTGTGAACGGTTTACAAGTTCCTAAAACTTGTTGGCGACACTTTTACTCTAGCTTCCTTCCCTTTGGACGCAACCATGCTTAAGTGTATGATCACAGTGGGGCTCAAATGTGGGATGCTTGAAATATTCCCTACACCACTATATGGTGATCTTCTAATTCGCCAAATAATTTAATATTGTTGGTCCTGATATCATAGCTTTTGTGAAAGGGGGGTGGAGGGGTGATGTGAATTTATCATACTTGCACTATTCTTATTCTAAAGTGTGATGACCTTACTCAACTTTCGGAATTTAGACCCATTAGCTGTTGTAATGTGATATATAAAATTGTCTCGAAAACGATGGCTAATAAATTAAAGGGTACTTTGGATAAGGTGATCTCCCTTAATCAGAGTGCGTTTATTCCGGGTCGTTTAATTTCCGACAATGCTCTTGCGGCTTTCAAAATTTTTCATGCTATGAAAAGAGGTGGAGAAGGGAAGGATGGTAGTATTTCTTTGAAGCTTGATATGAGTAAGGCTTATGATCAGGTGGAGTGGGTCTTCCTAGAAAAGGTTATGTGTAAGATGGGATTTTCCATGGCGTGGGTTGGAAGGATTATGAGTTGCTTGCAGAGCGTCCAGTTTGCATTTAAAATAAATGGGCAGGTTTCAGGGTCGGTTATTCCTTCTAGAGGCCTCTGACAAGTTGATCCGATTTTCCCATGTTTGTTCTTATTATGTGCTGAAGCTTTTTCTTGTTTGATCAATAAGGCGGCAGAAGCTGGGCTTATTCATGGTGCCATGATTTGTAGAGGTGCCCCCCCGGGTGTCACATTTATTCTTTGCAGACGACAATATTCTTTTTGCTAAAGCTAATACTCAAGAGCGCTCTGTGATAGCTAATATTATTAGCAAGTATGAGAGAGCTTCAGACCAGAAAATTAATCTAAACAAAACTGAAGTTGCCTTTATTAAAAAAGTTTGCACCAATCGTCGGAAGGAAATTGTGGACACTTTAGGAGTACGGGAAGTGGAAAAGCACGAGAAATATCTTGGTTTGCCGACGATAATTGACAGATCCAAAAGAGCTATTTTTGCAGGCCTTAAAGAACGTCTCTGGAATAAATTGCGGGGGTGGAAGGAGAAGTTATTGTCAATGCCCGATAAAGAAGTATTGATAAAATTCGTAGCCCAAGCGATCCCGACTTATATGATGAGCATTTTGAAGATTTTCGATGGAATTATTGATGAATTTCACTCTGTTTTTGCTCGTTTTTGGTGGGGGTCTTCGGCATCGAGGAAGAAATTGCATTGGCAAAAATGGGAGGACTTGTGTAAGTCGAAAAGTCTTGGTGGTATGGGTTTCCGCGACCTCCGGTGCTTCAATCAAGCTCTACTGGCAAAACAATGTTGGCGGCTCCACCATTATCAAGGTACTCTCCTACATTCTATTTAAAAAGCAAGATACTTTAAGAATTGTGATGTATTGGAGGCTTGTCGGGGCTTTGATCCGAGTTATATTTGGAGAAGTATTTGGGGTTTGAAATGGAGGGGTTGGGAATGGTAGCAACATTACGGTGTGGGACTCGGCGTGGCTACCTAGGAACTCTTCCGTGTGTGTGCCGACTCCTTTAAGCAGTAGCAATATGGGGCTGCGAGTTTGTGAGTTAATTGATCATGAGACAATAATGTGGCGTGAGGATGTAATTAGTGATAATTTTAATGCCATTGACAAAGTGTTAATTTTATCGATTCCCTTATCCTATCGACCTATGAAAGATGTGATGTTTTGGTGGCTGTTCAAGGAAGGTGAATACTCGGTGCGCTTGGGGTATTGGTTGGGTAAGTAGGGGGTTATAAGATGTATGGAAGCTGATTTGGGGGTTAAAGGTTCCTCCTAAATTGGCCCATTTTTCGTGGAGGGCGTGCAAAGGTTTTCTCGCGGTGAAGGAAAGGCTACATTTTCGTCATATGGTTGAGAATAAGTCTTGTTTGATTTGTGGGAACGGGGATGAATCGGTGATACATGCCATATTTGAGTGTAGTGTAGTTGATAGCATTTGGAACGCAAGTGTATTTCCCCCTTAATCTCTCAAGCTCCATCTTCGTGCCTTAGCTTAAGGCTGTTGTGGTTTGCTTCGAAGGTACAATAGTGAGGAGCTGCTAAAGTTAGTCACACTTGCTTGGGCTGCATGGTGGTGCCGTAACCAGATTATTTTTTATAATGCGAGTGTATGCTCAGTGAGTGTTGCTTCTAACCCGTTGAAATCAGTTGTTGAGTATGGTGAGTATGTGAAAAAGGTGTTCGTGGGGTATGGTGTTCCGATTCTGCCATCTGCTTCCTCATGGGTTAAGCCATGCTCGGGGATGGTGAAAATTAATTGTGTTGCTCACTGTGGGAGTGTGACTGGTTTAGGGGTTGTGTTTAGAGATGAAGCAAGGTGGTTGCTGGCTGCGGCTGTGCGTAAAGAGTGTGCTGGGTGGGACTCTACTATGGTTGAAGCTGCAGCATGCCGTTATGGGCTACAGTTGGCTGCTAGGCTAGGCTATGATGCTGTGATATTGGAGAGTGATGCCTCAAGGTTCGTGAATGGGATCAAGAAGAAGGCTGGCAATTTTACTCCTTTTTCCCTTATTATTGATGACATTAGTGCTCTTTCTCAAAGTTTAGTTGCTTTTTCGATTTCTCATGTTAAGCGTGCAGGTAATAATTTAGCACACAACGTGGCTAGGTGGGACTCTAAAGGTTGTAATGAGTTTGTTTTCTTAGGTCATTTTCCTCAAAGTATCTCAACTTTGGCGGAAATTGATCTTTATTAATATATTTATTCGCAGGTGGTTTAAACAAAAAAAAATGAAATAAAATAAAATAAAATAAAATGTTACTCAAAATCTCTATACATACAAGTTGTTTTAGTGAGCTTCTAGCCACTTAGCTTATTACTGGTTCACATGCAAAATTGTTCAAAACTAGCAAATAATCTCTTGATAAAATTTCTTCAAAACAAAGAATCAAATCACATTCTAAATATAGCTTAATCTCAGCGTTATGTCGTCTTGTCATTCAATTCATTTCATATATAACATGAGAGAGTGTCAGCACATTATTTCTTTCATATCAAGTGAAAGTTCAAGTTTCTGTGACGGGTAATTATTAAACCCAGATGACCTATTTTTAATTATCACATCCCATCACAGCTCTAAATTTGAACTCTAGTCAGTTTTTAAACACTAGTAATCACTTTATATCAGTGGCGGATCCAATGGGGGTCCAACTGAACCCCGTTAGATCGGAAAAAAAAAATAGGAATTTTATTAAAAAAAAAAAAAAAAAAAAAAAAAAAAAAAAAAAAAACTATATAAATAATATTTGAAACAAATTTGTACAACATAAGGGTTGTAGCTCAATTGAATAGGTTAGTCCAGAGTTGGACTCTAGGTCTAGGGTGAGTTTGGTAGGACAAAAGTTTTTTTTTTTTTTTAATTTTCTCCTTTTTTTCCCCGTACACTATAACTTTTGTTCTCTTTCTTTTCTCAGTTCTGTAACTTCCGTTCTCTTTCTTCTCTCGATTTTTTTTTTTAAAGTTTCTTAAGTATTTTAATATGTTTTGAAATTTGTACTTGTTTAAATTTAGATTGTTAATCTTTTTTCTATTAAGTGTTAGTCTGCTTTTGAGTTTTTCAATTTCTTAATTGTTAATATGTTGATTGTTTTATAACTTTTGTTGAATTGTTAACTTAAATGAATGATTGGGCAGTAGATGTGTTATCGTATAAAAACTCGAAGAATGCTTTTGTAATTTGCATCTTTTTAATGTATTGTATTTTGATAATTAATCAAAGTTATGTATTATTGTGTTGGATCATTTTATTTTGCAATTTTATTGAAATTTGGACTTATTTTGTGGTGTACTTGTGTATTGGTATTTATTTGAACACTCTATTTTATACTTGAATACCTAATTTATATCTGTGCATTTGGATATCGGGTGTTTGATGAAATTCGAACCCCCTAGGTCCAATTCCTTGATCCGCCACTGCTTTATATTAAACTTACTTTATGTATGGTCATGAATATGATGTGATAATAGAACACCAACATGTGTTTCTTATACTATTGGCAAGACAATCAACTGAATTTTATCCAATATTAACTCATACTCTACTCACAATCTTGATATATTCTAAGCTTGTTGGACATTTTAAACTCTTTTGGAGTCTTTTATATAATAATTTATGGAACATATAAATTTCACTAAAAGTAATGTATTCTAGAAATGTAACAGGATTTATCACTTTGTCAACTTTGTCATTGTCAATGGTGACTTCTTTCCTTTTCAAAGATACTTATTTATCTTTTGAACATATTGATTCATCTTCAGGATGGTATCATTTCGAAATGTTTAATTAACATGTGGTCACTTCTATTAAATAAATCAATGATATTTAAGTTAACGTATGTCCCAAACTGACCATCAATATATTTTATTATTTATGTGCAAGGATTACATGATTTAATGGAATACATACAATCTACCCCTAATCCTTGCATATGGGGGCATAAAATGAATCCAACAACCTTTAAATTTCTTCCACATTTTAAAGCATAATTTCTTTTAGCAATGCATGTATCTAGCATAATAAAATTATTCTTATAAACTCTTACTCGTAACTCTTGCCCAATTATATTAATCTTTATATTGAAAATTCTTAAAGCTATGGGCATAATAAATACATTTTTCAAGCAAGTTGCTCACAATCTCACGATTAATTTCTTTATCTCATTACTCTATTTCTTGTACAAATAGATATTCTTATGAACTTTTAAATGAGTTATAAATAAAAAAAAAATAAAAAAAAAAAAAATCATACAAACAAGTTTGTTATCTTTTAAATTCTATAAATACTCATGTACTTTTGAGATTGAGTAAATCTAATAATCTAAAAATTAAATCATCAATTCTAATCCAGAGTTGGATATCCAAAATATTAAAAATTGTATATTCTTTGTTATGACATTGTATTTAAAGAATCACACATCAATTAATGGAGGTTATGACATCATGCAAATATTAGCAATCTCACTCATAAGGGTAATCAGAAACAATGTTACATATCATCAAAAAAATCAAATCATACTCATAAATTTTAATTCTTGATAATGACGTCAAATATCTTTAAACAAATATTCATGTATTCAATGAAATTATGTATCACCCAAATTCAAATAATCTCACTCAAAAGTACCGGCATATTACGATCATCGTCAAAGACTTCATTGCATTCCCATAAAAATTTAGTCCACAAAGTTTAATTCATATTCATCAAAATCACTAATTTAATCAATGTTAGGCTCCTTGAGCAACTAGCTTAGATAGACTTATCACCCAATTTGTATTTTCCTTAGAAGTGAATTTAATTAATATACCAATATACCAAACATACGCCATCTATAATATGTAATATAACTTATATAAACATAGGCATGACAAATAAAAATTATAAATGCGGATTCAGGAAATAGCTTAGATAGATATATTCATAATAAATCCTATCACAAGTAATTGAAATCTTCTTAGATTATCATTAGTGAACATATGACATGCACATAACAAAAAAACATTATACGATAAGGCTAATTAATGATAGCCCTAAAAATAAGGGGGCGAAATCATGAAATAGATAAATTATAGTGGCATAATTATCCGTTTAATCAATGAACGATTATTATTTGATTGAAATATCTACTACAGAGTAGTATAATATATAGCATTTCATAATTGTTATAAAAGTCGCTAGCATTTTCAAGATCCATAGCCTCTTCAAAACAAATTAAAATCTTTGCTATCATCTATCACATATATATATGAAATTATAACGTTTTTATAGTATGCAATATAGTCCAGAAACCCTAAAAAAAAAATAGAACAATAATCAAGAAAACCATGGTATCTAAAGAAAAACTCTCATGAAAATTGCTGAATTGGGCAAAATATACGGTTATAAGGAACTATATATGGCAGAAGACAATTGTTTTGGATATAGCTCCTAGCTAGGAGACCCAACAACATAAAGGAATCATCAGGTGATTGTTAAGCAAAATCAAGAGTGGTTAGGGTTTGATCAATCATATTATTGTACCAGCTAGTTTGATTTCTTGTACACTAGACCGTAATTTAATAGCGTAATTGGTCTGTATTGCTGATTTATATTTCCTCTAATTGGAGATTTGTCCAATATCAATTCACTCCATTTAAACATTGATATTATTGTTAAATCAACCATATATTTTGCTTACCCTCCTAATATATAATAAAGCACAATTTTAGTCAGTCCTTCTTTATATACTTTGAATAGAAAATTCACCCTCTGTCTAACACTAATGTTAATTATCGTCTCAAAAACCAAATCAACTCATCCCACAATGCCAAGTAGTCAACTCTCCCACATAATCTCATAGGATGTCAAAATTGTAGCCCGAATGATGCATTGATGTTCTGGAGTTGTGGGTTGATTAGCAAACTCTTTAAAATAATAAAACTTAATTCAACTGCTTTTTGCTAATACCCCATTTATAGTCATCACGACATCATATAATGCGTGTAATGTCTTTCCATAATTCCATAGATATATAATGGCACATCAGCATGTACATTGCTCACTCGTATTAATATTTGGCAGAGAATCGAATTACTTATTGGGGAAGGAAACTTGATCTAGATGGTTAGGTACTTAGGTTTTGGTACTGATAACGAGTTATAAAATAAAGAAAATAAGAGAGATTGAGAAAAAATTAATATGTATCTTTATTCCATATGATGGGAACATGGGGTATATATATACATAAATATAATAATGATTTACTTGGATAACAATAAACCCTAGATCTAGAGTATTGTAGATGATACAAAAATGATAAAGGGTATCCACCCAATATTTCACAACAAATTATTATTATTATTATTATTATTATTATTATTATTATTATTATTATTATTATTATTATTATTATAAAAGGCATACAACCTACAATAAATTAGTGGGAAGCCGAGATACAATCTGGGCCCCCACTCCTCTAGCTATAGCAAAGCCTACACTAGTAAGCAATGACACGGCTTCCTTCTCTAATTCCCCAAGCGAAAAAAAGGAGAAGGGAATGAAACCATATCCAATCGCCTGACAATGAGCCTCATACTTAACCCGCTTCCGATGAGCTGCATCGGCCACAACCCGTCTAGGAATAAAGTCAGATAGCCCTGACTGTGTCAAAGGAGAAGATCCTGTCAAATCTACACGGACATCGCGACCACGATCCCAGGAATAAAGTAACACATCTGCAGGTTTGAGGGCCTCGTCGTTCCCTCCAGACAACCCAATGTCAACCTCTTTCCTTGCTGAAATCCCAGAGCGATAGCAAACATCAACTAGGGTATCCCGAACAACATTATGTCGATATATAATACCCACGCTACCAGTACACGACACTGCATGATCACCGAAAATATCCCCTGGAAAAACCCTCAAACAAGCATAGCACGGTGTCGAGACAGAGAACAATGGAACACCCAATCGGTAGCATAACACACATCGGTAAGTCTTTGCGTTCATAGTCTAATCCAACCCTGAAATAGAAACGGCCTGAAGCCAAGCAGACTTGTGATCTCCCTGCTGAGATTTCCACAATACTGATAGTCGAGGAGATAATGAAAAGGTGGATTCTGCAGAAGCGGTAAACTTCTTTGAATATATATCTGTCAATTTCTTCATGAGTTTCGGGACAGCGACCTCACTAGGATTACTTAAAAAATCATACTCCACCGTGCCATTAAACAGACTCAAAGCATCTTCAAAAGCTCGACCAAGACCAACAATGTCAGCATGTCGTAGAAGCTTTCTGGTACATAATCTTTATTTTCTTCCAACTTATACTGTCTTTCAATTACAATTTAATTTCTTTTCAAATTTCATAATTGTTTTGAGTAATGTGCACATTTATAAAACAAAATTCTTGAGGGCTGTTTAAGAGAATAAGAGGCATGTGATTAAGATTGTAAGTGATAAAGTGAGGGTAATTAATTAATCAAGGAGCATCATCCAAACAACTTCCACCAACCCCGCCACCAACATCCACCCTAAGCAACCACGACTACAACCACCCTCTCTTTAGCAATATCACCACCCATCGTATATTGACTACACCAAAATCAGCTCCTCTTTTTTCGCTTTAATTTTCTTACTTTTACTCCCTGATTGATCGTGTTTTAATGTTCTACATAATACAATTGATATGGTTAGCAGTAGATAACTAGATATTGTTAACAGTAGATAACTATATTTGTGAATTGAGATTAGAAAATTTAGGTTTGAGGTCATCCCATATATTTTATTTCTAAATACAAGATGATTTCCATCTTTCAATCTAATATTTTGACCTATAGGTATAATTATTTAAAAAAGAATACGTATATCGGTCATTTTATATATTAACTTCTATATTTTCTCTTTATTGAGAGTCATATAAACAAAATTTCTAATTATTTGTCATTATTTTATTTTTTTTATTGCCATTTTTAATTTCCTTGTACTTTTCATAAGAAGCCTCTCACTAATATACTACACTACATTTGTATCAGGTTGAGATGTGCACAGCGAGAAAGAATTTCAATTTATCTCTTATCGCAAGAAAGACCATGTCACTATGTCAGTTTGCAAGCACAAGGTTAGTAGTGCGAGTTGATTTCAAAATACTAAACCAACAACATTCATTCATGTTTCTGACTTGATTTCATATGTTATTAGAGGGTGTTTTCACCGATTCAGCTATATATTTTTTTTATGCTTCAAAATTGCTTTGGAAAAAAAGTTGTTTATTGAATAATAGAAAAGAATTAAGAAAACCTTTTTATGAAAAATTGGTTGAATACAGCTATTTCTTGAACAAATGATAAATTATATGGGTACATCCGTATATATATAAAACTTTGGTAGAAAGTTTGGTTTGGTCCAAAGTGTTGCCACTGGAGCAAATTAATCAGGTATATGATTTTACCATTATGAATATGATCGTAGAGTTGAGTTGTGAGGGTTGGGCCTCTACCATGGCTTCACCCTTGCCCACTAAGGCCCCATTTGATTTGATGTAAAAGGTTTTTATGGAAAATGATTTTTTTATTTTTTTTTTCCCATTTTCATTTGTTTGGTTTGTTAAGGGGTGGAAAACAATTTTTTCAAGGGTGGAAAATTCCATCCTTAATGATGGAAAATATTTTCCTTTCTAAAACAAGGGAAGCCACATTTTCCTCTCTCCTCCTTACCTCCTTTTTTACTTCCCTCTTTTTCATCTTTACATTTTCACTCCTATTTTTTATTTTTCTTGAACTTTTCTTGTATGCACCAAACAAAGAAGCAATTGTGGTTTTCCTTGAAAATATGTTTTCCACAAAAACTAATTTTCCATTGAAAATGTTTTACATCAAATCAAACGGGGCCTAAGTGAGCCAATCACATTCAATTGCCAATATGACTTTGTTTCTGTTGTATATTGCTCATATATATAGCTAGAGAGATTATTATCATTATGCATGTTCAATGTGTTTTGTTTGTTTGTATTGACTTAGGACCTGTTCTGTTCAGCTTAATTGCAGCTCATCTTCAACAGCTCAGTTCAGTTCAGTCCCTAATTTCCTTCTCTCATAAACAATTCATTTCAGCTCAATTCAGTTCAACCCCGATCAGTTCAGTTCTGTGCAGTACAGTTCAGTTGTTTTCTAATAAATCGGAACAGTCCCGGTTCATTAAGGGCCTATTCCGATTTACCAAAAACAACTGAACTGAACTAAACTAATTGGGGCTAAACTGAACTGAACTGAATAGAGCTAAAATAAATTATTTATGAGAGAAGAAAATTAGAAACTAAACTAAACTGATTGGAGCTGAACTGAAATTAAGCTCAATAGATAAGGCCCTTAGTAACATTTGTGATGTTGGATCAACTCAAGTAGTAGCATGCAACAACATATGTAATAAACTAATAAGTAATAACCATAATAGGATCCTAACGCTTCTCATCATCAATCAACAATCCTAAAAATTTGAACAAAAAGAATTAAGATGACAAATATATACCTTCTCATCATCAATTAAGACTTTATTTGGTAAATTATATTTTTACCATGAAAACTCTAGATTTTGTGGTCAAATTTTACCAAAAAAAAAACCATAACCTTAAGCTTTAGTGGTGGTGATGAAACAAAAAAGAGAAGGAAGAGAGAGGAGGAAGCGGCCGATTACAGAAAGGGTTATTAATGAATTTATCTTGGGGAGAATTAGGTGGTTATTATTGGTTAAATTAGTTTAATAACTTAATAATTTCTGATTTGATGTGTTGATTGAGGTTGAGAAATTATAAGGGTGATATAGTAACTTCACCAAAAAAAACTTTTGGATTTTTGCACATAACTTGTAGGCTGTAGCATCCATTTTTGAAAATTATTGCACATAATTAATAAGAAGTGGAGGTACATAATATATAAGATTTAACTTAGTAATGTGGGTACTTTTTATAATCGTTTCATTTCATAGTTTGTGAATATCAAATTTTAATCATCTATACATTGTATTTTTAATAGTTGAATAAATTATTGATTTTGCATTGGTAAATGTGTCTATCAAATCAAATCGCAACATTAAAAAAAAATAATAAATAAAAAATTAATTAACTATCAATTCATGTATATTTTTTCATGTATTATTTCCTTTGTATTTATTCTTGGGTTTTTCTTAAAACTCCCTTAATTAATTAATTTTTCTTAGATACTCTTTCGTTTGCTCATTTTACTTATCTTTTTCAAACTCTTTCAAATAATTATTAATGTTATGTCCCTTTCTTTATATTGTACGGTTTCTTATGACGATTAATGTTACCCAACCCCAAATTTATTTTGTAGGGTTCTTTATATTGAATATAGTGATAAAATACCAAATTTTAGGGCCCTTATTTCAAGCACCTTATGCGGTCGCTCACGGCTCACTTCATCCATGATTTCAGGTGCATGATAGACTACCTCCGTTGCTTAATAGTTGTAACAAAGTGGTAATATTTGTAAACTTGGGGTGGTACTTATTTGTTTTGATTAGAAGATTTTAGCACCAAAACAATTGAAGTTGATCACCCACACACAGTATGGGCCAAGTCTATCCACTTACCAATTGGGCTTTACTCATACTTCACAGTAAATATGTGAATGACCAAGCCCAGGAAATCTCAATTTGCTTCACTCTATAATACGAGGTTTTCTGCATGCATGAATAAGGATATCGTACATTTGTGGAGTGAATGAAGGAGGATTTACCACAAAAAATAAAGGACTCCATTGTTCATCAAATTGATTATGATAAAGGTTTCGGCTCATTTTTTAACCTGTTGAAGAATACTTGCTAAGCTAATGACTTTTTTCTTAAGTTGGATAGTTTGTTAAATTGGAAGTGCACCAATTAACATTACTATCAAATTGGCAAATTGACATGTATGTTATAAACACATTTGATTGTATCTTACTTGAAAATAAATAAATTAAATAAATAAATAAACACATTTGATTTACCCAACCTAAACTTGATCATTAAAATTACATGACCTGATTTAAAGTTTTACACCCAACCCAAATTGTATAATTATAACGGTTAGCCCAATCTTAACCCTAATTAATGTTAATTCAAGCATACTTATAGTAAACTCAAATTCAATCTGACGACCCTATATGACTTAAAGCACTTGGACAATAGATGTAAATGGCGGAGGAAAGCTTAATCACTTGAGATATTCCTTACTCTTCCTATAGAAACAAATTCAATTAAGATAAATATTGGTTTAAGAAACACTACATACACCACACTATTAGTATAAGATTTTAAATATTGATATAAAATATTGAATTGTTGATATCAGATAGAAAAATTGTCGGGAATAGTACGATCTTTCAGAGGTCTTCCAAAAATAAAACGACCTTTTGATTATCCCATAATAAATCGACCTTTGACACTGATCTTCCATAAATAGGACATAATCGGTTGGTAACCTGTTTAATGGGTTGTTAATGTGACACGTGTCACTTTGTAATTGGATATTTATTTTTTTTAAACTCCTACCACCATCACCACTGCATCCCCCATCCTCACCCCACCAACAACTAAACCTCCTGAAAATACCTCACCGTTGTCCCCATTGCACCTTCACCTACCACAAAAATGACACCCTTCACCCTCAAAACCATTAAAAGTCGCCAGAATATGGGTTTAAGGGTGAACAAGGGTTTTGTTTTGGGGTTCGATTCGTTGGAGACGGAGAGGGAACAAGGGTGGGTGGGGGATTTCGAGAAAGGGAGGTGAAGGGGGAAGTCGTATCAGGTAGGAGAGGCGGTGGTCGGAAATTGGAGGGGATGGGGTTGGGTATCGAACGTCGGAAACGGGAGAGGAAGGGAAACATGGTCTTGGGAAGGAAAGGGATAAGGGTGGTCGGAATAGGGAAGGGAAGCCGGGAAGAAGGTGGAGCTGGCTGGTCGGAAAGGGGAGAGGAGGGGGTGGGGGCTGCTGAAACTAGAGGTGTTCATAAATTGGTCTGGACTGAAAAAATAGCCCGGACCAAACCCGAACCTGACCGAATTAATTGGTCCAGTCTTCGGGTCTTGAAATTCATTTTTTAGGTCTTCGGTCCGATCCGGTCCAAAACCCTATAAAAATCGGTGTTGGACAGGATCGATTGTTTTTATTAAAAATATGCGTGAAACCTTAAATAATGATTAAAATTATCCTTAATAAGCTTAGAAAACTTTAACTTTATAAGTTTTTTTTGTACTAAACATACAAAAAAAAGACGTAAAAATGACGTTAAAATATAGTTTTTCCTTTACTTTTTTCGTGTTTTCCATAACTTTATTAAAAATTTAGTATTGTTTTTAAAAAAAATTCTTAAATCGGTCCAAAGAGGTCCAGTCCGGGTTTTGGACCGATTCTTTCGGTCTGGTCCGAGTTCGGTCCTAGCCTAATCGGTCCGGTCTTCGGTTCTTAAAATTCTAATTTTCGGTCTTCGGTCCAATCCGAGTCGGTCCGATCTTGGACCGATGAACAACCCTAGCTGAAACTAGGTGTAGGAGGGATTTTTTTTTTAATTAAGTTTTTTTTATATAAATTAAAATCATTTATTTTTTAAAAAATTCTAATCAATCATGATGTGACATGTGTTATTATTTAACCTATTAAACAAGTTTTTGATTTTTTATCTTATTTATGGAAGATCATTATCAAAGGTTGTTTTATTCTGGAATAATAAAAAAGTCGTTTTATTTTTGAAAGATTGCTGAAAGGTCATATTAATCGTGATAATTTTTCCTATCAGATATTGAAGTGTAAATACTAGATATAGAAATGTTGATATAAGCTATTGAAGTATTGATATTGGATATCACAATATTGATATAAGATGTTAAAATGTTGATATAAGCTTTTTTTTTTTTTTTTTTTTTTACCACAAAAAAAAAAAAAAAAAAAAGAAAGGAAAAGAAAAAGAAAAAAGTTTTTTACCACCAAAACTTCTAAAACTTTTATTTTACCACCAAAAAATAATTAAAAAAAATGTTTTTTACCACCTATCGTCAAAAAATATGATATATTTAACGGATTTTTTTTATTCTTCGATTTTCGTGCCAAAACATACGCTTTAGGGTTTTGGGGGGGGGGGGGGATTTTGATCCCATTGATCCAATTTGAGGTCAAAATTGAAAAAAAATGTTCGTTAATAGCTCGTTTTTCCTACTAAAAAATACAGCTCGATTTGCATGAAAGTGTGGAACACCCAAAAAACGAGGCAATTTAGATCATTTTTTTTGTCAATTTTGACCTCAAATATCAGTTAGTAAAGTATCAATATTATGTATGAAGTAACTCCAATTACTTATTTAGTCCCACAGTGAATATGGATTCACACAATATACTAAGATTGAATGTGCTTTTGTGGGTGACTTAACTAATATGAATAAGATGGTATTTTAGAAGAATATTGATATGAGTAAGTAGTAACTTTGGAAATTGAGCAAATTATGGTTAGTTGAAAGAGAAAAATATAAAGCAAATAAGAAAATATAATAGGTTTATATATACATCACCGTACCAATCCTAAAGAAAACAATGGAAAATTTATAACATGGATTTTTTTCCCCCCTTAGGATTTCTAGAAATTAAGAGTATTAAATTAATTATAAAATGTATTATTATTTATCACCTTTACACTAGTTGGCTAGTTGATTGTGCCACTTTATAGCAATGCAAAGATATATCATCCAAAAAACAATTTTAAGGGATTCCTCCTCCATCCATGTACCATAACTAAGATATTTGGTCCCATTTCAACAAAATCTCTCCACTATGCCAATTCCACTTACACTATATATGAGTAATTTCAAAGTCAAAAGAATCTCATATCAGAAGATACATTAATATACAAAAAGAAAGGAAAAAAAAAATTCATATGTAATGTTTTGCTAGTCATAAAGGCTACTATGTACTAGAACTCAAAGGAAAAATAAAGGAGGGGACATGATTTATTATCATATTGTTATATTATAAGGTCCATATATAATGATGGCCCACGACAGTCACAACTTCTTCTTGCTGATCAAACCATGAAAATTAAAACTATGGACTTGAAAAAAAGAAAAAAAGAAAAGAAAAGGTTGTTTACCTACCTCAAGCTAATTGATTCTTGTCTTATAATTAATTAATTCTAACCTTCTAGAAACTAATTAATTAAATCAGTTGATCATGCTATGGTTGGCGCTATAATCTATTTTAAAATCTTGGGAAATTCTCAATGGTAGCTATTTACTTTTGCACATTCTCATTGGTAACAAAATATTTGGCTAATTCTCTCAAATAGCATTATTTTTTATTAGTTTCTCTGAATTGACAATATTTTTACATTAAGTAACTAATTAGCTTATTTATATGATTTTTAAAAAAAAATTAAAAAAGTTGTGCAATACTCTTCACCAGCCACCCCACACCACCGACTATCCACCGGAACCCATCACCACCAAGCTCGCCTAAACCCCTCCGAACCCACCCCCACGCTGCGACTAGCCACCAGAATCCATCACCACCAAGCTCGCCTCAAAGAACCCTGCGAACCCTCCACCAAGCTCGCCTAAACGGACCTGCGAACCCACCCCATGCCGCCGAATAGCCACCAAAGTCCACCACCAGAAAGATCGCCTAAACCCCTACGAACCCACCCACGCCGCCGATTGTCCACCAGAATCCACCACCACCAATTGCACCTGATGAAGATTGTCAATTGGGGAAAAATCGAAAACCCTTAAAATCGGAAATAAAAATTTCTAGGCTAATGAGGAATCAATTCAGCAGAGGAAAGGGGAAAGGAAAATGAAGGAAAGGGTGGGAGGTTCAGGCGAGTACAGTTGTATGAATATCGAAGGTGATGATGGGTTCTGTTGGGTTAGCGGCGACGTGGGGTGGCTGGCAAAGAGGGGTCTGTACATTTTTTTTTTTGATAATTTTTTTTACAAGATTGTTAATTATTGTTTAATTAAGCTAATTAGTTACTAATTATAAAAAAATGTCATAATAGAGAAACTAATAAATAATAATGCTATTTGGGAGAATTTGTGAAATATTTTGTTACCATTGAGAATGTGCAAAAGTTTATAGCTACCATTGAGAATTTCCCTAAAATCTTTATACATCTAACTTATGGTGCATTACTTACCGAACGTCTTGTGATTTGTAAAAAAAAAATAATAATAAATAAATAAATAAATAAAATTATGTAATAGTGACACAAATTTACTGAATAATAAAAATAATTTCTTCGTTTATTTTATCGAGTGAAAATTATCTATGAATACAGTATAACATGTTAGTTGTTTCGCCTTACTTATCAAATTATTATTAATATTAAAGTATTAAAAAAATTTGTCCACTAGTAGAAAGTGATTATTGCTGGTTTAATTAGATGATGAAATCAGGAAAACTCCACTAATATAACGTGTAAAAATGTCATTTTCTTTGAATGGGAGCAACCACTGTGCATTGGTGCAGCAGGAGAAACTTGTTATAGTGCCATGATTCACGATCCTCATTTTTTCTTTAATTTTTTAAGGAAATAAATTATTATATAATCCCCCAATTATATAATTAATATAGTGGTCCAGTCAATGAAATATTTATACGCATGCATGGTGACAAAAAAGAAAGAAATAGAGGGTTTCAATGTTGAGAATACGTTGTATGTGATGTTAGAAAAGTTGAGGATTGTCAAATTTAATATCATAACCGGGAATTATAGGTTAATGAGGATATTTAGATTATATATACAAGGACCATCATTAAATTAATTATAAGGATTAGTTTGTTCAAGTTTTGGGAGATTAGTGATTTATAGGTGCATTATATTGGTGCTATATGTATGTAGTGATTATGTACGTTACGCTACTAATTTAAAGTATTGTATGGCTAAATTGTTACTATAGTTAATAACCAATATCAGTACATGTTGCTATGAATGTATGGAAGTGGTTTAAATAGGCATATATGAGCAGAATTGATATAATTATAGTTGTCTTACATAGTGAATGTTAATTAGACTAGTTGGTTAATTCTACGATCAAATCTCGTCTATATGATCTTCTAGTCCCCTATTCTCTATAAAGCCAAAGAACAAATAAAGTATCATGTCTATGGAAATTGCACAAGCAAGATTAATGTTAGGGTGAAATGCCATCCATGGAATTTCCACAAAATGCCATATATCTTTTGTTTTAAGACTAGCAAATGTAAGTTAATTCAAGCATTAGATTGGTGAAACTAAGTTCTAGGGTCTAGTGGAAGGAAAAATTAACTTCCCCTACCAAAGTTTCCATCTAAAGTTGAATAAATGTCCAAATATCAAGTTGCTTCCTTATATCAAAGAAATTATTAAGGATACTTCAAAAGAAAGACGAAACTAAGTGATGAAAAAGGGCTACCCTAATGGCTAAAATGCATTTATTAAGCAGGGATATTAAGTCCGACCTCATCCTGTTATTTAAAAATCTTTATTTTTTGTGAGAGAAAAATAAAACAAAAGGATAGTTAGATCAAAATAGGAACTAGAACAAAGAAAATTGTAAGAAATATTTATCATAATTATAGTACATTTTAATACAAGTATTAAATTCTACTCTACGAAAATTTTCTACATACAAGCAATCACTTAACCAATCCTTATTCCACCTATTATAGATTTAAGGATGTAACATTTAGAATCGCATATAAACATTAAATATATATATTTTTTTTTTTTAAAATAAAACAAAGTATTTTGTACAAATTTGAGGATTTATCACATGAATACACATATACGAGTCTGATATTTCAATGTAATTAATATATACTTACTATGAATATATATTTCCTTTTTTTTTTTAAGAATATTATATACAAGTATACAACCCTTAATACAGCATTTCCCAATTTAAATTGTTATACCCTCATCACATGATAAATTGAAGAATTTTGGTCATCCATCCATGAGGAAATTCAGGGGTGGCAATTAATAAATAGAAAGTACAAACACATGGGACAACTTAAATGAAGGAAGTTTAGGTACAACGGCATGAATTAAATTTTATACCATAGATTACTCATATCATAAAAAAGTTTATAATAAAATATAATAACCAGAGAAATAACTCACAACTACATGAAAAAAGTAGGGCTACCTACCAAATCCAGCACTAACTTAATTGCAAACCAATAGTCCTCTTTTTTCTCTCCAACTCAGTCAAAATTACATACTCTCCATTATATATATTTATATATCATATATTATATGGTTGGATTAATGTTAAGTCAATTGACCCACCACAAATATTTTTCCTATACATCATTCATCCCTTACCCAACATTTATATTCTCATAAAACACCCTTTATTCTCTATCTCTAGAAATTCACTAGAAAAGATAGGGTTATTAGTACTTAATTAGAAGAAGAGACTAGCTTAATTAGTTAGAGGAGGAAGAAAATATGGGTAGATCTCCATGTTGTGAGAAAGAACACACGAACAAAGGTGCATGGACTAAAGAAGAAGATGAGCGTCTCATGAATTATATCAAAGCTAATGGTGAAGGTTGTTGGAGGTCACTTCCGAAAGCTGCTGGTAAATAAATCATCTGATCTTTCTACACGTTTTTAATTTACTCGCAACTAAGGAAGCTTGGTGTGGTTGGTAGGAGCTTTATTGTTCACAACCTTAAAAATCATAATATCGTATAGGCTTAACTTAACTCCCATTAGTTACGGTTTTGAAGTCATAGGATACGTTGAGCCATCAAAAGTTGAACTAAGTCGACCTATGTGAAAGATCAAATCAAGTTTTGTACATAGTTCATCTACGTACCTACCAAATAGCATGATATATATGGAGTTGTGCTCTATGATCTATCAACTACCATACATGCATCTTTAGTGGTCTTTCTTTTCTCTCTATTCCTTGTTCTTTAAATAGGTGAAAATTTCTAGCTTGTGTTTATGACCATATATCAAGCTTTAAACCACCTTTTTATCTCTTTTTTTTTTTTTATTATTATTATTATTTTTAGATCTAAATTTATAGTTATATTGGTGGTATCCAAATTACAATATTATTGACAACATACTTGCGAGAGATATGCTTATAATTTACGTACGTTTGCACTCCTCTTATTTTAGAACTTCCATTAAAGACCGCTGATAGTGCTTTCACAAAAATTATAAAAAGGTGTAAATGATGAACAAATAGAGTTTTTTTTCTTTTTTTTTTTTTTTAATAGAAAAGGTAAGTAAATAAACATTAGAAAACCTTCCTCATTAGAAAAATTCCTATTGTAAACGAAGTAAAGTTATTACTTGCTTATTTTCTAGTAAAAAAGAAATTCTTGTTTGCCTAGATACTTAAGAGTTGTAAGAGTGTTTAGAGTAATTAAGCAGGGCTTATTCTTGAATAATATTTTAATTTTTAACAAATTATGATCAGTAAGGTTTTTTTTTTTTACACTAATGGTAGCAGTTTTACGTGGGTTGGTTAATTAACTAATCCATTACATGGATTTTGAAGGGAACTAATCCACTACATAACAACAACTTAATAATGGTGGCAAATTTTATAGAAATTAGCCTTCTTAATGATAAGATCAATACGAATGAAGTGCGTATTATTATGGATTAATTGCTGATTAATTATGCTACTAAAAAATATTATGCTAACAAAAAAAATTATGCTACTAAATAATTTGAACAAATTTGTTTTTGAAACCCTCTTAGCTTAATACAAGTGTATTTGTACGATACTAACGTTCCTTTTTTAAAACCGTTTTTCAGGTTTACAAAGATGTGGAAAGAGTTGTCGATTAAGATGGATAAACTATCTTAGACCAGATCTTAAGAGAGGAAATTTCACTGAAGAAGAAGATGAACTCATAATTAACCTTCATAGCTTGCTTGGGAACAAGTAAGTTTTGCATTTTCTTTCCTTTCAATTTCATTAAAAACAAAAAATCTAATCCCATTATTCAATTATCAACCTTTTAAATGGTCTTTTATACATAAATTAAGTACTTCGTATTATTTTAAATTTATAGCTACATCACATAAAAAAAATAAATAAAAAAAAACGAAGTAAATGAATTTGTAAAGAACAGTCTAAACAATAATAAAATGATGGTAATCTTTAATCAAATAATTATTTTAAAAAATTTAAAAAATACTAAAATGTCGCTAGAAGGAGGGGTCGAACCTCCGACCTTGTGGTTAACAGCCACACGCTCTAACCAACTGAGCTATTCCAGCTTACTCCAGCTAATATATTCCTAAATAATATTTATATCTTATACTTTTTGTGTGTTGAATTTCAGGTGGTCTTTAATTGCTGCAAAATTACCAGGAAGAACAGATAATGAGATCAAGAACTATTGGAACACCCACATCAAAAGAAAGCTTCTAAATCGCGGAATCGACCCACAAACTCACCGTACACTTAATTCCACCACTACGACTACGGCCGCCACAGCCAACAACACTACTAACACAAGTGCTACAACAAAGAACGTTGTAAGCAATAATAATTGCTACAACAAAAATAAGATGAATAACAAGAATACTTTCCAATTGATCAATGTACAAGGTTCAACGTTACATTTTGGCCTAGGATCAAATCTCGAGTACGAGTTCACAACAAGTAGTAACGATGGAAAATACTATTGCACTACTTTTCCTATTAGTAGAAAGTTCAACAATATTAGTGAGCATTCTAATAATAGTAGTAGTAATAGTGTTGTGACCATGGAAGAAGGTTACAAAGAAATTAACCTCGAATTATCGATTAGCCTTCCTACCACTCCCAAGATTAATTCGGCTAGTCATGAAATTACGACGAGCCAACAACAACAATACACGACAACGTACCAAGTTATTGGGACGGCCACTAGTATGCCCGTTTTTACTAAAGGAGGAAGTGTATGTTTGTGTTACAATTTAGGGTTTCAAAATAAAGGTAACCAGCAGTGTCACTGTGCTATGACAATGGCTACTACAACTGCAGCGGCAGCAATGTGTAATAGTGGTCAAATATGAATCAACTTCAAGAATTATTACACAAACATTATTAAGAACTTTTTATTACTCCATCTATGATAATGTGGCTTAAGTACTATTTAACTTAAGTTGCGAAATTAGGGTGGCTTACCCTAGATTTTTTTTTTTTTTTTTTTTTCATGTTATATTAGATATTGTAATCACAATTAATTAGTTTAGTTGGTAAAATTATTGATTGTTGTTAATGATAACACTTTTTTTTTTTTAAATAGTTTAGTTTTGATAAAATTTTTGAATGTTGTTACTTGTAACACTTTTTTTTTTTTTTTTTTTTTTTTTTGGTCTTCGAATATAACTTCTTTATATACGTCATTAAAGAGAAATAGAGAATAAACAAATCATGAGTAGATAAGCACAATATAGTCATACTCATGCATTTAGGTCATCAATTTAATTTCCTTTTTTGCCTTCAATCTAGAAAAAGTAAAGAGGACTTAATTATTAGGTCGATATTTAATGTTGTATATATGAATTATATTTTCCCTTATAACTTAGTTGGTAAAAATTTTATATATGTGGAAATTTATCTAGTCTAGTTAGAAGTGTGTATTATAGTCATTTTACGTGGATGTTAATCATCAAACTGTCTAGATATCTGCTTGTACCACGTGAAATATATTTTAGTTTCTAGATGCTCTTATAAAAAATCCCCAAGGACCCTAACTAGTATACCTTTCTTCATTTGAAAAATCTTTATAAGTAGGTAGTATGTAGAAAATGTTAGTGATGGTATATTTTCCTTCCTTTACCTAACTATATGAGTCAAGCTTGCATGTCGTCTTACCAAATCCTAGATTGTCCCTTTAAAAAGTACTCCAATTTTATTGAAGCATTTTTCAAATCTTTGTAACTTTAGATTATGACATGATATAGTTTATTTCATTTTGTTTAAAAATAATTTTTGTATTAGTTATATCATTTGTTTCATGTACCTAACGTTATCATTTAATTAAATAATGACATCCATGATACGATTCTATTATAACATATATCACTTAATTAAGTACTGGCAGATGAGAAATTAATTTAATTAATCAAAGATATTAAAATAGTTTTTGTAACTTGTAATTCTGAACAATGCATGAGAATTCTATTTAAAAAACGTGGCAAAATTTGTTCTTGTAAAAAAAATGTAATTATTAATTAAATTTTTGTATTATGACTCTTAAATCTAGGTTTAACTTGTGAATGCTCCCATGCATGAAAACACGTTAAGATGCCTTGCATGTGTTAATATTTTCTCAGTCAACCTACCAATACTACAATATAATCTTGTAAAGTGAACCAATATACAAGTTTAAGTGTTTAACAGTGATATTAGTTGTTACAAGGGATATTATTTTAAGAAAATCCTCAAATCTAGTTATAAATTATAGTTTGGGAGTATAAGGATCTACTTTATTATGTAAATAATTAATAAATGAATAATATCTCCTTATGCCTTTTGCTTGGATATATTATTATTAAATCAAATAAAACCAGCTTATTAATGATCATGTTTCTATATATTTACTCACATATATCATAACAATGTCATGATTTTTTTGGTGTTTATTAGAAAGTCACAAAAGCAAGTGATGGGAATCGATCTCATAATCTCTTAAAACAAAGAGGGAAGCTAGCTATAACCACCCTATGATAACTTTTGTAATTAAGTTCTCAAACGAAGCCTAATACTCTAGATATAGTGAGTATAAAAATAAAAGTTTTCATTTCTATAATAAGAGGTCACAGTGTCACACTAATATGTACGCCGTAATAAATATCGATGATAAACAAACTTTAAAAAGTGCATGCAATCTTCTATACCTCAACTAATTAACGTGGTTATGACTAGCATTAGCTTACTTATCATATCATGATTATTATTTAACTACAAAATAATGAGGAAAAATATAACAACTCAAGATTACTCCTCAATTAAAATTAAGGCATAGATAATTAGATATAATTAATTACAGCAAATATACCAGAAATGTTTATTGGTTGGTCAGTCTTTTAGACGTTGATATTTTGTAGTATTGTATAGAAAGAACCAATACATAATCAAGCAAAAATAACGCCTGCTTCTGCTGTTGGGTAGGTAGAACACGTCAACATAGACAACCACCTTCATGCCTCTTCTCATATAACTCATAAATTCTTGGCTTAATTATATCATTATATAATTTTTTATGCACATTACATACATAATTTCCCACTATTTTTAATTTTAGAGTATAGTATTGATTGCAATTTTATGTATAGTGCGTAGTGATAAGTACATCACAAAACATATCACATCTTGATGCTAGCATATCTACCAATAAATATTTTTTAAATGTTTTTTAGAGAGTTTAACGCTCAAATTTTACACTTGAAATGAAAATGAGAACGTTTGTAAAAAAAAAAAAAAAAAAGACAAATATGTAAATCATCATTGATATATATTATATTAAATATATACAGTATAAACATTATATTTGATCATCAATGTTCAGGAAAATTGAGTTGATTTTACAATTATACAATATATACCAATAGTAATTAATCGTCATACAATAATGTTTCTAATTAATTATTCTTAGATATTTAAAATTGGAAGACCTTTTTTTTTTTTTTTTTTTTTGAAAAAACAAAAATAGAAGACTTGATTTCTCCCATGAAAGAACATAGAATATCTATTATTAGCATATTAATTATGTGATATCTAATCTTAATTGTATACTATTATAAATGAAGTGAAGAGTAGATGAATAGCACCTACTTTACCTACCAAACACTACTACTACTACAAAGTATTTCGGTAGATAGGTCTTCTAGAGGAAATGAAATGGAGTGAGGAATATAAACATTTATTTATAGCATAAACTTTAATTTATTTGCCGTTCTTCTAGAAGGGAACATGTGCTCCTTTACCTAATAAAAGAATTATTGTATTTTTTAAATCTTTTTCATTTTCGTAGGTACTTGGACTTTCTAATTTTTTATATTATTTCTAAGGAGTTTAGATTTGAAGTTTATTTGTGTGTAACTATCATTCAATATTCAAAAGATTAGTAAGGGGAAAAGGAAGCTTTCAATTTAGTTAAAAAGAGTAACTTACTTTTAAGTTTTAACTACTTTTCTCTCCTTGGTAATACCTAACCTCTAGCTTTTTCTTTTCATTTTTTTACTTGTATGTTTTTTATTTTTTTACTCCATAAAAGTTACCTAAGTTCTTTTGTATAAAGACTTTACTTATTTACCCTTTTAAGGTAATTAGATCACTATACATACTTGGTATTAATAGTAATTATATCGATTTTGTTCTTGGAATTTCAATGATATTACATTTTACATGTCTAATTCGAGCTGTGAGAGTTATTTCTACTACTTTGATTCTAAATTGGATGAACAACATACAAGTATTGTGAAGATCTTGAGTTACATTTGATTTTTAACCATTTTTAAATTGTTTTTGGATATAAAACTCCAACTCCAATACCTCATTTTAGGGCCAACACCCAAGGCTTAACAATATCACATAACATAACCCTTTCTCCTACCCCAAACACCTATGGTGAGGATCGTTGAGTAGATACCGTATCATCAAGCTACTCCCTCAACCCCTCAATGACCTAATGCGTTATTTTGTTGATGAATTTAGAGTGAACATAGTAGTATATGTAATTATTAATTTGTATGATTTAAATAATTTCAAAAAACTAGTACTTCCCTCATGTTTCTAAATTATTTTTCTTACTTTTTGTTTAAATTGACTAAAATATTTTCGTATTTTTGCTTTATTCCTATTTCGTTTAAAATAATTCGTCATTATTACAAGCCAAGAAGCACTTACTCTTACCATACCTTAAAGCACAAGCTATATATGATAATAATAACTCTATTTATAGAAACCAAACACCCTATACTCTTAATGTTGTGAACCTTAATTTACCATCCTTTACACCAACTCTCGCCTAATCATAAGGTACAAAAAACTAAGAACTTTTCAAAAATAGAATAAATGATATTATCTTCAACAATAATATAGGAGAAGAAAGTTCTGCCTTTCAAAATATATATATATATATATATATATATATATATATATATATATATATATATATATATATATATATATATATATATATAGGAGAAGAAAGTCACTCTTGATAAAGATAAAGGTGCAATAATCAATATTGTTAATAAAATGTTAGAGACTCTCTTAAAACAATAACATTTCAACATCACTTTTAGTATAATTTTCTACTTCTTAGTTCTTAATTTGTGGAAGAATTTAAGATTTGAAATTTGACTATATGAAACATTATGAAGTTACATTGATTTATGGTAAGAGAGTGAGGGATATTCAAGTGGTTAAAACTTTTCTCTCGACTGCAAATGTTCTTGGATTAATTCTCACTAGTCATTCTTATGGCTCTCTAAGCACAGAAAACAAAAAAAAAAAAAAAAAAAAAAAAAAAAAAAAAAAAAAAAAAAAAAAAAAAAGTGAAAAAGTTGCTATTTTGCAAAATATTAATCTCATGTTGAATTAACTTATGACTCCTTTTAAAGTTTTCACGATGTGACCGGACATCGAGTAAATAGAGTTTGAGATGTCAAATCTTTGAAAATCTAATTATAAAAGAGGCACTTAGGAAAAAAAAAAAAAATGTTTGTAATCTGATGTAATACATACATGGACTTGTTACTCTCAAGTAGCTTATATATTGACCGTTCAAGCTATTAACGCTACTATAAAATTTTGGAGAATAATTGTCCAAGTCCAATAATTTGAGCCCAACAAATTTGAAATTAAAATCCATGACTTTCTTGACTAAATTTCTGCATGCATGTAAAAATTGTTGATTATTGAGGTAATTATGTGAAAAAGATCGATAACTAACCTATCTATTAATGTCAACTACATAGAGACAAGATTATAAGAGCAAAAGAACATTTGTCTTATAAAAGCATTATGAAAATTAGGAAAAAATAGTCTAAAACTCAGTTATTGATCTTGACCTCGTCAAATTAGAGCTTAGCCATATGCCCTTGTGTGTTTGTATAGCTTTAACTAGGTTGGCCATATATAAAATGAAAAGGAGTGGTTGCATTGACTAGAGACGATGATACTTGTGAGTTGTAACCATCAAGTCAAATTCGATTTCAGGGTTAGGTGGTTAAATTATAATAATCAAATTCTAATTTCAGCCGAGTCTTAACATTATTTATAGTTTTATAAATTAAACTCTTTTATAACTCAATTAGAGTTATAGAACTATGAGCCAAAAAATACTTTGTTTATTCTGTAAGATCTAAATATTTTTATCTACGAGTTTGTTAACATTTTAAAATGTATAAACATTGTGTAAATTTAACTCTATTACTTACAAGTGAATATATACTACATCTGTTACATATTATGTGTAATTTTGAATTTTTTATATTTCACAAATAATAGCCAAAATTTACACATAACATGTAGTAGCAAATATATTATATTATGCAAAGATAATGAATATATGACGGAAATTAATGTTAATAAACTTTCAAGTCTATCCTAAAACCCTTCTCAATTCAATAACATCACAATTCAAGTTTGAGTACCTTCACTATCCATTATCACAGTGAAATTCAGAGTCATTACATGAGTACCTTTTATGAATACTTTTCCATCCAAAATTGTCAATTTATCTTTATCGTCTCATTGCTAAAATACAACATTTATTTACAAATACTCATTTTATAATATTTCTATCATTTCTTTACTCCATTAATCACTTTTATTCAGCATTTTGAAAATTGATTACAAACCAATTTTAAAATTTAAAGCACCTCTTCCGAACATTCTAAAATAGCAGTGCGTCTTGTGTGCTGCTGGCCACACCATGTGGCCACTTGTAAAACAAGAAAGTAACCCGTATAACACTGATTTAGTAACCCCTGTAATACTAACCAAGTAACCCCTAAATAACACCCATAACACTAATTAAGTAATCTCTGTATAACTGAACGAGTAACCCCTATAACATTAACGAAGTAATCCTCATGATGAATGAACACACCGTGTGGCAACCACATATAAGACTCTATGCATATGAATTATTATTTTGGACAATACGACTCCTAGTATCTAATATTGCAGTATATTTAACTATTGAATTTCTATTTCCTACTGCTATAACTACAAGCCTACAAATGTTGGTAGTATAACCACTTTACTAGAGCTGAAAGCATCAACACATGAGTTCAGATAAAAGAAAAAGTAAAGAGTAAAAATTTTCAAGAGTTAGAAAGTTTCATAACTATTTAGAATCAGCAGCAGATATTTCTGATACTCAACGCCCCCCTCCCCTCTCTCAAATCCGAAATTGTTTTTGGTACTCTGCATCATGTATGGGAACCTCTAGTAGGTCGGCAAACATGATTACGCTTACGAGCATGATCTACACTGTGATGTTGTGTGCGACAAGCATGGCCATACCAACAGTCTTGCCTGCTTGATGCCTCCGGCGGTAGAAGCTATAAAATAAACAAGGAAAGCAATAATAAATGACAAGATTTGAAGGAGAAACATGTAAGTGCAGAAAGAATGAGATGAATAAGCACTAATGGCAAATTCAAAAATCTTGTCAACTATAAGGTCTATGACTCGTAAATTTTACAGTTGTATCAATAATAAAAAGCTATATAGTTACAAAAATTCAAAAATCAATTACAGAATAGGCATTTTAAATCTTAAACATAGCTAGGGCTACAACCTACTAACTTGGTCAAGGTCAAATAACGCTTGGGCAATGTCCGTTTATTGAGTAAAGAAAACAAGCTAATTTAGCAAATGAGCCAAACTTGGACAATTTTGTGTCCAACTATTAAATATTTGTGAATTCTGTATGAATACTGTTTTTTTTATAAGTCAGCTCAAATAGGTTAAACCTTGGTTCATTTGCAGCCCTCAACATATAGAGTAATCCAACAGTAAGTTGTGTCCATTACAGAGCACAATATGGAATATAACCGAGGCCTTTAGAGTGAGCTGAATAAGCATACTCATTTTGAGACTAGTAACTATAAACAAGACATGAAAGCCTTTTGCTTTAACTTGCACAATCTGGTGGTTATACCAGGACAGTAAATCAAGCAGATAACAAACATGTATAAGAGCCTACAATTACAAAATATCGGCAGCCTTTATTTTTAAAGCTAAAAGTCTGTTACTACCAAACAAGAATAATGAAAGAATGGCAGAAGTGCTTACATGGATAGGCAATGAAATCCGGAACCAGTAAAGAAGAAATGAAACCAGTGTGTTGTAACAATCACTGCACAAAATAGGGCCAAGACACAGCAAAGAATTTTAGGAAAACAACTATGAAATGCTAAGCGTAGAATTATGAATTGTGTCAAGTCAACCTGAGTTCTCCAAGTCAAATAGTACATGATCAAAATCATCAAATAGTACATGATATAACATTGTAACCCTTATTATAATAAAACATCAAAGCAACTTACCTGCAGACGTAAGTGCCAGCAGTTATCATCTCAGGATGCTTCAAGTGCAATCTTGAACGATCTGTGGGACACACATAAAAATTGCAGGTTCAGGGCTGCGGCTCATAATGCAAATTGTTGAGAAAAGAAATTGCGTGCTAAAAAACACCCAAAAATATAATCAAAGATATATGAGACTATGGGAAGCAAATAAAAGTTACTGGGATTATGTTCCTAAACCAAAAACAGAAAGTGCACACCAAGTGACATCTTAGCAGATAATTAAAATCAGGAATGATCACACACAGAATGACAGAATAGAGCAAGTAAAATGAAATTCAAGACATTCATGAGCACCTAGAAGGTCCATTTCTGTGCTTTTTCTAAAATAAAAAAATATGACAAGGATTCCAGAAATTTGACCACAACCACATCATTTTTCAAGGATAAATTGAAATTTTTTAAATATAACACAGCATTACCAATTTCTCGGTTGTCCAATTTTGTAATCCATTCGGCAATCACTTCTTGTAGTGTTGTACCCATCTGTCTTATGCACCTATTTGTGATCTACAAAAAGACTCCATAAGGTAAAAGAACAAAAAAATCAGAAGAATTTAAAAGCATCAACTTTATTAAATACACACATCTTGCTCGAATTCATTCCTTTCATGCGCTGTAGATGGGATATTAAACACTCTGTGCTCCGAGATCTGAAATAAAACAAAATAATAATAATAATAATAATAATAATAATAATAATAATAATAATAATAATAATAATAATAATAATAATAATAATAATAATAATTATAATAATAATAATAATAATAATAATAATAATAATAATAATAATAATAATAAACAAAAAAGCACCAGTAGATATTAGGTAATGAGAAGAAGCAACTACAAAAAGTGAAAAGACAACCAGGAATACATCTAATAACAGGAAGAAAGTTTGATCTGTTTTCATATCATTTACCAAAAAAAAAAAAAAAAAAAAAAAACCAGAAAGCTCTTGCACCATAGCCCATAGGTGTGATATCTGTTTTCATATCATTAAAAAAAAAAAAAAAAAAAAAAAAACCCCGAGAAAGCTCTTGCACCATAGGAAATGAAGATCGAGGAGAACCACTACATCCTATAAAACTCGGACTCGGGTACTCAGGACGGACACAAGTGTATGTCCAAGTGTCAGACTCGGCTAATTTGTGAAAAATGTTTCCATGATTTTAGCCAAAATGAAGTGTTTAATGTTTCACCCATGTCGGAGTGTTAAGGATTTAACACACGTACTTGAGGTGAAATCAAGTCCAAGTAACATTGAATGTATTCTAAGTGAAGACAAGCAAACAAATTGAGCAGGTCCGGTGCACCCTTATATTCTTCTAGTGTGTGCTCCTAAAACAGCGAATAGTACTTAAAATGCACCAAAAGAGAACTTAGAAAGTTCAAGAGCACACATACAAGCTCAGACAGACTGCCAAAGGGAAATGGCAACCCCTACTAAACAGGAGAAGGTGATTATCACTTTTATCAGTCTCACAATTGGCATGAAAAACTACGCACATCGAGAAAGATTGATTTGTTTCCGCGAGGATCCCAACAATTCGCAGCCCCATCCTTGCCCCCAGAGAGAGTGTTTTTATTAGTGCGCCCCTTTACAGAGAAGATGTGGTAAAGGCTGCAGGTTGTTTTGAAGAACAGCTGTCATTAGTATTAGCTATGGAATCTTACTGGCAAAGCTATTCAGCAGAAGCCTTGAACTTAACCCTTATCAATGTATTAGATCTCTAAACAACACTTGCTGCAGGAGGAAGCATGGAAGTGGAGCTGTTCCCAAGTGTCTCAGACAGCTACAAGAGAAAATACTTCTTTATTTAGGTGATCAAGCAAATATGAATTTTCAAATCACCCAATCCTGGTCTCTAAGGACTCCCTCAATGAATTAAAGTTTCAAGGAGCACCTCCTCACAGAAAGTCCAAGATTAGAAGGCCGCGGTACGGCACCTGAACTCGAAGCTACGGGATCTTCCTCTCAACAGTCCTTCTCGAGGCTCCACTCTCCCCCCCAGACTTTTGTCAATAACATACAGCGTGCTCAAATG